>NW_026126469.1:17347500-18731250 GCF_943737965.1 Phodopus roborovskii | reverse complement strand
TTCACTTGCTTCCAGCTAATTAGAGGTGGAGGAGCTAGCTGGGTATATGGTCAAACTATTCTAAAGTGGTGTGAACTTTTGTGTTCCCATCAGTAGGACAGGTGAGTATGGACTCTGCACACCCCTTCAACATCTGTATGGCATCTGTCTCTTTCATGTTAGACATCTCATGGACTTCTCCTTTCCCACCCTTTTGCCTACATGGAGAAAGGGTACCAAGTAAGGACGTGCATGCACACAAAGGAAGCAGAGGACAGGAGACAGCTGACTCCAGATCAGCAACAGAGATACTTTTCTGGTCTGGAGACAACCTGTCCTGAGCATTTCCCATTAGCTTCTTGCCTTCTAGGCCAGGGATCCACACTTGAGGCAGGAACTCTTCTATTGTCTCCTCCACAGTCATGCAGAGCAGAAAGGGGGGAGGCAGGATAAGGAGGTACACGCCCTGCCCAGGGGCCTCATTTCTCTGATCCCTGAGAGAAAACACAACAGGGCACAGGACAGGGGCAGGGACACAGTCCAAACTCATTCTAGAAATGACAGAGGCAGTTTGTTCTGCTGAGGAATCCATCCTGTCCTGCCTGAAGAGAAATAAGTCCCTTCTACTAATTTGGCCAAGACATGTAATTTGTATAAAGGAGTGAAGACTGTTGAAATCAGGCTGAGGCTTCCAGAAATGAGGAACAGGCAAACCCATTGTGAAAATAATGGATTTTTAATCAACACTAACACTATCGCCAAAGTCAGCTACACATTCCAAAAGAGCATGCAGGCCATCTGTGATGCTAAGCTTGGGGAATCAAGGGTTTACACCCCTAAGGCAAGAGTAAGAAAGAGCAGAGAGCACCTACCTGTAGCTGCCGGGAAGAACACCCCAAACACAGTGAAGAAAGACTCCCCGGGGCTGTACTCTGGCAGAATGTTGCTCTCTAGCAGTTCTGGGGAGTACCCAATAAAGCCGTGCTCTGAAATGACATGAAGGAGGCAAATGGAGCCCAGTGGTCAGGTACTGCACAGTACCCAAGGAGACAGCATTGTTTTAGCATGGTAAATATTTATTTCTTTCTGTTTGAGACAGTGGCACACTCTGTAGCCCATGTTGACCTGGAACTCACTGTGTAGTCCCGGCTAGCCCCAAATTTACTGTGATTCTCCTGCATCAGCCTCCTGAGTTGCTGGGGTTATAGGCATAAGACACCATGGGCAGGTATGTAATATCAAACATTCAAAGGCAAGGTATGTGTGCAAGAGGGAAAGATTTAGAAGACTGACTTGTGTAACTGTACCTACAACTACACAGGAATGACATGTCATAGAGATCGGTGGTTATTTAGCTCAGGGGAGGGATGGCTTCATCTTTGCTTTATAGATTTCAGAATGGAGACAGCATCTTTCAATGAGGGTATATTTATGAGACTGCTTTCCATAAAAACAAATCCCTGCTTGAAAACCTCCCATTGGGTTCCTGGGAGCCAAAGAATAAAGTTCAGACTCCTTAAGTTAAACATCGTATTTCCCCACAATCTAGAAACAGTCTGCTATGTCCCCTTCACCCTTTACCACTCCTGTGCATCCACTGGGGTCATATTCCCTGCCCTACTACCCCTCTCTCGGAGAATCAATATTATGCTTGCTTGCTTTTTTTTTTTTTTTTTTTTTTTTTTTTTTTTGAGACAGGACTCTCTAAGTTGTTCAAGCTGGCTCTGATGTCATCTGGAGCCCAGTGCTTCAGTGCCCAAGACTACCAACTAAGCTTTGTTCCCAGCCTCAACCACAGTCCTTGTTTTGAAAACACTTGTTTTAATTTTATTTATGTGGATGCATCTGTATGTGCCCATGAGGCCAAAAGAAGGGGTAGGGTCCCCTGGAGCCAGAGGTACAGGCAGCTATGAGCCACCTGATGTGGGTGCTGGGAACCGAACTCAGGTTCCTGTCCTCTGTGGCAGCAGTACTTACTCTTAATCACAAAGCCATCTCTCCAGCCCCTCACCCAGTTCTAGAAGTCCACTCTGGCACACCTCACCTCTACTCTCCCTAGCACACAATAGGTAGGTGGTAACTAGGCCTCATCATCATCTTCTCTTAGATCTTTTAGCTCATGGACACATCGCCCTCCCAGGCTTCCTGCTACTCTCTGTTCACAAGCTACTTTGTAACGAGAACATCTGACATCTGAATTCTTCAAAGTAGTTTGTACATTGACCTTAACAAAGTTTCTTAAATGCCTTCAATCCAGTTTGCTTCTTTGTCAAAAGAGGTCACTTTGAACAGCATGTGCAGATGTCCTAGCAGGCCATGGAATTCTGAGACACAAGGAGAATGTTCTTGGCTCAGAGATACCTAGGATTTTTGGCTTTCCCTTTCAGTCTTGTCCCCTAGAACTAGCTAGCTTGTGTGTATGAACTGCTGCCCTCACCCCCACCATCAAACACCACAGCTTGAGGACAGAGTCCTCCAGGAGCCTTGCCCGACTCCCTATCTACCTCAGAGCTTCCCTCCAGAAAGAGAGCTCTCTGGTCTCTGATGGCTCCCAGGAGGCCATGTGCTTCCTCAGCTTCCAAGAGTCATAACTTCATGAGAAAAATATTCTTCAAGAAAATAAAGTGGAATCTCAGAGAGCCTTGGGGAGTCCAGTCCGGACTTTCACATCATTGTCAATTGCTTTCTCTTGGCTGAATATAGACTTTGTTCTGGCGTATTAAGTCTCAAGCACCACACCAGGTTTCTGAATGGCAGCTGGTCCTCCCCTCATCAACAAAGAGCAATAACAAGCTAAGTTAACTTTAGCTTACCCGCTGGCTGACCCCATTGACTAGTCTTCCTGAAGAGAAAACCAGGCGGCCTGCCTTGGAGCTCAGCTCAGCCAGGCTGGGATGTCGTGCACCAGGGCTGTGCACCCTGAGAGGGCCAGCCCATAGCACATAAACACCTGATTCTACACTGTTCACCTCCACAGCCTCAAAGGAGGTCTTAAGACAGGAAGGGCTAAGTCCTCTGGCCCCGGGGCTTTGTCTGGTCAGCCTGCAGGCTCAAAGGCATTTTAGTTCCTTAATGGTGACGAGGGGGAGCCTTCTTACCTCTCTCTCACAACATCTATGGGGCAGGAGGAGGCCTCAAATGCCGCCTCTCTCAGGGCTAAAGACATACACATAAGCACACACAGAGACAAATTAGAAACAAATTAGAGACAAATTTAGAAACATACACTAACCCACAGCTCCCCAGCACAGGCATTGACACTCTCACAAGCATACATTACATCTGCATACACACATACCCAGGTACCTATACACAAGGATATTTCACAAGCGCACACTCTGCCTGTCTCAGCCTCCCCAGTGCTCAGATCATCGGCACTCACCATCATATCCAGCAATTCTTGTCCTTCAAAATTTCCCCATAACATTTCCACAGTTCAAAAAAATGAGGGCAATCTACTTATTAAAAACCTGGATCTTTTAGGAAAACAAATGATCCCCAAGTGAAGGCCAAGTGTCTGCTGGGACATTCCAGATGCACCACCTTCTTTCTTTTCTTGTTTGCCATGTGTACTTGTCCTGCTTCTCAGAACGATTTGAGTGGTTTATGAGAAAATCATAAGCAAGCTAGAACAAATAGCATTTAAAAAGGAGGGGTTCAGTAAGGCTTGGAAGTGAAATCTGCAGCCGTGTCCTGGAGACTAGAACTTGGGGCCTAAGGAGATGACTAAGCTCACAGGAGCAGGGCATTAGGCCTGGTGGCGTTGGCCCCATATAGGCCATTTTCTCTCAGATGAAAAGGAATGTCTGAGGCTGGCCTTATTTGCCACACACCCCCATCTCCCAGGGGCCTTTGTGACTCTTGCCTATCCTAACTCCCTTCTTTTTCTCTTAGGGCTCCAAATCCTGGGCCAGCTCCTACAGAGGCTGCCACATTGTCTCCCTCACAGAGAGATGCAGGTAATTAATTAATTACTGTCTCCTCTTAATTAATGACTCCTCTTCAGTTCCAGAAGCCTGTGTCTCCCCATCTGGGAAAACCAGGCAGATCCTTTGGGGCACTGCAGGTCAGAGACACCTAGGGGACCAGGGCCCACAGCGGTACAGCTGGGAGCATGCACAACGCTGTTGGGACTCCAGCTCGGTTTACATCAAGTTTCCCAATCACTATGTCTCTCTGTGTTGTATCCTAGAGGGCTTTGGGGTTCTGTTTTATAGGACTAGGGTGGCAGGCAAGTGCTCTAGTCTTGAGCTACAGCCCTAGCCTACATGTGCTTCCTGCAGCCCAAATGTCATTTGCTTGCTGCAAAAGCTGGGTCCTGTCAGCTGTGTCTCCAACCCTGAAGGGCTTGGGATGCTGAGGACCTGCAGCTGCCGCATGTGAATGCCTCTGGTCTTGACCTGAACATCTGCTTCTGTATCCACGGAGTAAAAATACTCTGGGCCCCTCTGAGCTGTGTACTTTTTAGGAAGACCAAAAACAGAGCAGGGCAGGGGACGAGAGAACAAATAGTCACAAGTCCAGGCAGGAAGAGGCAGAGGGTGCCCTTGAAGGCCTGTGTGTAGAAGGCCCTACATTTCTCCAGAATCGGGTCACTCAGCTCCCTCCACTGCTGCCCTAGACTACAGTCCTTGGAGGCCTTGTGTTACCTCTCAGGGGTACTCATGGAAGCCTCCTCATCCTTTCGCAAATGTCTTCAACTCTGGTCACAAGCAGTGACAAAGAGGAGCTCTGGGTCTCAGTGTTAGTTGCCCAGGCTCACAGATCTAGCCAGCCTGGTGCAGTGGCTGCTGGGAAACACCCTGTGGCACCTGCGGTGTGAGTCCCCGCCCAGCTCCCTATACACACAGCCCAGCTCCCTACACACAGCCCAGCTCCCTATACACACACAGCCCAGCTCCCTACACACAGCCGGTGGTGAAATTAGTAGAGGCAGCTGTGACTTTGGTGTGGGTGTCCGGTTGTGACTGTGGACTAACTTAGAAAAGCAGGTTTCTAAAAATGCTGCTGGTGCTGTGAACTGTGGACTGTTCCCCGCAGCAGCACTGGCTTTCTTTTGGGCTCAGGTCCCCCCACCCTGTAATCAGCAACCAGTGACCAGTGAGTGAGCAGCCAGACATCCCTTTCCTGGGAACGGACAATGGGAGCGGCTGGTCCAACCAGGAATAGAAAGAGTGGAGGAAGGGCTTGGAGAGAGGAAGGGAGGGAGGCGGGCGCCCCCCCCCCAGACTGAGAGGAGGGTGGGGCCTGAGAGATCACAGGAAGAGTAACTATGCAAGGAAAAGGAAAGGAGAGGCCACGGTTCTGGGAAAGCACAGGCACCAAAACAGCCCTGAAGGGAGGGGCGGGAGGGACCCAGGCAGGGCAAGGGAAGGCCATCAGGGCTCAGCATGCTGGAATCCTCAAAGAAGGAGGAAGTACAGTACAGCCACAGCCGGAAGTACTGCTCAAGCCTCCTGCGGCACATGGCCCCTCCTGAGCCTCACTCCCCCCCACCCTCAGTTGTGGAGTCGGACTGAAATCCAGGAGGATCCAGTGTCTTCACTACCTGCCACACTCTGGGAACAGAGATCCAGGCAGATCTGAAATAGCCTGACAGAGAGGGGTGAGGAAAGGGAGTGTTCAAAGGCCCCATCTCACTGTGCAGGCTACCAGGGGCCCGATGAGCGCAGCCACTGCCCAGAAAGGCAACAATGAACAAAGGGCACTTAGATGGGCGGGCGGGCGGCCCCTGCTGGCCTGGGCTTGGGCGTTAGCGCTCAGAGCAGCCACAATAATGGGGCTGCAGGCCCCCAGGTAGGATGATCACACACAGAGGCATGCCTTTGGGAGGGGTCCCGCTAGGTTTCTCTTGCCTGGCATAGGGTGTGAGGGTCTTTTCCAGGCATAAGACTGCCAAAGACCTCTTAGGAGAAAACAAGAACCTGAGCCCGGATACCCTGGTCCTGCCACAGACTGCCAATGAGCCCTTCCAAGCCCCGGTCTGCAGGCCACATTCTCAGAGGGGTACAGGAGAGGATTTCTTCAGATTCCTCCCTCTGAAAGCCGCCTCATTCTCAGGACTCCGGTACACAGCATCCAAACACATGGCTGAATTCCTGTGCCAGCTGCAAAACCCAAGCTGGCTTCCCTGTGTGTCAGCCCAACCCCGCAACCGCCACCCCCCATCCCCTACCCCCCACCCCCCACCCCCGGGAACCAGCAGCCAGCAGATGACAACCGACATTGACAAAGCAACTATAACCAGTCTCTGCCGTTGGCCTTGCGTGCTTTTTATTTTCTACTGTTTTGAATTACCAGTGACATCGGTGGCTTTCATGCATGCAGATAACGAGAGATGAAAGAGGGGAGGAGAGAAGGGAACTATGGTCTGGTTGACTGAGCCATTTTTTAAAAGTTGTATTTAAAAGATCCCATACAATATATTTCAATCATATTATTCCCCTCTTCTAGTTCTTCCCCATCTCCCTAAAAACCAACTTCATGTTCTCTCTCTAATACAAAAACAAAATAGGAAAAACAAACAAACCATGAAATCAAAACAGATAATCAGCAAGGCAAAAAAAAAAAAAAAAAAAAAAAAAGAAAGCATACACACACACACACACACACACACACACACACACACCAAAAACACAGAAGCTGTTTTGTGTTGGCCAACAATTCCTGGGCATAGGGCCTGCCCTGGAGTGTGCTTGATATATCCAGTGATACACCATTGGATTTGTTCTTTCCCAGAAGATATCAATTACAAACAACTCAGTTAAGGGTGGGACCTCAATCCACTTCCCCTTGCCAGTGCAGAACTTTGTCTGGGTTGACCCTGGGCAGGTCTTGTACATACCCGTATCTGACACTGCTAAAATGCCCAAGAACCTGGGGACATAGGTCAAGGCCCCTAGGGAAGAACCTACTTCTATTATTCTGCTAAACTCTTATCTATTATAATTATATACTATATTCTATGTGGTATATTCTATAGCACATAAATATATAACATATTATTATCTGTAGATATCTAGTGCATTGCTCTTTTTGCAGTATATGGGAACTAACAAAGAGACCCACAACTGGACACTGTTCAGAGAGTGGAAGGCTCTGGAACACTCAGTCCTAAATGGGCTATCGTTATCAAATGCCTCCCATCCCCAAGGTTCAGAGGTCTGTGAGGACAGGAGGTGAGAAGATTGGGAGAGCCCGGGTGGTGGATGAGTCCAGGAAAGACTGTTTTCCAGACGCGATAGGACTGGTGCATCTGCGAACTTGCAGAGACCGAGACATCTGAGAACCAAGCACACCAGAGTACACAACACAGGCGGATTGCTTAGACAACACGAGAGTCAAAAGATATTGCCATGTCCCCACAGGAGGGGTTCTCCCACTCGGCACGGTTGGAGGTGTCCGATAAAAGTGCTATGAAACAGAGCTAAAACCGTGACCCCACTCTGACACAGGTGGGGGAAAGAGTTTGAGGCCAGCATGGGCCTCAGAGCGAGAGACTTTCAAAAAACCCTGAAAAGAATGGAACATAACTGGGGTGTACGGCTCATGGCCTGCAGAGAAGGAAAAGGAAAGAACCTCAAGGAATTCTGGGCTGTGAGCAAGGAGTAGCCTTCAAGCCACTCTCTGGCCTTGGTCCTGGTAACTTTGGTCTCTCAAGGAGAAGGTGGAGAGAGGAGTGAACCAGGTCTCCAGGCCTGAGCCCCCACCCAGAGAGAAAACACACGGAGAGGGCTGGGCATTCAGCAGGGGCCAGAAGGGAAATGTGAAATGGGGCTGGGCCTGTGGGGTCCACCCAGACCGCCCAGGGAAGGCAGCCTGGAGCCCTGGAGCCTCCTCTGGCCCCCGGGAGAGGGCCTCCGCCCTGAGCAGGGCAGGCAGCCAGGAAGCAGCAAAAAAGCCACCTCCCAGCACTAGCAACCAAGGGGGTGAAGGGCTGGAGAGGGGAGGGGTGCAGAGTAGCCGCTTGCTTTGGTAGGGGAGTGACTAAGTGTCCAGTGACTGGACCTTTCTGAGCCAGGCATTCTCCCTTGTGGAAGGGAAAGTGAACACTATTGCAAGAGGGTTTCTAACAGCCAACAAGCCACTCCATCTGTGGCCATGGCCTCTATTTCAAAAAGTACTTGGGGCTGGAGTGATAGCTCGGCAGTTAAGAGCACTGCTGGCTGCTCTTCCAGAGGACCAGGGTTCAATTCTCAACAAGGCAGCTCACAACCATCAGTTGCTCCAGTTCTAGGGGACCCCACACTCTCGTCTGCCCTCTGCAGGCACCAGGGGCACATTTGGTACACAGTATACATGCAAGTGAAACACCTATGCTTATACATTTTCTATTTTGTATTTATATGTATGCATGTGTATATCTGTCTGCATGCATATATTGCACGTGTTCAGTTGCCCGTGGAGGCCAGAGGGATCCCGTGGAGCTGAAGTTGCAGGTGCTGGGAACTGAACTCTTGTACTCAGCAAGCCTCTGAGCCACTTCTCCAGCTCCAACATAAAATAAACATTTTAGCTGGGGATGGGGTCATGGTGGGGAAGTGGCACATGCCTTTAACCCCAGCATGAGGGAATCTGAGTTCAAGGCCAACCTGGTCTACAGAGTGAGTTCCAGGACAACTCTGTCTTGAAAAACCAAAACAACAACAATGATAATCATAAATAAATCTTAAAAATTGTTTTTAATGTATTGAACTTTCCCCTTACAGTGTTCTTGGAGTCAATAAAGTGAAATGAGAAGAGATTTCACCCAGAGAGGATGGTCAAAAAGGGGGTGTCAAATGCCAGGGTGTGACTTGGGCCCCAAGGGACAAGCAGGATCTTGAGGTGGATACAGCAATGGGGCAGAAAAGGTTGTGCGGGATGCTGTGTGGGACTTTCCTGGGCTGGGCATTTAAGTCCTCAGCACCCTGGTTCATTTTCTTAGGTGAAGTATGGTCACAGAGACAGGGACCCCAGGCAGAGTCTAAGTCTGTGCTCCCCCTGTAGGGCCTGCAACTCCTCCCAGGATGCCTAGTGGGTTGGGGGTGGTGGAAGGGAGCTCCAGCTTCTGGTCAACTGGGGCCCTGCACAAACTAGAGAGGCCCCACCCACTGTGGACCCAGATTCCCCCACCCCTCCCCAGAGACCTGGCCTATGTAACTCTCAGCCTGAAGGAGCCCCTGAGAAAGGAAAATCTGGCCTCTTATCTCCTGGGGGAAAGGAATGCACTCTCCTGCCAGGACAAGGGGCTGTTTGACAGGAAGTCTCCACCCTAGCTGTGGGTTCCTCCCAGGCACCACTCCCTCCTTCTGGCTGTCCCTGCCTCTGGCATCCACTTCCCAGGCTTAAACTTCTGACCCAACATCCCCAACAGAATTCTAAGTCCATTCGGGCCTCCTCCACTTAGCTACCCATTCACGGCTCCATGTTGATGGGGAATTCTGACTCAGTTCATCCCTTACCGGCCTCCTCTGTGAATATGCTGCTACCTAGGCAGACAGCTGAGGATGCCAGGTGGCCTTGCACAGGACCATGGCCACTCAGAGATACTCTCCTACCCAGCACCAGGCTGACAGTACTGAAACACACAGCCCCTGCCCCAAATGAAAGTCTCCAACCCAAGTCCACCCAGGAAACAAAGCAGAAGTCATCTTAGAAGGCCATGGCCTGGAGCTGGGGGTATCTATCAGTGGTAGAGTATGTGCTTCCCATTCACAAGACCCTGGGCTCCATTCCCAGCAACACAGAAAACAAACAACAGCAACAATGACAAACCAAACAAAAATCCCCATAGATAAGTGGTTCTCAACCTGTGGGTCATGAGCCCCTTGGCAAACCTCTGTCTCCAAAAATATTTATGCTACAATTCATAAGAGTAGCAAAATTACAGTTATGAGTAGCAAGGAAAATAATTCCATGGTTGGGGTCACCACAGCATGAGGAACTGTATTAAGGGTCTCAGTGTTTAGGAAGGTTGAGAACCACTGCCATTGATAAGACTTGATATCACAGAGTCTGAGAATATCCCGGGAGGTTTTAACCTGAAATCCATTTTACAGATGGGTGTTGAGGCCCAGGAGAAGAGACTCCTATACTACATGGATGGCAGCTGGCCAGGCAAGTGCAGGACCCAGGGAGTCTAAGCCTCTACTCAACATGCCCTGTGTGTCCTCACAGGCCCAGTGGCAGCAATCAGCAATTATGTATGTTGTTATAGTGTGGTTACTTGCCTAATTTTCCATTAGACTATGCACCAGGTAGCTATTTTCCTAGGATGGCTCTAGGGCCTAGCCCCATGAGACATAGAAAAACCATAAAATATTCTTAATAATAACATTGAGAACAAACCAAGTGTCCATCAACACATGAAAGCATAAGCAAAATGTGTTATACTTGGGCAATGGAATATTAGTCAGCCATAAAAAGGAATGAAGCAGGGTCTAGAAAGAAAGTACAGTTGGTAAAGTACTTGCCTTGCAAACATGAGGCCCTGAGTTCAACCTCCCAGAACCCACATTTAAAAAGCCAGAGAGCCAAAGAAATGACTCAGGGGTCAGGAAAACTTGTTCCACAGTCAGGAGGACAGGAATTCAGATCCCAGCAGCCATGTAACAAGTTGGGTATCCCTCCAGATGCCTATAGCCTTGCTGAGAAAATAGAAGTTGTAGGGTTAGAGAGAGATTCTGCCTCAGAGGAAAAGGCAGAGAGTGCGAGGAGAGGACACTTGATGCCCTCTTCTAGCCTCTGCACATGCTACCCACACACATGTGAGTACACACATTAATTAATTAGTTAATTAAGTAAGCAAATGTTTTAGGTATATGAGTGTTTGGTCTGCATATATGTCTGGTACCAGCAGAGGCCAGAAGAGGGTGTCAGATCTCCTGGAACTGGGGTTACAGGTGTTTGTAGGGGCTGGGAACCAAAGCCAGGTCCAAAGATGCTTTTAACCACCAAGCCATCTCTCCAGCCCCACTAACCAAATATTCCTAAAAGCTGGGTATAGTAACACATACATATAATCCCAACATTAGGGAGACAGAGACAAGCAACTAAAATCCTGGGGATTACTGGGCTTTACCAGTCAGTCTTACCTACTTGCTGAATTTCAAGCCAACGAGAGACCCTGACTCAAAAGCAAGGAGAACAGCACCTGGGGAGCAACGCTCTAGATCGTCCTCTGCTCTCTGCATGCACAGACTCATGGATAGACAGACTTGGACGGACCGACAGACAGACAGACAGACACACACACACACACACACACACACACACACACACACACCATACACAGTAAGAATGAAATACTGGATATGAAACAACATAGGTGGACTTGGAAAACATCATGCCAGGTCAGGCAGTGGTGACAATTGCCTTTAATCCCCAGCACTCAGAGGCAAGCTAGGCTGGGCTACAAAGCTAGTTCCAGGACAGCTAGTTCCAGGGCTATTAAACAGAGAAACCCTGTCTCAAAAAACAAAAACAAAACCAAGCCAAGAGAAAGGACAAATGTCATGAATCCATCCATATAAAATATGTAGCCAGACTAGACAAATTCAGAGACACACAGTAGAAAGGAAGTTCCCTGGGGCCCAGGGACTTGGTATCTATTTGGGGTGGGGTAACCTTTGGGGAGCAGATGGTGCTCACTACTATACACAGGGTGACTGTGAGTCACCCCACTGAACGACATACCTAAAAATGGTTTAAACACCAACTCGCACCTTAGAGATATTTTATCACAATAGGAAAAGAACCAATGACATAAAGGAGTTTTATTTATGTTAGGCGTGCTGTGTTGATGTGAGCATGTGTATGCAGGTACTCAGAGGCCAGGATAGGGTGTCAGATCCCATGGAGATTTAAGTAGTTGAGTAAGCCCAAGCTGGGTAACCATGGCTGCAGGCGGATTTGCCCCCTGTGAATGTGTTTGTTCTCATGAACATGCCGTGAGAAGACTGAGCAATCTGCTTTGGCAGTCCCAGTCCTACTGAACAGACACAGAATGCCTCCCGGAGTTGCCAGGACCCTCCAGTGACAGCGGCGTCAGCATTACTGTGATCCCGATGGCCTGGATGATGATCGCAGTCCTCCTGTTCTTGCTGAGGCCTCCTAATCTGAGAGGCTCCTGGGTCCCTGGGAAACCCTCCAGTCCTCACAGTGGACAGGACCCACCCACCCCTCCCGTGGACTAACGTTGATGTGGGAAGCAGACATTGTTAAATGCTGTGCATGACCAAATGGCTGAAGATGACAGAGTACTCTTAGCTTTTCCCTTTTCCACCTGCAATTTGGGATGGTACTGTTTTCATGAGCTCCTAGAAATGTCATTTGCAAACTGACTTTTGCTTCCTGTGTTGCCACAGTCCTTATTTACAGTATGCCTGAGTAAATGATACAACTGGAAAGTCCATAGGGCTTTGTTGGTTGCCCTAAGCTTAAAATGTTCCACTCGTTGTCCCTGGAACCGTGATCATAATGTCTGTGGTGGTTTCTGGCCCAGTTGGAGGAAAACTGAGATTTCTGCGTTTAAGGATTTTAAGTGGGTTTAATAGATTTTAATTTTCTCATGAGGTATTTATTGGGGTTATCTGGTATGAATGACAGAGCCACGGTGTATTTACTTCACTTGGCAGTTTATTTGTGGGTGGCAGTTTTCTGTAGCTCTTGGGACAGGTCTGGGGTGCAGCTGGCTCATGTGGCTAGAATAGGAAAAGTGAACTGGTTCCTTAGTGATTTTTAAAAATTCCCATTAAAATCTCTGATGTTAAGAATATATACTTTAAATAAACATGATTTATTAATAAAAAATAATAATAATAAAGAACCCATTTCTTTGCCTATGCCCCCTCAGGGATCACAACCTGAAACCTTGACTTATATCCAGCACCTGCCTGCTTTACACATGTCAACATAGTGAACAAAGAGCACTTCTCGGTCAAGACCAATGGGAAATCAGCTGTGAAGCCTCCCAGACATGGCTACTCCCCCAACAGGGCCAGCTGGAGCCCAGCCGGGAAAGGACCAGTGTGAGGCTATCTGTCAGAGGCAGATGTGGGCAGAGTCCTGTGTGTTCGTGAGTTTAGGTGGGAGTCTGGGAACCCTTTGATGACACCTAGAAACCATGGCATATCAGCGGTGTCAGTGAAAGCATTGGCAACAAGCCACCAAGAAGCTGAGATTCGGGTGTGTGGGTGCCAGTGGCTCCCCATTCACACTCAACACTTTGGTGCAGTCCAGGGTCCCCTGCCCCAATTGAACTCGCTCTGCATATTCCCACTTCCAAGACTCTCATGGCCACCAGCACTTGCCCCCAAGCAACATTTAACCGGGGTCTCCATGAGCCAGAGCTATGCTATTTACATACTATGACAGTGGCAGCATGCTGGCTCTAAAGTTCATGCTGCTCCTGTGTTCTCACAGGGATTGGCAGGGCTCAGTGCTCTCAGGACACACAGCCTTCAGATGCCGAGAGGGGCAGGCAGGGGTGCACCTGCCTGTACTGATTTCTGTGAGCCTTCCTGTGCCTTTGCTGCAAGGACTCACGCAGAGCGAGGTGCTGTCTAGAGCATCTCGTCTCCTATGAGAAGAGGGAGCCTCAAGGTCAGTGACAAGTCCCCTCCTCCTTCTGCATCGATTCCTCAGCTCAAAGTGGATGTCATCATTGGGGTGTGGTACCCGGAGTATTTGCTAATAGGGTGGGAAGTGTTCTAATGACAGATGGCATAATGGAACACAGGACAGAGGGGCTCATCCAGCTGGCCTGGATTAAAATGTCCAGGTGTCTGCCTCATGGGGTAGAGCCTAAAGCAGCAGGGCCTGAGCACTGTTTAAAGGGGCTGTTGTCCTTCCTCACTCCCCACCTGCAGCACAAGAATCATCATTTTCATAAGATCCCTAGATCCTGGCACACAACCCAGTGACTTCTAGGGGCCTCTTCTAGTGAAGATAATTTTGTATGGGGCGCTGGCTTCATGCCAGGTCCCACAGAAGGCCTCATACAGATGGCATCTAACTTCATTCTCTGACAGTCCAGCAAGGCAGGCATTACCGTCTGTTTTCAGATATGAGGAGAGCAGGACAAAAGTTGATAGGGTCTGTATAGCAAGTTGTAGCCAAGCTGGCATTTCTTTTGAGGGGTCTAACGCTAAAAGCAGGGCTCTGACTATTGTAATGCAGAGAAATTGGCCCTGCCTCCCACCCACCTGGGCTTGGCAGGTGTCTGTACCCTAGTTCTGTAAAAGAAAGGCCCCACCCACTTCTGCTCTCTTTCCCACAGTTCCTCTGAAGGGGCGGACAGGAATTTTTCCTTGTCTCCCCTCCCCCTTATCTTCTGTTCTCTCTCTCTCTCTCTCTGTCTCCCCCACTTCTTCCTTCTCTTATTTTTTTACCCTTCTCTCAATAAAACGTACAATATGAGTCTACAGGTCTGTTTCCCATCTGCCCGCCATCCATCACCCACTGTGCCTCAGAACCGCAGTGCTGGGAAGGTCACTCACATCCCAACCCCTTACTCTGTATTCCTAACCCTGACAACTACAGTAACAGTAATGCAACCTTTCACACTGGGCCAGTGACTACAGCCTCTTGCCAACTCCCTATAGGGCCCAGAAATTCACTTGTGGACGTGTTCCCCAGGAGGTGTTCCAGAGGCTACCTAGGCCTGGCCTGCTGTGGTTGGGCCAAGCCTGAAGCAGAAGGCTTCGGTATCTTTTCAGAACTTGTCCACCAGGAGGAGCTTGCAAGTGCACCTGCAGAACGCATGAGTGTCCAGACTAGAGTGATGTGGAGGCTGGAGAGCAGGCCTGGGAACCACTTCACCACAAGTTCAGAAATCTCAGCGCTGGACCCCAGAATGAGGGACACAAGGGAAGAATGCAGGGTAAGAACCACTGAATGCCCCTTTTTATTGTATAACTTGCAAATGTATGATGCCAACCCCCTGAGGAAGCATGGCTCTGCCAGCTCCACCTGCCAGGCTCCACAGGCTCCTGGATCTCCACCCAACCTTGGATGGGTGCTGTGCACCAGCCATTTATAGCAACTGCCCAACCAAACGAGTGATCTGAGGCATGATTCGCAGAGCCACCGGATCATGCTTCCCCACACAGTCACTGTTCCTGAAGTGCCTTGATTTGCCCTCCCACAGCCACAAGAGAGTACTCAGTGCAAACCACAGGCTGCCTAACTCTGCCCCAATACTGACAGGAATACAAGCCTGGCTGAACATTGTGTGTGTGTGTGGGGGGGGGGGTCACAGGCATGGTGTGCTAGCCCACCCAGAGTTCCACCCTCTACTTCCTTGGAACTCCCAGCTTTTATGGAGCTTGGTGATGTTAAAGAAACCTTCCAAGCCAGTGATTTCATATACCAGGCATCCATCCCCAGAACTCTGGCCAGCCCTGTCTCCTGCCCACAGAGTTGGATCCCACACACGGGCAGAAATTGGGTAGCACTGACTCTCACTTGCTCAGCAGCATTCATCAGACCCCACGGCCTCTTCAGCCTATGGTTCCTTTCTCTGCCCTCGGCACCAGTACCATCAAATGGAAACAGCCCAGGGGAGACATCTCAGTTATAGGGTAAGGGGCCAGGGGCTAGCATCCTGGTCAGCCTCTCTTTACGGATCAAACTCAGGACAAAAAGGGAGTGGGACATGTGCATGGCACTCACTCCCAGCCATTCTGCCCATAGAAAACCTCCTAAAAGGGGCCAGGTCTGTAAAGCAGGGATTCCAGGCACCTAAAGCCCTGCTTTCCCGCTCAACCAGGGAAATGGCAAAAGTCCAACACAGTCTTAAGACAAGAATTGCCCACATACAATGATATTCCACAGTGAAACAAACTGAGTATACAATTTGCCTCTGACTTGAGTTAACAAAGAAGATATTATGGGGGTGGGGGAAAGAGAGAGAGATGAGGACAAAGAAGAGAAACAGAACAAGAGAGGACAAAACAAAGGGAGACAGAGAAGCAGGAGGAGGGAGCTGACTCCAAGGAATGTGTGGACCAAGTTTTGCTTTGCCTCAGTCCGTCATTCAGAAATCCCACCCAGCCCAGGCCTCTGCTTATTACTTTTCACTGTTTCATCTCCTAAAATTCCCATGTTCGATCCTCAGTCTTTCTCGCTGTGGGGCCAAGGATGCCCTTGAGAAGTGGTGGAAGTTCTGGACTCTCCCAGAAAAAACCCTTATCCACTCACAAAGCTTCTCGAAATTTCAGTGGCTCCTGGATTCCATTTTAGAAACTAGGAACTCCAGTCTCATTGGGAAACTCTCAATAGCCCAGATGAAAACATTTAAATTAAACTAAATTAGATTATACTGAGGGAGGGACAGGCCAGGTGTGCTGGAATGTCAGCACATGGGAGTCTGGGGCAGGAGGATCTAAGTTCAAAGCTGGTCTGGTCCACAGAGCAAGT
Organism: Phodopus roborovskii; assembly: GCF_943737965.1. Classification (NCBI taxonomy): domain Eukaryota; kingdom Metazoa; phylum Chordata; class Mammalia; order Rodentia; family Cricetidae; genus Phodopus; species Phodopus roborovskii. Next base: position 18,714,870 of record NW_026126469.1, on the reverse strand, counting down.
TTCAAGGCTCGGCGCAGCCCCCTAAAAAAGGAGGTGGGGTGTAGCTTCAGTGATAACACTAGCCTTACTAAGAATATTTGAGGCCCAAGGACTTGTCCTCCCTTTGGAAGACTCTGCCACCTGAACTATAAGACCCAGGGCCAGGTGCATGCACAGTTACTAAGGAGTGAAAAGCCTGCAGTTGGCACAGGCAGCACTATATGCCTGTGTGGGCCCTGGATTCACCCTTTACAGACCCATAAATAACAAATGTTCTGAAATCTGACTGTGCTTAAGACTCACCAGTGTGTTTGTTTTAAATGCAGATTGCAACTCAAATTCTGAGTCTATTCCTATGAGTTTTCAGGTGATGTCCTTACAGGAAATGGTAAGCCTTGGGAGGCTGAGCTCCTGGCCCCATTAGTTGATTCATGCTGCTCATGTTGAGGCAAGACTAGGCGTGTGTGCAAGGATTCTACAAGACTAGCTTGAGACCTTACAGGGTCCTAAGGCAATGCTTCCCACATCTGGCCATGCACACACAATGCACAACGGCACAAGTGTGAAAATACCACACATACCCTGCTGCTTTGTATGCTCCCTTGAAATGAAATTTACGGTCACTAGAGTATTCCTCATAATCCAAGTTCCTAAGTCACAGGCTGCTAAGGAATACACACACACTCCACGTCACACACACACACACACACACACACACACTCCACATCACACACTTTGCATCACACACACACTCCACGTCACACACTTCACATCACACACACACTCCACATCACACACTTCACATCACACACACATACACTCTACATCACACACTCCACATCACACACTCCACATCACACACACACACTTCACATCACACACACACACACACACTCCACATCACACACTTCACATCACACACACATACACTCTACATCACACACTCCACATCACACACTCCACATCACACACACACACACTCCACACACTCCATATCACACACTTCACATCACACACTTCACATCACACACACACACACTCCACATCACACACACATACACTCCACATACACACACACACACTCCACATCACACACTCCACATCACACACACACACACTCCACATACACACACACATACACACACACTCCACATGACATACATACATACACACACACACCTAGTGTTTCTGACACTAGGCAGTTTTCAGGACTTGTGGAGCTTAGTGGCTCACACCTATAAACCCAGCACTTGGGAGGTTGAGGCACAACTGAAATTTTGAGACCAGCCTGTGCTATATAACAAACAGAAGAAAAGCCAGGGCTACAAAGTAAGAGCTAGTATTAAAAAAAAAAAAAAAAAAAAAAAAAGTAGGCTATGGCACAGGACAGCCTTATTATATACCCGCATACCCACATAAAGATACTGGGCTTATTATAAGAATGCTTTGAAAAAATCAAAATGTTCTATGTTCTTAGACTTCAGCAATAATCAGCAGACTGCCAGAGTGCCTGTCAACCTGTCTGTGGTGCTGGGGTTGGAAGCCTGGGTTCTCACACACTAGCTGGTGTGTGCTCTACCCCTGAGCAACACTCTGCAGTGCCTTCTTTCTCTTTTCCAGAGAGACTGAGTGGAGAAGGTAGAGACAGTGGCCTCTTGGCTCACTGTCCCTCCGTTGCCCTCAAACACTGGACCAATATGATCCTCTCCTGACTGTGAGTGACAGGGAGCTGGCTGGAAGGCATGGGTCAGGGGTGAAGTCGTCTATGGGAAGCAAGGAGCCACTCAGTCCACAGCACATGAGGAGGTGCCCTGTGACCTCCTAGAACAGGAACATCCACATGGCAAAGACACCGCAACCGGGCCACACCTGTTCACACTGGATTTGGCACCTTGTTCCCGACTGCTGGGCAGTAACGTGAGAACACCTGCATACAGTACAGATCCTCCACCCCGAAGGCCATCCACAGTAATTTCTGTCTAGAATCTTCTTAGCCAAAGCATTCTCATTTATCCCTATTTCCTCAATGTATGACTTTCTCTCCCCATCCCCACCCCCACCCCTACTCAGGGCTGGGAATCGAACTGGGCACCTTTTGAGCATCCCCAGCCAAGTATCGTTTACATTCTGATTTGCTGAAATTTGAACATTCTGCTGTGAACACACTTTGTATGAAAGGTTTTTCCCACCTGAAATTTTTTTGAGTGAATTTAAACTGACAGCGGTCTAGACATGAGGAAATAAAGTGTATCGCATCCATTAATCTCTGGGGCGCTCTGAGAGGCGGGAACTCTTACTCTGCTTCCCAGACAGGTTATTTCCCCAAGGTCACAGTGGGAAGAAATAGCACAGCCGGGCTGAAGCCTGGGTTCCACTGCTTCTGCCCTGATGTTGCCTGGGCAGATTTGTTCATAGATCAGGGACTCGGGACTACGGATTGACTGCTCTGGGAAGTCACTTCTGCTCTACGCAGCTTCCGGGTTTCCAGTAGGAATTGGGCGAAGAGATACACGGTTGGTGGGTTTCTCTGGATGCCGCTGATTTTTTTCATTATAACTAGTGTCTCCTAATTACTTTAGGAACTGGAGCACATACATACCAGAGTACTCCTCATATAACAGCCATCTGGGCTTACAGTGCTCATTCAGACGGCAAGTAGGTTTACTGTCTGAATTTATTCTTCTACTTACTTTGAATAGTCTTACTTTCTTGCAGTTGGATCACCTTGGGATGTAACACTTGGTTTGCTTGTAGTTTTGAGATGATCTGGTGGGGTCTAACAGAGGAAACTAGGTGTGGTGGTGCACATCTGTAATCCCAACACTCAGGAGGCTGAGGCAAAAGGGACATTTGTGTGGAGCCAGTCTGGGCTATATAGTAAGACTAAGACTGTCTGTCTGTCTCTCTCTAAGACCTAATTCACTTTATTTTTCTTGTCTAAAAAACCCTTATGTAGTAGTCACAGCTGGAGTGTGGGTCTCATGAACGGAGACTTTGGTCAGTGAATTCCCGATAAGGAGACTGGTGAACATAGTCTTTCCAGAGGTTGGGGGTCAGGTAGCTGTAGGTCTTGGAGATGGCATCAAAGGTAGGTAGCGTTGGCAAAGTTGCCCAGGGTGGCAGTGCAGCCCCTGGCTGATGTGTAGCAGTCATCAATTCCAGCCAACAACAGTAGCTTCTTGAGCACAGGAGCAGAGACGATGCCAGTGCCCATGGGGGCAAGGATGAGATGCACCAACACAGAGCCACAGTGGCTGTCACCTTACACAGAACAGTGTGGGGCTTGCCAATCTTGTTCCCCCAGTACCCTCTTCCCACAGGGACAATGGAAAGCTTGGCCAAGATGATGGCCCCTCAGACAACAGTGGCTACCTCCTTAGAGCACTTAATGCCAACACCAACATGACCATTGTAGTCCCTGATAGCGATAAAAAAAGCCTTGAACCTGGTCCACTGACCAGCCCCAGTCTGCTTCTGCACTGGCGCTCTCTTTAGAACCTCATCCTTTAGGGATATGCCCAGGGGGAAAAAAATCAATAATCTCAGATTCCTTAATAGGCAGGGAGAACAGGTAGCTCTCCTCCAGGGACTTGATCTTCAGTCCTTAACCAGGCAGTCCAGCTTGGTGACAGGGATCCACTCCTTGTCTTCAGTTTTACCTCCATGAGCCAGGCAGCCATGACCACTGCCACAACTGGGGCTCCTAAAGCCACTGCTGAATCCTCCTTGGATGCCCAGCTAATCCTCCTTGGACGCCTCCTAATCCTGGGCCCCTGCATGGAATCCTCCCAGTCCTCCCGCTGACCTTGAAGAGATCTGCCATTAGGTGTTTTCCCAAAGAGGAAGCCTAGCTTTCATTTTGTTTCTTTGCTTTTGCTTTGCCTTTTTGGTGTTTTATTGATTTTATTTGGTGGTTTGTATGAAGTGAAGCCTGGCTATATAGCCCAGGTTAGCCCTGAATTTGCAGCAATCTCTCCTGACCAAGTAGGGATTAAAACTGTGAGTCAACATACCTCGATCCTTGTTTCATTTTTTTAATAAAGAAAAAATTAACTGAGGAATTTCTCATCAAAATAATAAAACTTAATAGTGAAGGCTGGCTAGCCAGAAAGCACTAGGGATCTGCTTGGTTCTACCTCCCCAGCCCTGGGATTACAAGCAGGAACCAGCACACCCAGCTTTTAAAGTATAGGCTCTGGGGTTTGCACATGTCTTCAATCTTTCAAGGAGAGTGCTGAGCCATCTCCCCAGCCCTCAAAAGGCACTGCAATACAATCACACTTATTTTGTAATTCAGTCAGGAATAGCACGAGGAAGGGGGTGTTTCAGCAGTCCCAAACAAACAATCCGTTTGAGCAAACCAGGGACCAGGTTAGAGACAGAGCTCGGTGGGGGAGTGCTTGCTTAGCATGAGTGGGGCCCTGAGTGCATCCCCAGCACTCAAAGGTTTTCTCCCTTTTGCCTCCAAATCTGCATCTCAAGACAGGCAGACGCAGGAGGAGCAGGAGTTTGGAGCCAGCTGGGCATGGCTTTAACCCTAGAACTCATGGGGCAGAAGCCAGTGGCTCCCAGAGAGTTTGACACCAGCCTGTTCCACATAGTGAGTTTCAGGTCAGCCAGGGCTATATAGGATGACACTGTTGAGAGAGGAAGGGAGAAGAAAGCTAGACCCAGCCTGGGTGACATAACAAGATCCTATTTTCAATAACCACCTCCCACCCCTGCTCCTTATAAACAGAAATATACGGTATTTACTGTGTCAAAGAATAGTCTTATCTGGGCCATTTGGTAAGCAATGCCTGACCAGGGAGGGCCCTGTGAGATTCTGATGTGCCAATTAATGTAGACAAATACTTGAGGGTCTACTAGAAAAGGATTTGACGACATGAAGAGTGGGGGAATGGTACACCCCATGCACACCATTCATACAGAATATTTAAGTGATATAATTTTTCAGAGAAATGGAAGATTTCCCCTCATATCTCTACATTCTATGGAGGAGACTGCTGTTTGGGCTGAAGACTTCTGAGACAGACATTTTTCTCATGCAAAGCATGGCCACATACAGGAATAATCCAGGCTCTGGGCCACGCAGACCCCAGCTGTCCATTTATGCTGCTGATTCAGCCTGTGAGTGACCCACTGCCCCGAGACAAGGGAACCTGCAGAATGTGTGGTGGGAGACGCTGCCTGTGTGAAGACCTAAAAGGCCAGAGGTACCCTGGAAGCCCAGTCAATGAATTCTGTTCAGATAAAGCCGCAAGGCCATGACATCACAGGCCAGCCGAGCTGGCCAGAGTTGGCTGTGGGAGAGAAACACTGTAGCTCTTCGGCTGCTGGCTGCTTTCTTCCTCTACAGCATATGAGGGGCCACGCCCCAAGTGCTTATGACTGGACAGGTCTCGGGGTGGGGATTACATGTGTGCCTAACTACAATGAGCCCCATACAGGACCTTGGAACTTTTTTAAAGTTATATTTTTAGGTCATAAACTAACAAGAGAAAAATCAATTAAGGTTCCCAGGCTAAAATAAACTTCTTTGTTGCTGGTGTTTGCAGGTGTGTATGCTACTAATGGTGGCAGCGTCCAAATTTGGAAATAGAGCCTGGTATGGTAGCACAGGACTTTAATCCCAGCACTGGGGAGACAAGAGGCAGGTGGATCTCTGTGAGTTCAAAGCCAACCTGGTCTACAAAGTGAGTTCCAGGACAGCAAGGACTACACAGAGAAACCCTGTCTCAGAAAACCAAGATAAATAAATAAAAGAGAAAAGAAAACCAAAAACATCAACAAAAACCCAAAGTGGAAAAATAGGCTGGGAGGGAGATGTGGAAACTAAATAGGGATTTTAAAACAAGGGGGGGAAAGTTTCCAAATGCTCCAGGTCTGTCCCCTGCAGCCCCGCAGTCCCAGCTGTGACTTCTCCAGTCTGCCTAGGACTGGAGTTTTATCCTCCTGCCACACTAGTTTCCAAAGAGCAACTCCTGGTTCCACCACCTCTGTCCCTAACAGGAAACCCACTGGCTGACTTCCTGCTCGGCTTTATGTGTGTGTGTGTGTGTGGGGGGGGTGTTTTTGTTTTTTATTGTTATTATTTTTGTGTTTGGGCTTTTTGTATTTGCTTGTTTGTTTGTGGCTTGCTTTTCTAGCCAGAAAGATCCAGAAAATCCCAGAACCCAGAGACACATCATGGAGCTAGCTTCTGCTGTGTCCAAAGCTCTCTGAGGCCTCTAAATGCTGCAGCTCACTTTTACCCCTGAACATAATATACGACATGAACACAATTATGTTTTCATGGGCAGAAAAGACACTGTGATAAGATGGCTTTTATACTGCAAATGAAACGTGGGCTAGTGAGGTGGCTCGGAGGGTAAAGCCACCAAGCCTGATGACCTGAGTTCAATACTGGGACCTACACCGTGGGAAGAAAGAACCAACTCCCCTTAGGTTGTCCTCTGACTGCCACAGGTGGACTGTGGTACACACACGGAGAGAAATAAATATAAAAACAATTTAAATGAAATAAGTATACATTGTTTCAAATATGAAATTGTAATTTATGTTAATTATTTAATGAATACAAACGTGAAATAAAAATGTGGAAACAAGCAGATTACTTATCCTTTATTTCTCCTGGTGGCAGGATTCTAAGTGATTTCCCCTGCATTTGCTTTCATACTTCAGACTCTCTGAAAAAACTTTCATTTTTTTCATGTTGGCCAGTCCTGCCTGGACAGGCTGACTGTCTGTACTGTCCCACATGACCTAGGAGGTCTTTGATGCTCTCCACGCTTGCCATGTCTTTTGAGGACACAGGCCATGAGAATATGTTTCTAGTTCAACATCTCCCTGTGCCCTATGGACATAACCTCTGGATAGACGTGGGCATGCAGAGCCTGGTCCCCCGGAGCCTGATGGCTCGAAGATTTCCCATGAGGTCCTATCCTGAGAGATCATCTTTGGGAGCAAGGGAAGGCGGACCCTTAGCAAAGGTACAAAAGGACAGCAGGTGACAACCATGGCTATAAGCCGAAAGGGTGCCAACTTTTTGTTGTTTGTTTTTGCTTTTGTTTTTATATCCTGACCAATGCAGACACTAACTTTTATGATTTATGTTCTTTCTTCTCCAGCAGCCCATCAGAAGAAGACACTCCTATTTCTTCTACACTAACATCCCAAACGCCTTCTAGAAGCCTGTGAAACCTCTTATTTACAGAGTTTTATTAAAAGATTTCCATAAGGGGCCTAAGCACCACAGAGCTAACCCTGCACTTCTGGAATTTTCCATGCACATTTTCACTTCTGAGTCTGCATTCACAGTGTTCGCTTGCCCTAGGGGTCACCCTTCCCGGCTCACTATCAGGTGAACTCCTGTGTAAACCTCTAAGCTGCGCATTTTCTTAGGTAGTGATAAATGACCTCAGGACAAGGTCATTGCACACTGCTCCTGGAACTCAGAGATTTTTCCCTCATAACACTTCCCCAGGGTGTAATGGCTGCCCAGGTAGAGGGGAGACGGGGCCTTTATTCTTGTGTCTTATAAACACCAAGTATTTGCACATAGTGGAACTCAAGCAAAGGTGTTTTGGTCAACTGATCAAGCAGAGGAGAAAGAAATAGAGGCCGGCTGGGGGGACATTGGAGACAGGGACAAATGGGACCAAGGAAGGACAAGAAATAAGGGAGCCCAGAAAGAGTTTCAGTTAGACAAGCCTTAAAATGCACCATGACAAAATATTTTGTTAGGAAAAAAAAAGTTCATTTTGTTCCCCTTTTGTGGGGATGGCTGTGTTGTTTTGAGAAAGGCTGACTCCAGACTCTGACCTACTTCAGAACCCTACTGTTGGGGCTGCAGGCATGCACCACCATACCTGACCCTAGGTTTTCCCTACGGTTTCTCTGCTTATCTGAAAATAATACTAGGGAGCCCTGAGTGTAAATGTAAGTGTAGCCAATGATTGTGGGATGCTCTGTGGACATGAGCCTTTTTCTTGATACTGTTTCCAGGTATTGTAGTCATGAAATGGCAGTTTTCCCCAGGGCAACGCCTGACACCCCTTTCTCTACAGCCTACAAGTACTCTACAGTGTGTACAGCCGGGACTCTTACAGTCTTCTTGGAAGTTGCTCACAATGCTAATTCACACCTTCTGACTGCTGCCACTAAGGGCCAGCCCAGAAAGCTACCCTCTGAGGATAGCAAGGGGGTTCTTTGTGTTTATTTTGACACTGTCAGAAATCACATTCCAGCAACCAACCTACACCGTTATCCCAAATGGCTTCTAGAAGGTCCTGAAACCTTTTATTTTTAGTTTTATTAGGGTTCTCACAAATGTCCCTCCCAACCCTGGAATCAGGGGAATAACTCACATAATAGAACACAAGACTTCAGGCTTTGCTAGAGAAAGGAGATAGCACACTCCAGAAAGCTGACCCAATATGCACCACCCCCAGATGGGAAAATAATACTTTATGAAGGCAAGAAGTAAATGAAATTACATATTTTTAAAATATGGTCAGTTTGTCATATAAAATTATTAACACAGAATTCCTGAGTCAAGACAGCAGATTAAATACACATGCAAATTTTTATTTCCTCTCTAAATCAAATATACATCAAAGGTTTTTTTGTTTGTGCTTTTTTTTAAGGATATAAATCTATAAGATTTCTATAAAATAGCAAAAACATTTTAGAAGCTAAAAAGTAGATATATGAGCACTGATACTAACAGAAAGTCAAGTTAGCCAAGGAAGAAGGAAGGTGAGAGCCAGCCAGCATAGTCCACCTGAGACAATGCACACAGATCTTAGGACTCACGGCACCTAACAGACTCTGTGTAGAAGTCTGAGAGATGACAGGCCATCCTGGAGACTTGGAGAAGATACAACTGTCACCAGGCAACTGATACAACCCAACAGAACCACAAGTCCAGAGGCACTTTTTACTGTATCATGAAAACAGAAGCCACGCAAACCCCATAGTAAAGTATTCTGGGTGAGAATTTAGGTTATTTGAGTCTCATCTATCTTTGTGACTGGGAAAGTATTTACCACCCACTGCCTCAATTTTTCCATCTACAAAATGGGAATAAGCAAAGCACACATTTACTGTGTAATAATTAAACAGGTATATATAAAGCAAATTATTTATTATTACTATTATCTTTATTATTCCTGGCCTATGTAGTGCTTGGTAAAGAATAGCTGTTGTCATGATCACTACTAGTAAGTGGTGGCCACATAAGAGCCTTTTTGTAAGTATTTTTCTATCCAAAGGGTCTAGCTGTGCTCAGTCTCAAGCAGGAAGTGTCTGATGGCCACGGCTTTCCCACATTCCCCTAGCTAGTTGCTGAGTTTGGTTGAGGCAAGTGCTAAGCAAGTGGTATCTGTAGCACCTTGTCTAAATCTTTCACAACTAGGATTAAGGCATGGGTCCCTGTCCCCAACATCACACACTGAACTTGTGCTAGGCTGAGATCAGCACAGCTACCTTCATCACCAGCCGGCATCATAGGGGTCCTGGGCAGAAGTGTGAGCACCCTTGCTCACACAGCCACAGCCACAGGATGAGGAGCTAGGAGAAGTGGCTTCCAATGGCCCTCTGGCTCCCTGTGCCCAGACGCTGGGAGAACCACCCACGGAGCAGTGGTTCTCACCTCCCTAATACTGGGACCTTTTAGTACAGTTCCTCATGTGCTGGTGACCCCCTCCCAACCATAAAATTATTTTTGCTGCTACCTCATAACTGTGTTTTCCAATAGTCTTAGACAGCCCCCAAGAAAAGGTTGTTCCACCCCCCAAAGGGTCACGACTCACGGGTTGAGAACCCCTGCCATGGAATTATGCAGAGGAATGTCTACTACACTGGCAGTGTGAACTGGCCAAGAAAGTGGGCTGTCAAAGTATGCAGTCCATGGGGTGGTCAGGAGTGCTCTGTCCCAGGTCATAGCAGCTCTCAGATGGGACTCTGTGAACTGGGTGGCTAAAGAGTTCTCGTCTGCTCAATGCCATTGTGCAGAGAATGTTTTGGGAAGCTACCTGACGCATAAGCTTTTTAATGCAGAATAGAGTTAAATTAAATGCCACTTTTTCAGAGATGATTAATGGACAGCCTGCTCAAATTCAAAATTTTTTGATGTATAAAACTTTATAAATGGAACTACTCCATCAATAGGCAAAGTGTAACCAAAATCTGTCTAGATGGATGGTGTGTAATTTCTGCACAGGACTCTGTTTAGCAAATACATCACTGTATACATTAGGAATCTTGCTCCTAAAGAAACAAAGACTGGGAAAAAAAAGAATTATGCAGAGGAAAGAGGCCAGTCATAGGGCATCAAGTCTACATGGAACACATGGCCTCCTCTAACTTCAGGGCTAGTGCTGGCTAGCTTATGTTTCCCATCTCCTTGTCTAGGCAGGACCCGTAACAATGTTATCACTTTTTAAAACATATGCCTGAACTCCTTCCTATTCCAGACAATTGGCAGGTGCCCAGTTAATAGATTATTTCACCAGACAGCTGAATGCATTGGCCATTGGTCAAAAATGAGATCACCGCAATCCTATGTGCTGTCACTGGAGAGGCCTGATGAGAAACAACTAGCTATTGGCTAACAAATGGCAACTTACATCCCATCATCCTCCATTTGCCTCACCTGGTGTCTGGCCCCGCGCAAAGGAGACCTGGTTTTATTCTTCGTCCCCTCAGGTTGGTGTGTGAACTGCCTGTTCTTGTCCTACATCCACAAATCCCCAGCCAGGTTCTGGCTGATCTATGGGAGTGTCTGGCCAACATCCCAGATCCCTGGCCTTCCTCTCAGACTTGTGTGGTTGGAAAGAACAAGTCAGGAGGCCCCCCCCCCCCCCCGTCCTGGATGTCTAGATTCTGGTTTAATTTACTTACATGTGGCTATGGGTAATACAGCACGTGTGTAGTAAAAGGGGTGGACAGAGGGAGGAGGAAGAGATACCGTTGTTCCTGAGGCTGTGACGCAGATACCGCGCTGTGACCTGGGGTAGGTAAGATGTGTAGTCTGATTTCCCAGTGACTCACCCCTACTCTTTCATGAAATATGTAATGCTTCCCTAAGCACCTCCACTCCTTGCAAACAAGAAACTTCAGGAGGAAGCTTTCAAAGCCACAGCTTCTCACAGCTGTAACCTGTCTTCCTTCCTTCTGCCCAAGAAGGGCTGACTGAACTTGTAGCCGAACTCCACCCAGGGCTGGCCTTCTGTGAAGGCATTGTGAGATCCCTTGCCAGCTGAGCCTGTGCAGACAGAATACCTGAGAGCTACTGCCAAAACAGGAAGGCTGGCGCCTCTCTGGAGGAGTCTGGGGAGGGTCAGCCACCCAGGTCTGCAGACCAAGGGCCAAGGGTGACAGTCCTCTACCTCTACTGAGATTCTAGGACCTTTCCATACAGCCCTCGTCACTCTGGCCCCTTCATTTGCTCAATTAACAGAGTGCCAAACCCTGCCTAGGCCCTAGTCTGTTGCTGGGGGACACAGGTGCTTGAGGTCTATCCTAGTTCCCCAGAGCATTGATGTTGCCGTGACAAACCACCCCAAGGGACAATCCTGGCAACTGGCCTCCTCTGGAGCCCCACCCTCTCTGTGCCCCAGATGTCATCAAAGCAAATGAGGGGTGTGAAGCAGGGAACCAGGCAGGGGGATCCAGGCAGACCCAACTTCACCTCTTCCTAGGCATCAAAGAGCTTCTGGATTCCGCCCAGTATCTAACAAGAACCTGTCACACGGGCCCTCTGGTGAGTGGCATATGCTGAGCTCCAATATAAATGGATGAACAAACTCTTCAAGACTAAAATGCCCATGATGCCTGCTTCCAACTCATCCATTTTCTGTGTCCAGAAGGCATCAAGTCTTTGTTAAACTAACATAGAATTAGTGGTAAAATTTTAATATACCAAGAGAGTTTAGGACAGTGACAGAAATGATCTGGGCCAGGCCAGAAACCCTGCTCATTCCGAGGATCCAGCCATAGAAATAGAAGGAAAGCAAACCAGACACAGAGGAAGTTAGGAGAGAAAGCAGGTATGGGGATAGATGGAGGAGAAGCAGAAGATAGGAAGAGCAGTAACAGTAATAAAATAATAATACTAAAACATCATGGTGGCATCCCCCTTAATCTTAGCACTCAGCAATAGAGGCAGGAAGATCTCTGAGTTTAAAGCCAGTCTGATCCACATAGCAGGTTCCAGACCAGCTAGGGTTACCCAGTGAGACTCTGTCTCAAAAAATAAAAGAAATGCCATTTGTCACTTCCTCTTCCCTTTTATACTGTGACCTCAAATCTTGAAGGTCTGCTGCCCCCACCAGCAGTTGCGATCCTTGTGTGTTTCTAAGACGGCATACCTTGTTAGGGAATCCTAGGGAACGGGAGTGCTCACCTACACTGAGGTAAGGCAGCTTCCAGCCTGCAACGCAGAGACCTAGTGTGGAGACATCCAGCTCCTAGATTTGCCTCACCACCATGCCTTCAAGGAGGCTGCTGCGGAGGCCCCAGAGGTGAGAGGCGGGCTGCACAGAGTAGCCTGGACGGCCCCACACTAACTCCGCCTGAGTTTGCACCCCAGTTTAGCATTCCTTGGCTGAGCTTGTCCATGACTGCTGTTCCTAGTGGCACTGGGGAGAGCATGCTTTGTCACAACCCTGCCTGGAGTTCACAGCCCTCCATCTTGTCTGTTTCCCTTTCATGGGGCTCAGCTCTGACCATCTGACCATGCAAGAGGAGGCTGGATAAGACCTTGGGGTCTCAGACCCTCTGGATCTGAAGGAATGGCACATGGTGATAGCAGGTACCTCTGAGGTCACACTGGCCAAGCCACACACTAAGCAACCTCAGGGAACTTTACAAGCTCTTTGGGACCTCAACTCCCTTGTCTATAAAGTGGGCATTGTCATGTCAACGCCGACCCCCCTCCACTAGTTGGTTCAAGGGTGACTAGGGTAATACATATAGAGTGCCTGTGGCTGGTGCTGCTTGCTGTATCCTCACAAACGTGCTCTCTCACACATACACACACACACACACACACACACACACACACACACAGAGAGAGAGAGAGAGAGAGAGAGAGCGCAAGGATGTGTGAGTATAACTCTTGGCTGGGTATTAGTCACATGAAAATTTTGAGACAAAGACAAGCCCCTACCCTCAGCACATCCTAAGCACTGTACCTCACTGCCCATCTCTGAAGAAGGCAGGGAAAGGGCCTGTACAAGCAGAAGACACAGGGCAGGGATTTCCCACCCTAAGCAGTTTGGAAATACAGATGGACAGTCTCCACCCAGAGGTCCAGGACTGAGCCAGGGCTTGGGATGCTCCCTGGTTTCCCTCAGGCTCTGTGAGTGCTTTTGGGTACAGGCAGGGTTCAGGGCCCTAGGGACCCTCATTGAAAGTGTTGTCTGCCCCCAGACTCAGCCTCACTCTGCTGGACCAACAAGGAGCTAGCTGCACACAGAGGCCTGAGCTCTCAGAGACCACTTCCCCTCTCCAGGCTGCTGCTTCTGCCTCTCTGAATTAACCTTGCTCAGCCCCTGTCCAGTGTTGTTTATGAAGGTCACTTGAGAGCATGTGTGTGACAGTCCTTGATGAACAGCACCATCCATTCCAGGTCCCAGCACAAAATGTAAACACCAGCTGGGCGGAGCAGTCCATACACAGGAGTGAACATTTCCTCCAAGGACTGGGGAAGGGAGAAGGGTTGAGTGAGCTGCCCTGGGATAAGGCCTTCTCTGTCCAGAGGCCAGAGAACAAACAGACTGCAACTCCACACAGAGGCCATTGAGGGCACTGCAAGGCCCTTCAGGCAAACCTACCCACAGCCCCGGGAAACACTTGGAAACAAAGCATGTGGAGTTGGTGTCCACCTCAAGGGGCAGGAGCCAGGTGGGAAGGCACCAGGCTGGGAAGGTAATGCTACAGTGGTAACCTAACCTGGCCCCTGGTTCCATCCCAAGAGTGAAGAAGGTGCTAGAGACGGGGCAATAAGGACATGAAGGCATCCCTCATGGTTGCCACAGACTAACCAACTACACCTGCAGAGATGGAAAAGGCTTTGCAATATAGCTATCTTTCACTCAGTGGACTCTGTCTACATGCCACAGTATTTACTGCCTATCTCTATAAACCAGTACTGAGCAATTCCGGAAGACCCAAGCCTTGTCCTTCTTAGCCACCATGCAGGCTGACTCTAAGCTCTAGATGAGCAGTCAAAATGTTTGTGCTCACCTTGCTCCATAGTATGTAACTCATGCCTAAACGATAAACCTGTTCAAAAGTCCATGGCTTGTGGCATAGGTCTTAGGTGGGAATCTAAGTCTGTCAACACCCAGATTTTGCCTCTCTCAAATACTGAACCAGCAAGGAGCTGAACATGGAAGTCTGGGTCCCTAGAAATTGCTTCCCTCTCTAGATTGCTACTTCTGCATCTCTGAGGCACAGCAGTAACCTGCCCAGCCTCTGTCAGAGTGTAGTCTCACTAAGTAGACGTATTGTCAGGCTGCCTTCTAAGTAGCCATGTGTATGCCCATGGATCTGTGCTGAGCCTTGGCCAGGGACTCACAGTGCCTATTGAGTGCTCCATCCCACCCTCAAGGCTCACAGACCATCTCAGAAGAGAAGCGGAAAGAGCGCAAGAGTCAAGGTGTGGAGAAGAACGCTCTGAGACACTTTCTTCTGGACACGCGATGGTCCTTGCATTCACAAACTCACCATAGCTATGGTTAGCTACAGATGACTAGTCAACAAAATCAGCAGTTGACATTCAACAGAAGGTACCAATTGGCTCCGGTGGGTTTCCAAAGCAACAACAAAATTCGAGCGGACCAGAAGGTGGCAGAAGGATGCTTAGGGGATATAAAAAGGGATACCGGGGGTGGATATGATCAAGAAACATTATTTACATGTATGAAATTGTTCATAAATAAAAGATAAATCTTATTATCTTTTAAAAGTAGGTTTATCATAACGATAAAAATAACGAATGGAGGGTATGAGCTTGCTTGACTTTAATTCAAGGTGGTATATGAACCACAGGAATTGGCCATATAGGAGCTGGGTTGGAGAAACCTCAGGAAGCAGATGAACCAGGGCAGCAGGGATGAAGAGGAAGAAGGCACAGGGTACCCATGGAGCCTCATACTTACCTGATCATATGAGGAAGAGAAAGACCAAGAGGACAGCCAAGGCACTACATCACAGAATAAAAGGGGAAATGCTGTTTCAGGCCAGCATATATGGCCAATGTACAAAACGAGTCAGGAATCACAGATGAAAGCTGGGCATGGCAGGACATGTCTTTAATACCAGATGACCCTTAGCTACAGAGTGAGTTCCAGGTCAGCCTGGGTTACAGTGAGACCTACCAGAAACAAAACTAACAAACAGAAAGGAAACAGAGTTGAGCAAAGGTTCTGGATTCAGAGATCAAGAACTCAAGGAACCCCAGAAACAGCCATTTCATCAGAGGTGAGGGCAAGCAGGCTTTTATAGCTCCCAAGCAGCAGCTTTGGCCTTCACATAGCCAAAAACAAGCTCCTAGCCTCAACAAGCAACTTCCACCTGCTGGACTCTGCTTGAGGGGAGCCTGCCCCAGGCCCTGCTCACTGACTGACTGAGAGGAGATACCAGAGCAGAGCAGGGTGTGCAATGTAGGCTGCGAAATGCAGGGAATGTCCCAGAACCTTGGCAAACATCTTCCTGGATAACCAAAGGACTAAGCTTGGAGACTCACAGTTTTGTTTTAAAATGTAGAACTTAGAATTAAAATGTACCACATGTCACTTCGCTTTCTAAAATGTATTTTCTCTACATTTGCCTGACTTTCATGGCAGTGAGATCATTTTGGCCCGAGACTCGTCTTATATAAATGAACATATGAGCCCCCAAATGGCATTTTAGGAGCTTCAAGACAAATGTTTGTAAGTGTCATGTCTAAACTGCCATGCTGTTCAGCTTTGAACACTGCCACTGTGTCTTGTGCATAGCTTGTGCTTTGGGAAAGACGGGACAGGAGGTGGAGAATGAAAGAGAGACCCTCGCTGCCAGCCAGGGAATAACCAGGTAGTGAGAAAATCCAGGGTAAGAGGGGAACATGGCACAGAGACATCTTGAGACAGAAGGACACAGTGCACATAGCCACTTGCATACATGAACACACACACATATGCAAAAATAATTTCAAATTTAAAAGCATTATGAATGACAAATGTTCAAACCAAGAGTTCTAATATCCAATTGTTGGAGCCATCAGTTAACCCCGGAAACAGTTCCAAGATCCCAGGGATGCCCAAACATGCAAACCCCACTACATCCTGCATTTTCCTACACATACTTATGACAAAGTTTAATTTATATATTAGGCACATTAAGAGACTGCCAAAAAAAGAAAGAAAGAAAGAAAGAAAGAAAGAAAGAAAGAAAGAAAGACAATAATTGGGAACCTATGAACAATTCATGAAGTGATAAAAATCCAAGAATTATATATCAAATTTTCTATTTAATACTTTTGGTGGGTAACCTAAGCTGCAGAAACTAAAATTGGTTTTAAAGGAGGATTGCTACAGTCAGAATTTAAGAGGGGAAAGAGGGAATAAGGTGGACAGGAATGGTAATGCACACCTGTAATTCCAACACTCAGGAGTTTGAGGATTTCAAGTTGAAGGCCAGCATGGTAAGAGTGATTTAAACACATACAAAACAGGAAAAAAAAAAAAAAGTATGTGTAACCCCCAAGTTGAAGGTGCTCAATCTGATAAATAGATTAAATACATTTTTGTTGTTGTTGTTGTTGTTGTTGTTGTTGTTGTTGTTGTTGTTACAGGGGCTCGAGAGATGGTTCAGTGGTTAAGACTGGCTGCTCGTCCAGAGGACCCACGTTCGGATCTCAGCATCCACATGGTGGCTCACAACTGCCTACAATTCTAGCTCTGGGGGGTTCCAACACCCTTTCCTTTATTCCACAGGAACCCACCTGCATCTTCAATATACACGCATACATATAATTCCAGAAAAGTGTTAAATCATACCAGTTTTTGTTGTGGAACTGTGGGTAGATAGGAGATGTTTAACACAGAGGAAACAGGCATGAGAATCACAGCCCCAGACACCTTCCACCACCACGTGACGATAAAAGTGGAGCAAAATGGCTCCACAGCTCTATTACAAAGTATTTGCAACTTGGAATTTTTGGTTCAATGTCAATCACAGCTGCAGGCAGAGAAGTAACATTTTCTGGAACTCACAGGAGAGGGTCCAGGTCCTGGGAAGAGGTGGGGAACTCCAGAATATCAGCTGGGACCCAGCACAGAGTGGCCTCTCTAGGAAAAGCAAGTCTGGAGAGAGGCTCCTACAAAGGGGGGGGGGTGGAGGGCTCAAGGCCAACACCAGAGGCAACTGAAGGTTCTGTGGGGCATTTCCTACAAAGTAATTGGCCATAGAAAAAAAAGCAAGTCAAAAGTGATGGGGTGAATGGAGCAAATAGTGGTCTCCAAATGTGTGTTCTCAATGAGACCTAAGAGCCCGTAAATGAGGCCTCATTTGGAAACAGTGTCTCTGCAGACATGTACCTAAGGACCCCCAGGAGAGATCTATCAGGATTATCAGGTTTTCTGTATTTACAGTTTTATTTTGTTAAGACACTGAGTATACAGGGGAATGACAGAGGAGGGCCATGTGAAGACAGAGGCCAAGACTAGAATGATCAACCTCTCCTTAGGGACACCTGGGCTTCCAGAAATTGGAGAACAGGAAGGAGTCTCTTCTAGGGACTTGCAGGAACAGTGACTCCAAGACATTTTTGATCCCAGACTTCTGGCCTTCAGAGCTGTGTGAGAATAAATTTCTGTTTTTTTAGGCTCTGTGGTTGTAGCAGTCAGTTAAGGCAGCCCCAGGGACCTAACACACAGCATACATTTGATTTCGGGAAAATAGACAAGGAAATAAACAGTATATAGTTTGGATCAAAATGGGCATTTTATGTATATATTCCTTCTTTACATATAATTTCAAAAGGACAGATGATTCAATGTCTGTAGCATCTAACATGAGTAAGAAGTATGCTGGCATTGGCATTGTGTGTCAGATGCACTGCTAAAGTAAACCATCGGGGGACAAGAAAACCACGTGGGAGGGGAGCAGGGGAAGATTATAGACAATTCAAGAGGAAAGAAATAGAGCAGGCAATAAAAACATGAAAAAAAGATCCTCAATGGTTACAAAAAAATAAATTGAAAGAAAAGAAATACACACTTTCATCTATAACACAGCAGAAATTTAGAAGATTAAGCCTACCCAATATGTTCCAAGATATTGGTAATCTATAACTCTTATCTACCACTAGTGTGAGTTCAGAACAATCTAACTGAAAGGCAGCATGACAGAAGCCAGCAAAATTTAAAGCACATTTGATCTCCCTCCCATGAATTCTATTAATGACTTGCCTCTGCAGAAACAGCCCCCACATCCGAACAGGATCGTCAACCACATCTGTAATGGTTCAAGACTGGGGAAATCTAAAATGCAGTGATAGGACTTTAAACACAAGGTATCTTTAAGTCAGTAACATGGAATGTTATACAGTATGTATGATCATATATGCATGTAACAACAATTAATGAAAAAGAGGCATGAATTTGGAAGTGAGTAAGAAGGGGTGTAGGGGAGGGTTTGGAGGGAGAAAATGGAAAGGGGAAATGATATATTATGAACTCAAAAAAATAAAAGAAACATGTTTTTTAGAGTGACTAAAATTCCACGAGGTGCCTCAGAGCAGGAGCAGGAGTGGGGACAGAACCAAACAGGCGTCCTGTGAATACTCAACACATGCACACATGTCCTTGTAAACCATCTCCTCCTGGGCCACAGGGGCGGGGAAGGAACGTTTACTCTTTTATAGGCGTCAGGATTTAAGGGGTTTCATAATATAAAAAAAGAAAGTTTCCTTCCTTTGCTTTCTTTTGTCTTTTCCTCCCTCCCTCCCTTTTTTTGAGACAAGGCCTTGCTCTGTAGCCCAGGCTAACCTTGAATTCATGGCAATCCTCCTGCCTCAGCTTCCTGAATTCATAGACGTGAGGCCATGCCTTACTTGTTTTACATTTAAAATTCAAATAAAGGGGAACCATAGTGCAGTATACCTAAAAACTTTTGTCCTTTTTTTTTTTTTTTTTTTTAATTTTCAAATGTTAGTTTTTGTGTGTGGGTGTTTTATCATCTGTGTATCACGTGTGTGCCTGGTGTCCCTGGAGGCCAGAAGAGGACATCAGAGCAGCCAGTTCTCCATTTCCATGCGCGCGCACCTGTGTGTGTGTGTGTGTGTGTGTGTGTATGTGTGTATGTGTATATTATGTATATGCATATGCATATGTATATGTATATACACATTAAGTGACACTAGTCAGGAGAGTGGCTAAGAGCTTCTACTGTTCGTACAGAGGACCCAGTTCAGTTCCCAGAACCCACATGGCAGTTTGCAACTGTAACTCCAGTTCCAGGGGATCTGATTAACTCCCTGTAACACACACAAAAGAAGACCCAGAGACTGATATTGGGGTTCAAAAGCTTCAAGCTGAATATCAGAAAAGCAAAGCAGCTGGCCACCACCTTCTTACTTCTACCTCAGGCTGAAAGGGCTGATCCAAGCCTCAAACTGCTGCCTTTCCTTAGCGTGACTGGAGGATGGATGCTCCTATCTTCAGTGTGACTGGAGAATGAATGTCTGAAATCTTGCTTCTGTCTTATATATTTCCCTAATGTTGGGATTAAAGGTGTGAACTATAATTCTCTTTTAGACTGATTCACTCTTATGTAGATTTGGGTGGCCTTGGACTCACAGAGATCCATCTACCTCTTAATCCTGAGTCCTAAGACTAAGGATGTGGACCACCACCTCCTAATTTTTGGCTGCTGGGATTAAAGGTGTGTGCTTGGCTTCTATAACCTGTGGCTGACTTAGCTTTCAGGCAAGCTTTAATAAATCATAAATAATATATCACCATAATTCACTCTTTTGGCCTCCTTGGGCACCAGGCATGTACACATGCAAGACACACACATAGAGAGAGAGACACACACACACACACACACACACATACACACACAGAGAGACACATACACACAAATAATTACATCTTAAAGATATACATCTTTTTTCCCCTTAATACTTGAAATAATTCTGCTAAATCCATACTAAATTTGATGGTCTGGTTTCTGTGTGGGTTTTAACTGCAGAGAAAACAGTCTGATAAAACCAATGATGCCAAAAAACAGATACTAGAAAGGGCCCGTTGCTACGGGAGTTATTGAAAATAAATTTCAGCTCATACTACACCCCGCTGATGTATTGACCAGAAGGAAGAACAAGCATTTGGAGTCACTTAGAAGAGCAGCCAAGAATGTCTCCAGTCAAGAGGGAAAACACGAGTCTAGTAAGGCTTGAGGCTGCCGGCAGCACTGCCCTGCCAGGCAACCGTAGTCTCTTAGCAACTGTGTCAGTGGAGAGGAGGGCACCTGGCTGTCAGGGACTGGGTAGACTGTTTCCCCCGTGGTTGACAGTTTGGCAGCCAAAGGCCAGTCCAGGGGTCTGTCTCCCCAGTGTGAGCAAAGGCCAGTCCAGGGGTCTGTCTCCCCAGTGTGAGAGCCACTGCACAGGATGCTACAAGGTTGGGAAACAGCGCAGCTTTCCCCCCACAGAAGCCCCAGGTAGCATGCAGCAGCACTTCAGGTGAGCCAGGGTGGCCATCAGGCCCCTGACACTGGAGAGAGTCCTGAGGACCCCTACTGTGTAGGAGTCAGGGGATTCAGAGGATATACAGTTTCTGACATTGGAATTATAATATCTGAAGAAATAGTACTATACACCAACTCAACTCTGAACAGTCTACAACCAACAGCATTTAAAAGGCAAGACTGGGGGCTAGAGAGATGGCTCAGTAGTTAAGAGCACTTGCTGTGCTTCCAGAGAACCTGAGTTCGATTCCCTGCACCCATGCCAAGCGGTTCACAACCATCTACGACTCCAGATCTGAGGAATCTGATGCCAGCAAGCACCTGAACAACCATGACATACATACAAACGGACACACATACGTTCACATAAATACAAATAAAATCTAAAAATATATTAACAATAAAAGTGTGATGGTATAGATGTCCTAAGTTTGTTGTTTGTAAAGGCAAGACTAGAAAAAATGCAATACAGGGCTAACCTCAAAGGGAGGAGCAGAGAACAGTCAAGCAGGCTGTATGAAAACAGGCCTCTGCCTACCCCAGGATGGGCTTGGCTGCAGCATCGTATCTGGTTTCACACTCTAGCTCTGCCATGCATCAGCACAAACCAATAGCCTCTGCCCCTTTGTCCGTAAAATGGGTATCAGTGCTCCCATTCCAAGAGGTTCTGGTAGGGGCCAAGTAAGATAAGCTGTGGCAGATACTTGAGGAAGCCCGGCATGGCAGGTACATGGGCACCTCCCTGGCTGTAAGGATTCCGGCATTACGCTTGCCCTGTCACCGTCACCAGGCAGAATGCACTCAGGCAGTACCCTGGTCAGCCCAGGGTTCCATGAGTACTAGTCTGCAGGCAGGTGCAAAGGACCCTTTAAAAGACAGACCCCGCCCACTTACAATCTCTTTTGCTTTCTACTTTCTCTTTTTTGCTTGTTTACTCTTGGTCTTCTCTCCTCCCCTCCCCTTCCCTCCTCTCCCCCTCCCCTCCCCTCCTCTCCCCTCCTCTCCTCTTCTGTTCCAGGTGCCTCTATGTCTCTTCTCTTTTGCCTTCTCCATCACTCCCCTTTCTAAATAAACTCCCCATTTAAACTCTATCTGCCTGGCGTGTTAATCCATTCACCTCGGTCACCCCCACCTGCTATGAAACCTGCTGTGCTCTCCCACGTGGTCCCTTACCTTGGGACCCCCCACGCAGACCACCACCACCCACTTCTCCAGCGTTAACCTACCACTGTAACAAAAGAACAACACCCACCACTGCCAATACAGGTCCCTGTCTAGGCTGCAGACTGCGGTAATCTCACTCAGTGGCCCTATCCCTCTGACTTTAAAGCCTTGCCTCTACTACCATATAAACACAGAGTTCCCAGAGTGTGCAGTGTTAGGCCTCTCTACAGCAGCCTGGTGTCAGGAGTGTATTCTGGGGACAAGCATAGTTGACCTTGACACAAAAACAACACAAATCAGAAAGTGGCAAAGTTACAGACCCCCATGTCATTCAGAGCCCTGGGATGTAGGAGTCACACTGCTAGGCTCCCAGGAGGCTGAGGAAACCCTGGGTGAGAATAGACCGAGGTTCTGCACCTTCCTAATGCTGTGACCCTCTAATACAGTTCCTCATTTTTTGACCCACAACCACAAAATTATTTTCACAACTGTAATTTTGCTATTGTTATGAATCATATGTAAATATCTATGTTTTTTTCCCATGGTCATAGGCGATCTCTGTGAAACCCAAAGGGATCTCGACCCACGGGTTGGGAACAGCTAGACTAGTTGGTGATGGGTTCATTGAATAGTTACAATATTCGATGGTATGGTGATATATACCAGTTCCAGCACTTGGGAGGCAGAGACAGGCAGATCCCTGTGATTTAGAGGCCAGTCTGGTCTACAGAGTGAGTTCCAGGACAGCCAGAACTACACAGAGAAACCTTGTCTCAATAAAAGAAAATAAAAAGATAAAACATTTATGTCATCCCACAGAATAAAAAGCTACCCCTGACCACCTGATTGTTTTTTTAAGCTTAGGTAAGGAACACACACTTTTATTTTGAAAAATAATTTAGCATATAAAGCAACAGCTAAACTAACATTTCAATAGCCATCTCTATGAAATGGCAATCATCGACATTTGTTGTAGTTTGCTTGTTTTTCAAGATAAGGTCCCAGTATTTTGTTCGAAATCTTCCTGCCTCAGCCTCTCAAATCTCTACAGGCAGGTGCCACCATGCCCAGAAACATATATTTACATCAAGTTCTTAAAATAAAGGAAACTGGCAGATAAACTCGAAGCCTGTTCCCCCCCACACACACAACCATCAACATCTACAAAGCACTGCACTCCAAGGCCTACCTGGATCCAGGTGTGTGAAAGAGCCCACCACAAAATCCAGGGTTGAGACAGCCAGCAGGAACAGCAGCAGCAGTTGGAGACGGATTATCCACTTGACACCAGCTAGGTTGATGCCCAGCAAAGCCAGAAGTACAGCAATTGAAATTCCTCGAACAGCCCAGATGTTCCCAAGGCCCAGCAGATCTGAGATGGACTCAGCGAAGCCAGTGATGTACATGGCACCTGCAACACACTGCCAGGCAATCCCGGCAGGAGATTCAGCAACAGAGAGACATCAGTGGCAGACCTGCCTGCTCAAGGACAGACAGACAGACTCTCTCTCTCTCTCTCTCTCTCACACACACACACACACACACACTCACACACACACACAGACTCATACACGCATTCCCCTCCCCCTCTCCCCCTCCCTTTCTCTCTCTCCCTTTCCCCCTCACTTTTCTTCCCCTCCCCCCCCCCCCCCCCCCCCCCCCCCCCCCCTCCCCCCCCCCCCCCCCCCCCCCCCCCCCCCCCCCCCCTCCCTTTCCCCTCTCCCTTTCCCCCTCCCTTTCTTCCCCTCTTCCCCCCTCCCCCCCTCTCTCCCTCTTCATCCTCCCCCTCCTCCTTCTCCTCCCCCTCTCCCCCTCTTCCCCTCTCTCCTCCCCCCTCTCTCCCCCTCTCCACCAGCACTAAGGCTCTCTGCCTGGGATGCAGCATCAGGTCAAACCTGCTCTTCCACAGGGAACCTGCCTTGGGGCCCCATTTCTGCTCATCTACATATAGAACAAGAGAGGAACAAGCCCTGAGCCCCGGTTGAGAGTTGTCAGTGGTCACCAAGGCAAAAGGATTATGGGAGAGTGGGTCAAAAGGCCTTTGGCTTTCTCTGCCTGCATTATTCATTAAGTAAATCTCTACAACAGACCCAGGCAGGCAGGGCCCTGTCCTCAGAGCCACAGCAGCACTCTGCCTCGACATTTGTACATTTCCTTTAACTTGTGTGTGTGCATGTCCAGCTCTTTTCCGAAACAGTCTCTCGGAGGCCTAGGAGTAACCAAGAAGAGCAGGCTGGCTGACCAGCAGCCCATGGACCCTCTTACCTCTCCCTCTCTAGTAGATACCACACTTTTTCACACTGGCTCTGGGGATCAAATACATGTCCTCAGGCTTACAAACAAGCACTCTACTCAATAAACTATTTTCCCCGGCTTGTAAATCAGGTTGTTTTGGTTTTGTTTCAGTTCTTTAAGACAGGGTCTAACACTGTAGCCCAAACTGACCTGGATCTCACTATACATCTTAAATTATCCTCAGACTCACAGTAATGCCTCTGCTTCAGCCCTGATTGCTAGAATTACAGACAAGAGCCACAGTCCCTGGCATTATTATTCTTTTATTTATCTAGCTGCCAGGCACAGTGGTACATGGCTGTAATCCCAATACTCAGGAGGCAGAAGCAGGAGGATCATTGAAAACTACGGCTAGTCTAATATACACAGGCCAACCAGGGCTATATAATATGAGCCTATCTTAAATAAATAGGTACATAAATAAATAATTTAGAGCTAGAAGCTGGGCAGTGGTGGCTCACACCTTTGATCCCAGCACTGGGGAGGCAGAGACTGGCTGATCTCTGTGAGTTCAAGGCCAGCCTAGTCTACAAAGCTACATCGAGAAACCCCGTCTCAAAAACAAACAAATAAACAAAAAATTTAGGACTAGAATAAAAAAGAGTGGGTAGCACATCTTTTCAGTGTGATATATGACAAAGGTACCCACAGGCTATCCAGGTGAAGTCAGAGTCTAATTCATTATTCACTAATGATTAAATTGGAATTAAATATCCCAGACTGAGTAAAGTTACATGTTGATTGATATTGTTTTTTGCCAATCTATAGTAGACATAGAAATAACTTCCATCTGGTAACCAGATAGCCTGAAGGATTACAGATTGCAGTCCTATAAAGCTGTGGCTGGTCTGATGTCTAACCCAACAAACTTGTCCTTCCATTTACTGACTAAAGTGCCTAACTGTGAAGGCACAAATTTGACCTCTGTCTGGCCTCCACACCCGTCCTCAGTGTTCTTAAACATCTTATTAGTAGACTGCATGCACTCTTTTATATACTAGAGTCATGATTTTATATTTTATAGAAATATTTAAAAGGCAGGTCCAAATAAGTTGTTAAGAGTGACATGAGCTAGCTGGGTATGGTGGTACACACTGCAATCCCAACACTTAGGAGCAGAGGCAGGTGGGTCTCTGTGAGTTCAAGGCCAGCCTGGTCTACAGAGCCACACAGTGAGACCCTGTCTTTAAAAAAGAAAAAAAAAAAAATCATCACATTATGTGTGGCCAGCAAGATGGCTGGCTTATCAGGTGAAGGCACTGTCACCAAGCCTAATGACCTGGCTTGGGTTCCAGTACTCAGTGTTGGAGAGAACAAACTCTTGCAAGTTATTCTTTGGCCTTCACATGCCCACACACACAAACATACAATATGAACATATACACACATATACACTATACACACACAATGCACATACATACACACATAAGATACACATACACACATTCAAATACATATCTCCATACATACACACAATAAACAACTGTAACAAAATGTTGGTGGCATGAGCATCACTTTGCATAATCATCAACCTGGGTCCTCTTTCTCCTTAGCTTGGTCTCTTCACTCAGCCCCAGGCTCTGCTGGTCACCCTCATCAGCGCAGCCCAGGAACAAATTCAATTTGAGCCTATTCAGGGTCTTCCTTTTTCACAAGCTCTCCTTCCCATCACTCATTAAACATTAAACTCACTGCCAGTGCTATATAATTATCCAGGTTACTCTTTCCTGCATCAAAAATGCAAACACCCTTTAAAAAACAAAGCATGTGTGCTGTGAAGGTGGCTCAGTGGATAAAGCATTTGCCGCACAAGTGTGAAGGCCAGAGTTCAGGTCCCCAGAACCCACGGAAAAAGCTGGTCAGGTGTGGTGGCTGATAGTAATCCTAGCATTCCACTTGGGGGCATACAAGGGGGACCTCCAGGGATCCCCTAGCTGGAATTAGCCAGTTCTGAATTCAGCAAGAAACCCTGCCTCAATAAAGAGTAATGGAGGAAAAACGCCAATGTCAACAGGCCTCCACAGCATACGTGCGCGCGCGCGCACACACACACACACACGCAAACACACACGCGCATGCGCATATGCGCGCGCACACGTACCTATAACCATGTGAACATATAATCAGGCAGTGCACATACCAGATACAGGTTAAAAAAGACAATGTATGTTTCACATCTTCAGTGTCTTATCTTCTGCTTGCTAAGCGCGATACAAACCTTCAGTGACTCCTGTGTGATGTGCTAACTTTCACAGTCAAGCACCTTCTCGGTGACCATCACTGCCGAATAGCCTCTCTAACTCATAAATCTGGCTGGGCGGAGTCAGAGGCTGGGTGGTCCCACACGGTCATTTACAAGCGGGAAATCCAGATAAGCGAATGACTGGGAAGTCCAAGAATATGAAAACCTCAGGACAAGTGGGACCAAGATGCAGTACCAGCCTCAAGCCAAAGGCCTGGAAGCTCCCTGGATGTTACTGGAGTGGGTCTGCATTGAATGGTTGCCAAAACTGGAGTCTGATGTTAACAGGTGGGGGCAGAGCATGTATGGGCCCGCTGAGGAAGACTACCATCCGCTCTGACTTCCTCTTCTTACTGGACTGTGGTGTCTGAGGTCAGGACAGCTCCTCACCCCTCCTCAGTTGTTCACCCTCACAGACACAGCAAGGGGTGGCCTTTACCAGTTCCTCTATTGCCAACCAAGTTGACAGTCAAGGTAAACTATCAAGCTAGGGATGAGGGCACTTACCTAATAGCCCAGCACTAAGAAGGTAGAGGCAGGAGGATTGGGAATTCAAGACTAGCTTGTTTTACTTGGTAGTATTCGGACAGACTAGGCTTTTTGTAAGATCCTGAGCAGGCGAAGGGGAGAGCCACCACATCATCAGAGTTACTGCACTGCCTTTACATTCCTAACAGGCAGACATGCCCACCACCATGGAGCCGGAGCACCTGCACATATCTGGGGTGCCATGTACTCAGTTACAAAGTGCACCCATCTCCAGGGAAGTGGGGGCCTGCGCATAGGCAAGAAAGTATAGTCCCTTGTGGCTCAGAACTCAAGGCCTTAGCCCATATGCGGCTTGAGACAGTGACATGGGGTGGGTGGGTCTGAACCCCAAACCTTCCTGAGCAAGCCAGCTGCCCTAAGGCATCCAGGCTGGAACATGTCCTTCCTTGGAAAGCATTACTGAGTCTCTGTAAACATTCCCAGAGCTCATTATAGTTGGAAACTGTTTGCATTTCCCTCTAACATAATCAGGGGCTTTTCCTTCTCTTTACCATTTTCAACACACAAACATCTGTAACTCTCAGCCACATAAAGTGGGGTGGTGCTCACCATTTTAAAGAGAGGAAGAGGCATATTCTCAGGATAGAACACCTCTATCCGGGTATTTGTTTTGGTGAATCAGGTATTCAAGAGACCTGAGTAGAAGATAGGCAAATCCCTCCACTCTCCCCCCTCCTGGTTCAAATCCTAATTGAGGCTGCAGTAGGCAGCTGGTGTGGATAGGGGATGTGCTCACTCCCACAGTGAAAACTCCAG
Organism: Phodopus roborovskii; assembly: GCF_943737965.1. Classification (NCBI taxonomy): domain Eukaryota; kingdom Metazoa; phylum Chordata; class Mammalia; order Rodentia; family Cricetidae; genus Phodopus; species Phodopus roborovskii. The sequence continues at coordinate 18,687,137 of NW_026126469.1, read as the reverse complement.
GCCTCTGCTTGCTCTAAAAAAAAAAAAAAAAGCTTTCTGATCCTCCACTCTTGCTATAGGGAACCCAGCTTACTAACCATGACAAATATTTTTACATAGTCAACATAGGCTGAAGCCAGACATTTTCATATACAAGTAAGTAGCCCAAAGAGGCCCCTCAGATGCCCTTCAGATGAGGGACAACAAGGAGGGCTGGCGGGCGGGAGGGAGGGAGGGAGGGAGGGAGGGGGGGGGGGGGGGGGGGGGGGGGGGGGAGGGAGGGGGGGGGGGGGGGGGGGGAGGGGAGTTCAGCTGGAGTCCAGTCCTCTGGTCCCATAGAGTAGGGTGGCTAGCCAGGCCTCCAAAGCAAGGGAGGAAGGATTGAGTGTGTACAGGACATGGGAAGATTTTCTTTTTTAATTTTTGTTGTTTCATGTTTGCATGGATGGGAGCTTTGCTTGCATGTGTGTCTGTGCACCACTTGGGGAAGTCAGATAGACCCCCTGACACTGGTGTCAAAGGTGGTTGTGGACCATCTTGTGGGCGTTGGGAAGTGAACCTGGGTCTTCTGGGAGAGCAGTTGGTGTTCTTTCTTAACTGCTGAGCCATATCTCCAGACCACAGAGTGAGATTTAAAGTCATGATTCCAATCAGGCATGAAGGCCTATAATTCTAGCACTTAAGAGGCAGAAGCTCACCATGGGGTTCAAGGTCAGCCTAGGCTGTAGGGTGGGTAAGTAAAGAGAGGTGAATTGGGAAGTTGGGGTGAGTTTTAATACGCTCAACACACATTGCATGAAATTCTCAAAGAACTAATAGTAATAGTTTTAAAATATAGTGGCTCAGTGATTAATAGCATATATTACACATTATAGAGGACTCCAAGATGCTAGGTTCAGCTCCAGGAATCCAAGACCCTGTACTGGCTTCCATGAACACTGTCCTCAATTGCACAACCCCTCAACATCACCACATGCACATAGTTAGAAATAAAAGATAATGCCAGGTGATGGTGGCCCACACCTTTAATCCCACTCATGAGATGGAGACAGACAGATCTCTGTAAATTCAAGACCAGCATGGTCTACTCAGCAAGTTCCAGAACTCAACCTGCCAACATTACACAAAACAGAATCAGGACACACCCATGCAGGCAGAGTATGCTAATTATTAGAAAATTTGAGACAATGGCAACCAAGAAAACCAGGATCTGATGGCTGCACTGCTATGCTCCACTTAGCATTTAAAGAGTTAATGCCAACCAATAATATACACTTCCAAAGACTAGAAGAGAAGGAAACCCCACCCCTACCCCCACCAAGTGAGCCCTTAAAGCCAGTGTTAGCCCCACACCAAAATCAGACAAACCCATCTCGCAGAAGCTGCAGGCCAGCATTCCTGGAAGAGTGTGAGCCAACATTGTCAGCAAAATCCAAGCCAACCAAAGCCAGAAGTCAATGTAAGGACTGGAAGGTACAGCACCCTGGTCAGAGACTGCCCAGATGAGCTCAGATAGCCAGAGACCTGCCAGCACTGACCACTGACAGAGGCCTGGGCCCAGAAGCTCCTCACTATGGCTGCCTTTGCTGGGCAAACCTTTGTGAACACTCTTCCTTCTAGTCTGGATGATCCAGTGTCCTCTCCCCATTTGGGGTGTTCAGCCCTTGTCTTCATCTGTCTGCCCAGAGAGTGGAGAAAGTGAGGCTGTCTGTGTGGACTACCAGCCCCTGTGGCTACCAGAGCAGGAAGGCAGCTCTTGGGGTGGCAAAGCAGGCTGTGATGACTTCCAAAATGGCTGTCACAGGGGCAATGTATGTATCAAACACCTGGATTTTGTGACATTTATAAAAGTCTTACATTATTGGTTAAGCTTTTTCTTCCTGTGAAAATCCAACTTCAAAAATGCTCCAGCATCTGAAAGTTGGTGGGTTTTGTTTTATTTGTTTGCTGTTTCCTGTCATCTGAGGGCTTGGTTTGGTTTAATTTGGTTTGGTTTGGTAGGGGTTTTCCATTGTTTGGTTTTTTTGTTTGGTGTAGTTTTCTTTAGAGACAGGATCTTACTATTTTGCCAAGCTGACCTAGTAGTGGTCACAACCCCCTTGCTTTAACCTCTCAGATGGACTCTGGGATTACAGGCATGTCCACCACACCCAACTCCAAAATCTGAAATATTTTAACCCTGCTAGATAAGATGTTCAAAAAGTTTTAGATTTTTGGAGTATTATGGATTTGGGTTTTTTTTTGTTTTGTTTTGTTTTGTTTTGTTTTGACAGTATTCAACATATATATTTCTAGATCTTTCTCCAGTAAAAGCAACTGCCTTTTCTAAGCAAGTGGTGAGGTACCTCCCATACACCTGTCCACACACACACACTCACACATGTTCTCACACACCCATGCACCCACACCCATGAACACACACACACATACACATATTTTCTCACATACACCCATGCACACACAAATATACATGCACACTCACACACACTAATACACATGTGCACACATTCATTCTCACATTCACACCAATGCACACCTTTCCACACACACACACTCACACATGTTCTCACACACCCATGCACACACCCCCATGCACATACACATGTACACTCACACATACTTTCTCACACACACCCATGCACACACAAATACACATGCACACTCACACATACACACACTAATACACATGTACACACATACATTCTCACATTCACACCAGTGCACACACAAATACACATGTGTGCACAGATGCACACTCATGCAAACACTAATACACACATACACGTATACACACAGACATTCTCACACTCACACCAATTCACACGCAAATACACATGTGTGCACAGCTGCACACTCACACACATGTACACACTCATCTTTGTGTTATTAGAGAATATGGTGTATTTACACTGATGCCTCTGCTGCTTCAAATGAAAGTAACAAAGCCCATTTTTCTTTTTTTTTTCAGCCACTTGGCCACCAACACTTTGTTCCAAGCCACACTTATATAAAGCTACTTCTTAATGTCTGTGTGTTGCCTTCCCAGTATCAAATCTCTATCCCTGTGTCCCAACTAACTAAGCTTTAGATGAGCCTTGGAATTTCTCCCTGCCTGATGATTTTCTTCCTGCTGTGTCCACCCCAATGTGTGATCTGCTCATTGGCATGCACCTCAGTCTACATATCCAAATGAGGGCCTGTGGCCTGCTTAAGGCCATGCAAGCCATCAGACCTGTCAGAGCTTTATCTCCATAGGAAAGGGCTGCTTCCAGGAAGGCCCCTGGCAGAGGCACAATGCCCATCCACAGTGCAAAGTGCAGAGGGCTCCCTGCCATGCACACCCCTGCCATGCACACCCCTGCCATGCACACCCCTGCCATGCACACCCCTGCCATGCACACCCCTGCCATGCACACCCCTGCCATGCACACCCCTGCCATGCACACCCCTGCCATGTACACCCTCCTTAGAAAGGCAGCAGAAGTGAGATGCTGCCAGCCCCTGGCCTGGGCACACCAGGAATTCATGAGGCAGAGGTAGGAGAGGCAGTCAGGAGCTTTGGAGTTCAGGCTCTTGACCTAGATTGCTGATGTGTGCTCCTCCTCAGAGCCCAGTGTGGTCCTCTGTCAAGTGGGGTCCTTGTATCCACCCTTGCGTCCCCCAGGTCAGAATCGAAAGGGGAAGAGGAGATGGGGGCAGATTAACAGCGAGAGGCAAGGAGGGGACTCACGCTGTAGTCTCACCTGTCCAAACACATACAACAGCCCAACAGTGCCTCCCATCTGCCCACCAAGGACCGAGGAGATCATGGAGTAGACACCACCACTGCCTATCCGGCCACGCTCTGCGACGCCAATGCCAGACAGCACGGTGATGAGGGCCACGAGGATGACGAAGGACACCAGGAGCAAGCCCAGGAGCACACCTGTATTTCCCTGCAGCAGAATGGGGGAAAGGTACCAGATTCAGGAGAGGCATCTCACTAGAGCTGTTCCCAATAGAAGCACCGAGTACCCCCACCCACTGGGTTACCCACTGCGCAGAGGGGCCTCCGAAGGACAAGGAGAAAAAGAAGTGTAATGTACCCGGGTCTTCTTCCAAGCTAAGGCCTACAAGACGTTTCAGATAGGTGGGAAGTCCATCCTTCAAACGCTAATGACTTCATACCACTTGTGGCTAACATGAAGACAACTCAAGAGACTCACCAGCCAGGCTGGAGAGATGAGATGGCTCAGTAGTTAAGAGCACCTGTTCTTGGAGAAGACCGGGGTTCAGTTCCTAGCACCCACATGGTCATTCATAACCACCTGTTAACTCCAGTTCCAGGGGATCCAGAGGACTGATCTCCTGACCCTACAGGCATCAGGCATGCAAGTGGCACACATATATGTAGTCAAACACTCCTATACACCCAAGTAAAACTGAAACAGATTTGATGCTGGAGAGATGGCTCAGTGGTTAAGAGCACTGGCTGTTCTTCCTCAGGACCCAGGTTCAATTCCCAGCAACCACATGGCAGCTCACACCTGTCTAACTCCAAGATGTGACATCCTCACAGAAACATACATGCATGCAAAATGCAGGTACAAATGAAATAAAAATAAATTATTAAAAAAAAAAAACAGGTTTACCAGGAGCCTGCAAATCTATCCTGCAGGTAACCTTGACCTAGCACAAAAGGACATGTCCTCTCCTGCCATCCTCTTACCCACACCAGTCCCCTGCCTAGAAAGTCCTTTCTGCTCATTCCAATGGCATGCCAGGTTAACTCCAAAGCACCCTTGAAGACTCGGTATCCAGAATTTCTTCCTCTTATAGCTAACATTGACACCCTTCCTCTGAGCCCTCCAGTATCCCGGCTTAGTACTTATTTATCAGAGTACTTGCTAACTAAGTCTCTAGTTATCGAGTCTCTTCCCAGGTCAGTCCCTGTCTCCAGGTCTGAGCTGTGAGGGCAGGACACATTTCTATCCCCCTCCATGATCACTGGACTTAGCGCCTCCACATACTAAGTGCTTTCTAAGAAGCACACATTCCTGAACACGCATGCTGACACCTCAGCACACACAGGCACACCTCAGTGTGAAAAAAATCAAAAAATGGGAAAAGGATGGGAAAAGCGTGAGTCCTATGCAATGCAATGCTTCCTGCTCTGTAAGAGCATGGGCAATGGAGACTCCTGGAAGGTGTGCTGAGTGTTGGAGAGAGAATGAAGGGAGGGCAGAGGAGCTTTACAATAAGTCCAGGATGACCTGCAAGTGAGGGGTGCTCATGTTACATTGCTGGTCTGAGATGGAGAGCAAGCTCTCCAGAAGTGTTCTTTCTATTCCAAGACCCAGCATTTGGCTACCCTGTTCTTACTAATCAGTAGGTGTTTATGGACACCATGAGGATATTTGCATCATAACTCTTCTAACTGTGGATCTCACATGAACCAATTTTGGTTTTCTCTTTTCTAGCACCACCACCACCCTGAACACTGCCACGTAGTAGGTCCAGAAGCAAGGCTCTCTATTCACTGTCCCTCTGACGCCATTGGGAGAGGCAGTCCCAGAGACACACTGTCCAACTAGCTTTGGAGTGAGTGACCTGCCAGTGAGGCCTTGCCAACTGGATGTGCTCAAGCGGCAAGCAGAGACCCTTCAAGAACTCCCTCTCACAGATTTTATTTTTTATTTTAAAGTATTATAGGTATCTTTGTTAACTAAGTCAAGCTCCTTGAGTGAATAGAACAGAATAGAAGGTGCAGAGCGCTTACCTATTATTGAGGCCTGGGTTCAAGCCCAGCAAACAGAACCAACAAAGAAAAGAAAAAATCCATAGGAGGCTCAGGGCCACTCCAAAGGGTGACAAACAGCTGTGACAATGCGGCAGGAGTCACTGCCAGTCACACAAATCCTTCACAAAAGGGGGGGGGCGCTCTGCACACTGACCTAGTGTGGAGACCGAAGCAAAGGGAGGTGGTGCCTTAGGGGACATCTGCACCCGGAGAGCTGAGCTCTGCATGCCAGCCGTGTACAGAGTGAGCAGACAGGAAGCGGCTCCCCGACTGTGCCTTCCGCTACCTCACGGTTCTGTGTTGTCTCTCATAGAATAGATGATATCTGCCTCATAGCTGTCAGGAAATACCCAGTTTTAGAGAATTAAACACATTTACTTCGCTTTGACTGCGAGTGCCCCGTAAGCCGTACTTGCTGCATCTTATTTTGCTATGAATGTTACTCTATTATTATTATTATTAATCATTGTTACACAGCTGTCCCCAAGGCCTAGGCCGGTACATAACAATAGCCCATGAGTGAGCTCCCTTCAGAAAGAATGCCAACAGCCACAGCCACGTGTGCAAAGCCCGACTAGTGCCAGATGGCAAAGGACACTGCTGAACCCCTGGGTGTGGCAGCAGTGCTAGATGGTATTGGTGACAGCAAGGGTGGAGAATGGCTGGCAGGAACAAAGCGCCTGTGTGGCTCCCTCCACACCACTCACGGTGCAGCCCCAGGACCCGGATGCTGGTGTCCCCAAGACATGTACACCTGAGCGGGACATCTGAGTGTTCCCACTACTGACCTTGCTAACATTACTCTTTCAGTGAAATCCTACTGAGCCATTTTCTCCTCTTGTTCATACTTGGAAATTGTCTGTGTGTGAACAGAAAGGTCCTGTCCAAGCTCTTCAGAACAGAGCTGTCGCTATCACAGTCTATAAACCGTTCCAAGTTGTTTTAGGGCTAATATTTTCTATTTAAGAAATGCTTTTGGCATTATATCTATTTCAATTTCATACAGTTCCCTGGATACTCTGCTTCGTTTTTGGCATTTCATATTTATCTTCTCTTTTCATGATCAGAAATATGATACCAATGGCAGAGTTGAAGGACAGGCAAGCTCAAAGTTGGCCTGGGACCCTGTGGCTCTGGTGCTCCTGTCCTTGTGTGGTCTCGCCCTGTGTGGGCCTGCATCCAGTGTCCCACAGAAGTGATGGTTATAATTGCTGAAGCTAGGACCCTGACGAGTGATGACCACCATTGCAGACAGGAGCTTTCTCCTATGCCACCGGGAAGTCTGCGGCCTCAGAAAGAGGGAGGCCATGTGACGTGTGAAGTGGCCAAAGCCTGCCAAGTAGTACTTGAATGATCCAGTGGAGCCTCTACACGTGCCCGATTGACAGCAACTGCGGCTTCACAGGGGCCTTGAGAGCATGGACCTCAGAACCACCAAATATACACGTGCTGCCATAAGCTGCGGATGCTGAGGCGATTCCATACACAACAATAAGCAGTGAATATAACTTACACCTTCACTTTGGGGATGAAGCGCATTTTAGACAGCATTTCTTAAAACTCAGAGGGGGCTAAAGAATCAGTGTGGTGCTGTCTTCTTTCCTGACACTGATTAACTTCAGAAAAAAACAACAACAAAAACAAAAATTTAAGTCTGAGGCTTCTCAAGGGGCCATTCTGCCTCTAGATTGCAACAGAACCATCTTCTAGAATCACACTTTCACTGAGTCTAACCTGACAATGTACCTCAAGGGTGTGCGTCCCCCACAGCATTGCCCATTTCCCTGTCAAGCACTTGGGAACATACTCTCCCTGAACAGTTCTCTCCTATCCTCCCACTCCAGCCTTCAAGCCCGGCGCAACTAACTCCTCTTCCGGGCCGCTTTCCCAGACACCTTGCATCCATGGCAGGGCTCCACTCCTGGTGCAGGGGTGAGGGTGGAGGGGGGGGAGCAGAACAAAGGCTTGTATTTTACAGTCCCAGGGCAGCATTAGTGTCTGCACACACAGGGCCTTCACTGGTGTGTAATTCTTAACTGGGTGGTCTCTTGTTCTGGGTAGCCTGCTCGGTCTATTGAAGTTCACTGTGTGGGAAGGCAAGGTGTGGGGGGTCTGGGAACCCAGCTTGGGGCACAGGTCTGTAAGGGAAGCTCTAGAACATTTTTGCCCAAGCATAAAGGAGAGGCCCTTTCTGCCCTATGCTGAAGATGAACGTAACCATCAGGATCTAGTACAAGAGGATCTGTCCTGAGCAATAAATCCTGAGAAATCAGAGCTTTTACCTCTAACCAGGCAGCCCTATGAACAAGACCAGGAACAATGAGAGAGACTGTGAGAGAGGAACCATGAGCGTGGGAGCTGGTGTTTCAGAGGACACAAAGTGATGTACAAACACCAGGAGGCCCAGAAGGGTCACAAACTAGAGTAAAAAAAAAAAAAATCGCCATCTCTCTGATCCTTGCCCTGTCTCTAGTCCCACTCACAATGAACCCGGGACCATCCTGAGGCTCTCACTAGGGTGCCTGAGGCCCAGGCTCCCAGGATTCTTAATCTAAGCACGGCCAGCCTTGCACTGTGCATCCCGCTTCTCCTCCCAGGAGAATCTGTGCTTCAGGAACCTAGTCTCCAAACTGTGGGATCCAGGATGCCTTCCCATGTCACATGTCCACCAGAAGTTCCAGGGACACCAGCTCATCACTCACCACCAGCCAGCCGGTCCTCAAGAAGAGGACAACCCCAAAAATGTTGATCATGCAGGATGTGAACACGCCATCCCAGGTCCCAAACAGCACTGGCTCCCACATGAACAACTGGATCTTCCACCAGGGCTGGGGCTGGGCGAGGACGCCCTGAAAAGAACACAGTGAAGTCAGGCAAGCAGCAGACAGAGGGCCTGGGGGTGGGGATGGGGGGGGGTGGGAAAGGCTGAAGTGGACCAGGAAAAGGGAGGAAACTGACCTTAATTTAAAACAAAACAAAACAAAACCCTCATGCCTCGGGACCAGGAAGATGGGTCAGTGGGTAATAGTATTTGCTATGCAAGCATGAGGACCTGAGTTCAAATCCTCAGCACTCATATGTAAAGCTGTATGTAGCTGCACAGGTAGATGCAGGGGGCAGAGACAGGTAGATGCCAAGAACTCACTGGCTAGCCAACCTAGCCAGAACAGGCTTTGTGTTCAGTGGGACACTCTGTCTCAGGGGTGTGTGTGTGTGTGTGTGCATGCATGCATGTGTACGTGTGTGAATGACTCTCTAAAGGGGATCCTATTCTCAGTAGCAGGGTTGTTGCATGCATTATGTAGTTAACTGTTCAACAAATACCCAGCCTCTTTGCAGGTGAAATCATGTGCCTGGGGGTAGGTATTTAGAAGCCAAAGCAGGTTTTGAATTGCTGGGTTGGGTGCCCCCAGATCAGGCAGTATCTCTGGCTCCCAGCAATTTGCATTCCCTTCCATCTTCCAGCCCCAGGAGTGAGATCAGCATCTAGCACACGCTCCTGCGGATGACTAGTCACTTTTCACTCCTTTGGCCTTTCCCATACCCCTGTCACCAGGTTCTTCTGCTTCAAAGACCTGACTAATTTGTTTCTCTGCCCGAACACTGACATGGTACCTCCTATGTGTCCTTTCTTTCCAAGATCCTAGGGTCCCAAAGTATGCCTTGGCCACTTAGTTTATAACCAGAAATAGACCATTGATTCAACGGGTTCTCACTTTTTTTCCAAGTCAAAGATAACAAAAGCATTATAAACCCCATGCAAGTTGGTTTCTGTATCATTTTGACACAAGCCAGAGTAGGAAGAAGGAACCTCAACTGAGAAAAATCCCCCCACCAGATTACCCTGTAGGCAAGCCTTTAGAGCATTTTCTTGAGTGATGATTGACATGGGCGGGTCCAGCCCCCTAAGAGCAGGTGGTGTAGGGTGCTGTAAGAAAGCTGAGCAAGCCATTAGGAGCAAGTAAGCAAGCTGCATCCCTCCATGGGCTCTGCATCAGTTCCTGCCCTGCCTTCCCTGTGTAACATACTGTAAGGGGGAAATGTAAAATAAATCATTTCTTCCCACAAATTCTTTCGGTCATGGCGTTTTATCACAGCAATAGAAACCCAAGACAAACCCTCCAATGGAAGCCCTTTACTAAAATGACTAAAAGCTGTGGGATACTAAAACATACATCAATAGCCACGCATTCTGGGAACTGCTCTTGCACAGGTATGGGTGGAGTCCCCAGTGCCCTCAAACAATGCAGCGCCAATTAAGAACCCTCAGCAGGACAGGAGAGAGGAAGGTCTCAACGGTGTCCTGTGAAGTGTCTGCAGTGGGTGAGCCCATGAGGCTGGAGCAGGCATCCAGAAGCTGCTTTCAACCAGCTGTGTTGACTCTTCACTTGAGCCCAGAAGGTGAGGATGCCTGGCATTTCTGCCTTCGCCTCACTATGCCTCATCTGTCCACCTCACAGGCATGTTAACCACTCAAGGAGTTTCTGTCTACAAGGTTGAAGGTACAGAAGTACGTACTGTCCTAAATCTCCAGCCATCTTGAATTCCAGCAATAGCAGACCCTCATAGGGCAGCAGCTGAAGGTAACTACCTATAGTGGAGAGGGTACAGCCCGGAGTAGAAGTGATCGTCTTCTACAGCCAGACAGTCAGACAGTTCCCTCAACCAGTGATACTACCCTGCAGAGGAAGGCCACACCCTGACCAGGACGGCTCATTTATACATACTCTTGCCCTCTCTGCCCACAAATCTTTCTCTGTTTAAACCTAAGACACATGTCAGTGTTCCCTAAGATGGACTTGGGGTCATTGGATTCCCTTATCTCTCAAATATACCAACTGACTACATCTCTGCTTTTTACCTTGCTTCTAACTGTTTCAGGGATGGGTGGCCAGAGATGCACATCACTTGAACCTAAAGTGTGCCCTAAAAACTCTAGTTACATTATGAACCAAAGAGAAGGCAAAAAAAAAAAAAAAAAAAAAAAAAAAGCAAGAAAGGAGACAATCTAAGATCCAGAACTCCATGAAGGCCAAGAATAATGGACACACCTGTGAACTCAGTCAACTCTACAAAACTACATTGCTTATGACAAAAGAGGCCAAATGTTCCTTTTCTCTAATCCACACTAACAGACTAAGGAAGGGCCTTAAAGTGAGTCCTGTTCACTAGAGGCAGGGAAGGACAGGATGTCCTTTGTTGGAAGAAATACCATGACCAAAAAGCAAGTTGGGGAGAAAAAGGTTTATTTGACTTACTTCCATATTGCTGTTTACTGAAGGAAGTCAGTACGGGGACTCAAACAGGGCAGGAACCTGGAAGCAGGAGCTCATGCAGAAGCCATGGAGGGGCGCTGCTTACTGCCTTGCTCCCCACAGCTTGCTCAGCCTTCTTTCTTATAGAATCCAGGGCCATCAGCCCTGGATGGCCCCATGCATAATGGACTGGTCCCTCCCCCTTGATCACTAATTGAGAAAATGCCCTACAGGTGGACCTCATGAAGGTGTTTCCTCAGCTGAGGTTTCTTCCTCTGATGACTCTAGCTTGTGTCAAGTTGACACACAAAATCACCCAGTACACGGGAGGAAGGACAGGGGAGGAGATGGAGGGAGTTTGGATAATGGGTGTTCAGGGAATATGGTCAGGCAGGAGGAACCAGCAGACTATACAGTCTACAATGATTTGTTACAGAGACCCAAAGAGGGGAGCCTAAAGATTCCCAGCACAAAGAATGGTGGGTGTTTGACATGGAAGTGCTAATCACCCCTGTATGATCATTCCAGTCTGTTTAAATAGCATTGTACTGTAACTCATACATATGTGCATGTTATGTTAATTAACATGTTAATTTGGGGCCAGCAGTTAATAGTGCTGGCTACACAAACCCGATGGCTTCAGTTCAATACCTGGATCCCACAAGGAAAGGAGAGAATTGTTTCCCAAAAGTTATCTTTTGACCTCCAAGTGTGTGCCACAGCATATGCACTCCCCTCCCCCCAGTGATATAATAAAATTTAAATATAAAGGATATATAAGAGAAGGGAAAAGGAAGAGGCAGGGAGAGTGAGAGAGGGAGGGAGGGACGGGAAGAGGAGAGGGAGAGAGGCTTCAAGAAATAGCTGGGGAGTCAATTAGGCTAGAGATGCAGAAGGCCCTGTGGGACTCTGGTCAGCCCTGCCTGCCGGCTCTCAGCTCTGCTGACGTCTATGTATTCATTACTAATTCATCTGTCTTTCACAAGCCACAAGTTCGGAAGCTCAACAACTGATGTGGCTCAGAGCAAAGACTCTGCCACCTGAGACTGTCCTTGAACAACGGTACCAAGGGACAGGGCTGATCAACACAGGATTGTTAACTAGGATTCCAGTCTCAAAACTCAGAGCACAGCCCAACTTCCTGTCTCTGTGCCAGCTTCCTGTCAGGGCCTATTAGGGATCTATTATTATTAGAGACAGTAATAATGGTAGCAATGGAAAGAGTTAACAGTCTGCTTCCAAATCTGCTCTCCTTTAATCCCCAGAGATTAAAGTCCTGGGAAACAGAGCCTTGGGAGACAGGTAGAATGGCCTGCCTAGAGCTAAGAAGATACCATGTTGTCCTAAGCCTTCCAGCTGGGGCTCCAACCCATGCCCAGATTGTGGGATGTGTAATCTACACTGTTGTACACTCACTTAAGGCAAAGTGTCCTTTTCTTCCCTGAAGTTGGGCCCTAACACTATGGGCCTAACTGTGGCCATCTGGTCTACCCTGTGAATGCCCGTGTGACTACGTTCATCTTTCGACTCTGAAAGCTATGGAAAGCCTTGACCTTACACTCTAGTTTAACCTGAAGAGTACTTTACATCTATATCGGGTTCAAACTTCAGGATACTTTTCAAACTCCTGGTGTGCTTCAGGATGTTGGGGGCGGGGAGGAGGGGCTTCCACCCTATTTTACAAAGTGGTCAAAGACTGCCACTAAGTCTTCCCCCACCTGGCTCTAACCACTGTTGCAATTCCAGTGTTCTTAGGGAAAAAGACCCCTTAAAACCCAGTGGAAGAAAAGAAAGGAAGGAAGGAAAGAAGAAAAGAAGGAAGCAAGCAGGCAGGCAAGCAAAGAGGGATGCAGGGATTCAAGCAAACTCTGCTTTCTGACTTGTTTTCTCTGGCTTGCTCAACTACCCATGGTGGGATGTGCCCTCTAAAACAATTCTGAATTAGTTGAAGCTAACTGTAACATCAGTCCCTCAGAAAGGGTACAATAAAGGATGGGCAGGAGTGGTGGTGGAGTCCTTCACTCTCCTGAGGACCCTCAGCCCTCTGGGAAGCCAATGGTTATCTGGTCTTTAGGAGAGTACAACTGGGGCTGCTCACTGCTGGAGCGGCCAAGCCCCAGAGTCAACAGCCACAGTCTGGGTGTCTGCATTAAAGTTCTATACCTGATACTGAGATAACCATGGCTTTCAGTTCTGAGAAAGAAGCATTTCTCTGTGAAAGAGACTCTCCCAATAGGAGCAGAGAAATGCTCTCCTTCCTGTACCAGCAAGCTGAGCTAAGTAAGGCATAATACTCCTGCCAAAAGCAGCCATAAGAAAGCAGGTCCTTGATCCTTTTGTTCCTACAGTCACCTGCCAGGCTTTAATGAGCACACCTGAACTGTGATGCAACACCTTGTCGCTCTTCTGGCAACTGGAGGAAAAGAAACCAGTCAGGGGTGGGTTGAAGCAGGACACAACCTTTGCCATCTTCCCAGAGTCCTCTGCAGAGATGGAGTGGGTCTCCCTGGATTACATCTCATTTGCAGGAACCCATAACTTGTTTTCTGGGAGCTGATGATTTAATTGGCCATCAGAGAATAGCCCCATGCTACTGCTGACCCATGATGTAATGGACTGGTTGGGAAACTTGATTCCTTTACCCTGGAGCTGAACAGGCATCATGGGCTAGATCACAGTGACAGAGATCTGGGCACCAGGGTCATGTGACCAAGGATTTAGAGGCTAGAGCTCAACTCGGGTACCTACATCAAGTACGGAGAGCAGCACAGTTGCACCATGGGGACTGTGCAAAGTTTAATTATCTGAGATGACCGTTGTCAAAGCTTTGTAGAGGGTACACACAACACAGGTGGTCTAAACATAGATAAGGATTTCTTCAACCTCACCAAGGATGGATGTACAACAGACTCTGCAAGAGAGGATCAAGAATCCAATGAAGCAGTCAGATTTGTCTGGTTCAGGACTAAAATGCCTGACCAAGATGACCTAATTGGGGAGAGATTTATGTCAGCTCATGGTTTCAGAGGGGTCAGCCCTCACTGGGCAGTGGTGACACACACCTTTAGTCCCAGCACTTGGAAGGCAGAGACAGGTTCAGCCCATGTTTGCTGGGCTCATGTGATTGAACAAAGTTTTATAGGAACCAGTGAGTAGTGGAAGGGAGCTGCCTATATCATGGCTGACCAGTGAAAAGGGAAATACAGGAAGAGTCCAGAACAGGAGATACAGTTCAAGGACATACTCCCACTGAACTACTGTCTCACGGGCTCTAGTTCCTACCTTTTACAACCTCTCAATATTGCCATATTATGGATTTATCAGAAAATTAGTCAATTGATTAGTTGAGAAGACTCATGATCTGCCTAAGAAAATGCCCTCATAAAGACAGGCTTTTCCAATCAAAACATTTCTTGATGCAATCAAGTTGAGCATCTCAGGGCTGATGGTTCATCAGATAAGGACACATAGTGCCAAGCCTGAGACCTGAATTGGATCCCTGAAACCCACACACAAGGTAGGAAGAGAAACCCAATTCCCATGGGTTGTCCCCTGACCTCCACATTCACACTGTACACATCTACACAATTTTACCAACTATAAATAGATAAATAGCCATCTCAGGTTCCAACTAAGGTGAAGAAGAGAAAAATGAATTGTGTGAAAAAATGGAACTATAACTAACAGTTTGAATTTATAATTTTTAATGTATACAAGTGTGTGTGTGTGTGTGTGTGTGTGTGTGTGTGTGTGTGTGTGTGTGTAGAAAGTGAGGATACATCTATATGCTTACAAACTCATCTTCCTTCTCCCTCTCCAAAGGACCCACTAGCAGAGACATTCCACAGCAAAGGGCATGCCCAGGACTCAGGTCTTCATTTCTAGATACCACTCTTAAGGAACCAGGACTTTTTGAAGGAGTTGCTGGTGCAAGACTGGGGAAAACAATTACAGGATGAATGTGCAATGGCTTCTACCAGAAAGTAAGGAGATGCTTTTTAAAAAGTAGAAAGGGGCCAAGAGTGGTGGGAACCTCTGTGAGTTCTAGGCCAGCCTGATCTACATAGTGAGTTCCAGGACAGCCAGAGCTGCACAGAGAAACTCTGTCTCAAAAAACTTAAAAAAAAAAAAGGGAGGGGTGGGAGGAAGAAGGAAAGAAGGGAGAGAGACACCACAGAGACAAGGGAATATTAAGGGGGCATGGAAGCCAGACTGGAGGGACTCCCACTAGCCATATGTGGTGCAGTGACAACCAAAATAAACAAAAAATAATAGTAACTCAATAGAATAATAGCAATAGAATAAAAATTTGGATCCCAGGCTATGGAGACGGTCCAGTAAGTAAAATACTTGTGGTGCAAGTATGAGGATCTGAGTTCGAATCCCACAGAACTGATACAAAGCTGGCTGGTGGCAGCCAATTCTGTAATCTCAGTGCTGCTTCAGTGAGCTCCCTGTGGGAGGGAGAGACAGGGCACTAATATGGGGTCCAGTGTGAACAATAAAGGGACCCTGTCTCAAACAATGTGGAAGGCTAGGAGAGACACACAAGGCTGTCCTCCAACTTTCATGTGTGAGTCATGACACGCACATACTCACATTCATACACATAAACATGAACACACATGAAAAGATAAAAGAAAGTTAAAGGCTGGAAAGATGCTCAACATTTAAGGACCATTTTTGCATCTTCAGAGGACCAATGTTCGATTCCCAGCATCCATGAGAGGCACACCACCAGTGCTTGTAACTGTAGTTCAAGGGGATTTGACACCCTCTTTTGACCTCTGTAGGCACTGTGGTACACACACACCACACATATAAAAAAAATAAAAACGTGAAAATTAAAAAATGAAAGAAGCTCGGATCCATGCAGATATAAACAGATAACTAAATGAAATAAGCAAGAAAAAGTCCCCCACCCCTTTTTGTCAGTCTTATGTAACCGAGGCTGGCCTTGAACATGTGATCCTCCTGCCTCAGCCTCCAGAGTGCTATGCTGGATTTAGACAGCTTTTTTACATCAGAAAACAAACTAAGGTATGGGGAAGGAATTATGGAATTAGAAAACTACCATCAGCAGCTGAGGAGCGGGGACAGCCAATCACAGGCTCCTTGCTATCAACGGGGCTAAGTTGTGAGTCTCAGAGTAGCCCTAACAACTGGTTTATTCATTATGAGACTTCACCTGACGTAACGGGTGACATCACCACGTGGGACCAGTGGGAACAGAATGCCTCCTGATACAATGCTAGGAGAACACACACACACACACACACACTCACACACACACACAATCAGGGGTTCCTGTCAGCATGTATGAGTCACAAACCTAGGCATGAAGGACCGGGTCATAAATCTCAGGACATTCTACAAAACAACTGGACACATATTTAAAAATTGTCACGTGGGCATGGTGACTCATTCTTGTAATCCTGGCACTTGGGAAATCAAAGCAGGAAGACTGACATTAGTTTGGGCTTCACGATGAGTTCCAGCCCAGTGGGAACTACAGAGTGAAAACTTATCTCAAAACAAAACAAATAAAAAACAACAACAACAAAACAACTAAACAACAACAACCAAAAATCAGCCAGGCACGGTCAAGCACACCTCTCTCGGATCCCAGCACTCCAGAGGCAGAGTCGGGTGGATCTCTGGGTCAGAGGCCAGCCTGATCTACAGAGCAAGTACCAGGACAGCCAGGGCTACTCAGAGAAACCCTGTCTTGAAAAAGTAAAAATAAATAAACAAATAAATAATCAAGGTCAGAAAGGACAGAAAAATCTTGTATTGAATCTTAGACCCGGAGATGTGGGGGTAACTTTTGCATATGAACTGTGGATTAGAAAATAGAATATATCATTGTTAAAATTTATGATCTCAGTAAATTTACTATGCACTGAGAAAATTACAGGAAAATTTTACTTTTTAAAGGTTTATTTTTATTTTTTGTGTTTGTGTGAATGCCTGCCTGCATGCATGTATGTGTACCATGTTGTATGCGGGTACTCAAGGAGACCAGATGAGGGCGATGAATTCCATGGAACTGGAATTACAGGCAGTTGAGAGCTTCTTGATGTGGGTGTGGGGAACCAAATGCACGTCCTTCACAAGAGCAGCAAGTGTGCTTGACTGTTGAGCTGTCTCATCAGCTCCAGATAAAGAAAGTTCTTATTCTCAAGGAGTACATACACATACACACACACACTCACACACTCACACACTCATACATGGAGGAGAGAGAGAGCAATCATAAGCATAAGACAAACCTAGTAACAAAGCAAAATAGTAGCAAGTGGTGAGTTGAAACTTTAAAAGGGTTTGCAGGGTTTGTGGGGACTGTTGTATGTATGAGTGTACTATTGCAAATTGTTCTATAGGTGTGAAATTCTAAATTCTATCAAAATAAAGTTTAAAAGTAAGGTTCCACAGTATTACAGACATATATAACACTACTAAACTGCCCAGCACCACATCAGGTGGCTCACAGCCACCTACAGCTCCAGCTCCTGTAACTCTGCCTCTGACCTCCACAGGCACCTCCATACACATGTGCACACAACCCCTGCACATACATGTATACTACAATTTAAATTTATAAATAAAATATTTTAATAATGGTTATGATGGTGAATTTTATGTTACATATTACTTACCACAATAAAATGTCAGACAACAAATAATAAGCTCAAGAAATAAAAAGTGCCTTCTGTCCTGCATGGATCCCCAAGGCACCTTGAGCCAGCCTGAAGCTGTTGGCTGGAACATCTTGCACCGACGTAGTTCCTGGTACTCTTCTTGATTTGCTAACACACATCTGCTGGGGAGGAACTAAGCCCGAGAATTGCACGCTTGACCCTTGATTGTTTTCCACTGTGCTGTGAGTCAGTATATAAGCCCGCTTCTTTCCCTCAATAAATGGCATTCAGCATTCCAGCTGCACAAATGACCAGCTGTCTTGTCTTTTATTTCAATCTCTAGGGCTTCGCCCGATTAGTGGAACAGATTGTAGCTTGGGCGCTACAGCCTTCCTCAATCTTGTGCCCTACCTGCTACCACACCTGATGGGTGACCTGAGTTTGATTGATGGACAGAGAACTGACTCCTGAAAGTTGTCCTCTGACCTCCACATGCTCACTATGACTCCTGTGTGCCTCCCCATAAATAAATATAAAATAATTACTGAAGATGACAGGGGCTGCAGAGACAGTGCTTCAGGCCGTAAAACACTTGTCTGTCACAGTTAATCAACTATCAACTTTAACACAGCCCAGATTATCTGATGACATCTCAGTTGTAAGGTTGCCTAAATCAAACTAACCTGTGGGTGTCACGAGGCATTTTTAAAAATTGCTAATTGATGTAAAATGGCTCAGCCCACTATGGAGTGGGTACCACCTCTAGGCAGATGGGGCTGAATAAGAAGGGTAGCTGAGCAAGCCAGTACGCAGTATTCCTTGGCTGGCTTCAAGCTCCTACCTTGAACTCCTGCTCTGGCTTCCCTTGATGATGAACTGTAACGTGTAAGCTAAAATGAACCCTTTCCTCCCCACATTGGTTTTGGTCATGGTGCTTTCTGCAGCAGTGGAAAACTAAACTGGATCATTATGCAAGCATGAGGACCTGAGTTCAGATCCCAGGCAACCACCTAAAAGTCAGGCATGGTGGTGAGCATCTGTAAATCCAGCACTGATGGGCAGATCCCAAGCTTGCTGCCCATCCAGTCTGGCTGAATTGGTGGGCACCAGTTCAGTGAAAGACTGCCTCAGGAAATAAGATGGGAAGCAAAAATTAAAGACCCCTGACACTGACCTCGGGCAGGCCTCCATGCACACACACAAACAAACACAGACACATTTACTGAAGACCACAAAGAGCCAAGAGGATTTGCTGGTTGCTAGTATCTACCAAAGTTTATTGTATTAAGAACTTGAGATGTTTATGCATTTGTTTAATGTAACAATAGACTTACTTCTTATGAGTGGAAGAACTATTTTGCAGTAGAAAATGGGGGTATGGCTCAGGGTGTGTTTCTTTGGCTGGCCCTTTTTCCCTACACAAAGTCATTTTCTATTGTGAAAAGAAAGATGCTGATAAACACTACAAATCTTATATCTGGCCTGTGAGGAGACCTGGCTTTTCATATGTACTCTGTATTCAATCTGCTGCAAAATGTCATTTTTTGAAGTACAAGAGAAGGAAATAAAAAAAAAATAAATAAAACCTACAGTTTTTATGTCAGAAAAGAAAGACAAATTTGTTACCTCTGATCCATGTGTGAAGAAAAAAATGGGTCACTCAAAAGATAAAAAGAAGCCTCAGAAAAAAGTGACAGGGTTATAGGAAATCAAGGAATTAAGACTACAGACAGCAAAGGTCCAGAGTCTGTGGAAGAAGCCCTTGGTTATTCAGTTGAGCACATGCGCACAACCTCACCATATAAACATAAAAAAGTTGCTCGCTTCCAACTTTTAGAACCTGGACTGGCTTTAGTTCAGCGGCCACCTCGACAGTGAACACTGCTTGGTACCTACCATTCGTGGTTGTGTTCGAGCTCCACCACCAACTACTTACAAAACAACTTTTAGAACCAACTATACTGAAGAAGAAAGTACTCATTACCAGTTACAGAGAACATAGAAATGTGAACCTCAACAACGTCAAAACAAGAATCCAGCTGACCAGACTCAGAAATGAGAGGAGTGGGGGTGGGAGGGGGGTTGGCAGGTGTGCCAAGGTCTTATTTTTAGTATGAGGAAACAATAAGTGAACTGATAGTAGAAACTGAGGTCTCACTGATGACCACCAGCAGAGGAAATAGAGACCACAGGGCATTTTCCACAGTGGCTCTGGGGAACGTCGGGGAAGAAGGGGATTTCAAGCCTTTTCATGCTTACGGGTTTCTTCCTGCACACATGAAGCATGAATGACAAACACACTCTGCTTTTTATTTCAAGAAAAAACAACCACATACTAGAAATATCTAGGCAGATCAGGATTTTCAGTTTGATTTTGCTGAGCTGAAGTCAGCAATTTGTTTATAGTAGTCAGTAGTTGGGTCACAAGAACAAACTCTTCCCTCCGGTTGCTTTTTAAACTCATTGCATAAAGTCCTTTGCAAAATGAATGCCTGCTCCCTCAGCTTCTGTGCTTTTAAAATGGATTGTAATTTGCTATTGTTTTCCATTATTCATTAACCAATAGCCACATAAAATTAAAATGTCTCAAATGAGCCATGGCCTTGTTTTCTTTTAGTTAAAATCTGTAAATACGGGAATCCACGTTACAGAGGACACAATTATTCCCGGCTTACTGAAGGGTGCTAGGTCTCCAGGGCCCCTGGCCTGTCTGTAAGTTCCAGCATCTGTTCGACCAGTGACCATGGAGACCCCAGATTAGAAGAGCATCTGAATTTTCATATAAATGAGAGGTTTTTAGTCCCTCTACCCACATTCTTTTTTGTTTGGTTGGCTTTGGGTTTCGCTTGTGGGGAAGAAAAGCACTCACCACATCAGAGCTGCTGTGGTTGGGATGCCCCACACCACCACACTGCACATGCAAACTTTGGTTTCCAGTTGGGGAATGACATGGACCCTTAAGAAAGAAGTAAGTCTTGCTGAGGGGTCTTGGGCCCATTAGGGAGGAGCACACCCTCTGTGGTGGTTAATCTTGACTGCTGACTTGATTGGATCTAGGATCAGTCCTATGGGAGGGTATTTCCAGGACAGGTTAACTGAGGGAGGAAGCCCTCCTCCAGGGTAGGCAGCACCTTCCAATGGCAACCAGGACGAAGAGGTCTGAGGAAATGCAGGGCTGTTTGCTTTCCAGCCTTTGCTTCTTGCTGGTGGATGCACCTCTCCTGTTGCTGCTACCATGCTTAGCTGCTATCAGAACATAGACTGAAGATCAGTGGCTCTCTAGAAAGCCTGGGCCATCAGCACCAGATCGGAACTGTTGAGATGTATAGCAGCTACCAGGTCCTCAAACTCACTAATGTTGGACTACTCAGCCTGTACTGTGTATCCCAGGCCCATAAGTCCTCACTGCAATGTATCCAATCCATCAAGCCTTTACTCTAGAGAAGCCTGCCTAATCACACACATTTGTTTTGCTGTGCACACCACGCTCTTTCCTCTTCCCACCCCCTACCCTTCTTGCTCAAGATGGACTACTCTCTACCTCACATGCTCCCTCCATTACCATCCACACCCTTAGTAGAGCTAAACTGATGCAAGCTTTGAACCTCCCAAATTATGAGCTAAATAAACCTCTTTCCTCTGTGAGTTACTTGGTTCACGGATTTCCTTGTAGTGACATGCCTCTGACTAACAGGATCCTTCTCCTGGAAAGTGGTAACATGAAATCACTGTCCCCTCAGAAGTTCATTGCAAGCAGCCCGGTGTTTCCTCTGAAGACTATTCCTGTAAAACTATCCTATACCACCACCATCATACTGCACCTTCTGAACAGGACATCAAAACTCCAGAAGAAAAAAAATTAACTGATTTGTAAGACATTTAATTACTCTTGACAATTACTGATGAGCAAAAGGAGATATTTAGTTGACTTAAACTGAGATAGGTGAATTTGTTAAGCATGATTCACACTGCTCTATGAATATAGATCTATAGTGCTTAAACGATTATCCCTAAAGTGTTAGGTCTCGGAAACCCGGGACAAGTGGCTGATTTAGGTGCCTATTAACATATCAAAGCAGAAGGTGGTCAGCTCCCCCAGCATCACTCAGCACCTGTGGCTCTTCCCATCTCTCCCAGCATCATTCAGTACCCATAGCTCCTCCCAGCTCTCCCAGCATCACTCAGTACCCGTGGCTCCTCCCAGCCCTTCCAGAGGTCCTGAGTTCAGTTCCCAGGTGGTGACTCACAACCATCTCTAGTGGGATTGGACATAAAGTATACATTTAGGTAGAACACTCATAAACATAAATAAATTTTTAGAAAGTACAAAAACTAAAGCTAAAACTCAGATAGCTGCTCCTATAGGAAGTCAGACAAGAGTCCGAGCCCACCCAGTGGCATCTGGCTTAAATTACAAGAATAGTGCTTCAGTGTCATTAACATCTAGACTTCTCCTTGAAGTCCCCAATCTATCATATAGTGACAAAACATTTTTTTCCCTTGCTTCTGACCATGGGTGAAATGTACCAAAAGGCAATGCAAGTAGGCAAAATCAAATCCTGTTAGCTATCACAGAAAGCAGGGGCTTAGCCAGGAATGTGCCTTTCATATGCAAGCTAACCTATTCTGAGTCTATAGCTATTCTGTGGCTAACCTATTCTGTAGCTACTAATTCTTGAACACCAAACCAATACTTCTTTGGACCCAAACCATCCCAGGGCCAATTACTAGGGAACTAGAGACCACTCCTATAATCCGGAGTCCAGAGGAATTCTTCAGACTGGTGCATTCCAATCTGTTCATTCTACCCTGCCTTCCTGCTCCAGCAGAACCCCAGTAAAAGTCTTGGCTCCCTCTCACGCCTGCCTTTGGCCACCTGACAACACCTGGTATGGACTGGCTAATGGGGACTCAGAAAGAAGAGCACAGGGTTTCAGTTTTTGTTCTGGTTTTTTTTTTTTTTTGTTTTTTTTTTTTTTTTTTTTATGATAGTGTGGTGTGGTAGGTATAATACTTGGAGACTGAATCATTACTTGGCTCCAGCCTACCCTTACCACTCCTTGTCATGTGTTCTGCAGCAAGAAATTTGACATCTCTAGGCTTGTTCCCTGACATGCTAAGCAAGGGGCTGGGCCAAAGGAACCTTGAGACTCCAGTCTCCTGACATGTTTAGTTTGATTTGCCTCTTGTGCTAGCTAGTTTTTATGTCAACTTGACACAAGCTAGAGTTATCTGAGAGGAGGGAACCTCAATTGAGAAAATATCTATAGGGCATTGTCATAATTAGTGATTGATGTGGGAGGGCCCAGTCCTCTGTGGGTGGTGCCAACCCTGGGCTGAAAGCAGGCTGAGCAAGCCATGAGGGGCAAGGCAGTAAGCAGCATCCCTCTGTGGCCTCTGCTTCAGTTCCTGCCTCCAGCTCCCTGCCCAGTATGAGTTCCTGCCTTGACTGATTTACATGAAGTAAGTAAAGTATACGTGGTGAAATAAACCCTTTCCTCCCCACATTGCCTTGGGTCATGGTATTTCATCTCAGCAATAGTAAGCCTGACTAAGACATCTTTCTTACTAGCACTATTTTCCGGTCCACCACTATGCTCCAACTTGACCAGACTTTCTTTCCATTACTTGTCAAGCTAATTTAGGTGTAATGGAGGAGAAGAAAGAGGGTAAAGAGCTGGAGGTCAAGCATTGCTGGGCAAGCAGCACAGTAGACAGGGGCAGAAATGGGAGTGACCACAGGCTCGGACCCAGGCAGGCTCAGACACTTCCTGGCCAGTGTCATTCCACAGCTGACATTGCAGCCTTTGTCCTTTTCCTGCCTGGCTTTGCTGTGCTAAGTCATGCGTTGATTTGCCAGCTGGCCCTCCTGATCTTTCACACGGCTACCCCATGGACTAAATGTTGCCTCCCTACTTTAGCCAGCGTTTACTGAATGCTTACTATGATCCACATCCCATGTGATAATTTACATGAATTTTCTCCTTACTTTTCTTCATCCTTTAGCGGGGACTCAGTGGTTATAGCATTTCGCAGATGAGGAAACAGGCTCAGTGAAGTAAGAAACTTGGGTCCAGACTGCATGTGTGACCTTGACCACCAGACTCCTAACCCTTAGATCTACAACCCCTTCTCATTGAGTTCATTATGCACATGTGCGCACACGCGCGCGCGCGCACACACACACACACACACACACTCCTACACCCATCTGACCCTAATGTTTAAAGCCAAACCAAGAATCCAGTCCTCCACTTCTCTACCTGACTCCCAGCCCTGGGCTGGATCCTACACATGGTGATCGAGAGAAAAGAGGTCAAGACTGAAGGGTTTTGCACAACACCCGCTTGCCTGTCTTTTTACTGGGCTTTGCCTACCTAACCCCATACAGGATCCAAAGCTCTTTCCAGAATTCCTAACCACCTCAGCTGTAGTCAAGGCTACATAAAGGTCACAGGACATTTATTGAGGGCCAGCCACTCCCAGAGTTCAGCTTCAAAGACATTAGCTACCTTGCTACCCTGGCTCCCACAGAGGCCCTTGATTTATTGTCTTGGTGGATTTATTAATGACTTTGGAGCAGAAGGAATACACCAGAAAAGATGGCATGCCTGCACTTGTAGTTCTCCAGTCCTTGTCAATCACACCAAAGTAACTGGACTCATCCCAGAATGTAAAGGTAAAGCATATTAAGTACTTAAAAGAAGAAAATGCTCATTAGCTGGTGGCTGTCATAATTTTCTTCCTTTCTCATCTAGGATGTGTTTCCCACATTTAACACATGCTGTATTTCTACCTGTACTTCAAGACCCAAGGCAAATGGCAATGTATCCAATCCCAGACACACACCCAGCATGGCTGAGCATCATCTATACTCCAAGCCCAATGGTGACTACTGAGGATGGTCCCAAACTTCCCCAAGGACAGAGGATAGAAATGGCCCATCACCATGCTTATGCTACATTGCAAGTACAGTGGCCTGGGGCCAATGGGAAGGGTAGGTTGGTCAGACCTCAGTGGGTCTGAGGGCCATGACAGAAAGTTTGGACTGGAAACTGAGGTAAGAGAGGCTCCTTAAAGGCTCTCAGCAAAGGACTCAAGTGCACAGGTCAACGTTGTAGAAAGAAGCACTTCATAAGAAAGGAGAAAGGTGTTAGGGAGGGTATGAATAGCCCAGTCAAGAAAGGTTCCCTAGACAAGACGGTGTAGGAGAGAGGGAGAAGGGGACACGGAGGGCTGTTGAGAGGAAGGGTAAGAGTTTGTGTTGTTCTTTGGTTCCCTGTACCAAATGGTACCTCATAGGATCTGTAACTCCAGCTCCTGGGAATCTAAAGCCCTCTACTGGCCTCTACCGGCACAGCACTCATGTGCATAGATGAGTGCACACAGACACAGGCATATATATGCATATATATATATATATATATATATATATATATATATATATATATACTTTAAAAAATAAAATAAACTTTTTAAAAATTGGTGGATTTTGGTGTCTCTGTACAGTGAACACCAAAGGCATTGATGCTGGGCCCCATTCAGTCCCTTGAGGTTTAGGGAGAGAATGTGACTCAGGTCTTTGAAGACCCTTCTAAAAGTGGACCTTCTCTTAGGAAACTTAAAACTATCTGCTCTGCACTGCAGTTGCCTGCTGTCCATTCATTTGTCCAGTCCACTAACATTCAGTGTCCACTTAAATGCCTGGCACTGCCTGGGTACTTAATGAGAACCAGTCTAGTGAGACATAACCAGCTAAGACCAGAGGAAGACACACACACTGGGGAGTGGTGTGGTCTGACTGAGAGGTAGAGTAGAGGAAGATGCTAGACATTCAGGCCACATCAGGCTGTGCAGCTTAGAGTAAAGGACTCCCAACTTCATGGTGGATCTCAGGAGACACTGAAAGTTTTAAACAAGGAGAGAGGACCAGAGCTCAGCCTGATCATATCCCCTTATATAGAAGAACCAGGTTGACTTCCTTGTTTCTCCTTTTGAGGCTTCCTGATTTCCTCCCGGGGTTCTTTTCCATGATCAACACAGGGGCTGGAGAGATGGCTCAGAGGTTAAGAGCATTGGCTGCTCTTCCAGAGATCCTGAATTTAATTTCCGGTAACCACATGGTGGCTCACAACCACTTATAATGAGATCTGGTAACCTTATTCTGGCCTGCAGGCATATGTATAGGCAGAACATTGTATACATAATAAATAAATAAATAAATAAATAAATAAATTATAAATAAAGCGTTAACAACAAAAGTAGACCATAAACAAATGTTGAGAGTATATAATCACACACACACACACATACACACACACACACACATACACACACACACACTTTTAAACAATGTCATTGCTATGTAGCCCACGCTGGTCTGGAACGTGAAAATCTTCCTGCCCTAGTTCCCAAAGTGCTTGGGTTATAGGACTGAGGTGCCAAGCCTGGCGCAAATGGGTCTCACTACCCAGAGAAAACACAAGGGAACTATGTGAACTTATCAAAGTAAATACATGATACCCCGGACAGATGAAGCTCTCTGAGAGCCAGTGACACCTCAGTGGGTAAAAGAGCAGCTGCTGACCCTGACCCACGTGGCAGAAGAGCCCAGACTTGTGCCGCTGCCCCTCCACACTCATGCAGTGGCATGTGCACACATAGATAAATAAAGACATTGTCATTTAAAAATAAAAAAGAAGCTCTCTTGGGGTCCCCCAAGAACATGTCCCCAAGCCCTTTTGCCCAGGAATTGGTAGCTCTAGCCAAGAGTAATTATCTTTTTGTATTTCATTTGTTTTTTTTTGGGCAGCATGATGGATGAGCTACACCCCAGCCTGTGATGAAGTCCCTTCGAGGAGCAATTCTAAGTTCCTAGTCATTCATTTGTAAGCAGCTTGACCGCTCCCAGGGCAGTGCGAGCATTTATAGGAAGTGCCCCAGCCAGAGGAGTAAGTCCTGCACCCGATGAGGGGGAGGGAGCAGCACGTTTTACGGAGCAGTCACTGCCTGCCAGTCACACATGAAAAGGGGTTAACAGTTTGCTACATGAAGAGGCTCTGAGTTGACTCTCTCCCTCTGAAGGGCTTATTCCCTCTGTTATGATGCAGAGAAACCTCCCTGCTTCTCTCTACAGATCATTAACGAAATCCAAGGGGCAATGAACTGCCAAGATGAGTGAATGTAGCTATCAGCACCTACGTATGGGCTTTCCTTTCTTACAGGATCAATCCTTCAATTCCACATCGACTACACTAAATCTTTACTATAACTAATAGCCAACTTGAAAGGCTTAAGAAAAACGAACAAAACGCCAGTAGATTTCAGGGAGCCCAGAACCCCCCTGGCTTCAGTAGATGAGCTTTTCCAGAAATTAGCTTACCTCCTCACATTGGTCTGATTCGATATTAATAGGAGTTCACCATCGTCCGTGTCTGCTCCAGTCATGGACCAACTTCCCACGGCAGGGTGGAGGATGGAGGACCAAGATCATTACAAACAATGCCAAGGGAGACTTCTGCACATGGTTAAAGGATATCCATAGCATCTTCTCAATGCCTAAGTAAACTCCTGAAATAACTGCTTTGAAAACATTGCACTGCCACGGTCCCCTCTGCTCCTTGTCTGATGGCACCTGCCTCACATACCTCTGACAGCTCTGTCACCACCCCTATACCAGGCTTACCTGCTGGGTTGCCTCATGGAAGAGTTCCTGTGGAGACCTCTGGGCCATTCTCCAGGAAGTGAGGTCCTGATTCTCTAGGTAAGGGGGCCACTCTGTAAAGCAAACATCTCTCTTGGTCAGGCTAGCTCCTCCCTCCCTTGCTGCTTCTCATCTGTCCAGCCTTCCTCTGCACGAAGTAAGGCCCTGGGTGAAGTAGAAACCTTGTTCTGACTCCTCCCCAGTGGCCCCTTCGGTAACCCATTCATGGTCCAGAGTCCACTTGCTCATTTCCTGCTACCCTGAAGCCACAACTCCCTGCTGCCCGAACTCCTGAAATATGGGGGATTGGGGATGAGAATGACTGCTCCGCTACCTTGTCCTCCTTAAAGACACAGCCCCACACTCCTTTCTGGGAATGCTTTGTCCAGAGCAAAGGGCAATGCGGTCTCTCTGGACCCTGTGCCTGATGGTGAGTGCAGGAGCGGAAAGATGAGGGCAGAGTCCCCTGGAGCCAGAACAGGGCAGGTAAGAAAGACAGGGTAGCGCATTTCTAGTCGACCAGAGGTCCTGGTCCCATGACATTTGAAAGAAGAAAAGGGGGGAGGGAGAAAGGCTGAGGCGACCCTGCACCCCATCCTACTGGGAGAAGATTCCAGAGAATAAGGGGAAAGAAACTGGCGAAGATTCCTGTCGAAGGCTGGGTGCGGGAAGTCACCCCATGAAGAGCTGGGGGCTGCGGGGTGAGGCTCTGAGTCCCAGGGTCAGGTCCTCACGACTCCGGCCACACTTGTCCTCCTCAGAGCGGCTTCCGAGCTCTCACCTGCTCCTGCCCGGGTTCCCCGGGCCACGCCAGCACCACCCCGCCCCGCCACGTGGCCGCGCTCCGGCCACCTGCCTTGCCCTGAGGCTAAACGAGCCGCCCGCGCCCCGACAGAGGATCTGGACCTGAGACCCAGGCCCGGGCACCACCTGTCCTGAAGGGCGGCGGTTCAGCCAGGTGACTGGCAGGCAATGGAGCCAGACAAGAAAGCGCTGCTGAGAGGCAGGGGGATGACCCTCACCACTTCAGCAAGACCATTGAACCGCCTTCCCTAGGGGTGAAATAAGGTTTCCAGGGCCTGGGGTTGCAGAGTGAGAGGCGAATTAACATTCAGAGAGATTAAATTATCTCCATTTTCAATCTGGCATAGTTTCTAAACTTTAAATAACTTGCTAGGCTTCCATGTGGGCTTCTGAGAAGCAGGAGGGCAGCTGGGAGTACTTCCCACGCCCACAAGCCTTTGTGTGAAATACCTAAAAATAGAGTCTGTTCTTTTAAAACAAAGGGGAAGGCAAAGTCCCGGGAACACTGGCGGCGCCCTATCCTCTCTGCGCTGCTCCAGCGAAGTTCCTGTGAAGATGTCTTATGTAAAGTTTGCGCCTGATCCATTTTAACTGTACAGTTCAGGGTGGTTCATCTCGCTCACGGTGTTGCGCAACGATCCATCATTGCTACGTCTAAAACTTTTTCCAGCACCGCATAAAGAAAATGCACACTCCGCCGCCTCCACCATTCAATATCTTTTTGTCTACTCTGGATACAGCTAGCCTGTAACTAGAATAGTACAATATTTATCATTTTGTTACTGGCTCATCACACTTCAGCAAGTCCCCAACGTTCATTCGATGCTGTGTGCATCCGCACTTCACTGCAAGAAAATAGGTTTCATTCATTTGTTTGTGCAGCTTTGTTTTCATTTCCGGCTTTGCAATGCTGGGAGTGGAATCCAGGGCTTTGTCCGGGCTAGGTTCTCTTCAGCCTGTGAACTTTATTCCCAGCTTGCAGAGGAGACTTAGTAACGCATCTCAGCAAGAAGACCCCCCCCCTACACACACACCCGAACACTTCCCCCAGAATGAAGCGCAGATTAGCCATCTGTGAGAGGAGGATGGGCAGCCGGTCAGGATGGCTCCTGGCTGAGACCCACTGTGTCCATCCAGGCACCTGCAGGCTAGTAAAGCCTTGTTTCTTCCTCACTTGTTGGAGGCCACATGACACTTTTTTACTTTGACCACGTTCCTATTTGCTGCCAACTTAGGGAGAGCCTCCCTAAGAGCATCAACCTGAACTATGGGGGATCCACATCCAACTTCCTATCAGCCTGCATTTTCCACTGGAGAAAAGGAAATGCAGTCCCCTTCTAAGCACTACTTTCTGCAGTTAACCCTTTTCTAATTAAACGAGCTTGTCCAGTGTCCTCTAAACCTCCATGTGCTTATGTCTCTTTTTCATTTAAGGCTAGATAGAGAAACTCAGTTGTTCAAAAGGAGAAAGGAGGCCCTGCTTGATGTCACCTTAATTTATAACCTAAAATAAAAAACAAAACAAAAACAACATCCTGTGCCAAAAAAAAAATTGTATCTTGCATACTCCTAGACATAAAGCATCTCCATGTCTAAGCTATTCCCATGTGACCTACTGGAAGGGCATCCATTGCATGGTTTCCTTGTCATAGCTGAAAACATGAGAACCTAAAATGCATTAGCAGATTGGTTACTATAGGGCAGAGCCACATGAGGACAGCCAGGGTTTTATGGCAGGTGGTTTTCTGTGTACTGACACTGAGTCCTCCCTGCCACATAATGACTAAAAACAGTAGGCTGCTTGACAACCTGAGTAGTGTGCTATAATCCATGTCTATAGGTGTATCATTTGCACACAAAACACCATCAATCTATTGTGTTTCTCCCTACAGATTGGAGCAGAGATAGTGAAGCAGAGGAAGAAACCTACTTTGATGGATAAATCTAGATTTTTATTGACTTTTTCCCTTACAACAAATACATGATACTTTAGAAGCTGAAGGGGAAATAAGAAAGCGAAAAAGAAAAGTTATGTGAAGCCGATTGTATATCCTAAAGATGGTTGCACTGATCCATCCCTTTGCATCTGCTTTTCTTAAAATAGGAAATGAGATTCCCTCAGGAGATGGATCTCCATTTGTTCTCATGACCTGAGTGGGCTTTTGTAAGTTGCCTCGGCTGACAAAATCATTCAGCTTCACAAGCTAAAAAGGAAAAGGGAACAGTGTTCATCCGGCTCTTCGCCTTAGACCCATGGTACAGGCCCAGAGCTGTGAGGTGTGTATAGATATTCCCGGCAATAGCCAGGATTAACCAGCTGTGAGTGGGATAGGCCTGTAAGCGATTCCAGCCCCCAGCAGATGGGTCCCGGGCGTTGCAGAGCAAGCTGTGCTTCTTCTGAATTCCTGACTCACAGAACAAGAGAGAGTGGCTGCTTTAAGCCAACAGGCTTGTGAGTAATTTCTCACATAGCAGTAGACAGCAAATACACGGAGAATCCAACCATGACAAAAGTGACCCCTCCTCCAATTTTCTTATCCATTTTTGTTGTTTGGATTAATCCAACCCATAGCCGGTTGTGTAAGAACTTAATACAGTTATTAAACTCTTTTTTCATCAACTTAGTAACAATGCAAGCTCCAGAGGATGGATCCCACAGCGAGTCTGTCACTCTGTGCATCTCACCTAGCTGGGCTGCGTGTAGAAGCCTGTTCACTTCTTTCCTCTCAGAGGTTGGTGCTGAGAGCTGCCCTCTGTGTGAAGGTTGGCAGAGAAACCATGTCTTAAAGCAGAGTCCTCAACCTGTGGTTCTTGACTGCTTTGGAGGTCAAACAACTTTTCACAGGGGTCACCTAAGAACATTGGAAAACACAGGTATTTATAGGACGATTCATAACTAGCACAGTTACAGTTATGGGGCAGCAACAAAGATAATTTTATGTTTGGGGGTCACCACAACATGAGGAACTTCATTAAAGGATTGTAGCATCAGGAAGGCTGAGAGCCACTGCCTTAGAAGATGACCTCTTCTAAGTCTGAAGCCAGGAAGAATAAAGCAGAACAAAAATATGAAAACACAAAACAGTGATGCCAAGGTGTGTGTGGACGAAAACACCTCACAGCCTGGCCTCTAGCACCAGAGGCTGAGTGCCTCAAGGAGGGCTTGGCAGGGCTGGCATGGATTCCACAATCATTTAGGAGTGGGTTCAGGAAACACCCCTACCTGAGGACCTGCCCCATGGATTCCAACACAGAGACATT
Organism: Phodopus roborovskii; assembly: GCF_943737965.1. NCBI lineage: Eukaryota > Metazoa > Chordata > Mammalia > Rodentia > Cricetidae > Phodopus > Phodopus roborovskii. Next base: position 18,655,715 of record NW_026126469.1, on the reverse strand, counting down.
TTCTTTAAACCGCCCCATGGATTCCAACACAGAGACATTTTCTTTAAACCCTTCCACTGCTAGTGGACAGCCATCTATGAAAATTAAGAAATTTCTAGTCCTACAGGTTTGTCTTTATCCAAAAAATATCTCACTAAAGAGATTTAGTATTTTTCATTTTCTGTAGTGCATGTCTGTACACACATATGTGCTCCTGGGCAGGTGGTGACTGAAGCCAGGGGTGTCTGATGCCTTGGAGTTAGAGTTACAGACAGTTGTGAATCACCTGGTGTCGGTGCTGGGAACGGAACTCATGTCCTTTGGAAGAACAGCAAATGTTCTAAACCATGAGCCATCTCTCCAGCCATCTAATTGAAACCTTAATGGCAAGAAAGAGTGTAAATGTCCCTGAGAGAGGTAGTATGCTATGTGGTAATATTTAGCTGATCATTGAGATATATTTTCAAAAGTTTAAAGATTTAATTTTTTTTACATTTATTTTCGAGTGTGTGCATTTGTGCATGCCTGTGCTTGTAGGTGTGAGTATGAACATGTATCCAAGTACGCCTGAAGGTCAGAGGGTGCTGGATCCCTTGAAGCTGATGTTATAGATGATTGTGGGCCACCTGATACAGATGCTGGGAACCAAACTGCCTCTGCAGGAACAGGACATGCTCTTACAGCTGAGCCATCTATCTAGTCCTGTATTTGTGAGTGCTTTGCTTTGTTTTTGAGACAAGGTCTTACTTTCTATGTCAGGCTGATCTAAAACTCAGTGTGTGACCTAGACTGGCCTCAAAACTCTTAGCAATTCTCCTGCCTCGGTTGGGCTCACAGGTGTGCATTGCCCTGCCTGGCTTCTTTCTGGATTTCAAATTGTGCTTCAAAGCCCCGAGTAAGCTCAAGGGAGGGACACCTGTCTTCTGACAGGTCTCACAGGAGTAGGAGTAGAGGCAGGACCCTAGGGAAAACAGGATCCTGCTTGGCTTCCTGGGCAGGGCTGAGTACAGAGGGCGGGATCCCTCCTTCAGGTGTCTCCAGCTCCTGTCTGGCAGGTTTCTCATCCAGGATCTAAAACATTTGTTGACTCTGGGAGTTTGCCTTGCAACAAGACTTGCACCAGCCACCTGCCACCTGTCACAGGCCAGGACCTGGAAGCTTGAGAAAACATACTTTGAGGTCCTATTTGTTTTATGACGACAGTGGCAGCCTTTCCGGACTGCAACAGCACTGATTGGCATTCTCTTATCTCCTTAAAGGTCACACAGGGAAGCCCCAATGGCAGACCTTTGAGAGTGTAGATGAGCAAAGTCAGGCCTGGACCAGAGCCTGGCTCTTTTTACCATGACCTTGCCCAAGGTCTTTAATGTATTCAAGTACCAGTCTCCTCATGTCTTACACAGAGTTAGTTCACACTAAGACCTGCCAAGCCTGCCTGCAAGAGTTATGGACCACTTTGCTGAGGACTGAACTACAGAGCAGCGGCCTGTTGTTTTGTACCTGTCTATACTTCCTTTCATTGTGAAAACCATACCACCTAATGCTGTCACCCCAGACTGCAAACTCCTGGGTACTTCACCTTGTAGGGGGTCTCTTTGCACCCTCATTAACTCTAGTACTTCTCGGGCACACCCACCAAATAACTTGTGCATGGCCAACCAGTGGGGGCAACCCTAAACAGACACAGGAACAAAACCACTCTGAACAGACGTTACTCAATTCTTCTACTGATGAACACAAGGTTGTAGTTAGCAAACCAGGTTAGGAAAACACACATGGTAGTGAGAACTCAGAAACAATCGAAATGATCTCATCTTTCAAATCAGGGCAAACTTTTGGGAATCCAAAGACAGGGTGGGGAGGGGGAGTTTGGGCAGAGTGTGGAGAGAGAGCACTGTAGTATGAGGAACCATGACCAAGTACTGGGAATCAGCCGGGAGGCAGAAGGTCCCGAGGCCTTCCTGGGGAAGGGTGGTGCAGAGAGAAGACGTCTGTGCAGGACCAAGGAAAGGACAACTGCAGAGCTTCTGAAATGACTTCACATGGCCCATCTAGGGTTAGGATTGGAGGCCGGTGTGGGTGTGCAGAAACTTGCAGGACCCCAGGAAAGCCTGGGATGACTTGGGCTATGATGGTGGTAAAGGGAGGAGGGTTTCCACAGGGCTAGAGTAGCATTCCCAAGCCTGCTCTCACCATGAGTGAACATTCTGACTGACTATAGGGTACAAAACCTATTGAACCTAAGCCAGCTCAGAGCAAAGCTGTTTTCCACTGAGCCCCAGCTTCCACTTCTGCCTTTGTAGCTGGGAAGGGACTGGGACCACTAGGCCATTGAGTCCTGGCCATCCTAGTCTCTACTCACACTACTCTAATGCTGCTCTGCTCGGCATGAGGGTGCCAAGGGGAAGGAATTGTTCCCAGTCTTTTTGTCCTGGCCTGATGCTCTCTTTTCACATTAAGGTTTGGGAAATAGTTCCAACATGTTTTTAAAGAAGGTCCTTCATTTTCCAGCAACTTTTTGCAACAGGGTCTCACTACGTAGTCAAGGCTGGCCTTGAACACAGGATCACTAACCTCAGCCTCAAGAATGCTAGGATCACAGGTATATTGCAGTTCTTGCTGACCCTGAATTCTTGCCTCTCCTTTGGAAATCATGTTTAAAAGCTTGTGTTCAGTGTGGATTTCTACCCAATCATGGCTTCATAATGCCACTTCTCATTAATTCAAACAGCCCCTTAATACCTTTTCTACAATGCAAAACACATCATCACTCACTTACACCTGCTTGTAAGAGGCAGCTTGAGGCTATGAACTAAATACCGTTGACTAGCTTACAAACTAACCCATGGGTTCCTGATCTCAGTGAGAAGTTAATATTTTGCATCTTTCTTTACTATCATTATTTGAAAACACATGCTAACCTTAATGCAGCAGGACATCCTATAGTGTAACTCAGTTCTTTAGCATGTACCTGAGACAGCACATACACGGTTATGTCACAAGGTGAAAATAAAGGAACTAACAAGGGTTGGAAGGTGGGGATGAAATGATGAAAAACAAAAATCAACTTAATAAGAAAAAAAAATAGACACTTCCAAAGAGACATATGTGAGCAACTGTAGACTTCCATTTCGATTTTATTTATTCCCTTACTTTTATAGAGTATTTCTGTTTTTTATTTCTTCTACGTTGCAATACAAAGCAATGTTCAGCCTGTCTCCAGAGGGCTGGAGAAACGGCTCAATGGTTAAGAGCACACACTGCTCTTGCAGAGGACTTAGGTCAGGCAGCTCACAAACCTGTAACTTGAGTTTCAAAGGGATCTGACAGCTTTTCGCTTGTATTGGGCACCTGTATTCATGTGCACATCTCCCTAACACACACACACACACACACACCCTGTAGCAAATGAATTCTCTCTCTGGCCTCAGAATAATTTCTGCTTTAATCTAGCTTGTTGAAATCTGTTCCTGAATTGAAGTTCTGTCCTGACATCTTTGCAATACTTGTTGGCAAACCCAGATTGTAACTATTGTTTCCAGAAGTTAACAGTACTCTTACCCACCTTGTCTGCTAATTCCTTTTTCGATGGTCAAAGGAAGACATTCTATCTTCAATCTTCGGAAGGATGTGGAGGTGGAGCATACAAAACGCTTGGGATAAAATTTATTTGGAATATTTTCATAACCATAATGAGACATCTTTTAGTGTGCCTATATCTTGTCAGCAATCCATCAGGAAGGTACTGAAATTCTCCATTTCTAAGACATTGGGGCGCAAAGTCTTGGATTTGGGGATGTTTATTTATGGATTGAAGTTGTTCAACTTGTGTGGTCTGCCAGTCACAACTTCCTAATGCCATGCTTCACATGAACTAAGGCTACCAGCATTTTCCCAGCATTTCTTGCCTTTCACACATAAATCTAATCTACTTACTGCACTATAGTTTACACATCTCTGCCCCAAATAATTTGATGGCAAAACAGAGAGATTGTCAATGGTGTAACTGGAAGCCACTGAGGATTAGAAAAGTTAAATGGCTTCAATCAGGTAGTTTAGTAAGATCAAGGACAACCAGTTCAAGTCCCTTGACTGTTAAGACCCATTCTACTTCCTTTTGCCCACATAGCCTGGAGAATATGACCAAACCACATCCCACTGTCTCACCATGGTCCTCAACAATTTCATTTAAAGCATCACCTCTCATGCGTTGGCATTTCCTAAGCAATACAATTTTTACCTAAGTCTTCCGAACTCTATATTCCCCTCATGCATTGAGCACCAACATCCACTCTTAAACCAAGAGGCCCAATTGGGAAAAATATACACCTCCCATCTCATCCCCCATTTCCCCCTGCCATCTGAGAGCTCCTGAATTGCCCTGACCCTGTTCATTGCTGGGTCCTTTGCTATTTCATTCGGTGCTCTAGCAATCATTGTAAGCTTCATTCTTTCGCTGGCAGAAGTTATGGTACTGCAGCTGCCACACACAAAGAGACACCAGCATAAAGGAAGTTTGAGTTTACAGTTGCTCGAAGACCTTGAAGGAAACGGGAGAGTGCTGTAAACTCAACTGTAGTCTGAAAGAACCTGCAGCAGTGTTTAAGCACAGAGCAATCAACACAGTAGAGCCTTTCCACGGGGGCCGTGCCTACCAGCCTTGGCTGTTAGCTGCACCCCCAGCACTGGCTTCCAGCATCCTAGCATAAAAGGTGATCCTCTGGATAGCTTCCCCTCATTTGGAAATCCGTAGAGCATTGACTACCCAGACCCATAACAGGCCAGTTCCTTCAGACTATTACACCAGCTGCACACTCCAGGCTTGAATACTACCCATAAATTTGGTTGTTTCCATTGAGGGTAAATTTTGACAACGTTGTTTCCTCTATAATGGTCTCCACATAGTTTAGCTTCTGCAGCTGACTTGTTAAATTCCATTTTCCTCCCTTAGAAAATCATGTTAAAGCCAAGAATAACCACACTTGCCCATTTACCCATTTATTGAGGACAGTGACTTAAAGAACGCAGCACAGTATGGACACATCTTTAAACTCGGTGTTTGCTTCAGTCATATGAAGCCCAACACTGTGACATGTAATCTGTAGTTGATACCACAATCATTGTTTTCCTAAGATACCAGGAGCCAGGCTGGAGGCTCCAGGTTCGATTCCCGGTACCCACATGGCAGCTCACAGCCTCCAACACTCCAGCTACAGAGGATCTGATGCCCTCTTCCGCACTCCACCAGCGCTGCACTCACATGGCGCATAGAGACATGCATGAAGGCAAAACACATTAAATAGATAATCTTTAAAAAGGCACTAGTAGCCTCAGCCATCTATTATTTGCACTTAGCACAGTGTCTGCAAAGTACGTGAAGCTTCTGTGCCCCAGCCAATGAAGATCCCAGTCAACAGGAATCACAAGCCCTATCTCGGCTTCCCCTTTGGCTCCCTTCCGTACACCGCAAGGACACTGGCTTCACATTAAGAACAGAGAAGTTAGGAACATTAAGATTACAACTTTAAAAGCTCATCTGTGTCAGTGAGTAAACAGGCAAAGGTTCAAATGTTCTCCATTTTACAAGTCAAGACCATTTTTAAAAAACTTGCATTTTCCCAGGCATCTGAAAATGTTGTTTACAGTCACATTTTCCCCCCATTCCAGTCCTTACACAAAGGCATGCATCTATCTGCCTAAGTCTATGGATAAAAGGTCTTGTCCTAATTACCCATTGTATCTTAAAATGACGGGGTGGGGCAGGTGGAGAGGGAAAGCTACCGAGACCCTCTTTTTTTTACTTCACTTAAGGCTCTCACCTCTGCTGACTCTTGACCCAGGAGTGGATGTGAGGTCTTAATAGCCATGAGGTTCAGCAAAGCAGGGAACTAAACAGCTGGGAAGTGTAGATTCTATCCAGACATTAATCAGAATAATCAAGTAAGACTCAGTGACAACACATTAATTCAAGTGACTTCAATTTTATTTTATTTATTTTTTTGTATAATCTTCAGAAGGTGGGAGAAGTGTCAGGTAGAGTTATCTCCCTCCCCACCCCTCTCCCCACCAAGCCAAATCACTCAAGAACTGGGATCTAGGAAATGCAATAGTAGACCATCAGTGGTACCATTACGTAGTTGGTTACAGCACCATGCTAATAAGCCAGGGTCTGAGCACTGACTTCGGCAAGGGCCAATGACTGAAGTTTGTCCCAGGGACCTAAGCAGCACTGTTAACTGCAGACTGCTTTCTCACAACACACCTCATGGTCGGGAGACAAGGTCCTGGCAAGGTGGTTGGTGAATGAAAACTAATCTATCTATACTACTGGAGGAAAACAGAAATCCCATGTGTACTACTGATAAAAGGTTAATGGAGTCTTATCTTTAAAGGAAAAGTCATACATCTTAGCTCTATGTTCAACATGGTTCAATCTGAAGGAGTTGATGACAGTTAACAGTTAACTTGATCTTGGAACTAGTGATATTCTATAGCAAGCCACAGTAAAGGCCCTGATATTGTTACTTAACCCATGGAACCAGTAATTCCACATGGACACCCTTTCCTCTCAATAACTGTGTACCACATTTTTTTTTTTTTGCATATTTACCATCAGTCATTTGGTTCAAAGTACTGTGAAAAATTCAGCTAGAAAATTATTCATAAAACTGTATTCTGTATTTTATTTTCAAACAGCCAAGTATCCACATTTAAAATGCAGAATTTGCAAATATAAGTTAATCTAATAAGTCAATTTAAAATAAAGTAAAACAGCTTCCTTTAGTATCACAATACATAAAATGGTATTATAAACTCCAAGAGGCGAGGTGAACTCCATGACGACAGTACCAAAAGCTATGAACTCATTAAACCTCATAATGTCAGTTCATGTCTCATGACCAGGCATGAAACAAGCTACCACTGTATTCAAATGGCTCAGTGATTCACTCATGGTATAATGTGGGGTCAAGCAAGATGGTTTTGTTTTTGTTTGTTTACAATGACAATAAAAAAAAAATCAACAACAACAAAAAAATCCTCCCAATTGTTTAAAAACAATTATACATGGAGGACTATTATATTTTAAAATATCTTGGCTAAATTTCAATGGTTAGGCTGCTGACCGCAGTGTAAAAGTTTGTATTTAAAAATATCACAAATATAGTATTTAACAGTGAAAATTTCAATGTGGTTAAATTTCACTGTGAAGCGATTTCACCTGAGTAGACTTTGAAATCTAGTGCTCATGTTTTGGGGGAAGGGAAGGAAAGCCCCTCTTGTCTGATACTGAGTTTGCAGCTGATTCTCCCACTGACCCCCTAGGGGTGCAGGAACCGTCTGCTATGGCCTTCCCTTTCCCAAGTAAATTTACTCTTATCCATCAAATATTTCCATGTAGCTACCCATTCAAGCATGGCAACCCAATTCATTCAGTTTTATACAACGGCCTCTACATTATATACATGTTTAATTAGCAATAGGAAATAGAAAATAAAAATTTACAGTGACGGAGAAGGGGTCAGAGAGTAAGACAGGAAAAGTAATACTGTATAATCATAATGTCCTATCAGCCTACCACTTTCAATGACAAGGTTTTCTTTTATTGGTTGGAATACAAAGAAGGCATAAGGGATTCCAGGAAAATAACACTATGTCTCAGAAAATTCAACGTGCTCCACCATCAGAATTTCCATCACACATTTAATTTCTTCTGTACAATTTTTATAAATGTGTTTTTCTTTTCAAAGTCATCAGATTTCCAGGTGAAACTCAGCACTACACAGTATGCCCTTGAAGCAATGAGGTTAACCTGCTTTATTTGGGTACCAAGGTCCCTTCCAGACAGCATTAAAATAAAGACAAGTAAGACTAGACAGATAAAATCCAGTATAATTCAAACCCGACAATGAAAAATTTCCCCCATATTGTTGCAAAAGTCTTTCTACTGAAATGCTTTGCTACAATAATAAAAAGCATACATTACATAGAAAAGGTACCAGTGTACTAAAAAGTGACAGGAGTGGACTAGCAAATCCTTCAAAGCACATTATATAAATGACTAGCATTAAAAACATTTCCCTATAAAATGTAGGTCAGAATCAGTTATAAATTGGCGGCTTCATTTCTAAAGCAGTGACGGGTGTTCAGAGAGCTGTTCTGTACAGTATAGTATCTACTCACTTCAAGCTAAGTTTGTCTTTCTTTGTATTGAAGTTGAGTAAATTCATCTGGTCAGCTGAGAAATCAAGCTTGAAAAAAAGTATCTAAAAATCAAAGTAGAAAGTTTAGAATCATTGAAATGTAGCTATGAAATATGAAGAAATTTATCTACTTCACAATTGAACCAAAGTTACCTGAACACTTACGGGCTTGAATCTAAAACAGAAACACATATTAAAACCCAAACCCAAAGCAAACCACAAAGTTAGGTAGCGGTACAGAAGCAGAAAAACAAAAACAAAAACAAAAAAACAAAAATACCACATCCCTTCCTTCAGTGTGATGGGCACTAAGTTCTGTGGTCTTCCTCCGTCTTTGCACAAGAGTGGTAAGGCCATTCAATGCTTAGTGAGAATGAGAGCAGACGAAGCCAGGTCTAGCCTGTCTCCCCTGCAACGTCAATTATGCTGTGTAAACAGTGTTACGTTCCAACAGAAGGAACAATGGAATTTGCTTATAAAAACTGATTAAAGATAATCATTATTAAATGAAGTAAGGATAACTAACAACTTTGAAATGTTTCTATAGAACGTTCCTGATGCTACTTGTAAAGTTAGCACTGCTATGTATTATTGCTTACATACAGTACAACATCACACGCCTTCTAACATAAAGCCGTACTGTGATTGGTTTGTACATATTTACAGAGTCTTAAAAACAAGCTGTAAAAACATTACATACTTTCAGACAATACAAATTAGCACATTGGTACTCACTTCAAACAAATGGAATGCATAACATTAATAAACATCATAAAGGAAGACTCACATCAAAGTCCTTGATTGTCAAGACACGTTTATATATAAACTCTAACTGTGCAGAATTAAAGATTCAATCATAGGTACATCCTTACTTGATGAACCATATTTACAGCATGGTATTGCATAAAAAAATAAAATAATGTTTACAGGGTTTTACTTTTTTTATCCATTGGATTAAAGAAAGCAACAAACACAACAAGAAATGTTTGTCTGCTTTAGCTTGTTTCCTACCAAAGTTTAGTTGGAGAAAGGAAACATATGGTTTTTATTTGCAGAATATAGCAAAAACAACTGGAAAATTATTTCCCTGAAATAAAGCAATTTGAAACGGAAAAGGTTTAAATTAAATTGCAGACTCAAATATATTCTCACTGATTCTAATAGTGCTTCTTCAAGTAAACACACGGGAAAGACGAGCTCTACTTTAAAGGTCCTAGGGAGGGCAGCAGGCTGTGTGCCCACTCCAAGGTTCCCGGCCTCTTTTGTTTGTTTTTAAACAGCCCTTTAAAAACCCAAATCAATAAAATCAAAGAAGTGGCAAAAGATCTAACCTCACTAGCACTTTGCAAGTGTCTCTCATCTGTGGGAATGAAAGCTTGCCCTGAGCACAAGGCCTCTTCTACCTCATAGGAGATAAAACGACCCATTGCTGGTACCCTGAGTCAGAGCTAAGATGGTGGATTCCTACCTGACTAGGTAGCACATGCGCACTGTAGAGAGAGAGAGAAAAGAAATGTAGGAGCCACTCAGCTATTCTAAACCCAATGAAATAATGTCCAGTACAACTGAAGCTCAAAAAGCAACAATGTTTCAGATGCTGGAGAGCTCCTGCCTTGTCTAGTGGAAGATTCCCCAGCCCAGACAGAAGCAGGAAGGACCTGTGAGAGAAAGCAGAACACGCCCATGCAGAACAGAAGCGTAGGGCACTAGAAGCTGCTCCTCTACAAGACTTTGCTCACTGAGAGAGATGAGAAGTGTGAACTGACAGGGATCCATCTAAAGCAGCACACAGGGCCACTTCCTCCCTCTAATGCCCAGAGCTTTCTGAACCAAAGTGGAGAAACCCAAACTTTTGAGATGCTTCTCGCATGATGATGAAACAGGCGGAGCCTGGCAGGCATTCAGGACTTCACAGTAAGAGTGATGACTACACCTAAATGTAAGTCAGTAAATTATGCTGGCTAGCGGTTACCTTAAATGTTATGACCTGGTAGGAAAGTCTGCCATCGTGTAGATTTAAAGAAATATGTTTATGACAGGAATGCAACGCCTAAAATTCTGTTTACAGAACTTGCTTATTCCTAGGTTTTTCTTCCTAAGCATACCTGAACTGCTCAGCAACTGTCATTCTCAAACCTGTGCTGGTGATGTCACAAACAAAACCCCCTTACATGTACAAGAAGCACATCAAGTTCTCAGCAGAACTACATCTTTTAAAAAAATCAGGCTCAACTTAGGAAATCAATGTCTACTCTTACCAAAAGTACTATGAGAAAAACACAAACACTCATCAAGGTTGAGCGCGGTCCCCTAACACCTCATCTGATGAAGCATTCCTGCACTGAGGTGATGTGCCACATTGGTCTTCAGACCAATAATGCAGAACTTAAAATATTTACTTCAAAGAAGTCTTAAAGTTCTCAAAGATCCAACAGCAAAGCTGTCAAGTGGGAAAAGTATGATTTCAAGCAAAGTTTCATAACAAAGTTTAGAGGAAACCACATTAACATTAACTTATATCCCTTGTCATAAAATCACTAACATTAAAAAAATAAATGAGTGTAAGTGAAGGATGGGGGTAATTCCTTTGTTCCCTTCCTTTATGAGAACAGTCTTGGGATAACATTAAATAAAAGAAAAATAATTTAAATGTATAACATATTCAACACTGAAACAGAGCACGCAGGTCTACAGGGTCAAAATGGAAGGTAACGAAGCTTCATCTCCCAAGGACACTGGTTTCAGGTTACCACTGGCACTGTGATAAAGATGGCAGAAATCTGAAGTACAAGACCCAAAAAGGAGGAACGAATAAAAGAAGACAGCGGTCAGTGTAACTAATGTTAAGTCTCCAAAAATTAAAACTGTCCAACGTGTAACTCAAACCATCATTCTTCATAAAAGTGTATATGTGTGTGTGTGTATATATAAAAACACTATTTATTGTACCATGCTGTATTATTTTAAGACAAAGTATACATATATTAAAAAAAAACATTCTTCGTATAAGGATAAAGTCTGTAGTTTATTTAGATTTTGAAATGCAACAAAAAATTTCCGATCACTCATCTAGCTGAAAAAGAAATTGCAATTACTGGAACCACTAAGCACTTCCTCTTTGTAAAACTGTCATGAGCAGTATTCACTTAAAAGTAACTTAAGTAAGCAATTAAAATGCCCATTTCTTTAGTTTTTTTTTTTTTTTTTTTTTGGGGGGGGGATACTGTTTAATTATCCAATCTATCAAGAGTCCAGAAAGAGAATTAGACCAGGTTTTACAGTCCAAAGAAATCCCAACTTCCTTTTATTGCCAAAAAGCAAAATTGTCAATTACGAGATGATTATGACACAACCATATCAAACCTAAAAAAAATCTATTTTTTAACTTTGAGAAATCAAAAATACCCGATTAATTCTAAGTGCTCTACGTCAACTGAAGTGTGTAAAGTGAAATACATCTCAGCTTTAAAATGTGGAATATACATTGCGTGTAAGCATTTTTTTATTTTTGGGAATGTAATCTACAGAGTATTTTTTTACTAAAACTTCAAACCTTGATACTTGCACATGAAAAATCATAAAAAATATCTAAGTATACCTGTACAAAGAAACTGACACCAATATGCATACTTCCATAGAGAAGTGAATGCTTCTACAGTTGTGTGTTTTGGTAAAAGTTTTGAAAGTATGCATACTTTAAAAGTAATTAGGCTTTTAAATAGCGGAGTCTTAGACTATCAGATTTTTATTACTTTTTTCTTCAAAAAAAAAAAAAAACACATGTCAATATAATGCAAAATGAAAATCAAGGGTATATGGCATATCATTTTTAAGGTGGTTTCTTTTTATTCCCCCCTATAGGACAAACTACTTATTTAAGCCATAATCTCTTGACATGGAAACTTTAAGTTCACTGTCTGTGAAGTGTCCTCGGATTCCCTGCTGAAGTGCAATACTATGCTGAAAACGTAGAAACAGTATGAGGAAATTTCACACAATTACTACTCTCCTAAGAATGTACAATGTTATCAGTTAGGAAACAATTGTGCGAAAGTCTTTTCCTTTTTTATCTTGGTGTGGGTCAATAGCAAGGTTCTGATCTAAAACAAGTAATGCATTGCTCTATAACGGTGACAACACGTAAGGCAGTTCAAGGAATGCGGACTAACCAAACGAAATGCAGGTATTGGATTATCTTGCTATTCTTATCAGCTTGCTATGAACGCATTGCTCTTAAATCTGTATAGCACTCCATTTTACACAGAGTAACCCCACTCTCGATTAATCTGTTCTAAAGTGCCTGTATTATTTACACATTTTTTTTTTAGCCAAAAGTCTGGCCAGTTGTGGCATCTGGTGAAGATGTCATCCCAGCTCTATTATCATTTACATTCACCAAGGGAAATTCTGAAAATTCAGCACTTGTCCCTGGTCCCCGAAGGTTCACCTGTCCATTGGCAGTGCTAAATTGAGTTGCTATCCCAGCTCGGGATCCATGATACGGAGCACGGAAGGGCTGTTCAAAGGAGCTCATTTGGTAAGCCTGGTGAACAGGCTGTGCCTCAGCTTTCTTCTGAGAAGTCACTTGATCCAAAAAGTCTGCGGTTGATGTGGCAGAGGCGTGGTTTGTCTCATCACCTGAAAAGGGAAACGGGTGCTGTGAGTCACCAACTATTAGTCCAAAGTGGGACTTATCTGGAGTTGTTCTTAGTGGAGAATTCATTCCTGATCGAAAGCTATTGATGGGCATGGCTGCATAGACTTGTTTGTCTATGGAAGAGAATGCTGGCGGATTTGGAAGGGTCTGGTTATCGGTCACAAAGTTAAGGCTCGGGCTATTCAAATAGGCATCATTTTGGCTAGTTCTGTCCAAAGCCTGCTGCAGGAACTTGGAGTACTCCTGCAACATGTTAGCTTTATCTGCCGAGGATGCTTGGGAGCTTGATCCAACATTCTCTGATGGGGTGACCTCAGGTACGTCAGAAGAATTGATCGATATGCTAGAAGTCACTTCAGTATCAGCAACACTGAAGGAAATCTCGTGCTGTCCATTAGCCTTGTGGGAGTAATGATCTAGCAGAGTCTGCAGGACCTCATCTGGAATAACGCTTTTGTCATGATTGCTCTTAATCTCCACATTCAGAGCCTGGGAATCCAATATGGATGCTGTGGTGCTCTCATCAATGACGCTGGCCACAGCTGCTTGTGTGACCGAAGGCTGAGAAGCTATGGTACCTACATTCAGCGCGTACTCCCTGCTGTTGTTACTTGCAGCTTGAAGATACCGTTTCTTCTTCAGAAACTGCATGGCATCGTCATAATTAGTACTGCTGTGCACAGGTTTGCTGGGCCCCTCCTGCAAGTTATCCACTTGATCGATGTCAGCACTGCCTTCCGAGTCCAGTAAAGCCTGCTTATCCACAAGCTCAAACGCATACTTTGAAACTTTGCTGTCTTCGTAAGTGGACAGGGGTGAAATGGTTTGATTTTGTTCCAGGGGCTGTTTCAGACTTCTCTTACTATTGATTTTTTTGAGAACCAGCTTGGGTGGGTGTATTTCTCCAGATGCATCTTCCAAATGGGACCCTCCGACGGAAGAGTGCGGCATCTCAACAGCATATTCTGCAACCATGTACTCATCTTTTACTTTAGTGCTCGAAGAGTAGAGCGGCAGGTAATCGTTTTTGTCTTTCTTCATGTCAGATTTGTCCAATGTACTCTCTTTGTCTATTCCAGAAGATTTCTTCTCAGTTTTTTGTCTTTTCTTTTTTGGCAGTGAATTATCTTTTGGTGATGTAGAAAAGCCAGAATCTTCCTCGGATGTCAGAAGGCCACCTTTGATGGCACATCTGTTGAGTTTTTTGTCATGATTTTCATGGCACATACGTTTATGTTTCAATACACGATCTGTTCTGGAAAAATACTGTTGAAATCAGAGGTTGGAAGTGGTTTTTGTTGTTGTTTTTATGATTTTTTGTCAACAAAGAAGAGAAGAAAAGAAACAAGATAATTAATAACAATATAAACAATTTTAAAACAATGCACTGATCAAGTTTCTATTATAAATCTAACCAAAGAGTTTAAAGTCTCAAATGGCTCCAGTACTAATGGTACCTAACCATTACTTATTTCACACTGCAGTTAGGTAGGAAATTCAAACTGGCTCCCTTACCTGTAAGCAGTATTCACACTGGTAAGGCTTCTCTCCACTGTGAGTTCTCTTGTGCCTTTCCATGTGATATTTCTGTATGAATCTCATACCACATTCATCACAGCGAAATGGTTTTTCACCTAATACATGATTTAAAAAATTTAAAACAAAATATTGTCAAATCATGGACTGCTTTGACAAAAGAATCTCTTAAACAGCATTTGACAGTCACAATAATTTCCTCCTTTTAAATGACAAGACCAAAAAAAAAGTCTTCCATATACTAAAGGCCGAAAACAGGCACATTAAAAGATTGTCATTGATGCAACCTAACGTAATTCTTGGGTACAGATTTTTTTTAAAAACTATTGTTATCACACCTGGAGACTCATTCATTCATTCATTCGCCATACACCATTCATGTACCATACACATATATGGTGGTCAAAAGATAACTTGTGGGAGTCGGTTCTCTCCTTCTACCATGGAGATCTCAGATTTGAACTTGATGGCAAGCACCAACACGAGCTGAGATATCTTGCCAGCCTGGGAGTAGCTATTTTAGTCTTCGTTTTTTCCTTTTCAATATTTAACTCACTACTTTTACTTGGAGGTAGCCAGGAAAATTTGAGAGAATCCATGTTCTCCTCCCACCATGTGGATCCTCAGAAAGTTTCTCTTACAACAGAGTTTACTGACACAAACAGTAAGGTTGGGGTTGGGAAACCATTTGTGGTGTGTGTCCTGCACAGCATGCATGCAGCCCTGAGTTTCATGTATCTTTCACTATTCTAATGAAAGCATTTGTCTGCAGTACTTTTTCCAGTTGACTCCTGTATTTTCTTCTTACTATGGAGCCCATGCACCCTGCAGAACAAGACCTTGACCTGTATCTTCCTCATTTACCTGTCTAGCTTATCTACTATTCCTATAGGTTATATTAAAAAGCAGTGGTACTAATGTCTTGTCCCTGATTTGGACACTTGGATGTGTTTGCAACTGCTGAACAAAAGTAGAAACAAAATGACTGACACATCTTCCCCCATGAAAAAAATATAGAAGTTGAATGAAACTTCTTTTGGAGAAGATCTCTTGACTGCTCTTTACCTTGGAGGGTTTGAGAACCTCTGCTGGAAAAGGAAGCCAATCTATATAGAATATTTAAATGAATTTAAGACTAACATAAAAATTTACACGAAAAGCAGTAAGTTTTTGACTTTTAAAAACTCATTCAGGAAAGCATAATATATGAGAAAGATCATCTCAGTATGTTCCCCAAACATTGTTCCTATAGTCCAAGGGCTCTGGGTTTTTTGTTTATTTCCTTTGTTTTGTTTGTTTGTTTTTTGAGACAGGGTTTCTCTGTGTAGCTTTTGGAGGCTGTCCTGGAACTTGTTCTGTACGTCAGGCTGGCCTCAAACTCACAGAGATCCACTTGCCTCTACCTCCCCAGTGCTGGGATTAAAGGCATAACACTGGCCCCCAGGGAGCTCTGGGGTTTCTTAGTTGTGACTGTGGTATTTCATCTTGGTCACATAACAGAGACCATCAGCAGCCTACGAGTAAGGATGTAAGAATCTGATAACAGATGGGCACCTGTGATGGCCTGAATGTGTTCCACAAAGCTCCTGATGTAAATGGTGCTGGGAGGCAACATGGAATCTTTGGGAAATGGAGTCTAGTGTGAAGAACTATACCACAATACCCTCAAAGGGCTTTTGTTTGTTTGTTTGTTTGGCAGCCCCTACAGTTACTTCTTTCAAGAGAACTAAATGGTTGTTGTTTTGCCTTCTGATCACTCACATGGTTAGGGGCCCTCACCAGAGACCAAGGTAACAGAGCTACAGAGTCTTGACTTGGCCAGCTGACAGAAAGTGCTTTCTCTGTGAAGTACCCATAGTCGATGTCACTTCACTTCTGTATTCTACTACAGTGTTATTGGGTAGACTGTGTGTGCAAGCATTGCAAGGACCTAGGCTTCATGCACAATCTAACTCTATATAGCTTGGCATAATCATCTGATTTTTTTGACAGTCTGAACCAATTCTTCCTCTTTAAACTTTCTCTCAAACTAGGTTTAACCACTACGCTATGAAAATAGTTCTTTTTGATGTTGTACTGTTTTGTTGGTTGAGGGTCTTGATATGCAGTCCAGGCTGGCTTGGAACTTGCTATTTAGGCCCTTATGCTTTAGCTTTCCAAATGCCAGGATTACAGCAGGTACCGCCACACTAGGACCAGAATGGTTATTGGGAATCACCATTGTTAATTGTTAATTCAAAGAACTCTCTCTTCAATTATCTTGCTGACCCTTTTATTGCCACTCAGCTAGGCAACACTGTTCTTCTTGAATTTCCCTGGCTTCTAGGACACCCATACTCCCTCAGTTCCTGACTGCTCCTTCTTGCTGCTGTTTCTGGCTGACTCTCCTCTGAGTACAAATGTTTAGTTCTAGAATCCGTCCCTCAGCCTTTTGCCTTTCTCATTCTATGATCTTTTTTTTTTTTTTGGCAAGAGGGAAGTTCACTCCCTCTTACACTCAACTCTGATCTCCAGACCCACACCTCCAATCTGTCTATTCTATATAATCTTTTTTTAGCCTTATTTTATGTGTATGAGTACTTGCCTTCATGTACATATGTTTACCACATGTGAGCCCAGAGGTGGGAGGCCCTAAGTAAGTGTCAGATCCCCTGGAAGTAGAGTTATGTGGTTGGGAGCCACCACGTGTATTCTGGGAATTAAACCTGGGTCCTCTGCAAGGGCAGCCAGTGGCTTTTAACCATTAAGTCATCTCTCCACACCTGACATTTCTGATACTTAAGCATCTCAAATACATCACATCTCATACTAAACTTAAGATCTTCACCTACAGCTTAGATTACAATGGTGCTACTATTTACTTAGCTGTGCAAGCTAAAGGCCTGTACAACTTTACTCTGTTGTTTTGTATTTGCCCAATTAACAGATCCTACTGATCCCACTGTTATTACCCAAGTTTGAGGCATTTCCTGGCCTACAAAATGATACAATGCCCTTCTAACTAGTTGTATTAGTTACCTTTTCCTTGATGCAACAAGTTTCTGAAGTAAATAATTTAAAAGAAAGATTCATTTGGCTCATCCTTCACAGGTTTAGCCCACGGCTGGCTCCACTGATTTCCTCCTCTTTGTGTAAGGCTGCATACAGGCGTCTCAGCATTCTTGCTATTCCTCCTTACTAATTATATAGAGTATCAAGGGATACAAATCCATCCTCAAAAGCAAACATTCTTCATCACTGAATGTGTTTTTTCCTAATCAGGGCCTTAATTAGGGCCCTTAGAATTTCTGCTGATTTCCCGGTCCCTAATGTCTTATTATTTTGCTATAAAAAAACAAAAAGACTTGCCTATACATATTAACTATACTTTATACTGTATTTTATATATATATATATATATATATAATTATATATATATACACACACACACACAGAGAGAGAGAGAGAGAGAGAGAGAGAGAGAGAGAGAGAGAGAGGGAGGGAGGGAGGGAGGGAGGGAGGGAGGGAGAGAATTTATTTCAGAGTAGGAAACATATTAGTAAAGCTGGAGAAGGGTGTGGGAGACAGGGATGGAGGGAAGATGGCTAATAGCAACAACAGGGCAGGATAACCATGGTCTAAATCAATTTATTGTCAATTTCTATTAGTGAGGACTCTGAATGTTCCCCAGACAAAGAAAAGACAGTATCTGAGGAAATGAATGTGTCGATTTCTCTAATCTGATAACGGTTGGCTTTTCTATTATTATTTTTCCTTCTTATAGACACTTCCTATCAAATACACTTGATCACAGGGCTTTGTTTTAGTACCGTCGGACTCTATTCTGCAGTATTTAAGCTATTTACATTTAGGATATTTTCTTAACTAATTTGGGTTAAACATAATCATACATTATTTGCTTGCTATTTGACCATTTGGTCTCTGTTCCTTTTGCTCCTCTCTACTGCTTTAGGAGCAACTCGGGCATAGTCTCAGCACCTCTAACCCAGAATTTTGAAATCGGAAATGCTCCAAAATCTAAAACTTTCTGAATGCCAAAATAAAACAAGAAGCAAATTCCACACATAACCTTACACTGTATGTTACAATATAGTGCTGGCATATTGAAAGCTTTTATCACATTACCTTTAGGCTATGTGTGCAATGGCAATGAATTTCATGTTTTACTTGGGTCTAACCCTAAGGTATCTTATGAAAAAACAGGTATTACAAAATCTAAACCATTTCAATTTTAAACACTTTGGGTCCTAAGCATTTAGGGTAAAGGACACTTGAACTGTATCATTTTTTCTTCCCTGTCCCATTTGAATATACTGACTGTAACTTGCTTTGCTATTCTTTTTTAGTTTTGTTTTGACACTGCCTCCAGACTTCCACAAAACTGCACTCATCAACATTCAATTTTGGATGGGGGAGAACTCATAAGGCTCCACCACACCCTGAGGCCCTTAATGGTTATGTGTGGGAGGAGTCCATTCCCCGGTGGTGTAGTCACTGGTAAGTTGTCCTTGCTCAAGTAAATAGCCCTCCACCAGTGCTCATCTGTTTTTTCTTTTTCCATGCTGTTTTTTCTCTCAGTGACTACCAACTTCTCCATTAAGCTTGTATGTTATGTCACTTATTATACTGTTTAATTTTAGAACTTCCATGTTCCTTTTTCATAGGATGCAGTTCTCTGGTAAAATTCATCTTTTATCTACTTTCTAAAATACAGTATTGACAGTTTACATTGTAAAGTCTCCTTCTGATCTATTTCCAGGCTGTTATTTCCACCTATAACCTATAGGTTGCTATTCTCTCTGACTGAGAAATATGGGCCAGATATGGAGCACATGCCTGTCACAAATTCAATGCTATCCTCGGATATATAGCAAGTTTGAGACCAGTCTGGGGAGACTGTACAGTGGCTAAGAAATGACGCTACGCTCAGGTATTTGGACACTTGGGTCTTAGCTGATGACATTGTCTGGGGAGCTTATGAAACCTGCAGGAGTATGGCCTTGCTGGAGGAAGTACATCACTGCAGGTGGGCTCTGAGGTTTTATAGCAGTGTTTCTTAGCCTTCCTAACACTGTGACCCTTTAATACAGTTTCTCATGCTGTAATGACCCCCAAGCACAAAATTATTTTGTGCTACTCCATAAGTGTGATTTTGCTACTGCTATAAATAGTAATGTACATATCTGATATGTAGAATATCTGCCACACGAAGCCCCTATGGAATCATGACCCACAGGCTGAAACCCACTGGCCCTACTCAGATGCTGAACAACACAAGAATGCAGCCATTGCATATCTCTGTTTCTGTCTTTGTCTCTCTCTCACCCCATAAAGCCTTGCTATACTGTGCTGTCTTCTTTAAACTCTCAGCCTGTGGAGTGGTATACCAGCAATTCAAGTTTTACACTTCATTTTTTCTATCAGCCAAGCTATACAGTAAGTGTATATACTGGTATAAGCCCCTAAGCCTATTAACATTAAGTAACTTCATAACTGTAATTTTGCTGTTATATGAATCACAATGTAAATATCTGAGATGCAGGACATCTGATATGAACACCAAATGAGTCCTGACACACAGGTTGAACACCTGTGTTTATAACCTCAGTTCACTCTCTTATTCACCTGGCTGCCTGCTGTCATGGCCCCCACTGCTATTATGGACTCTTCTTCAGGAACCATAAGCTACACTTAACTCCATCTTCCTTAAGTTTCTTTTGGTCATGGTGTTTCATCACAGTAACAGAAAGTAACTAGTGCACCACCTCTCCAAAACAAAACAAAAAGCCTCATACACCCCCAAGAGTGCTGACATGCCTCCTGCCACATCTACTGAAGAGGAAACATTCTCCCTCAAAGCACACAAGACAGCAGGCCAGTTAAAATCTTGATTACAGTGCCACAAGTCCAAGACTATGGTTTTCCAAAACATTTCATTCCTTCCTATTTCTTATTCTCAATTTTTTTCTTTTAAACTTTTGGACATCCAAAGCTTACTAAGGTTGATAAATTATCACATAGCTGTTTAAATATTTACCACATTTGGGTTTTTATATGTGTGCACATGCGTGGACATACACAGCTACTACAAAATGCAGTTGGTTCTCTTCCTCAACTGTGTAGGCCAGATATCAGCAAGTTCTTTACACACTTTTATCCTCATTCTTAGATTCTGTCTTCTCTATATCCTGCTTCCTGCCTGCTCTTTTTGACTCTATAGTCTCTGGTTAGTGATAAGAAAGCTACTTTAGCCTGAAGGTAATGCACACCTTTAACCCCAGCACTTGGGAGGCAGAAGCAGGTGGCTCTCTGTGAGTTCAAGGCCAATCTGGTTTACAGAGTGAGTTCCAGGACAGCCAAGACTACATAGAAAGACCCTGTCTGGGGATGGGAGAGATAGACTTTAAAATTTTTTACCTTATTGTTCTTTTGCTTATATATTAATGGTTTCCAATTTTTTAAAGTGGATTTTCTATATGTGCTTTTGTCTCTGCACTTGTATGAGCCTCTGTGATTTTTCTTTTCTTTTCTGCCCCCCATTTGTTACATTTTAATTTGCCTATTTTTTGTTTTGTTTTGTTGCTTGTTTTTTCCAAAAGTGAGAAAAAGGTTAGGCATGATGGTGCATATCTTTAATCCCAGCACAGGAGAGACAAGAGACAGGTGAACCTCTGTGAATTCAAGACCAGCCTGATGTACATAGAAACCCTGTCTCAAAGGGAGGGCGGGGAGTTGAATAGGTGGTGAGGAAAGGGAAGATCAGAGAAATTAGGGAAAGAACTGTGATCAGAATATACTATATTTAAAAAAAACTATCCATTTTCAATAAAAAAGAATATTTGGAAATACAGAGCTTAACAGTATTAAGACAGTACATCTAAAACTTCATTGAACTGTTTCTAAGAGGGGCGAGTGTTCATGAGTTTTATTGACTTTTCGATTAGTCAACACGAATTCAGGTATTTAACTGAAATTACAATGTGATTTCACATACAAATGTGGTAATTGCACTTGAGTTATACGTATAGCATGAATCTTTCTATACAATTATAAGTATAAAATAGTCATACTCAAAACATTTTTCAATGACAATTGCCAACTCAGTTGTGTTTTTTCGTATTTACTTATTCATATTGTTTGAGATGGAGTCTTACACTGTGACTCTGGCTGAAATATGACATGCAGGCATGTGACCTCAAACTTGCAGCGACTCTCCAGCCTTGGCCTCCTAAACACTGAGATTTCAGAAATGTGCCACCATGCCTGGCCAACTTAAATTATCTTCAATGCTTCAGCTGGGATTTGAAAAAAATAAAGTTTAACTATATTTCTAGAAAAATATATGATACATAAATGTAAGCTTGTAACATATACTATATATGAAATAATATAATGAGGTTTTGTGTTGCAGGGGAGATACACTTGGATTTCATTTTATGTTTGTGTAAGGCAATTAAAGGGTCAAAACAGCACAGTGAAAGATGGGTGCCCTTCCCCCTGCTCCTGCTAGTGTCCACTGCATACTATACCTGCCTGGCTCACAGAGCCAGGCTTCTGGCATGGCTCTGGCCTATTAACACAAAAGCCTAAGCCGGTAGTTTTGCCAGGTCTAGACAAGGGCTGGCACCAGCCTGGCACTGGACTGGTTGACATTCTGCCAAGTGCTCAGGGGACTGCAGCACTGAGGCCATAGCTGTGAAGTGGATGACAAAAGAAGCAGCAGGCCCATCTGTCACTCACCCAGGGCAGAGAGGCCTACAAGATGATTTACAGCTCCTCTGAAGTACAGCAAGCTGCAGAAGTCGTTGCTAGCTGCAGAGCCCAGGCAGGGCTGGTAATGGTCTTTAGGGGCTATAAACGAGCCACTGGAGAAGACCAGGGCATACTTCAAGGCTAGCACACTAGGTGGTGATCCCTCAAAAGCCTCAATACACAGGCAGGGTGGTGGAGACAGGCACACTAAACCACAGTCATTCACCTACATTATTGGTTTTTGCACTAAATAATAAAACTTGGGTTTAAAACCTTTTCTTACATGTTCCAATTACAATAGGAAGACAAACAAAACCTAGTATCTGTCAGTTTTAGACATACATTTCTATGTATCTCCAAAAATATGTTAATGTAAATTCATTATCTTTCTGTTTTTTATATCACAATAAGAAATACAAAGTTAATGATAAATAATATTAACTGTTACATTATCCAGGAAAAGACTAAATTAAATCTTTTCCATCAATCTACAGAAAAAAAAGCACTAATTTTATAACTGATAATCTCAAAATTTTCTTTAATAAGTGAAAATCAATCATAGCTCTTACTAAATCAATGAAGGTAAGAACATGAAAGGATGTTCAACCTTTTAGGTCCTGAGGAAGATGAAAATAAAGAACACTGGCTGCTCTTATATAGAACCTGAGTTTGAGTCCCAGACCTACATGGTGGCTCACAACTATCTTCAACTCTAATCTCAAGGGATCCAATTCTCTATTCTGGCCTATGTAAGAACCAGGTGTGTATCTCATGATGCACATACTTGCAAGCAAAACACCCATACACATAAAATTAAACAAAATTTATTTTTAAATTAGGATACCACAATAATACAAAGTACAAACTTGTTAGAACAGCCAAAATACACATGGCAATGGCAGGGTGCGGCTCAAGTGGGACATGGTGGCACACACCTGTAATCTTAGTGCTTGGCAAGATCATGAGCTTGAAGCCAGCTTAGGCTACATAGTGAGACCCTGTCTCAAAACCAAATAAGCAAGGCAGAACAAACTGAAAACTCATCAGTTACTATAAAAACATAAAATGGCACAATCATTTTAGAATAGTTTACTGGCCTCTTATAAAATAAAATGTCTGTTTGCTACATAGACCAGTTATTTCACAATAATATATTTTCCAAAAATGAAACAGCCAGATGTGGTAGCACATGCCTTTCATCTCAGCACCTGGGAGGCAGAGGCAGGCAAATCTCTGATTAGAGTTTGAGGCCAGCCTAGTAACATGAGTTCTATGACAGCCAAAGCTAGATAGTGAGACCATGTCTCAAAACAAAACAAAATAAAAGTTTCAATGTGTCTAAAAAACAAAACCACATTCTAAATATAGCTTTGAAGGGCCATACATTCTCTGTTCAACTACCCAGCTCTGCTCCATGCTATGAAGGCACAGACACAGGACAATACATAAATACTGTTCATTACAGTAACAGATGGTAAAATGGTCCACTGACTGAACTATAGGCCCATTCCAGATGAGTGAACTACAGAAACCATTCACAGGAGGTATTCAGAACCCATTGTTAAATGATCCACATTCATGAAGCCAGCGAGATGGCTGAGTGGGCAAAGATGCTTGTTGCCAACCCTGACAACCTGAAACTGACACTCATGAAGGAAAGAACCAACTCATGGAAGTTGTCTGACCTCTACACATGAGCTGTAACATGCACATACCACTCTTGTCTTCTTACAAAATAAAAATGTAAAGACAAAATACCAGTAAAGCAAATTGACTTAGTTTGACATAGTTTTTTTTTTTTTAGCCCACATCCAATGAACAAAAATATACCTTTATATTGAACCGAAATTAAAGTTCAGTCAAGTAAGGTGGTATCGGAGCTCTTGGTAGTAGAGTGCTTGCCTAGGAACACAATCATGAGTTCAATCCCTGTGATCCTGTGACCCTAGACACACACACACACACACACACACACACACACACACACACACACACACACACAAAAGTCTTACAAGGACAAGAACTGGCTGTTTTTCCAGGGGACCCAGATTCAATTCCTAGGACCCACATTTAGGTTCACCACCATCTATAAACCCAGTTCCAGGTAATCTGATGTCCTCTTCTGCAAGTGATGAAAAGATATACATGCAGGCAAAAACACAATATACATAAAAATAGTAATTAAAAACATTTTTAAAAGGCAACAGACATGGCTATAAAAGCAAGGAGGTAGCTATGATAAATGACAGAATTTACCTGAAGTAGACAGTGAAGATTTACAGAAAATGATGAAATGGGGGTGGCTATCACAGGTACCTTCAGCTATCAACCTGACACACTTAGGAAGAGGGAACCACATCCATCAGATTGGTCTATGGTGCATTTTCTCAATTGCTAACATAGATAGAACCACTGCACTATAGGCGGTGTCACATCTGGGCAGATGGGCTCTTTAATCATGGCAGAAAGCAGCCTTCCTCCATGGTCCCTGCTTCAGGTCCTGCTGCCAGAGTTTCTCCTCAAAGCACTACTACCTAGAAGACAGGCTATTTGTCTTCTGAGTTGTCTCCTTGAGTTGCTTTTAGTCAATAGGTTTAATCCCAACAATAGAAAAGAAAGCTGGAACACAGAATGTTACTAGTCAGTAAGGTATTGCTGTGAAAAGCCTGACCATGTTGCTTCACGGGTGGGATGGAAAAGTCATCAAGCACTCAGAACTCTATGGACTGTTCTGTGGAGCTCAGAAGACTTGTAAGAGACTGTAAGAGACAGACAAAGGAGGTTTAGCTTTAAAAGGAAGCAAAGGCTGTATCAGGCCATTTGTGTTAGATTTTGAATAATGGCTCCGATTTCTGGTCATTCGGGACTGAAGAGTCAGAAGAACTCAGCATCACTGAAGCAAAACCTGTGCCTCACTGTGACAATGGATACTGGATAGCTGGGTCAGCTGTGAGTAACAAGAGAGCAGCATCACTGCAGCAACATCTTCTGGGGAAGTATTCCTTGGGCTGAGTACAGAAGCTGTGGTGCAGATGGGACCCAAGCAGAGTATCACATACATTTTGGTTCTGACAGCATGAAAGCCATACTTAGTACTGATGGGGTCATGGAGAAGCTAAAGCTTGTCATCATACAGCATGGTCAAAAGAGAAGCCAAGAGGTCACTGGGAAGGTACAGCCTCAGTTGCTACTAACATACTGGAAATTCCAGCACCACAGGGTACCCACCTACAATAGCAGGAAGGGGTAGAGTAAAGCTAGCCAGAGCCCACCTAAGACCCTATGTGTGCTGAAGATGGGGGGGCTGCAGAGGGGACTACTCAGTCCCTTCAGGGTCTAGAAAACCATGAGGTTGTAGTCCCAGATGTCAGACACTATTTACATTGTTGGACTCTGGTTTTGCTTTGATCTGAATTTAACTGTGCCCCGGATCTTCCCTCCTGAAATAAGAAAATAATGGCTATTTTAATTTTAAAAGAGATCTTTGGACTTTTAAATCATTGGAATTTTTAAAAGACTGTGACTTTTTAAAAAGTACTTCATGTTAGGATATTAATATGAGATATTAAGAACAAGAAAGAAAGCCTTGTAGTTTAAAGTGATGTTTGTATGTCAAAATTGACAAAGTAGAATGTCACAGTTAGAGTCTATTCTCAATGTGAAAAACCAGAGACAAGGAAACCCATCAGATGGGCTTGTGGGCATGTCTGTGGGCATCTTATTAATTGCTCATGTATGTAGAAGTCCCAGTCCTCTGTGGATGCTGTACAGAGATAAATGGGAAAGCCAGGGAGCAAGCCAGTAAGCAACATCCTGCCTCCATGGTCTCTGCTTCAGTTCCTGCCTGGAGTGCATGCCTTGGCTTCTCTTGATGGTGGACTCTAATGTGTATGCAAAAAAAAAAAAAAAAAAAAAAAAAAGCCCTTTTCCTCACCCGAGTTGGTGCTTTTGGTCAGTGTTTTATCATAGAAAAAAAAAAGTAAGTTAGAAAAGAGGCTGAATTGTAGGGCTAGTGGAGAAGGAGAAAAGGACTCTTAAACTCTTAAAATCCAAGTTCTAACAGTGTAACAGTGTGAGCAAACATGACAGGACATAGTTCCAAGAAATGGAAGTCACCGACAGTGTAGTTTAGCAACCATCAGTGTAAGGAGGGACCATGAGTGCAAACAAATAAATGACAGGGGTCTAATGTAGTGGTACACACCTTTAATATCCCACATTCTGAGGCAGAAGCAAGTAGTTCTCTTGAGTTCAAAATCTAGCCTTATCTACACAGTTTCAGGCCAACCTGAGGTACATGGTGAGATGCTATCAGGGAGGGAGGGAGGGAGAGAGGGAGAGAGGGAAGTAGGGAGGGAAGGAATTAAGGGCAGAACTGAGACAGCACACATTTCCTATAAATACTAGACAGTAAATAGATTTGGTGATGCAAGAAGTAATCAAAGACACTGTATGTATAATGTCAAGGCTGAGAAACTGAGTTCAATTCCCAGAATCCACATGCTAGAAGGAGAGAACCCACTCCTGAGGGCTGCCCTTTAAACCTCATCAGAATACACATGTACAAACAAGCATATATAAATGTCAAAAAAAAAAAAAAAAAAAAAAACAAACAAAAAACCCTCCCACTAAACTTTATCACTTCTAAAACATCAAAGTATTATATAGCAGGAAAAGGCAGGCTCACATCTAGAGCAAATAATTCTCATTGACATTCCTAATTCCAAGTGTTCCACAAGGCAGTTCCCACAGATAACACAATGAAAAAGAGCCCGACTATAAATGGCTTTTACTGCCCGAATTTTGTATTAGTCCACCAAATATTTTTTCTCTGCTCCATGTAGATATTTTTCCCACCTTCAGTTATAGCAAAACTTGACAGACTCACTTCAGGTTAGACTAAAATGTTTCCACGTTTTGAAACTAGTTTTAAAAGAAAAGCTAAAAAGCCTTAATGAGATTTAACTCAATATGGTATTCACTCACTTACACTATGCGACTGTATGTTCCGGAGAGACTGAGTCACTGTAACTCAGCACTGACTTTTTGCAGAAAGACTAACAACATCCTAGTACAGTGTAAGATGGTCTTGGTCTTTGCGAGTGCTCATATCTTCCTGAGTGGTTGTAATTATTCAGCATTTTTGCCCCAATATTCAGTCTTTGACTCTAATTCCTGACAGAGTATCTGAAATTCTGGCCAACTTCCTCAGTGATGGGCATAGTAAGTGTCTTCTGTTCCTGAAGTAGAGCTCTCAAGTCCCTGGGAATTTCCTGGGTCAGAGAAGCCTCTTTTGTTTTACTGAGTTGACTTTTGGCAGGACCCTAGAGAGTATCAAGGTGAAGCTGATCTTCAAAAAGATCAGGCCTTCATTAGCCTTCAATTTCATCATACTCTCCTACATGGACTGGCTGGAGAGATTGCTCAGCAATTAAGACCACTAGCTGTTCTTTCAGGAGACCTGGGTTCAATTCCCAGCACCCACAGGGCAGCTCACAACTATTTTAACTCCAGTTCCAGGGAATCTGACACCTTTATACCAATACTATCTATCTATCTATCTATCTATCTATCTATCTATCTATCTATCTATATATATATATATATATTAAGCCCCTACATGAGTAACACTCAGAGCACCTCTAGTGGTCAGTACTGTCAGAGTTGTAGCCAATTACAGGGCACAAATGGTGTCCTAGAAGTTAGAAAACTGGTTGTTGGAGTATGGCATGGGGTGGAGTGGGGAACCCTTTTCTTTGTATTCTAGGTACTGACCCTGAGATCATGCTTCTTCTAGACACAAGCTGTACCACTACTGAGCTACACCCACAGGCCCCTCCCACACATTTGGTGTCTGAGGCATCACGGTGTAGAAACAGATTGTAGTAGCTGGTGTCATTTACTGACTTATCAAGAGCTAAGGAAAACCATTAAACCTTTTGCTATTTTCATTGTTATTGCTGGGGATCAATGTCAGGCCTTATTCTCTGCTAACTTTCAATGCTGGATTTCACTTGAAAATCAGTTTCAAAAAGTAAGTTTGCTGTAAGAGGGTAGATGGGGATTTGGAAATCACTGTCCTGTATGTTCAGACTTCAGTTCCTTTGAATTAAACTGTTAATAAAATTCACCCATATTTGTTCTTCCTTTTAAATGCCATTCATAACCATCCTATTCACCTATGCACAAGACTTTAAGACAAAGGGAAATGAAAGTTAAACTCACTCCAAAAATAAACCCAAGGGCAAACAGATTATCCGGTATTTTCAAAAGCTCAAATGTGGGCTGAAATGATGACATTAAAGTATTTTTAGGAAATAACAGAAACTTGGCAGAGATGATATGCAAAGATTGTCAAAGAATTCAGAGCAACCTCCTAAGAGCTTACACTTACTCAATTAATGACTCTACACCCCCTTCTTCACCATGATTACGTACAAACCAGACAGTACATTTTTATTGGTCAAAAACTCAAATAAAACACATGAATTTTAAGGCTAAATGTTATTAAAAACTTCATTGACAAACAGGAAGTCTTCGTCAGCTAATCTAAACATCAGCAAACCCACTTAGGTCATGAATGCTGATGACCTACTTAACCCAGACTTTGATAAAATAAAACAACAGCTCTGAGAAAGGCAACTTCACATGCAGAAGTTGGAGATCTAAGCTCCCAGAAACATCACTTTCCTTTCCTGTTTTGCTGTAATAACCTATGGTTTCTAAGCCTTATCTAATTTTCAAACTGAGGTAATACTACACCTCTGAGGTTTCGTAATGCTGTCTTAATTTTTGAAAGAAATATTTCTGTACTGTCTAAAGATAAATAGGGTAAATGCATTTACTTTCATCTGGATAAAATATAAATAAAATCTTAAATAGTAAAATCTTATATTAGTTACAAATAACAAAATAACCCCAACAGTGCCATCATTTCCACTGTTCTTCTGAACATAGCTGTTCAATGTTCTGTGCTTTATGATACTCATAGAAGAAATCCGACACTCATTAACCTGACATCAAGATTAGCCAATATAATTCCCGAGTCAATCTTCCTTGTCATCCCTCCTTTACCCACTCCTCCTGCCTAGTCAGAGTTCTCATCCTGCTTGCCTCTGTCTACTCCATCCTAAATACAACCTGCTCCACAGACTTCATTTCAGGCAAGCATACCCAATTACCCATAGGCTATAGACCAGATGCAGGGCTGCCAGTATTCTTGAATAAACAAAATAAAAGCTTCTATTGTTAGATGCAGAAGTTGTCAATTTAAATTTTCCTTTGAGCTTGATGTACCCTTTCAATAGCAACTGGTTAACAGCATGAACTCAGAAGAGCTGGTTGATGTCATTAACCAGCTGTATATATTACAGCAAATGACTAACATTGTTTTAAAACTTAAATTTCCTTATTTGTAACATAGGAATAACCTTTGCTGCTGAGGACTGTTATGAGGATAAGATGAGATGTCCCCAATACAGTAATTGGGGTTACTGGGTTCATTTCTGGACCTCATAAAACTAGGTATACTAGCACATGTTTCCAAGACCAGCACTCTACGGTGGAAGCAGGAGGATCACAATTTAAGGTCATTTTTAGGTACATACCAGTCTAGGCTACAGGAGACACTTGTTTGGAAAACGGTGCAGCTGAGTATAGGTTTGTGTGTTGGGTAGGGTGGGTTGTTGGGTACTGTTGTACAGGACAGGAAGGTGGGGGCTTAGCCTGTCAAGTACATTATCAGAAGAAGAGTGAGTGCCCAGCCCGAGCTAAGTGATGTCCCAGGTTCCTCAGCTACTCCCTATGCTTGTGTGCCTAACCTGTATCTACCACGCACTGGTGGGTTTTGTTGTTTTGTTTGTTTTTGTCACAGGGTCTCACACAGTCCAGCTACTTAGCATGGTTGTTAACGTGTCATAGTCAAGAGAAGAGGATCAACATGTTTTCCAATGTCTCTTAATATTTTCGTTTGTAAAACAGGAGCTTCAGAATGGCCTTGAGCTCACTGTAGCATTTTGGATGGCTCTGAATTCCTGCTTCTGACTCTACCTCCCGTGTTGAGACCAGAAGTATGTCATCACAACCACTTACTATATTCATAAAGAAAATATATTTGCAAGAAGCCACCAATTTCTTTCATGTTAAATTACACTGATTAATTGATTGACTGGGGAGTGGATCACATATACCACAGCATATGTGTGGGTCAGAGGACAACCTGTGGGAATCAATTTTCTCTTCCCACTATGCAGGTCCCAGGGACAAAACATTATGAATCTTGGCAGTAACCCACTTAGGCCACCTCACCAGACCCTGCAATAAATTTTTAGGAGGTAAGAAACCTAGTCAATAAATAAAGATAATTCTCAGTTATTTGGCTTTTTTCCAAAATTTTTCTAATTTGGAAGGGGTATTTACATTAACTTCCCTTCAAACAGATAGGGCTTCATGCATTTTGTTACTGAAATAAAGTGTCGGCACTATAAAAAGCAGTCATAGTTTTTCTTAAACCGAGTATCAGAAGAGGTATTCTGTGGCTTACTAAAGAACTTCAGAAAAATACTACAAGCTGCTACTTCAGATTCCTACTCCTCAACCCCTCCTCCACCACAATGAACAGCTGGAGCTGTCTTAGACAAGACCACAGTCAGGCACACTGTCCATCTTGTTCTACGTATTCTTTGTGAAATGCAAAGGAAAGGGCACCTCATATAAAGCATCTGCTCAGAAGCAAACCCATCAGGGACAGGGACAGCAGCAGTTCGTGGAAGCATATACCCAAGCAGGAGTTCTGGACTCACAGTCTTCATCCTCAGCCTCAGGGCCTCACCTCCTTGCTCATACCCCCAAAATATATGCAAAGTAAAGCACCTGCAATATTCCTAAAGAGAAACATACCTCTCAGAAATGCTCAAAAAAGCTGTCCAAGGAAGCTGACAGCATGAGTTTTCAGGACTCTAGTTGAGAAGGACCAGAATCTCTGGGATTAGCTTCTAGATAACAAAGTATTTTCTTCCCCTTAAGACAGTGCTGAGCAGAAATAGGCTTAAGTAGTAACCAGTCTAGGACAGGTTAAAATGTTTGAAATAGAAAAACCAAACCTAGCTATATTCTTGGCTTTAAAAGAGTCCCACAAAATAGTGTATTGTTTGTCAAATCAGCCAAGTTAGTAATGATCTTTATTCATGTTGCAAATGGAGCAGAGCATAGGTTGGGCAGCAGGAGAAAATGGAATGAGATCTACCAGGATGCAAAAAAGGCTGTAAAGAAGATAGAGTTTAAAAACTGATGGTTCCAAACCAGGCTTGGTGGTGCACACCTTTAATCCCAGCACTCTGGAGACAGAGGTAGGAGGATCTGAGTTCCAGTCCAGTCTGGTCTACAAAGCACAAAGCAAGTTCCAGGACAGACAGGGCTACACAGAAAACCCTGTCCCCAAAAAAATAGAATCTGATGGTTCATCTCACTGCACAATGTCACATCAGCTAACCTTGGGCAACTCATTTCTGATTCAACAGGTGAAAAGTAGATGAGGGTATGTCATAGTTTTGTAAACCTGACACAAACCTAAACATAATTGATAAGCGAGACTGTCACTTAAGGAACTGTCCCCATTACCTTGGCCCGTGGGCACATCTGTGGGTACTTTCTTGATCACTAAGACTGGTGGGTCTAGCCTCCTGTGGGCATCCTTGGGCAGGTAGATGTGGGCTGTATAAAAAAAGGTAGCTGAGCCTTTTGCGGCCATCGCTGGATCGCAGCCGCCAAAATGAAGTTCAATCCCTTCTTGACTTCTGACCGAAGCAAGAACCGCAAATGGCATTTCAATGCACCTTCTCACATTCAGAGGAAGATCATGTCTTCCCCTCTTTCCAAAGAGCTGAGACAGAAGTACAATGTTCCATCTATGCCCATTCGAAAGGATGATAAAGTTCAGGTTGTCCGAGGACACTACAAAGGTCAGCAGCAAAGTGGTCCAGGTGTACAGGAAGAAATATGTCATCTACATTGAACGAGTACAGCGAGAAAAGGATAATGGCACAACTGTCCATGTGGGCATCCACCAGCAAGGTGGTTATCACCAGGCTAAAGCTGGACAAAGACCGCAAGAAGATCCTGGAAAGGAAAGTCAAGTCTCGACAAGTAAGAAAGGAGAAGGGCAAATACAAGGAAGAAATGATTGAGAAGATGCAGGAATAGGGGTGTCTCATATACAGCTTTCATTAAAGACTGTTTAAGTAGTCAAAAAAAAAAAAAAAAGGTAGCTGAACAAGCCAGAGAAGCGATCCAGTAAACATCATTGTTTTGTGGTCTCTGAATTGGTCTCTTGACTCTGGGTTCCTGCCTTAAGTTATTGGCCTAGACTCCCTCGAGGATGGCCTACAACTTGTAAAGTTAAGTAAACAATTTACAAAAGGAATGGAATACTAAATAAAGAAGGAAAATTGGCTCCTCTTTTATTGGTTCCTAATAGGAAATATGGTGGGAGACTGGCAAAGGGAAGGACAACGGAATAAAGGAAAGTGCTTCTTCAAAAGAAACTTCTGGAGCTGGAGAAATGGCTTAGTGGGTAAAAGTGCTTGCAGTGCAAGCCTGATCTTGAGTTCAGATTACCCAAACCCACATAAAAGCTGGATGCTGTAGTGCACCATCTGTAAGCCCTGTCCTCCTATTGAGAGATGGGAGGCAAAAACAAGAGCCTGGAATACAAAACAGATGGCAGAAACAAGAGAGACCACGCCTAAAAATAAGATGGAAGGCAAGAAGAAACTCTGGAAAGTTGTCCTCCAATATTCAGGTATGTAGTGTAGCATGTGTGTGTGCATGCATGCGTGTGTCTACGTGCATGCATGTGTGCCTGGAAGGAAGAGGAGGGAGGGGACTTTCTTTGAGAAGAAATCCTAGTAACTCTGCCTTGCTGTGATTCCTCTGGAGTCCTTATGTTCTTCTAAGATGTTTTTGTTTTGCTTTGTTTGTTTTTTGTAACTCGAGAACTCTGGCCTTTGCTTTCCACTCCTTCTAGATGTTACTAAACACACAGAGAATGCAAGTCATAACTGGCTGAGTGACAGGATGGAGCCTGAGCTATAGTCTGGACAATGTCACTGACCGGACTGCAGAAAGTTGAGGAAGACCTCAGCTTCTCTCCACTTCCCAACACAAATTGTAGGACTGGCAAAACGGGGACAGCAATACCTCCTGCCTTTTAAGATAGTCCCTGGTATTTAGTAAATTCTCAATAAACAACTTAGCACACTGAAAATCCCAAGTGCCCCCACAGCCTAGCACAAATGCTGTCTCAATCAGTAAGTGTGACTTAGCTTTAACAGTCAATGTAACACACTATATAGACAACCTGAGAAGGGAGTCTCATTGAGAGACTGCCAGGGTAAGGCTGGTCTGTGAGCATGCCTGTGAGGGATGTTCTTAATTACTTAACTGCTGTCATAAGGCCCAGCCTAAAAGTGAGGAACATCATTCTGTGGCTTGATCCTAGAGTGCATGTATTCCTTCTCCCTGCTGCCTTGGCTTGCCTATGAGAGGCTGCAGCCTGGGGTTGGGAGTTACAGTAATGCTTTCCCTACATTGTTCTTTCAGGGATGAAACTAGGACAGAGCTACTACAAGACTGTGACCAGGGTTAAGAGTTCACCACAGTAAATATGTCAGAGTGACACAAGGATAAGCATTATGTCTCATTTTTCAGATCCTAGTAACCCACCCATTCATAAACACAGATTTTTAAATTAGCCTCAGTGGCTTTTCTGAGGCTTTCCCTGAGTAACTCTCAAGAAACCTAGAGCACTTAATTACATCAGGCTTATTTATGTTTCTTATCTCCAAAACAAAAGAAAACACAAGACCCTTTCATACATTCTGTATACTCCTAATACCTGAAAAACATTGGAGGATCAATCATTAGTTGAATGAGTAAATCATGAAAAGCTAATAAACACACAAAAGTATTTAACTACTTTCACCTTTTATCTGATGGCTTTTTATTGCATTGAAATTTCAATTTAACTACTTAGCCACATAAAATCCACGCATTTGTTCTTCCACTGTATATATGAAAGTGATAAATGTTTACTTAATGATATTCAAAACAGTATTTGAAAGAGAAACAATCCAACCAGGCATGGTGACTCATGCTGATAACACCAGCACTCAGGAGGCTAAGGTATAAGGATGGATTTGAGTTCCAGGCCATCTTAGACACAGAACAAGACCCTGTCTCAAAATGAAACCAAAAATGCAGACAGATATGCTGCACAGCTGGCACTGTGTTGTAGCAGAACAGCCACCTTCAGTCATCTTCCTGATGGCAACAAAGATGCAGGGAAGTTACTGACAACAAAGGCTGTTTTAATTGGAAACCGTGTCCAAGGATGGCATTCACAAATTCTGCACATACTATGAAATGACACATCTAAATAGTATCAGGGCAGGCACTTAACTGGGCAGTAATACAGAGAAATATAAAGAGTTTAATCTTTTCAATATTAGTGTATTTTCATCAGAATTCTCAATTCCACTGAAATATAAAACCTCTACCTCTGACTTACCAACTTTCTGTCTTCCTGCTCCCATAAACTCACCCCTACAACACTGTGAATCAATTTCAAAAAAAACCATCTTTTACAGTGCTTAGAGATATCAAAGGGGAAAAGTCAACAGTCTACTAAATCAAGTTGCTTATATAACTTGGTTTTAAATTTATTGAAAAAAATAAAATATATACTTACTTTAAAATGAGACTTAACATTTTAGTATATAAACTAAAAAGGGATCTTCCAAAATACTTGTTTGTAAATCCTGACACTTGATGGAGACACTGGCAGTTGTCTCTCTCTTGATACAGTAAGTCATATAAAGGAGAGATATGAAGGGTGCTATTGCTCTAGTGTTTCCAAACAAATAATAATCCACAAGCTAACTAGTGTGAGTGATAATTTTACCTAGCTCAAGAAACAGCTATTTCAAGAAACTTTCCTCCTTATATATATGCAATTTAGGTTATTATGGAACTATGTCCAAGTAATCCACTGGGACATGACATTGAAGCCTAGGTCTAAAATATTGCTTTACTGAGGAAGAGAAAAGGGACAGGTAGAGCTTGATGGTTTTATGCAACAAGAATGACCTTACAGACACCTTCCCTCCCTCCGCTGGCCAGAGCTTAAGGAGGGGAGGACACAGCCAGCACTCACCAGTATGGATCTTCTCGTGTCTCTGAAGCAGGTACTTCTGTATGAAACGCATGTCACATTGACTACATTGAAACGGTTTTTCGCCTTAAAATAATTTGACATCCATACATTAGTTAATGAATAAAACAATATTTTAAGTCACTACTTTGAGGATATACACCTCTTAGAAGCCCAAATTTTGGAAAAGTCTACAACATCATAGGATTTTAAAAAGCACTTTTTCATTAACAGTTCTATTTTCCCTCAAAATTTTCCTCCAGGATTTAAAATTTTATATTTTCACAATCACACAAAAATATGATTTACATCTTTCTAATAAAAGAGGAAAGACTCACATTCCTTCCTTTATCTAAAGGCATGCCCACCCTGTTCTCTGTGGCTGGCCAACCCTCTGTGCCCTTTTACCTGTCTTCTTCAGAGTTCAGAACTCTATAAACACCCTTGAAAGAAACTAATCCATCTTCATTTCAGAGTGCTGGGAAACCTTGCTTCAATAGGACAATGCTCTTTGACACTTACCA
Organism: Phodopus roborovskii; assembly: GCF_943737965.1. Lineage (NCBI taxonomy): Eukaryota > Metazoa > Chordata > Mammalia > Rodentia > Cricetidae > Phodopus > Phodopus roborovskii. The sequence goes on along the minus strand of NW_026126469.1, from coordinate 18,619,859 downwards.
GAGTGGTCTCATGTCTCAAATGCCTCCCCACCCACTGTGGCAAGACCTTTACCGAGATGATCTCCTTGGTGTTCGATCCACAGATTCCCCACCACCCTCTATCCTCTGAGGGTGTGGCCCTTCCTCAGCCTCTTTGCATCCGCTCTTCTTTGGCTTCTGGCTGCCACCGTATTTTCCTACTTTATCAACTCTCCCTCATTACTACCTCTCCTTTACCTTCCAAGTCATCTAACATTTCTAGCTTGCTTTTCCAAAAAATGTGTAATCAATCTTTAGTTCTATTTTCAACAATTTCCCAATTTTTAACTTCTACTTTGGTTAGCTATCATTTCTAGTATCTGATGTCCAAACATTGCCCTGCTGGTCATACATCTAGCATAGAAAGAATGCCATAAGTTCTTAATACATTCTCAAGCAGTTTGTGAGTTAAAAAGAGTGCTTTAAGCCAGGTTAGCACCCAATTAAGACTACCAAATGTACATATCCATGCTGATTGCTTGCTCATTTACAGTCTTTCTGTGTTTCTTCCTGATAGTCTGGCTACAAATTCTGATTGGCAATGCCAAGTTAGGTATGGTCTTAAGACTGGATTACACTGATATGAAGATGAAAATAATAGTAGTGATAACTTTAGTGGCCACAAGCGCATGTTTACTCAATACCTGTGTGAATGAAGACGTGCCTCTGTAAGTGATAGTTCGTTCTGAAGGCAGCATTGCAGTGCTCACAAACGTGAGATTTAGGGGTTTTCAGACCAAGTGATCCATCCTCATTTATTGTAAGGATCTAGTTTTAAAAAAGGCAAAAGCAAAAGAAAGTTTTTAAAATGTAAATAATTACTACATGTTAAAAGGACAATATAAGCAATGGTCACTGGAGCTTATAAATTTTTCATAAATAATCTAGAAAAGACAATTAAAATAGTGGCACCTGTAATGTAGGAAAGTGCTGTTTACTTAGATTGGATAAAATAGCACTCTACCACCTCCCTCCCTTGTCGTGGTGATGGTCAGCAGAGCCCCTGGGTGTTTCTGTACGGGGCTGCTAGAGTAAGCACAGTTTGATTTCCAACTTCAACTACTCATGTTTGCAGGGAGAAAAGTCAGGTATCAATCAATCACTGGGAATGGCTAAAGCACAGAAGACCAATACAACTTAATTTAGATAGAGACATTCTATCTAACTTGAATGGAATAAACATCAGGATTTGTTCAACACAAAAAGGTTCAAAACCCATTGCATATTTTTTTTTATACAAATGACATTATCTAGAGAGATAGTGTCTAACCATATATATCTATCTAGATACAGTGTGCTTTTGTGTGTGTCTGAATATACATTTATATGTATATATTTAATAACTACTTCAAAAGGATTTACATGGATACACTGTACAGACTTTAAACACTTTTTGAGTCAGTAAGAGTTTTCCTGTTATTGTTTCCTCATTTTTTAAAAAAGAGAAAATTAAGTTTCTCAGTAACCCTACAGTAGAATCTAGACTTTGTCTCATCTAGGATCTCTAAAGATACTGTAGAATTAACACTGCTAAACATGTCCTAAAAATACTTGTCAGACATATCAGAGTGGGAAAACAGAAGAAAAGAGACCTACTCCACCATCCTGGGCATCTTGCAATTAGACATTGTGAGTATGGTCTAGACAGTTACAAGTAAAAACTCACCTTCGCAGAGTCTGATCAATTCTACCTTACCAACCCCTTCCTCAGTATGCACACAGCAGAGTGGTAAGAGAAAATGATTCCTCTCATCATTACCAAGGAAAGAAAAAAGGTAGCAGAATACAATGTGAAGAAGCCTAGAAAACTAAGAGAATGTCAGCTGTCGTGGAGATCAGGAGTCTGAAGCAAGAGGATGGAGTCCAAGGTCAGCCTGGGCTGCATAGCAAGAACTTGAAGATGAAAAGAGGGAAAGGCAGGATCAGAGCAAGAGGCATGCGCTAGAGGTGGCAAACAACTTGGGAGGTGAAATCTATAGAAAGTAAAACGGAGACTGGTGGCACACTAAACCAACACTCAGCAGGCTGAGGCAAGAGGATCTCTGTGAGTCCCGGGCGTAGACAGACCCTGTCTCAACACTTTACCTCTCACACACAAAACAAAAAAAGAAAGCAAGCAAGCAAACTGAGACTGCCTAACACAGGAAAGAAATTTGGACAACATCTTGGAAATACAAAGGACCAGAGAAACTGACTGGGCCTACAAACACACAGCTATGATCCCCTCGTCAACTCCAGAAAAGAGAAGTAGTAAAAGATAAGTGGCTTTAATCTTTAGAGTATCTTTATTAAATTCAGGGAGACAGTTCAGCCTATACTGTATGTAAATCAATGATAATTAGCATGCAAATTATACATGGTATTTGGGTTCTAGGCAAATTGCCAACATGGTCAACAATGCACCCAACACATAGAAGGGACACATTTGGCAGGAGAATGGAAGTGGGTGTCACAGCTTCCTGAACAGACAGTGAGAATAAAAGTTTGATTTCTGGCCAGTCAAATTTAAGTTTTTTTCAGTTCCTCCAAGTCACATAATAATAATGTAAGTTAACACTACCCAAGGAAAAAAAATAATAAAAATGTACAAGCCCTCTTAAAATAGGATTCAAAACATGCAAAAGAAAAATATGCTAAGTATTATATATAATAAATAAGACGGTAATATCAGGCTTTCTTCTTTTCACATGGGTTGCTATTATTTTTATCTTATTTTGATCTGAGTGCCAAAAGCCATGGGAGTTCAATGGCTTTCTATGAATAGCAACTGGAAGGAAAGATCTTGTTAGGCACAACTCTGGCCTATGTTGCCTACTGTGAAGTGATATAATCCCTGGCTATATAGAGCCCCTTATGGATAGTTAGGAGTTCTGGGTCATAGGAGCATGGGAGTCATCATGCTATCTACATTCAGGTCTTAATTCAAGGTAGAATTGTATAGAAACAGATATCAGTATTATTTTATGGGCAAACACACTAAAACCAATCCAGCATATTTATAAGTTTACGTAGAAATATCAGATTCTCAGGCATTTTAAATTTAATTTTATTTTCCTTTGTTAGGCCAGTGTAATGCATATTTTTGTTTACAGAATGGAGTAAAAATCTACCTTGCCATAAAGAGTCATCAATGGCTTTTCTAATCTGTAATCTGTTTGGAATGTATCCACATGAACTTGCCTGTTTTGTTCACTACTATTACCCTAATGTCCAAACCTGGAGTGTGGGGCACAGTGGATTCTGTACCTACCTCTGACAGAGTTAGCTGCCTGCTACCTATACCAAACAGCCCTCACAACTTAACACTACATTCTTTAAATAAACAAACATACTCCTGGCCTTCAGATCATCCTAGGAACCACAAGTGAAGATCCAGAGACAAAGTGCAGGTGCGGGGCTAGCAGCCTATTAACTCTTCCTCAGCACACACTGGACTCAGTTTTTCTATGTTTTTATGTATTTTTATTTATGAGTTTTCTATCTCCATGTATGCCTGCAGGCCAGAAGAGAGCACCAGACCCCACTATAGATGGTTGTGAGCTATCATGTGGTTGCAGGGAATTGAACTCAGGACCTCTGGAAGAGCAGCCAACTAGACTTAGTTTACAACCTTTCAGGAGCTTTATAAACTGTGATACAATGGTTTGAGACTTTAAAGATTATCAATCTTTCTTGCTTATTAGTATGACAAAATCTTTTTTGCTTAGGTTCCCTCACTCAACATATGATCACCATTACAGCAGGAGCTGGAGGCTAATGCTTTCATTCCTAGGACGTAGGACATAGCATTTTTTAGTTTTGGTTGGGGCATGTGTGTGTGTGTGTGTGTGTGTGTGTGTGTGTGTGTGTGTGTGCGCGCGCGCGCTGTCTGTTTCTTCAAGCTTGATCCTCATAGCAGCAGCTCTGAGCTAGCTTCCTTCTGTCACTACTACTTTGGCATAGACAGTATAAGGATAGAGCAAGCTCTCCTCTTACCAAGAGGATAAGTTAGTAATCTAAAAATCCAACTCTTGTGAGTTTTCATATTTGTTTAATAGTGTTAAGACTTTATAGGTTTTTTAAAACAAAATGTTTGGCCTCTAATGGAATTCCCTAGCTATTCTATGTCCCTGACCTGATCTCATGGTTCACTATGTGCTTTTATTTTGAGAAAAATTTGTTTGATAGATAGATAGATAGATAGATCTGTATCGAGAGACAGAGAGAGAGATAACAGGGGTGTGGTGGTGGTGCCTTAGGCATGAGGAGGGCTCTCTTGGTAACATACCTCTTTTTACCAAGCAAAGCTTAAACTCTGCTTATTCAACCGACAGACTTCACTCTAGGATCAGTCACACTCCTCCATGAGAAAGGGTCCTTCTCAAAAGACAAACATGGCTTTTTTTTTGCATTGTATGTGCATACAACTAAAATTATCCATTCATATTTTAATCTAATGACTAGAGACTTTATGACACCTTCCAACATTAACTGGCATCAACGTTTAAGCCATTCAAACCCAGGAGAACTTAGAGATGATTTAAACCAATGATTCTGAACCTGTGGGTTGTGACCCCTTTGGGGCTGAAAGACCCTTTTGCAGGAGTCACATCAAGTATCCTGCGATATATAATTCCTAACAGCAGCAAATTTACAGTTGTGAAGTAGGAACAAAATAATTTTATGGTTGGGGGTCAACACAACATGAGGAATCGTATTAAAGGGACACCGCGTTAGGAGCATTGAGAAGCGCTGATTTAAACCCTCACCAATTATGAGAGGTTTTGCTTACAAATGAGGGTGGGAAAAGGACTTTTAAGACTTTCTTCCTGCCTTGTGGTGGTACACACCTTTAATCCCAGCAGTAGGCACGGGGGTTGGTGGGGTACAGGCAGGTGAACTCGTGAGTTCAAGGACAGCCTGGTCTACAAGAGTGAGTGTTAAGGCTACATTGAGAAACTCTGTCTCAAAACTAACAAATAAAATTTTCTTTCTTCTCCAAAGAAATGCAACTCCAAAAGCATATAACAAGATCATTCAGAGTAAAAGTCACCTGACATTCACAATCTCCTTCAGGATTTTATGTCTCTACACCATCATTTTACTTATTAGCAAATTTCATTTTCAAATGCAAAGCTTTAATGGTGTCTGAATATGAAACTCACATGTCATAAGAATGGAATATGACTCATATTCATCACACCGGCCTTGAGGATTTAAAAGATGGGGGGGGGTGTACACGCATGCAGACAGACAGAGGACAACTTGCAGGTGTCAGTTTGTTCCTTCTATCATATGGGTCCTGAATCAAAATCAGATGGTAGGACTTGGTGGCAAATGCCTTTACCTACGGAGCCATCTCACTAGACTCTGACCATTAGTTTTAGAAAGGTCCTCTCATGTTTCCTGAGTTTAAAGAAACAGGTGATATTCTCTAAAAGATGGTTGTTTCCATCATCAGAATCTTTTTAATGGTTCATGTCTATGGAAAACAATTTTCCCATAATACAGTCACTGTTTGAGAAAACCAGATTAATGAACTGCTAGTATAGTATCTTTCTAATCTTCTTTCACTTTTTTTCAATAGTATTACGTTTGATTTCCTACTTCCATTTCTAGTCTCAGTTCATCTTCAAAGATGGTTCTTCCAAAAACAAAGGGAGCATGGAGAAGATAGCGTGACAAATATCTAATACATCCATATTCTGCTTCTTTTAAAATAATTTTTTTCCAGACAGGTGGTGGCAGGGCATGCTTTATATCCCAGCACTCAGGAGGCAAAGGCAGGTAGATCTCTGTGTGTTTAAGGCCAGCCTGGTCTACAGAGTGAGTTCCAGACCAGCCATGGCTACACAGAGAAACCTTCTCAGGAGATGACAATGGTGGTGGTAGTGGTGATAATTTTTCTCATTTAACAATCATTACCTTAAATCTTTTTGACACCCCCCCCCCAAGTCTTAACTCTCTCCTGGGACCAGTGGTACATACACAACTGCTGGGAGATGACCATATGGTTCATAATCTATGTCTGTAATATGTCATCCTTCAACAGTTCAGCACCACTCTCAACAATCAGCTTCTATTAAGATCTCCTAAAGGGCTCTAATAACAACCCACTTCCTTTCCTTAGCTCTTGTCAAGAGACTAGGCACCCAATTAATTTGTTTAATAACAAATATTACAGAATAGAAGCAATTAAAACCATGCTGCCTTTTCTTAGTTGATTACTAAAGTGTTTGAAAAGTCTAGCAATTGTTTATACTACCTGATTATAAGAATATTCAATTTTGTTTAAAAAACTTTCTTGGAATTCATGAATGTTAAGGAAGCAATCATAATCAAAATTCTTTTGGGCTGGAAAATGCCTCATAAAGATTAATGCCAATGGCAATGGTAAAGTCTAGTGGCAACACTGCATCTATCAAGACATAAGGTCTCCAGTTACATGTGCACCACAGTCACCTGATATTCTTTTCAAGTATACACACATTCCCAAGTAAGAGTCTTCACAGATGGACCCTGGATGTCTATAGCTGGAAAATGTACCATAGGCAACCAACACTGAGATTGGATTACATTTACACAGACTTCACAGGCTTCTAATAATTTAGTCATCTGTAATACAGAACATGGCAGACTTAAAGAGGCAAAACAAAGTGATGCCAGGTAGCTCACAGATATAGCAATGTAACAACAATGAATAGTCTGCCCTTGGGAATGAGACAGTAAAGCCACCAGAAGCAGTCAACGAGAACACTTCCAAGCCCAATGCTCAAGTCTCCACCATGAGGGGAAAGATCAGTCTTCTCACAGGGCTATTTTACTACACATGAGATTTTAGGTTTATTACATCAACACTGAGATACCAAAGGGTGATTTATGATTAAATGTACTATTTTGGTTAAAAACGAAACTGTATTTATTTGGGATGGGAGTATAGTGGGTACTTCAATACTAGGGCACCTATTTGATATGCATGAGGTTCTAGGGTTCAACCCAATCTACTTCAATCAAAGCAGCTCTCTACACCCCTCACCCAAAGAGGAAATGTGACATTTGAAAGAAACAAGTGACTACAATTTCTTCAATTTTCATTAACAGATTATTTCCCAATAGAGAAAATACCTTAACCCAGATAATAGCACCCAACTCAGTTACAAAGCATTTGCTCTCCTTTAATACGGCAGAAGTTCAGCCCTAACTACTGCTTGCTGTCTGAAGTGCAAGGCACCACCACAGCTGGTGTGACGGAGCTCTCGTCTGCTTACCTGGGTCGCATCATGTTACTCTCGCTCTCTTTCCTCTTCAGATCCCATCTGATGACACACATACTAAAGATATTGGTGATGGGCAACAGCCAAGGTTTGGAAAAGGTCGTGAGGGAGGTTAGGCTCCAAAGATAATGAATTCTAGTTCTCACACTATCTACTACAAATTCCACCACTGACAATTTTCCTCAAAGTCTTATACACTTTCTTAGCATATATTACACCTCAAACTTTGAGATATTTAAACATTTTTTAAAACCTTCAGATAATCAACATATTGATTTATAAACTATAAACTGGAGATAAACCTGTCTGTCTTCATGTGAAAATGGCAGAATAAGTTATTTCAATGAAATATCTTAAGTATAGCACTAACACACTTTTGAAGAGATATGAAAGAACTCAGCTTACACCTCAAAGTCCTAACACTTCGGACACCAGGCTGACCTCAAACTCAAGAGATATGCCTGCCTCTGCCTCCCACGTGCTGGGATTAGAGGTGTGTACCAACATGCCCTGCTATGAACTTTGGAGAGGGGGAGGGAGAGATAGAGTTTCTCTGTGTAAAAGTCCTGGCTATCCTAGAACTCTGTAGACCTGCTGGCCTTGAACTCAGAGATCTACCTGCCTCTGTCCTGCCTTCCCAGAGTGCTGGGATCAAAGGTGTGCACTGCTATGGCTCAACTGCTGTGAACAATCTTAAAGTGACTACTTTTGTTCTTCTCATTTGTGCCTGCTCTATCTATACTATGTATAGGACCACTGTTCTAAGAACCCCTGAAGGGCCTGCCCTGAGATGCTCTCTGTACACTGCACTTAGAACAGATTGTCTCTCTGGCCACTACATTGATTGGGACAGAATACCTTGGTGCTGCTTTTAGAAATCTTCAAAGAACGGACTTAGATAAGCAAAGCTTTGAATACATGATGTGTGTTTAGAAATGCCTCACCAGGTGGTGGTGGCACACACCTTTAATCCCAGTTCTTGGGGTTGATCCTCAGCACCCTCCTCACACCCACCAAAGGCCTAGAGAGCACATCACCAAAAAAGGTTCTGGTAATCCTCTACTGGACAGTAGTAATCTAGAATTCAGTGAGAACTTCAGAAGGCATCAAGTTGGAACTGGAGGATTAAGTGGTAAAAAGCATGTAACATTCTTGCAGAGGGCCTGGGTTTGATTTCCAGTCGTGAGCAGGTAGCTTACAACTACTAACTCCAGCTTCAGGGAATTCTGTCATGGAAGAGCACACGTACACGTGTGTACACGTGTGTGTACGCGCGCACGCGCGCGCATACACACACACAGACACACAACCAGGCATGCTAGAGCACTCCTTTAATTCCAGCCTAGTCTATAAAGTGAGTTCCAGGGCAGCCAAGGCTGTTACAAAGAAACCCTGTCTCAAAAAACCACAATAATAACAGTAACAACAACAATAATAGGTTGAAGAGATAACTAGGTAGTTAACAGCACTTGCAGCTCTTCAAAGAATCTGGGTTTGGCGGTTCATAACCATCCATAACTCTAGACCCAGGGGATTCAATGCCTTTTTCTGACTTCCATAGACACCAGGCAAGCAGGTAACGCATGCATGCATGCAGGTGCGCGCACACCACACATGGGCACGCGCGTGCGCGACACACACACACACACACACACACACACACACACTCAGGCAAAATACTCCTACACATAAAATAAATCAAACTTTTTTTAAAAAAAAAATAAATTACAGAGTAGCACCAGAAAAAACATGGTAATAAAATATCTAGGAAAACAATGCACATACATAGACTTAAAATCTTGAAAGAGGGCCTGAAGAGATGTTCAGGTTCAGAGCACTGACTGCTCTTCCAGAAGACCTGCGTTCAGTTCTTGGTGCTCACATGGTGGCTCACAACCACCTGTAACTCCAGGTTCAGAAGCTCTAATGCCCTTTTCTGGCCTCTGCAGGCATCAGGCATGCATGTGATGCATGTGGTATACAGACAGACAGACATGAAGGCAAAACACTCATATGTATACAATGGAAAAAAAACTTTAAATTCTTAAAACACATTACCCATATGTAAACAGTGAGCACAAAGTAGCAAATCAACCATTATTACAATTTTAGAAGTTAATTTTTCACAGACCCTCAAATTCTGAGGAATTTGATTTGTTGATACAAAGACCAGTAACAATAAAAACAAATCCCATTCATCACTGAGAAAAACAGTAAAACTCCAAACGAGAAGGAGGTGAGGGTGAGAGAAAGGGTTCCATAAAAGGAAACACAAATGTCACACAAATGAGAAATATGAACTCAGTATGACCCAAAACTGAAGAAATATGATTCCAACTACAGTGTCTTTTGTGACGAGCTATAGAAGGCCAAGTGACCCTTCAAACTCTCAAGGGTGCAGGCAGCACCAGTCACAAACACTTGGTTGGATATAACTTGTACAATGATTCTGGAAATCAAGTGTATACCCTTTGATTCCATAACACAATGGTAAATGTATAGCACTGACTTAAAATGGAGATGAAAAGAATACAACAACAAATCAATACTCAACAAAACAATCATTAATTATAACATGATCTGGTCAAAGTGACATATTAAGCAGCTAATGAACGTGCTTTAAAAACCTTATGGAGCTGGGAATATAGCTCAATGGTATAACGCTTGTCCAGAATGAGGAAAGATATGCGTGTGCGTGCGTGTATGTATGTGTTCCCAAGCACAGTAGAAATAAACAAAAAACTACTGTTGGTAACTTTAAGTACAAAAATGAGCTAAACACACCATGTAAGTTTTAAATAATTAGAAAATTACTTTTACACAAATCACTAAAGTTTAAAGACGGAAAAGAAATAGGGCAGAGAATCAAAATCTGTTAGAAATACAACTCAGTTATTTCATACTGTAATTTTCAAACTTTGATACCATAAGCACATGTTCTATATCCCTAAGACAGCAGCAAGAGGTATGTTAACAACAGGGAATGAAAGGTGCAGAAAGCAGTTCCCATCTCCATGGTGTAAACATCCCCACAGGGGCTAATGCTAAAAGGTAGCAGTACCTTCAGCAACTGCCTCACAAAACTACTGAAGCTCTAGTAGTCTGCTCTTGCAACCCAGTACTAATTGCTCTAGGCCACTATAGTATATAACTGTACATAATAATTAAGTAGCCATCAAAAAGAACCTGCTACTCAATCAGCATGGTAGTTCATACTAGTAATCAAGAAACAGAGGTAGGAAGATTCCAAGTTCAAAACCAGCTTAGTCTAGATCATATTAAGACTATATATATATAGTCATATTATGATATTTAAAGGGGAAACTAAAGATAAGGCTCAGGATGCAAAGCATACAAAAAACCCTGGGTTCGTATCCAGTACTGTCCAAAACTATGCATGGTGGCACACTCCTGTGTAATCCTAGTACTTAAAGAGATAAAGGTGGGAGAATTAGAAACACAAAGTCATTCTTGGCTTCTTATTAAGCTTCTTGGCTTCTTATTGTTTCAAAAAAGGAGGTGAGGGGTAGCTTCTTTACTACATAGGGTAGAAGCTGTAAGAAGTAATTATGAAGATAACTGACAATGATACATACTACCAAACATCAAGACACTGCCACTGCAAGAGAAAACACACAAAAGCAGACCAACTCCTAATAGCATTTATTACCAATCCATTCATTGCGCCATGAAACATTAAGGGTTCATTTAGCCTCCCCCTTCAGGTCCTGGATACAGCTGTGATAGAATGAGGTCTGCCCTCAGGGAGCTTACATTCTTAAACTTTTATGAAACATTACACATATTAAAATATGACTAACAAGCAAGAACCTACCAATCCTGTTAGTTTTTAAATACAAGGGAAACGTGGAAAGCCAGAAGTTCATTTTTAGAGAAGAAAGGGATATGAATGTGGGAGAGAGGGAGATTAAGAAGTCATGCCCACCCCATCCACAGAGGTATGCATCTCTTTTCTCTATGCCTCCTGCAGAAGCTGGGGTAGCATACCAACTGTTCTAAACCATGTTAAGACTTCTGTCTGGCTTAAGGTCCAAACAGATTCCTGCTCACAAGATAAGCCAACAGTTTAAAATTAAAAGGTTAGTGATGACACCTTAACACATTCTCTTACTTTTGCAGGAGAGCGTTGTTTCCGCTTCTTCTTTTTCTGTAAGTCTACTGGCTCTCTGACTTGTTTTTTGTCTCTCATCAGTTGCTCAGATACATCAGTAAAAGTAATTTCCTGCTTTACACTTATCTGTTTAAAAAAAACAAAGCTGATTTTAGAAATGCATAAAGTCCAATGTGCATTGTGCCGAAGTACAACTTCTAACAAAATCATCCTGAGGGGTATTTTGGGGGATGCTAGAACATCAACCACAGGACAGAAATTAAACTTGAGGATGGACTCCAAGTAGGCTCTGCCTACTCATTCTATATTTCTAAAGTTGCTTGAATTTAGCCCAAAAGGGTTACTTGTATTAACTCATTGTCATCTGTACCTTCTCCCTACACACAGGCACCAAATCAAACCAACCAGGATAAAGTCCATTCTGGTGAAGAGGGTTGAAGAAAACCAAACCAAAGGACAGTTAATCAACAATGTTAGAGAGAACAGTTCCTAGACAAGGTATGTGGGGGTGGGTACCAGAACTGAAATGGCATGGTAACACATGCCTATAATTCTAACACTTGGGAGGCTAAAGGGGAAGAATCATGAGGTTGAGGCCAGCCCAGGCTACACAACAAAACCTTGTCTTAATGTCAGTAACAAAAACAAAGTCACTGTGTTAACCCTTGTCAGCGTAACTACAGCCATAAAGTTACGGAGAATGGACCTTATGCATAGTTAACTGACACTAAGTTCCTTTCACTACTATTCACACCCATGGTGCTCTTAACAAGTGTGACTCCATTTTCCTGGGCTCTGCTCTACCGTGGCACTCCTATTTCCAGGCATAAGCACCCTGCTCTGTTCACCTATGTGCTCTGTCATTAGGGTCTGCCCTTTCACATGTATTAGTTGATATCACTCGCACAATAACCGGGCAAGACTAGATTAGCTGACACCTTACTTCTTCAAGATTGAGAGTATTAATACACAAGGGAAGAGTTGGAACAGGCACTTAGAAACTGCCTTTCTAAGAAGCAGCTACTCCTTACTTAGGCTTCAAGGTAACTCAATTCGGAATGAAAGCCTGCCTTCTCTACTTTGGTTTTGTTTGTCTCCTTTACTTGGGGTTACCTGCTTACCTCTCCAGGGGTCTCTGTATAATCTATCTCATCCCCTGAACAGTTGACAGCATAATTAAATCATGTCTTTAATCCTTCTTCTGTATCACGGTGGATACCCAGGATAGCGTATCCTCACAGGACAGTCCCCTGGAGCAGAAGTAACCCTATCACGGTAACTACCCCATCCCTGCAAGCAAGAAAGTTCTTCAAGATCAACCAGAGTTAACACAGTGACAGAAGTGCTGATCATTAGTCACCTCTTGCCCTACACCAATTCCTCTAACCCTAAAGCTGATGGCAGTGCTCTAAACACAAGGCTTAGCTCTGGACCTCCACAGTTCTCTTCCCAGGGCGCGCACACCGAGGAACCTCCCTGTTTTTGCTTGCCGTGCACACATGAAAGTCTTTTGTGATCACCCACCCCAAAATTGTACTCTTCATCTTTTGCTGAATCTACATAGAATGACTGTATGCATATGTGCACCAAACTAAACAAAGTGCTAAAGAACCAATTAATAGACTGTTGAGAAACAAAAACAGAGTATATGAAACTGAGAGACTTTGTTGAACAAGGTCTTAGACAGGGATGTTTATAAGACCTAACAGCATACAGTAGAGGTCAGTAACTCCAATTTCACTGCCACACTAAGGAACTAATGCTGAGGATACAACACAAAGAAAGGTTAGGTTCCAACAAGTCGATACAATAACAAGAACTAAAAGCCTACATTTACACATCTTGATGTCTTTTTTTTTTTAATATCAAGAAAGCAGTATAAAATTCTAAAAAACTGATCATATCAAAACTAAATCGAATAATGAAAACAATGTTTTATGCTCAACATTTTCCCCTTCCTATTCTCAAGATATTTTACAGGCTAGTAGTCACTTTCTTCCGAGACTTTTCAACAAATCATTGCCAAATATATAATCATAAAGATTTTTACCCAAGGCCCAATGCTTATTATACAATAATTATAGAAACAGAGTCCAGGAGACATATGCTGTCAACACTGTTGTCCTGTCTTCAAATCTTGGCTCCAGAGTTGAGTCTTTAACACACCAAGGTTCTAAGGTCACTAGTGACAGAGTCAATTCTCATAGACGGAGAATGCTCAGTCAACCCCTCCTCACTTCAACCTTATAAATATTTATTCTTAAAATGAAAACAAAATTTCTGAAATTCTGCTATAAAATATAGCAGAACTCTCTGAAAACCATCCAAGTAAACAAAAGGTGTTAATGATTTAAGTGTTCTACCAAGAATAAAGTGCCTCTCACTACCTATGAGACCATTCAAATACTGGTCCCAAGGAATTGCTATTTCCCCCAGAAATCTCATGCTAGGGAAGGAGATACCCAAAGCCTAAAATGCCAGCCAGGAGGAAGAACATATTCCTGGGAAGGGACTTCATACAATTTTGACAAATTGCCAGAGTACCTCGGGACGGACTAAGCCCAGACAAGGATGGGTCAATGCCAGGCAGGAGCATACCTTGACCAAGACTGCTTAGCCATGCTGTTATGCTCTTGATCTCTGTTCAAGCCTAAACCACATGTATGAATGCCAACAATGGACTTGTTAGTCACTGGAGCTCTCTCGGATTCTCTTCTCAATGTGAGGACACTAATAGAATTTCCTTTCTGTGCTTTTTTATTGCTGTTTCTCTGTTAGCTGGCATGCTGTGAACAAGACACTGAGCCTAGTTGTTAGAGCCTCAAAGGCTCAGGCTTATGCCCCCAAAACAACAGTTAGCGTGACTACATTTGCAAAAAGAAAAAAAAAAAACCAAAACTACAAAAATATGGTACCAAAGACTAACAGCATCTTATAGACTCACAGTGTAAACTGGCAGACAGGTGGCTGGTAGGGATTCATGAGTAGAATGCTTAGCCTATGTGCGCCAGAGGTTTTAGACAGAGTGGCAAAATAATGAAATGGAAGCGATCATGAGTCTCTGAAATGAAGAACTGTGGAATCACAGGTCAACAAGCAAATGGTTACTTAGCTGATTATTCTACCAGGCTCCAGAACTCAGGGTTATTTTAGTGTCAGTTATATGAAGACAGCATAGAATGGTAAAATCACCACCTCCATACTGAGGCTCACTGAAACATGTATTCAGGCTGGGTAAACAACAAATAGAGACACAAGAAAGCAGCTGTGGAACTGCTCCAATTTCACAGGAAATCCAAAAGGCAATTCAAAGATACTTTTCAGTTCATAATTGAAGGGGGGAAAAAAAACATTTTAAAATATAACCTGCAGCAATACACTTGCACAGCACACTGCCCTTTCACCCCAGCTGGGGAAGCAGAGGCAGGCAGATCCCTATGAGTCCAAGGCTGTCTCAAAAAACACCAAAATCGGGGGAAAAAACAAAAATACAACAACAACAACCCCCCCCAAAAAACAAAGCAACAGGAACTCTTTTAATAATAGAGTTAAGACAGGCCCACATGCTCTGCAATCAGCAGAACTAAAGCCTTTACAAGCACTCACATGAAAAGTGATTATATTATCACTTCCAAATACTAGGCATACTTATAAAAAGGGCACATACCCTAGAAGACAATAGATTACAGTTTTAGAATATCCAAAAAGTTTGTTACTCAAAATGGAATGAACTAATCTCCTTCCTGTATGACTTCTAACTTCCATCTCTAACACAAACTACCTTTAGCCAAGCCTCTCCTTGCTGCCACCATTTATAAACAGAAGGCAGTGGGGGAGAAGCGCAGAGACCTGGAACCCACAGAAAGGGGAACGAGAGAACTGGCTCCATAAAGTTGTTCTCTGACCTCTGTACACATGCCATGACACACATATGTGCGCTTACACACATACAACATATACACAGAAAGATAATAAAATAAATTTTCCAAAGATGCTGGGAAATTCAAACACAGGGCAAAGTATACGACATGGGAAAGAATGCACTATAGACAGCAAGAAAGAATTTCAGCCTTCCTTGATCCAAGCAAGACTACAACAGTAATCTATAAAAACAAGAAGTCATGTCATCTAGTTCCCCTCACAGTACCCTTATGGCTAGCTCAAGTTCAGTGTGGTTCTCTATCCAGAAATATCAGCGAAACTCCAAAACTCTTTAACCAAACCCAAATACTTCACCACCCAAACCCTAAGCTCTTGCCATCAGTCCAAATCCCCAAGTTGTATGCATCCCCACTCCATGTGGTTCTCTTACAGTTCTCTTTATTATATATACCTCTTTATTCTTGCAAGCTTGACCATAAAGAGCCTTAGTAGATTTTAAAGACCCTTTCCTTAATTCTCAAGCTCAGAATCAAACTTAAGGTCATAGTCCAGAACACCCTTCCTTTCTAAAATTTAATTCTGATGCACAGCAACAAACCCAATACTTCAGGACAGCAAGTCATTATCTAACAAAATGAATGAATTTTTACTTCCAAACTTGCCTCCCTCCCCAATTTTCTTTCCCCAGACCCAATAATGCTAATATGTAATGGACATAGATATTAGCTAACATATTAATGAAGTTTACAAATTTCTACTTATTCTCCTCTCCCTATCTCCCATAAGGAAGATAACCAATTCCTTGAGATCATTTTGGGCCCTTCCTTCTCTTTCCCACAGCCCACATGCAACTCTAGCTATGCCACCACCTCTGCTAACTTGAGAAATCATCTCATTATGAGCCTCTTACAAATACATTAATATATACTGCTTCTCTGAAGGGTAACAGGGTAATACTGCTCTTAGCAACAAATCAATAACCAGCTCCTAATCTCAGCTTTCATGACTTTATATGATCTATTAGCAAACACATCTGGGCTTGCCCAACTTTCCACTTCTGGAGCGATTTGTTCTTTTAAAATTTCAATCTCAATTTCTGAGTTCTCATTTATTGCCTTACCGACCAAGAAAAGTATCTTTCAGCTTCCCTCAACCCCTGCTGCTGATTTCCCCCACCACCACCAAGATTCTGCTGCTCCACTGTCTCTCTACAGCACTAAAATGTTTAGTTTTATTAACAAAGATGCTATTATAATACTTACGTTTGTTTGTTTGATTTTGGTTCCTCAAGACAGGGTTTCTCTGTGTAGCTCTTTAGACCAGGCTGGCCTCGAATTCACAGAGATCCACCTGCCTCTGCCTCCTGAGTGCTGGGGTTAAAGGTGTGCGCCACCAATGCCCGGCTAACACTTTTGTCTTTATACATTAAGATAAAACTTTAAATTTCCGGTAGAGTAAATATTAATGTAATCAACACAACAAAAGCTCTTCAGAGCCCTCAGTTTAAGACTGTGAAGAGTGTCCCATACTAATATGACAGCTGATTTAGACACACCTCAATCATGTTCTTTTCTTCCTCCTCCTCCATCCAATCTCTTTTCATAGAAATGCTTGTCCCCATCAAAATAAAGGCACACATATAAATGCTGCACACACATGTGGGTGAGCAGACATACCTGTACTTCCTAGTTCTGTCGTCTGAGATCACCAAGAAGGAATGACACTCACTGCATCCAGCACCCAGAACTTAGTTTCTATTTATCATTATCCAACTATAACAAACCAATGACTACTTAGGAAATAGCTGATTCCACATCTAGGACAGGAAAAAACAGAGTATGTGGTGATCAGAATATGTCAAAAGGGACCAATGATGGAAAGAATTCCTAAAGACTCAAACTGGAACAATATAAGCAAACAAATAAACAATGATTATCCTGGATTATGATCCTATGGAATAAATATCAATACTGTAATGATAAACACAGTGTGTCAAAGTATCTCCTCAAAGATAATTTGACTTACTGTGGAAAAACCTGGCAAACACCACCTTAAATGATGAAGTTACAGGCCACATGTATCCCCTGTAGAATGCCCTGAAGGGGATAGAGGGTCACATCTGTGGCACTGTCAAAAATGCAGCCCTTTGATTTCCCCATACCAGGTACTGTCTGGGCACTAAGGATACTGTGAGCTCCATTGGTGAGCTAGGAATACATGGTCTCTAGACTTTTGCAGTATTGCATTTATAAAGTAACTCCAAGGTTAAGTTTTAACCCCACTGGAAAACAAAATTAAGGCCCCAAAATAAGTCTTGCTTAAAACTGTATTAATTAGAAGAGAATATGGAAATTTAAATCCAAATCTTATATATCCAGGGACACATAAGACCTAACTACTATTTTCTGGGGATTATTTCTTAGATTCATGTTGCTAATAAGGAACTTCATTCAGCGAGGCCTCTCACCCACAAGCTATAGTTTCAAAACTAGAACTGGGACTAAGAACTCAAGAGCTCAAACTAGCAGTGCCTGTCTTCACAGGACCTAAAGACAAGTGGGCCTCTCAATGCCCTCTCACAGAAAGGAGAGCCAGAGGTCTCATCCCTCCCTGAGGATTTACAAGTAGTCAAGGGTTGCTGGGGGAGGGAAGAAGCATTTTCTTCAGTGGTGTAGTCACCAGTAAGCTGCCCTTTACCCATGCTGTATAAATAAATAACCCTAACTAAACTGATAGGCCTACAACACATTCATGCAGTGATGGGGGGGATGGGAGGGAAAACAGCTGACAGCAATATACAAGAGATTCATGATGCTACTCACTGGTACAGTAATAATAACCACTACCTACCCCCCAATGCCCCCAGAGTGAAACAACATTACAAAAAGAATACTTTGAAAATCATAAGGTACCAAATGAACATTATCTGTTATTCACACCACACACTGCAGGTGTGTGGCTGCTTAGACATGCAGAGGGTTACTAACTGCTACAAAATAGCCCTGTTTATACATTTTGCTATCTAAAATTTAATCCAGTTAAACTGCATTATCTTTCATTTAAAACTCTCCTTCTAGCATGGCAGCTCCTAACAGATGGTGATTCCAGTTCTTGGGGGGTGGGGAGGGGAGTCCAGAACCCTCTCTGGCTTCTGTGGGCACAAGACACACATGTGGTGCACAGACATGCATGCAGGCAAAACACCCATATGTACATTAAAGTAAAATAAAGAGTATCTTTCCATTTCCTCGCCTTTCAATACACTATCCATTTCCAGGACTGGCAAGGCAGTTCAGCAGGTAAAATGCTTGCTACACAAGGCTGACGACCTGGCCTTGACCTTAGAACCCACAAAAAAGACAGAAGGAGAGAGAAGTTCTCTGACCTCCACACGTGTGCCATGGCACATCCCCACCCCAAATAACAATAACAAAGTTATATAAAAATATATATGTGTGTACATTCCCAAATACTGGTTCTCTTTTATTTTTCTTCTTTAGCCTATGAGAACATTTGTCACCTTCTCAGGATCATGTCTGAACACAGAAATGTATTTTGAAATTCTGCTACATCATTTATAAAGATGCCAAGTTGGAATGTTCAAATACCACTACAAAAACTGGATTCATGATTTTTTTTGGGTGAATTATATTTTAACCAATACATATGTAAAGCCTTAAAAAACCCATACTGAAGAAAACAAAAACTGTTATAATGTTTGCATTACATCTCAATATTATTTATGATAATAAAAGCTATAAAATCTAATGCTCAATAATAAACTACAGGTATTATACAGTTATTAGTTATATCACATTTGATTAACATGAATGACAGAAAACATTCATGGTAAACGTTAAGTGGTAAATAAAAAATTTTAAGTATGAAAAGACATTTTTACAGCTTTATGAAATACACAAACATGTTTGGGGGAGGCAAACATTGCCATAAACACAAACACCTACACAGGAAAACAACAACAAAAAATACTAAAAAGATATCTAAGAAACATTAACAGTGGTTATTCTATGGTAGTAAGATTACAGCAGCCATTTTATATTCTTTTTATGGTTTAAAACTTTCAGTTTTTTTTTCACAGTGTGTATTACTTTATTATCCTAAAGTGACATCAATTCCAATCCAATTCCAATAAGTACATGTGCTTATTATTGGAATGGTAGCACATGGCTGTAATTCTCACACTTGGGAGGTGGAGGCAAGAGAGCCAAGAGTGAGTTCAAGGCCACCCTACACGATATCCTGGACATAACAAAAGAATGAGTAAGTAAGAGGGGAAGGGAGGAAAGAAAGGCACGAAGGAAGAGAAACACCTACTATTAGCCATATCTTACCTTACAATACCCCAACTGTGCTATTAATGGAAGCTGAAAGTTCCATTAATAATGGGTTAGTTTTTAAAACTAAATTTTAATCAAAAAGTTTTTTTGATTCTCACATCACCTGCAAAAATTCAATTCAAGCAATAATACATGAAGTGTCACTAAGAAAAACTAAAATCATTTCATTCTACTATACAACTAAAATGGCTATAGTTAAAATCTAGTCCATGACTAGTCCAGATACCAAGAATATGGAGCAATTTGTATATGTTGCCTAACCAATCACACTTGCCAACTCCGTAACTGACTCCTGAGGAAACATCCAAAAGCAATGAGTACAAATACAAATGGAAACTCAAAGCAGCGCTTCTCAAAGTGGTCTAGAAACAAGCCCCCCCTTTTTTTGTGGGGGGGGTGTGCTGGGGAGTGCTGGGGACTGAAACTAGCTCCTTCTGCTAGCTGAGCAAACAATCTATACTGAGTACACCTACAGCCCACTCTAGAAACAGTTTAATTGTCTACAATACTATAATGAACAGTAAATTCAGGAACGAGAATAACCTACTAAAGTCATGTGATGGCTATATTTCATAAGCATAACAAAAAGAGTACATAGTATATATGGTTATATTTCTTATCAAATTCAAACTTAAGCAAGCTAATAGACCACGATAAAAACATAAGGATAATAGAAATAGGGGTAGTCTCTGAGTCACTAGTGATGTTCTATGCCTTGATCTAGACACAGGAAAGTTACTTTTGACTAAATTTATAAAACTTAAATTTATGAACCTAACAATTTATCCAATTTTCCTTATGATCTAATAATACATGTACAGAAAGAATCTAAATATGTATGTATACACACATAAGCATTGCTTTTACCACTATTTAAAAAGCATACTACATAGAAATAAATATACCAATGTTTGTCTACACATTAAAATTTTCTAGGATACCAATATTAGTAATCTCTTTGGGATTAGAATAGATAAAAGATGGAGATAAGGAATCCCCAGCCATCTATTCAGGAATGTGTGTGTTTGGAGATTGAAACATGGCCAGAACCTTGCACATCCTAGGTAAGCACTCTGTAACTGAGTTATATAAAAGCCTAGAGAACTTTTACCTTTTCTGTGTATTATTATTCTCGTCATAGTATTTCAACATTTGTAATAGCTACGTGGTCAATTTATAATAAAATACACTCACAATAGATATGTCTGACCCAGCTGAGCTGAGCTTCTAGCTCTGACCTAAACAAAGTCCAACTTGTAAATTCTCATAAAGCCATCTAGAGAGGAATTTTCTATTAATAGTTTACATCCACCTATGGGGGGGGGGGAAGTTGGTGAGTTAGATCAAATTCATTTAAGATCAGAGGAAAATAGTAGAAAGCAGAATCTTTTGGGTTTGCTCACTAAAACAAACAACTACAAATCAAGTATTCCTAATCCAAATCTACAAAGTAGTCCAAATTCCAAAATCTCCTCCATGAGTGCTGAAATGATGCCCCAAGTGGATGGAACCTTGCAACCTTGGCTTCATGTATCAGGCTGTACTCAGAATACACAGTAAAAATACTGTATAAAAATTTCCTCCAGGTTCTGTATAATAATGTATATGACACAAAAATTACTATCCTAACCTGGGTCCCATCACTGAAATCTTATTAGTCATAGGCAAATATTATTCTAAATCCAAAAGAAAAGGCCAAAATCTAACATACTTCTAGACACAAGCATGGCAGCAAAGTAAATCAACCTGTTGAAGAGCTACTCTAATTCATCCACTATGAAATGAACTGAGATGGGCATGTTCGTGAATCTGAGGCCAGCCCAGGACTATATAAAGTGAGCTCCTGGCCAGCTGAGACCACATAGTATAACCTAGTCGCAATTCATAAACCAACTAATAAAAGGAATTGACATCAGTAATTGTAAGCAATAACATAATCTCATCAAAGAGCATGAAGTTTCATTCAGCCATGTCTTCTCTATTTAGAAACTGATTTCTATCAAGACTTCTAAGTGCTCGTAGCATAGGAGGAAAACAGGAAACATGAGTTCAACTGCCTCTAAAAATTATATCCACACTATGCTGAAGTAATTGAATGTTAAAATGCACACCTTCTTAAAACACAGCCCTAACAAAGGCCAAGAAAAAACAGCCCACAAACGTAACAAATTACTACTGAATCTCCCAAATGAATCTGGAAAAGATACGCAATAGTAATTAAGAACAGACTATAACTTACAAATGACTTTGAAAAAGCATACAATATAATTATAATTGTCTGTGCCATCTTCCTTAATGATAGGATTTCAGAAAAATTTGAAACTCCAAAGCAAAACAGAAGTCTTACTCCAATGGCCAAATATATTTTGAGTTTACAGACCAATTAAAAACTTATTCAAAGAAACAAAACACATTAAAATATAGCTACGATTCTACCATGCTGCTTTACAGCACAGAAACTCATGATTTCAAATGTCAAAGCCACTGAGAAGCTGCAGCAGGTACAGGCACCCATCCTCAAGCCTGATGACTGGAGTCTGTTCCCCACACAGTGGAATAAGAACAGACTCCCGTAAGCAGTCTTTACACATAAGCTTTGAAAAGATGTCTGTAAGGATGGCACATAGATGCTGCAGTGAATCTTTCAGGGTTTCTATATACCTGAAATAGTTTCTGTATACCACGCTGTGACAAGGACATGAATTTTTAGGTAGCTCCCAATTTATAAAATATTTTCACTCAAGTGAAAAAATCCAACAGTTTATGAGAATATTGTTCATTATAATTTGCTCCAGTTTGTATACAGACACAAACCTTTCCTGTTAACATGCTTGTCATCAAACTGGAAAAGAAAAGAACACAAATGTTTAGGAGTCCTCAAATCCTCTTTGATGAATTAGTACAAATAAGAAGGTAAGCAAAAGCTTTCTTAACTTTCTAAGATGAACTTGGTTTTGGCTGCAAAGATTCTAACAGAGTGCTGTGTAGTGAGACAGTCAGCAGAGATGACAGCCTGCATGGATACTGCCCAACAGAAACTGTATCGCTGACAAGCATCTGGAGTATGCCCAGTGAGGTTAAATAACTCAAGTTTTAATTTAAATGTAGCATATCAGAGAGCAAATGTTCAATGAGTGAAGTACACACTAAAAAGTTGGCCTCTACTAATTCAGTGCAGAAAATCAAAATAAACCCTGAGAACAAAGCTGCAGCAAATAAAGTTTTAGCTGTAACTTTCAATAGTCACTAGAGAGAATTTACTA
This sequence comes from Phodopus roborovskii, assembly GCF_943737965.1. NCBI lineage: Eukaryota > Metazoa > Chordata > Mammalia > Rodentia > Cricetidae > Phodopus > Phodopus roborovskii. Next base: position 18,596,953 of record NW_026126469.1, on the reverse strand, counting down.
AGGGCACAGAGCCAAAAGTCATTAACAGTTAGTTTGAGGAAACCCAGTTGTCAATTCTAAACCACAGGTAATATAAAAAGGGGTTATTTGCGATTTCCAAATGCAAGAAGAAAACCATGCTTGGTGTCACTTTTTAAAACAAACTCTAAAAAGAATGTAGAGAGCAGACTGTTGCTCTTAAGTCTATACACACTGAGGAACAGGATCATTCTGTTCTGGTTGAAACTCCCTTTCAAAGAAAAACAATGCATACTTAAACCCCAAGCCCGACCCTTTGCCACTAACAGCAATATATGACTAAGAAGGGAAAAAAATTCCTCATGTCTATTTATGTCCCAGTATAAAACAATGTTACATAAATCCCATATTCCGACCATCTGTTAAATGGCATGACCAATTTTTAAGTTTCATTTATCATTATCTTAGAGAAATGACAAACCTAGTTTGGGTAACCATACAAATGGAGTATCGAGCAGACATTTTAAAAGAATAAGGAGTTGAGAAAAGCCCCAATGTGCTGATAAGGAGGGGAAACCCTCACAATCTTGTGATAATTTAAAAAAAAAAAAAAAAAAACATGAAGAGACACAGCAAAATGTTAGAGGTGGTCATGTATCAGTGATGGATAGGCTAAGAACATGAAAGGACAGTCATTCTGCAGATATCAACACCTGTATCCACATAAGCCCCATGTACCTATGTCCACAACAGTTTTACTTGTACCAACCAAAAGTTGGAAACAACTACAATGCACTTTCAATAAGAGAGTATTGACCTGTGACCTAAGAAGAATGGATTACAGATGACAGCTCTGATTCATTTATATGTCGAGTAAAAAAGTCAGTCACAAAAGGTCACATATTATTGCTTTCATTAATAAAACATCCTTAAAAATGACCAAATTACAGAGTGGAAACCAGATTGGAGGTGGGCAGAGGGTTAGGAGTAGGGCAGGGATGGATTACAAATGTTTAGCTCTTGTCTCTTCCCCTTTCTGCTCTTCCTATCAACTACCCAAGAGGTTCTCAGTCCCCACACTGTTAGCTAGAGTACTGCATGGAAAGCCCACCCAGTAAAAGCAGATGTCAAAGCAGCTCGGGGTGTGTAAGTTATTGTAGGTCAAAGGTAGTGTTTGCCTAGCAGGCTTGAGGTGCAATTGCCAGCAAGCCAATACATTTCCCAAAAGATATTTCTCAAGATGTCAGATCCCAGGCATAGTAGAAAGGTTCTCCACAAAGAAAGGAAGCTCATGCAAGTGTGCTGGTGGGCATAAAAGTGAATACAGTGTAACTCTGAGAACTAACAGACAGGCCACCCTAACAGTGTCCCAGAAGAGTCAACAGGAAAAGCAACTGCTGTTCTTTATCCTTGTATTAACTAAAAAATGATACTTTAAATAATACTATTTGCTACAGCATCCAAACAAAATGTGTTTAATTACACAACACTGAAAACTATAGACAATGCTGGGGTAAACTGAAGAAAACCAAAAATGTGCAGAGGTATGCCATCTGACGAATTAGAAGTCACTGCTATTTAAATGTTGATTATAATAAAACCAATACCTAGAATTAACGTGATCCAAATAAAAACCAGTTGACTCTAAATGAAGACTGAGTCTGCATATGGAATACAGGGACATAAACTGTCCTAACAGTCTTGCGCAAAAAAAAAATAAATAAATAAAAAAATAAAAAAATAAAAAAAAACTGGAGGCATTATTCTACCTGATTTCAAACTTTACCATGGAGAATAGAGTCAAAAAGTGATTCTGACTTAAAGACAGACACTAAGCCAGGCAAACAGAAACAAAACTCCAGAGAAGACCTACAAAAATCCAGAAAAAGTGAAGAGCAATAAATACATTTAATAATAGCTTTATTAAAATGAGAAAGCACACACAAGGAAGAGAAAGATCATGATGTTCAGATATTAAAGTAATAAAACATTAGTCAACAAGGAAAAAGAATGAAGTATTAATACTCAGTCAACATGGATATAAACTAATAACATGCTTCACCAAAGCAGCCAGACATGAGCGCAACATATAATTCCACTACATGAAATTTCCAAGAGAGACAATAATAAACTATGATGGAAAAGAATCCTAACAACTATGGAGGTAATCGACTGGGAAGAATTACAAAACAACCTTCTAGAATAATGAAAATGTTCTGTATCATGATGGGTTGTGGATTATATGTATGCAGCTGTCTGAACTCTGAATTGAAAATAGAAGCTTTTCACTTTAAATCTTTCCTCAAATAAAAACAAAATGCATCTTCACTTAAAAGCCTGGGCTGCCTTGATAGCCCAAGTATTTAGAATACAAAATTGGGGAGTGAAAAAACAACTCGGGTCAAGAATGCGAGCTGATCTTGCTGAGAAGGAGGACAAAGTTTCCAGCGCCCTACTTACCGCTGCCTCTAACTCCAGCTCCAGGAAGACACCTCCAGCCTCCACATGCACAAACCCATACACACAGACACACATCTACCCTTATATAGTGGAATACACTTTTAATCCCAGCATTCAGGAGGCAGAGGCAGGTGGATTTCTCTGAGTTGAGGCCTGCCTGGCCTACATAGTGATTTCTAGAAGAGTCAGGTACAAAACAGAGAGAGACTATGTTTCAAAAAAGGAAACCACATAAACATAATAAAAAATGAGAAAAAAATTTTAAACTCAGAAAATTTAAAGGCAAGGCCTAGAAAATAAGCCTTAAAGGATAATAACAATAATCTTACAAGCAAAGATTAACAAAATTAAGTTGACCACAATAAAAATCATACAAAGCAAAAGTTTTCAAAAGCTAAGATGTCAACAAGAATATTGCAGGCATAAATAAATATAGCATATATAAAAGAAACATTAACTGTCACAGTGGACCTGGTAAACTAATATCGTCTGATTTCCTAGAAAGGAAATAGAGGGAGAGTGCAATAACCTCCTATAAAAGAAGTAAGTCAATGAAACCACTGAGGTACAAATGAAGCCATTTGACTGAGGGAGTAACAAGTTCTTTCTCTCTCATTTGGGTAGAAACTAAAAGGAAAAGGATGTTCAGGCTACAGTCTCTCCACTCAAAGTCTATAGATTACTAGATACAACCACCTTGCTGTCACCTGTAACCCCAGCTTCAGGGCATCAGAGGCCCTCTTCTGGTCTCTACAGGGACACCCCCCCCCAGCGAGTGTGCGCGCGTGCGCGCACACACACACACACACACACACACACACACACACGCACACACACATGCACGCACACACAGTCAAAAATAACATCAATTTTAAAAAAGAAGAAATCAACAGAAAAAATGAAATATTAGTGTTTCTTAAAGATACCAATAAAATCAGTAAGCCACTTCCGGAGGAAGGTGGCACAGTGCAGTACTCAACAGATATGGTATCAGTTTTACACGATAAGGAAGCTCTAGAGACCACTCTAAACTCTGCAAATACAGGTTAGCACTACTCAGCTATAAAATTAAGAATGGTAAATGGCACTAAACAACAAAACATGTGCCTATAGCCAGGCTGAGAGAAAAAAGCACTACTGATATCAAACAGAAAAGAAGCAACTACATGGGCATTAAACAAGTAATAAAACTGGGAACAGCTTTGTGTCTGAAAACTGGAAAACTTCAACAGAATTGACCAGTTTATTGAAACAAACTGCTGAGATTCATAAAAGAGATGATCTAAATAGGCCCAGATCTATAAAAGAGAATTTGTCAAAGATTTCTCTAAGTCTTCTAAAATAGCACCAGGTCCTGATGAATTTTAGCAAGCATATAAGGGAATGTGAATCAACTCTCTCCTCTTTTCTGGCTGACAGAAATATTACTTTATTTTGTTTTTCAAGACAGGGTTTCTCTGTGTAGCTTTGTAGACCAGGTTGGCCTCAAATTCACAGAGATCCGCCTGCCTCTGCCTCTTGAGTGCTGGGATTAAAGGCATGCACCACTACTGCCTGGCTCTAGCAGACAGGAACAGGGACTAGTTCCTAACTTATTCTGAGGATTGGAATACCAAACATCAAAACTAAACAATGACATCAGAGGCAAAGAAAATTACACAACACTCTTTTTCTTAAGTTAGAAAAGTAAAGTATCAAACCAAATCTAATTATGTATACAAAGAATTGTACAAGGATTCATTAAAGGCACATGAAACTGGCTCAACACTCAAGCACCAATTCATGTAGGCCACTATAAAGGGACCTCTGCAACTGAGTAGACACAAGGTGGTGTATATATGCATAGTTGTAAATGGTTACCCAGTTTTTCACGTTATGTTTCAAAACCTGGGTTACGGGAAGGAGGGAGGGAGACAGGGAGGGAGGCAGGGAGACAGGGAGGGAGGGAGGCAGGGAGACAGGGAGGGAGGGAGGCAGGGAGCCTAGAATCCACAATCTACCAAGAGAGACCATGAACAAGTCATCACAAATCTCCATTTCAGGGTCCAACCTAGCATCCGTAGAAGTTGCAGGACGGTGAGGAAGAAGCACTATGCTAAAGAACAAAAAGTTGTGGCTAAACATTCAGGCAGGATATATAATGATCCTCACGCAAAGAACAAGTATAGCATTGATAATGCAGAGGGATAAGATCCTCAGAACCTCATACCAGTGGTGTAAGAGATAAGACTTAGAATATGGTTGTGGTTTTACTCATTACCGAGTTTTTTTTTTTTTTTTTTAAAGCAGACAACTGGGTGTGGTGTCAGCGTGCCTATAAGACTCTTCATCAAACACAAATAAATGAAAAGGTGGAAGAAGACAAGTAAGACACGGGTACCTAAAAGGGACTATCTTGGGGTAGGTGAAATTCCACCACCAAGGAAGCAGAGGCAGGAAGCTGTGACAAACTTTAAGGATGGCCTGGTCGACACAGCAAATTCCAGGCCATCCTAGGCTATATAGTGACAAACTGCCACAAACATGCAAACAAACAAATAGCAACCAAAAAACAACCAAAAAGCCAGAAAGAACACCTTCAGTGCTGAGCCCTAATATCTAGGACAGGGAAGAGTAAAGGCCTGATACTGTTTCCAAAGACAGAACGCAACCAAGTATATACAAAGAGGATGGGACACCAGAAAAATGGAAAAAGGCAGAGTACATGAGACCCTGAGGTCAGTCTCAATAGTACACAAAAAGCGGCAGGAATAAGACACAAACACCCCAGAATGTGATCCTTCTCTAACATGTTTAAGGTCCAGGCTCCATGCTCTTTATGAACATAGATGCTAGGCTGGGTGGTGTTGATGCAAGCCAGCAATCCCCCTGCGAGTTCCAGGACAGCCAGGGCTACATAGAGAAAAATCAAAACAAACACCCAAATGCTAAAATATTCAGTGTCTTTCAAAGTAAGTACTTAAAACTAGTACACACATAACTTGGCCAAAGAAATAAATGTTGGAAAGGATAGATTTCTAAAATAATGACACAAAACTCTGCTTTTCAAATCTGATGGCTGGCTGTCCACAGCTTAGGCGGTCTACTAAGAGAATGACTGGCCTTTAAACTTTGTGATTTCTGTGGTGACTTCCACATTAGCATCTCTAGTTTAGCTCAGTGTCGAGTTAGTACTTACAGGGACATTAAGTGCATACTGAAGTCCTTGAGGAAGGCGTTCGTGTGTCTCCATCTGTTCTTCATCATTTTTCACCGTCTCCTCGTGAACCATGAGTTCATCATGCGATATCATATCCTGTTGTCTCATTTCACTGTCTTGTAACACTTCATCTGCAGCAAGGATCTCCTGGTGAGGCAAACTTCGATCTTGAAGTACTGACTCTTGCAGTTCTCCAGACACAGCAGACTGGCCAGACACTCCACCCATTACAACCATTGCCCTGGAAGACTGCATTTCGTCTATGCCGCCACATTTAAGAAACAATCCTTCCAGTTTGTCGTCAATGTTCATGCTTAAGTATAACTGCCTAGAAAAATCAAGTTTGGTAACAAAGCATAACAAATTAGCTTATATGTCTAACATGGTAGGCTTTTTTTTTTTTCAAATTATAAAAAGTATACATTCAAACAGAAAGTTTTTTATTTATCTAATTCTAATTACCAAGATTGACTTCCAGAAGCTAGAAAAGTAAAACAAGCTTTCACTTTTAAATTAAGGATAATCCTAGTTTATTTCATTACTGAAATTGAATATTACGCAAAGTAGATTAAAAGAAGTATTTGTAGGTTCAAAAACCTTCAGATTTCAACATATTATAGTGTCATAAATTTAAAAGGAGGAAAACATAACCTGACAGAGAATACTAACAGGCAAACCACTGAAGCAAATAAAACCCTTCATAAATCCTAAGAAAGGGCTGTGACCTGGCTCAGTTAGTGCAGCACTTGGCAGACACACTCAGTAAGCCCCAGCACCACATCCAATGGGCACAGTACACATGCCTGCAAGTCCAGCACACTGCTGCACTCTGAGAACATGAGAGTACACAGGATGAATATAATCCTCAATCTCCAAGTGAATGAGTACAGGGAGTGAGTCTTACGCTTTGGTTTACTGACCTCTTCTCTAAAGACAGTGCTGAAGATCACTTTTGGTTTATCACCAAAATTAAGTTAAATTCCAATCATGACTAAAATCAAAATGTCCTTTTATTTACCCAGGCCATCAAGGGATGGCCTTTTCTTATGTGAACAGTTCATAGACCTTTATAAACTGCAGAGCAAACAAAAGTCTAACTCAGACTTGCTTGTCTTGCCTTCTCAGGTACCAGGTATTTTCAGGACGGAGGACATAAGATGACCAGAGAGCAGCATTTGATATTACTTCTCAAAATCTTCACATAGCAAACAAACTCTTAAAGGTCAATTGTTTATAGCTTCTATCTTCACTCTGTTTTACATGTTTCTTAGAGAACAAGCCATTCTACAACCAAGTAAATGTGTAAAGGGCTAAAATTTGATTATTCTTGTCAATACTCTGGAAACCCTTGAAAACTATGCTTTATTTCTAAACTATCTATTGTTTTCTTTTAAAATGTGGAAAACTGTACCAGAGAGAGTCATGCATATTTAGAATAGAACAGTTTAAATACTAGGCCTCAGAAATCTGAAAAATAATAAAGAAAATAGGTTTGAAAAAGTATGGTCTGAACTGCCTGTCAGCCTCTAAAGAATGCCCAGGAAACTGTGGGTACTCTTAACCTAACATTTGGTTTGACAATAAATTGCTTTGGGTTGCAAACCCCATTTATGATTTTTAAAATATACTGGAGATAAAATTATTAAAATTTAAAAAAAAAGAATATGGAAAGCCCCCAATTTGCAGGATATTTATTGCATCTATTGCTGCACATCTACAATTATTTTTTAAAAACTGAGTTTTAGAAGATGTAAAAAGAACTTTTAAAAAATCAAGTTAAAGTAAGTGGTTTGGGGAAAACTCAGGTTTTGTTTTGTGTTATCAAAAGAAAAGCATTCAGTTGATAATGCTACTCCTGCCCAAACTGGGGGCCTATAGTAGAGGATTTTAACTGCCACAGTTTTGATCAAAAATTGAAAATTATATTCCTGTACCTGTATCAATTTGGGAGGGGGACAAACATACAAATTTATAAAATACAATATCAAGCTGAAGCAAGTATTAAGGAAGCACTTTAGAGACAAAGGATATTTGGGGTGAAGGAAGCATCAAGTACTTCAATAGGAAAATAGCATGCTTCAAATAGAGCAGGCAAATTAAAAATAAGGAGAAACAGACCAGGGAGAAAACAAACCTGGCCTCTTCAAAAATCTTCCTGAAAACAATTATATGGCAAGATGACAAGACTCTTCCTTCTCACCCATGGCTACATACTCCTAATATCCTATATTAAGTCAAATATTTAGACTTAAACTGGATAACTACAAATGTGTTAGACACAGTTTACCTGCAATAGCAAAAATACTTTGGTATCAATGATCACTGCTCCTACTTTAAAGTAAGCCTTGGGAAATATTTATCAAAAGAAAAACTGTGTGTAACACACACACACACACACACACACACACACACACACACACACACGATTTCTCTGTGAAACAGCCCTGGGTGTCCTGGAACTCTGTAGACCAGGCTTGGGAAATATTTATCAAAAGAAAAACTGTGTGTAGCCCCCTACCCCCCCAAACACACACACACACACACACACACACACACACACACACACACACACACACAGGATTTCTCCGTGAAACAGCCCTGGGTGTCCTGGAACTCTGTAGACCAGGCTTGGGAAATATTTATCAAAAGAAAAACTGTGTGTAGTCCCCTACCCCCCCCAAACACACACACACACACACACACACACACACACACACACACACACACACACACACAGGATTTCTCTGTGAAACAGCCCTGGGTGACCTGGAACTCTGTAGACCAGGCTGGCCTCAAACTCACAGAGATTTACCTGCCTCTGTCTCCCGAGTGCTGGGATTAAAGTCATGCCTCACAGTGCCCAGGAAACTGTGGGTACTCTTGACCTAACATTTGGTTTGATAATGAATTGCTCCCCTATCCCAAGAGGCTTATTTATTAAAAAGGTTGGCACCTCAATGTGGGTGGTTCTGGGGGGAGAGTATAGAAATTTAAAGAGGTAGAACCTAGCTGGAGGAAGCAGGTCATGGGGCTGGGTCTTTGGGAAACATTATCCCTGTCTCCACCAGTTTAAATAACCTGCATTCAAGCATTAAAAAAAAAAAAAAAAAAAAAAAAAAAAAAATCTCAGTTCAAGATCCTGCCCTTCTGTCTGTTTGTTGAGCTTGGTAGTTACAGCATTTCCTATTTTTTGTCACTGAGTAATATGGAACTTCAAATGTATATTATGAGTCAAAACAGAATACGACAGTCAAGGTTAGAGACCTAAACATCATTTTATTTTCTATGAAAAGAGTATTTTCCAACTTAAGAAAGGGTCAACAATATGCACCCTTAAACCAGAACCCATGAGGCTAAATAGGAGCTTCTCAAGGCCAGCCTGGCCTACAGAGTGAGTTCCAGGACTATAGCGAACAGAGAAACACTGTCATGGGGTGTAGGGAGTGGGGGTTGGGAACACCCACCAGACACAAACTTCTCTTTAGGCAGACACACAAAGAAGGTTTTTTTTTTTTTTTTTTTTTTTTCTAAAAATCAATTATTTCTCTGGCCTATCACCAAGGAGCTTGGGATAGAACCCAGAGACGTGGGCATGCTAGGTGAGCATTCACCACTGAGCTATATCCCTCACAAATGGCTTCTGAACCAAAACAGTTTCACCAAACCCCTGTTTATTTGGAGGATTTCAGTTACACTGATCTGGAATTCATAGTTCTACACTATTTACAAATCAGAGAGAGATCCATTGCAAACACATAACTTGAGAACAACAAATGTCAACCAACCAGCTGGTTGTGGTGCTGCATGACTACAGCCATAGCACATGGGATACAAGTTTAGTGCTTGCTAGCCAGGTCAGTACAGCAAGGCAAACAAAATGCATATGTATGTGGGTATGCTTGGTGGGGGATGATGTGTGCTCATAACATATTATGCCTCATGATATCAAATTTGATGAAATGAAGAAACCTCAATTAATACCAGAATGAACCTTGACAAGTTTCTACTTCATTCCTTCAAAATATAGCTTTGAACTACTCAAAATTGTTTATTTTTCATTGAAAATCAAAATATTTCTTGTCTAAGCATAGTCTATATTCAGATACATCTCAAATATACTTTTCCTTTTTCTTTTGGTTTTTTTGAGACAGTCTTCACTCTTCAACCCAGTTTGGCCCTGAATTCATAGCAATCCTCCTGCCTCATCCTTTCCAAGTACGAAGAGTTACAGGCATGAAACCATGCCCAGCTCAGATACATCTATGTATAAAAACCATTTTGCATATTATAAAGTCTTTCTTGAAAACTACATTTTTAAGTGCTAATATTTCAAAACATCCTAGTAAGAGCCATGTTTATAATGGCAATAAAACAAAATGGTCTTTCTGATCAGTGCCAGCAGCAACAGAAGTTCTATATTGAAGTGATAGTCATAATTTTAACAGATATTAATAAATTAACAATTAAGAGATTTTTCAAGATAAGGGTCATCCATTTTGTAAAGAACAACTCAAATAAAACTGACCACTTTTAACCATATAAGAAATAATCTATAAATACTTCAGGAAAAATTAGTAGACATTCCCACATAATAGGAAAACCCCTTGAAAACATAGGATCTAAGCACATAACATATTCCAAATATTTATCAGTATGTCTTCTAAAGCAACACAACCAGAAAATATTGGCATAGAGAAATTAAAAAATTACATTTTTGCTAACTCAAACTATTTAAGAAGCAGATATAATTTATCTGTATCGAGAAGTTATTTGGGGAGAGGGCACACCAAGTGAGCAACCCTGAGTCCTAGTTATATACAGCATCCAACATATTTGGTACCAACACAGACTCAAACGACTGACTCCATTAGAAAACTGAATTCCATCATTCCATGTAATACAGATGTGAGAAAACTTCCCTGGGTACAATGAAGAAATGTTAAAATGTAATATTAATTAGGTATTAATTTGTTTAATGTACTTCATTACTGACCAAGATTTGTCTAAAACAAATCTAATAACATTAAATATGATACAATAAGTGTGTCAGACAGCTGGCTGCCTAATACCCACACCTAAAACCTATCTATCTTCTATCTAATAATAAGTTATATGATAGAGCTAGAGATGACTCTAAGGGCAGTGGTGGCCCTTGCCTTTAATTCCAGTACTCAGAAGGCAGAAGCAGGTGGATCTCTGTTAGTTCAAAGCCAGCCTCGTCAACAGAATATGTTCCAGGATAGCTAGGGCTGTTACACAGAGAAACCCTGTTTGGGGGATGGGGATGGAACCACATGCTCCTCTTAAGGAGGACCTGGTTTGATTCTCATCACCCACACAGTGACTCACAACCATCTGTAACTCTAGTTCCAGGGTCTCCAACACAATCTTCTGACCTCTATAGGCAGCAGGCATGCACATGTTGCTCATATATACACAAAGGCCAAAACACCCATAACGATAAACAACAACAAAAGAAAACTCTAAATTTATGGGGCACATAGCTGCCAAGGTAAAACTTATTGCCCAAGACCTCCTTACAGGTGGTAGTCAAATAACAAAGTTATGGCCAATAGGATATAAATGGAAGATATACATACAATTGCTGATAAGAAGGAAAAAGAGCATAATAAAGCTGGAGATGGCTCAGTAGTTAAAAATCACTGACTGATCTTTTGGAGAACCTGGTTTCAATTCCCAACATCCACACATCAGCTCACAACCAGCTGTAAATCCAGTTCCAGATCTGAAACCCTCTTCTGGCCTCTGCATAAACCATGCAAGTACATGGATTACAGATATACAAGTAAAACACCCATACACATAACCTAAAATAATAAATTGCATAGTGTTCTCCAGTTTTCTTCTCACCACTGGGCAGGTACTATAGTAACCACACTCAATAAGATGGAATCTAGCCAGGCAGTGGTGGGGCATATCTTTAATCTCAGCACTCAGGAAGTAGTGGCAGGTAGATCTCTGTGAGTTCGAGGCCAACCTGGTCTATATAGTGAGTTCCGGGACAATCGTGTAAGACCATGTCTAAGGGGAAAAACTCTCTTTATTAAAAAAAAATAAAAAATAAAAAAAAAAAAGATTTCTCCAGATATAAAAATCTAAACTGAAACTATTATATAAACCCAATATGAAATCTATCATCCAACAAAACCAGTTTAAATATATCTGAAAAGCTTAATTTCTTTAACACAGTGGATTTAAGGAGCCACTCCAAACATTTGACCAGTTCAAAACTCTGCATATATCAGTGAACTATACAGTTAGAATGGCTGCCTCAAGACTGTGTGCTATTTTTATCCATGACTTAATTAAAATAGTTTTATAAATAAATAAAATATACTTTTTTCAAGGTTACGAGAAATATGTTACCTGAGACTGAAGTAAAACTGAAGACTTCAAGGAAGGGAATGCTGTTGAGTAGAGAAAGAAATCATGGTTGAGTTTCTACCTTTCATAGGCTCCAGAAACTCTCAAGATTCTCTCAGTCACTTGTGCCATCCAATTCCTAAAATTAAAAACACACTTAATAAGCAAAATATATTACATTCAGAAAAGTGCTGTGACACTGTAAGTGCAAACTGTATGAACACTGAAGTGATCTAGTGAGCCATGTCTGAAGGAGAACAAACTGGTTTGTTTTTTAGGTATGAAACTGAGAAAATACAATAGTGTTAGGTATTTTTAAGAACTAATTTGCCTTGGGACCAGAGAAAGGGCTCAGCAGGTAAAGATGCATGATACCAAGCCTGATAACTTGAGTCTCATTCCTGGAACCCACATGGAAGGAGGAAACTGGTTCCACCACACTGTCCTTCTGACCTCTACAAGTTCTCCCTCCCTACCTTACATGTTATGTAGATGGATGGACGGACAGATGGATGGATGGGTGGGTGGATGGGTGGATGATGGGTGGGTGGGTGGACAAAGGATGGATGGATGGACGGACGGACGGACAAAGGGATGATAGAGGATGGATGGACGGATGGTTAAGATTTTAGGCAGATATAATTTGCCTAGGTGAGGAATATAAACTCTGAGATATGAAATACTACATCAAAATTCAGGGGGCTACAAAACTAAAAGAAAATGGAAAACAAAGATTAAGCAACCACACAAAGACACTAGGTCAGAGCTACTCTATTAGGTCTGTGGACTAGTGCAGTGATAGATGCCTTTAGTTCCAGTACTAAAAAGGTAGATAGACCTCTGATTTCTAGGTCAGCCTGATCTCAAAAAAGTTTGTGAAGTGAAAGAGAAGCAAACAAATGTAGGTCTCGAAATTAGCAAGCACAAGTATTATGTGTATTCACAATAGAAAGAGTACCATCTTAAAAATCACGTAACCATCTAGATATACAAATTTCATCATCAGGGTTATCTTAGATGGAAAACAAATTGACAAAAAGATGGAAATAATCATTCAGAAAATGTGCCATGTAATGAACACCAAAGAGTACAAGCTATCCACAAGGAAAAGTTCTGACAGCAAGCACTTCTGATCAAATTTCAAATGACTACGAAATTTCGTAACTTAGGGGCTCCATGAACAGTCTGGATCAGCTTTACAAAACAACCTATGATTGTACATGTTTACCATGGCACAAAGCAAAACAGTAGTAATTCCCAAGCATTCAGAAAGCACAGGCAGGTGACTTCTGTGAGTTTGAGTCCAGCCCGTCAGTGCTACGGTGAGGCCTGTTACAATAATGATAAATTTCTATGAGCATGTGAAAGGTAAAATACAGACCTATTCATGCTTAGTATTCCATTCCTGAATTTTCCTAGGTATTTGTTTATTTTTCTAACAAAATGTGTACAAAGTAAAATATGTTCTTTGTCAACAGAATTGTTATCACACATAAATAATACTAAAAATAACAACTACTTGAAAAGTAGGAAGCAACAATTTAGACTTGCAATATTATATATTTATAACATGCATCATGCAAAATACTCATTTTCAACAATCATAAGACTCTTAAACATATCAGAAAATATAACTCATACCACTGGGTCATAGTAGAGTCCTTGCATGGTATGCATGAAGTCTAGATTCAGTCCCTAGTATGAACCAGAAAAAGGCAGTAACACAAGCCAGGAGTGGTGGCTCACACCCTCTACCCCAGCACTTGGGATACAGAGGCAGGCAGATCTCTGTGAATTCAAGGCTAGCCTGGTCTACATATCCAGTACCAGGACAGCCAGGGCTACATAGAAAGGCTGTCTCAAAAAAGCAGGCAGGCAGGCAGGCAGGCAGGCAGGCAGGCAGGCAGATATTCATCAAAAGCAACAGGCAATAGAAGGTGTTTCTAAGTGCCCTCATGGGTTGGTTTAAAAAAAGGATCTCAAAACATTAATTTAAATAAACTCAACTCATAAATGAACTTAACTATGAAAATGATCAGCTACCAAGTAAAATTCTCAACAAAGGAAAGAAATTATTTCAAAGACTCTAATGGAAATTTGGGGATTGAAGATTCTGTATTGAAATACAAAAATGTATGCCAAGTATTCAAAAACAAATTCACAATTGCAAAAGAAATAGAAATAAATGAAACCTGTAGGCTTAAATGTACATCCATAGAAATTACCCAATTAGGGTTGATCAGATTGCTCAGTGGGTAGGGAGGGTACTTGCTGCCAAGCCTGATGAGCTGAGTGGAAGGAGAACCAACTCCTACACATTGTCTTCCATACATGCAACCCCTTGCACAAACAAGAGTAAACAAATACAGTAAGTTAATCTTTATGAGAAAGAGAGTTACTCAATACAGAGAAAAAAAGAGACCCAAAGATAAGTGGACCAACACCCTGCTTACAAATATTTCTTAATATAAGGATGACAGAGAAAAAGAAGTAAAATTTACTAAGACAGAAGTTAAATAGTCCCCAAATTTGACTAATTTTAAAAAATAAGCTTACAAATCCAAGCTCAGTGAACTTCCATTGCAATAGATACAAAAAGAACTATTCCTGGATCCATCAAAATAAAACTGTTGAAAGTAAACAGAAGGGGAAAAGATCTTGAAAGCAAGGCATGTGTGCAAGAAAGCACTGTGGTGGTCTGAAAGACAATGGCCTATACATAGGCTCATATTTGAATATTGGACCCCAGCTGGCAGAACTGTTTGGGAAGGATAAGGAGGTGTGGCCTTGTTGGAACAATGGTACCACTAGGGGTGCGCTTTGAGGTTTCTGAGAAAGCCATTCCCAGTGTACTCTCTGCCTCCTGCTTCCTGCTCCATGTGTTTGCTCCACCATCATGGATTCTAACCCTAGCCCAGCTGGGTGGTGGCAAATGCCCTTAATCCCAGCACTCAGGAGGCAGAGTCAGGAGGATCTTTGAGTTGAGGCCAGCCTGATCTACAGAGTGACAGGGCTATACAGATAAACCCTGTCTCGAAAAAACTAATTAACAAACAAATAAATACATAAAACCATAGCCCAGTTAAATGCTTTCTTTTATAAATTGCTTTAATCATGGTGCTTTATCACAGCAACAGAACAGTAACTAATACAACCATCAAGAAGATCAGTGATTACCTTCCAACCATAACAACAAAGGAAAGAAGATGGTGGGATCACAAATGGGGGTGGGCTGGACAGAAAGAGAGGTTAGTAAAAGAAAAATACTGCTTCTAAATGTACATTCTCTAGCAGAGACCACACTGTTAACAACCTGCAGCAGCATCCCACTAAGGAGTAAGACAGTCTCCAGCACAGACACCATACTAAGCAGCAAGACAGCCTCAGCAAAATTAAAAGGACTCAAACTCATACAAAATGTTCTCCAACCATAATGAATTTTAATTAGATAAATAAAAGTTCTATTACTTCCTATAACTTGAATTACTTTAAATCTGAATTTAGAAAGTAGACAAAACAGCACACACCTTTATTCCCAGCACTTGGGAGGCAGAGCAGAGGCAGGTGGATCTCTGTGAGTTCAAGGCCAGCCTGGTCTACAAAGCGAGTTCCAGAGCAATACAGAGAAAACTTGTCTCAGGGGAAGAAAAACAAAAACCCACAAAAAGACAAAAATGAAATCTGAATTTAATGATATCTTTATATAAATATATAAGCAACACTACTTTATTCCAGACGATGAGCCAACTGTTCCAATTTGTTTACAAGGTTACTCATTTCATTTGTTTGTTTAAGAAATGAGCCTTCCTTTCCATGTTTCTCAAACAAAACTGGCTGAGTTGGGTGCTTCAGGAGGGATCCGTTAAAGAGACAAGATCCCCTTTCCTCACCTGACTCCGCCAACTCTTCCTTAGCTTTGCCTTGGCTGGGTATCAGGAGCAGTCGTGGCCACAGCCACAAACACAGATGGATCAGCCAAGGAGGCCTTGTAGGTTTTTAATATCTTTTCTAAATGTTTTAAACATCAAACTTACTAAGTTTTCTTCTTTTTCTGAGACTTGGTCTCAAGTAGCCATCCTAACATGGAATTTACCATGTGTCCAAAGCTAGCATTGAACTAGTCCTGGAACCATATGTAGCCCTTTTACTACAGTTCCCGTGTATCTACTTCTGTGATCTACTGGTGACTTTTTAACTATCAAAATTTATTAACTCTAAAACTACTAGTATTATACACAACAATTTTATATCACCAAGAATGTCAAACTTGGGTCATTCACAGAAATTATAATACAGAGAAGAATGTATAATCATATACTCAAGGACTACAATCTCTTCAAGCTGATGCAGAATTCTCCACTCTGTTTACCAGAGCCAAGGATAAAAAATATCTAACAATTCAGAAAAAAAAAAAATAAGCTTCTATAGGACTGAAACAAAACCAAAATCACAAGAAAAGCAAATACTAAGTAAAAATAATTTTCCTAACATAATGACAAGGATTCTTCCCTAATACACAAATATACATAAGTATAAAAGGGACAAATAAATCTTTTGCTAGTGTTGTCAAAGAGATAAACCAGTGCTCACACTGATAACCACTAGTGCTGGGCATACATTATAGAGGTCAATCATCCACCACACTTTGGCCCCAGCACTTTTTCCCTTAGAAATGTAAGCAGTAGAAGCTAGAGGGATGACTGAGCAGTTAGAAGTGTTTGTTCCAAAACCACGAGGGCCAGAGTTTAGCACCCACATGCACCAGGCATCCCTGCAAATGCCCTGCAACTCCAGCTCCAAGGGTCTCAAAGACAGCAGCTTACCCAGAAAACAAAGCCTATGTTCAAGGAGAGACCCTACCTCAAAGGAAAAAGGTGGGAGTAATAAAGAGGAATACTGATTGTCCTTTTAGCCTCTGAGCTTATATACAGGAAAAGCGTAAGCACCTGTGATGTAGTGTGCTCAGACAGACAGATCTGCAGCCTAGTATATTCACATAGACATACACCCAAATGGGGGGGAAAATTCATATAAAAGGAATTCAAATTGTAGGTACATTCAAAATAGCTACAGATCTGTCCAAGAATTTGCTAAAAAACTAAATAACTATAAATAGGTGTCTTATTAAATAAAACAATCATGTACATTTAAATATTAAGAAATATAAGAAGGAATGATCTCAAAATATGGGAGCTTATTTAAAAAGCACACTGAAATACAATACAAATAAAATGTCTTTAAAAAATGTAAATATGGCCTGGTTGATGGAACATGGAGAGGAGTATTACAAAAGTTCAAGGCCACCACAGGCTAAAAAATGAGTCTGAAGCTAGCACAGAATATACAAAGACTTCATCATGGGGGGTAAAAAATTAAAGCAAAAAAATTTTAACAAGTAAATAGGAGCTTGTGTGTCCAGAGAGATGTCTGAGAGAATATACAATATTAACAAAGAATGGGAGAGGAGGCCACTTTTTCTGTTTGATTTTAACACTGTGACATTCTCTACTGCTTACAATGAAACCTAGGTAAAGAAAGCTACAAGGAGTAGCTCCCACATTTGCCAGAAGACATGAACAAAGAAGAAAGCCCTAAAATATGGTCATCAAAACAGATAACATTTTCAATCCTAAAGTTCTAAAAGAATTCTCAAAACAAATTTAAAAGTTCACAATACAACTTTAAATTTTTTATGACCACCAATACTGACGTAAGAATACAAGTTTCAAGCCAGACGTGGCTCACACCTTTAATCCCAGCAGAGGCAGGCAGGTCTGAGTTCGAGACCAGCCTGGTCTACAGAGCAAGTTCCAGGACAGCCAGAGCTACATAGTGAAACCATGCCTTAAAAAATAGGTGTTATTAGCAGATATGTAAGTATCTTTATAACTGTTTAAATATCTCATTTTCTTTCAAATTGTTTGATAAAGGCACAGGTTTAATACAAACACCAAGAAAGGCTGCAAAGAAAGAAAAGGGATCAACAGTCCTCCTAGTATAAAGGAACTGGGGCTAAAAAGGAGATCAATGGGCTTCACCTGCCAACTCAGTACATGATTCTCTTCAGTGTGTAGATGTGCAGATCACACTATCATGCTAGTCTCTGGAGCTTAGGTTCTGCATAAGCAATAGAACAGGACTATTCAGGAAATGAAGAGTATCTGCGCAAATCTGACAACAATTTTTCATGTAAAAACTACAGCCTGGACAAAACAATGTTGGATTACCTCTATAAAATGTGTCAGGCAAATGCCCATCCCGCCAGGTCACTTGGCTGAATTTTCAAGCCACTGATTCTTCTATTCTGTAAAGTATGAAAATACAAGTTAATAACCCAAAAGGATTGAATTAAATACATTCTTACAGCTAGGCAAAACAGGTCTAAATAAATGTGTGAACAATCTAACAAAATTCTTTTCGTAAGTAAACATAATTCACAACTAATGCTTCAACTACAATGGCCCATCAATGTAACTGATTATCAAAGATGATAAGCAGCACTTTTTCAAACTTCTGGTTAAGGATTAAGATGTCTTGAAAGTTAAAACCATAATTTTTAATCATTTTAAACTAGAAAAAAACAGATGCATTGCTGGTGCAATGAGCTTGGCACAGAAAGATCACAAACAAGTTGGAAAAACAGGAAAAATTATCTCAAGAAGAAATAAAAACATAAAAACAAAATATGCACTGATGCTCTCCATATGTTGAGTATTTACATGGTACTACATTTGATAAAATCCACAGCCACACTGCCTCTTGTTGAAATGGCAAAATGCATTAAACAATGTAGTTTGGGGCTGGAAAGATGGCTAAGTGTGAAGAAAAGTTGTTGTTCCTGAAGAGGACCCAAGTTCAATTCTCAGCATTCACGCTGGAAAGCCTGCAATTCTAGCTCCAATAACCTATTCTGAACTCCACAGGCACCTACACTCATAATGCACGCACACACACACTCACTGGTGGATCACTAGGGTACCACCAGTGCATGTGGCACACATACATTTCCACAAGAAAGGCCAAAGTTGATGTGAGTGCCTTTCTCACTCAATTTGAACAGTCTAGCCAGTCAGCTGGCCCCGGGGATTTCTCATCTCTACCTCCCAAGTCTTGGTAGTAGAGGCAAAGGGCATACCTGAACAGAGGTCCTCAAGCACCGCACTCACTGAGTCATCTTACCACTCCCCCTAAGCCATTTTTAAGCCTAGGTAAGTATCTTGTGAATAAGTAAAACCCACCAATGCAATATTCAGGAAATAAGCAAGTAATTAAAAGTTCTGCTGATATAGTTTTATCAAGGGTTCCAAAGAATAACCTTTCTGATAATTTATCATTCTATACCCAGTGAGTAGCTCAGCTGCTGACATAGCTATAAATATTTCCTAGTTTATTTTAAAGTAATTCATGGGACAGTAATGTAGCTGAGTGACAACACTTGCCTAGTGCTCTGAACACCCTGAGCTCTTGTGTGACAAGACTTATCCTTAGGAGATACAACACGCGCGCGCGCACACACACACACACACACACACACACACACACACCCCTACTCACCCCAGAAAGAGATCCCATGACAGATCAAAACCCACCCCAGCATGGGTGACTTTCCAGGAGTTCCTGAAACTGAAAAGATTAACTAGGCCCCTCCCCAAAGACGACTCTCAGACAAGACAAGCTACAGAGAAAACTGAGACCAGACCAGCTGCCTGGAAGAAGCAGAAACCAGTGGGACTACCTGGAAGAGGTTTAGACCAACTGAGACACCTAGAAAGGACACTGTCCCACCTGTGGAGCTGCCTGCAGACTGTGCAGTGCGCTCCATGTTCCCAGCTTTGTGAGCTGCCACCAATGCTTGGGCCTTGATGATGCAGCTGTCTTTGAGTCATTTCTGTTCCTGTAGGTGACCCCTCACCCATCTTAAGTAACCCAATAAACTCATTGGTTCATCAAGTTGGCCTTTATACTTGGTCTATCATGGGATCCCTGTCTGAGATAAGTAGATGTGTATGGTGTCTCCCCAAGAAAAGTTTTGTCACACAACAGTTCTGTCCCCAGTACAACAACAAAAGTTTCTAGTAAGCTCTGCATTGCCTGCCTCAAATTCAAGCATTCAAAAGAGCCTATACACCAGTCCAGCAACTGTGCTTCTTACTAATGTTGGAACAGAGTTCTACTATGTTACCTACCTAGGCTGATCTCAAATACCTATGCTTAAGCAATCCTCCCACTTCTGGCTCCAAACATCTAGAACTACAGAAACACGTTACTGTGTCATACACAAAATTATTTTCAAAATATATTTCTACAGTAATAGAACAGAAAAACAGAAGCCATGAAACTCAAAACACTACACTAAGAGTATCTGCACCATACTATACTGCCATTCACTATTCTATTCTATCATATTAGATTACACCTTGAACTATGACCCAGAAAGCAACCCTTCCTCTCCTAAGTTGCTCTTGTCCTAATACATTGTTACAGCAACAGGGAGAGACTAGACACTGTCCAGGGGTGTTTATGATCTTGGAGTGGTTGAGTACACAGAGAAGATGTTTGGGGTAATAAAGTACTAAGTCCTGTAAGAGAAGTTTAAGCAATTTATCACAGGAAAATCAAATTGAGAGTGATTAATCTGCCTTTGCTAACTTTTCAAAACCAAAAAGAAAAAAAGAGATGACCTTTTAATGTTGATCTCACACAAGAATGAAAAGAACATTAGATTCTGCTGAGCAACATTCCCAGGAATTTACAGGTATCAAAGAAAAACCTCTAACTGATACAAAAGTTGAGTATCTCTGATGTGAAATTAAAAATACTCTAAAATCCCAAACTTCCTGAGTAGCAATTTGATGCAAACAAAAAACTCCATACCATAAAACTTTGTTACACACACAAAATTATTTTTTAAATACTATATAAAATTGCTGTCAGTTTGTGTACATTAGGTGTACATGAAAAATGAATGAATTTCATGTTTAGATTTGGGTGTCATCCCTAAGATAACACATAATGTGCATGCAAATATTCTCAACTGAAAGACAGACAACCCAAAACACTTCTGTTCCTAGGGATACTCAATCCACACTGTTACTAGTCATTACTAGAATTCTACTCACATTTTACAAATTAAAAGACTGAAGGCTCACATAATTTACTAAAAACTACACAACTACCAACTAGGAAAGGGCAGGATTCCGTGTTCAAATACAGGATCTCACTATAACAGCCCTGGCTGTCCTGGAACTCGATCTGTAGACCAGGCTGGCCTTAAACTCAAGAGACCCACCTGCCTCTGCAAATATACCATGATTAGTCAGTCTTAGCTATATTAAGAACAGTTCAGTCCTATTTAGCTTAATGTTTAAATGCATGATATGAAGAATAATTTAATACTATAGAATTTACAGTGCTTATTTTAAGAACAACTAATTTCAGAAGATTTTATTTGTGATAATATATTTTATGAGACGACGACTTACATTCAAAGAGACTGGAACTTTTGCTGGACTTCACTGCCCAGTTAATAATAGGCACTGAGGTCACTTGAGACTTAAGACTGCTGTCCTGCTGTGTCCTCAGCCTTTGTTTACACCGCCTTTAACAGAACAATGTAACAACCAGCCTTATGTGCCTTGATTTCCCATACAATCAGCTTCAACAACCTAAACTTATGCAAAGTTTTCATCTTAAATTATGTAGTCTTCCACGCCACTGACCCAGAGAACAATAAATGTGTATGTGTGTGTCATGACAATCATTTGGTGAAAGGAGTAAACATATTAAAAATGACCTTATACAGCAAATATCATCCATAAAGACTGGAAACAGACATTGCTTGATGATGGAATGTTTGTAGTACTGTTTGTTATCTGGATCAGCTGGGTCAGTTGGAGTGACTTCATCCTTTGTAACACTCCGTTAAAGATTTCTGTAAAGTGTCCCATTCCTTCCCCATGTGACGCTTTCTGTGCTGTTCAATAAAGACAGAACAAAGCCCTTTGTTAGGGACAGACAGTCAGACATCAGGCAGGCACAGACAGACACAGACAGATTATAAATGAACCAGAAACAGTAAGCTGCAGATGGAAGACACGGGGAAGAAGTGGAGAATTCAAACTTGGGCTTCCTCTCAGTCAAACCAATCCAAGTGCTTTGTTTTCTTTCCTTACTGAGACAGACACATACTGGTCCTCTTGAGGCTATCTTTGATGCATTTAACTGACATTCTCTTTCAGCCACATTTTAGAAAGGCATGAACTTAACAACAGACAGGAAGTTTTGGGTTTGGGATGTTTTCTTGTCTTTGTTTTTATGCCAGATGCTTCTTGTTTGGTTCCAAGAAAATCAGATTAACGGCTACAGCTAAAAGTAAACCAGAGTGTATCTGCATGTCATTTATGTGTGTTTTAAGTCTACCAAATTATGGTATAAGCTAATACTAGAAATAGTAGTTTTCAAGCAAGAAACAGCCACAACTATCATCCACATTAGAAACAGAGTGACCCATAATCCTAAGGACCTAAATAAAAGCATACTTACAATCCCAACACTGTGAAATAGAGGATCCAGGAGGCTTCCTGGCCATCTGGTCTAGCCAATCAGTAATCCATGAGCAACCCTATCTCAAAAAGTAAAGCGAAAGGACTGGAGATGGCTTAGCAATTACAAGTGCTGACTGCCTGTCCAGAGGACTCAAGTTTGATTCCCAGTACCCACAATGGGAAGCTTATGACTACCTACTGTTTAACTCCAGCTCCAGGGTCCTCCACACACTTAGTGCATGTGTGTACTCACCCACACATCCACCCATATACACACACACACACACACACACACACACACACACACTTTTTTAAAAAGTTTAAACAGGAAAAAGAAGCTAGCGGGCCACCCAGATGTCAAGCCTGATGACCTGATCAGGAGGACCTGATCACCAGGACTCACATGGTGGAAGGAGAGAGCCAACCCCCACCCATTGTTCTCTGACCTCCACATGGCCACCATGTCATGTTTCTGTGAGTGCACACACATAAACAAAACAAGTATATAATTGTTTAAAAGATTCTAAATTAAGGAAGGCAATGGAAAAACACCTGATGTAAAGCTCTGCATCTACAAGTGTACCACACATCAGAAAATGGCAATTCTTCACGAACAAAAGATGTGTGATAATAGTAACACTACTAAAACTAGGTATGGTGGAGCACACCTATCATCTCAGCACTTGGAAAGCTGAAATGGGAGAAGAAGCCCAAGTTCTTTTGAGCTTAAACCACATAACAAGACCAGCCAGCATCATTTTGTTACGAGTAGTTTTTCGGCCAGCCTGGTCCCACAGCCATATCAGCCCCAAATAATACACAGAGACACTGGATTAGATATAAAGCATTGGCCTGTTACTAGCGTTTCTTATTCAGTGGCTCTGTCTTAAATATTAACCATTTCTATCAATCTAAGTATTTCCACATGGTTTTATCTTACCAGAGAGAGGATCCGGACCTCTGCTCTCTTGGTTCTACATGTTGACTCTGCTCCTACCTCTCCCTGAATCCTCCTTGTCTCCTAATCCTGCCTATCTTGCTTTCCTATTGGCCAACAGTGCTTTATTCATTAACCAATAGGAGAACCATATTTACAGAATGACATCTCCCATCAGGCTTTAAAACAAAACAAAACAAAACAAAACAAAAAAAACTATAAAAAGTCAAGAAGAAAAACTAAAACTATTGCATTCAATGTGAAATATGCTTATTTTAAAAGTTGGGCATGGGGGCTAGAGAAATGGCTTAGCAGTTAGGAGAGCTTGCAGTGTTCCCAAAAGATCAGCAGTCAATCCCTAGCACCCATGCTGGGCAACTCACAACCACTCTAACTCCAGCTCCACAGAGGCCCCTTCTCCTGACACTCATGTACAAACACTTTTTTTGTTTTTCAAGACAGGGTTTCTCTGTGTAGCTTTGTAGACCAGGCTAGGCTCGAACTCAGAGATTCACCTGCCTCTGCCTCCTGAGTCCTGGGATCAAAGGCATGTGCCATCACCACCCAGCTACAAACACTCTTTTCTCACCTGAAAACAGAAAAATAAGTGGCCTTATATTTTTCAAATAACTGAAAGGAGGTGCCAATGAAGACATAGTACTACATTCAGCAAAACTACCTTTCAGAAATAGAAAAACAAATAGCTCTCTAAAGATTAAAAAACTAAAATCTACTAGCAGACCTGTTCATCAGGACTGACTGAAGAAGAAGGCTAGAGAAATGGCTCAGTGGTTAAAGGCACTTGCTGTCCTTACAGAGGTCCCAGCACCCACACAGTGGTTTACAGCTAACCATAACTTGATTTCTAGGGCATCTGACACCCTCTTCTGACATTGGCTGGCACCAGGCACACATGGTATACAGATATGCATGCAGGCAACACACTCATCACATAAAAATAAATCTAAAATAATTTTTTAAAAAGATTAGCTTAAATAAACTCCCCAGATGGGAGGAGAAGGTGCAGCTTGAAACATAGGAAAGAAGAGACAACCAGGAAAGGGAATCTTAGTGCATAAAGAAAACAGACTGCCTTCCCTTCACCAGTTTCATAGGCAATGTTTGATGATCTGAAACAACAGATAAGACTAATAGCTAAGACAACTTAAAACTAGAGAAAGTAAAAGACATAAAAGTGAGATTTAGATACTTTACCTACAGGTAAAACAAGACTAATAAGTAAGACAGTTTTATATTAAGAACAATCACAAGACAGACCCCAGAACTTTATAGTGATGGAATCCCAGAAAATATTTAAGTAATCCACAAGAAGGCAAGAAAATAAACAGAAGCCATGTCTGTAATTCCTTAACTGAAGCAGCAGCCACAGGTCAACATGGGCTAAGTAGTCAAAAGGTATCTCAAAATACCAAAAATGAACTGCATACAGCGGCTATGTGAGAGACCCTCCCTCAAAAACTAAAGTGGGATGGGAGACAAAAGGGAATAAAATACAAAGGAAATAAAACAATGTTAACACAGCAAAAAGTACTTTAAGGCAAATAGGTTGAACATAAACTAATCTGAAGATGAACTGGGTTTTGTTATTGTTATAATGAATCTGTACCTATTTCAAGAAATTCAAAATCAAGGGCCATGGCCACTCATGGTGGTGTACACCTTTAGTCCCAGCACTTGGGAAGCAAAAGTAGGCAGATCTCTCAGTTCAAGGTCAGCCTAGTCTACATAGTGAGTTCCAGGACAGCCAGGACTATACAGAGAAACCCTGTCTCAAAAATGAATGAATGAATGAATGAATGAATGAATGAATGAATGAATGAATGACTAACATTAGGCAGTGAACAAAGCCTGGTGTAAATCCTGACCACCTGAGTTCAGAATGCCCAGAATCCAAATAGGGAAGGAGATCCAATTCCTGAAAGTCATCCCCTGACCGCCACACCTAATGTAGCACTAATGTGGCACGCACGCATGCACACAGAGAAAGAGGTGGGGAGGGAGTGTGCAAAAAAATAAGAAATTCAAAATTAGAAACTTAAGTTGAATGGGAAAATGTAATACATGTAATACTTTGTAATTTTTTTAAAGTTTAAAAATGCATATGCACACACACCACGGCAAATATGGGGGTCAGGAGCAGCTTGCAGGAATCACTCCTCTCCTTCCACAATTTGGGCTCCAAGAAGCAAACCCAGGTCATCAGAATTGGAGGCAAGCTCCCTTACCAACCAAGTCATCTTGTCAACCTCTATATGCTTGCTCTGATTTTAAAAACAGATATAGCTACATCATTAACACAATTAACCAAGAGGATCTAATTAATGCGCTGGTAAGCAAAACACACATTTTCTCAAGCATATATGAAACATTAACCTAAGCATACCATGCACTAGGTCACACAGTGAACCTTAAAAATGTATTGAAAACTGAGTTTATCCTCTGACTATAATCAACTAAGACTGGAAATAAGTAATAAGCCCAAAAAAAAACCATCAAACGGGTTCTCACACACACAAATTTCATAGGTCAAATTAATCTCAAAGAAAAATTTTAAGTATAAAAAATAAAACAGGGCCAGGTGGTGATGGCACACACCTTTAATCCCAGCACTCAGGAGTTCGAGGCCACCCTGGTCTACAGAGCAAGTTCCAGGACAGGTTCCAAAACCCGTCTCGAAAAACAAAAAGTAAACAAATCAGAAGGCATCAAAATATGTGGGATACAATTAAAAACAATGACAGAGAAATTGGATAGAGCCAATAAGATGGCTCATGAGGTAAAGCTGAGGACCTGAGTTCAGTCCCCAAACACACCTGACTGCAGAAGAGAAACAGCTCCCACAGATGTCCTCTGTCCTCCACATGGGCACCACAGCACATGCACACGAACATGCAATAAATACATATAAAAGCCAATAGCACTAAATGCTTACATTGAAAACAAACATCTCAAACCAGCATTATCTATCTACCACAAAAACTAAAATGGGGGAGCTGGTTCAGATGGCAAAGGACTAGGGACAAGGAAAATAATCTAAGTTTGGCTCCACAGAACACACATAAAAGGCCAGGCACAGTGGCATTTGTGTAAAATCCTACACTTAGGAAATGGAGGCTGGGGGATCCCCGAACCTCACTGGCTGGCCATCCTAGGCAAATCAGTAAGCTACAGATCTGTTGAGAGACCCTGTCTCAAAAATTAACATAGAAGGCTAGAGAAGGGCCAGTGTTAAAGAGCACATATTGCTCATGCAGAAGACTGGAGCCACATTAGGTGGCTCACAGCCATTCCAACTCCAGGAGATCAGAGGCCTCTGCCAACCCCATACCTATCTATATCCACACGTATATACACACACAACACACAATTAAAAATAATAAACCTTAGGGGGTTGAAGAGATGGTTCAATGATTAAGACACTTGTTGCTTTTGCACGGTGCCCAGGATCAATTCCCAGCAAACAACAAACACACCATCTATGACTCCAGTTCCAAGACCCTCCAACTTTTTCCGGACATCAGGCATACATATGGTACTCATACATATATGAAGGCAAACTCTCATTAAAATAAAATATAAATAAATAGGCAAGCCCTATGGTTGGAGAGATGGCTCAGACTTCAAGAGTACAGACTGTTCTTCAAGAGGACCATAGTTCAATTCCCAGCACCCATACAGCAGCTCACAACAGTCTGTAACTTTCAGAGAGATCAGATACCTTCCTCTGGTCCCCTGAAGCACATTCAGGCAAAACACCTGTGCACATAAAATGGCAAAACTCTAAAATTCTTAAGAGCCTAAAAAAATACATAAATAAACAAATAAAATCAGCAAGTGAGGTAGTGGGCCAGTGAGCTGACTGCTGGTAAAGGTGCTTGCCACCAGCCTGTGCGAGCACCTGAGTTCAATCCCTGGTTCCCACATGATGAAAAGAGAGAACTGACTCATGAAAGTTGTCTTTAACCTACACGTGTGCAGCGTAGAACGTGAATGGTGTATATACATGTATATACATATATACATACATACACACACATACACACACACCACGGCAAGTTGTAAAGATAGCCAAGAAGTTCAGAGCACATACTGCTCTTGCTTGTAGAATACCCAAATTTAGTTCCTAGCACCCATCTTAGGGCTCTAAGTGTCTAGGCCTTCCTAGGCATCTGCACTCATGTGTACATACCCTCACACACACACATGCATACACAAAATTTAAATATAATTTAAAATAACAAAATAAATCTTAGAAAAAACAAACATAATAAAGATTTTAAAATAAGATGGAGAGCAAATAAAGACACCCAAAGATGACCTCTGAAATTGCACACACATGCACACAAATAAATATACACATGTGCACTCATACTCATGCAATGCATATTATAAAAACTGCAAAGAACTTTAAATAAATAGAGTAGAAATCAATGAGCAGAAAACAGAAAATGTAAACAAAACTTTAAAAACGTGGCTGAGGATACAACTCAATGGAAGAGTACTTACTAGCACATACACAGCCCAATGTTCCATCCTCAGCATCACATAAGCAGATGTGGGAGCCACACCTGTAATCCCCAAACTGCAGAGATGGAGGCAGGAGGAGCAAAAGTTTATCTTCCTCAGCCACATAGCAAATTCAGACCTAAAGGCAGTTTAAGGCCCAAAAGGAGTTCAAGATTAGCCTAGGCTATCTCTAATCCTGTTTAGCCCCCCCCCCAAACAAACTGACAAAAAAAAAAAAAAAAAAAAAGGAGGTTCACAAGGAATATCAAGAATAGAATGGCATTATCAATATAAATCCTGCATTTAAAGATAAGGGTATACAGCAAACCACTTTATGCTCTTAAATTTGATCCCTGGTTCTGAAAACTGCTACCAAAACTCAATCAAGATGAAAATAATAATATATAGTTCTATAACCATTAAAGAAAACAGGGTTCTTGAAAAGGCTCTCCCCACAAAATTTCTAGGCTAAGATGGATTCACTAGTTATTTCTACCTAATAGTTAATGAAGAATTGAAACTAAATGTTCACTTATTTTTTCCAAAACAGAGAGAAGAATGCTCAGTAAGTTAGAGGCCAGCCTGGTCTACCCAATGAGTTCCAGGACAGCCAGAGCTACATTGAAAGATCCTGACTCAAAAAAAGGGAGGGGAGAGAGAGAGAAAGGACAAAAATCACATCTATACTATACTCACTTGTAGATGAAAAAAAAATCCTCACCAAAATATTAGCATGCCAAAGCCACCAACACATAAAAAATTATGCCAAAAATAAGTCATTTCAGAAATGCTAGGTTGGTTTAAACTGCAAAATTTAATGTAATCTGCTTATTTTTCTGTCAGCTTGACACAACCCTAGGCATATTTGGGAAGAAGAACCTCAATTTTCTAGACTGATGACTAATGGGCAGCCCAGTCCACAGGAGAAGTGCCACTCTGGCCAGGTTGTTTAATAAAGTAGATTGAACAAGTCACAAGGAGCAAGATGGGAAGAAGCATCCTTCCAGGGCTTCTGCTTCCTGTTTCCTCCTCCAGGTTCCTACCTACACTTCCCACCCTGACTTCCCTCAGTGATGGAGGGTGACCTGAGAATTGTAAGATAAAATAAACCCTTTCCTCCCAAGTTGCTTTTGGTAACTGTTTTATCACAGAAGAAGAAACTAAAATATATGCCACATCAAAACAATGAAGAACTAAAAGTCAAATCATCACTTTGAACAAATCACCTCAAGATACACGGAAAAACTTTTAATACAATTCAGTACCTTTGTGTGTGTGTGCATATGCACACAAAACTAGAAAGTAACAGACTGATCAAATTACTACAATCAAATAAACACTGTCTATTAGAAAGCCACAGTTAACATCATAATTAATGCTGAAATAGCAAATGCTTCTCCCTAAGATCAGAATAAGACAAGGATGCCTGCTCTTGTTACTTCTAGCAAGCATTGTTAAAATTTACAGAGATTAAGAAAATGAAGTCAAAGACATTACTACAGTAAAGAAATAAACAGATATGGGCATCATACTTTAGGAGACAAACATGACTAAGGAACCCCTAAAAATACTAGGACTGATTCAACAAGGTTCCATAATCAACAAAACCACAACGATCAGGCTGGAAACACAGCTCAGATGGTATGCACCAAGCCCTGGGTTTGTTCTCCAGCACCACATAAACTAAACATGGTGGTGCATGCCTATAATACAGTCACTTGGGGAGAAGAGGCAAGAGAATCAGAAGTTCCAGATCATTCTTGGCCACCTAGTAAGTTCAAGGACAGCTTGGGAAACCTGAGACCCTATCTCAACAAGAACAACCAACCAAACAATCCTGTTATACTTCTGTATTAGTGAAAGATGGAGCTCAGCAGAACACAAGAACACAGCAGACCCATTGAGGGGAGGGGAGGCACAAATCAGGCACATGCTTATAATCCTAGTACTCAGGAGCTGAGGCAAGAGGACTCAAAAGTTCCAGGCCAGCCTGTGCTACATAGTTAAACTACATCTCAAATGAAAAGTCACTAATATACCACCACAAAGTATTTAAAGTGCCTACTTACAAAGTTAACAAAACAGATACTTTTAAGTGAAAATCACTTAAGAACAGTTAACAGAGTTATCTGGTATTTACAGATCAGAAACTCGTTCTGTTAAGTTGAATACTTTACCAACTCATCTACAGATTCAATGAAACTAACTAATACACAAAGCCCTGCAGCTTGGGGATACAGCACATGCTTACCAAGACTCTAGATTCAACCCCCCAGCATCCCTGACACTACCACCACCCCTTAGAGGTTTACATAGAAGACCTGAAACCATCAATCTCATGGGGGAAAAAGAAAGAACAATTCATGACACATCAATGGCTTCTTGACCCCAAGAACACATATGCAACAAAAGCAAAAAATAGACAAGTGAAACTACATCAAACTGAAGGATTCTACTCAGCAATCAGGTGAGAAGGTACCCTATGGAATGCAGCAATAGATGTGCAAACCCCATCTGACGAGGGGAACATCCAACCTACAGAAGAAACTCCCACAACACTCCCACAAATAATACCTAGTTTACAAACAAACAACAAACAAAAACACACACAAAAACAGCCAGGCAGTGTTTAATCCCAGTACTGGGGAGGTAGAGGCAGGTGGATCTCTGTGAGTTCAAGGCCAGCCTGGTCCAGGACAGCCAAAGCTACACAAAGAAACTCTGTCTTGGGTCATGGTAGGTGGGGGGCACCATACATGGAGCTGGTGAGATGGCTCAACAGTTAGGAGTGCTTGCTGTGGTCCCCACCACCCACACAGCAGTTTACAGCTGTCTGTAACTCCAGGGAATGTAAGCTCCAGGGAATCCAACACTCTCTTCTGGACCACATGCATATGCACACAAATACACACAAAATAAAAATAAATCCTTTTTAAAAAAACATGAAA
Organism: Phodopus roborovskii; assembly: GCF_943737965.1. Taxonomy (NCBI): domain Eukaryota; kingdom Metazoa; phylum Chordata; class Mammalia; order Rodentia; family Cricetidae; genus Phodopus; species Phodopus roborovskii. Next base: position 18,565,996 of record NW_026126469.1, on the reverse strand, counting down.
AGATGCTTGACAACCATAATCATTAGGGAAACTTAAGGAGAAAAAAAAAAAATCACATCCAACTATTACCTCACACCTATTGGGATGGCCATGATGAAAAAGGTAAAATAAATGTTGAGAGAATATGAAAGAATTGAAAACCTTGTGTACTACTAATGGGGATACAAAATGGTAACAGCCACTATTGAAAGTTTATAGAGGTTCCTCAAAAACAAAATAAATCATAGTACAGTAATCCTATTTGAGGGTGTTTCTCCAAAAGACAATAACTAAAATGTGGAAATAAACCAAATAAACACCAACAGATAATGAATAAGGTATTCAGTTCTAAATGGAACAGCAGGTAAAGGCACCAGCCACCAAGCCTGACAACTTGAGTTCCATTCCTGGAGGCCATTCCTGAAAGTTGCCTGACTTCCATGTGTGAGCATAGCACACATGTGTGCAGACACAAAATATATAATGCATTTTTAAAATATAAATAGTGGTATATAAACATACAATGCTTAAACATTCAGTGCTTAAAAGGGGTATTCAACATGGACAAGCCTTGAGAATAAAATTATACATAAAAGTAAGTCAGCCACAAAAGGTCAGACAGTGTTTGACTCCACCATGAGGGATCTAAGGCAACCATAGAAGTGAGGCAGAGTGCACGCAGGCTGCCAGGGGCCGATGGCATAAAAGTGAAGAGTTATGCTGCATGGCTCTAGAATTTCAGTGACTAAAAAGTGAAAAGCTTTTGGACTGTTTTACAACACTACTTCTAGTTAATTTCATGCTCTAAATAAAATTTGGAGAGCATTGATCTCACTATGTATTTTTAAAACCAAAACGTTTCTGTTGAACTTCAAAGATACCATCAAGAAAGTAAAGACAACCCTTACAGAGAGAAGTATGTACAAACCATATCACAATATCCAGAATACACAAAGATTCTGACTTTCCATCAGCAAGAAATATGGGAGGGATTTCTCCAAATTCCAAGGCAGATACTAGCCGGGCATCTGTGCTGGTTGGTTTTTGTCAACTTGACACAAATCTAAACATATCTGGGGAAAGGGAATCTTAATTGAGGAAATGCCCCCAAAAGATTGGCCTGTATGTAGGCAAGTCTATAGGGTACTGTCTTGATTAACGACTGATGTGGGAGGCTTCCCTCCTTGGCAGTTGATCCAAGACTGTGTAAGAAAGCAGACTGAGCAAGCCATGAGGAGCAAGCCAGTAACCACACTCCTCCATGGTCTGCTTCAGTTCCTGCCTCCATATTCCTGCCTTCAGTTCCTATCTGACTTCCCTCATTAATAGGGTGTGACCAGAAAGTTAAAAGACAAAATAAATTCTTTCCTCCCCAAGCTGTTTTCAGTCATAAATGTTACACTGACCTTTAAATCAACTTAATCTGGAGGTAAGCTGTTTTACTTTATAAAATGTCAATTATGCATCCTCAGATTGGTGGACTTAATGTTTATTGATAAGCTTGCTATAAACCCCACCTTGACTCAATTAATTTGCTAGAGCATCTCACAGGACTCAGGAAAACACAATTATTGGCCTACTACAAAGGATACACAAAAGATACCAATACACATCAGATGAGACACATAAGCACAAGGAACATGGGAAGATTGGCCCTTCCAAGCACAACATGTTCCAGGAAACTCCTCCAAGCTGAGCTATTCAGATGCTCCCCAAACAATTCTGTGGGATTTAAAAGAGGGTCTCACTAAACAAGCATAACTTATTATACCACTGTCCAATGATATATAATCTTTTCAGCCTTTATTTTTTCCCCTCCTTCTAACACTCAAATCAACCAACTTCTTTCCTGTGACCAGTCCCCACCCTATAGCTAGTTAGGGGGTTACAAACCTTGCTTACACTCAATAAAAACAAAAGAAACTCATTAGAGATTCCAAGCATTTTAGGAGTTACATGCCAGAAAATGGATAAAGCCCAAACACATGTTTCACAATATCATATCATTAAATAATACTTCATGCCCTCAAAGAATGCTATAATCAAAAAGGTTGTTACCAACCTGGTATAGTGGTAATATCCCTTTCACCCCAGCCCTAGAAGAGTGTGGTGGTAGTGCACAACTTTAATCCCAGAAGAAGCAAGTGGATCTCTGTGTGTTCAAGTCCAGCCTGAACTACATATCCAAACCAGTCAAGGATACATAGTGAAACAAACAAACAAAAGGGGACAAGGTCAGAAGGTAGCCAGAGAAACATAACTCTGTGGTCAAAGTGCTTACAGAGTTCAGATCCCCAGAACAAACATGGTAAATGGGCAGAGTAGCTCATCTGTAATTTCAGCCTCAAAAACCAAAGGCTAAAAAAGACAGGGTCCTGGAACAAGCTAGCTAATTAGACTCAAGAGCTCTGGGTTTGACTAAAGAACCTGCCTCAAATATTAAGGTGGAAGAGTGAGCAGGAAAATTCCAGATATTAACCTTGAGTCTCAATATACATATACACCCACTAACATGCAAATGTGCACATACAGCATACACAAAGAGAAAAAAATTACACTTTAAAAATATGTACATATATTCAAAACAAATTATTCACAATGTCTAAAATGTCTATAAACAACTCAGTTAATAGACAAAATGTGTATTCATATAGGCTACTACTAATACAATAAAAAGTAATCAACTACTGACACATCCTACATCATGTATACTAAACGGCATACTAAGCAGAAAACCGGCCATTTTATGATTCCATTAAAATGTTCAAGACAGCTGGGCAGTGGTGGCACACACATTTAATCTCAGCACTCAGAACACTGAGGTAGGCAGATCTCTGAGTTTGAGGCCAGCCTGGTCTATACAGCAAGTTCCAGGACACTCGGACTATACAGAGAAATCTGTCTCACATAAATAAATAAATAAATAAATAAATAAATAAATAAATAAATAAATAAATACATAACTCGATGATGGAAATGAATGCATGAATGAATAAATAAATAAACAAATAAATAAATAAATAAATAAATAAATAAATAAATAAAATGGTCAAAACAGATAATTCCTAGAAGCAAAAGAATCCGTAACTGCCAGAAGCTAAGAAGAAGGAAAAATAGGGTAGCTTCTTTTTAAATAATCTAAATATTTTATATGCTGAATATTCTAAAATTGATTATGATGATGACTGCATAGCCCCGTGAATAATAAAAAAAAAACCACATTACTCTTTTAAATAGATGAATTACTTCAAATCTGAAGTAACCACTTCAAATCTGTTTAAGGAAAACTCAATGGTGCTTACAACATGTTTCAAAAATAACAGGGAAGGTCTAAGTAAACAGGAATTGCTGGTCACTGATTGAAAGTATATAATAATAAAGTAATTCATTCCAAACTGAACTATAGGCTTATTAACTGTCTATGAAGCTCCTGATCACTGATTGAAAGTCTACATATAAAGCAATTTATTTCAAGCTGAACTATAGGCTTACTAAATTCCTATCAAGCTCATGGCAAGGTATTTTTCAAAGTATTATTGAACGAAACAGGAGGAAGAGAGGCAAGAGTGCCAGCCCTCCCTCTGGCCTCCACATGTACACACATGCACATACACCACACACAACAAGCTCAACAGTCAAAGGTACCTGTACTTACCACTACATACCATTCTGTAAATGGCAAAACCACAGAGCTAGGGAACTGACTGCCAGGAGGGAGTCAGAGAGCAACATTATGAAGGGACTATCACAGGGTGGGGCAAGAGGGGTGGCCTTCATGGTAACTCAAGTTTTGTATCTTCATTGTAATAGCTATATAAATTTCCACATGAGAAAAAAATGGCCCAAAATTATAAATAAACAGTGCGAGTCTAAGAACGGTAAAAACTATAAATTTAGTAGTCTTCTTAATCATAAAGTACCATGTCAATTTGCTGGGTTTGGTGACTCATAAGACATCAGTATGAAGAAAACATGGCATTCTTTTTCCTTTTTGAGTCAGGGTCTCACTACGTATCCCTGGCTGGCCTGGAAATTGCTATATTGACCAGCTTGGTCTCAAACTCACAGAGATATACCTACTTCTGCCTCCTGAGTGCTGGAATTAAAGGTGTGCACCACCACACCCATTGCCCAGCCTTCTATACCAATTTTGCCACTTTCTATAATTTCTTCAAAATAAAGTTATCCTAAAAATAACAGAAGCCATGGGGCCAGCGGGCTTGGCAAGTAAAGGCAATTGGCAAGTAAAAGCAAGTTTTCACTTGCTTTTTTTTTTTTTTTTTTTTTTACGGACCTGAGAGTTTGATCCTTGAAATCCACGTGGTAGGAGAGATCTGACTCCTACAAACTGTTCTTTGACCTTAACAGGTAAACCAGGGCATATGGGTGTGCACTCACACTAGGTCGCACACACACACCAAGTAAATAAACAAAATACTGGGAGGAAAAACAGGGAGGTGGGTCAGTAGTTAAGTGTTTGCAGACCCGTATTAGGACTGGAGTTCCAAGCCTCAAATGCCTATCAACTCCAACTCCAAGGGATCTAACATGCTCTGCTCATGTACAAGCTTATGCACCCATTCACTCATGTGCACATCTACTCACAAGACCCACACATGTGTAAGTAATCAGATAAAATCTTTTCAAAAGATGAGAGGGTAGGTAACATGTAAGGTAGAAGTCTAAATGAAACAAGAATGGCCAACAACTGCTAACTGTATGTAGAGCTCCTAGACTTTGCTTTCCTTTACTTAAATTTGTCTAAATAAAACACTAATAAAGATGTAAGAAAGCTATTATACCTATAAACCTAAGTATTAACTGAACAGTTTCTCTTGGCTTTTGTTTGTTTGTTTCTAACATGAATTTGAATTCTGTAAAATAATCGTGTTTCTATACAATGATTTTTGGGCTGGCTCAGTGGGTAAAGGCACTTAACAGTAAATCTTGACAATCTGGGTGAGAACAGACTCCACCCTCCACAAGGCTGTCTGTCCTCTACCCTCACACACACACACCACACTACCCACACATCATGTACACGTACATGATAATCACTTAATTTTAAAAACAAAGTAATACTTTAAATAAAAAGATAAAGTAATACAAACTGATTTTTAGTAGCTTAAGTTCAATTAATGACTTGTATTTTGCCCTTCTTTTACTCTGTGTGTGCAGGGGTGGGGAGTCCTGACTTCTTACTGGGATTGTTTATAAGCAACATCATGGGTTTAGAGGGGTTGAACATGAAGAAAATCATACTGATAATTCTTCCTCTAACATTACATTGATTACATAATGTGAAAATAGTTCACCTAAATATCCAGTTTATGTTCTACCCAACTACATTCCTAAAGACTCAAAACAACTTTTTTCTAAAATTAACCAAAGAAACCCTGCCAGGGAAGATTTACAATCAACGCACCAGTCATCATTCCAGCGATCTTCATTAAACGGGGGTAGGAGGGGGATATGGGTATGGGTATGCTTGGAGATGTTTTACTAATTCTAGCTGCCTTGTGCTAGAAATGTCACTAAGCTCAGCATGTTAGCATGCACCTGTAACCCCAGCCTTTCAGATGGGTGGGGCAGAGGCAGTTAGGGCTGCCTGGGCCTACAAGCCGAAAACTGTTTAAATCAGAGCCAACAAAAAGTAAGGAAGAAAGGGAGAGAGGGAGGAGGAGGGAGAGGAAAGGATAGATGGGAGAGGAGAACACAGAAAGAGGAAAGGGAGGGATTTCTGCTTAAGTTAAAATTAACTTTAAATGATCTTGTTTTTAAATTGTCTACAGTCTTTATATTTTTTAAACATTTTTTTTAAAAAAGTAGCTATTAAGAGCTCTTGGAATACAATACTCGCCATGTAAGGATGAGGATACACAGTGGGTGTCCAGCACCCAGGCACAATGGTGAACTCACACTAGGGCTGGGAAAGCAGATCCCTAGAGGTCACTGCTAGCCAGTCTAGTCAAGTTCAATGAAAGAACTTATCTCAAAATAAGGGACAGCTGAGCAGTAGTGGCACACACCTCTTTTAATCCCAGCACTCGGGAGGCAGAGGCAGGTGGATCACTGTGAGTTCAAGGCCAGAGAGAGTTCCAGACAGCCAGAACTACACAGAGAAATCCTGTCTTGAAAACCAACATTAAATAAAATTAAAAGGAGAATATTCAAGAAAGGCACCATGTGCAAATGCATGCACACATATAAAATATTAAAAGGAAATATTGAAACCTGAACAATGATTATAATTTGCTGAAATTTTCAACAAATATACATGAATATGAAAAGTAATTCAATGGATACAGAAAAAGAATACTCCTTGTCACACAACTGCTTACATTTTTTAATTTGATTAATTATATCTTTCCCTAAGTGATTAAAAGCAATTTCAATAAAATAAGCTAATTAAAACTAAACTATATATAAAATGACAAAAGGCAAGCTCTGCATTCTCAATGGGACCCTAAGAAAGTCCCAATATTTTGTCATCTACAAACCCCTTTCAGCTCCAAAATACTTGTTCTAATACCATGACCATGAGGACTAGTTTGGGGAAGGGTCAGCCATGCATACCGTACTGAAAAGAACTTACACTGTAAGTTCGTTTCACAAACATACATTTGGATGGATGGTTATTCTCAATATTAGGTCAGAATTTCTCAAAAGTTTACTTCTTATAGAGGTTGCCATGTGCGCTGTAGCATATTTAACATCTATCCACCAAAATTAGAAGAATCTCCCAGCAAGATAAGAAAAAAAACTACAGATACTGCCGAAATCACCTCTGGTTTGAGAACCAGTATATGAAATGTAAACATTCCAAGGCCTTTTGAAGATGGGAAAGACAGTGACTGTTTTTCTTTTGTGACATAGGTGGGAATACATAAGAAAGGCTAGAAACATTTTCTAACAAAACAAAAATGCCTAATTACAACTACTAGTTTTGTATGAGGCCCAATTAAAAACATCACCCAAGCATGGTGGCACACACCTTTAGGCCCAGCACTGGAGAGGCAGAGACAGGAAAATCTATTATTGAGTTGGAGGCCAGCCTGGTCTACAGAGGCCAGCCAGGGCTATATAGAGAAACCCTGTCTCAAAAAAATAAAAAAGACCATTAACCAAATACTATTGTGTGACCAATGTGGAAAAGAGAGTAACAGTATTGTCAAACTGTGGGAGAGAAACTGGAGAGGTGGTTCCACAGTTAAAAGCCGTTACTATCTACCAGAGGACCCAGGTTCGATTCCCAGCACCTACATGGCAGCTCACAACTGCAACAATTCCAGTTCCAGAGGACCTGACTGACATCCTTGTCTCTGGTCTCTAGGAGCACTGCACACATATGGTGGTGCACAGATATGCATACAGGCAAAACATCCTTCCACATTAAATTTTAATTTTTTAATTAAAAATATTTTAATTATTTTTAAAAGCTGTGGGAGGCATTCATAAATATTTCTAACTGTACCTTGTTAAGCATCCTCAATAAAGTGATCCAAAGGCTTTATTTTCATTTTTATTTTGAGACAGTCTGGCCATGTAGCCCAGACTCACATGGAAGTAGTAATCCTCCTGCCTCAAGCCCCTGAGTTCTGGCATTACAGGCCTTTGCCACGGCCAGACCAGGTTTTAAACTGAGATTGACTATTAACACAAGTCCTCATCTCCCTGGCATTCTGAAAAGGCTAAGCATTCAAGTTACTTGTAACCACTGTGAGAATCCACATGAAAAACACATCCACCCAGTTAAACATCACATGCATCTATATCGATCCATTTACTCAAATACAAATGCAGCACAAGTCCCATAAAAGGAATTAACACTGAAGAATATCCTCAAGGCCTTTATGTTTTTAAGGAAAAAGCCAAAGAAATCCCATCCAAATAAATTACACTTAAGGTTACACATCTCAACAATAAATTAAACATTGCTACATTCATTTTCTTAACTTTTTAATGCTTACTATAAAACCAACCCAGCCACATTTCCCTCCAAACAGATAAATAGCCAGTTTCATTAGTCTATTCTTGGATAGGTCACCAGACTGGGAATAAGAGACCCAGAGTCTATTCCCAGCTGCAAAACACACTGGTAATCTCAACAAAGTACTCCCTTAGGTTGAGGTTCTACTCATACCATGCTGATAACACTATCCAGAAATGGCAGAGAAAACCCAGGACCGCCTTGGACCCAAAAGACAATTGCAAACATAGTTTTAGATTAGTTCTAAAATTCTATTTAACTTATTTATGGTAACATTTAACACACTTAAATTTTCAAAAGCATGTGTTACTTTTATCACTGCTCTCCACAAAATTAGTCTTTTTCAAAGTTCTATAACAAGTCATAATTATTATATAAAAGACAAATGCAAATGGGAGGGGAAGGCTTCAGTTTGCATTTCCTCACTTCAGTCTACTACACACACAAGCAGCCTTTCTTTGTCACTGTAAAAAGTACTTCGCAGTCTGGAGAGCAAAAGTTTGCCCCACAGCCTAATCCTGGAAAGGCCCGGGGAGCAGTCTCACCACTAACCATGCAGGTTTTACTAACACAGCTAACATAAGGACTGCGGCACATACTGTGCCCGAGTGCAAGTTTTAAAACAAAGTTGTCCTGTAGACCAAGTTCAGCCTGACCTTCTCACAAACCATAAAGCTGTAAGCACGGTGCAGCCAGCACAGGAGAAGCAGCAGCCCCTGGCCCCCGGCAGCCCACTGCAACACAAACACTGCACCGAGATACTGGCAGAGCGGCCCCAGCGCCGCCAGCGCCGCCGCCGAGCCGATCCGGAAGCAGCGCAGAGAGGCCTCGGGCGCACGCGCTCCACAAAGGCTCCTCCTCCCGACTCACTTGACCGCCGCCAAGGGGCCTTGGCCGCAAGCGCGTGAGTTCCGCGGGCCTGGCGGCTCGCCTGGGGTCCCTTCAGCCAGGCTCCCCGGATCTGTCCGGAGCTCCAAAAGCCCAGGGAACTTAAGGACTCCCTATTCCCGAGTGTCTAAAATGAAAAGTGTGAGGGTTCTGGAGTCTTGGTAAAAACATGCACCCTTACAAAAAACGGCAGCCTGTCAAGTTACTAGGCATATGGCAGAAGAGACCTTCAATAGGAAACCTTTCAATAGCTTTAGTCCTTCCTCTTACTCATAGTTCTCCATCCCTTAATTTACTCATTCTAGTCTTCCCTTCCTTTAGTTTTACACAAGAACTGTATTTTTCCTTAAAGAATTTTTCTCCAGCCTATCTTTCCACTTACTCTTGAATTTACCTAACAAATTTCCTAAGTCTCTTCCAGAACATTCCCACTTTGCTACTCAAAAATCTCAACAAATTTAGCTTTTATAATTTGTACCAGCTCCTACCAAATAACTCATAAATAGCCCCCTTGGCCACTCGTTTTCCAGGTCTGTTCCCTCTTTCTCTCAAAACTAATAATTCCAGGCCTAACACATTCATGTTCTGTGAAACTATTCCCGAAAGGAGTCACTTTAAAAATCCATATTCTAGGCGTGTCTCACCCCATGTTTTTGCCTTTGGCTGTACTAGGGATAGAGTCGAACCCAGGACATGAATTCTACACAAGCACTCCACCCCTGAGCTATATCTCCAACTATCTCCCACCCTGCCTTCAATTTAACATCTATCTTTAAAATCTTTAAAAAAATATTCTCTAAAAGTCACTTGAACCTCTCATCCTCCAAAACCACATAGGTAGAGAAGCAACTCCACAATGTTATCCTCTAACCGTTACATGCAACATACACATACACTGTTATCCTCTAACCTCTACATGCAACATACATACACATACACTAAGTTATCCTCTGATCTCTACATCTGACATACACATACACTAATAAGTACTTTTTTAGTCAAATTCTTGATAGTATAAAGGGAAAGGTGACAGACAGAAGGTAAAATTTGACCAAAATGGGTGCTATTACAGAACTGGGCAGGCCAAGTATGGAGCAGAGGTGCAAGCAAAGCAGAGAGGCGGGGCCTGAGTCTTACACACCATCAATGAGAGTGATGGGTGGGGGAAACACAGGAGTTCTTTTTAGGTGGCAAAGTTTCCATTTAAACTCTATTTTGTCTTTGAGATTAGCAAGTCAATGCCTTTAGAGATGTTCAGTAGATAAGTAAGACTAGAATATACAAAATTGTCAAAAAAAAAAAAAAAAAAAAAAAAAAAAGGAACTAGAAATAACCCAAGAAAACAAATTTAGAATGGTGTGGGGGATGCGTCTATGCATTGGTAATTAATGGGAGGAAAAGCTAACCCTAAAACTAAGAGTGTATGGCATCAGTAAGGTATGAACGCAGCCTCAGCCACTGGGGAGAGAAGGGCTGTGAGACAAAAGGGTCACAGTTTCGGGCCAGCCTAGGGAAATGTAAGCCTGGGATTCTTGCTTAAAAACCAAAGGGAAGAAAAGAAAAAATGAGATAGAAGGCATGACACACATTTGCTCAACTGCAAGATACTCTTCTTCGCCTGCTCGCCTTATGTTTAAGCATCTGACCTCCTCATTCATGTCCAGTCTATCTGACTAGCTGCTGTCAGTTTATAGCACTGTTGACATTCTAGCAGGACTGTGGCTCAGTTGCCAGAGTGCAACCCTAGCATGCACCAAATTCTGGTTTTGACCCAAGCAGCACAGGAAACCAGGTATGATACACAAACCTGAAATCCTGCATTTGGGAGGGAGGGGCAGGAGAATCACAAATTCAAGATCATCCTAAAACAGATAACAAATTCAATCCCAGCCTGGAAATCTCTCAAAAAGGAAAAAAAAAAGGGGGGGGGAGGTTGGGGGATTTGTTCATGTTCTAAAGTCAACAAATAAAATCCTCTCGTCTCTCATCTTTGATATACTTCTATCTCATTTTATGTTTCCTTTCTAATCCACATCTCTCAGCTAAGTTTACCTATATATTACATTTGAAGGGCTATGATTCTAAAATGTTATTTTGTACAAAATGTCAGTTAACTGTGACCATTAACAAATCCACCTATTTCTTCCAATCCTGTGATGGGAGATGTCATTCTGTAAATATGTTTCTCTTATTGGTTAATGAATAAAACACTGTTGGCCAATAGGAAAGCAAGATAGGTGGGACTAGGAGACAAGGAGGATCCTGGAAGGAGGAGGGAGGAGATCCAAGATGGAGGACGGAGAATAGAACACCAGCCCCTCTCTCCGGTAAGATAAGACCACATGGAAGTACTTAGATTAATAGAAATGGGTTAATATTTAAGACAGAGCTAGCCATTAAGCAATGATTATAACAAGCCAACAGCTTTGTATCTAATACAGTGTCTCAGTGTGTTATTTGGAGCTGGTGCAGTTCTGGGACCAAGGCTGCAGGAAAAAAACACTCATAACATAATAATCCTGTACCTCAAAATCAATCTGGGATTTTTTTTTTTTTTCCCACCTCTTGACTGGACTGCTGTGACCACTTCCTCTTCTCTCCAACTTGCCCTTTCCTACATAAACAGCTTCTCTGGCTGTCTAAAGTACCATGTTTCTACTCCTTCGCTGTGCTAAAAGGTTCTTCTGCTTCTACTACTACTCCATCACTAAAAGCTGGCTGTGGATTCCCACTGAACACTTCAACCATCCCTCCTGCACCATCCACCAGTCTCTGAAATATTTTCAACAATATGCTCAAAACCTTTGTTCAGTCCCTTCCTCATTTCCCAAAGAACACATGTCACTTCAGCTATCCACACATACATACTGACTATAACAACCCACCAACCAGTGTGCTTCATACTCTCCAAGCCTCTCTCTGTTAGCCACAATCATATATGTCTACATATACACCTCATCTTTTTGAGACAGGACCTTGCTATTTGGCTCAGGCTGGCTTCGAACTGAGAGCTGGAATTAAAGTATGCACTATCATACCTTGCTTCACCTGCTTTCTACTAGCATTTAGTTTCACTTATTCCCTACACATTCTGAAGCTATCAATGCCTTCATTACTGCCCTCTTCAGAGTGTCTGTCGTCTACTATACTAGCAGGCAGCTTCTCAATAATTCTATCCTCATCTGTTTTCTCCACTCATACACTAAGTATTAAAAATATCAGCAGACAGCCAGGCAATGGTGGTACACACCTTTATCCCAGCACTAGGGAGGCAGAGACAGGTGGCTCTCTGATTTCTGGGCCAGTCTGGTCTACAAAGCAAGTTCCAGGACAGCCAGGACTGTTAAGACAGAGAAAGCCTGTCTCAGGGGAGAAAGCTATTAAATCTACAGAAAATCAGCAGAAAGCTATTAAATCTCCCACAATTCATTCTAAATATAACTATCCCATCAACTAATCTAAATCATTTCATACTTAAAGCATAATCCTATTCAAATGCTTCCATGTCCTTCCATGAAATTCTCAGATCATACCTCTGGTACTTATAATAGTCTTTACAGCTTCTAAAATGCAGTTACCTTCATCTGTTACTTGCCTCCAGTTTCAGAATAAGGTATTCATCCTTCTTAAAGTAAACTCAACACAATTCCTACATCCACTGTTCCATACTTTCCACATTCACTGGATACACCTCCACGCATTGATAACTGGCTTTCTTGAAGACCACAAGAGAAAAAAACTAAAGACCTATGCACCAAGCCCTTGGCCCACCACTCAAATCCTCATCTCTTTGGCAGAGACACCTGATCTGTCTTGGTTTGCACATGCATATGCTTTTACATAGCATTCATGGTTCATGGTTCATGATTCTATACTGGCCTTGGCTTGTGGTAAGACCACTCCTCTTAACCCAAATTGTAGGTATCTTCTCTAGTTTTATCTCTCCCTCTTAATACTGCCTCAACTCTTTCCTTCATATGGAGATATTCCACTGCTGTCCCAAAATACCCTTTCAGTCATCACCCTCAACTACAATCTATTATTCCTAAGGAATATATGCATCTTTTTTATTTTATTTTATTTACTTATAAAGCCAGGTGTACTGGCACACATCTTTAATCCCAGTACTTGGGAGGCAGAGGCAGATGGATCGCTCTAAGTGCAAGGCCAGCCTAGCCTACAGAGTGAGTTCCAGGATAGCCAGGGCTATGTAGAGAACCTGCCTGGAGTAATGGATGGTTGTGAGCCACCATGTAGGTGCTTGGAATCAAATCTGGTTCCTTTGGAAAAGAAACCACTCAGTCATCTCTCTAGCCCCATATACTGAGTTTTTAACCCAACACTTCCTGATATTGCTTCAGTTAACATTTAGATTATCAGCACAAATTATTTGATAACCACCAGTGAGTGACCTATCAAATACAGTAGTAGTATCAATAACCAATTCCACACATGTACTCTTAAGTCTCTATTGAATCTCTTGGCTCTACATCCAATACTTTTAACTCTTGCTAGATAACCCATCCTCTTTTTTTCTGTTTAGTTCAGTTTTGTTTGTTTTGAGATCAAGTAAGATGCTCACTACATAACTCAAGTTGGTATCAGAGTCACTGCAATCTTCCTATTTCAGTCACTCTCGTGCTGGGACTACAGGTGTGATCCCAACACCTGGCCCAACGTCTTAACACCCTGAAACAGTACTAAGTAATCATCTTTACTCCACTACCATTACTGCCAACTAACATCTTCAATACTTCATACTTGCCACAGCCTTATAAATGTCTTCCAGTTATGTCTCCATCACACAAGAAAAGGTCTTAAGACTCCATTCTTAAACCTTCTTGTTACTTACCCACTCAAAACTCATCAGTTAAAACAAAATTTCATCAATGGTTCCTCACTATATCTTAAGTTAAAGCTCCTACAAGTTCCCCAAATTACAAACTGTCCAACAATTGTAGAATGGATAAATACACTGTGGAATAGTAATACAAGAGACACCTACGGAGAAATGAAAAATAAACTACTGCTATAGGCAACAGAAAAATGAATCTCACAGCCATAATTTTAAGCAAAAGAAAACAGACACAGAGGTACAATTGCATTTATATGAATTACTCTGTTATGACAGATTAGAATAATCACTGGTTTAGAGGAGACATCTTCCTACCTAGAGGTGACACAAAGGGACCTTATGGGGATGTAAGAAATGTAAGAATCCTCCTATGTGTTCAGCTAGGAGGAAACTGTGTAAATGGATATGTGAATAAAAATAAGTTTTAAAACATATTACCCAGCCAGGTGGTGGTGGCATGCACCTTTAATTCCAGTGCTTGGGAGGCAGAGTCAGGTGGATCTCTGTGAGATCCTGGCCAGCCTGGTCTACAGAGTTCCAGGACAGGCTCCAAAGCTACACAGAGAAACCCTGTCTTAAAAAAAACAAAAAACACCCTATTACCCTATACCTTTAGAATTAGAGTACCTTATTGGACATATTTCAATAAATAAAGTATTTTAAATTATTTTGGTCTGGATTTTGAGCTCTTCCTGCTATTTTCTAGCTTTATTTCTTTCCAATCCTCAACATGAACCTTACTCATCATAGCTGATTTAAACCACCAGCCCCTAAACATGCTCAGAAATGCCATTTCTATTCCCCTCATCATCTTTACCTATCCTTCAAGTTCTAAACTACACACCAATTCTTCCACAAAGCCTGATCACAGCTGCCATATATTTTGTCATTGATAGGATGCATATCCTTAGATAAATTCCTGAAGAAAATGGATCATGCATTCATAAACACAGATGTATCCTTCCACTGCCTACCATAAAACCTTGTACAGTGTAAGTGTGCAAAGATTCCTGAGTAAATTCTGCTAGTCCATGAAAAATACCCTATAATCTAACCCTTCCTTCTCATATCCTACTCATTGCTATTTCTATTCACATTCCATCCCAGTTTGCAAATTTAATCATACAAAAATGGCTAAACCCTTACTACATGAAACTGTCTGCTGTAAGGCACTCACTAAGCTACCCAAAAATATACTCTAATTTCAGCTGCTGCCACTGAATTTTTCTAGTCACCCAGTCTCTCCAATCCAACAATCCCACACCATCATCTTATCTGTAATCCTACTGCTACCTAACTCCTTTCCTTCTGAGCTTCATTATGAGACTAACTGGTCTTCTCATCCCCTACCTTACTGTACTCTCACACTGCCCCAATGCTATAGTGTACATCTATTGTCAGATTGAATAAATAAGCTTAGGGACAGACTCAGTGGTAGAGCACTTGCTAGTATGTACAAAGCCCCGGTTTCAAGCCTTAGCACTAAGAAAAAGAAAGAAGAAATGACGGGAGACGTCATTCTGTATGTTTCTCATACTGGTTAATGAATAAAGCACTGTTGGCCAATAGGAAAGGAAGATAGGAGGGACTAGGAGACAAGGAGGAAAGAGGAAGTAGGAAGGAGGAGTCAGTCAGCATGGAGAGACCAGGGAGACCAGATGCTTGCCTCACTCCCCGGTAAGGAGACCACGTGGAAATACGCAGAAATGTGTTAATACTTAAGACAGAGCTAGCCGATAAGAAACAAGTAACCGGGCCAACAGCATTGCATCAAATACAGAGTCTCTGTTTATTATTTGGGGCTGGCGCGGCGGCAGGACAAGACTAGGCTGCCAGCAGGAAAAACCATACTCGTTACAAAGAAAGTCTATATAGTTCTTGACTTAAATTCCCTACTCAAAATTCCATAACTATACATTAATGATATACGTTAACATACTTCACTGATATATTAACATATTTTAATCATCAAAACCCCACAACAACCTTGGTCAGAAAAATACAATAATTATCAATTTCCTGATAAGAAAGCAGAGGTTCAGGAAAAAATTCTTCTCTATGACAGTAGTTCACAACCTTCCTAATGCTGTAACCCGTTCGTTTGTTTGTTTGTTTGTTTGTTTGTTTGGCTGGCAGGCTGGCTGGCTGGCTGGTTTTTCAAGACAGGGTTTTCTCTGTGGCTTTGGAGGCTATCCTGGAACTAGCTCTTGTAGACCAGGCTGGTCTCGAACTCACAGAGATCTGCCTGCTGCTCTGCCTCCCAAGTGCTGGGATTAAAGGTGTGCACCACTGATGCCCGGCTGTTTGTTTTATAAGTCAGGGTTTCTATTTCTATGTGTAACAGCCCTGGATGTCCTGAATATCACTTCATAGACCAGGGTGGCCTCGAACTCACAGAGATCCACCTGCCTCTGCCTCCCAAGTGCTGGGATTAAAGGTGTGCACCACTGATGCCCGGCTGTTTGTTTTATAAGTCAGGGTTTCTATTTCTATGTGTAACAGCCCTGGATGTCCTGAATATCACTTCATAGACCAGGGTGGCCTCGAACTCACAGAGATCCACCTGCCTCTGCCTCCCAAGTGCTGGAATTAAAGGCATGAGCCTAAATACTCTTTAAAATATTTTTTTTATTATGTATGTATACAGTGTTTTGTCTGAATGTATACCTGCTGGATCTCATCACAGATGGTTGTGAGCCACCATGTGGTTGTTGAGAATTGGACTCAGAACCTCTGGAAGAGCAGCCAAAGCCCTTAACCATTGAACCATTTTTCCAGCTCCTGTGAACCTTTAATACAGTTTCTCATGTTGTGGTGGAAGCATAAAATTATTTTATTGCTACTTTATAACTGCAATTTTGCTACTATTATGAATTATAATTTAAATATCTGATATGTAACCTAAGGGGTCGAGAACCCACAGATTGGGAAAAACTGTTCTACAATTACGGAATGTGCAAATACAAAGGCCAACACAAAAAACACAATGCAACTTCTATTTGCTTACTAACACAACAAATACAAACTACTTACTAACTTTCTGGCCACTCATATTGTACCTAACCCAAACTAACTCTTCCTACTTTAAAACATAATCCACCTAACTCATAATACCCCTCTGCTCTTAAAACTACAAATTGTGATTATTTAGAAACTTATGAAACCCATTTCATGGGTAATAATTAGGTTCCTACCCCAAACCCCCTAAGTCAGTTTTGCTTTTTTTTTTTTTGGGGGGGGGGGAGACAGGGGGCAGTACTTTTCCTTTTAGATAATATCTGGACAGGGCACAGTGGCACATGCTTTTCATCACAACACTCAAGAAGCAGAGGCAGGTGAATCTCTGAATCAAGGCCTGATCCACATAGTAAGCCAGGGCTATACATAGTGAGACCCTGTTTTTTTGTTTTGTTTTGTTTTAAGTGGTGGGAATGAGGTGCTAGAGGGATGGCTGGCAGTTAAGAGCTCTGGCTGCTCTTCCAGAGGACCTGGGTGTGATCTCCAGCACCCACATGGTGGCTCACAACTGTCTGTAACTCCTGTCCCAAGGGATCCAACGCCTTCTTCTGACCTCCAAGGGCACTGACCTCCAAGGTGCAGACATACATGCAGACAAAGCACCTACACACACAAAATACTACAAAAAAATTTTTAACAAAGAATACATACTATTCAAAAGAATCCAATTCGGTAAAGATGATTTTGGTTGTATTGTGAATTTCCTGTCTTTCATACACATGTATTAACTGTAAGTAAGTAACTCTTACTGTGGGTTATCATTTAAATATTGCACTATTCCCCATAGACCTTAGATGTCTAATCTCCAACCTCTCAGGCTACAATGTTCTTTTTAAATTATTTTCAGTATTTATCTTTTTTTTCTTCTTCTTTTCCCAGACAGGGTGTGTAGACCAAAGTGGCCTGGGAAGCTGGATCCTCCTGCCCCTGCTTCTGCCTCCAGGTGCTGGAATTACAAACCAGCACTACAACAGGCTTTAAAATCCCACTTCTGTGGCACTGAAATGTTGTCCCAGGTTCGTCGTAGTCAAGTACATTCTTACAACTTCAGTACCAGTGGGTATTTTGTTATGGTACACATTGGTGTTTACAGCAGGCACACTTGTGATCACTGTGCATTTGTGCACAAGTCTAGGTCCCCCAGAATATAACTCTCAAGGGTCACTCCTGATGGCATCTAATAATGCTTTTGTATATGATGTACCTGACTTGTTAAATAAAAACCATCCACTTTCTGAAATCCTTATCTGTACATTACATGAATAATCTCAGATATATTCTAAACTTTCTAAACTTATATTCTAAACTTATGCTCCAAGTAGTCTTACCACTGTCCTCAACAGCAGCCCTTTCCGTCTGCCTCCCATTGTTCGCCAATTCTCACTAGGCATGACTACCATAATCATTTCCTTCTTGCAGAACTACTTTTCTCCCCATTCTGATTCTCTTCTGCCTTAGTTCTAGTTCTCCAACATCTAAAACTATCAGTTTCTCTCTTGGAGGTGGGGGGGTGGGAGGTGGGTAGGTACAGCGTCTCATACTGTCTTTCTAGCCGTCCTGAAGCTTGCTATGTAGACAAGGCTACCCTTCAACCTGCAGCAACCTCTGTTTCTGTGGGCCTGGATTATAGGCATAAGCCACCAGCCCTATTGAACAATGTCTCCTCAAATTATCTTCACCCTTTCTAGTACACCCGTTTTTAATCAATCCCCTTCATTCTTGTTCATATAAAAAGGCAAATTATAATTTAAAAAAAAGAAAAAGAAAACAGATAACTCAGCTCTCCTGGACTAGCTTCCCATTCACTTATTTATTCAACAAGCAGGTGTGTGTCCACCACACACGTGCCCTCAGTCCTATCTGTCCCATCTACAATTTACACAGCAGCTATGAGAAGTGTGCTAGAAAATGCCAGACTTGTATTCTTCACTCACTAACCAAACAACCTGGAAGGTAGACTCAGAAAATAAACTAAAAGTTGCAGTACATAAAGACTGAAAAGTTGTTTCAGGGGGCTCAAAAATCTACCCAACAGAAGTTAATTCAGAAAGAAGCAGACCAGTAGAAAAACAGCTAAGAGGAAAACAGACAGGAAGCATTCAAAAAGATCCAGACAGTGGGCTCACCCTAGGGCTGTCCAAGAAACCTGTAGCCCTTTGGTTCTACTCTGAAACCCCTTAGAGCAACAGTTCTCAGCCTCCCTAATGCTTTAACTCTTTAATACAGCTCCTCATGTTGTGATGACATCCCCAACATAAAATTATTTCATTACTGTGTGTTATGAATCATAATGTAAATATTTTTAGAGATAGAGGGTTGCCAAAGAGGTCAAGACCCATAGGTTGAAACCACGCCTTAAGGCGTTACACAAACATCTTTGTCTATCCTTTCCCATTACTATTAACAAATATTCCCAATACTCTGAACTCAGTGCTGACAGTCTTCAAAATTTTGTCCAACCAGGCATGGTGGTGCACACCTTTAATACCAGCACTTAGGAGGCAGAAGCAAGAGGATCTCTGTGAGTTCAAGGCCAGCCTGGTCTACAAAGAGTTCCAAGACAGCCAGGGCTACAGTGAGACCCCAACTAAAAAAATGCACATGTATACCCATAGAGACACAAAGATATCCCTTACCTTTTTTTTTTTAATTGCATCCATCCAACCATCTGAATTTGTTCAACTAGCACTTACTTAGAAATGCCTAATTATAAAGTAGACACAACTATCCAAAATATTCCCAACTTCCTCTCTGAGATAATTTTCTAAAGCCAGTTAAGTCAACCAAGAAAACCATTCCCATACCTGTGATTAACTGTATAAGTAAAACTATTCTCTATTTGATACTGGTTGGTCTTTATCAATTCCAAAAATCAAAACTTTTGGAGTTTGGGAAAAAGACTTGTCAGGAGCCAGTAAGATGACCCATCTAGTAATGACACTTGTCACTAAGCCTGATTTGATCTCTGGGATGGATCCACACAGTGAAAAAAAGAAAACAAATCTCACAAGCTGTCTTTTGACTGCCACATGCACAAAATACATAAATATAAAATGTTTTGTAAAAACCTTGTCAACAATGAGGGCACTCAAAATATACTTTGTACCACCCTGGAAGAAATGTCCTCATAAAGACCACATCTCAAGTACAGTTTAAAACCCACCCCTAATAGCATATTAGACACTTAGTAATAGCTGCATAAAGTGGCACTAGAGGTTGAAAGGTAATTCAGAAAATGTGTTCCACAAAAGGCCTTAACACTACTATGGAACATTAAAACTCTCTCGTCTGAAGATATTTTCACTTCAAAAGATCAATTTCAGGCTAGTGAGATGCTCAGCAAGTACAGGCACCCACTGCCAAGCCCGACAGCCTGAGTTCAATCCCTGCGACCTACAAGGTTGAAGAGAACTGACCTGACCCCTGCAAATTGTCCTGTGACCTCCACATGCACTGTGGCATGTGTGCTCACACACATGAACACATGAAAATACTTTTTTTTAATTTAAATCAATTACCTGAAATCTTAGTAAATTGTTTCACAATTCCTATTCTCACCTAATGAGGGAGGAGACCACACCTTTATTTTATTTTATTTTTAATTTTTCTCAAAATTAATTTTTTGGGGCTTGGGGAAAAGAGGACACAGTCTCATACTATAGTTATAGCTTAACTCAAAATGGTTCTGCCTCACCCTCCACCTCTTAGAATAACTGAAATTATAGACTTAGGTCATCATGCATGGCTAAATCAGATTTCATATTTAAATGTGTGCATGTGCATGCAGTTGTGTGTGTGTGTGTGTCTTCGTGTGTGGTGCATACACACCACGTGTGAACGAGTATGTACTTGAAGGCAAGAGGTGTCCTGCTCTCTGCCTTATTCCCTTGAGACAAGGTCTTTCAATGAATCTGGAACTACTCAGTATTCCTGTCCCTGACTACCCACTAACCATACCCTCTATCTTACACACAGGGCTGGGGTTGCAGGCACAGGCGCAACCACTCTAGCTTTTCCTATGAGTCCAAGGGATTTAATCTCAGGTCCTCAAACCTTGCACAGAAAGGATCCTTACTCTCTGAGACATCTCCCTAGCCCTTAAATCAAGATCCTTAAAACAGAGAATAAAAAAAACACAAACTAAAAACAGCATCCTTCTCCAGACCAGATTAAACCATCCTTTGATCGCAACCCCCCAATATTTATGCAGGATTAAAGCTCCAATCTAATCCATTCCATCTTCCTCCAGAAATGTAAATACACTTTTGTCCTCCATGCTCTCAAACTCACATACCTAGGCACACACTTGTGTTGGTTTGTTCACTGAGACAAGGTCTTTCTAGGTATCCCTCGCTGGCCTTGAACTCACAAAGATCTACCTGCCTCTGACTCCCAAATGCTGATATTAAAGGTGTATGCCACCACCGCCAGCTAACAGTTTTATTTTTAGTAAATACCTGTTGAATAATTGCTAGAAGATAGTACTGAGCAAGTTCCACGCACCAGGCTACATAAAGAAACCCTGTCTCAAAACAAAACAAAACAAAACAAAACAAAACAAAAAACAATCAACAAAAAAAAAAACTTCAGTTTTCCCCAAAGATTATTTAAATACAGTCTCAGTTCTAGAACAAGTTACAATCTAATTAGCATTTTCAAAGAGAAGAAAAGGTAGAGAATTGATATAAATGACTATGCAAAGAGGATAAAACTAGCTCAGTGGCAGTCCTTGCCTAACATGCACAAGACACTTGATGTGTAATCTAAATACCAAAAACCATTTTTGTTTTGTTTTGTTTTGGTTTTTTGAGGCAGGGTTTCTCTTTATTGCTCTGGAGCCTGTCCTAGAACTAGCTCTTATAGACTATGCTGGCCTTGAACTCATAGAGATCTGCCTGCCTCTGCCTCCCAAGTGTGCCACCAATGCCTGGCCCAAAAACCAATTTTTAAAGAGAATAATGCACATAAGAAATCAGAATATTCAGTATTCATATGCACATGTGAAAGAACGCTTGACATTATTATGAGTAAGAGGCTTCCAAGAAGTTTAATTACTTAAGCATTTCCTAAAGGAAGAACAGTATCTTCTTAGTCCCCATGTCTAACATGCTGACCTGAACTCCATACAAATTTTGAAAACAGACTCTATTTTTTTATTATTCATTCTGTGTATATGCATGCACACACATGTGCCACTTGCATGTAGAGGTCAGTGGACAACTTGCAAGAGTCAGCTCTCTCCTCCTACCATGTGGGAATGGGAATTGAACTCAGATCATCAGACTTGGCAGCAAGCACTTTTTTACTAGCTGAGGCATCTCAGAGACTTTGATGACTCTGTTCTTCTAAATGAGCAGCATAGATCTGTCCACAATATGTCCACACCAATCCATTATTTAATAAAAACTTAAGAGTTATATAGTCAGGGGTCAGGGGGAAAGGATTTTATTGCAAAGCCTGGTGATTCAAGTTTGATCCCACAGACCCACAAGATAGAACTGACTCACTCAAGTTGTCCTCCGTATCATGGTGTATGTGTGTGCATGCATGTGTCACTCACACACAATAAATAAATGCAATTTTAAAAAATGTTACAGCCAAGCACAGTAGTGCATGCCTGTAATTCAAAATACTAAAGCAGAAGGATCCCAAGACCTAGGTGAATCTGGGAAACTTCTAAAGTTCCAGGCCAGTCTGGAACAATTTAGCAAGGCCCTATCTCTAATGAATAAATGAAGGAGGTAATGAACAAACAAAAAATACCTCAGACACCTGGAATGAACATTCAGGGGTCATTTTAACACAATTCCTCATTTCATCAACTAAAACTCTCCAGAAGACTGCCAAAGAATATGCAGCAACCTGGTAGGTAATTCCAAGGTGAACAAGCAATTACTACTTTAAAGCAACTCCTCTCTATCTCTGACAAGCAAATCTAATGTTGCAACCTCCCTTCATCATTTCACCCAATACTTCTAACTACTTTAACAAAGCCCTTTAAAGTTAGAAAAGTTTAAAGTCTCTCTCTTTATTTTTATTTTATGTGCATTGGTGTTTTGCCTGCATGTGTGTCTGTGTGAGGGTATGGAGCCCCTGGAACTGGAGTTATAGACAATTATGAGCTACCATGTGGTTGCTGGGAATCAAACCCAGGTTATCTGGAAGAGCAAGCAGCTAGTGCTCTTAACCCCTGAGCCATCTCTCCAGCCCCTTAAAGCCTCTTCTAACACAGTAGGGAAGTCAAAAGATACAACTTCAAGTAGTTGGTTCAAAGCCTCTTAAGTTTTTAAGCCTCTAAAACTCAAGGCTTCAGTTGGGCCAGTGAGATGGCCAAGAGGGTAAATGTGCTTCGCTGCTTAATAATGCTAGCCTGATGACCTGAGTTCAATCCCTGGAACCACATAAGGGTGAAGGAAAAAGCCAACTCCTGAAAGTTGTCCTCTGACCTCCACAAATAGTCACCCTGCTGCACATGTGCCCACATGCAATAGTACTTTTTTTTAGTTTAAATCAAATTAAACTTAAAATAAAATTTTTAATATCAAGACTTAAGCACATCATTCGAAAGTATAAAGCATCTAATAAACAAAAATAACTAAAGATCAGAATGGAGAACAAAAGAGAGGAAAAAATATCAATGACATTCATTCATCCATTTCACTTAAGGAAAGCTAACTTCTGTAGTTATTATCCAAAATGATGATGTCACTTTGGTAAAGAGAAATGATGGAGCAGAGCATGGTGGCACACATCTTTAATCCTAGCACCTGGGAGGATAAGACAAGAGGAGTCTGAGGCCACCCTGGGCTATATAACCCAAACAGAAAGAATATAAACTTACCAACTACTTAGGAGAGCTGAAGAAAAACATAAACTAAAAAACATAAAAAAAAAAAAAAACAAAAAAAAAAAAAAAAACTAATCCTTAGAAGTAGCAGCCTGTGATAGAGGACAAGTGTGGGGGAGAACATACGGGAGCAGAGATAAATATGATCAAAGGGTATTTTGTGTGTGTGTGGTGTGAGAGAAAATGCCATAAGGTGACCCGTTGTTTTGTACAAAATGTGCTTCTTTTCTTTTCTTTCTTTCTTTCTTTTCTTTTTTTTTTTTTTTTTTTTTTTTTTTATGTTTTCTAGTTTTTCAGGGTTTCTGTTTATTTTCTTAAGGCGTAGGGAAAGAACAAGGTTAAAAAAAACAAAAAGTGGGGCTCAAGTTATACCTCAGTTGGTAGTATTTACACAGCAGGCAAAGCCCTGGGTTCAGCACATGCATTTAATCCCAGCACTTGGTGGGCAGAGGCAGGCAGATCTCTGTGATTTCAAAACCAGCCTGGTCTTCAGAGCAAATTCCAGGACAGCCAGGGCTACACAAAGAAACCCTATTTCAAAAGAGCAACAAAAAACAAAAAACAAAAACAAACACAAAAGGGGGGTGGAAGGGAAAAGAGGAGGGAAGGCAGTGGGGGAAATGTATAGCTTAAAAAAAAGTCCTGTTTTCATTCCCAACACTGCATAAACTAAATGAAGCCACATCTTTAATACCAGAGCTTAAGGAGGCAAAACAAAAGGTTCAGAAAGTCAGGGTCATCTTCCCTACATAGTGTGTGTGTGTGTGTGTGTGTGTGTGTGTGTGTGTGTGTGTCTTTGTTTTTCTGAGACAGGGTTTTTCTGTGGCTTTGGCACTCCCTCTGTAGACCAGGCTGGCCTCGAACTCACAGTTCCAAGTGCTGGGATTAAAGGTGTGTGCCACCACCGCCTGGCTTCCCTACATACTTAAGAGGCTATTCAGCCTGGGTGACACAAACCCGTCCTAAGAACAAATAAAAAAAAGGAGAGTCTGGGAGTGGTAATGCAAGAGGTGGATCTCTGTTAAGTTTGTGGCCAGACTGACCTCCAGTCAGTTCTAGAGCAGCCAGAGTTACATCGGGATAGATACCCTGTCTCAGGAGAAAAAAAGGGGAGGGGGACACTCAGCACAGCAGGCAGCAATCTCTAGAAAGCAAAACTGCAATTGACAGGGTCTGCTTTTCGTCGTTGGTCCCCTCAGAACAATTTTTCAAATTACATACACATTCATAGTATTTGCATAAGGAAAACATACTATATTTAGGTGCACTGTAGTAAAAGAATTGACATCATACTGTACAAGTTAGGGCCAGAGGCTGAGCCTCTCACACCAGGATGATAATAAAAATGGGTACAAGTAAGCCCTTTTTAAAAGTGAGCAAATCAGGTTGGAAAAACGACAACAGTTAAAGAGTACTTCTTCCAAAGGACCCAAGTTCAGTTCCCAGCACCCAAGTCAGGCAGTTCAAAACTGCCTGTCATGCCAGCTCCAGGGGACCCAAAAGTCTCTTCCAGCCTCCTTGGGTACCCACACACCCATGGCATATGTTCACACAAACACATAAATAAAAATAAAATCTTTAAAAGCAAACCTAAATGCACTAACAGGAAATTTTCCAAGGTTTTTAAAACAAAAAACTTGATTATTTCTACAAGAAAATGTGTAATGAAAGAAATCTCCTCCCTTAAGTACCATCTTAGCTAGAGAAATGAAACTTTTGCTAAAGGAAAGAGTGATAACTAAGTTTCCCATCCCTCCCCAAATTTCACTCCATCTTCAACTTCCATAAAAAGATTTGTCACATTTAACACATTTATAATCTTCTATTCAGTTGAAGTAATAATACAACATAATATGTATGTAATTCCTCTTTAATAACAAAAGATGAATACTATTCAGGTAGACTTTAAGACACTGACCTAGCCATGCACTTGGGAGACAGAGGCAGGGGGAATCTCTGAGTTCAAGGCCAAACTGGTTTACAAACTGAGTTCCAGGGCAGCCAGAACTACGAAGAGAAACCCTGGGGGAGAGGGGTGCCAACACCACACACAAACAACAAAAAGACAAGACACTGTCCTCCCAGTGTTCCTTCTTGAAAATCAGGTCTAATGTGCATTCGGTGAAAGCAAAAGAGTAAGAACTTGGTTTCCTGACAGAGATGCAAACTGTCATGTCAGTCCTCACCAGACCTAGACTCATCCGGTCACTTCAAGTTTCCTTAGACATCATGATTAACTACTCTTGACCTCCGTATAACCTAAGATCAACACAGATATTATAGAGCCTCCATTCTGCATGTCTACATTTTGCTGGCAGATGCTATTTTCTTCAGTAACACCATGCCTCGGTGACAGAGTACATCCGGAATTGTGAATGGAAAAGGATCTCCCGCCAACCCGAGGTATAGAACCAATCCAACTAGTCTCCTTTGGGGCTACAAATGCAAAGACAGGACGATAATGCACTGACTCTTAACAAGAACAATTATAATCTTGTGTCCTGCAACCCAGGCTGAAATACGGCACCAGCTCTTCTGGAACCCTGAAAGCTTTGGAGTGAAGATAAAAACCTCCAGGCCAAGTAATTCCTATTCCAGTTTCTGCCAAGACAGTGTTCATCCAGCCTCCCGCAATACTCCAAATCTGCAAAAATTCTAAACTCCATGGCCTCGAGAATCCCCATAGGCCAGGCGGTTTCTCAAGGTCTCTTTCAAAGATTTTCAGTTCAGTAGTGCGGCACTAAAACGTCTCAAACCAATCTACAGGGTAAGAGACTAATTCTCAATGACCCCAACCACAGGGGGACCCGCACTTACCGGATGTCATCTACTGAAGAGCCCAAACAGGTTCCGAACTAGGCCACTCTGGCCCATCTGGAATAACTCTTTAGACCTTGAGCCAGCATTTGATAATTATGCTACATCTGTCTCTTCTATTATGCATTCCCTGCATCTTCTCTAGTATTTAGCACTCCTCTGGCTTCAAATGCTCTCCCTTCTATCCACAGAAACTACTCTTTGCCTTCTTCCCTTGCCTTGGAAACGCTTCAGTTCTTTCCATAATGAAACGCCTAACATATCTGCACAATGAACACCCCCAGAATCCTCAAGACTGCTCCACAGCCACCCCCGGCATTCCTCCACCTATCCGGCATCTCCCCTCCGGCCCCTTTCTCCCCTTTCGCACTCCCACTATGCTTCCTGCAAGCAATCCCCTTTCTCCAGCCCCTGCCCTTCCCTGCAGCCAAAGAGCACTCCGAGGCAGCAGCGGCGACCGAGGCCTGCGGTGCATAAAGCACTGCACCAAGACGGTGGAGAGCCCTGGGGTCTGGCCGGCCTCCTCGCCCACAGCCTGGCACCCCTAGGCCTCCCCGCGAGCATCCCACCTCCTTCCTACCCGACACCGGCCGCAGGCCTCGGAGGCCGCCAGCTCGCCTCCGCCGCCCCCGTCATTCTCCGTTCTCCAAGCCCCGACCCACCATCCTCGCCCCGCTTCCTCGCGTCCCCCAGCCCCGCGCTCCCGCGGCCTGCGCCCGCCGCCTCCCGGGCCGCCCCCCGGCTGGCCCGCCGCTCCCGCGGGTCAGGCCGTCGCCGCCGCGCTCCCCCCGCGCGCCGCCCCCTCCCCTCCCCCGCCCTCCCGGGCCCGGGCCTGGCAGGCCGAGCATTTACCGCGGGCTGGCGCCGAGGCGCGCGGTCACCGACTGCAGGCGGCGGCGGCTCCGACCTTCCCACGGGCCCGGCAAGGAGGGCGAGGGGGAGGGGAGAGAACTTTTGCTGTGGCAGCTCCGGCGACAGCTCCCACCCCTGCGCCTTTCTCCTCTTCCTCCCCCTCCTCCTCCTCCTCTTCCTCCTTCTCTTCCTCCTCCCAGAGCAGTCGAGAGGCAGACATGGCGCGGCTAGAGCGCCGCCGCGGTCGCCGCCGCTGCCTGCGCGGTGCATTGTGGGAAGCCCCGCACACAGGAAGCGCTCCGAGCCGCCCGCCTCGCCTGGCGCGGAGACCTGGCTGCGAGACCCAGCGTGGCTTTGATTCCGGCGCCTGCGTGTCAGCAGCGCAGCGTGGCCCGGGAAGCTGGCCCCGCGCCCCGGGTCCCTCTGATGGACCTGTAAGGAAGACGCTTTGAAATAGATCGGAGCTGAGAAAGCTCCTGGGAGGAACGTCCACCCCTTGAGGCTGGGTGCGTGCCTGGAGCCCTGAGAAGTGAGGAATGGGGATTAAAAGCCGTCCGGGCCCTGGGAAGTGGAAGGGGCGGGAACGTAGATGAAAGAGTTGGCCAGAATTTCTTGGATCTTTGTTTTATCCTCTTACCTAGCCTCCCATCTGAGACTCCAGGGGGTCACATTTTTTGGAAGATGCAACCCTGCATCCTTGAAACTAGAAAATCTTGTTGGAGTATGCAAACTGAGATGTAGGATGTAAGCACCGAGAAAAAGCAAGAGATCCCAGTCAGGACTTTGTTGGGCCCAAACCTCGTTCTGTGTACCAACAATGATGTGATTATGATCTATACAGACCTAAGATTTCTCATTTGTCCCGTCTTTTGGAGACCCTTTGGTGACCTTCACTAAATTGTGCCCTTCCTACCCTCATTTAACCAACATCAGGACACTGAGTTACCTCTACAAAGGGATGGCTTAACAATGACTCACCTTTGTAGCCACACACTAGTACAAGGTCAGCTAGGTAACCTAATAAGTTCAGTGAAAGTTGAACGGTTATCAGGACTTTATGAGATGGAGCACCTTCATTATGATTTCTTCATTAATCCAAGGCTTTATTTAGCACCTCTCTGCAATACTTAAACATAATCTTTGAGGTGAGAGGGAAAGGACATTAAAATTCCTACAAAACTATTTCTGGAATTCTCCTTGTCCACACCCACCTCCCCACCCCTGAATGTTCATTTGAATAGTGGTTTTTGGCAAAACTCCAGACTCCTGAATTATGCACTTGTGATGACACTGAATTAGATTACTGTCTGCAAGGTTAATATCCCCACTCCCAGGCATTAACCTTAGTATATTGTGATGCCCATTTGAAATAGCTGAAGCTCAGAAGTTCAGCTGAATTCAGACACAGGTAACTAAGAAATGCAAGGATGAGCCAACAGCTCCACAATAAACTCCATTTGATTTCTCTGCTAAAAGATATAAATTTTAATAAGATGACAGTGCATATTCTGAATGCTAATTGTAACAAAACAGTAATATAAGCTACAGCAAGGGACACTTATCTGGAGGACAGCCTTCTGGCAACTTCTAGCAACTGCAATGGCATCAAACTCACATGTTTGTGGAGGGTTTTTGTTTAAAAAAAAACTAAAAAACAAAATCCTCTGGCAGCAAAGAATCGGACTTTCAGTTTTAAACTGTGGAGAAGCTAATAATTAGAACTGAAAGCCTAGGGTTACATCCTAATGGACTAAGGTGGATAGGGTTGCCACTAGGAATAGATCCATCTCTTTGTTTCTGAACATAATGAAGAGACAATGAAGAAACAACCACCTCAAATGGGCAGAATGAAAAAGACTGCAGACCATGACAGCCAAAGTAAGAGTAAACCTCTAGAAATATTCCTGGCCCCATTGTTACCGCTGTTGCTTTTGCCAGTCCTATCCATTCAGCTTGCTTCCTTTCCTTCGTAATTTCTACACCACCACCACCACCACCCCCCTTTAAAACAATAAAGAGAGGCTGGAGAGGCAGCTCAGCTATTCAGGGCACTTGTCTACTGCATTACTCCAGTAACTTCCTCTTCTGGTCTCCTACCAGCACACATACATATACACACACATAACACTCACACACAGCAGAAGACACATATCATACACATGAATAAAACTAGTAACAACAACAAATTTTAAAAAAGGACCTGCAAGAGGGCTCAGCATGTAAAGGCACATAATTTCACAGAACTGGCAGCCTGAGCTCAGCTCCCACTAAAGGTAAATGGAGAGAACCAACTCCACAAAGTTGTCCCCTACCTCCTCATGTGCACACAGTGATAAATAACATTTAAAAATAACCGGAGCCTCATAAGAACTTACAGACAAGCTGGTTGGTGGTGGCGAAAACCTTTCATTGCAGCACTCAAAAGGCAGAGGCAGGTGGATCTCTATGAGTTTGAAGCCAGCCTGGTCTACAGAGAGTTTCAGGACAGGCTCCAAAGCTACAGGAAACCCTGTCTCAAAAAAAGTAGAAGAAAAGAAAAAGAAAAAAGATTTGCTATCTGGGTTCAAGAAGAGACCCTGCCTATAAGGACAGAAACCACTGGATGCCGCCTTCTCGCCTCTACAAACATGCAGAGGCAAGTGCACCTGCATGGTGTACATGCCTGTACTCAAAAGCTGTATACATGTGTACTATACTCATATACCTTAGCAATAACCAAATTGTGAAATCTTTATTTTTATTATTATTACTAGAAATCTTATTTACTTAGAATCTTTTGTAGTCCCGGCTGACCTTGAACTTTCATGAAGCTAACCTTAAAATCAGGGTCTCTCTGCCTCCACCTCCTCAGGGCTAGACTTGGGCATTTACTAACACTCTAGGTGCTTACCACCAACAGCTGGTTTAAATAAGTGAAACTCAACACTTTAGACAAATAAAAACTTTGAACTAACATATTTCTATTTGATAGAAACCCACAGCTTTAGTGTGAAAGAGTACTCAGTTTGTCTTCACTCTGGTTAAACCCTTGGCAGGCACTAGATTCATTAATATTTCCTTCCTGACAGGGTCTCACTATTCCTTGGCTGGCCTGGAACTTTCTATGTAGACATACGAGCCTCAAACTCACAGAAATCCCTGCCTCTGAGGATTAAGGGAGTGTGCCACCATACTGGCAAAGCATAGCAAGTAACTTCACAATAGGCCAACTTCATCAGCCTTACCCAGTTGTTGAGCCAAGACCATGCTGGGAAAGGAATCCTCTGAAAACTTCAAAATTTTTTCTGCAGCTTCATTGTTTATTTTGTCCTCAGCTCCAAGTATGGCTTCCATGCTAAACATTCTGCATAGTTTCTCACCCAAAGCATATTTCCCATGTTCTTTTGTGGAGTCAGAGAGATAGCTATATAGTTTTTGTTTTTTCTCTCACCCATGTCTAGTCATGAGAACTTTTTCCCTCCCAAACTTAAAAATTTTAGTTTTAGGAAATTCGGCCTGCCACATTCTTAAAAATAATAACAACAACATATACACATTCAGCTATGTAACTAGATATTATTCTAAATACTTATCTGTATTAACATTTAATATACAGAACAGCCTTTACAGGAGTATCAGCCTAGTTTTGTTCTTGGGGAACTTTACAGCACAGAGGCACTACATGAGTAAAGACACTAAGTGATCCTCTTAGGGTTTCTATTGTTGTGAAGAGATGCCATGACCACAGCAATTCTTACAAAGGAAGACATTTCACTGGGGGGCTTACAGTTCAGAGGTCCAGTCCATTATCATCATGGTGGGACATGATAGTGTACAGGCAGACATGGTGCTGAAGAAGGAGCTGAGAGTTCTACATCTTTGATCCACAAGCAGCAGGAAGTGAACTGAGGCACTGGGCATGGCTTGAGCATATATGAGACCTCAAAGCCCGCCCCCACGGTAACACACTTCCTCCAACAAGACCACACCTACTCCATCAAAGCCACACCATTTGGGATGCTACTCCCTTTGGGTTTTTGTCTTTCTTTTTTTTTTTTTTTTTTTTTTTTTTTTTTTTCAAAGCACCATAGTAATAGAGTCAGAATTTCAACAGGAGGCTTCAGCCAGAGCCTATGGATTTTACCCCAGGGTAACCATGAGGCCTGTAAGAAAGCATCCTTATTCTCTAGCCCCCATCCACCCCGTTTGGTTAACACCAGCTTAGCCTTAGGCTTCACTTTCATTCATTCTTGTGTCCCTACATATCTTGGCTTTTCTTCACTCCTGCGCTGTCAGTTGACACAAGCCAGGGTCATTTTGGAAAAAGGAACTTCAGTTGAGAAAATGCCCCCACTAGATTGACCTGTGGGCAAGCCTGTGGTGAGTTCTTGATTGATAATCCATGTGGGATGGCCCAGCTCACTGTGTTGTTGACATTCTTGGGCTGGTGGTCCTGGATGCTCTAAGAAAGCAGGCTGAGTAAGCCATGGGGAGCAAGCCAGTAAGCAGCACCCTCCATGGCCTCTGCATCAGGCTCCAACTTCCCTGGATGGTGGAGTATAAGCTGTAAGAGGAAATAAACTGTTTTGTCACCAGATTGCCTTTGGTCATGGTGTTTTATCACAGCAGTAGACACCCTCACTAAGAAGATTTGTACTTTTCAAATCATGATAATCTCATAGCCAGTGAACTTCGGTGTAAATGTAACACTTTTTTTTTATTATTTATTTAATCAAAGGTAGTTAGTCAACAAGTACTCATGTTTTCTGAGCATTCCCTGGCTCCTCTGTACTGATTAGCCAATGATAACAGATTGTGAAGTCAAGTTTCCACAGATGGGATGACACACTGTTACCTCCTGTCAGAGATAAAAGACAGGAGCCATGGTGGCCTGGGTGTGTGGCTAGCCTTGTCAGGATTTTGGCACACCCTTTTTTTTTTTTTTTTTTAATGATAATATTTTTTATTTAAACTTGAAACAAGCTTGTTTTACATGTCAATCCCAGTTTACTCATCCTCCACTCCTCCCCTTTCTCCCCCTACCCCCATTCCATCCCCCTTCTGCTCCCCAGGGAGGGTGAGGATCTTCAAAGTCTGTCATATCATTTGGAACAGGGCCTAGCCTTCCCCCATGTGTCTAGGCTGAGAGAGTATCCCTCTGTGGAATGGGCTCCCCAAGTCCATTTGTACACTAGGAATAAATGCTGATCCACTACCAGAGGCCCCATAGAGTATCCGTGCCTCCTAACTGACACCCACGTTCAGGGTGTCTGGCTTGGTCCTATGCTGGTTTCCCAGGCCATGAGCTCCCCTTGTTCAGGTCAACTGTTTCTGTGGGTTTCTTCAGCTTGGTCTTGACCCCTTTGCTCATCACTCCTCTCTCTCTGCAACTGGATTCCAAGATTGGTACACCCTTTTCACAAAAACAGTTGCCTTGTCAGGCTCTCCCTTTGTGTTCCTTAGTGCAACACCAAGATTATTCTGTTTCTCACACAGCCTGGAGTGTCCCCTGCCCCCAGAGGTGCTTCTGAGGGGCCATGGGCTCTCTATCGTCCAGGACTCGAGAACCTACCCATGCTCTGTATTTTGAGTGGGAGACAGGAGGCCATTCACTTAGTTTTAGAGACAGGGTGGTCATCTCATACAGTGTATACATGTTCAAATTCCTTATATAAAATACCACTTGATTCTAGCTCTGGTTTCTTCTAATATCTCATACAATGTAAAAGTTTACACTGTAATGTTTAGGTTAGAATGAAGACAAGGAAAAATAGAATCTATATAACAATATAGGAAGTATCTTCCCCAAATATTTTTTATTCCTAGGTGAGTGAATCCACTGATACAGCACTGATATGTCTGGAAGACTGAATGTATTTCACTGACCTTGAACTGCCCTTCAGATCTAAATGAAGCAGGGGCCCAGGAGAAGTGTCCCAGGTAAAGAAGGCTCCTTGGAGCAGGATAAGCTTGTAGGACTGACAAGGTTTAGTGGAGGAAGCTCCTCCAACCCAGTCTCTGGTCTCTGATAAGGCCTTGAATTTCATGCTCTGCAAAAAGAAGCCAAGTTTCTGCCAGGTAGAACCAGCCCTGACAGATGTCGTCAATGTCACATGGTGGAGAAGATAGCTGTCAATGCGGCTCTGAGCTTGGGTCCCAGCTTAGGGGCTCTATAGCCCTGGAGAAGCCCTTGGGTATTGGGATAAAAGTACCTTGCTTTGGGAAAGAGGCCTGGGGAACAGATCTACAAGAATACACTCCAGAGGCAGAGTCTAGGAGGGACTGTGGGGGGCTCTGCAATCCCCCACCAGAGCTGCAGTCCCACATAACCCTCTGTGGGCTGGGCCACACCAGAGAGGGGAAAACACTGGTGTCTGCAAGCTGAATGTAGCCCAGACGTATTTTCTTTGATGTGTTTTTATATTCTCCAGAAGAGCAATGAAAGCTAGGCATAGCAGCACATGCCTATACTCATGGCAGTTGGAGGACAGAGGCGGGAGAATCAAATGTTCATAGCCCCGTGAGACTTTCTCAAAACAAACAAACTAATGCAGAATGTGTTGGTGCACTCCTGTAAACCCAGCACCTGGGAGGTGGAGGCAGGAGGATCAGACATTCTAGGTCAGTTGTTTGTGGTAAGTTTTAAGCCAGCCTGCACTATATGAGAACTCGTTTTTTCTGTTTTAGTTTTTTTAAAGACAGGGTTTCTCTGTGTAATAGCCCTGGCTATCCTGGAACTTTATAGACCAGGCTGGTGTGGAACTCACAGAGATCCATCTGCCTCTGTCTCCCAAGTACACCATTTAGCCTAACTGTAGGAAAAGAAAGAAAGAAAGGAAGGAAGAAAGGAAGAAAGAAAGAAAAGAAAGGAAATAAATGAATAAAGAGTTACCAATTCGGGCCTGGAGAGATCTAACTGCTGTCCCAGAGGACTGGGGTTCAAGTCCCAACACCCACATGGCAGCTAACAACTGTCTATAACTCCTAAGGTCTGACATGCTCACACAGAGGTACATGCAGGCAAAAACACTGATACTTTTTTTTTTTTTTTTTTAAGTTACTAATTCAACCTCAATTCAGAGTCCCGGTTTCTCTCATTGCCTCATCTTCAGCCGGTACTGAGTGGCTGGAGGCTGTAACCTTTGGACAAGTTGGAGTGTTCTGCCTCTCCTCATCCTTTCACTGTTCATTGTTTCCACACCGGCTTCACTCAGTTCACCTTGCCAGCTGGGCTCGTTGCACATGGGGCTTGCTACCTGTGTGGCTCCCAAACACCTCAGTTTAATTTCTACCGCCTCTCAAGAGTAATTGGTCCATTTCACAGACAGATGCTGGCACCATCTCAACAAGATAGTTAAGGGCAAGTAAGATGACTCAGTTGGTACAGGGGCATGCTCTGTTGGCTTGGTGACCCGAGTTCCATCCCCAGAATCCACAAGATGGTGGAAAGAGAGAATGGACTCCACAGAGTTGTCACCTGACAGCCACAAAAGTGACATGACATGAACTGCACTTCCCATCATACATACAGATACAGAAAAAAGTTAAAAAGTTAAGACTCAAAGTTTATTTTTTTTTTGAAACAGGGTTTTTCTGTAGCTTTGGAGGTTGTCTTGGAACTTGATCAGTAGACCAGTAGATCAGAGAGCTGACTGCCTCTGCCTCTGCCTCCTAAGTGTTGGAGTTAAAGGCATGTGTCACCATGTCCAATAAGGAGTGGTTCTATATCTTCGTATTAGGGACAGGAGCACAGGTCTACACACGGGAATAAAGGTAAACTCTAAACACACATGTAGAAGTTCTTGGGTTAAGAGATCACAGGTACAGAAGAGTTGTGTGGACTAGTTAACAGTTATATGCTCATGTCGATTTGTTAATTTTGATGTCTTTCTAGAGTTTTATGTTATATCATTGGGGAAAGTTGGGTGAAGAATAATGGAGGGGTCTTCCACTGTACTGGCAGCATCTTTTTTTTTTTTTTTTTAATCTGTGTGGGTTTTTTGTTTGTTTGTTTGGTTTTTCTAGACAGGGTTTCTCTGTGTACCTTTGTAGACTACCCATCTCAGAGCTCAAATTCTTTAGCAAGTTGGTAGCCAACAAGCCCCAGGGATAAAATTTTAAAAAGTGTCACCAAATAGTGGTCGTGCACACCTTTGATCCCAGAACTCAGGTGGCAGAGGCAGATGGATCTCTGAGTTCAAGCCCAGCTTGATCTACAAAGTGAGTTCCAGATCTGGTGCCCTCTTCTGGCATGCAGGCAGAACACTACAGTAAATGAATAAATCTTAGAAATAAAAAAGTATCAAAGCATATTAAAAGACAACCCTGTTACTAAACTTGTTTATTCCAACACAAAGGCTGATGGGAGATGTCATTCTGTAAATATGTTTCTCTTATTGGTTAATGAATAAGAGTTTATAGATTATCCTTCTGTGGTCTTTGAAGAAGATGAAGACAGATAGTTATGGTTATAGTTTTCCTTAGTTAGGATTAAAGATAAATTACATATAAGACTTTAGAATCACAAGGATAGGATAAATGGTAAAATATTTTCTTTAAATCTTACTAAATGTTAATGAACTGAACATTGTTAACCAAGGTTCTTATTTGATAATTGTTTTGTTATATATTTTACTA
This sequence comes from Phodopus roborovskii, assembly GCF_943737965.1. Lineage (NCBI taxonomy): Eukaryota > Metazoa > Chordata > Mammalia > Rodentia > Cricetidae > Phodopus > Phodopus roborovskii. Next base: position 18,530,134 of record NW_026126469.1, on the reverse strand, counting down.
TGTTAAGGTTAAAACCCTTCTTTTTATTTAGACAGAAAAGAGGAGATGTTGGGAGATGTCATTCTGTAAATATGTTTCTCTTATTGGTTAAAGAATAAAGCACTGTTGGCCAATAGGAAAGCAAGATAGGCGGGACTAGGAGGCTAGGAGGGGAGAGGAAGTAGGAGGGAGGAGATTCAAGATGGAGGAAAGAAAGCAGAACGCTAGCCCCTCTCTCAGGTAAGCCCACATGAAGTACTTAGATTAATAGAAATGGGTTAATATTTAAGACAAAGCTAGCCAATAAGAAACTAGTAACTGGCCAACAGAATTATATCAAATACAGTGTCACTGTGTGTTATTTGGGGCTGGTGCAGCTGTGGGACAAGACTGGCAGGGAAAACCTACCATAACAAAAGGCTGGTTGGTTTGAAAAAAAAAAAAAATACTTCTTACCAGGCAGTATTCAGCTTAAGTATTTATTAAATGTCCATGTGGGCCCAGCAGTCTGGGCAGTGGTTGTACAAGGCAAAGGCAGGCGGATCTCTGTGAGTTCAAGACCAGCCTGTTCTACAAGAGCTAGTTCCAGGACAGCCTCCAAGCCACAGAGAAACCCCGCCTCAAAACAAACAAACAAATAAAAGTCCACGTGGAAGACAGTGAAAAGACACTAAAAATGGTAAATGAGATACTAGGTTACACTGAAGTCCACTAGGGACACAGAAAGACCTGGAGGCAGGCAGATGGGGCTGCACTCATTGGCTGGTTATTCCCAAGAGCAACCATCTCTTACCTTCCTAAAGAGAATTATGTATGAGAACTGAAGAGCTGGGCTGGGAGTGTAGCTCATCCTTAAAGCAAGCACTTCCTGGGTTTTCTCCAGTGCCCCAAATCCTAAAACCCGAGGCCAGAAAGTTCTCCCGTGCTAGGGTTCAGAGAAGACAGACTAAACTCACAGAAGGCTGCAGGAGACAAAGAGGATTTAAAGTATCTAAACCTCAAGGCAAATCCCTTTTCACACACCCCATGAAGTGACTCGCTTTCTATTTAATAAATGCTGCTTCCTGGAGGCAGCCATTTTACCCTTTTTGGAAAGCATGCACCTATATAAGCTTTTTTCTTCCCTTACAAAAGGGAGGAAGTGCTCAGAGAAAAGCTCTAAACTCAGCTGGTTTGAGGTTCTATTTTGTGAATAGAAAACTCTCAGATAAGTGTAGCGGCTCACACCTGTAATTCTGAACTCTGACAACTGAGGCACAAGAATCCCTGAAACTCAAGACCAGCCTGGGGGACAGAGTGACAGCCTGGGCAGCCTGGGCCATGGAGAGCCTGTCCTGAACAGCAGTAAAAAGGTAAGTTTCAGTGTTACTGTTAAAATCATTACCCTTCTGGCCTCAGGCCACACATCATCTGCCTGCATATATCCAACCCGGAATGTCCTCTCTAACAAAGACAGATATGACGTGCAAACGGCTGGCATGCACAATGATAGCCCAGTCAGCAAGGAGAATTAATCTAATTTTTAGAACATTTTGTTATGGAAAGTCAATGTAGAAGTGCAGCATACTAGGAACCTTTCCATCTTTTTTACTTTTTTAATATTTTAAAATTAAAGGTCAGTTATCTGTGGAATCATTTATTCCACACACCCCCACCCAGCAGATGCTGGATTGTAGAACTACCACAGACAAGAAGCATACAAACCTCTGCTTCCTTCATTTTCGAAGGCATGTCACAACCAGTACCACAAATCACCTCAGAAGAGAAGATGGTGTAAAAGCCTGATTCTACAGTAACCATAACATTCAGTCCACTGAAATGCACATACAGAAAGTATTGGCTTTCCTGTGAAATCAAATGAAAGAGGCATGTAGAGAATGTCTATCCATCTGCTGTGACTTCCCACCCACTGCCATGGCAGGATTGCACAGGGAGAGACTCACAGGTTTCAGTCTGCAGGCCCACGCTTTATTCCATCCCTGACCCCAGGCCACCCTCCATTTTCCTAAGGCCGCTTGTGGGAGGGCGAGGGCTCACATCTGTCAAGCGCTCAGCAGTAGTTCCTGAATGCCTCCTGTGTGCCAGGGGATGTTCTAGTGCTAAGGAGAATAATTCCACCCAGAACTCTAGACATTTGTTCTTTGATTCACAGAACAATTTGTTGTTGCATGTCTGGTCATTGAGACTAGAAATGCTATGACAGATAGAATACTCTTCTACCACAAGAAGAAATGGCAGTATATAGTTGGAGGAATAAAGCATGTGATTTAGTCCAGGAAATACTGTCACCCAGGGATGAGCACAGGATGCTGGGGGAGGATACAGCCCAGACCAGAGCCAGAACAGCTTCTCCAAGGTGACATTGAAGCTGAGACCTGAAAGGGAGTGGCAGGTGGAGTTCTGGAGAGAAAGAAAACAGCCTGTGTAGAGCCCTATTGCCAGAAACATGCCCTGCACTCAGGGGTCTACAGACACCTCAGAAGCTATTCAGGAAGTGCAAAGAGTTACATATGTAATGCAGCAAAAATGATAAGAATTTATTATGTATGGCATGTTTACAATAGATAACTAGTACATACTTCTGTAACAATGCATTATATAGTTTTATAATACACAATAACTTTATTCTTTTCAATTGTCTATAATACTATAGATTAACAATACAAATGTACTCATTGTATAATGCACAATTGTACATCATATAATACACTTATGATGTTAGTATATTACACAATAAAATATTTTTATTGCTGCATGTGTACATGCTACTTGTACAAGTGTACGTGTGCGTGCCAGCAGAAAGCAACAGCAAGCCGCAGTGTACCTGAGGCTAAGTTAAAGCAACTGACAAGGTCTCTCTGTGTAGCCCTGTCCTGGAGCTCTCAGGGTAGACCAGGCTGGTCTCAAACTCACAGAGACCTGCCTGCCTCTGCCTCATGGCCAGTATGTTAAGGCAGAGAAGGAAGCTGAAGCCCCAACATTCCTTTCCCCACCAGGCTCCCACTCTTTTCTAAAGGCTTGCTTTGTTTTTAAATTATGAATATGTGTCTCTGTGTGGGTATGCCTCACACGGACAGTGACTATGAAGGTCAGAGAGGATGTTGGATCGCCTGGAGCATAGTTACAGGTGGTTCTGAATTGCCCAGTATGGGCCTTGGGAATAGAACTTGGGTCCTCTGCAAGAGCAGTACTTATCTTACCATTTCTCCAGCACATATTGCTATTCTCTCCACCATTTCTCCACAGTGCTGTAGGCCGGAGTTCGAAACATTGACACACAGTCCTTTAGGGACACTTCTCCAAGTCACAGCATACATGTGCCTGCACAGAAGCATTCATGTGTGCCTCTGTTAGCACTTAATGTTCATTTTTCATCGCTTTATTTATTTATTTAATTTATTTATTTATTGTGGGTGGCACTCCATGTTGTACATGTGGAAGTCAGAAAACAACTTGTGGAAATTGGTTCTCTTCTTCTGTGAGACGGGTTCCAGGGACTGAACACAGGCCCTTGGGTTTGGTGACAGCTGCCAGAAACCGCTGAGCCATCTCTCTGGTCCCACAAAGAAACTTTAAAGCTGTTAGAGTTTGATCATTTAGGAGACTGTTGCAGTATTTCATTGGTTTAGTCATTCAGCTAGTACTGTTCAGGGCCCTGAGGTTATAGATGGTGAGCAAACTGATACTGTGGCTGAGTTTGTATTTCCATTCTACCTCATAGGTGCGAAGATCTCCCACTGTATCACACCAGCCCCAAGGCTTCCACTTGGGTGATGAAGAGCTACCATGAGCAAGTGCCCTAAGCAATGTAAGAGATGGCAAGCTCTAAAAAATAATAAATTTAGGGGCTGGGTAGTGGTGGCGCACGCCTTTAATCCCAGCACCTGAGAGGCAGAGACAGGTGGATCTCTGTGAGTTTGAGGCCAGCTTGGCCTAAATAGTTGGTTCCAGGGCAGCCAAAACTAAATAAAGAAACTCTGCCTCAAACCAAAAAATTAAATTAAAAAAAAAAAAAAAAATCAAGCTGGATCTGGTAGCACATGCTGTAACTCTTGTGAGTTTGGGGCCAGCCTGATCTACATAGTGGACTTTCCAGGACATCTAGGGCTACATGGTGAGACCCAAGTCTCAAAAGGAAATAATGATAATAAATAAATTCAAGGGAGAACATATGTACCACACAAAGTCTGTTTTGTCATTGCTGTGTTCAAAGCTTCCAAGCCTGGGACACATAGCTGGTCCCCAAGTGTTACCTAAATGACTAAAAGAATGAGGGATGTGGCTGGTTTGACTCGAGAAATGACAACAGGAATTGGGAGAAGCAGATGGCTCGCTGCATATTTAAGAGGTGAAACAAGCAGGTGAGAAAAATAGACTGAGGCTGAAAGATAAAAACAGAACAGGGACGAACTCTCTTCAGCCTGTGCTAAACATAGTAGCCAGAGTGATCACGTGACTCGTCTGAGCCGAACCCTCCCCCAGGTACCAGTAGTACTCAGAGTAAAACCCCGACTCCTTGCAATAATTGCGGCTGTACATGGTCTGGACACACCAGTTTTCTCTCGGGTAAGCTCCCCGTTTCTCGTTTCTTGGGCCACCTTGCCTGCTGGTCTCAAGTTTCCAGGAAGGGTCCTGGCCAAGGCCTCTGAACGAACTGATCCTTTTGTGCCTAAACAGTCCTACAGCACAGCCCTGGCCTTGTTTTTAAAGAGGTCTCTTCTCACCGTCTGCCTGATGCTATAATGAATGCTCCATCCCATCCCGGCACCTGCTCAGTTTTCCTCGATAGCCCTTCTTGGGAGATGGATGGATGGATACGGAGACTCTGGCAGGCCATATAGCTTCCTGCATTGTCTCCCTCCCCACAGGAATGTCACTTTCCTTGACCCTGGAGCACTACATGGAACCTTACAGCTTGATGAGTCTGTGTGTGGATGTGGGCCGGTGTGTCTCATGTGTGTGTGTGTCTTCTGTGTGTGTGTGTGTTTGTGTGTTTTCTCTCTGCTCTCTGTATGTGTTCTCTCTCTCTGAGGGTGTGTGTGTGTGTGTATATGTGTGTGTGTGTGTGTGTGTGTGTGTGTGTGTGTAATGTAACTGTATACCAGTATACCAGGCTCATGTGTGATGTTCCTACTGCCTATGCCTCTCGGAACATGTTAGTATTGAACACGCTAGTATTGAAGGCATGAACCACCACACCCTGCAGTAAATACTGTTGAATAAACAAAAGCAATACCCGAAAAGCTTTCTGTCTTGAACAAACTAAATGGTAGTGGTTTGTGGAGACAGACAATGTGGGAGGGAGGATGGGGTGGGGGGTGTGAGGGAAGTACAAGTTCAGGTTTGGACATGCTGTGTCTGAGTATCCTGTAAGACCAGAACCCAGGCAGCAACATCTGTGAGGCACTTCACTGTGTGGACTAGTGGAGTTCCAGGACAGCTGGGGCTACATTAAAGAGATCTCCATCTACAAACAAACAAACAAAATTCAAACTAAAACAAAATACATTTGTTACCTAGTTTGTTTTGTTTTTTTGTTTGTTTTTCAAGACAGGGTTTCTCTGTGACAGCTCTGGCTGACCTGGAACTCACTTTGTAGACCAGGCTGGTCTCGAACTCAGAGATCTGTCTGCCTCTGTCTCCTGAGTGGTGAAAATACAGGTGTGAGCCACCACTGCCTGACTGTCACCTAGATTTTTAATAAAACACTCTGAACACTAACTGTACAAGGTTTTCCCCACAACAGCCAATTCTCTGACACCAGGTAGGCATTCCAAACTTCAATTTCGACGCTATCGATAGGGCCAGATCTCACACTCCATGGGCTCAGTGCCACAGAGATCCCCTGTCACTCCACTTCAGATGTCAATTGCAAGTCTATTCTTCCTGGATTAGAATTTCCTGGGACTCTTTCCTCGGACAGGATAATTACTAAATAGCTCACAGATCTCAAAGAAACACTGTCCCACCTACCAGATTATTATACAGGACAGACAGGCAGCCCATACCAGCCCATTCTGTGAGGTCTAGAAGAGTCTAGCTGGTAGGAAACTCTACCTCTGTGGAGTTAGGATTGTTCCACCCACTTGTGGTTGCAGATGTGGATGCACTTACCAACTTAGAAACTCACCAGATCAGTATTTCAAGATGTTTTTGTAGAACTTAAGTCTCCAGCTCTTTACAGGATGTTGGGGCTGAGAGATGCTTGTTTGTTTGTTCTGTTGACTAGCCCTGTGTGGAGGGGAATTAGCTTAAGCATGTAAACTCTGGTGTGATTTAAAAGTGGGGAAGGGTTGACTGGAGAGATGGCTCAGTGGCTGAGAGGGCTGGCTATGCAAGCACACGCACACAACTCACAGACACACCATGCAAACGCATATCATGAACAAACAAATAAAAGGTGGAAGGCTGGAGCTAGCTCAGAGGAGAGGATTTGCCTAGCAAACCCTAGACCCTAGACCCAACCCACAGTACTGCAATCAATTAATCAATTGATTAATTAAAATACAAGTTCTTCAAGAAAACAAATAGGGTACAAGTTCACATAGAAGTACAAACAAGTGGTTGGAGTGGAGCATGGTGTAGGCACCGGAGTCTGCAGAGGGGCCAGCAAGCAGAAGGATGGTTGGGAGCTTCTGTTTCACCTCTCAGTGAGAAGGTCAGCTGGAGAGGAAGTGGAGATAATATGGCAGAAATTTTCTGGAGTTTGAACAAGAGTTAACGTAAGTAGAGTCAAATGGGCACAAGTAAGAGATTAATGCCTAGGGGAATGGCTCACTGGGTTCCCCTGAATAGCATGATTTACCATACCAGTGGGTTATATGAGCTCTTATTGTCATAGAATTCATGAATTCAGAAAGCCATAATTTAATGCATTCATCAGCAACATTGTGGGGCATCAGCAAGATGAGCTCAGAAGAGCAAAGGATCTCTGCTGTTAGCTTTGGGGGTGATGGAGGTCTGGTTAGCTTAGTGAAGTTTGTCCATTAGCTATAGGAAGATCAAGCCAGGTACAAAAGTGAGGGCAAGTGGCTAGAAATAGTCCAAGAATACCCAGAATGACTTTGCCTCTTAGCCCACAACATTGCAGCTCTCCACAACCCTCATGGGCTCATCAGCCAAGGCGAAGCAGTCAGCAGGGTCTTTCACACTCATGCAGCCCATAGTGAGGATGTGGGAGCCAGAGGAGTCAGCCAAAGAGCCAAAGCCTGGATAGAACTAGACCAGGCACAAGGAACAAAATGTAGCAAGAGAGCCAAGCATTGTAGACACTGTGTTCTGAGATAATCACTTGGATGGCTCCTTCAGAAGGTGTGGAGGAAATCACTGCTGAGTCTGGGACAGGAACCATCTCCTAGGTCCTTGCTTGCCCGGGCTAATAGTGCTGCTTGTTTGACCTATATACTCTCATTTAAAAGTAATATTCACCACCATGTGAAAGATGAGGAGAGAGGCCAAGAGAAACTAAGGAATGGGCCCAAGGTCATTCAGTAAAGGAGGGTGAAATTTGATTATTTGCTTATTTTTTTGTATGTTTGTTTGTTGATTGAGACAGGGTTTCTCTGTGTAACCCTGGATGTCCTGGAACTCAGAACTCGATTTGTAGATCAGGCTGGCCTTGAACTCACAGAAATCCACCTGCCTCTGCCTCCAAAGTGCTGAGATTAAAGGTGTGCACCACCACTGCCCAGTTTGAGGCATTTTTTGGTTTTTGTTTGTTTTTGGACACAGGGTTTCTGTGTGACAGCCCTGGCTGTCCTGGAACTAGCTATGTACAACAGGCTGGCCTAGAACTCACAAGAGATCCACCTGCCTCTGCCTCCCAGGTACTAGGATTAAAGGCAGGTGCCCCCACTGCCTGGTTTGAGAGGTTTTCTCAATCACTAATTGACATACAAGGAACTAAGTCCCCGTGGGTGGTGCTGATTAGGCTGCATAGGAGAAGTAGCTGAGGGAGCCAGAGGAAGGCAGGCAGCATCCCTCCACAGCCTCTGCTTTCATCTCTGTGTCCAGGGTTCTGCCTTGAGTTCCTCCTACCTTAGCTTCCTTCAATGACGGTCTGTCACCTATACATCGAATAAGCCTTTTCATCCCTCAAGTTGCTTTTGCTGGTGCTTTATCGCAGCAACAGAAAGCAAACGAGGACAGCACGGGTACCAGGAAAGTGGGGTATCACTGTCAGCATGTTGCTTTGGAAAGAGAATGGATGCATTCGAAAGTTTGGGCTAGAACTGTTGAGCACTCAGAGCTTAAGGGGCTGTTGTAGAAGCTTTGGAGAATGACGAGAGAGGTACAAACAATGCGAACTTTTGGAAGGAAGAAAGACGCTATGGGGGTGGTTGTTTGTGTTATATTTTCAATTATGAATCCATGGAAATTAAGCCTTGAGACAGCAGATGCTGGTTAGCTGGAGCTGAAGACACTGATTGGTAAGAAACCAGTGTAGTTAAGGGGAATACTTTCTCAGTTAGTACATGGAAGGTGTAGTCCAGAGTGCATCAGCCGGCATCTCAAGCTGTAAGCTGAACTGGGCAATGTATGAGCCTCCCACATCCTGGTTTTGAAAGCATAAAAGGATCATGGAAAATGAGTGAGTCTCGGCATTGTGAAAAGCTAGAGGAGGCCATTGGTAAAGATATGGCCTCAGTTACAGGGGAGACCCCAGGATACTGGAAATGCCAGAACTGTTAGATGACCACCAAGGACAATGACACGTATGGAGAGGAGGTAACCTGAGCCAATGACATCGCTGTGTTGTATGTGGATGGCAGAGCTGGAGTAGAAGAGCTCCCCAAGTCCTTCAAAGGCCAGAGGATTATGAATAAGTCTAAGGCGCTGGACACTGAGCTAAGGGATTTGTTTTACTCTACTGCATCTTGGGTTTGCTTTGAATTAAGAAGTATTCAGAATTGTTTCTCTGGAGCCTGTCCTGGAACTCACTCTGTAGACCAGGTTGGCCTCCAACTTACAGAGATCTACCTGTCTCTTCCTCCCAAGAGCTGGGATTAAAGGTGTACACTATCACCACCCAGCTAAGAGTTTAAACTTTTAAAGAATTGGAGGGTTTTTAAAAATATATATATATATATATATGTACATACATATGTGTATATATATACATACATATGTGTATATATATATGACATTTTAAAAGTTATGTTGTATTTTATATTATGATATTAACATGAGATCTTGGGGACAAACAAGAAAGGAAAGGTTATGATTTAAAGTGACAAATGTTGTGGTTAGTTGTCAACTTGACAAAAAGTGGGGTCACCTGGGGATGTGGAATCTGAATTGAAAAATTACCTCCATCTGATTGAAGTGTGGGCATGTCTGCAGGGCATTTTCTTGGTGAGTGATTGGTGTGGGAGCACCAGCAACAGCACACTAAGGCTGTTGCCACCCATGGGCAGGCAGTCCTGAGTTACATAGAAACCAAGCTGAGCAGCCAGGCGGTGGTGGCTCACGCCTTTAGTTCCAGCACTAGGGAGGCAGAGGCAGGCGGATCTCTGTGAGTTTGAGACCAGCCTGGTCTACAGAGTGAGGGGAGTCAGGACAGGCTCCAAAGCTACAGAGAAACCCTGCCTCCAAACACCAAAAACAGTAAGAAAAGAAACCAAGCTGAGCAAGCCAGGAAGAGCAAGCCAGTCAGCATCGCTCCTCCACAGTCTCTGCTTCAGTCCTTGCTTCCGGCTCCTGCCTTGGTGTCCTTGGAAGAGGAATTGTAACCCCAAGCTTAATAAACGCTTTCCCCTCCAATTTGCTTTTGGTCATGGTGTTTGTCAAAGCAACAGGAAGATTAAGAAGGACATGTGTCAAAGTGGCAAGAATGCCACAGTTAGCTTCAGTGTCAACTTGACAAAACACAAAGATGAGGGAGCCTCAACTGAAAAATTGCTCAAGTCAAATTGGCCTGTGACCATGGCTTCGAGGCATTTTCCCAATTGCTAATTGACATTGGAGAAACCAGCCCATGGTGGGCAGTGTCTTTCCTAGACAGATGAGCCCAGGCTACATAAGAAAGGTAACTAAGCAAACTCTAACTTATTCCTAAAATCAAATACAGTGTATTATTTTATTTTAATAAATGTATTTTCATAATGACAAAAGTATTTTTTCATTTAGTTTTTCAAGCTGGGGTCTCTCTGTGACTTTGGAGGCTATCCTAGAACTAGCTCTTGTAGACCAAGCTAGTCTCCAACTCACAGAGATCTGCCTGCCTGTGCCTCCTGAGTGGTGGGATTAAAGGTGTGTGCCATCACCGACCTGCTCATAATGACAGAAATTTTTAATGATGTGTAAAGCAATGGTTTCTATGTGAATGGATGCTGGGAATTAGGAATCCTGTCAATGGATCAGTAGTTTTGGCTTATCATACAGGGCATACACAATTCATTTCTTCCATAAAAGTTATTTTCAGTATTTGATTTTCTTAAACAGCTAATTTATTTTAATTTTTTAATTTTCTGTGTATTTGTGTTTTGCTTGTATGTCTGTCTGTGTGAGGGTGTCAGGTCCCCTGTAGTTTCAGACAGTTGTGGGCTGCGGTGTAGGTGCTGAGAGTTCAGCCTGGGTCCTCTGGAAGAGCAGCCAATGTTTTTGTTTTTGTTTTTGTACAAGACAGGGTTTCTCTGTATTGCTTTGGATCCTGTCTTGGAACTTGCTGTGTAGACCAGGCTGGCCTCAAACTCACAGAGATCCGCCTGCCTCTGCCTCCCAAGTGCTGGGATTAAAGGTGTGCCACCAACGCCCGGCTGAGCAGCCAGTGTTCTTAACCACTGAGCCATCTCTCCAGCCCTCAGTATTTAATTACAATTAAGATTTTCATATAGTTTGTATTCTACTGACAGGAGTGACTTGAAATATTAAAAGTTATGTAACGTGAGGCCCAAGAAATGGCTCAGCAGTTGAGTGCTGAGGTCTTCCAGAGGACCAGGGATTAGGCACCTGTAACTCCAACTCTAGAAGATCTAATGTCCTCTTCTAGCCTCCATGAGAGACTGAACCCATGTACATAGACACAAGCACACATCCACCCACACAAATACAATTAAAAATAAAGCTTTAAGTAAAATTATGTAACTTCATTAAAAGTATATAAAAAGGAATAAGTTTTCAACAGAAATGTAAGTCAAAGAAATATATAAATTAAAACATATCTATCCTTTACATGTCTTTTGAAACAGATCTTTTAAATCCCAGGCCAGTCTTAAACTTGCTGGGTAACTGTTACCTTGAACTCTTGAAGACAGAGTTTCTATCCCACCTGGTCCTGCAGCTGTTTAATCCCAAATAAACACACAGTGGCTTATATTAATTATAAACTGTTTGACCAATGGCTCGGGCTTCTTACTGGATAGCTCTCTTAATTGTTAACCCGTTTCTATTAAACTATGTATTGCCCTGAGGCTGTGGCTTACCAGTAATGCTCCAGCATGTTACTCCTTCAGAGGCTACATGGCCTCTTCTTGGCAGCTCCTCTCCGCCTACCTCCTCCCAGCATTCTCCTAGTCTCGTAGCCCCGCATACTCTTCCTGCCTAGCTCCTGGCCAATCAGCATTGGAACATATATTCACAGCATACAGAAGGACCTCTTTCATCAAACTTCATTCCCTTGATTCTCCTGCCTCCACCCACCAAGTGCTGGGATTTCAGGCCTGCAGCACCATGCCAGCTCCCTTGGTTTGTTTGGTTTTGTTTTGTTTTGTTTTAATCCATTTTACAGGTCTGGAGAGATGGCCTAGTGGATAAGAATGCTTCCTGCTCTTCCAAAAGGCCAAATTCAATTCCTAGCACTCATATCTGGCAGCTTACAACTGCCTGTAACTCCAGTCTCAGGAGATCTATACACTTTGCTGACTTCCACAGGCACCCATGTATACATAGCACACATTTACACACACATCACACACACACCAAAAATAAGCATAAATATACTTTTAAAGTTGATTTATGATATTTAATGTATAGAGAATAACATTTCTCTCCCTGCCCCTCCCACCACAGGGTGTCTCTGTGTAGCAGCCCTAACTGTCCTGGAACTCACTCTGTACACCAGGCTGGCCTAGAATTCATAGAGATCAACCTGCCTCTGCCTCCCAAGTGCTGGGATTAAAGGAGTGCACAGCACTCAGCAACATTCGTCTTTTTAAGTAAAACTCTTTCATTGAGTTTGACAAGTATATACAGCTGTGTGATAGACGCTACCATCTTCAAACCACCAAACAGCTTCTCAGACCCCAGATTCCTCTAGGCTCCCTTGGAGAACATGTTCATCCAGGCTGGGGATGTAGCTTAAAATCGGTGCAAATGCTCAGTGTGTATGAAGCCCTGAGTTCAAGTCCCACAAAACCCCAAACCAAACAAAATCCCCAGTCACAGGCAGCTAAGACCCTGCTCTCTGTCCCTGGGGCTTTTGAAAGGTAGCACATGACTAGGATCATAGAACAAGCTTTTTGGTTGGTTGGTTTTGTTTTTGAGATAGTTTTCCTGTGTATCCCAGATTGGGCTTGAACTCCTGTCCTCTGTGCCACCACACTTGGCTAAGCATGTAGCCCTTTGAGGCTGACTTCTTCCCCGTGTATGTTTATCCTCATCCATGACTTTGCCTGTATCAGTAGCCATGCTTGTTTATATTAGAGTAGCATTTCATGATATGGATTTAGCACCATTCCTGGATTTACTTAGCATTGGTGAACTCTTTGGTTACTCAATAGAAGTAGGATTGCTAAATCCTATGTTAAAAAGTGTTCAGCTTTATTAAAAAAAAAAAATGGTGTGACTATTGTAAGAAACAGATCTCAGGTCTTGGGAAGGTGACCACTCAGTTCAAAGTATTTCAGCAAGGTTAAAAGCTTGACTTCTGAAGGGTGTGGAGCCACGCTAAATCAAGCAAGTAAACACAGTTAGGGTTGCTATTGCTACGATGATGCCGTGACCAAAAGCAACTTGGGAGAAAGGGTTTATTTGGCTTACACTCCTACACCATTGTTCACCATTGAAGGAAGTCAGGACAGGAACTCAAACATGGCAGGATCCTGGAGGCAGGAGCTGATACAGAGGCCACAGAGGAGTGCTTGCTCCCCATGACTTTCTCTACCTGCTTTCTTTTAGAACCCAAGACCATCCATCCAGGGATGGCCCCACCCACAATGGGCTGGGTCCTTCCCCATCAATCACTAATTAAGAAAATGCCTTACATGCTTGCCTACAGCCCAACCTTATGGAGACATTTTCTCAATTGAGGCTTCCTGTCTGATGACTAGCTTGCATAAGTTGACATAAAACCAGCTAGTATACACATTTTCAGGGCTGTCCATTTGGTATTGGATAACTAGTCAGTGTGTTTCTTTTCTCCTGCTCTCATCATTCCTTGGGTGCCTGTGTGTCATTGTGTAGGGTCAAGACCTTGTGGGCTTCCCCCCATATACCCCATTTACTTTAGCAAACTTATTGGTGTTGTCTTTGTTTAGCTCATGTTTAGGCAGTCATGCTGGTGAGACTCTGGGTGCAGCAAACTCTCTGTTCCTTTGGCTCTTATAGTCTTTCGCCCGCTCTTCCTCAATGGTCCCTGAGCCTTATGGTTGTTTTGTAGACACACCCATTGGGACTGGCTCCACAACTCTGGGTTTTGATTGGTTGTGGTTTTCTATAGCAGTCTCCAACTGTTGCAAAGAGAAGTTTCCATAATGAAAGTTACTTTATATTTCAATGTTAGTCATTCTAGACAGTAGATTGCATGGTATCTTAAGGGGGTTGTGGTGTGCACAGGCCTTCTAGACAGTAGATTGCCTGGTATCTTAAGGGGGCTGTGGTGTGCACAGGCCTTCTAGACAGTAGATTGCCTGGTATCTTAGGGGAGTTGTGGTATGCATAGGCCAGAGTCAGCTTGAGGGAGTTGGCTCACTGTTTCTACCTTGTGGGTTCCAGGGATCGAACTCGTCTTGTCAGGCTTGCAGCAGGCTGAGTGATCCCATCAGCTCCACATTATTATTTAGACAGGGTCTCTCTCTCTCTCTGAGCCTGGAGCTCAGTGATTCAGCTAGATTGGCCAGCCAAAAAAGCCCCAGGGATCTCTTATCTCCTCCTCCCCAAGGATGAGATTACCTGCATGTGCCTCGAGGAGACTGGCTCAATTTTGAGACCTGTAGGCAGCTAGATTGGCCTTGAACTTCCAGCCCGAGTGCTCCTTGTTCCTTCACCTTCCTGACGCTGAGACTGCAGGTCAGAGTGCAGCCCACTCGTAATATGCTTTAATTTTCCTTCTGTGATGGGCCTTTGTTTTAGTTTCATTTTATAAAACAGGCCGTGTGGAGTGCTTAAAAATCTTACAAGAGTAACAACACACTCCAGTGGATAGGTAGACACATACATGTTCCCAACGACAGGGATGACAAACAAGCCTCCACTGCCCCTGTTCTCAAGTCTGCAGAGGGACAGCGCCCTGCCTCCCATAAGGAAAGAGGCGGCAGGCTTTGTGTGCTCTCAACCCAGGCTTCAGCCAACCTTCGTCATCCTTGCCATGTAATTAGAGGCTGGAGGTGCCCACGTGTCTCATTTTTAGGATCCCGTGGGCTACATTTGGCCCAGATTGGGTTATACTTTAGGCTCTTCATGGCATATACTTCTGTCTTCTCCCCCCTTTTAGTGTTCCATTCCTCAGAAGGCCCTTCAAAGAGCAAATGAATTCGGGCTGCATGCAGAGCTCCATTCTCTGAGGACAGTGGGGTGTACAGGCCTCTGCCAGGCCTGATCACTAAGGCAGGCAGGAAAAGGAGAGACACAATTCCCAGCCCTGAATGGCTTCCAGCCTCAGACTCCAGCCACGGTGCTTACTAAAACTGGCCCTCCACAAAAATCTGGCTTGTTTCACAAGTGGGCGCTGGCCCTGCCCATGGTGTCCCTGTTTCCCCCTCTTCTAGAATAGAATCTGTTACCCTCACTGCCTTTCCTCCCGTCCTGGTTATGATCAGCCCCCAAAATGTAGAATGCCATTACATTTGCATTTTATTGTTGCTGAGTGTGTGTGTGTGTCTGTGTGTGTGTGTGTGTGTGTGTGTGTGTGTGTGTGTGTTTAATGCTAATCATACACTTCCCAACTGAACTAGATTCCCAGCCTTAGTCATTTCTTAGTGCGATGTCTCATGAAATTTGTGGAGGCATGGTCCATGGTGACATTGGGGGTCAGGGTCTCTTAATTCAGAAAGTTCAGCTTTTACTTTGGGGGACAGACACAAGCCTACCTGGTGCCTTGTAGACCTAGGCTTGCTTAATTTCAGAGGCATAGGGCATAGCTAGCCACTGATATTGCTTCTGCTGTGAGGCTTTAGACCTGAAAGGAGGGCCAGTGGCCTTCCCTTCAGAAACACACTATAGAAAACCGAAACAGTTAAACTGCCTCTGGCTGCCTCCATGGAGAGTAGGGTGCAGGGCTGACCACGTGACATGGGCAGGGAAGGAAGCGAGCTCACCTTTATTACAAGTCTACATTAATTCACTTCTGGGAGCTGCTCGACACAAATCCATTGCTGAAGTCTAATACTTCTGAGTCATTGAGCCCGATGGCAACCATGCTAAGGTGACTTTCCCACATAGGTAAGGGAGCCACTGCGATGAAGCCCCAGGCCAAAAAGAAAAATATAGTAAATGGAATAAGCAACTTTAAAAACAGGTATTTAGTAAGCACCTCCTGCAAGCCTGGTTCCCTGTGTCTACTATCTAAAATACCTAAGGAGGGGCTGGAGTGCTGTAGTCCAACTGTAGAGCATTTGCCTTGAATGTGGGAGACCCCGGGTTCAATTACCAGCATGCACGTGTGTGCGCGCGCGCACACACAACACACACAGCACATATATAGCACACACACACACACACACACACTCATACACACACTCTTAATATAGTTGTAAATTGTTAAGAGACTCTGCGCAGTTCAGAAATTTGCCAAGTTGGGCAGCTTGGATTTGGATTCAGATTAGTCTGATTCCATGACTGTCCAGAAGAAAAGAGACATCCCCAAAAGAATGCCCAGTAGCCTATGGGAACCCTCATACTGGATCAGCCCCTCAATACAGGGCCTGATCCCACCAAACCCCAGAACCCACCAGGGCAGCCAGAGTACAGCAAAGAGGATGGGCCAGTACCTTGGCCGGATATAGTTCAAAAGGCAGAAGCGGGCCTTGAGCAAAGGCTCAGGAATAGAGACAGGCATCCAGAGAGAACTGGCACAAAGGAAAACACGGTTAACCCATAACTACCCAAAACTGAGCAAGAAAGAGAAGGAATCCAAGCATCTTTCTAGCTCCATGGCATGGAGGTAATGTCTGGGCCAGCCATGGCCAGCAACTGGGACCTGTGTCCTCAGGTATGAACAAGGATTACTTCAGAGGGGCCTTTCCCAGGCCACCTCTGCTCTGAGGACTGTGCACCCATTCATTCTACCTTTACAACAGGGATTTGAGATAAGTTCTCTCTCTCTCTCTCTCTCTCTCTCTCTCTGGTTTTGGTTTGTTTGTTTGTTGTTTGTTTGAGATGGAGTTTCTCTGTGTAGTCCTGGCTGTCCTGGAACTCACTCTGTAGACAAGCTGGCCTTGAACTCAGAGATCTGCTTGCCTCTGCCTTCTGAGTGCTGGGATTAAAGACGTGTGCCACCACTGCCTGGCTGAGACTTTTCTAAAATTTATTTTTATTTTATGTGCACTGGTGTTTTGCCTGCCCATAAGTCTGTGTGAGGGTGTCGGAGCCCCTACAATTGACATTGCAGACAGGTATGAGCTGCCATGTGGGCGTTGGGAACTGAACTCAGGTCCTCTGGATGAGTGGTCAGTGCTCTTAACCACTGAGCCATCTCTCCAACCCCCAGTTAAGAATCTTTCTTAAAATGATGTATTTGCATTTTTGTGTCTGCCACATGTGTGGTCCTCAGAGGCCGGGGGTGAGTGTCAGCTTCCTCGAGTTATAGGAGTTAGAGGTTTGTGAGCCTCTGAATGCAGACTGGGGACTGAACTCCAGTATTCTTGAAAAGCAGTAAGTGCTCTTTAACTGCTGAGCCATCTCTAACCCTAGATAAAGTCTAACCTGCAGGTCAGACTGTGATGTGTATTCTAGCCTTGTCCTGGAGCAGGAATGAGGCAGTGTTAGGGAAGTCTAAAGAATAATTAGGGTTGTGAGTGGGAATCAGTTTCCCACAGACAGGCATGTAATGTAGAGGAGGGAATCAAAGAATAACAGCCAGGGAAATGGAAGGCGATGAGTCAGGTGTGAGCATTCACGGTGTGCATCAGGAAGGGGAAGGTGATCAGGTGTGAGCATTCACGGTGTGCATCAGGAAGGGGAAGGTGGTCTATAGTGCTACAGAGAAACCAAGGGAAGAAATGCCTGGGACAAGCTCTGGAGCTGCTGAAGAGCTGAACTGTTCTTCAACGGCACAGATGTATTTACTTTAATAAAAGCCAAAATATTAATAGCAGTGGGAAGTATGCTTCTCGCCGCACACTGCAGTGGAGGACAGCCAGTTTGGAGCTAATGGCAGGGCCACGTTCTTAGGGGTTGAGTTAGCTAGCTTTCTTGTCACTGTGACAAAATACCTATCAGGAGCAACTAAAGGTGGGAGAGATTGTTTTAGTTCTCAGCTATGAAGGGCTCAGTCTATCATAGTGGGAAAGGTGTGGCGGCTAGAGTGGATGACCCTGTGGTGGCTGGGACTTAGAGGTGACTTGTACAGGGGGCAGAACGCTACCCAGCCCAGCAGCGGAGGGAATCTATGGCCTCAAAGGCCTAATTTCAGCACCCTCCCTTCACTAACCATGCCCAAACCTCCCAAATACCACCACTAGCTGGGGACCCAAGAGTTCAGACTCATGAGCCTATGGGGAACATTTTACATTAAGAAATGGATTTGTTTAATATTTTTTCAAAGTCAGGGTCTTACTTTTGTATCTTATCCCTGGTTGGCCTAGAATTTGCTGTGTGAGCCAGGCTAACCTTGAATTCATAGAGACCCACCTGCCCTGACTCCTGAGTGCTAGGATTAAAGGCATATGCCATCATGCTGACCCACACTCCATTTTTTTCCTCCCATATTCCACCTTTAAAAAATTATTGTGATGGTGCATGCCTTTAATCCCAGCACTTGGGAGACAGACGTAGGTGAATCATTGAGTTCAAGGCCAGCCTGGCCTATAGAGTAGGTTCCAGGACAGGCAGGACTACACAAAGAAACTCAGTCTCAGAAAAAAAAAAAAAGTGTGTGTGTGTGTGTGTGTGTGTGTGTGTGTGTGTGTGTGTGTTTCCCAGGCTGGATTCAAACTATGTAGCCAAGGATGCCCTTGAACTGATTCTCAGGGCCCCACCTCTGGAATGCTGGGATTAGGGGTATAAATTACTCTCTCTTTTAACAGGTACCAGAGATCAACCCAGAGCCTCAGGAATGCAAGGCAGGCTCTCTACCAACTGAGCTACATTCCCAGACCCTATATTCCTCCTCTTGTTCTGTAGTCTGCAGCCTGATGTTCCTGTCTCAGATCTAAAATGATCAATTTGGGTGTTCCTCCACAGTCCTGTCACTATAAAGATGAAAGAAAGCAAAGTCGACAGTGTCTACTTTCCTTTTATGGAGGTTTCCCAGAACTACAAAGATGGCAGCAGCTAGCTGCAAGGGAACCTGGGAAACAGTCTGTTATGCAATTGAAACTGAGGGTCTGTGAAGGAAGAGGAGAATGGCAGCTATGGGAAAATGCTCTCTCCTTGGAAGCCACGGTGGTTTCCATCACTTTCACTTCGAGGATCTGCGGAGTCTGTTGGGAAAGGATGGAGTGAACTTTGATAAAGACACATCAGAGAAAGCCAGTTGCCACTGGAGGTAGAAAACCTTGGTAGTTTGAAGAGTAGCAGACTAGGAGGTTGTTTGTGTAAGAAAAGAGGGAGGGAGACCAGGGGTGTTTACAGAGGTCGGGGTGTGGCAGTGCAGTAGAGGGAATGAAGAGAGAGGAGAGACCACACTGTCAGCAGAATGAGAAGGGACTGGGATTCACGTGGAGAGGTTAGCCTTCCACAGTTTTTTCCCTACAATAAAAGAAAAAGAGAAGGCAACGCGTTTAGAGATGGGGCTGGAGAAATGGCTCAGTGGCTGCAGTTGCAAAAGGCCGGAGTTTGGTTCCCAGCTCCCATGTTGGGAAACTCACAACTAACTGCCTATAACTGCACCCAGCACCCTCCTTTAGTTTCTGAAGGCGACTGTACTCATATGTACACAAACCCCCACTCACACTCACAAAGGTATACAGAGCAAAAATAAAAATAATCTTTAAACTAGGTGGTGGTGGCACACACCTCGAATCCCAGCATGGGAGGCAGAGGTGGGTGGATCTCTGAGTTGAGAGCAGCCTGGTCTACAGAGGACGTTTTAGGACAGCTAGGGCTACACAGAGAAATACTGTAAAAGAAGAAGAAGGAAATAAATCTTTAAAAAGAGAGAGATGGAGACATTTGGATATAAAGAGTGGGAACACTGAGTAAGCCTGGATTCAGGTGTTCTAATCACAGCCATGCATGAGAGGACACCTGCCTGCACTTCCTCACACAGAGGCTGCTGAGAGCCATCTTGGCTAGGACTAGCCTGCTTCTCACAGGAGATTAATGAATGTGCCCTCCTGCCTCTACAAAGCTGGAGACGGATGGCTGAGCCGCTTCTAACCTGAAAGCCAAACACTCACTGTGGACACAGAATCGCCCTCAATAAATATTTGTTAAACTAGCACATGCATGCATGAACAAACACATTTTGCTTTCTGTGATTCTGGTCGGGCACACATGCTCAGCACATTTAAATTCCTCCTCAAACACGGCTGTTCCTTTGGGTTCCGCTTGCAAGCCTGCTTCCTTCCCTCAAACGTGAGCCTGGTATTACCGAGGCGGTGTGGGTTTTACTAGGCCATGTGTTGGAATTTTTACAGAGATTGTGAGGATCTGTGTGGGCCAATGCCCACTCCCCTTGGTTAAAGCTGTGGTACAGACTAGGACCATAGTTAAGTGGGAGAGTGATTGGAAAGGGCACTGGTTCAAGTAATAGGGGAAGACTTAAACATAGGTCGGGCTGCTGCATCATTTCCTCCTCTAAATGGTGACCAACCCTTGATGAAGTCCTCTGTATTTTTTTTTTCCTTTTTGTGATGTTTGTGTGATTTTACATATTTTTATTTATTCATGCATTATGTGTAATTTGCATGTATGCCTGCATGGCGTAAGAGGGTATCAGAGAGAAGAGGGCATCAGATCTCACTATAGATAGTTGAGACCTACTGTGTGGTTGCTGGGAATTGAACTCAGGACCTCTGAAAGAGCAGCCAGTGCTCTTAACCTCTGAGCCATCTCTCCAGCCCCTTACATTTATTTTTATTGTTATGTTTATCTATGTGTTTTGCATGTGTGTTTGTGGGCATGGATGTGAATGTCATGTATGTGGAGGAGAGAGGACAATGTGCAGGAATTGGTTCTCTCCTAGTATGTGGGTTCGGGCATTGAACCCAAGTTGTTAGGCTTGAAAGAAACCACCTTTGTGGGCTAAGCCCTTCCACAGACCCTGTTTTGTTTGGTTTTGAGACAGTGTCTCCAAACCTGGGCACAATTGGGTATTTTAGAAACAAACAAAAATCCAAACTCTCCTCATCGCCAGTTCTCTCCTGTCCTTGGTGTCCATGCCTTTCTCATCTGTGCGTTTTCATTTTAGGAGACTGTTTCCGGGAAAGCAGGTCAAATGCTGCCTGATCCATCGTGGGCCATTCACAAAACCAGGAAAGCTCATAAAGTGGTCATGTGTTAGAAACGAAATATAAACCAGTGGAGTGGGTAGCTGCTGCCTAATGGGCTCAGAGGCGCCCTCCTGTGGGACAGTCCCTACCCCAGGACCTCTGGAGATCTTTGCAGTCCCGAAGCTTGGTCGAAGCTTGGTCCTCTGTAAGATGCGCACACCAGGTTCAGCTTTCAAACTGCAGTAATTCGAAGCAAGCCAAATGCTGACATCACCTTTCATTTGCATGGCTGCTTGCCTCCTTTGCGGGGTGCAGAGGCTTTGCTGTTTTCTTCATTGTGGGACTGCCAGCTCTCCAAGCAGCACTGCACTGCAGAAGGTCAGAGCTGCCCCTGGCCCGTGCATGGCCTTTGGAAATGCCCCTCTTGCGTCTTTCCAGAAGAGACATTCTCTTTTTTGTTTTGCTTTGTTTTGTTTTTCAAGGCAGAGTCTGGTGTGGCCCAGGCTGGCCCAGAACTTGCTATGTAGCTGTTTTGAACTCCTCAATTGTTCTGCCTCACCTCCCAAGTGCTGGGGTTACAGGTGTGTGATACTGTGCCTAGCAGATAGGACACCCTCTAGAGCAGTGGTTCTCAAACCTATGAGTCTTGACCCCTTTGGGGTTGAACAATCCTTTCAGTGGGGTTGCCTAAGACCATCAGAAATCACAGATATTTATATTATGATTCATAACAGTAGCAAAATTGTAGTAATGAAGTAGCAACAAAATAATTTTTTGGTTGAGGGTCACCACAACATGAGGAGCTGTATTAAAGGGTGTCAGCGTTAGGAAGGGTGAGAACTGCTATTCTAGAGCATTCTTTAGAACTCCCACTCTCTGGCACAAGACAAAAAGAAGTGAGCATAGACCCACCCTCCTGCTCCAAGAGAAGTGACATGAGTGAATATTTTGGGGACACTACCTTGGCCTCTGGCCTACTCTCCCAGAACACCAAGCTTCCCAGTGTTCCAGGCAGGGGATCAGGAGGCCAAAGCCAATACCCATGATTGCTTTCAGTCCCTGACTGCCTTCTAGAACATTCTACCAGTTTCTGGCTAGGGACCAACCAGTGACTCTGTATCATTTCTGGTTTGACATCAAAGCCTCTGACTTTTCAGCCAATACCATAGCAAGGTCAACAGAACTGTTTGTGCCCAAAAAACAGGAGCACTTTCTCACTTAGTGTCCTCTCTCTCTTCCTCTCTCCCTCTCTCTCCCTCTCTTTCTCTCTTTTTCTTCTACTGTGATTTTCCTTGTCTTCATCCCCATAGACTGTACCTGAGCAGACACACATTTTTTTTAAGACGTTTACTAATGAAAACTAAAAGAGTCCACTGCCAAGCAACATTTCTAGCTGTCCCTGGGTGCAACAATCTTACCCATTGAAGCTAAATCTTACTCTCTCTCTCCCTGAGTGAGGCCTTCTCAAAGCCTGTCTCAGCCCATGCCATTGGCCCAGGGCTGACCCAGCCTGGGATTGGCTTCCTTTCTAATTACAGAGAAGCAAACCTCAGATGTGTGTGTGTCTAAGTCCTGTCATCTGGTGTATCTGACATTTCATACCCAGTATTTGGTTCTGGGTGTCAAATTTTAAGAAGCATACTGACAGATTGGACAAAACACCAGGTAGCAAGGAGTCTGTAAACCATCTTATACTGAGAAGGAAACAAAAGACCCAACCAAAAGAGAGTTTGTGGATGCATGGGTGCTCCAACACAGGATGAGGGCAGAATTGTCGACTCTGAGAGCACCCTAAATGACTCTTCTTATATCACCCAGTTCTGTTCATGTGATACTGTGTAGCTGTTTCCTCCGAGATTAAACCCTTCCATCGTGGAGGAAAGTTGATTAACATACAGAATGTTTACAGGGAGGTGAAAACACTCCACCCTACACAGAAGCTCATGAAGCAGAGGAAGTGAACACCTATAAGCTTCAGGAAGTACCTGAAACTGACTAGATTCACTAGGCCCCTCCCCTAAGCAAATATAAGCTGTGAGGCCTGCTGAGAGACACACAGAGAAGACAAACTGTCTAAAAGATGCTCAGACCAACTGAACTACCTGGAAAGGATACTCTCCAACCTCCTGAGTTGCCTGTAGGCCATGTGGCACGCTACAGCTTTCCTGAGCCTTCACCCATGCTGGGGTAATGCAGTTTTTTTGAGTCATTTCTGCTTCTGTCTGTAACCCTTCACTCATATAAAACTCACTGGTTCACCAAGCTGGTCTTTGGTGATATCTGTACTTTGGTCTATCCTTGATTCCCTGTGTGGGATATTTGTTCATGTCTCCCCAGGAATACTGTCACAAAACAAGTTGTGTGGACCACTCTAAGAGGACATTAAAGGTCTATTTAGATTTTTTTCCCTTCAGGTCTCATCTGGCCCTACAGAGGAGTTGTTCTGGACATTTTTCTTTTCTGGTGGGAGACTGGTCTTCCAGTCCTATAACTGTCTATTTCTACGCAGAAGACAGTGAGACCTGGAGGTTTTTGGGTGACTGTTGTCCTGTTAGCCCTCACTGTCTCCCTGCCTGGAGACATCAGTCAGTTTTCACCTATTATTATTATCCTTTGAAATCCTGACAAGCTCTCTGGGAATTTCAAATGTCCCCTTCTGCAGGGTGATGGCCCTGCTTGCTTTACCTTTTTAAACTTCAAAGCTGCTTTGGAGCATAAAGGTTTGCTTTTTAACATCTTAAAGGTTTCTAGCCATAGGGAAAGTGACTTGAACTATTTGCTTTTGAAGTTTAGACCTTGCTGACCAACTTGCTGGCTAGCTTGGCCATCCTTTCATAGGCATGTCCATGAACTCGCCTTTGCTCTGGAAGAAGAGGTCTGCCTCTGGTCCACCTAGAGCAGCTTAGGTCATTCCAGAACAGGGTAACCTAGAAGTGCTCATTCTGTATCTCCAAGAGCTCCCACAAAAGGTGACTGCATCCATACACACTCCCAGCTAGCCAGCTACCAACTTAGCTGGGTACTTCTTAAAATTCCCTGAGTCATTGTCTGTTGTGTGCAGCCACAGGAGGAGTTCAGACATCACATGAGACCAACCAGTTAACTCAGGCTTTAGAACATTAGTAGCATTCATTTCAAAATGCTATTCAGAAACAGATTTCTGTTCCAATAATCTTGAACTTGTAAGACTCCTGTCTACTTCTCTGAGTGCCATAGTTATAGGCATCCACCATCATATCTACCATCTGCCTGTTTTCTGTGATGCCTGAGACCAAACCAGGGCCTTGCGCATGCTAGGCCATCCCCCTGCTGACTGAGCACATCTCCGGGCCTCCTTGTGTCTTCCCACTGCTACTTCTGCTCCTGCCTTCCCACTTGTGTCTCCTCTCCCTTCTTTTTCTCTGTGCTGTGACAGACTCCTACCCTGGCCCTCACACATCAACAAGCAGCATTTTGCCATTGCCTTATGCCCCCAGCCTCAGACGGGCTACTTTTTGTTGTGTTGTCTTTGGTTTGGGACATAGATGTATCCTTTATCGCAGGGCTAGATTGTAACTTACTGTACGGCTCAGGATGACTTCAGACTTGTGGTCCTCTTGCCTTAGCCTCCCAAGCACTTACCATGGTGGGTGTGGGCCACCATGCAGAGCTACTCATGACTTCTTTCCATTAGTTGCTCTAATCTTAAGTGGTCCTGACCACTACATCTGTTAAGACAGTGGGCTGAATGGAGGGGAAGCTGAGGGCCATTTTTACATCTTCCTTGTCAGAAGTAAGATTTTGTAGTCTTATTTGAAAGACCTTGAGCTTCCCTTTGATGAAGCTTGCCAAGGCAGCTATGTCCATTTGTGTAAAACACCTCTTCCCAACCCTTCACTGTTCTAAAAAGGAGAGGGGCTGCAGAGCCGGCTCAGTGATGAACAATATTTTCTACGAGTGTGGTGTGGAGGATCTATTTCAGTCCCTAGCACCTCCGTGGGGGACCGAAACTGCCTATAACTCCAGCTCCAGGGGATGTGGTGCCCTCTGCTGACCTGTGAGGGCTCCTACACAATGCTGCATACACATACACATAAAATAAAATAAATATTTTTAAAAGAGAGAGCACGCTCCTCTAGGAAGATTTTTTTAAAAAAAGATGGGGGTCCCAAAGTGATGATTGACATTCATGTTTCTTCTGATTCTTTTTTTTAATTTATTTTTATTTCACTTTATTTTATGTACATTGGTATGAAGGTGTCAGATCTCCTGGAACTGGAGTTACAGTCCATTGTGAGCTGCCAGGTGGGTGCTGAGAACTGAACCTGGCTCCTTTGGCAGAGCAGCCAGTGCTCCTAACCAGTGAGCCACCTCTCCAGCCCCCTTCTCTGATTAATTCTTGAAGAAAAATCTGTGCATCTGATCAGACCTCTAGAGGAAAAAAAAAAAAAAAAAAAAAAAAAAAAAAGACAGGGTCTTACTTTGTAGCCTTGGCTAGCCTGGGATTTGCTATGCGGACGAGGTTGGCCTCAAACCCACAGTAATCTGCTTGCCTCTGTCTCCTGAGTGCCTGGATTAAAGAAGACAGGCACCACCATGCTAGACAAGAGGCTTCTTTTTAAAAATATTTAAATTTTTAAAAATTATGTACATACATATATAATTTTGTATGTCTATAGGGAGTATGCACACATAAGAGCCAACACAAAGTGAGTGCTTAAGAAATGTATTCAACAAGTGAATGGACGAATAATCAAATGAGTCAGGTGATAATCAGGGTCTAGATAGAACTATAAATACTACCAAGTTCACTCAAAAGGAAAACAAAATGTCTGCCTCCACCTTCTGGTCTCCCTACAGGGTCACAGAAGAGCAGAGAGAACATTAGAAAGCCATTTGAAACAAAAGACACAAGAGAAACAGCTTAGGGAAGAGATTAATTTGGGCTCCTGGTTTCAGGGGATCGATGGATCGGTGTTTTCCAACTTCCTGAGTCTCAGCAGCTCTGCCTTCCTGAGTCTTAAGGAGATGGAATTGTCAATTCAAAGGGAACTTTGGGCACAACATCGCCACAGTAGGAGAGACACAGCTGAGTCTGTCTGTGATGGGGGTGGGAAGCCCCTCACTGTGGTGGACTAGGAAGCAGAAAATGGCTGGAACCAAGGACTGGACCAAAACCTTCAAAGCCCATCTTTAGGTCAGCTTGGTGGTGCACACCTTTAATCCCAGCACTCCAGAGAAAGAGGCGGGTGGATCTCTGAGTTTGAGGCCAGCCTGGTCTACAGAGCTAGTTTCAGGACAGCCAGGGCTACGCAGAGAAACCCTATCCCAACCTTCCCTCCCAAAATAATACATAATGAGACCTGAATGGCTTTGGGACTGATCTTAGTGGGCAACCAGAAATGAAGAAATGACAGACACACAGACAGAAAATCTGGGATCAGGTGGGCCATGGACCCAGACACTCTCTCCATGTATTACACACAGCTGAATGAGGAGGTTTGTCAGCTGATCACATAGGGGGCCTCTGTATGGAGCAGCCTCAGGCAGGCTGCAGCCATCTGGGACCAGGGGAAGCTTGCCCCGCCACAGACCTGAGGCATTGTGGTCTTTGACATGGCCGTGCTTGTGCCAAGAATGCATATGTGTGCTCATTCCCCACAGAGACCTTGCCTCAAAAAATAATCAACCAACAACAGCAACAAAAAGATCCCTAGCAACCTGCCTAACCCCAGCAAAGTTCATACATCCTAAAAGTTGCACAGCCTTCTAGAAACAGCGGCACAGGCTTTCCAACCACAAGTCTATGGGGGACACTTCAGAGTCAAACCACAACAGTCTGGATTCTGTCCTAGTGGAGTTCCACAGCCCCAGGCTCTCAGCCTCAGCATCATTAAAGGTCCCTTCACAGAGAGACTTCACTGGAACTAGGATTTCCAAATGTATTGTTTTTCCAACTGCTGGCACCAAAATTCCTGACTAAATCAACTGAAGGAAAGGTTTGGTTTTGCTTACGGTTTGGGGGGGGGGGTTGTGGTGGTTTGAATGAGAATATCCCCAGTAAGCCCTGACATTTGAATACTTGCAGCTAGTGGCACTGTTTGGGGAGGCTTGGGAGGTGTGGCCTTGCTGGAGGAAGTGTGTCATGGGGGCGGGGCTGCCTGTGAGTTTGCTCTCTCTGCCTCCTGTTTGTGGTTTAAGATGTGAGCCCTCAGCTCTCTGTCTCCAGCTCCAGTCACCACCCCACCAGTGTGATGGCGAGGGACGCCTACCCTTCTAGCACTGTAAGCCCCAAATGAACCCTCCCTCCTGTACTTCCCTGGTCCTGGTGTTTTATCACAGAAATAGAAGAGCAACTAAGACAGGGACACAGCCATGGTGGCTGGGAGTCAAGGTGACAGGAGTGTGCGGTTGCTGTCAGGAAGAGAGAGTTGGGCACTAGTGTTTTGTAAGGAGTACAGTTTTTCTGCCTGCCGCCTGCTCTTGTTCCGCCGCCACGCCAGCCCCAAATAATGCACAGAGACTCTGTATTTGATACTATGCTGTTGGCCCGGTTACTAGTTTCTTATCGGCTAGCTCTGTTTGTTTGTTTCAAGACAGGGTTTCTTTGTATAGTCATAGCTGTCCTGGGGCTCACTCTGTAGACCAGGCTGGCCTCAAACTCTCAGAGATCCGCCTGCCTCTGTCTCCCAAGTGCTGGGATTAAAGGCATGCGCCATCACTGCCTGGTCTTACACTCTATTTTTAAAGGGTTTTTGTTGTTGTTGTTTTATGTGTATGGGGATGCTTTCATGTGTGTATGTGAACTATATGAGTGTAGTGCCCTAGAAGGCCAGAAGAGGGCATCGGATCCTCTGCAACTGGAGTTACAGATGGTTGTGAGCCGCCAAGTTGGTCCTGGGAACTGAACCTGCTCACATACCCTGGACTTAAGCACTGAACCAGGTCCCCAGGCCCTCACACTCTGCTATTAGCTGGACAAATGCGCTCTCATTACACCCTTCCTTCCACAGAAAGCCCCTCTCAAATCTTATCTTTATCCAAGGTCTCAAGTCTAATCCCCACCCCTGCATAATTCTGCTTTTACCGATAACACCCTGCTCTGTTTATCTGTCAAATGCCACCCTGTCCCTCTCTTCCAGAAAGAAAGCTGCTTGGGAATTTTGTGATTTTATTTTTATATTAAAAAAAAAAAAAAGTTGGGCGGTGGTGGTGCACACCTTTATTCCCAGCACTTGAGAGGGAGAGGCAGATGGAGCTTAGTAAGTTCGAGGCCAGCCTGGTCTACAAAGTGAGTTCCAGGACAGTCAGGACTGTTACACAGAGAAACCCTGTCTCTAAAAAATAAAATAAAATAAAAATAGCTAGTCATGGCCTGTTTGGCAGTGAGAGCACTCAGCATAAAATCATAAAATTTGGATGAAAAAAAGTATAAAAAAAACCCACGAGCTGCATTCTCTGAAATCCAGGACTTAACACACATCACAAATAGAGCAGAAATTCTCTCTTGGGACACAGAATGTGACATTCAGTGAACAGAGTCTGACCTCTCACCTGCCTTGTGGGCTCTCACATGATCCGCAGGGGAGAGGCCTGTTTATAAAAGGGAGTGTTCCATTCAGTGTGTTCTAGCTCTGTCTTTAGCTGGCTCTGAGCACAGGACTTGGCAGAGACGAGCCTCTGGCTAGCACAGTGAAGACGTTTTCACTTTCAGCCTGTTCATTTCCTGATGGAAGGAACCCACTGTGACTCAGTGGGATGTGCCCGTTGATATGTTCATGGGAATGGTCACATGTCAGACCCCATGTTTATCACCCTCTCTGGCTGGGACTCAAAATAAGGAACTAATGTTGAGATGCTCATCTTAGGAGTGGCTCTGGAGAAGTCCCTGCTCTGTGTCATTTTACAAAGGAAGGTGGGCAGACCAGAAGAGGAGATAGTAAAGCAAGTTGGCCTGCAACAAAAGCCTGTGATTGCTAACTGCGGTTAGTGTTCTGGGAAGGGCAGCATTTGAGGTTCTAATCAAAGGGCCATTGTTACAGATCACAATTACCCAGCTTGTTACTAGCTCTGAGATGCACACCCTGCCCTTTGTGGAAAGTGCTTGTGTGTTTAAAAACTCCAGTCTCCTCCAGATTGTCCCTTTGCAGGATTGGAGAGGCAGACCAGGCGCTCACCCCACCTCTGTCTTACTCAACCATGGCTGTGTAAGAAATTATACCCCAAAATTGGCCAGGTGTGGTGTCACAGATTACTAATCCCAGCACTCAGGAGGCAGAGGCAGGCAGATCTCTGTGAGTTCAAGTTCCAGGACAGCCAAGGCTACAGAGAGAAACTCTGTCTTGACAAACAAAAAGGAGGAGGAGGAAAAGGAGGAGGAGATGATGAAGAAGAAGAAATAATATAGTGGCATGAAACAACACAGTTTAAATACTGTTATCAACCTCAGTCTCTATGGGACCAGAGTCCTAGCAGTTACAGTCTTACAGACAAAGAAGTAAAGTAACTGGTAAGATGCCCACGCTTCTGTAAACAAGCCCTCATCCATGCAATGGCAGCAACTGCAATGAAACTCGTTGGATTAAAAAAGAAAAAAAAAAAAAAAAAAAGGCATAAGAGTAAGAGGAGGGCTATTTGAGAAGAAGGGGATGAGTTGGCCCGAAGGGGGACAGGAGAGGGTAACGGGTGGAGATGATTGAAATACATCATGTCCATGTGTGAAATGGTCATAATAAAAATCTATTTTGTATAATTCGTAGTCTGTGCTGATAAAAACATTTTAAAAGGCTGGGTGACTGGGAGAGGAAGTGCTGAGGAGGGTGGGGCTATGCTCGAGGGCAAGCCCCCCCCCCCCCGTGGGAGCAATCAGAAGGGCATCTGCTTACTGAGAAGTGAAGGAGAGAGAGCCAAGTCTCGGGGTGGGGGTCTTCTTGGACGACGGCGGAAGCGGCACACCTCGATAGTAAGGCTGGCAGAGGCGGGAGTAGCTGTGGGATCAACACGTGACCCAGAAACAAGACTACTTACTCAGCAAGTGTGGGGCCCTGGCTCAATCCCCTGTACTACAATTTCTTTTACTGTGTAAATAAATAACAAATTTAAGGGCTTTGGAAGCAGTCTAGTTTCTGTTAAGCTGGCCCTAGATAGAGTCACCGAGAGAGGACCCATGTAGGGTCTAGAGTCCCTTCACAGAAATGGAAACAGCGTTCTGCACGGAGGTCAGAAGAGGGCGCTGGATCCACTGGAACTGGAGAGACGCCATGGGACTCAAGAGCCACACATCCTGATGTCTTAATGACAAGAAGTCCCCTCATAAGACAAGTTTACTTAACAACTAATTATGCCTGTAGCAGTTCATTTTCCCTCAGTGTTCCCTGACACTCTCCCATCCAACTAAAACCTTCCTATAAAATCCCAACCGCCCCCACCCTCGCCCCACCCGCCTTGGCGGGCGGGGCTGCTCTCCCTTCTCTCGGAGCCAGCCCCACAGCTCGCACAACATCATTTGCCAGCCTCAGCCTCTCGGGATCTCATTCTCTCATTGAGTCTCACACTTTCAAGTCTGTTGCTGTGATAATACACTCTGACCAAAAGCAATTTAGGAAAGAAACATTTTATTGGCTCACAGTTCCAGGCCACAGTCTATCACTGGGAAGTCAAGGCAGGAACGGAAGCAGCTACTGACCTCACACCCACAGTCAAGAGGAAGAGACTGTCGTGGGCCTGTGCTTCCGTCTGCTGTCTGCCTGTTGCTTCCAGCTTCTTTTCATTCTTGTGTAGTTCAGGGCCCAGCCCATGAGGTGGGTGCCGTTCACAATCAGAATGGGTCTTCCATCTTCCCACCTTAACTGACAGTCAGACAACCCTCCACAGATGTGTCAGATTGATCTAGAGAATTCCTCACTAGACTTTTTTCCTGGATGATCCCAGGTTGTGTCAAGTTGACCCTTCCAGCACAGGAGGCCATTTGGGGTCTTTGGGTTTCACTCTGAGATGAGCCAGCATGCAGGTTTGGAGGAGAGGACACTTGATCAGGTAAGTTATCATTTGGGTTGCTGGGCTTGAAAAGTAACTGGCCTGGTACTGGCGTGGTGGGGGTGGTAGGGAGTGATTGGGTCCTGGGCCTATTTTAAAGGTAGAAAGATTGGGTATGGGATGAGAGAAAGAGGCACTAAGGCCACATGTAACATTTTATTCTTGAGCAACTGGCACCATTTTTAGGAAGGTCAACCACTAAGGGGAGGCAAGTAGAAAAAGTGCAGAAATCGAGTGTATCTTCAGACATGCTAATTCAAGAGCCTAACAGACATCCAAAAGTGGAGTTCAGTAGGCAACTGGATACCTGGGCCTGGGGTTCAGGGGCTGAGCCACAAGGCAGACATTAAATGTGTGGTTAAAAAAAGAGGCCTCAGTACAGGATCGAACCCCCAACACCCCAACACTGACAACAAATGGAGGACCATAGGGAAAACAGTCAATAAGGTAGGAAGAGAATCGAGAAAAACTGGTACCCAGGAAACAAGAGGAAGGAGTGTTAGCTTTTTAGTCTGAGTGTTTTCAACGGAGACTGTGCTACCCGTATCTGAAGCACAGAGGGCTTTCTTTCTTTCTTTCTTTCTTTCTTCCTTCCTTTCTTTCTTCCTTCCTTCCCTTCTTTCTTTCTATTGCAGTACCTGACTATATTATATTAGTACAACATTATTTACCAAAGATACTATAACACAAATTTAAAACAGTTTTTGTTTTTGTTTTGTTTTGGTATCACTGTCACTCCAAGATGAAAGCTGCTTCGTGGATGCTCACAAAGCCCTTTGCCACGGGTTTAAGGGGTGCCAAGGTAAAAATTATCCAATGCACACTGGATTGGAGTCCATTGTAATTAATAGGGAGACTATTTGGAAAGCGATTCAACTGCTCGGGCAAGCAAGGCTAGTGGTCCAGAAGAGAGTGCAGGCAGGGGTGTGAAGAAGCCAGCAGACCCCAGCATCCTCTTAGAAGATGCTATTTTATGTTGTGTGGGGACTGGGGGGGGGGCGTCAAAGCTGGCTCCCTTCTTCTGACTTTAATAGCTGCTGGTACCAAAGAGAACACACGAGAGAAAGATGCATGCACAAGCTGAGTGATACAGCCTTCCAGGTCCCTGCAAAATCCTGCAAAAAGTACCTACGAAGTCCCAGCGTCTGAGCCAGGGGCCTGCACTGGGCGTCCCTCGGGATGGGTTTGCATTAGTTACTTTTGTTACCGCTGAGAGGAAACCGAAAGATGAAGGCTGCCTTCAGCCTGCCTTCTCCTTTTTATTCAGTCCAGGGTCCAGGCCAGTGGGAACGGTGCCACCCACATTTAGGGTGGAGCTTCCCATCGCAACCAACCCAATTTAGAAACTCACAGGCATGCGCAGGGGCTTGTCACCTAGATAGTCTAGATCCGGTCAAGCTGATAATCGATATTAGCCCTCACAGGGCTGTCAGTGAAACATGAACAAAGATCTTCTAGAAAGAACATTGGGAGGGAGGAGTGAAGGAGCCAAGCAATGTTAGGAGAAAGTCAACAAGAAAAGCCCTTAGAACGACTAACCGGAGAGGTTGGACCGATCCCAGGAACACAGTCTGCCAATGCCAGGGACAAACTCCTAGGAGCCCCCCACTGACTCTCTGGAGCATTCCCTGCACTCGGGCACAATCAGGCCTTTGAATATCCTGTTCTCACTTCCTAAAGTATTTGTGGCTAATTCAATCAAATATTCCCAAGAGATTAAGAGAGGCAAAGACTGTGAGGCAGTTCGAGGCCAGCCTGGTCTACAGAGTGAGTGCCAAGACAGCCAAGGCTACACAGAGAAAATCTGTCTCAAAAAACCAAAACAAAACCAAAACAAAAAAAAAAAAAAAAAAAAAAACAGACAAACTGAAAGGCTCTGTTGCATATAGTGACCAACGACATGACCTGGGTTTTTGTGACAAAAACAGTGGATAATGTTAGGTACCTGGGTGTGTGACCAGATTTCTTGGTAAAGGGTTAGTTGGCAGAAGGTAAGGTAGTCAGAGCCAGCCTGTCTGTCTGTCTGTCTGTCCATCTCTCTCTGTGTACATGTTCACATATGGGTGGTTTGCATACATGTGTGCAAGTGTGCTGTATGTCTCCTGAGATCCAAAGATCTCCATAAACAGACACAGTGTGCCCTGAAAACATTAACACTGGGGCTGAGAAATTACTCAGTGACAGAGCCATTGGCTGTTTCAGCAAGTAACCTGGGCTCAGTTCCAAGCACCCACCTGGTGGCCCTGTGACTATAGTCCCAGGTCACCCAGTGCCCTATTCTAGCCTCTTCATGAACACCAGACATGTACCTAGTATATCTTCATAATGCAGGTCTCACACATGCACATAAAATCAACATGAATACATCTTTAAAAAAGAAAATATCAGCCAGGCAGTGGTGACGCACCCCTTTAATCCCAGCACTCGGGAGGCAGAGGCAGGTGGATCTCTGTGAGTTCAAGGCCAGCCTGGGCTACAGAGCTATTTCAGGATAGCCAGGACTGTTACACAGAGAAACCCTGTCTTGAAAAACAAAAGAGAGAGAATAGTAACACCAGAGGAAGTGAATTCTAGAAACATCCCCCACCTCTTTTTTTTTTTTTTTTTTTTTTTTTTTTTTTTCTTTTGGTTTTTTGAGACAGGGTTTCTCTGTGGCTTGGAGACTGTCCTGGAACTAGCTCCATAGACCAGGCTGATCTTAAACTCACAGGCATCCAGAGTGCTGGAACTAAAGGCGTGTACCACCACCGCCTGGCACATCCCCCACCTCTTGAAACAGGTCTTATGTATTTGGGCTGTCCTCAAACTCAGAATGTAACTGGAGAGGCGCCTGACATTCTGGTCTCCCACACAACGCTGAGGTCCCAGGGGTGCACAGCCACCTCAGGTTTAGGTGGTTCTGGGGCAAATGCTCTCCCAACAGAGCTATACCCTAGCCCAGAAATGGATTTTAAGAGTAGTCAAAATGTGATTTCTCCTATGTTATGAGTGTTTTGCCTGTGTGAATATATGTGAGTACTGCAGCAGAAGCCAGAAGAAGGCAGCACCAGATCCCCAGGAGCTGGAGTTTAGGTGATTGTAGGCTCTGTGTGCTGGGAACTTTTTAAAAATTTATTTTATTTATTTTGGTTTTTCAAGACAGGGTTTCTCTGTATTGCTTTGGAGCCTGTCCTGGATCTAGCTCCGTAGAGCAGTAGACCAGGCTGGACTCAAACTCACATAGATCCACCTACCTCTGTCTTCCAAGTGCTGGGATTAAAGGCATGAGCCACAACCAGCCCAGCATGCAAAAAATTTTTAAATTTGCACAAGT
Source organism: Phodopus roborovskii (assembly GCF_943737965.1). Classification (NCBI taxonomy): domain Eukaryota; kingdom Metazoa; phylum Chordata; class Mammalia; order Rodentia; family Cricetidae; genus Phodopus; species Phodopus roborovskii. Next base: position 18,496,078 of record NW_026126469.1, on the reverse strand, counting down.
TTTCCATTTGGAAAAAAAATCAGAGAGCGGGGTGGAGCCTGTTTGGTAGGCTGCTGGCCTCACACGCAAGACCCTGGCTCCCATCCCCAGCACCACATAAAACAGGCATGCGGGCTGTAACCTCAGTATTTTGTAGCTAAAGGTAGGGGGATCAGAGTTCAAGGCCATCTGAGTTTATGCGTCAAGGGCAGACAGGACTACATGGGGTGAGGGCGGGGACAAGCAGGTGCTCTCCTCTGAGGCTCCGTTTCTGTCTTAGCTTGCGTTAGAGCTTTTGGTGGTGAATGTGAATTTTATATAAACTTAGCATAGTCTTTTAAAAGTTCATTGAAGCATATTTACACTAAAAAGCATGCCGTCCCTCACCTCCTACCAGTCAGATCTAGTATACAGGGGACAAACCGCCTGATGGTGGCAGGGGTGTGCGTTTTTTTTGGCACAGGATTGAATCTATTTAAAACTGGAGAGTTTGGTTCCAAGATGCCTGGCGAGGAAGCAGAAAGAAACACAGTGAGCTACATGATTTTCATTGTCCAACTGAGTCAAAGAATTCTAAGTCATGGTGTGGAAGCATCGGAGATCTGGAATCAAGCAGGGATTTATAACATGACTCCTCATAGAGAGGACAGTGAGGGAAGCCAAGGACCATCTCTAACAGTTTGTAAAAAAAAGCCCTCTTGAACCTGTTTGGCTGGAGGGTGGTGCTCTATGAAGTCGCGCAAAAGCTCACAGTGAGACATCAGCTCCTAAGCAAGGCAAGTGTTTATGCCCCCACCTGGGGTGGGGGATCAATGTCACCCTGGAGTCCCTCCACCTCCACGGCCCTTCCCCAAAGCCCGCCCCCTCAGCTTTGCCCGGAAAGCACCTCACGCACACCCAAGCTGGAGGCAGATGAGAAGAGGTTGTAGCCCCAAAAGGCCAGCTGTAAGCTAAAAATATCTTTGAAAATTTGCAATTTATATTTTAAAAATCCATGTGGGTTTTACAGTCAGCTTCATAATGTGTTTATAGCAAAAATATGTTTTCTTCCTTAAAACTTAGACCAAAATTGATATTCCAAGAGGTTGGGCTGTGTTTATCCAATTTGAGCATCCCTTGGCAGGCGATGTTGGACCTTCCCCTCCAATCCCCTACTTCCACAGACACATCATGGTAATTTGATGTTTGGCCAGGACTCTGGGGGACTAAACTGCCTTTTTTTCCCATTGTTTTTAACTGTCTTGGAACAAAGCATTGTATATTATCCTGACATCTAGAGGCGGAGGCTACATGGGCTTTGGTTGACTTTTTTTTTTTTTTTTTTTTCCAGTTCTCAGTAGCATTTGTGAGCTGGACTTAACATCCAGACAGCAGAGCCAGGCTCCTTGCAGGTTTAAACATCAGAGTGGAAACATGGGCAAGAACCAGTAATTATTATTCAAGAAGGAGCTGTTAAGCCCTAGGGTTTCTGACCAGCTGTCACCTACCTGATGTCCCCTGGAGAGCATCTCTGGGTGGCACCGGGCAGGGCTGGCCTCACCACTCAAATGACAAGGCTCTGAATGAGAGGGTTGAAGTTTTCCATTTGGCACAGGCGCTGCATAAGACATGTGCTAACAACTACTCGCTGAGTCATTGAGCCTGACTGCTCAGTCCCACTCATGTGGGCCCTTTCTCTGCCTAGGACTTTGGGGTGTTAAAAGGAAATTGTGGAATTGGAGAGACAGTTGTTAAGAGCACTGGATGTTTTTTCAGAGGACCCTGGTTTGGTTCCCCACAACCTTATGGTGTCTCTGGATGTCTACAACTCCAGTTCCAAGGAATCTGATGCCCTCTTCTGGCCTCTGTCAGAACTACATGCATGTGGTGCAAACATCCTCTTTGGGATGACCCAGGCTGTCCACAGGTGTCTGTCCCTGAAAAGACCCAAGACTCAAAGTGAGGATGTACCCTCCTGAAGTTAGAACTCTGCCACATTTTCACAAGACTCAGGGAGTGCAAACTGTGCACCAAATAAAAGCAAAAACGGCCTCTAGAAGAGCTGATGCTGGCCAGGCATTGGTGAGCAATACAGAGAAACCCTGTCTTGGAAAACAAAAACGAAAAGAGCTGATGCTGGCCACTCTTCCCCAGCAGAGCCTCTGAATGGCCACAGCAACCTAACGATCTTAAAAAATATTCCCTGTCTGCAAGCCATGAAAATGAATGTGCTAGCTACAAATCTCATCCCTGAATAACGAGATGCATTGGGCTGAACTCTACCATACCACTTTTAAATAGTCACTTAAACCTTGCCCTAACCAGGGGACTGGAGAGATGGCTCAGAGGTTAAGATCACTGGCTGCTCTTCCAGAGGTCCTGACTTCAATTCCCAGCATCTGCATGGTGGCTCACAACTGTCTATAATGAGATCTGGTGCCCTCTTCTGGCATGCAGGTGCAAGCAGAACACTGTATATGTAATAAGTAAATAAAATAAATAAAATCTTTTTAAAAAAACAAAAAAAAAATCTGCGTAAAACCTTGGCATAACCAATTCTTGAGAGGCTTGTCCAGTGAAACCCAGAGAAGAGGAACTGGGCCAGTGTTTATTCCCTGCCTTGCGTGGCTAATGATTGGCAGTAGTCACGTTTTCTTTCTTTTAAAATATTTTTGTGGACCAGGCATTGGTGGCTCACGCCTTTAATCCCAGCACTTGGGAGGCAGAAGCAGGCAGATTTCTGTTGGTTTGAGGCCAGACTGGTCTACAGAGCCAGTTCCTGGATGGGCTCTTGATGGGGGATGTCCTTCTGTATGCTGCAAATATGTGTTGCTTTTATTGGTTTATGAATAAAGCTGATTTGGCCAATGGCCAGACATCATAGAGCCAGGTGGGAAATCCAAACAGAGCTATGGGAAGAAGGTGGAGTCAGGCAGAGGTCATATAGCTGCTGAGGGGGTAAGAAGCTAGAGCATTGCCAGTAAGCCACGACCATGTGGTGATACACAGATCAGTAAAAATGGGTTAATTTAATTGTGAGAGCTGGTCAGTAATATGCCTGAGCCATTGGCCAGACAATTATAATTAATATTAAGCCTCTGAGTGTTTATTTTGGAACTGGCAGCCAGGAGAAAAACCTCAGTTTACAGAATAATCTTTTTTGTACACTATGAAGATGTGCTGCTTTCATTGATTTAATAAAAGAGCTAAATGGCCAATAGCTAGGCAAGAGAAGGTATAGGAGGGAGAGCCAGACAGAACTCTGGGAAGAAGGAAGAGTTGCCAGATAGCCGGAAAGGAGCAAGACATGGAAGAGGACAGGTAAATGCCACAAGTCATGTGGCAATGTGTATATGTGTAAAAATGTGTTAATTTAAGTTGTAAGTGCTAGTTAGTAACAAGCCTGAGCTATTGGCAGAATTTTCATAATTAATAAGAAGTCTCTGTGTGGTTATTTGGGAGCTGGCTGGCAGGACAGAGAAAGTCCAACTACAAGCTCCAAAGCTACACAGAGAAACCCTGTATCAAAAAACAATATATGCAGGCATGCATACATACATACATACATACATACATTTGTGGGCTGGAGAGGTAGCTCAGTGGTTAAGAGCACTGGCTGTTCTTCCTGAGGTCCTGAGTTCAATTCCCAGCAACCATCTACAATGAGATGTGGTGCCCTCTTCTGGCATGCATTTGTACATGCAGTAATGAGGAATGTCAGCATGAGTGTGGAGGACAATTGCGGGGCTGGTCCTCTCCTATCAGTGGGTCCTGAGGATTAGACTCACTTTTACCACTGAGCCATCTTATCTGCATCCTAGTGGCCATATTTTTCCCACAGGTGTCTACAGACTGCTGCCTTCTCCTATTCTTAGAATTCTCAGCAAATTTTAACTATGACCCTGTCCTGCCCCTGCAAGCTTAAGCATGGCAATTGGTGTGCTGTGGGTCTCATGGCTCCTTGTTGATGTCTGCTAACCCTGACCAACCTTTCTACCTGGTCCTGTCATTAAACTCTTCAACTCACTTTCTGCCTGCTCTTACTTCCTGGGATTCTCCTGAGATGGCATCATTCCCGGGCTAATTCCACAGGAGGAGGAAGTCCTTCGGCTAAGAAACAGAAGTTTTGAATGGCGCTCTAAGCAGGCAGCAGTGAGAAATGCACTCTTTTCTGTCAACCGCACGGTCATAACCTTGGACTAACTTGGAGGCAGCCAGGGTCGTCCCCACCTGTGCAGTTGGGAAATCTAAAGAGATTAGTGTTGGGGATCTCCATCTTGGGACCCCATTCCACACTCAGGTCTCAGTCCTCCCATTCCAAATGCTACCTTCTCAAAAGCCCACCAAGAAGCAGCCCCTCTCCTCAGAAAGCCCACCAAGGGTTAGCTCTTCCTCTGGGGGCTGCTCAAGACTATGCCTATGGACCACTTAAGACCTGATAGCCATATTTGCCACGTGATTCCTCTCTTGCTCTCGAGGGTCACCCAGGAGTTGCTTTGCTCTGTCTATTAAACCTGGATTTAATTATTTGATTTGATTGACTTATTACGTCAGCAGTGGTGGGTTTCCAATAACCAGGGATGCAGAACTTATGGGATCCTAGTACTGGGCTGCCTTCTTTCCCCATGAAGAGACTCTTCTGTCATGACCAGACACAGAGGTGCTGGATTATACTTCACTCACATAGCTAGCATTCCCTCACTACCAACTGTCTACCCTCACAGCAGTCAACACAACAGAAGCCAGATCACAGCCTGTGCAAGATGTCCAAAGATACATCTATGATGGGGGTGTGCGGCCATTTCCAGATACCAGACAAGAGACCCATAGCACCAGATGGGATCTCCAGGCCAGGGCGAGAGCTTTAGAAGGGCGGGAAAGGGTTCATGTCTGCTGTTTCTGAGGCTCTGTTGGGAAATAAAAATCTTTCCCACCTTTGGGATCTGGCTGACCATCCTGATGACCACCCACAAAGGATGCATTACACTGGGCCTTTGGGCTCTGGGGTTGCAGTCACATCATCCATTTACTGTATGACGGACAAGCATATATGTGACTGTCTTAATTAGGGTTCCTATTGCTGTGATATAACACCAAAAGCAATCTGGGAAGGAGGGTTTACTTCACTTTATACTTCCAGGTAACAGCCCATCACTGAGGGGAGTCGGAGTCTGGAGGCACGGGCTGCAGCAAAAGCCACGGAGGAGTGCTGCTTACTGGCTTGCCCTTCCTGGCTTGCTCAGTTTACTTTCTTCCTTCCTTTTTAAAATTTATTATGTATACCGTGTTCTGCCTGCATTTATGCCTGCAGGCCACAAGAGGGCGCCAGATATCATTACAGATGGTTGTGAGATACCATGTGGTTCCTGGGAATTGGACTCAGAACCTGTGGAAGAGCATCCAGTGCTCTTAACCCAAGTGCTCCAGCCCATCTGTTTACTATATTATAGTGTCCACCAGGGCAGGGGTGGCGTCACCTGCGGTGATCAAAACTTTCCTACATCATCATCCATCCAAAACAGCGCACCGCAGGCCAATCCTGTGGGAGCATTCTCTCAGTTGAGGCTCTCACTCCCCAAATGACTTCAACTTGTGTCAAGTTGACAGGACTGTGGCCAGCACAGTGACACAGTCAGGAGCGTCAGTTTTGGTCAGGGAGATGGCTCAGCGGTTAAAGGAGTCTAGTGCCACGCCTCATGATCTCAGTTTGCTCCTCAAAACCCACACGGTGGAAGGAGAGAACTCACTCCTGCAAGTTGTCTTCTGCCCTCCCGTAATGTGGGCATCCATCTGCATTTAAAGGAAGGTTTTCTCACTTCCTGGGGCCAACACTAGGTATGGGGAACAGAATGACAAGCAGCAAATGAGCTCCTGAGTGAATGTATTATTAACATGAGCAAGACCTTGTCAAGGAGCAGCTTCCTCCTCCCTCCCTAGAGAGACCTCATACAGAGTCAACTCCTCTCTCCTCCTTATGCTGTTGGCAATAACCCTGCTGAGTCTCCCCACTGTGTAATAGGTGCCCTCCATCAGAGTGGGCACAGCCCACCCAATCCCAGCCTTCCGCTGTGTGCCTGTTCTTTCTGCCTGTGTTGCTCCAGTCAAGTTTGTAGTAACCCCGAGGTCTAATAGGTCTTAATAAAAGCCTGGAGTCAGATATAGGGGAAAATGGTGAAAGAGCAGAGAGATGAAGGAGCAAGCCACAGCCACACCTTACATCAATAAAGAGGCTGAGCTCCTGTCCCCTCCTGCCTTATCACCTTCTCCACCCAACCATATCGTTGTGCCCAAGTCACGAAGATCCCCAAAGAGACCACCAGGGAGGTAGACCCACCGATGCAAATGCATAAGGTTTATTGCTCATCCAACCATGACAGGGACCTCGTGTAGCTGGCTGAAGAAGCAGCCACCAGAGGAAGTTCCCTGTCTATTGCCAGGATTTCAAAGGCAAAAATCACAGGATTACAGCAGTAGGTATGGGTTGGTTTCTGACTGGTTGACATTTGGGGAACAATCAGGAGAATTTCTCGAAGTCATATTTTGGCATGAAATACCTATGTACCAATTATTCTCCTTGGTCAGTGCTGAGAGGGAACATTCTGTGGCTTCTATGGCTTTGTCTTGCAGGTGGCCTGTTGGTCACAGATGCCAATAGTTTTCAGAACTGTATCCTGGAGACTACAGGAGAGGTTCTGGTCCAAACAGTTATTTTTTAGAGTATAAACAAGATATCACTACACAGTGATGCAGGACTAGTGGTCAGGGCTGCTGTGAGAAGGAGGACTGACTGGCTTCAATTAAACCACCAATTCTCCCCTACCTCTTCTACTTCACGGCCCTGTTTCTGTCCTATACCGTGAGGAGGGTGTTGTCATTTGGTGCCAGATTGATGGCTTTGCATGTTGGGAGAGAATTAAAGGTGACTTCCTGAAGGCCATGGTGGCACACACCTTTTATCTCAGTCCTTTGGAGGCAGAGACAGGTGGATCTCCATGAGATCGAGGCCAGCCTGGTCTATATAGTGAGTTCTAGAACAGCAGGACTACATAGACAGACCCTGTCCTAAACAAATAAAAATGGTGACCTTCCATTAGGGTGCCCTGCAGAGCTTGGAGACTCCCATCCCTAGGCTCTAGGGATCTTTGTATTCTGATGGCTACCTGTGACATCTTTGTGTTCCCCTTGCTGCTGTTAGAGCATTGGGAGTTTGCTCATCTGCCTGGCCTGCTTTTGTTTTTAAGACAGGGTCTCACTATATAGCCCTGGCTGGCCTCAACTCAGTGATCCACCTGCCTCTGCTTCTCTAGCTCAGGGATTAAATGTATGTGACACCACACCTGGCCACTTTGTGTGTGTGGGGGGGGAATAAAGGTGTTAAGATTGGGCCCAACTAGCCTGGAACTCAATATGTTGGCCAGGCTCACCTTAGGCTTGTAGCAATCCTCCTGCCTCAGCCTCTTAAATGTCACTATTACAAATGTGAAGAGCCATGCATGCCTGGCCATGGCCCACTCTTTGATCTGTGAGAAATATCCATGCTGCTTCTTGTTAGGTATGTGGCGGTCCTAAGACATGTCCCGCCAAGAGTCTGGCTGCTCCCCAAAGCCCCAAGTCAGCCCATCTGTCTGTGACACATTGCAGAGGGGACTCACATCCCAGGCCCCTACTCCCCCAGGTCTTGTAGCAGGCATGGTGTCTGCTAAGACACCTGACATCATTGCATTCCCTCCCTGATGGATTTTCCATGTAGCTCTCCGGTTTGCAGCCCCACGCCCTTGACTCTGAGCTCCACTGTGGCTGCCAAGCCATCACCATGTAGAAGTGACTGTGTACAAGTTCTAGACATTCAGAGGGCTGGATGCCTCCTTTCCTCCCTGGGGCCCCATCTCCATGATAGAGGAGGGTCAGGGCCCTCAGCCAACAATCCCAGAAGACCCAGCCAAATGTGAGTGAGCCAGTTTGAAACTCACAACACAGCAACGCCGGTGAGCTGTCCCTACTGAGCCCAGTCTGTAGTATGACCATGAGCCAGTCTATGCGGATGGTTGTCTCAAGGTACCAACTTGGTAATGGATCTGCTGTAACCTGTACTGGAGCTCTGGCTATGTTCTCCCGTGGAGGTCTTTCCACAAGGTCGGGCAGGCAAGTAGCTCCCCTTCCTCCACACACTCAGGGGGGATGGGCACGCAGGACGGCCACACATCTCACTGAGAAAGTGTCTACAATGAGCCGTGAGTGCTGGGCTCACGGGGGCCACCAAGTTCTCAGCACCCCCCCCCCTTTCCAAGACAGGGTTTCTGTGTAGCCCTGGCTGTCCTGGCACTTGCTCTGTAGACCAGGCTGGCCTCAAACTCACAGAGATCCACCTGCCTCTGCCTGAAGAGTGCTGGGATTAAAGGTGTTCCACTGCCTGGCTCTCCCCATTTTAATAGAATAGAAAACTGGAGTTCAGGAGAGCAAGCCAGAAACAACACCCCCTTCGAAGGCGGAGTTAAATGAGTCCACCAAACCCAAGCTAGATGATAGGCAGGTATTTATTAGAGAAGGACTTACACAAATAGGAGTAAATAACCATCATAGTCTTCCTGCTCTAGAAGATGCAGTCTCTGCCCTTCTGATGCTCTCCACGACCCAAGAGAGCACCTGCCAGCCCCTCCTCTACCTCATAATGGTTCACATCTACACCTGAAACCACGCCCAAAGGATGTGTCCACCACTACAAGTCCACTGACAAGGCAAGATGCCACAAGCCTGACCATGGAGTTCTTCAAATGTGTGCTTCTGGGTCCTGTCTCCAGAGAACAGAACAGACCTGAGCATCGCAGGATCTAAAGATCACTTCCAGCTGGGTAAAGAGCCGGGACCGATGGAAGGTGAGCAGGGAGGCAGCCAGGGAACAAACTGCAAGAAGGCTACTACTCCCTACACAGGCCTCCTTCCTACCCGTGTCCTAAGCGTTCCGGGGTCTCACCCTGAATGTCCACGGGAAAAGGCAGAAGTAGGGTGCAGGTGTGACAGCGCCAAATCCAGACTTACCTCTATCGCACCAGGGTGGCTTGGTGTAGGGCCCCGCACGCTGCCACCTTCAGTCACCTGGGCCTGGGCTCAGAACAGCACAGGCCTGGGCCCACCGCAGCTGCCCTGAGCCCATGGAGGGGGTGCGTCAGGGTGTTGGGTGGGGTCTGCCCTAAGATCCCAGCTGGCCTGACTTTGCTAGTTGCCAGTATTTTACCTTCACTCCCTCCAGGTGGGTGTCAACAGCTTCTTATCCACGTCACTACGACAAAACACCCAGGGAAAACAAGTTAACAGATGGAAAAGTGTTTTGACACATGGATGCAGGTCACTGTGGTTGGCTCGGCTCCATCCCTTTGAGTTTGTCGTGGCACAGTACAGCACCCAGCAGAGCATGTTTCCCTCTGGGAGCAGGGAAGGAGTGGGAAGCACAGGGCACACACCCAAGCCCCGACTTTCTTCCATTAGGCCTGTGACCCTTTAATACAGTTCCTCTTGCTGTGGCGACCCCCAGCCATAAAGTTTTTTTTTTTTTTTTTTTTTTTTTTTTTGTTACTACTTCACAACTGTAATTTTGCCACTGTTGTGAACAGTAATGTGAATGTTTTTGGAGACAGAGGGTTGACGAGGGGGTCACAGCCACAGGTTGAGAATGGCTGTGTTAGAGGCTCTACTGCCTCCCAGCAGTGACTGCCATGGCTGGCAACTGAGCCTGGCTCATGGGCCTTCGGCAAAGCATAGGTCGGAGAGACGGCTCAGAAGGTTCAATTCCCAGCAACCACATGGTGGCTTGCAACCATCTATAGTGAGATCTAGCGCCCTCTCCTGGTGTGCAGGCAGAACACTATATGCACAGCAGATAAATATTTTTAAAAACCATAAATAAATAAATAAATAAATAAATAAATAAATAAATAAATAAAACCAAAGCATAGTCCAGCAAGATGATTCAGGGGATAGATACTTGCCACCAAGCCTGCCAACCTGAGCTGGATCCTTGGGATCCATATGATAGGAGAAAACTGACTCTTTGACCTTCATATGTGTGTTGTAGTTCACACACACACAATAATAGTGATAAGTAACTTTTTTGAGCTATGGTCTCCCTATGTAGCACTGGCTGGCCTAGAATTATCTATGTAGACCAGGCTGGTCTTGAACTCACAGAAATGCACTTGCCCCTGCCTCCCAAGTGCTGGAATTGAAGGCATGTGCCACCCAGCCCGATGAAATCAATTCTTCTTAAAAGATTCAAAACACACCAAAGTGGAAGGAGCTCACTCCCAAACACTCCCTTCTCTAGATTCTTCTCTGCTGGCTCATGGTGATGAACTTCCAGAAGATGCCCCCACTCCCCCACCCCCTCACCCCATGATTCAGAGGCACTCCAACTGGAGTCAGCCCCACAGGGCTCACCTGTACCCCGCACCTGAAGCCATGCCTCAGGGAATGAAGCATGGGGAAGGGTCAGCTCAGGGTGAGCAGAAGCTTTAGTGTGACCAGGTGTGTGACCATCTCTACTGTACAAGGCCTCGTGCTATTTGTGGCCAAGCTTTTCTGCCCCTCAGCCTTGATGCTGGGGAAGAACTCAATTCTCAAGTCCCTGACGCTCTCCCGCCCTTCCCTGAGCTAGTGCTCTGTGAGCAGACATTTGTACTAATTAGATCTTTTCATTTTGTGTATGCCTAGTTAGGGCCCCAAATGGGGATCTACAAATTAATGCCAACTCACGGTTGCAAACAAATGGAATCCATAGCCACTGGCCTCCTGGTTTGGGTCTGCGTTTCCAAACAGCCCTGAGCTCATGGGCCAGCACGAGGTATTTCTTTCAAGTCCTCAAAAAAGCAGTTTCTAGCCCAGTGGTGGTGCACACCTTTAATGCTAGCACTTGGGAGGCAGAGACCAGCGGATCTCTGTGAGTTCCAGGCCAGCCTGGTCTATAGAGCTAGTTCTAGGACAGCTAGGGCTGTTACACAGTGAAAACTTGTCTCAAAAACAAAAACAAAAGCAGTGTTTCTGATTCATTTAGTGTCTAATTGCATGGCTCATGAGGGAAGTTCCATCAACAATAAAAACTCAGTTTCCCCTGCACCCCGACTCCTCCCTCCTCTGGCCTTCACCACCAGCAGGCTCCGCCACGGCACAGACCTCACTGACCTGCTCTGCTCTGATGCTGGAGTCCTCCCTCCCAGTCAGGCTGTTCTAACCAAGGCCTGTTATCTCTGAAAAGGCCTGGGGCTGCAGGCTTGGAAAAGTTGCCTTCCCTCTCTGGCTTCAGTTTTCTCGATAATCTTGGGCAAATGAGGTTTTCTCAAAGAAATGAAAGGCTCTGCTGGGAACACAGAAAATGCATGACTCAGGATGTTGTTATGTTACCTGGGCTAGCCTGGCACTGTGTAGCTCAGGAAGTCCTCAAAGTCACGGTTTTGGATTAGGATGTCAAGAGGATGGGGAGGGGCAGCCATGGCTCAGGGGAGACCTGATCCCAGTGGTGGAAATCCTCAGACCACTGGGCAGTCCTCTGACAGCCTGGAACACCCAGGAAATAGCGTGGAGTTAAAGACCACAGTGTCCAGACAGGAGAGAGGTATAGTGGACCGTTAGGCCACCCCTCCCTCGCCATGTTCTGCCTCAGCCATGAGGCAGTTCTAGAATTTAGATGTGGACTGGAGAGATGACTGAGTAGTTAAGAGTACTGGCTGCTCTTCCAGAGGACCCATGCTCAGCTCCTGGCAACCTCATGTTGGCTCTCACCCTTCTGTAATTCTAGTTCCAGGGGATGCAATGCCCTCTTCTGGCCCCCATGGGTACTGCATACACATGTTGCCCAGATATGCATGCAGGCAAACACCAATGCTAAAACTTGGTGAGCAAATCTCCATGCTAAAAAGAAAGGATGGCCAGTGTGATGGCTCAGTGGGTTAAATCATGCATGTGCAAGGCTGATGACCTGAGCTTGACCCTCAGATCCCACCTAAAGGTGGAGAGAACAGATTTCAGAGTGTCCTCTGACCCCCCTCCCCACATACACACTGTGGCATGAAGAAAGCCATGCACATGTGTGTGTTTGTACGTGTTTGTGTTGCATTGTGTGGTAAGAAACCCAGTATTTCCTATTTCATTATGTTAGGCAGGTTCTCTACCACTGGCCCACGCTTCAACTGTTCCCAGAAGGGGTCTTGTCATGGCCCAGGCTGGGAATATATGCCCGTATGCCACCATCGCTGGCCCCTTTTCACAACTATTTCAAAGGGAGAATTACATGTCCCGCTTGGGAGAATAAAGGAATGGGGGGGCTTGCTAACGCTTAGATCACAAAGACCTCAAGTACTCCGTGACAAAAATGGTTGGGTATGTGATGAGTCGGGGATCCCTCCCTACCGGGAGCCCCCCCTTAGAAGAGAAGCAAGTATACTCACATGCACCCTCTTGCACAGCAAGGCTTCAGTATCCTTAGTGCTCCCACTGTCTACACACTGGGCCCAGATTCGGATGCACTCTCCAGGGGAGGGCCATCTCACAGCCAGTGTCACTGGGGTTGAGTACAGGACACAGGGCATGGCAATGGGGGTGAATCTGAGTAATTGCATTGCCCAAATCTAGGTGTAAAGGTCCAAGTTTAAACATCTGTGTGCCTTATCTTTTTAATCCAAGGAATATGGTTGTTTGGTTAAAGTTTGTTTTATCAAATAATACAGTTTTAGTCACAGAATAGAAGTCGGTGCTGCTTTTATGAAAGAGTTTCAACCGCTCAGGTCAGTTGGCTCTACTGCCACCTAGTGGTACATTCCTAGAGTGCAGGGCTGGCCATCAGGGGCATCCAGCAGACTAGCCTTGGCTAGAGTTCTGGAACTACCTCAATAGAGCAAGGTAACCAGTTGGACAGAGGTCTTCTCTTTCAATTACACTATCTTAAAATAGAAAATGAGCTATACAGGGCTGGGAGGTTGTTACAATCAAACAAACAATTGTCCCGTAACTACTGGTCTTTTTGGAGAACTTGTTTGTTTTATGTGCTTTGCTGTTTTGCCTACATGTATGTCTGTGTGAAGATGTCAGATCTCCTGGAACTGGAGTCACAGACAGGTGTGAGCTGCCATATGGGTGCAGGGAATGGAACCCGGGCCCTCTGGAAGAGCAGCCAGGGCTCTTAACTGCTGAGCCATCTCTCCAGCTCCTTTTAGCTGTCACAGAGCACAGGCCCACATTAGTTGGGTGCTGTGGATCGGGGGTGAGAGAGATTGAGAAATAGGGAGGGCTGGGCAAGTCTGACAGGTAAGAGCAGAAATGCAGAGAAAGCCAGCCAGGGGCACAAGCACTTCCAGACAGGTGTCGGGATGATGCTGGAAGCCTAAGTCAAAAACACTGGAGACTTTTAAAAACAAATACCTCAGCAACAGGCAACTGAAAATTCAGATTTTACCATCTCTATGAGTTGGGCGTGGTGGCACACTCCTGTAAATGCTTATAAATTTGAAGGCCGAGGTGGGAGGATCTGGAGTTAGAGGGTAGCCTGGACTACAGAAGTCACTGACAAAACAAGGGGTGTGGTTGTAGTTGTCAGTAGAGTGCTTGCTACACAGACACAAGGACCTGAGCTTGGTCCCCAGCACCCTGTAAAAAGCTGGCACAGCAGTATGTATTTACAATCCCATTGCCGAGGAGGCAGTGACGGGTGGACCCGGAGCTCACGGGCCAAGCGGTGTAGTCAAATGAGTGAGCTCTAGATTCAGTGTGGGAACATGGCTCTTGCTTGTGAACTTGACTTGCCTCCATCAGATTGGCCTGGGGGTAATTTTCTTCATTGCTAATTGATGTAGGGAGGCTGGGCCTACTGTGGATGGGGTCCTGGGCTGTATAGGAAAGGTAGCTGACCATAAGACTACAAAAAGCCAGGAAGCAGTGTTTCTCCATTGTATCTACTCCAGTTCCTGTCTTGAGTTCCTGCTCTGATGTCCCTTGACAGTGGACAGAAACCTGTAAGCAAGTAAATAAACACTTTCCTTCCTCAAGGTGCTTTTTGGCCAGTATTTTTTTTTTTTTAATCACAGCAACAGGAAGCAAACCAGAACATGTACCTATAAGGTAGGTTAAAAGGTAGAACAGAGAACTTGACAAAATGAGGAGAAAGTGAGCAACCCAGGATTGATGTAGGAGAGGAGCATTATTTTTTGAGACAGAGTCTCAGAGTGTGGCCCAGGCTGGCCTCAAATTGCTGATCCTTCTGTTCCAGCCCCTAGGTGTGCCCGACATCTGTGTTGTGGGATATTTTATACATCTATACGATGGATAGATGGATGGATGGATGGATGGATGGATGGATGGATGGATAGATGGATGGATAGATGGATGGATGGATGGATGGATGGATGGATGGATAGATGGATAGATAGATGGATAGATGGATGGATGGATGGATGGATAGATGGATGGATGGATGGATAGATGGATGGATAGATGGATGGATAGATGGATGGATGGATGGATGGATGGATGGATGGATGGATGGATAGATGGATGGATGGATGGATGGATAGATGGATGGATGGATGGATGGATAGATGGATGGATGGATGGATAGATGGATGGATGGATGGATAGATGGATGGATGGATGGATGGATAGATGGATGGATGGATAGATGGATAGATAGATGGATAGATGAATGGATGGATGGATGGATGGATAGATAGATGGATAGATGGATGGATAGATAGATGAGGTACAACAGATTGCAGTAAGTACTTGAACTCTGCAGTTTAGAAACATATAATGGCCTACAGGGCAGCCCTGATCCCCATAGCTAACCTGAACACACGCAGGGCGTTTCATACACTGAATGTAGGAGATTTTCTCCATCTGCCTCGGTCCCACTGGACCAGCTTTCCTCTGCCTACCAGGTCCTTCGGCCACTTAATTAATCTGTGTGATTCCAGGTGCTGTGGCTTACCCAGGGAATGCCCTGGGACCCTGCTTCACTGGCAGCTTCATGGCATCTGCCCTTTTTCTTCATTCTTCCTGCTCCTTTGTCCAGAATTCCTGCCTGGCTAAATTCTGCCTGTCCATTGGCCGAACCAGCTTTATTCATCAACCAATAAGAAAAGCATATAGTCACAGCATACAGAAGGACCTCCCCCACCAATTGAACTCTTTCCACACTTGCAAACCAGCCATTTCCGGACTTCTGTGTCGTCTCCAGGGGAAGTACAGTGTGGCTGGGGGTGGGCCCTCTGAAAACAAACTCGGGAGGTTGTTTCAGAGGACGTCATAGTCATGGCCTATGTCTGTCCAGGTACAGGAAGGGGGTCAAAGCTGAGCCATCTCAGGCAGTAAAGTGCCTTTCCAAAGGCCTTGAGGCAATGAAATCCACTGCTGAGGTAACCCAACTTTGCTAGGAAGTTAACCCCCAGTGCAAACATGTAAAAGGTGGTTGGAGTGGGAGTGTGGCACCCACCTTTAATCCCAGCACTCAGGAGGCAGAAGCAGGTGGATCTCTGTGAGTTTGAGGCCAGCCTGGGCTACATACAAAAACTATTTCATAACAAATCAAAGTGGTTGGTCCATGAATTGGTTAATGTTGATAATGAAAAGGCTTGAGGTCAATTGGTCTCTTCTGCAATCTACCTATTTCTACATCTGTCTGTCTGTCTATACATCTACTCACTCACCCACCTGTTTTTGAGACAGGGCTGCATGTAGCCCAGATGGTCTCATACTCTTTTATAGCTGAGGGTGCCTCTCTACTTTGGATGCCTCACTTCCTCCTCCCAAGATTCCTTCTGTCGTCTGTCCTCTTCTACCACGTGAAGATACATCCAGAAGGCACAGGCAGCCTCCCCCTCCTCTTAGGCTTCCCAGTCTTCAGAACTGTTTTGCTCTTCTGACACGAATCTGGCAATGTAGCCCTGACGGCTGGTACTTGTGTAGAAGAGAATGACTTCACACTCGGAACAATCCTTCTGTCTCAGCCTCCTAAGTGCTTAGATTACACCTGGAAAATATGCCTTTATCCTATTAGAATATGCTGTTAGTCACACAAATCAGGACACGAGGTCGTCGTATTGCCTCCCAGGTGTACTGTTTGCTTCCTTAGCCTGCTTCCCGACAGTGTCCCTGTCATGGACATCCAGGTGCCCCACCAAAAGCTTCCGTCCCCACTTCTACCCAAGGGTAGGAAGCTTCAGTTACACCTGTGCCAGTGGACATTCCTTACCCTGAACATGGGCTGTGCACATACAGGAGCCGACAGGGCTAGGATCCCAAGGCCCCTGCCCGGTCTGCTCTGTGGGGCCTAGCATGTGGGACTATTCTAGAGACACCTGATAACAGGTTGTCACCTTGCTCATCATATGCCAGGTGTCACATATACCAGCTCATGTTCAGGATAAACTGGAGAGGAATTTGCAAACTTAACTGCCTAGTCTGGGTGAGTCAGGCAGCCATATTCACCTCAGGCCTCTTTTTAGGCCTCATTTTCCTAAGTCCTTCCCACACACCAGTCTCAGAGTAACCTCCCCCAAGTTCAGGGCCTTACTTTATCCCTCTTAGGTCACACTCCCCAGCTATTGAGAAGGTCACTGGGAAAGCCTTGAGGGCTTAGAAGACAGAGAAGCAAGCAGCCTGCCCAGAACTTGGAAATATGTACCAACTGGCTATGCAACCATAAACGACATTTTTTCCATTCTCTAGTCTTAGTTACCCATGGCTTGTTTTTTTAGGGGGTTGTGTCTAACCATGTTGCCTAGGTTGGTCAGGAATCCATGGACTCCAGTGGTCTTCCTGCCTGAGTCTCATGAATAGCTAAGTAAAAGATCCATGTAGTTACTGCACCTAGCTAGTTTCCTCCTGATTGATTGAGAGGGTCTGACTAGCTCAGACTAGCCATGAACTCTGAATGAACCTCCACCCCTGCCTCATCCACCCTAGTGCTAGGATTATAGGCGTGAACAACACACCTGGCTGTGGTTTGTCTTTAAAATGAAAGGAAATCCTATGTAGGCTTCTGAAGATTCTGGAATCCTTTCTCTGTAAGAACTGGTTCCACTTCAGGGTTCAGTAAGTTCCGAAGCTCTGACCTGGCACTGCTATTTGGATCTGCTGTGCAATGGAAAACAATGGAGGTGGAAGGTTTCGCTGAGCCAAGATCAAGAATTAGCCCTTGTTTGAGCTGCCCAGACATGGGCAATTAAGTCAGCTGTTCTCCAACTGTTTGCACATTAAAGTTGGGGACTAACTCAGTATTTCATAGCTTGCCCCTGTCTTCTAATTTATGTACCCACTCCTGATGGCTGCTAAGGGATTCTCCTGTTGAATGTTTGCAATGTGAGCATCAATGCAAGGCACTTTTTCTACTCTTACCTGCACTTGAGGTAGGTGTGTGTGTGTGTGTGTGTGTGAACATGCGCATGCGCGCGCCGCCGTGGCACTCACATGATGGTCAGATGACAATCTACAGACCCATGTTGAGGGTCTCAGGATCAAAGCCAGGTTTAAGAGCTTGGTGGCGGCAGCTTTACTTGTTGAGCCGTCTCCTCGACCCTAGATTATTTTCTCTAGATAATATAAATTTTATCATAAAATCCCTTTATGAGTTCTGTAAAATTGATAACAGAACCTATCAAGACTGTACCCAGTCAAATACAATCAAGTGTTGGCATGTTTTAGAAAAAGTCACTTTTTATCCTAAACCATATCGTATACACACATATAAACACACACATTTAAAAAGATAAGAACTGGCCTTGAGTCCTGGGCTGAAGGGATCCTACAGCTTCAGCCTTGTGCAGCTGGGATTACAGGCACATACCACCGTATCTGGCTTTAATTCTTTCAAAACACACACCATAAATCTACCACATTTGTTAAAGTCAGTTTAGGAAAAAGGCTTCTTCTTGGGGGAGGAAGGCTTCACTTTATAGCTCATGCTGGCCTGGAACTTACTATGTAGCCCAGGCTAGCCTCAAACTTGTGTTCCCCTGCCCCCACCAGCCAAGTGCTGAGATTACAGGTGTGAGTCATCACAGCGAGATCAAGCTTGTCATCTACATTTTTGTGTGTGGGTGTTAGTAACCTAAGCCAGGGCCTTGCACACATAAAGGTGAGCCCTAGGCGTCTGACTTTTAACTACCGTGTATAAGGGTATTTTGCTAATCAAGAGGTTAGAACACGTAGGAAGAAAATGTGTATCTACAGGTAACTTTTGGTTCTACCAATGGTATCTTTTTAAAACCATAGCAAAACCAGGCATGGTGGCTCACGCCTTTAATCCTAGCGCTGACACGGAAGCAGAGGCAGAGGGGGGTCTCCACGAGTCCACTCTGGTCTACATAACCAGTTAGTTTCAGGATTAGCAAAGGCTATGTGATACCCTGTTCCAAAAAGAACCAAGCCATAGCAAAACTCTTAAGTCTTTTCTAATTTTAGTATCTTATGTTTCAAAACACCAACATTTAGGTCACTTTGAAAACAAAATATGAGAAGCATTACTTCTTACCAGAAAATCAGATATTTACAAGTATGGATTATTGTAAAATAACAGGAATCGTCTGGAAACAAACACACACTTCTTTATTTATTGTATAAGTTTGGCAAACAGCACAAAAATCCAGCAACATTTTAAACATGTAAAAAAGTCAAATGTTAAACAGTACTGAGCATAGTTTTAAACATTAGAAATAATGAGTGCACAGTTAAGAGTCTGCAAGCTAGCAGAGTGAAAGCTTGGCTTCTGAACATGTACCATAAAACACACTAAAACAACAACATAATTTATCTTTACAAAAATCACAGCCAGGCAATAGAAAAGCACATTAATGATGAAGGTACCAGCCCACAAGTGTTCACTACAAGTGTCTTACACATGGAAATGCTACATCTCGTACCCTGAAATGCCATGTGCACAGAGCCAAGCAGCAGAAATTGAGGCTCACTGCTGAGGTTAACAATTATCTGAGGATATTGTCCAATTAAAACTTTCTACATAGCGATTCCTAGATCATAATAATGTATTTACTCCAACGCATGTCTGAGAAGCTGAGACTTCTTTGTTGGCAGTATAAAATTTCTGACCAGTATCAAAATTTTGGTGAAACACAAACTGAAGGCATTTTCTAGTGTACGCAGATGGTACAGGAAAGAAAACCTCAGATTTCACAATTAAGTTTCTGCTGAGCTTTGACGGAACAGCTCAACTATAAGGCAAGATAAAATACCCTACAGCAGAAGTGGGTCCTACAAGTAAATACACCTTAGAAAGAACTCCCTACACGAAAAGATCTGAAACAGTTGGCATTAAGAGGAGTACATGAAATTAACTAACACCCTAACATTCAGCCATTGGATCAGAAGCCTGATGAATAATCTGTTGGTATATCTTATTAAATTAACTTTTGGAATCAGCACCAGTCCCCAAAACTTCAAATTATTCTTCATTAAAATATATCCTTTTGTGCTATATGAACACAACTATACTTAAGTTAAAGAAAGCTGATTTGTTTAATTTCCTGTATGCTTTATGTAGGTAGCATAAAGTTTCTTTTTACTTGTGCTTCGTTTTGGGGCACTTTGATTGGAGAGAAAATGACTTCCCAGGATCACATCTTGCTAAAGCATTCCTTAGCATTGGTCCACACTTGAATTCCCTGAAAACAAAAGAGAATTTACAATGTGATTTTGAACAACAGCCCTACAGCCAACATCACAGTTACTAGCAAGTTTGAGAACACCCTCTAGCAGTCATGAGATCTTAGCAGAGCAGTAAGTCAAGAGAAAGAGATCAAAGGGACACAAAAGAGGACAAACAAGTCAAATTGCCCCTGTTTGCAGATGATATGGCCCTAAGCTTGAAAAACACAAAGACTCTACCTACCTGGGCTACCCTGAGAAAGAAAATGGAAAGCAGGGAGGTGGCTCTCAGGGACCACATGCATATGCCCTACCTCCCACATAAAAATGTTTTTGTTTTGTTTTGGATTTTGGTTTTTCAAGACATGGTTTCTCTGTGTAACAGCCCTAACTGTCCTGAAACTCACTCTGTAGACCAGGCTAGCCTCAAATTTAGAGATCCTGTCTCCTGAGTGCAGGGACTAAAGGCGTGCATCACCACTGCCCCGCTTGTGCTTATAATCTTAACACTTGGGAAGTGGAGGCAGGAGTGAGAGTTAGAGATGAGCCTGTACTGCACAGTGAGTTTTAGGCTAGCCTGGAATACACAGTGAATTCAAGTCAAGCCTAGACTATATAGTGAGTTCAAGGCAGTTTGAGGTACAAGGCATGACTTTATCTGGGGATGTAACTCAGTAGTAGGCCAGTAGGCCTCTTGCTCAGCAAAGGCATGACCCTGGGTTTGGAAATTAAAAAAAAAAAAAGGATGTGCATGGATGGATCTAAGTAAGTTAAAACCAAGAACATGGTCAGGTTTTAAATATAAAGATCTATTGTACTCAAGCATAAAAAAATTAAAAATGACGAGATTCTATGGTATGATTCTTGGGAGATAACAGGAAAGTCATTTTTATTAAACTCTTGCAATAATTATTTTACATGTATGATTCATATGAGTTTTTCCTTTAAGAAGGCCAGGCATATGGACCCTCAGTTATTGCCTTTCCTGAGCTAATGTGGACTAAATGACTTGCTATGGAGAATGTGAAGACACTGGGAGCAGGGTCTGAAATGGCAGGATGGGGCGCCCTGGTGCATCTAACAAGTGTGTAGATGCCACCGGCTCTGGCCACATCAGGAGGGAAGTGAAGGAGCACTTTGCATTTTGTTCTAGAAGTTACCACAGTAAAGTTCCCTCCAGTTTCAAGGTCCATCTTTCATTACAGAGACAGGTTACACAAAAAATTTAATTCATGGCCAAATCATAACCACATTTCCCCCCATAATACTTCTATTTTCTAGGGATCTAACACTTATTTTGTTTTGGTTTTTGTTTGTTTTTCCAGACAGGGTTTCTCTGTGTAGCTTTGGAGCCTGCCCTGCAACTTGCTCTGTAGACCAGGCTGGCCTTGAACTCACAGAGATCCACCTGCCTGTGCCACTGGAGTGCTGGGATTAAAGACTTGCACCACCAACACCCGGCAGGATCTAGCACTTATAAGGAATGGCATTTTAATGTCCTGTTCAAGAACAGCAAGTATGTAACCAAAGTCACATTTGAGTTACAGCAGCTTTCTCAAAATGAAGTTGTGAAATTAGGAAAAGTTAGTAAGAGAACTAACATCCTTGTCTAAACCCCTTCTTATTTTTATCTGTGTCTGTGTGGCACACACATGCCACAGTGAGTGTGTGGAGGTCAGAGGACAACTTGTCCTTCTTCCGTGTGGGCAGTGGGAATCAAATGTAAGTTGTCAGGTTTGCCAGCAGCAGCTTTACCCACTGAGCCATCTCACGGGCTCTACTCCCTGGGAGGCTCCCACGTATCCGGCTCTGCCTCCACTTTATGTAGCACTGTCCTAACTAAGCTGCCTCCCCAGCAGGCTTGCGCCCTGGCCACAGTCACAGCATTCGCCCCTGAATGCAGCCTCTGAGCATCCTCGGCATCCTCACCGCTGGCTACCTTTTTGCACATGCTGATCTGCATGACAGCATAGCTGATGAGAGCTTCCTTTAGGTCCCGGTTCTTCTGCTCTTTGAAGCGCTCGATATCAGCCCATGCATTCTTCACAAATTCTCTGAAATAAAACACAGCCCTGCTTATGAGACACCCACTGTACACTGCAGTCAACTTTTCCAAACTGAAGCATCCTCTTGCTACAGGGAGGAGGGACAGTAACGTCACTTGTAAAGCTCTGGACCTCAGAAAGCTGCAGGACTTAAACGGCCCCTTCCCAAGGTCACAGAAGCAGTGAGCAAACTCCCAGGGAAGAATTGCTTCTGTGCAGCCACCTGCAGGGGCCATCACCCACATTCCTGTAATTAACCCCAATTAACTCACTGGCTTGCCAAGCCAGGATGAACTCTCTCTTTGGTGTGTCATCTTTGCCCTAACTGGAGTAAGCAGACATCTGTGCACATTTCCTCAGGGTAAGATGTGCCAGTCTTTTAAAATTGTCTCTGCTTGCTTGTATGAGATGGCTATTTCCCTTCCTAAAATGTGTGTGAGAGGAAAACAGTTATCTAGATAGTCCCACACTATGCTTACTGTTTCTGTGTACAGTAACACTTTTGTCACACAGCTCTACCTGAAGATATAGACGGCTCCTGCACCGACTCAGAGCCTCCGAGACACCACAGGAAATGCCTGCCTTCAGCCATTGGAAAATATACACTGATTATGACTCCTGATAAGCATGTGTATGACTGAAATGACAACTGGAGCTGGAGAGATGGCTCAGTGGTTAAGAGCACTGGCTGTTCTTGCAGAAGCCTGGTTCAGTTTCCAGCAATCACATGACAGCCTATAACTGTCTATAACCCCAGTTCTAGGCCCCTTCTGGCTTTCATGGCCACTAGGCACGTACAGTGTGTACACACATACATGAGGCAAAGCACTCATACAGATAAAATAAAAATAAACAAATCTCAAATGACAACCTGGGTCTTAAACTCTGACTGCTGGGCTCAGTGGCAGGTACCTGCAGCCCCAGCTACTAGGGAGGCTGAAGTGGACAGGGACCTGGACTCCGGGAGTTCACACAAGCCTGAGTAACAGTGTGACTAAGCCCTCCTCCCCAACAAACAAAGAAACAAACAAACAGTTCCTGTAGGCACCTTTCAATTATATTAATGAAATCTGACTTTTTTAAGAGTCCATAGTTCTAAAACTAAAAAAGGCACTTTAAACTTTTTTTTTTTTTTTTTTTTTTTTTTTTTTTGAGACAGGGTTTTTCTGTGTAGCTCTGGCTATCTTGGAACTCTCTTTGTAGACCAGGCTGGCCTCAAAATCAAGAGTCACCTGCTTCTGCCTCTTGGGTACTAGGATTAAAAGGTGTGTGCCATAAAGCCTGACTAAAACAATCTACTTTCTCACTTAGAAGAAAAGGAGCCAAATGGTGAAAGCAGATGTCTGAGATCCTAATTTCCAGAAATATTTATGAACAACTAAATTCCAAGCCTTTATGCAAGAAGACATGAAGAGCATACAACTCTCACAGCTGCTGACTCTGAAGGTCCCACAACCTGCCAGAGACAGCCACTGACCACCTACCCACCCAGCACCAACAGTGAGACTGTTCTGTGCTGTGATGGTCTGGGAGGCTCCACTGCGAAGTGGTATTTGTGTGTGTGTTCTGCAGGATGATCAAGTTTTGTTAAATGGGGTAAAGAAATGGCTCAGAGGATGTGCAAAGAACAAAAAGCATGAAAAGTATAAGAACAAAAATTACAGAGCTGATACCCTATCCTCTCCCTGCCCGCATTAAATACGGGGGTTTTTGTTACTCAACTATGCAGTCAGCACACAGGTGGCATCCAGGGACGCTAAGCAGGAGCTGTCACAGAGAACACACAATCCCTCATGTCTAGTCTTGTTAAGCATCACGTCATTTACCTGCCTTCCAGGTTTTTAGCCTTCAGCTGCTGTTCCCCTTCATTTATCTGCTCTTCTAACACCTTTATTCTGGCTTCTCTCTGCTCTGGAGTTTCTTGACCAAAGAGTCTGGTGGTCATTCCCTTCAACGAGAATGTTCTCACAGTCTAAAGGGAACAGAATCAGATTAACTGACAAGGTGTGAACACAGCGTGGGACATTACTCAGCTAAAAGGAAAGAGGTATGTGCTACAACACAGATGAAGCAGGAAGACATCATGACTAGTGGGAGCCACAAAGACAAACACTGTCTGATCGAGTGTAAGTGGGGTACCTAGAGGGGTCAAATCAGAGACAGAAGTTGACTGTGGTTTTTAGAGCTGGGAGAAGATGACTCAAACTATTCAACAGGTATGGATTTAGTTTCATAAAAAGCCAATGTTCTGAAGACCGACTGTAAACAATGTAATTTTACTTGACACTACTTGAAAATGGTCATTATGGTACTTTTTTTTTGGGGGGGGGGTTCATCAAACTCAACAGAGATCTGCCTGCCTCTGCCTCCCAGTGCTGGGATTAAAGGTGTGCACCGCCAGGCCTGACCTTCTGAGAGATACCATTAGAACTGAAGCACTTGTTTATGAACAAGTGATGGAGAAGCAGTGTGGCTTTGCTATTTCCCTGTTCTTAGAACCTATCTCTAGCCATTTCAGCCAATGTATTCTAGTCAGGTTGTTGGGCACCACTTTATACAAGCTATGGAATTTTTGCTGGGTGGTGGTATACACCTTTAATCTCTGGGAGTTAGGCCAGCCTGTCTACCGAGTGAACTCCAGGACAGGCTCCAAAGCTACAAAGAGAAACCCTGTTTCAAAAAAACAAAACAGCATGGCAATGGTAGCACACGCCTTTAGTCTCAGCACTCAGGAAGCAGAGGCAGGTGGATCTCTGTGAGTTGGAAGCCAGCCTGGTCTACACAGTGAGTTTCAGGACAGGCTCCAAAGCAATACAGAGAAACCCTGTCTTGAAACAAAACAAGAGATAGGGAATTTCCTTCACAAGTACAAACCACATCATAAACATTAAAGAGGACAGCATTCCCTTCTGAGGAGAGGTGTACTGATTCTGGTTAGGTTAGGCTTTCCAAAGTAAACTAAGTTTTTAAAAAAATTTAATTTTTTTAAGTGTGTGTGTGTGTGTGTGTGTGTGTGTGGTATGTGCAGGGGCATCCCGGTGTCCAAACAGTCAGAAGATGGCATCAGATCCCCTGGAACTGGAGTTAAGGTAGTTGGGAGCTGCCTGACTTAAGTGTCAGGAATCAAGTTCCAGTCCTCTACAGGAGCAATAAGTACTCTTAACCCTGAGTATTTCCCCTGCTCCTGACTAAAATTCCTATAAAACATCTTGCCCAATTAAACAGGAGGACTAAAAGGGACACAGTTTTAATGACTGCTATCTTTTTTTTGGGGGGGGGGGCTTTTTTGAGACAGGGTTTCTCTATGTAGCCCTAGCTATTCTGGAACTTGCTTTGAAGACCAGGCTGGCCTTGAACTCAGAGACCTGCCTGCCTCTAGTTTTCCAGTGCTGGGATTAAAGATATATACTACTACCATCCAGTTGGCTGCTATCTTTTTATATCAAGAAAGCAACTAAAAAGGGGTAGGAGAGATGGTCCAATGGTTAGAGCACCTGCTGCTCTTTCAGAGGACGCAGTCCCTACCACCCACATCAGGAGGATGGCAGCTGACATCTGCCTTCAGTTCCGGTTCTAAGGGATCCATTGCCTTCTTCTGCCTTCTGCAAGTACTGCACTCAAGCAATAGACACACACATACACACACACACACACACACACACACACACACACACACACACACACACACGCACGCCAAGACATTGTGCCCCTTCCAGGAAAAGAAAAGCAAGCAGAAAATGATAAAGCTCCTCCCTCAGGACCCTCCGGCACATTAAGCTGCACCCTCTTCAACAGCCCCAGACCCAGAACAACACTCACCCCAGTGGCCAGTTCTTCACACTGCTGCTTCTTGGAAGCCAGGTCCTGAGCAGCTGTCTCTAAGTCATACTGCATCAGCTCATGCTTCCTGCACACAGCCCTTAGGGTGAGCAAGCACAGCCATTAGTTCTTCTGGCTTCTTTAACTTATCAGAAATGTTTTAGGGATGCAGGAAGAGGCATAAATAAAGCCCAACTAGGTTAAGGGCTTATGTGACCATAACTTTCAAGTTTAAAATATAGTGGTCCAACCCTGAAAATTAAATCTAACAGAATCTAAGCATAAAACTTCACATATTTAAAAAGAAAAATGCTTATGTAATTATTTTCAATAAGCACACAACTCTCAATTGTTCAAATTCTTTTCTGAAACAATCTCATTAGGAATAGCCAACTCAGGAGCTCAAAATGTGATCTCCTATGGCAAGTGAGCAATCTTTGAAAGGGTAAGATCTCAAAGTTGTCTTCCTTTTCTATCTAGAAATATCTTAGCTTTAAATAGGCATAATAATGAATTATACTTATTGTAACAACAATTCTAATACAGAAATGCACAAAATAGGCACAGTACCAGAATACCCATAACTCCCTGTACACACACAGTCCACATATCAAAGTGTGTGTAACCTCCCAGAACTCAGCTAGGCATTTATAACACACACTCACACCTCTACTGTGTCTATATTTCACACTACAAACAGTGGGAATCTTTTCATGTCAATACACAATAATCATTTTATAGTTTGTAGGAACTACACAGAATTTCACTGTACTCAGCAATTTCCTTTTGCTTCATAACTTGAAAACACCTTAGTGAAATTTACTTCTACACAAAGCAGGTAGGGAAAAAAACCTAACCATCTGCCAGTGTTTTTATGCTGACAAGATAAAGAATACAGCTCTTCTGTCTGCCCAGTAAAACTTTTTTTTTTTTCTTTTGGTTTTTCGAGACAGGGTTTCTCTGTATTGCTTTGGAGCCTGTCCTGGAACTCGCTCTGTAGAACAGGCTGGCCTCAAACTCAAGAGATTCGTCTGCCCCTCTACCTCCCGAGTGGGATCAAAGGCGTGTGCCACCAATGCCTGGCAAAATTCTTTTTTATTTTTCCTTTCTTTTATTAATTTATTTTGTACATTCCAATCCCAGTTTAAAATTCTTTTTTAAGATGTATTTTTATTTTTAAGTGTGTGTGTGTGTGTGTGTGTGTGTGTGTGTGTGTTCATGTGAGTGCAGATGCCTGCACAGACCAGAGGTACTGGATCTCCTGGAGCAGGAGTTACAGGTAGTTAGTTATGAGCTGCCTGACATAGGTACTAGGAACTGAACTTGGTCCTCTGGAAGAGCAGTATAAACTCTTAACTGCTGAGCCAACTCTCCAGCCCACCCCCTCACCCAGCAATAGAGTTCTTCTTCTCTTTTTCCCTTCAGTGGAAACAGGGCCTGGAACGCATTATGTAGATAGAGAAGGTGGGCCTGACCTCACAGACATCAATCTGCCTCTGCTTTAGCACAGTGACTAAAGGTGTGTACACCATGCCCTGCCTCCAACAGTTTCTTATACTGCTTCTCAAAGTGATAAAAAACTAATCAAAATCTAACCCTTTCATACAAAGCTTTTCTAACTTGAATTAAAAAAAAAAAAAAAAAAAGCAAAGGAAGAAAGGAAGAGTAGTAGTTTGAATGAGAATGGTGGCTCTAGGCACATATATATGTATGAATGACTGGTCCCTAGCTGGTGAAACTGTCTAGGAAGGATTAGGAGGTGTGTCACTGAGGGCATGCTCTGAGGCTTCAAAAGCCCAGGCTACTCAAGTTAGCTCCCCTTGTTTCTCTCTTCCTGCTGTTTGTGGTTCCAATGTAAACTCTAAATTACTGTGCCTGCCTGCCACCATGCTCCCACCACGATGTTCATGGATCAACCCTCCCCAGTCCCCAGTTAAATGCTTTCTTTTGTAAGCTTCCTTGATAATGGTGTCTTTTCAAAGCAACTAAGACATGAGGAAGAAGGAAAACATGTTAACTTTTTCTTATCTAATAAGTCTGTCTAGCAGAGAATTCTGATTGTCTCTGTAGGACTCTATACACTCTACCTGTATTTTGCTCCCAATCTTCAAACTGGAAAAAGCAGGAAGAAACAAACAGGCCAGAAGCATGAACAGGAAGCTATTGCCAGGAAGATGCTTGAAGGGCAGAACTTCTGGTTTTTATGTCTAGCAGGGGAATGTACTGGGGTCTCCTTACAGGATCTGATACAGTGAGCTCACTTAAGAAGCAACCTACTGCCAACATTTCCAGGTCGTCATTGAAAACTTACCGCAGCGCTTCTGCATAGAAGAGATACTCCTTTAGCTGATCCGCATAGTGCTCCTCGTCTTCCAGAATATCATCAATAGAGGACGCGTACCTGTTTAAGAAAGGCAAGTGACTCCAACTATGACACAAGAATTAATATTTTAAGGAAGTGAGCAACTATAACTCCATCCCTAAGGGATCTCACACCCTCTCCTGGTCTCTGTGGGCATCTGCACACACTTGCTTGATATATACACATATGTGTACACACGTAAACACACACACAAATTCACTTTTGTTTTTTGAGACAGGTTCTCTGTATATCTCTGGCTGTCCTGGAACTCCCTCTGTAGACCAGGCTGGCCTTGAACTCACAGCAATCCACCTGCCTCTGCCTCCTGAGTACTGGGATCAAAGGAGTAAGCCACCACCCTTCAATTGAACTCTTTATACTATAATATAGCTCTAAGCTAATCTTGAAAGCTGGATGCTTTGTCACTACTGGTTTTGGCTATTGCAACAGCATACAAATTTCAGATCAGTTTTTTTTTTTTTTTTTTTTTTTTTTTTTTTTTTTTTGTTTTGTTTTGTTTTGTTTTTTTTAAGATAGGGTCTCACTCTGCAGTCCTGGAACTTGTTATGTCAGGCCAGCCTGGAATTCAGGTCTGCTTCTGCTTCCAAGTGCTGCCTTTAAGGAGTGTGATACCACTCTTGGCTTAGAATCAGCTCTTTATTTACCACGGGAGGGGAGTGGGCCAGAACTTTTAAGGACTGATGTTTTAGAGGAACAGACATCTCTTGAAACATTATTTAATGTGTGTGAGTACTCTGCCTGCATGTATGTCTGTGCACCATGTGTGCAGTGCTCTCAGAGGCCAGGAGGAGTTAGATACCCTGACTGGAGATGCAGATGGTTCTGAGCTGCCATGGGGGCTGGGAATGAAACCCAGATCCAGTGGTAGATAGAGCATCTAGTGCTCTTAACCACTGGGCCATAGATCCAGTCTCCCAAGAATGGGCATCTTAATAATGAATCTTCAATCCCAATTACGTAATTCACATTTATATTGTCATCAGTGGGCCTTTCTATCTTCTATGTTTTGTGTTATCACAAGTAGTACTGTTCTAACTTTTATTTTCCAGTTGTTGATTGTAGTACGTGAAAAAGACCGATTCTGAAGTAATCATCTGACCTCCTGAACTTCCATGAACGCAGCTGACTAGTCACTATCTTCTGTGTAAAAGATCTTAACTGTGACACGGTACTGCCTCTTCCACTTTTCACCCTTCTCACTGACAGGCATCAACACGCTCAGCAGTGGTCACCTCAGAAGCATTAGCACTTACTCCTTCACTGTGAAGTACTGAACACATGCTTTTATTTATGGGATCTTGTTACACTGCCCAGGATGGTTTCTAAGTCTAGGGCTCCCATGGCCCTCTCACCTCAGCCTCTGGAGTAAGCAAACCTACAGGCTCATGCCACTGTGTCTGGCTGAGAACAACAGATATAAATTTCAGACTGTAACATTCTTTTACTACTAGCTGGGTGAGGATTTTTACTCTTTTAATGACGCCAGCTCTCCAGCCAGTGTGCTCTGGTCCTACGGTCCTGCTCCTCCAGAAAAGCCCCTGCCCTGAGTACATCCTCAGACGCTCCGGGCATCTTTCCTCTATTTCTGACTCTTCCCTACGCTTGGTCAGCTAAAGCGCTAGTGGTTCCTTCTCCAGCTAGCCGCTTCCAGGCTTCCAGGCTTTCAGCCAGGGAGGGCCAAGCCCGTCAGGAAGGGCCTCAGAGCTGTAGTCTCCCCATCGCTGCAGTTCTAGTCCTTCCTGTGCCACATGGCAGCAGCTGGAGGTAAAGGGCCATCTTGAAAACGTTTACCATGAACAGTGTCAAAGTTTGTCAACTAACTTTTCTGTATACACTGAAATACACATACAGGTTTTTTGTTTGTTTGGTTTGGTTTTTTGAGACAGGGTTTCTCTGTGTAGCCCTGGCTGTCCTGGAACTCACCCAGTAGACCAGGCTAGTCTCGAACTCCACCTGCCTCTGCCTCAAGTGCTGAGATTATCTTTACTCTTATTACTACATGAATTAGACAGTTTCAGAATACATGTATTAACCAATCGTGCATGCCTAAGAGAAACAAGTTCTATCTATATATACAAAGCATTACTATGAATGACAGTTAGTTTGACATAACCCGAAGAGTAACCAGCACTCCCCACCGAGCAGACCGGCTACACTCAGATACTCACACATCCATGTGATGCCCGGCACTCTGCAGTCCATCGCCCATTTCTTTTTCAATGGCACTCCATTCACTAGAAGAAAAGAACCAAAGCACTATGAACTAGCTTTATGGGGTATGATTCCATGCGGAATGAGGTATGATTACAAGATCCTTTCCTAGCTAGGACTCACATTTGGATTTATTTTCCATGATTCAAGTATACCACCAGTGTTCCCTTAAAATTTGATAGCTAAAGGTAAGAACGCAAATACACAAAGCTGGGAATGTAGTTCAGTTTGTAGAATGCTGCCCACCTTGCTGAAAATGATGGCACATCCTGTAATCCATGCACTTGAAAGGAGGCAGGAAGTTGAAAGTCATCTTTGACTATGTGACAAATTTAAGGATTGCCTGGGCTATACCAGACACTATCTCAAAAAAACAACAAAACAATAATAATAAAGAAAAGGACCACCCCCATAAAAAAATTCACAAAAGAAAAGTATTAAAGCTGGGATTGTGGTGCATGACTTAACACCAGCAGGGCAGAGATAGGCAGATCCTGTAATTTCTAAGTCTTCCTGATCTAAATAGTAAGTTCCAAGCCAGCTACATGGTAAAACCCTGTCTCCAATAACCTGGGTTTGAGTCCCAGTACCCACATGGTAGCTCACAAGTATCTACAGCTCTAGTTCCAGAGGAACTTCTGATCTCATAAGCACTAGGCACACAAGTAGTACACATACATACTTGCAGGCAAAACAACCCTAATATAAAATGAACTAAAAATTATTTAAATAACCAAAACATGCAAGTCATACATGCATACATATACTACCCTCCTCACTTTGGAACTGAGGATTGAGTTTAGGGCTTCATAGATAGAAACTAGACAACTGTTCTAACCCTGAGCTATACCTCCAGCCCTTACATAAGTATTCAAATCACTGAAATACCATAAGACTGAAAAACTCATCTTGCCTAAGTCTTCATAAATTATACAATGAAAAGGAAGAAAGAAAGTATTCAATTCATTCCCTGCAGGCAATCAACAGAGAAATTAAAAGGCTTTATGCCCCTTCAGTAAGGAGTTTCACTCTGCATGCAAATTTTTCTCACTACCTTTTTTGTTTACAGAATGGCTTCAAAATGAAACTATTTACTTGGAAAGTACAAGCTGTTACTATAGGATATCACTGAACACTGTTCTGCCAGGCACAATGAAACATGGTTGTAAATCTTAACACTTAGTTGTTGCTGTTTTGTTTTTCAGGACAAGGTTTCTCTGTGTAATAGCTCTGGCTGTTCTGGAACTCATTTTGTAAACCAGGCTAGCCTTGGCCTCAAACACAGAGATCCACCTTCGTCTGCCTGTGGAGTGCAGGGATTTAGGTGTGCACCACCACCACCTGGCTAAATCTTAATTAATACTTGAGAGTCAGAGATGGATGGATTGTTGCAAATCTGAGATAACCCTGGGCTACAACATAAGGAGTTCCAGGCAAGCCAAAGCTATAGGATGAAACCCTGTTCCAAAATAATCAGGAATCAATGGAGATGACTCAGTACATAAAGTGCTTACCGTGGAAGCCCAAGGACCAGAGTTTTTAGATAGCTAGGACTACACTAATGTGACAGCCCGCCTATGATGCCAGCACTTGGGACACAGGGTCAGAGCAAGCTGGCTTTCGACTAATCCAAACTGGTGAGCTCTAGAGTCAAGTAAAAGAATCTGAGTAAGTTGGAGAGCTATCAAATGATATCCAATGCTAACCTCTCTTGTGGGATATTTGTACACTGTGTAAAGATGTGTTGCTATGACTGGTGTAATAAAAAGCTAAAAGGCCAATAGCTAGGCAGGAGAGATAGGCAAGATTTCTGGTAAAAAGAGAGGGACTCAGGGTGATTCTAGGCAATTGAGAGAGATGCCAATGAGACACAGAGGGACATACTGAATGAAAATAAAGGTAAAAAGCCACAAGGCAAAATTTAGATTAATATAAATGGATTGATTTAAGTTAAAAAAGCTAGTATAACAAGCTAAGCTAAGACTGAGACTTCACAATTAATAAGTCTCTCTGTCATTATTTAGGGCTAATGACCCAAAGAAAAATCTTACTATAGACCTCAGGATTCTGAACACATATGCACACATTTCAACATATATACACCATCTGACATGTGTATCTTCTCACATGTGAACACACATACATACTACATTTGAGAATATAAATAAATAAAATATTCTCTCCTGACTCATACACTGTAAGAGTTTTAAAACATTGTTAAGCCAAAAAAAAAAAAAAAAAAAAAAAAAAAAAACCAATTAGAGCTAAAAGTTCAAGTCTACACGATACTTACCTAAAAACTCTCCCATAATTCCCATGTACTTTATATACACCATAGAGTCGATCAGCTACTCTCTGAAATATTTAAAAGAAATTGGCATTAGGTTGAAGTTACATACAATTAACGTTTTAAAAGTCCATAAGTCCATATATATTTTTAAGAGCCATGGAAAAAACCCAATAATTATACTCAGTATAATAGACCAATAAAATATAAAAGAGAAAAATACCCTTCAAATCACATCATAAACACAGAACTAGTGCAGCCTGACATGTTTACTGTGCTTACACAGTTCTTTTTAGCAGTTTTTTGGTTTGCTTTTTCATTTTGTTTTGTTTTTTTTTTGAGACAAAGTTTCTGTGTAGTTTTGGAGTCTGTCCTGGCACTAGCTCTGTAGACCAGGCTGTCCTCAAATTCACAGAGATCCACAGGTATGTATGTTCGTGTGTGTGTGTGCGCGCGCGTGCACACGTGCGCACACACACATACAGCCTTTTCATGAGAACTATGAGAGTTCTGATGCAGAGCAGCAGTACTTTGTGTAGCAGTTGACACTAGCTTTAATCACAGCACATGAGGTAGCTGTACAGTCATGGAGTCCACTGGCTCCCTTTCCAGGATCATAATGCTGCAGAAGCATCTCCAAGAGGCAGGCTGTCTGCTTCAGATTGTTTCCTTATGAGAAAGTCTGCAACAGAAGAAATCTAATGGCACCATTCTGATCACCCTCCCCGCCTGCTGCAGGGCTGAAATACAGATAACCTTATTGAAGTGACGACACTGGAGAAGGACAGAGTCTATGACACACTATTAGATGATGAACTTTAAAGATCTGAATATTCACAGCTTTTTCTCTTTTGAGTCTCCTAACAGATGTCAAAGATTTTAGCTGGGCCCTACACATGCCTCTAACACCAGAACTAGAGGAGTAGAGGTAAGTGCATCTCGGTGAATTCAACGACAGTCTAGTCTACAAAGTGAGCCCTAGCACAGCTAAGTCTACATAGTGAGGCCCTGTCACAAAAAAGGAAGACTCCTGATATAAGTGGTTTCCAAAAGAGTGTGTGTGTTCTCTCCTGACACCCTCTCTGACTGCGCTGCAAACACCAGACATGACAATATTTATAGACAACTACACAATAAATGTTAGGCATGGTGTCAGTAACTATAATTTGCATCTTTAGAATTTTAGCAAGGTAAATATGTTTTTAGTATATTAACAAGGTTGCATTAAAGATGTGATTCTGCCTGGAGAAGAGGAGATAGAAATATGTAGTTGAGTTCAATTTCTTTCCTTGTTTAAACGATTTATTTAGAGGCTGGAGAGATGGCTCAGAGGTTAAGAGCACTGGTTGCTCTTTCAGAGGCCCTGAGTTTGATTCCCAACAACCACATGGTACCTCACAACCATCTATAATGAGAACTGGTGCCCTCTCCTGGCATAAAGGCATACATGCAGATAGTGCACTCATCTGTAAATATAATTTTAAAACTCCGATTTACTTTTAGTTACATGTACATGTGTTTGCCTGATGTATGCCTGTGCATCAGTGTGTGCAGTACAGAAGAGGGCACTGGTTCCTCTGGTTATGAAGCATCCTTTGGGTGCTGGGACTGAGCCTGGTCTTTCACTACAGCACCAGGTGCTCTTGACCTGACCCATCTCTCCAGCCCCACGAGTGCAGCTGTTATGTAGAGCTGTAAGACTAGAGTACTCCAAATCTTTATGCTGTGTCTTTCAGATAAGGACATGACCTCCATCAGGTGACTGTGCCAACCAGGGCAACTCACTGAGTGTCCATTTTATTCTCAACCTTTGTCCATGTGGATCTGTAGGTGGCTAAGAGCATAGGCTCCTGAGGCAGATTTATGGTCTCATTCTGGATCCCCTTATCTGTCTACTGGGTGCTATTATAGCATATTAACTTCATTCGCCTGTTTCATACTGTATAAAATGGAGTGAAAGGACTGTCCCCACAGGGTCATTAAGTGAGGCTATCCTAACATGTTTAGCATCACAGTACATAAAAAATGGTCAAGAAAAAGTGTTACCTTTAATGTCTTTTGCTTTAGCTCACAACAAAGACTACCTTACTGGAGTCTCATTACTGAAAGGCACTCATCCACATAACAAGACTTAGTTCCTACCATGTGACAGGCATGCACCGGTCTCCTTTTTTAGAAAGAAATTCTGAAAGATGTGAACAGCAGAGACCAGTTTCAAACTCACCCCTTCTTGGCCCTAAGGCCACTTTCTCTGCCTAGTAGTTCTGTCTGACTTAAGTGTTTAACTAAGCCCCAGCTGTAATATCACCTTTACCTTTACACGGCTTTAAAAGTTTTCCTCAACAGAGAAGCTAGTATTTCCATTCATTTCTTCATAACTTACCATGTGTCTTAAACAGCATCTGAGCTATCTTCTACAGCTGACCCTGGGAATTAGGAAAAGGCCCATGGAGCTTTCTGTGTGATGGGTCTTTAACCTCTCATCCATATGTCCTGTTTTCTGCTGTTACTGTCCATATTCATGACCTTTCTCTTAATTTCAGAATGCTACTTTAAAGCCCAAGTTAGTCAGAAGGTATTACATGGTTCTACTGATAAAGTCAGAACTTCAACTTGACTCATACTCAACATGTGGAAATTTCAAGGAAATGAAAGATCTAGATTTCACCCAAAACCCTTTCTAATATTCAGTTCTTGCTCCCAAGTAAGGGGATAACAGGGACAGTCACCTACCAAAGTTGACTTTCTTTTTGTTTGTTTGAGATGGGATGTCTCTGTGTAATAGTTTTGGCTATCCAGGAACTCCATATGTAGACCAGGCTGGTCTCAAACTCAGGAGATCCGCCTGCCTCTCCCTCTCGAGTGCTGGCATTAAAGGTATGCAGCACTCCTGGACTCAGTTTAACTTTGTTTACTTGGCTTTTACTGTTTCGTGAAGGAGTCTATTATGGTTTGGTAGTTCCTATATGGCTTTGAGTGTTGGAATCTTGGTCTTTAGCCAAATGTGTAATTTAAAGAGGTGAGGGTTAGTGAGAAGCATTTGAATCACTAGGGACATTAACTCTAAAAGGCTTTAATTACCATGGGATCCTAGCAAACATCGGTTAAGAATGAACTGTCAAAAACTGAGCAAGGTGGATCTCTCCCCAGCCTCTGGCTTCCTAGGATCTCTCCCTTTAACACTGACACATGCTCACACCATGATGTCATCTGTCTGTGCTAACTCAGCCAGAGGAACCTTCGCCAGAGACATATAAAACTATGAGCCACAAAACCTCTTTTCTTAATAACGGTAAAGGCATTTTGTCATACCAACCAAAAGCAGACAACACAGGGCTGAAACAGCCCAACAACTCAGCCCACGTGAGGAAAGGTTTTCATATTTATCCAGCCTTCTTCCCTCCCTTCCTTGTGCATGGCGCACACCCACAGTGTATATATACTGCACGTGTAAGAGAAAGCCAGAGAAAACACCGAGTGTGCTCTGCCACTTCAACCTAATTCCTTTGGGACAGGGTCTCTTGCTGAATCTGAAGCTCGTTGTTTTGGCTAGGCTAGCTGGCCAATGAGCTCCCAAAATCTGCCTATCTCTGCTCCTCCCCAGTGCTGGGATTGCAGACACACACAGGGCCATATCTGGCTATTATGAGGATGCTGAGGATTCAAACTCAGGACATCATGTTTGCAGAGCGTATGCTTTACCACTGAACTGTCTCTACACCCGTAGTCTATCTTATTGTGTGTGTATTGTACATGCTGGTCATATACTTTACCATGCAGCTATACCCCCAGTTCTATATTTCTATACTATCGTGGAAAATTTCAAATATACAGAAGTATAGATAGAATAGGGTAGTTCAGAGGTAGAGTACTTGTCTGGTGTTCACGAGGCCGTTTGTTTGTCTCCTATGACTGAGACAAAGAAAGAATATAGAGAGGGACTGGAGAGAGGGCTCCATAGTTAAGAGCACTGGGTGCACCCACTGGGAAAAACTCACGACCATCTATAACTCCAGGTCAAGAAGATTCAACACATGAAAAAAAAAATGTGTGTGTGTGTGTGTGTGTGTGTGTGTTTAAATGTATAGTGAGCAAGAGTATTCCTCCATCTCTGATAGAGAACAAAAGAGTGCACATGTACTACCTGGCACCCAGCTTCAGTAATTATTATACGCCCAACCTAGCTCCACCCTGCCCCCATGCCCCAGTCTTCACTGGTGGACACTCTTACTCAGTGTATTCTCCCGATACAGGGTTTCAGCCGACATGATCTGACCCTACACCTGGTAATCCTGCCTCAGGTTCTAAGGTCTCTGGGAAGATTAAATGACAAACTTCCAGGTACTCTATTTACTGAAAAAATATTTTCCCCCACATTCATGTGCAAGTACAATACTTGTCCCTCCTCCCTGATTCATGGCCTTAAGTAAGTTTACTCAGTGGGATTTAGGAGCACAGCCACAGAACCAGGTGTGCTGCCCTACATACAGGGAAGTCTCTGAAAGGACCACAGACACAAGACGTCCTAACATACATAATTTATCCCACAAAGCTTCAAAAAACTCCAAAGGCTGAGGCCTGATTCCACAGAGTTTAAAATCCTACATTATTTACATTGCACTCTGAAATGGCAGGCCTTTTGATAAGCTATCAAGTCAACTACAGCATTACACATCAGAAGAAAACAATGGGCTCAAATTCTCCAAGCTGTTTCTAACAGAAAATCCTTCCTACTTCTCTTATTACGCAGTTTGGTTATACACATACTAGATTTAAATGTAAAATCAGTATCCATCATAAATGCCACCCACTGCCTAGCAGCATGGTAACTCGGTGACAAGCACTGTCCTTAGGACAAGCTCTGGGTCACTTACAGCTCTGACTCGAAGAAGATGTGAGATGACGGACTGCAACTCATCACTGTAGTGCTTCAGCTCAGTAAATCTCCTGAAACAGGAAACAAAACAACACTCAAGAAAACAAGCAGCCAAAGTTTGTGTGCAAAATGGAAATTCCTGAAAATAATGAAACACATTCTATTTAACCACATTCTGTCCCTGAACATTACAAACCAATATAAACAAAAATACTCTAAAATTCAAGCAGTACACACACACATACCGAAAGACAAGGAGAGATGCAAACTTCTTAATTTACACCATGGGACTAAGGTAGAGACAAAATCTGTAGGGAAAATTGTTTTGAAAAAAAAAAAAAAAAAACCAGGAAAACATTTATGATGCTGAAAAAAATATATTGCAACTTAATTGCAGTCTCTAACATTCTTAATGAGTCTTAGTAACCTTTGTTGCCCATTTTCCACAAAGACCCAAAACTTTACTCCCTAAAGACACCATGGATGTCATGGATGTCCTAGAACTCACTCTGTAGGCCAGGCTGGCCTCAAACGCTCAGAGATCCACCTGCCTCTGCCTCCCAAGCTCTGAGATTAAAGGCATGCACCACCATATAGATTTATAATTTTATGTGAATGTTGATGTACAACTTGCACTTTCAGTGCCCATGGAGGTCAGGAGAGAATGTCAGATGCCCTGGTACTGGTTTTACAGTTGGTTATAAAACATCAAATGGGTGCTAGGAATTTAACCTGGATCCTCTGAAAGAGCAATGAGGGTTCTAAGCCACTGAACCATCTTTCCAGCTCAAGACACCAAGATTCTTATGTCACTGCACAGACAACAGAAGACAGCAGGTAGGAAGGACCTCACTTTCACTTCTGCCAATCAATTTAAAGCTCTCTCAAATCTACATTTCATCCTTTCCTTTAGAATTAGTTTCCACCCTGTGCTCTAGATTCTACGCTTTGTATTATTTCCCAGTTTCTTTTCACCAGGTAACCCATGCCTCTTACTCTCTAGTCACCCTTGAAGTTCTTCCTCCTGTAGTACTCACTTTCTTCACTTGTATCTAAATGTTGAAGAATTCCTAAAATGTCTTTATAAAAAAAAAAAAAAAAAAAAAGCCTACTGAGAGGGGCTGGGGAGATGATTCAAAAGGTTAAGAGAGTTTGCCAGGAAAGCAAGAGGACCTGAGTTCAAGTCTCCAGCACCCACATAAAAGTCAGACATGGCCATGTTTTTAACTCCAGCAACTCAGCAACTGCAGGTTGTCTATGGATGGATCCTGGGAACACACTGGCCAGCTAGGCTACCCAAATGGCGAGCTTTAGATTCAGTGAGAGACACTGTCTCAAAATATTAAGGTGAAGAGCACTAGAGGAACACCAATGTCCCCTTCTAGAACCTGCACACATATATTCACAAATACCATGTATACACACACACACACACAGACAAGGAGGGAGGGAGGGAAGGAGGGAAGGAGGGAAGGGGAGAGAGAGAGAGAGAGGGAGAGAGAGAGAGAGAGAACAAACTAGGCTGATGGTTTACATTTATAATCTCTCAGCACTTGGGAAGCTAAGACAGGTGGCTCACTGTGAATTTGAGGCCAGCAAGGATTACAGACTAAGGTCCTAGCTTTAAAACAATAACATTGAAAACCCAAGCCAAGCCCATTACTGAGGAGTCTCAC
The DNA here is from genome assembly GCF_943737965.1 of Phodopus roborovskii. NCBI lineage: Eukaryota > Metazoa > Chordata > Mammalia > Rodentia > Cricetidae > Phodopus > Phodopus roborovskii. The sequence goes on along the minus strand of NW_026126469.1, from coordinate 18,457,185 downwards.
TGGGGAGGCAGGCCCATGGCATGCAGGGTCTCTCTCACCCAGGGTGTCAGGGGCTGGATACCCTCAGGTTACACTCTTGGAAATGCTCAGGTTGTGAGTGTTCTTCAGATGTGAGTCCTAGACTCTCAGCCATTTTCTCATCAGTCTTTCAATAAATACATTCATCCCATGGCTTGTTTGTAAGGCTTCATGTTATGATTATGAATGGCATGCCACCATATTCAAAATTCTTACCTCCAATCCAGAACTACACCCTAGATTTATGCCAGTCTCTGAAGAGAGCACACTTATAGTTACTTTCATATCCAAAGCTAGACACTCCTTTCCTTTCCCTACCTCACCCCAAATCCTTACCCATGATCCACAGCAGTCTTACAGCATGATGCCTGAGAGCTACCTGTATTTTGTCCTTGTCTCCTTCACCCCATACCTCTTCTATATGCCCAGCTTGTCTGTTCTACCTCTTAAATATTGCCCAGATCTGTTATGTTGATCTGCCCTTTCTGCTGGTACCTTAAGTCAATATTAGCACCATCACCTCTCACCTGGAATTCTCTTCCTGACCAGAATGGTCTTCTAGTCCACCTCACATACTCTAATCTATTGCCCACTCTGCTTGGACAATCTAAAGTCAAAGCCTACACAATTCCTCTGTTTTTAAGCAGGTTTCTTCCTGGTTCAGGATAGCTACTGATCCTTAGACAAAACCTAAATTCATTTTTTAAGATTTATTGTAATTGTGTGTGCATGAGACTGAAGAGGTCGTAGCTGTTGATTACCTCTGGAACTGGAGTTACAGGTGGCTGTAAGTCCCTCGATATAGCTGCTGGGACCCTAACTCAGGACCTCTGGAGACAGTAAACAACTGCTGAACCATCTCTCCAGCCACAAAGTCTAAATCCTTTAAAGCAGCAGCTTAGGAAGCTGCGGAACTCCTGCAGATGCTAAGGATCATCTAATCAGAAGCTGCTGGCCAGCCTCAGGGAATCGCCTCTACTACACTCACTCCTCTTAAGACAGTGTTTCTCATCTAAGAAACAATTCAGGCACTAAAGGGCCGGCAAGCACGACTGTCATTAAGAGTCAATCCCTACTGGAAAGAAAGGTTTTCATCCCAGCAGAGAGGCAGACTCTTTAATGCTGCTTACATTTGTAGACTAAAAATCTAAAGACTGTTGAGGTATCAAACTCTGGGGAAGAAAGTGAGAATAGACAGACAGACAGACACAAAGTGAGACTTTTCATTTATAATATTCATATAGCAACCTACATATATACCTGACAAGTTATTAGAGTATAGTATATAGTCAAGCAATTTTAGATGTTTAAATTACAATTTAAAAAAAAAAGAATATTATCCTTAACAATTGTGAACGGCTTTCTTTATACAGAGCCAATGTCTGGCTGGTAGCATTTTTCTGCAGAAGCTTATATTTACACTGAATCATTAAACCTTGCCAGTCCTTTATCAAATCTTAATTATCTGTTTTTTGTTTGGATTTTTTGTTGTTTTTTGTTTTTGAGACAGGATTTCACTACACAACCACAGCTGGTCTGGAACCCAAGATGAAAGATGTGCACTATTTTTCCCCCCTCGTTTTTCAAGACAGGGCTTTTCTATGTAACAGCCCTGGCTGTTCTAGAACTTTCTTTGTAAGCCAAGCTGGCCTCAAACTCAGAGATCCACCTGCCTCTGCCTTCTGGGTGCTGGGATTAAAGGTATGCGCAATCACTATTATTTACGTATAGCCTCTACCAAATTGTGTACTGGGACAAGGAGTCAGAAATTCCTTACAGGTTTCCTCTGGAGTCTCTAGGCCTGGCTCCCTATGGGCCTTTTTCCTTTAGAGCAAGTGTGACTATAAAATGTCACAGAGGGTTATGAAAAATTTCAGAAGACTATAAAACAGTTGAAGATGCAGCTCACTAAGTTAACTGAACCAGAGGTCCGTACATCTCAGTGACAGAATGCGCAAGGCACACCGCTGTTTCACCGTCTGCTTTCTCTTAAACAGGTGGATAAGGAAGGGAACAGGATCCCCGTGGGATCAGTCATAGCACCAGAGTCAGAGTGAAGACTCTAAACACCCACAGTACTGTTCAGCCGAACCCTGCATCTTTGGAGAAATGAGATACTGGGGAATGGGGAGGTTTAATGGTGAAAACTGAAGAATCCATCAAGCCTTAAACAGCAGGTAAGAAATGGAGGCATGGATTTCCCAGAAATGAGGTCTAGATCCCTTGCCAAAATCAAAATCCACCATGGTTTGCATATAAAAATAAGGACGGTTGACTCTTAATGACCTGCATGACAAAGTATTGTTACAAAAACTAAAGAAGCATACACAATGTCAGACCTGTCCTCTCCCAACACTAACCCTTCAATCCCTGATCAGAAGCCAAGCAAACAGATTCCAACATAAGCCTGAGGCTGTCTAAACCAGTGCAGCCTACTAGAGCTTCTATTCCTTTCCAAAGAGTCCCATTGTCATTACAGTCCCAGGCTGCCTTTCATCTTCCCAATCTCTGCATTCTCTGGTTTGTGATTACTGTACCCTCTCAACCTGGACAGATGCTCCCCTGACCTAGCAAATCTCATTCACTATTCAAAACTCAACTGGAAAATGACCTCCCCACAGGCTTTTTCTGAATGTTTCTACTCAATATGAGAGATCTAAGGCACAAACACAGTTTGGAGTCAACTGTTGTGGATTTCATGTTGTTCCCTTATTTTCTTACACTTAAAAGTCCTATCACACTTAAAAGTGTTAAGTCATACAAATTCTCTTAAACATTTTTAAAGTTTTATTTAAAAAACAAAACAAAAACCACCACCACCAACAACAACAATAAAACAGGCATAGTAGAGCACCCCTTTAATCCCAGAACTTGGTAGGCAGACAGCAAGTGGATTCAAGAACAGCCTGGTTTACTCAGTGAGTTCTAAAATAGCCAGATACAGTGAAACCCTGCCTCCCCAACACACACACACCAAAACAAAACAAAAAAGTTTAACGAATTATCCATTTATTTGTTTATTTGTTAGTTTGTTTATTATTTCGTGTTACAAGAGATTCTTTGTCCCAGCTTAGGTCCTGCTGCTGCTTCAGCCCCAAATAAACACACAATGATATATTAATTATAAAACTGTTGGCTGGTGACTAGGGCCTCTTATTGACTAGCTCTGTCTTAATTATTAACCCATTTCTATTAATCTATGTATTTTTACATGGCCTTATCTTACCAGAGAACACCTGGACGTCCTACCCTCCCAGGCTCCACATGGCGACTCCTTCTGCCTATATTTCACAGAATTCGCCTGGTCTCCTAGCCCTGCCTATCTCCTGCCTGGCCAATCAATATTTTATTCATTAACCAATAAGAGAAACATATATACAGAAGGCATCCCCATCAATTTTGTTTATTTATTTTGGTGTTTTGAAGCAGGGTTTCTCTGTGAAACTGTTCTGGCTGTCCTGGAACTCACTCTGTAGATCAGGATAACCTCAAACTCAGAGATCTGCCTGCCTCTGCCTCCTGAGTGCTGGGATTAAAGGCGTGCCCCCCCCCACCTGGCTTTATTCACTTTATTTTGCTTGCATGTATCTATTTATACCATGTGTGTGCTTAGTGCTCACACAGTCAGGTCAGAGGAGGGTGTAGGATCCCCTGGAACTGCAGTTACAGATGTTTGTGAGCCACCATATGGGAGCCTGGGTACTAAGCCCAAGTCCTCTGCAAGAGTAACAAGAACTCTTCCCCACAGAGTCATCTCTACAGGCACCACTTTCACCTTTTGTATAATCTGCATGATCAGCCATCGCCTACAATAAACCCCAAAGAAAAGGAGTTCACTATACTGAGTCTGTGTGACTACAGGAAATCACACATGTCAGCTCCCAACCTTCCTCTTCCAGATCTGCATTTCCAGTTCCTACTGCCCTGCCTATCTAGAGAGCTGTTGCTTGATTTTTAATTTTTTTCTGTTTATTATTACTGTGTGTTTGAGTGAATGTGAGCATGGCTGTGCTATGGCATACATATGAAGGTCAAAGTACAACTTCCAGGGCTTAGATCTTTCCTTTTGTCAAGACTAGCTAGCTGTGAATTTCTGCGAGATTCTCCTAATTCCACCAGCCATCTTACCATAAAAGTGCTGGGGTTACAGGTGTACACCATCACATCTGGCATTTATTTATTTAACTTTATTTTATGTGCTTTGGTGTGAAGGTTTCAGATCCCCTCCCCACAATGTGGCTTTTTAACATGGATTCACAGATTAAAGTAAGTTGTCAGGCCTATGTGGCAATCATTTTACCCACTCAACTATACTGCAAGCCCCTGACCTGAGCTGCTTAAAGAAAATTCCAACTCTATACTAATTCCTATCCATACTTACTGCTCCAATTAATCTGGAAACTCAAAGCACCTAAGAAAATCTTAATTAAATATCTGACCATGTGGTTTGTTTTCCTTGAAAAAAAAAAAAAAGATGGTTTTATATGTGATTTAACTGGTCAATATGTGTTTTATCAGAGGAGAAAGATTTGCAATTAAAGCCACAGTAAGTGAAACTTCCGGGCAAGGTTATGATGGGCACAAGATTAGAACTGTTTATTTATACAAAACCAAACAAACTAGTAGATTTAAAAATAATTAGATAGGGCTGGAGGGATATAGCTCAGCTGTTAAAGGCTAGGCTCACAACCATAAATATAAAAATAACTAAATAAAGAACATGTAACTCATGTAATCTGGCTGATTTATCCTCTAGATTCTGTTTTAATGTATTTGGTTTATTTGCAACACGATACAAGCAGGCAATGAGTGTCCACAAATCAACCTTAGGTATGTCAGAACAAGGCAAATGACATTTACAGGGTCCCTAAGGCAGCAACCCCTGGAGGTGTCAAAAAACCATTTCACAGGGTCGCCCAAGATCATCAGAAGACACAGACATTTACATTACAATTTATTATAGTAGCAAAATTACAGTTATGAAGTAACAATGCTAATTTTATGGTTGGAGGCTCCCACAACATGAGGAACTGACTGTATCAGGATAGGAAGGTTGGGACTAAGGTCAAGTAAACACAATACTCCAGGTCTCCTTTCCTGCTATTTTAATAGTCAAGACAGTCTGGGAGAAAGTACACTTGCATGAAGCAACCAGAAGCACATTTTGGTCGTCTCTCTGAAATAATATTCTGGCTTGGGGGAATTTAGGGATTTAGGGGAAAAGAATAAAACTTTTTTGTGATGCATACTATTTTAATAATGGCATGATTATTTTTAATTATTATTAATTTGTTGGGCCAATCAGACCTAGAACAGGGAATTTATATATTAAGAATATTTTAAAATGAAACTTAAGGCAAATATATTTCCTTACAACTAGACACTGATTTTATACTTTGACAATATTACTGACCATAGTCCATCTAAAATTCTAAAAACATACAAACAATATGGATAAATAAAATCCAGTAATTCAAATAACTTTGTAAACCCCCAAAATGAAGAAATTCAATTGACAAAATCTTTTTGAATATACTGATAAACATTTAATAATTAAAGTACCAATAAAAATAACAGATCCTGTCAGGGATATATATCTACCAATGTCACAAACTTGTTTGTTTCTTTTAGAGTAACTTATAATTTTAGTTCTAATCTACAAAACACCTACTATTTACCATGCATTTCATTATCATACTTATAAAAAAAAAAATCTCACTGGGATCTGAAGGAAAGTAGCCAATTTGAAAGGCTACCTATTACTTGGTATGACATCCTTAAAAAGGGAAAACTAGCCAGGCAGTGGTGGTACACACCTTTAATCCCAGTACTCAGGAGGCAAAAACAAGAGAGTCTCTGAGTTCAAATCCAGCCTGGTCTAGTGAGAGAGTTCCATGACAGCCAGGGTTACACAGAGAAACTCTATCTTGAAACAAACAAAAAATTGTAGAAACAGTAAGAATAAAAAGTTACTTGAGCTGGGAGGAGGTCATTAGAACATCTACCTGTTACAACTATTGTACATGATATTACAACAGTAGACACACTCATCTCAAATCACACACTGTCCAGAGAGCCACAGTGAACTAGTATACCAATAATAAACTCCGTCTACCCAGTGTTCTGCTGTGAGAGGCAGAGACTGACAGTCTGAGGAGGAAATGGAGGGTTCTTCTATACTTTATGCTCAATGTTGCTGTAAACTTAAACTTGCTCTATAAAATAATGTCATAAACAACCAACAACAAACAAGCAAAACTTGAAGGGATATAATGACATAAATATGTAATCCCAGCACTCAGAAGGTACAGACAGGAGGACCAGGAGTTTGGGCCACATGGGTTCTCAAATATAGCTAAGTATGGTTGCTGATCCTAGCACTCAGACATACACATACAAATAATTAAAAATAAAAATAAAAACAATAGAAACAAAAGCTCAGTGGTTATCATTACTATTCCTAATTACTAAAATCTTAAAAATACTCATTTATATTTTATATTTAAAGTTTATGATAAACTGGGCTGTGGTGGTGAACACCATTAATCCCAGGAAGTAGAGGCAGGTGGATTTCTGTGAGTTTGAGACCAGCCTGGTTTACAGAGCATGTTCCAGAACAGCTAGGGCTGTTATACAGAGAATCCCTGTCTCAAAAAACTTAAAAGTCAAGAAGGTCAACAGATTTAACTTGGTGGCATGCAAGGTAACTTGCCTAGCATGCAAGAGGCCCTGAGTTCTATCCCTATCACAAAACAAGCAAATCAGAGACATTATTGCTAATAATGTCAGTTTATAAATTACAGTTAGATGTGACAAGTTATTAAAATATGCAAATCTGGGTTTCACTTGATAAGAATTTAGCTTACAGAGAAATTTGTGCTGAAGGACTCACTAGAGAAACCTTAACCCATCTGTATCTATCTAAAGAGGTGCAACTACAAACCATCTGTAGCAGAAGCATGCTTCCTGTGAAGGGGCACGTAAGGAAGAGGCACATAAGATTCAGAGTGAGGAAATCCTAAATCTCCAGTACCTGTCTTATCCCAAGAAGTAATGTTGCAAACTCCACATGTAGTACAGAAAAGCTCTCAAGAACACCAGTCTGCCAGTCTGGTTGAGGACTTATATAAACACAGCACCTCAGGACCCTTACACTGTGCATTTATCCTCAGTTAGTTTTAGCATACAAACTAGACTGTTTTCATATATAAATCATGTAATTTTCTTAAGCTGTTTACAATGATAAGCAATCACACAAGAAAAACGATAGGAAATTACTTTTCTCAATTTTTCTGGTATCATCAACATTTAATGAATCTTTCTAGAAGAAAAAGCAATGATCTAATTTTCTATAACTTCAGATACAACCTTAAACTCAAATTACCAAATTTCAAAATCAGTTTTAGACTTTAAAAAGGTTTCACTAGATGTAAATAATTATTCAAACTATCTAGCAAACTAAGTGCATACATTCAGAAATGAAAAATTAAACAGATTGATAGGCACCATTCAAAACAACATTGTAAACTGTTATTAAAGCAAAGCCTTACTTGTCTGGGTTTTTCACTCTGAATGTTGCATTAAGCGCTTTTAACCTGGAGTCTGCCTGGAAAAAATAATTTGTTGACTTAATACAATTACATTTCAGGGTATAAAATTCAAACAGTTTTACTTTCCTTTCAGAATTAAAGTGCTCAAATATATGTTTTTTAAAATCATTTCTTGTAAGCACATTAAGCATATTGAAAAAGAATCACTTTTTTGAGTATACGACATAAGCATGCTATAAATCAGAATGAAAATGTGACCTTCAGTGATTCCAAATAAACCACCACAAACACCAATGCACCAGTAATAGCAACAGCTCTGCATTATCTCTAAGCTAAGAAAAGTGATGACCCGCCTAGGCGGCTGTGAACCTGATGCTTTATAGAGATCCTGTGTGATCTGAATGAACTTCTCAGGTAGAATCCAAACCAAAAAATAGGCCTTCCTTTTTCTTGTTATCATAATCAATGTCTCAGAAAAAGAAAAATAAGTAACTATATTAAAGTAATGCTATGCTAAATAAAGCAAGCTAGATGGCAACATGTTAGCTAGTTCAGTGTTAAAGACATCCTTTTCTTTTTAGTTTTTGAGACAGGGTCTCATGTAACCCAAGCTGGCCCTAAACTCCTCCTCTTAGCTGTGATTCCCTGCACTAAGATTTCAGGTGTGAGACAGTGTGGTGCCTGGCTTACAAAACAACACATCTCCTTACCTTTACTTATGTCTAGATAATTGTTCTCTGAGAAGAGACCCAGAGGTGAATACTAAATATGAATTTCATTGCATGAGATGTATACTTAATATATTCAAATCCTAATTTTTTACTTGAAAAGAAAAGGAAAATTGAGCCAAGCTAGTGGTGCACTCCTTTAGTCCCAGCACTTGGAAAGTAGAAGCAGATCAACCTCTGTGAGTTCTAAGCCAACCTAGTCTAGATAGTGAGTTCCAGGGCAGCTAGTGAGGACTATGTAGAGAGATCTTGTCTCAAAAACAAAACAAAGGGTGGTGGTGCACAACTTTAATCCCAGCAGTTGGGAGGCAGAGGCAGGTGGATCTCTGAGACCAGCCTGGTCTACAGAACAAGTTCCAGGTAAGGCAGAACTACACAGCTTGTCTCCAAAAAACAAAAACAAATAAACCCCCACAAATCAAAACCAACCCAAACAAATAAAGAAAAACCCAAAACCAGGATGTGGTAGAGACAGCTTAGCAGTTAAGAGCACTTGCTGTCCTTGTAAAGGGTCTGGGTTCAGTTCCCCGCACCCACAAGGCAGCTCAAAACTGCCTATAACTCCAATTCCAGAGGTGCTCATGTCCTCTTCTAGGCACCATGGGCTCTAGGCATGTATGTGGTGTACATACATACAAAATACAAGCACAAATCTTAAAAAAAGTAAATCTTTTAAAAAAATATTAAACTTTTTTTTTTTTGGCCTGAGGCACAGGAATTATTGATCATCAAAAAAAGTAATTCAATTATAAATCAATATCAAAATGTAGTTTGGCTTTTTAAAAATATCCCTATCCTCTCTATTCCAATTTCCAGCCCACAATTACAAATACCCTCAATTAACACAACAAAGTAAACCAAAACCACCAGGATATCCCAGTTACTTGGCTAAGAAAACAGGAACAAATAACAAATGAGCTCTCCACACACTCAGTGCTCACAACTCCAGAGGCCAGAGATCTGCACAGCTAGCCAATGAATACTGAAAAAGCTGTGTTTAACTCCTTTTATTTCATGTGTATGAGTGTTGTGCCTGTGTGAATGCATGTATACCACATGCATATTTGGTGCCCAAAAGCAGAAGACTAAACTGGAGTTACGTGTGTAGGTGCTGGAAAAAGAACCCAGGTCCTCTGCAAAAGTAGCAAGTGCTCTTAATTGCTAAGCCATCTCTTCAACCTCAAATCTTACTTTAACATAAATAAATACATTTATTACTTTATTCATGCTGGGGGGATGCTCTGCCTACATGTATGTCTGGCACATCTGTGCACCATATACATGTTTGGTGCCTGTGGAGGCTGGAAGGGAGCACTGGATCTCCTGGGATTGGTTAAAGATGGTTGTGAGCTACCACTGAGTCCTCTTTGAGAACATCGAAACTCTTAATCACTGAGCTATCTCAGTTCTCTCAAACCTCACTTTTGTCTGTGTGGTTTTTTAAGACAGGGTTTCTCTCTGCAGCCCTGGCTGTCCTGGAACTAGCTCTGTAGAACAGGCTGACCTCGAACTCACAAAGATCCACCTACCTCTGCTTCCTGAATGCTGGGATTACCATGCCAAGCTTCAAATCCCCTCCCTCCCTCCCTTCCTTTTTCTTTCCTCTTCTATTAAGATAGATCTATTTATCTATTATGTATACAATAGTGCTCTGCCTGCATGTATGCCTGAATGCCAGAAGAGGGCACCAGATATCATCATAGATGGCTATAAGCCACCTTGAGGTTGCTGGGAATTGAACTCAGGACCTGTGGAAGAACAGCCATGCTCCCAACCTCTGAGTTATATCCCCAAATCTCACTTTTTATCCTACATTTTTTTTTCTTTTTTCTTATTTCTAAACCTTCCTTACCAAACATGTCAGGCAGACCAGGTTCATCCCCATTGCTCATTTTAAGATCACCAAACCAGAGATTTCTCTGAAGGTAACTCTCTGGGGTTTCCTAGCCCACTGCAAAGTCAGGTTATTTTGCATCTACCCAGATGCTCTCTACTGATCATCAAAAATGTCCCTGCCTTACTAGGTAGGGCATTATCTGAAATCACGCATGTATGTGCTTCTTGACTGTCCATTTTTGTTTCAGAAAAAGCATAATTTGCATGCACATTTGACTCTGGAGCTGTTTCACCATGTTCTCCTAAATCATGAAAGAAAACTACCCATCTTGGGCTTCTCTCTAACTGTTCTTTTCTGACCTTAAGGCTGGCACCACTGCAGATCTCATCATTCAGATCTTAACTCAAAAATCATCTGTTCAGTCAGTTTGCCCAAAACAGTCCTAATCTGTGCCTCTTGCCCTTGTCTTAGTAACAGAACCCTCTATATTGTATACCCAAATACCCTACACTATACAAAGGGCCCATCTGGGTAATAAACTCTGCACACTTTTCTTGACTCAGGGTCTCCTCATATATACAGCCTGGAGTGGTTTGGAACTTGTGATTCCCCCTGCCTCAGCCTCACAAATGCTGGGATGACAGCTGTGAGCCATGAGAGTTGAAGATCCATGGTGGGAAATTTCCAGGTCTATGTTGAAGATTATGCAAATTGATGGAAACTTCATGAGTGTACAGCTGGAATGTTCCAGGTTGACAGCCAAAATGGTGTTGGACTTTTAGTCCCTTAGCTAGCCCTTTATTACCAGCTGGGGTAACTGACCTAACTTCTGACTGTCAGGAAGAGCCCTTGGAATAGATTCTTAGCAGACCTCTAACTTCTACCCACCCGAAGGCTAACAATGCCATGGAAAAGCACCTGAGCCCTACTGCAGCACTCGCCTGGCTTTGCTGTAACCTGCCCACCTGCTGTCCCCACCCACATTTTGCAAAGGCACTAAGGTGAGACTGTTGTTCTGTGACAAAGTTCATGCACCCTCCACAGCACAACCTGAGTCTGTGTCCCAGCCAGGCTTGCTCACCTGTACCTTAGAAGAGTTTCTTATTATTCCCTTTTGGAAGATGTGTGTTGTGTTGCTAGCAAATGCCTGGTTTACACTCATCTTAAAGTAATTCCAGAAAACAAACCCTACTGTTTCATTAACAACAATCATAGTCTACTTCTCCTTTGCTGCTTTTCACTATCCAAACTATTTTCCTTCTGTTTTTTCATAGGGTTTCTATGTGTAACCATCCTGGAAGTCCAGGAACTCACTCTATATTGCAGGCAGGCCATGAACTCACAGAGATCTGCCTGCCTCTGCCTCCCGAGTGCTGGGATTAAGGGAGTATACTACCTTGTGACCCGGCTTCAAAATACCTTTTTAAATGACTTACCCTCTCTTATAACTACATTACACACTCCTTAAGAACATGCCAGTCTCGGCCTGTACAGCACTTAGAGGAGTGAGTCCCTTACATTCTGAAGGTACCCAGGCTGTGGAATCAGAGATGAACTGAGGCCTAAACCTTGTCTCTGACATCCCTTCTTCCAAGCAAGAGGAAGGTTCCAGATTTCCTGAAACAGCCTCTACTTGGTAAGACCTGGGCACACACACTAGTGAGCATTCTCATGACTTAACTTAATGAAAACTATTTTATTTTGTGCTGAACTACTTTATGTGCTCATTACTCCAGGGACAAACCCTCTGCTCTCCTTCCACAGAATTACATACCATGAGTATTAATATAAATACTCAAAACATGAAGCAGGGCTTGAGAGGACTAAAATTATTTCTAAAAGTATAGCAGAAAACCATGTTACATCCATCTGAACATTGCAAACTCAGTGTTGCCTGGTTGTAGCTTTCAGTGATCAGTTGAACCATAATTGCTAGATATACAACCTTCATATAAATTAAATGTGTCCGTGTGACTGTGTGTCCGTGTCAGACTATTATTTTAAGGTGTGTGACTTTTGTTTATGCTGCATTTGTTTAACTCTGTGAAGCTGTGTTACTGTGCCTGTCTAAAACACCTGGTGGTCCTAATAAAGAGCTGACGGCCAATAGCAAGGCAGAAACAAGGAAAGGTGGAGCTGGCAGGCGAAGAGGATAAACAGAAGGAGAACTGAGGAAGAGTAAGAGCAAGAGAACAAGGAGAAGAGGAGGACATCAGGGGCCAGCCACACAGCCAGCCATGGAGAAAGAGTGAAAGTAAGATTTACAGAAGAGAAAGATAAAAGCCCAGAGGCAAAAGATAGATGGGATAAGTTAAGAAAAGCTGGCAAGAAACAAGCCAAGCTAAGGCTGGGAATCCATAACTTTGTAAGGAATAAGCCTCCATGTGTGATTTATTTGGGAGCTGGGTAGTGGGCACCTCAAATAGACAAAAGAGTAAAAAACATCACACTGTGTGTGTGTATGAGTACACTCCTATCAATATATGTATACAGTATCATATATGAATGCATGTGTGTATACTTGTGCATTATGAGGTTGTCCAAAAAGATCTCATTTCCTTCATGGAAGAAAGACTTGAAACAGAAAGAATTTGCCAGGTGTTGGTGGCGCATGTCTTTAATGCTAGCATTCAGGAGGCAGGTGGATCTTGTGAGTTCCAGGCCAGCCTGGTCTATAGCTAGTTCCAGGACAGGCTCCAAAGCAATAAAGAGAAACCCTGTCTCAAAAAGCAAAAAAAAAAAAAAAAAAAAAAAAAAAAAAAAGAAAGAAAGAAAGAAAAAAAAAAAAAAAAAGAAAAAGAAAAAAGAAGAAAAACAGAAAGAATTTATAATAAAACAAGCAATAAATAAGTTTCTAAAATATCTTTCAACATGTGACTTTTTGATTAATTTTATATGTTATACTAAGAATTACCTTTCAAATATTTTATAAAAGTAAAACTCAAGCTTTAAACCACAAGGCTATGCAAACAAAAACCATACAAGTGCTTTAAAAGCCACCTGCCCACAAGATTTAAAGAACCCTGTAAACAGCACATTCTGTAATAACATACAAACTTGGATGTTTTCTCAACATCACCACACTGGGGACAAAACTGAGTACAAGAACAGATAAATAAAGTGACTAATAGCCAAACCAGTGATTTAATATCGTCTCATATAACTTGATGTTAGTCTCATCTTTCCTTATTCACTTATAAGATATCTTAGAATATTTGTCAGGAAACCCTCTAAAAATATAAGTTTTTATAAAAGTTTTGAATTATTTCAAATCCATCCCTAAACTAAAATTACAATTTCCCTCTAAGCATTACCAGCTGCTGAATTAACAAACAAGAAATTGATGTCTGCCAATAAAATACTCAACTAGTTAAGAGTCAGTTCATGACAGAATCAGACACATGTTTACATTTCCTATTTATTTTGTGTGAATTTCAAATTCCTATATGCCAATGTCTGAAGCTCCAGGAGTTGTTATGTTTTTTTGTTTGGCTGGTTTGCTTTTTTAATGATGAGTTTCAGGTAGCCCAGGCTATTCTCAAATTTGCTACATAGCTCAGGATGACCTTCAACTTCCAATCCTCCTGCCTCCAACTCCCAAGGGATTTCACTACTTACCACCAAGCCTCACCTGAGGTGTTTTTAAATTACTGAACATAGTTTGTTGTTCTTGTCTGGGTGTACTGTGCTGAAATGATTCATCATTTACCATTTTTTATGAGGGTCTCACTATGTAGCTCTGGCGATCTTGGAACTCACTATGAAGGCCAGGCCTCCACAGATACCAACCTGCCTCTGCATCCCATGTTGGGATTAAAGGTGTGTGCCAGACTCCTGGCTATCATTTACTATCTTGTATTAAAGACAGGTCCAGCATCTCTTATCTAAAATGCTCGGGTCTTTACAATGTCTTCAGACTTTGCCAGCTGAGTGAGTATCCCTTCAAGTAAAATCTGAAATACAAAATATTCTAAGTCTAAAACTGAATTATACCATTAAATTGTTTTAAATTCTGAAATATTTAGTATTTCATAATATTTCAAATTTCAGATTTCCATCTAGAAATAGTTATCCTGTATTTTACAAACTTATGCTATATTTGTCTACCCCACCCACACGATTTACAGCAGACAATTCCTTTTAAGTCTGTAATAACCTGAGCTAGTTGTCCTTCACAAAGATCTGGAGAGCTCCATTTCTTCATCATGAACTCCTCAATCTCCAGGCAACATTATCTTTTGCAAACACCAATGTTAATGACTACGAACCTGCATCACTAGCAGAGACAATTTCACCACAACTCCTACTTCATTTCAAATCAGTTACCAGGTCTCACGCTCCAGAAGCATAACAAAGGTCTCACCCTACTCTACCAATGTTGGAAAAACCAAGTGTGGGTTTCCCTAAGTGTCTTGTTTCACAGAGTAAGCAAATGTGGGATTCAGAGAACAAGTGAAGTAATCAGGTAATGACAACGTAGATGTTCTAATATACTGCAAGAAAATTTACAGATTGAATCCAAACTACTGATTTAAAATATTTTCTGGTAGGATTTAGAAACTGCCCATTATAGCCCAACACTAAAATTACACAAATCAAGGTGTGTTTTGGAAAAGCCAGCCAATGATGCAAATGAAAAGCTGACTCCCACCATTTGCTCAAACAGCTGTGTCTCCATTAAGTGCATGCTGGGGCCTGGAAGCAGATGTGGAGAGTTAACTCTTGTGAACATCCTTACCTTCAGCTGAAATCCAGTCTCATTCACAGTCTCCTTCCAGTTGCCTTCCTAAAAACCAAAGTCAGTTTTAGAGATCATCACTGCAAAGTCAACCAGCCAACACAGAATTTTCTACATGAAATAAACTGAGTATCTATCATGCTGATCTTAATTCAAGCAGTATGGGAGAGGCTAAAACTAAACATACAATGCAAACGCCAAAAGTTTGAAAAAAACACACAAGATTTTAGATAACCAGCCTCCTAACACTGAAGATTAATTTTAAGTTTTCATTTAGGTAATTCTAACAGACATAAAGTCATAGTATCTTTAAGTGTAAAACTCTTAGCTCTGATGGGGCTGGAGAGATGGTTTGGTAGTAAATAAAGAAAAGTTACTGCTCTTGCAGAAGACCCAGCCAGGTTTAGTTTCCAATCCCCACAATGTGGTTCACAACCACATGTGATTCCAGTTCCCAAGATCCAAGGCTGCTTCTCACCTCCATGGTCTCCTGCACCCAAGTTGTGCAGATACATGCACTCAGGCACACATATACACATAAAATCAAATAGATAATTTTTTTTTTCTTGAAACAGAGTCTCTGGCTGTCCTAGAACTCACTCTGTAGACCAGACTCGCCTCAAACTTACAGAGATCCACCTGCCTCTGCCTCCCAAATGCTGGGATTAAAGGCAGGTGCTACCACCACCTGGCTATAAATAGATTTTTTAAAAGCTTACCCACTTATGGGGTGGTGAGATGGCTCAGTATTTAATAAAGCATTTGCTGGCATCTAGGATGAATTCCCAGAACCCATGTAACAGTAAAGGAGAGACAGACTCTACAATACTATCTTCTGATCTCCACGTGTGCCATGACAGGCGTGTCCCCTCCCCATCACACACACACACACACACACACACACACACACACACACACACACACTCTCTCTCTCTCTCTCTCTCTCTCTCTCACACACACACACACTAAAAAGAAAAAAAAAAAACAAAAAAACAACTCAGCTAATGACAGAATCCAATAGCTCCAAATTAAAACTAACCAAGCACAATAAACTCCGTACCAAAAGCTAATTTAAATGAGTCTCAAGAATCAGAATTTTATAATTTTTTAAAAGCCTAACTCAAATGAATATTTTTTTTAAAGACTAATAAAAAGAAAAATACCTGTGTTAAAAACAAATAGAAGATTTTGTCTCTACAAAGGACAGGATGTGAGGCAACCCTCAAGAGAAAGTTTTCTAAGCCTATCCGTCGGCGCTCCACAAAGTCTGGATCCATGTTGTCAGCAGAGAGTTTATGCCACACGAACTCTGCCTGGGTAAACAAAGAAACCATTAGGAACAGGCTCAACCACATGTAAATACAGCTCTTACCCTCTGTCTTAGCTAGGATTACTATCACTGTGACAAAACACCACAGCCACAGCAACTTGGGAGGGAAGGGTTTATTTAGCTAACACTCCCAAATTACTTCATCGTCAAAGGAAGTGAAAACAGGGACTCAAACATGGCAGGAACCTGGAGGCAAGAGTTGAGGCAGAGACCATGGAGGAGAGCTGCTTACTGGCCTGTTCCTTGTGGCTTGCTCAGCCTGCTTTCTTATAGAACCCAGGACCAGCAGCCCAGGGATAGCACCACCCACAACGGGGGGCCCTAACATCTCAATCCCACATTCAAGTAATAACTAAGAAAATGTCCCACAGGCTTGTGTGCATAGAGCTCAATTTTCTCAACGGAGACTCCCTCCCCTCAGATGACTCTGGCTTGTGTCAAGTTGATATCAAACTATGCAGCACACACTCATAAAAAGAAACTTCTCTTTAGAAAAGAAGATGGTTAAGGGAAACCACACTGATGAATATGCAGAGACAAGTGACCCCATAGTGCCCAGCCCCAACTGATGCATCTACAACACATCTCTTGCACCTGAGGCTCAGGGACTATGTTGAATAGGGGTGCAAAGACTGTGACAGCCAGAGGACCAGGAAGTCTGCTGTGAGATTACACCTCCTGGGAATGACAGGGAAGCTATACCTATGAACGAACACAGCTGCCTAAACAAGACCTGCACAAGGACATCACTAATACACATGCAAGCATGGGAGAAGGACATCTTTCTGTTGTTTTCAAAAAACACATCATTCATTCATTCATTCATTCAATTCATTTTTTTGAGGCAGGGTTTCTCTGTGTAGTCTTGGCTGTCCTGGAACTCACTCTGTAAATCAGGCTGGCTTCAAACTCAGAGATCCGCCTCTGCTTCCCGTGTGCTGAGAATTAATATATGGGAGGCAGAGGCAGGTGGATCTCTAAGTTCGTGGCCATCCTGGTCTACAAAACAAGTTCTAGGATGGTCAGGATTAATACACAAAGAGGCCCTGTCTCAAAAAGCAAAATCAAAAAAGGAAAAAGGAAAGCAAGTAAGTTAATGGGCTCAATTCCTACTGCTCTATCTTACCCGCTTTTCTGGAAGAGGTGGCACAACAACATGGGGGTAGTAAACTAAAAGGTAGTTTCTCAACAACTCGAACTCACTGTACCGCCTCCATAGTGAGTCTGTGAGGACACTCTGACCGTCAGCATGCTCAACTGACCTGAAAAGGAGTCAAAGAATATTTCCATTCAAAAACAGAACATATAATACCACCTCCTTTAAAACATTATAACCCTGGAAAGCAGATTTCCTGTGCCCATTTTACAAATGGGGATGCAACTATGCTCTGCCTACAAATACACACTCTGTGTTGTGCACTCAGATCCATTCGAGTCCAAAGCTCTCACCTGAGTACTTTCCTTCTGTTATAGAAAACCCATCTGAACTCATGAGAAGTCACTATATTAGAAACATTCTAGCTGGAGAGATGACTCAGCGGTTAAGAGCATTGACTGCTCTTCCAGATGTCCTAAGTTCAATTCCTGGCAATCACACGGTGGCTCACAACCATCTATAATGAGATCTGGTGCCCTCTTCTGACATGCAGGCATAACAATGTATACATAATAAATAAACATTTAAAAAGATGTACTTTATTATTCCTAACTATATGTGTCTTTTTGTGTAGCTGTCATGTGAGTGCAGGTGTCCTCAGAGGCTGGAGTTACAGGCAATTGTGAGATGCCTGATGTGGATGCTGGCAATTAAACTCTAGGTCCTCTGCAAGAGTACTATATGCTCTTAACTATGAGGCCATCTCTCTAGCCCCTACATACTGGTCTTAGCAATCACTGTTTTCACTATTATCATTTTGAGACAGGGTCTTACTATATAGCCTAGGCTGACCTTAAACTCTTGATCCCCCTGCTCTTAATGCTAGTGTTACAGTTGTGAACTACCATGGCCTACACATAAGTAGTAAATAGATATATAAGGCTGGGCATGGTGGCACAGATGCAGATCAGAGATGGTAGATCTCTGTGAGTTCCAAGACAGCCAGGGCTACAGAGAGACCCTGTCCCAAAAAGCAATAAACAAACAAACAAACAAATAAATAAATAAATAAATCATATTAAGCTTGCCACTAAACTTATTAATTACATATTCATAAAAAGGAAATACAATATGAAATATAAAACACAAAAGTTCCCATGGCAAAAACACAAGAATATTGGATCATAGTCCAATTTAGAGAGGCATTAATCAACTATGTCTAAAAACAACTTCAGATTCTCAACTTCAACGTGAAACATTAATTTTATCCTAACTTACAAATGTTTCCATTGGCCTTGTCTTCCAAACTAGACAAATAATATACTGCATCCCAAGATATCACTACATGTTCTAAAGACAAATTCCCATACTCTCATCTTGAGATGGACCCCAGGCTGCTGAAGGAATTTAGCAGCCCAACCTCCCTCTATTGAACAAGGGCTGCCAGAAAGCCCTTCCCACCTAAAGTGAAGCCCACCCTGCGACCCACCTCGTCTCAATGAGGTAAGCAGTGTACGTTTCTTGCATGTTCACAGCGTTTCTTCCAGTTCTCTTTTCTGCTTCAGAAACACTGATCTCTATTTTCTTCAACCAAAAATCATTTCCTGTCATCTAGACAAAAATAAATGGAACAATGCAGCCTTTAGATGGTACTGATAAGTGAGGGTAATAGGAGGATGAATATGATCAAAAGACACTATAGTCATGCATGACAATATAACAAAATCTATTAGTTTGTGCAATTAATATATGCTAGTGAAAATGGTATTGGAAAGCCCATAAGCATACTAATAAAACCCAGCCCTAATAAGTATTTCAAGATGGTTTGGAAGCTCAATGGGTAAAGTGCTTGCCATGCAGGCATGAGGACTTAAGTTTGAATGCCCAGGTCCTCTGTGAGCAGCATACATCTTTAACTCCAATGTCCCTTCTATGGTACCACAGGAGGCCGTGATAAAAGAACTCCCAGACACTCATGGGAAAACTGGCCCAGCCTATGCAATGGAGAACTGTAAGACACCCTATTTCAAACAAGATAGGATGGCAACCAAGGTTATATTCTAACCTCTACACACAGGCACACCACACAAACAAAAACATATTTTCCAAGTTGTCATGGGTTACTAAATGACAACAAGTGATACCTCTCTTTATCAACACAGTATAGTACATCAACTTCTTGAAAGGTATTTTAATAGGTACCTTACACTTAATTATTACAATTCCAACATTTTGTGTAAGCAACTTAACCAGGAATGACATACTGTTAATTATCATTTTGATAATCCTTGTTGTCATTTTGATAAGTCTTGGTTTCTCTTTTAAAAAGTTGTTTGGGCCAGGCAGTGGTAGTGCACACCTTTATTTCCAGCACTTGGGAGGCAGAGGCAGGCGGATTTCTGTGAGTCTAAAGCCAGCTTGGTCTACACATCAAGTTCCAGGACATCTAGGGCTGTCTCAAAAAAAAAAAAAAAATTGGTTGATATGAGTGCCAAGATACCTTAATATATCCAGTAATCTTACAGGAATTGCCAAATGACACAGGCTCTGTAAGAGCTGACTGAACTCCTGTGGCAATGTTAGATTTAAAGAGATCCAAGGAAACAATGCTCTCGTTTGGCATACATTCACCATTTGTAAAGCAGACGTTAAACAAAGAGTCAACTTGTAATAGAATTAACTCTAAAGACTGGAGAGACTTGGTTACAGCAGTCTGGGAGCCTGGCCCACAATTACAATGGAGGAAAGAGGCTAAGACCATTGAACAATGGAACAGAAACAGAGGTATGAAACTCTCCCAAGATCAACTTCTTGGAGAAAGAGATTATGCTAGAATAGAAAGGCAATGCCTCCGGGCGGTGGTGGTGCATGCCTTTAATCCCAGCACTTGGGAGGCAGAGGCAGGCAAATCTCTGTGCGTTCGAGACCAGCCTGGTCTACAAGAGCTAGTTCCAGGACAGTCTCTAAAGCCACAAAGAAACCATCTCAAAAAATCCAAAACAACAGCAACAACAAGGCAATGCCTACATAATGGCCACATCCTGGCTTTATCCTATGCAGCAGATTTGAATGTCTGGGACAGAATTGAAGAAGTAGGAAAGAAGACTGAGTCATTTACTAAAATCATACAGGGCCCAAAAGAAACTTTTACTGATTTCTTACAAAGAATGGCATCAGCAGTAAATAAAATAATACTAAATTCAGAAGCTGTACAAATGATAATTGAATCTCTAGCTTTTGAATACTAATTCACAATGCAAATGAATAATTAGGCCTTCAAAACCAAGGTCAGCATCCTTGGACACATGCCTTTAATCCCAGCATTCAGGAAGAAAAGACAGGTGGATCTCTGTGCGTTGGAGGCCAGCCTGGTCTACAAGAGTGAGTTTCAGGACACCCAGGGCTACACAGAAAAATCCTATCTCAAAAAAGGGGTGGGGGAGGGATTCATAAATAGGATAAAAGGGTAGATTATTGAATCTGAAAAACAGGGGATGATATAGATATAAGATAAAAAGGTAGATTATTGAATCTACTTTTAAAAAGCAACTACTACTTTAAATACTTTACATTGGATTGATTTTTGTATATTGTATACAAATTTTATATATTGATACAAATTTGAGATTAATTTTGTTAAAACATACTGTACATACATTTCTAATCTTGTTCAAGGTATTGTACTTATACTGCTCATTTAACAATGTAATGCAAATTTCTAGTCCTTGAAAGTTTTTATTACCAACAGTATAATAAGGAAATGCAGGTTAGTAATTAGTCACCTATTATAATTCAACTTGTAGTCATAGTAGGTATGTTTTCAAGGTCAAAAGAGACATATTTGAGATAGACAGGTCACCTTCAAATACTTCAGAGATCTATAGAATATGGCATTTAAAGTGTTTTAATAATATAGGTTCTTTTGGTTTTTTTCTTATGAAAATGAGATGTGACTGCTCCTGGCAGCACCAACCTACTTCAGAGAAGATGGTGAGCATCAAAGAAACTCCACAAAGGGTTTACTTTCTCTGTGACAAAAATAAGCCCCTGGGCAAGAAAGTGTCCTTGCCTTGACTGCTGACAGTGTGCTGTCCAAATTGGACAAGCAGGACACAAAAGAGAGTGACTGCCAAACCTTACCAAGGCAAGGCAGGACAGTCCTTCAAAAGTTCTGCTTCACAGAAAAGTCTGTCAGATATTCTAGGCCTTTATTTAGGCCAAAGACAGATGCCCCAACGTTGCAGAGGAGACTTGGGTGACTGTCTAGGCAGCCGGCTATTTCTGTCATTTCTCACATTTTTTGGAATTCGCTTGCTCACACTTCCTGTTTACTCAGTTAATATTATTTCCTTCTTGGGTCTCTGAGGGAGTTGAAGATTAGATAGTAACTGTCATAATTTTCTTTGTTTACCAAACTCAGAAAAGAAACTCACTGAAGAGTTATAAAGTGTATAAGGTTGAGAAACATTAAAAGATAGTTTTGGTAATGCAAATTAAACTAGAAAGTGAATTAGGTACAACCTTTTAAACTCATCAAGACAGGATAGATATGGAGTATTACCTCTGAATTTGTCGACTGCTAATAGATTAGACATTGTTGTACTTATTGCCTATATATATTATACAGTTATTGTACTTATTGTATAGGTTTTCTTATATCAGTTATAAACTTTTTAAATTTTAGACAAATGGGGAAATAATCTAACAAATACAGCTTGTCTAAGGATCAGAGCACAGAGCTAGCCACACTAGTTAGCCAGAGGCCAGGCAGTGGTAGCCCACACCTTTAATCCCAGCACTGAGGAGGGGAGACAGACGCATGTTTGTGTGCGTGTACAGGACACCTGATGTTCTCCTTTGTTTCTGTGCACATGGGGGCATACCCCCACCACCACACACACACACAAAGCAGATCCTTCATATAAAGGAGAGACTGCAGGGAAGGGGTATATGTAAGCATACACATGGAAACCTACCATAATGAAACTCATTATTTTGCTCATTTGTTCACTTTCAAAGTAACACATAAAAAGAGATATTTTTGCTGTGCTGTTTAAAAAATAAAGAATTCTGGCTGGGCGTTGGTGGTGCTCGCCTTTAATCCCAGCACTCGGGAGGCAGAGGCAGGAGGAGCTCTGTAAGTTTGAGACCAGCCTGGTCTACAAGAGCTAGTTCCAGGACAGTCTCCAAAGCTACACAGAGAAACCCTGTCTCGAAAAAAACAAAAACAAAAACAAAACAAGAAAGAAAGAAAGAAAGAAAGAAAGAAAGAAAGAAAGAAAGAAAGGAAGGAAGGAAGGAAGGAAGGAAAAATGAATTCTGAACTAGGCATGGTGGTACATGGCTACAATGCCAAGGAGAGACAGTGGTAGGAAACCATGAAGTTCAAGGCTAGCCTGGACTGCACTGTACAAAAACAAACACATACAAAGAATTGTATTGCCTGGCACACAACAAAAGCTCACTAGTATCTATTACCCAGTATTTGTAGGTTTAGGTTTTTATGATGATGATGATGATGATGAAAACTAATGCATACTTACCACATAAGCATTTAAAAATTAAGTAACCTACCACAGCTGAAACTAATCACTGTGCTTTTATTCATCTGTGTGCATGACATACTCTTCTTTCTGGGGAGATATCTCTGTGACTGAAATGGGTTCCTTGGAGCTACAACTACACTGATCAGAAATGGACTAGTGTTAGCAAACTCCTAAGAAAATCAACATACAGCCTGGCATTGGTGCCGCACATCTTTAGTCCCAGCACTTGGGAGGCGAAGGCAGAGGCAGGTAGATCTCTGTAAGTCTGAGGCCAGCCTGGTCTACAGAGTGAGTTCCTGGACAGGCTCCAAAGCTACAGAGAAACCATGACTCCATGGGGGCAAGGGGTGGTGGTGGGGTGTTTAATCAACATACAAAAAGGTTTATTTTGGAAATTCTAGTCCCTGACTGACTGTACTGTTTCTGTCCCATAACAAGGAAGTACACTGTAGTGAGGGAGCTGTAGTCCAACACTATCATTTACCTCAGGGCTGGGACGTGAAAGAGTAGTAAACACTTCTCACTGAGGTTCCAAAATCCTCTCAAGGGCTCAAAACTACTGACTTGAAGATGCACATGCACACACTACATCCCACCTCTAATGGAAATCTCTGCCACATTCCAATAGTACCTAAGACTTCAACAACTGGACTTTTGACAACAACTGCAGTGGTTCTGGGTTCAAAAATGGTATGCTATGTGAGACTGAATAGTGAAAGCTATAGCTAACAGGATTGGTTCAGTTTGGTACTACTAGCTACCAGAAGTTGAAGGCCCACAATGTAAGTTTATTGCAAAGTCTCAGACTCTGGGAAGTACAGGATCAAGGTAGTGGGAGATTTGGTGTTTGGTGAGAGCCTGCTGCCTGCTTCATGGACAGACCTATTTCACTGTGTCCTTTATCACATAGCAGAAGAAAGGGAGCTCTAAAAGCCAGCTGAGTGCTAGAACACCTATCCCTTGTTTCCTGTCTGCCAACCTGTGAGGTGCAGCCCCCACCATAAGCTCCTACAGCCCTGATATTCTGCCCTGCACACAGGGTCAAGCAACCATGGATTGAACCCTCTAAAACTAGAGCTAGGACAAATATTTCCTCCCTTAAAAGTCAAATGAGTCAGGAAAAGCAGAAAAGTATCTCTAAAATCCCTTCTGTAAAGTCACTAATCCTACTCATGAGGACTTCTAGCTTGATCAAGGCACTTCTCAAAGGCCCTATCATAAAAAGCCACCACCTTGGGGATTAGGTTCCAATCTACGAATTTGGGGAGGAAAGACATATCCAGCCAACAACAACAACTTAAGGAAAAACGAGGTTATAAACTGGGCATGATGATACACACCTGTAATCCCAGCACCAGGGTGGTAGAGGAAGGACAGATCAGGAGTTCAATGTCACCTTGAGCTACATTGTGAGTTTGAGGTAAGTCTGGATTACCTGAAACCATCTTTTAAAAAAAAAAAAAAAAGGCTGGGCAGTGGTGGCACACCTTTGATCGCAGCACTCAGGAGGCAGAGGCAGGCAGATCTCTAATCTGAGTCCTACAGAGTGAGTTCTGGGACAACCAGGGATATACAGAAAAATCCTGACTTGAAAATAAATAAATAATAAGAAATTGAAAAAGGATTATAATATATTTTCTCCCTTGATAACAAATCTTTGTTTTTGTTTTTTTGAATCAGGGTTTTACTATGTAGTGTTGGCTGGCTTGCAACTTGCCACACAAACTAGGCTGATCTCAAATTTATAGAGATCTGCCTGCCTGTGCCTCCTGACTTCTGGGCTTAGAGGCATAAGCCATCATGCCTAGCCAGATACAAGTGTGTTAAGGGCTGGAATAAAGCTTAGTAGTATAGCACTTGTCTAGAATGCACAGGGTCCTGATTCCAAATCCCAGCAATACCCACACACAGCTGGATGATCTGAATTTCTGATTTCCCTTTCTCCATATTCTGAACGCTGGGATTATACACATGTACAAGCATGTCTACTTTACAGGATACTACAGAACAAATCCAAGGCTTCATGCATGCTGCACAAGCACTCTATAAATCAGCTATATTCCCAACCCCTAAAAAGTATCAATTGTAGCTTAACTAGTATTAGTCAGCATTTTGTCACTAAAAAATAAATATCGGAGGGGTCAATGTAAAAGAATTTATTTTGGCTCACAGTTTTAGAGGATTCAAACTATTAAGCTTGTTCTTGCTTTGGAACTGTAGCAAGCCACAATATATTGGCTGGGGGGGGGATGCTCACTTCATAATAAGAGTAGAGGGATGAGATAAAGGGTAGTAGGGTACTGTGGTAACTGAATGACAAATGTCCTGGCCCCAGTTGGTGGCATGTATGGGAGGTTATAGGACCTTCAGGAGGTGGAACCTTTGGAGGAAGCCCATCACTCAGGTGGACTTTGAAAGGATGTATATATAGCCTCATCCTACTTCCGTTCTCTCTGCGCTCTTCCTTGTATGAAAATCTGATCAGCCAGCTTCCTGCTCCTGCTACTATGCCATACCGTTCCTGACATAATAGACTCTTAACTCTGGAAATATGAGCCAACATATATTCTTCCTTAGGTTGTTTTGGCCATGGTATTTCATCATTGAAATAAAAAAATAACAAAAACAGGTGTCAATGTTGCCTTCAAGGGCATAGCCTCAGTGAGTTAACTTTATCTAGCTATTCCTTTCAGGTTCTACCACCTCCAACCAGTGCCACACACTCAGGAACAGACTTCTAATACATGTCCACTTGGGAGACAATCAAAGTCCAAGCTGTAACACTGTGCCTGTAAAATGTCTCTTCCTGGTCACCTCCCTGAGGAGGACACCCAGGGCCAGGAAGACTCGGGGTCATGCCTTGGGCCAATGCTGCGGTCCCTGGCAGGCGGGAGCAGGCGCTGACCCCCTCCCTGGCCACCATCCACCTTGCCAGGGTAGGTGGAAGATGCCAGTGAAGAAGAAAAGAAGAGCCCCGGGAATGGCAGCGGTGGTCGCAGAAGACGCCGACCTCAAAAAGTGTAAAATCTCCAGCTACTGCAGATCCCAGCCTCTTGCTAGACTCATCAGTGGAGAGAAAGATTTTCCAAGAAAGAAGTGCCTGGCCTGGTTTTATGAATATGCAGGTCCAGATGAAGTTGTAGGGCCAGAAGAAATGGAAAAATTTTGTGAAGATGTTGTTGAACCTGAAAATATTATTATGTTAGTTTTAGCATGGAAATTGGAGGCTGAAAAAATGGGATTTTTTTACCAAGGAAGAATGGTTAAAGGGAATGACCTCATTTCAGTGACTGCACAGAAAAGTTACAGAGCAGATTTTATTTTCTGCACTCACAACTGAATGACATCTCATCGTTTAAAAATATCTACAAATAATGCCTTTGATTTTGCAAGGGATAAAGATCAGAGAAGCCTTGATATTGATATTGCTAAGTCTATGTTAGTGCTGCTGCTTGTGAGAACATGGCCACTCTTTTTAGTATTTTATCAGTACCTGGAGCAGTCAGTTGGTAGTACAACGTATTAGAATTCAGCAGAACAGTTTATGTCGATCTTAGTAATTACCATGAAGATGGTGCTTGTTTCAGAGGGCCTGTTCTAGTTGGTGAATTTGTTGAGTGGCAAAAAAATCTGTCCAACATCATAGCAAGAAGATGCAGAAAGAGAGAAGATATACAGGGTGAACTTTCACTTACGAAAGACTTCTCATAGTACTTATTTCCTTTTTTAAAGGAAGTTTTCTTGTTACATATGATGGGTACTGAGCCACACATCTTCTGAGACTGAATACTGACGTTTTTTGTTTCAAGTTACGTTTTTAACATTTATTTCATAACAATAAAGATTCAGATTTGTGACAAAAAAAAAGTCTCTTCCTTTTTCCATTATCCTCATCTGCAGAGCTCTACTTAAATCTGCCCTCAATCAGGGAAGGTGCTAATTTTGCAGGAGAATGTTAGTGCTGGTTGAACAAACTCTCTTGGTTCTGCCAGCACTCCCAAGCTTAGGGCCCTTTCCTTTAAAACAAGCACTTAAGACTTCCTCAGGCAGTGAGTGATGCCCAGTGAACACAAGCCCCTGTGCCAGACTCTTAACTCACTAAAAGCTTTGAACCTAGAAAAGGAGTGTTATAACCTCCATCCTCTCCAGCTTCCCTTCCCTTCTGCTGTGATATACACTACTTTTCTTATAGATTAGGTTCCTCTCCTGTTTCTTTCTTTTTCTAAATTATTGTTATTGTTTGTTTGGAGATTTTTTGTTTTGTTATGTTTTTATTTTTGTTTCTTGTTTGAAACTCACTCTGTAGACCAGGCTGACCTCAAACTCAGAGATCCACCTGTCTCTGCTTCCTGACTGCTGGGATTGACTGCAGTATTTTGTCTTTTTTGTTTTTTTGTTTTAATAAATGTGTTCTTCCTTAATAGGTGAGAATAGAAAAGGAACTGAGATTTCTTATTAGATAATGAAAAGGGACCAAAGAATCACAGGTGGAAAAACAAAAGATACACACACACAGCACATACAAACACATGTGTATGTCCCTATAAATGAACGTGTACACACAAATTAACATAAACAAATATATTTTTGATTCTATATCGCAAGTTCATATTAATATCTAAGTATGCTCACAAAATAATAAAATTTTATCATCATGATCACAATTAAAGTTCTTATGAAGCAGCCAAAAGACACAAGGCTGTGTGCAGTTCTGTAGTACAGCATTTGCCTGGCATGTGTGAGGCTCTGGGGTAGAGGTGGAGGCATAACCACAAGCTTGGAAAACATTTTTAAAAGACTTATTTATTTCTTTTATGTATATGAATGCTCTATCTGCATGTACACCTTTATGCCAGAAAAGGGCATCAGATCCTGCTATAGAAGGTTGTGAGATGCCATGTAAAAATTGAACTCAAGACCTCTGGAAGAACAGCCAGTGCTCTTAACTGCTGAGCCATCTCTCCAGCCCCTGCTTGGAAAACATATTAAACCCTGAAAATATTCAATGTTCATAAAGACACATCTGGCACTGCTGGTGGCACATAAATTGAAAAAACACTTTGGAAACAATCTAGCACTAACTGCTAGGGCTAAACAAACTGCCACCCTGTAATCCTGCAAATCCACTGTTAAATTTAGAACAAAATCTTGGACACTTTGCAATAAGAGATATTTAAGAGGGAGTTTGTGGTAATAATAACTCTTAAAAACAGTGAAATTTTCATTATACAACTATCCACAAACAGAAGAGATAAACCAATTGTAGACTACATAGAAAAACAACAAAAAACAAAAAACAGATGATATGAAAATAAATGAGCTAATTTTTGAGATAATTCCTAAAAGAAACAATACAGAAAATATTTCATTTATGAAACTTCAGAATCAGGTAAAACTAAGGGATGCACTATTTCAGAGATACTTAAAAGTCACATCACCAAGTAAAATGAAGTTTCAGCAGCTCATACCACCGCTTGGGAGGATGGAGAAGCCTGCAAAACTTCAGGGCCATTCCTGTTTACAATTCAAGGTCAGGAGTTCCAGCCACCCCTGGAACTACATGAAACCTTGTCAAAATACAAACAAGCACACATGAGAATAGTCTAAATCTGGGCTGGAAAGATGGCTCGGTGATTAACAACATTAGGTGGTCTTGCAGAGGACCCAGGTTCTATTCCCAGCATCCACATGGTAACTCACAGCCACCCCCATCTCCACTTCCTCTTCTGACCTCCACAGACTGGCACATGGTGTATATTTACATGTGCACACACATGAATTCAATACCCATGTCAGGCAGCTCCAGTTACTATACCTCCAGAAAGCCACACCCACTCACACTCCCACACAGAGACACATATAATAAAAAAGAAGCTAGCCAGGCAGCACTCTAGAGGCAGAGACAGGAGGATCTCTGTGAGTTCAAGGCCAGCCTGGTCTACAGAGTGAGTTTCAGGATAGGTTCCAAAGCCACAGAGAAACCCTGTCTCAAAAAAAAAAAAAAAAAAAAAAAAAGAGAAAAAAAATTAAGAGCCTAATATCAAAACTATGTATTAGCCAAGCATGGTGGCCCATGCCTTTAATTTTGAGAGACAGATCTCTATGCATTCCAGGTCAGCTATGGCTACAAACGAGACAAAGCTTAAAAGAAAAAGAAAAACTATATAACATTATATGATTGCAACTATATGACACTCCTGAAGAGGAAAACAATGGAAATGATGAAAAGCAAAAGAAAAATACCAATGGGCGAGGGAGTGAAGAGCAAGCAAAACATGAGATTTTAGGCGAGTGACGAGTTTGTATGATAGTATATGATGGATCATGCCATTATACGTATTCCCAAACCCACAGAATGTTGGAGTGAAGAGCAAGCAAAACACGAGATTTTAGGCGAGTGAAGATATACAATAGTATATGATGGATCATGCCATTATACGTATTCCCAAACCCACAGAATGTTGGTCACCAAGAGTGAACTATGGACTTTGGGTGCCAATCTGGGCTCATCGAGTGTAACATAAACCACTGTTGATAAGGCAGGTCTGAATGTGAGAGCAGAGACTATGGTATAACCTTCCCGCTTCCCTTTCTATTTTATGGTGAACTTAAAACTGTTTAAAATTTTAAAGTTTTTAACTCATCAGTATACAGAAACTGTTACGTAGTCAAAACCTCCAACTGCTGAGAAATGCATGGTTAGCTCGTCTCGAAACTTAGTCCTTCCCAGAAATGCATCATTCATAAAAATGCACTGGGTACATTTGCATGGACACCTGTTTGGGCGGGGGATGTTAAAAAAAAAAAAAAAAAAAAGGAAGAGACAGGAAAAGGACCAGCAGCAGCAATATGGCTGGACAGGCCATGCACAGAGGGCGGAGCCTCGGGGCGGTGAGTTCTAGTAAGGGGCGCTACAATCAGCTTCCTAAACGCTTGCATATCAGAGTTTACAAATCTGTGAAGGCCTTTTAATTTGAGAAGGATGCACTCACAAAAATACAACGCCACACTCCCCACTTTCCTCAAACAGTTAAAAGGCACAGGTACCAAAGGGGACTTCCAAAGCTATGACTTGGGCGGGGGTGGGGGGTTTAGATCCGTATCCAAGGGAAAACATGGCACTAATCCCAAATAACGAAATGACGGCCAAGTAAAGAGTGCAACAAATGTTTCTTTGGCTGTCCCTTCTCCAACGTGACGCTGACAGGGCACCAGGCCAAGCCCCCGACACTGCGCACACTCCCCGCTCACCCTGGGTGTAGCCACCTCCCGGCGACCCCCTGGGCCCGCCGGAAACAGCGGCGAGCCTCTCGGTGGCCAGATCCCGGGCGACGCGCCCACTGACAACCCGCGGGCCGCGCCCACGCGGCCCTCCCGTACGCCGCGCCTGTGGCTCCATTTCCACTCAGCTCCGGGTCATCCTCCGGCCGCGGGGGCCGCGCCCACCAGCCCCAGCCAGGGCAGCCCGGCCCGGCCCGCTAGGCCCGGCCCCAGGCCCGAAGCCTCTGCCGCGCCTCTCCTCACCGTGTCGACCCCTGCGCTGTCTTCCCGGGTGCCCTCGGCCTCCTCACTGACCGCGGCTTCCAGCACAGCGCCAGGGCCCCCCAGCGGCTCCAGAGGCGCAGGCTGCAATTGCCTCTCCGGGTCTGGAGGTGCCTGCTCCATGGCTGCAGTTCGGCACCGCGACTCCAGTGCGCCTGCGCCTTGCCTGGCCCGCGGCCGCCCCGCCCCTCGCTGTCGGTAGTCCCTCCCCTGCCCACAGAAGCTCCTCCCAGGCAGCGGAGAATGCCGAAGGCTGGACCAGCAGACAGGATTTGAGATTGGGAAAAGTAAGGGAAAGCAAACCAGGAATCCACAGAGGGACTGGTCAGATACGAAACTGGGAATCTGGGAGAACCTGTGAAGACATTAAAAAAAGAGAGAGAGAGAAATGATGCTCAAGTGAATTCAAGAAATAAGTGCTGAAATCATAGCTGGGCTGTGGCGGCTCATGCCTTTAATCGCAGCACTCTGGAGCCAGAGGCAGGCAGATCTCAGAGTTTGGCGCTGTTCTGGTCTACAGAGCAAGACCCGGGGCAGCCAGGGCTACACAGAGAAACCCTGTCTCGAATAACCAAAAAGAAAGGAAGAAATAAATAAATAAGTAAGTAATTTGTTAAGAGTAGGGATCCCTTCGAGTAAATGTGTCATTCAAAAGAAAGGAAGAGCCATCTCCTGGGCCATTTTCCCATGCAAAGACAAGAGCAGCAACAATGATTAACTTTCAGAGGGTTGAGTAACACACTCAGCAAAAGATAACGCTTGAGGGTTTGAGGAAGGTGAAGACAGGCTACACAGGGCGGAGAGTCCTGCCTTACGTGTTTAAACCTCAGACACAGAAGCGCTGGAGAACAGTTCATTTTCTTCAAAAGTCTCCTGTGATTTCCTGAGCCTACCTCTTGACAAGATTCACTGCTGTGACCTAAAGGGAAAAATGCTCACTGGCTGTAGCCAAAACAAAATATAGGACCTTCGGGTAGGTGTTTTTGTATAAAATCTGGTCTCAACTTTTCAAGAACCCAAATGATCTTTCTGGCGAAACAGAAACAGCCTTTCTCAAGTTGTGAAATGCAATTTCCTCCTCCTGGAATGTTTCTCTCTCTCTCTCTCTCTCTCTCTCTCTCTCTCTCTCTCTCTCTCTCTCTCTCTCTGGGTTGCTGGCAAAGTTCAATTCATACTCAAAGCCTTTTTCAAGTTTTTTTGTTTGTTTGTTTGTTTTTTACAATTTGTTTTCATGTCCTCCCTCAGCTAGACTTTGGACTCCTTTAAAAGCAGTGACCCGACCCAATCATCTCCCCCTCTCTCCCCCACAAAGCCTAAAGTATTTAGGTTTGAAGGTATTTTCTTGTTTACCAGGGATTAGTAATACCAGGCAAACTCCTGGGAAACATACTTTCAAATCAGAAGACTCGTATTAATCACAGGAGGGATAGATTTGTTCTCAGTACCCATACTCCTTTCCCAGCCTGTGATTTCAGAAAACTGGATCCTAAAGGCAGCGGGATGATTGCCCTGCACCCCGGTTTCTCCCAATGGGAGCAAGGAAAGGCACCTGACTTTGTGAGGCAGTCTCTGAAGGAGGTCATGGTACTGTGTACTGTTTTGTTTAAATAATAAAAAACCAGCCTGGAGATGGTGATGCACGTCTTTAGTCCCAGCACTCTGGAAGCAGAGGCAGGCGGATCTCTGAGTTCGAGGCCAGCCTGGTCTACATGGTGAGTTTCAGGAGAGCCAGGGCTACATAGAAAAACCCTGTCTGGAAATAAATAAATAAAACTACAACCTAGTAGATTTCTTGTATACCTTATATCTTCATTCCTTCATACCCCTTTGTGTGTGAAAAACAATTTCAGGACTGGGGATGTAGCATTTGAAATGAATACGAATTTCCTTGTGTTGTCTAACTGATGTTCCCACCAAAATATGTTCATAGTGTCTTTACTTAAGACTGTCTTCTGTTCTGTAATATAAAAGCGTCATGACCAGGGCAGCACGGTGGTAAAGTGCTTGCCTAATATCCCCAAGGCCCTATTGCGCCTATTATGTACAAGGCTCTGGTTCCAATCACCAGAATGAGAGAAAGGCAGGCAGGGAGGGGGTGCCACTCAAAAGGGTGTTGGTTTGGTTGTGCTCTTGTTTGGTAGAATTTGTTTTGAGACAGGGTCTCATTATGTAGTTCTGGCTGTTTTTCAGCTCACAGAGACATGCCTGGTCAAAGGGGTCCTTGAAGAATCTAATACACTGGGCGTTGGTAGGGTGGTAGTACATGCATTTAATCCCAGCACTCAGGAGGCAGAGGCAGGTGGATCTCTGTGAGTTCAAGGCCAGCCTGGTCTACAGAGTGAGTTCCAGGGCAGCCAAGGCTGTCTTACAGAGAAAACCTGTCTTGAAAAACCAAAAAAGAAAAAGAAAAAAAAGAAAGAGCAAAAGGAGCACCCTATGGTTGTACATACCTATAATTCTATAATTCTAGCACTTGGGAACCACAGACAAAAGAATGGCAAGTTTGGGGCTAGTTTGGGCTACAAAGTGAGACCCTGTCTCCAAATAAGTAAAGATTTCAAATTAGAAAATACAGCTTTGGGCTGAGAAGTGGCTCAGCAGTTAGGAGCACTTGCTGCTTTTGCAGAGAACTTGTAGCAGGCTCCCAGACTCTGCAGTCCGCTTGACCTTAGCACAAGCAATACCGTGATGAAGGGACCGTTCAGGCCATAAAACTCAGCACGCAGATGGCACCGCACCACCTGCCAAGACCTAATCCATCATAGTCCATAGTTCTGGGAAAGTCTCTAAATGTACTAATCTTGCTTTTGTCTTCTATAGTTCTGCTTCTGGCTAATGACTGTTGTTTACTGAAGTGTGTCAACCCAAGATGTGGTTTTGTGCCTAAAAACTCACTCCAAGACAGGGTTGGAGCTACACTGGTATCCCACCCATTGTAGTCACCAGATGGTTAAGAAATACATTCTGTTGACTTAAACCCATGCCCAGGTAGTCTTCTCTGGTGGATGCCCCACAAAAGACCTAGGTTTGGTTCCCAGCACCCATATAAGACTATTGTAACAACCTTCTGAAATTCCAGTTCATGAGGATTTTGCCCTCTTCTGGCCACCTTGAGTACTGCATGCATATAATGTATATATACTCCTGCAGGCACTTTCTGACCTGGCCATGGTTTGCTTGGGCAGAATCTCAGAAAGCAAGTTGTAAATAGATCTATTACTACATGATGGCATGTAGAAATCTATAATGAAAAGCTACCAAAATTTAGATGGACATGATAGTTCCCATCCTTTTCTTCTGGTCCTGGTAGCTATTTGCTGTGAGTCTGAAGAAGTAATGAATTGGTATGTGGGAACAAGGAGGGAGGGGTGGGGTGGGGAGGGGAGAGGAACAGAGGGGACCAGAGGAAACAAGTACACAAATAATAACAAGTCCCAGGTTCTTTTGTTTATGTGTTTGTTTTGTATTGTTTTTTATCAAAGCCAGCTAGTCAAGAGAGCCAGCTACACAGCTTCAGGCCATGTTAGAGCTTTCATGGTCCCACCCAGGCCACGAATGTAGAAGTCAGAAGACAGCAATGGGAGCATGTCCTTACCTTCCACCCTGTGGGTCACAGGGATTGAACTAAGATTGTCAGGCTTAGAACCAAGTGCCCTCAACCCTGAGCTATCCTACCCGGCTTAAGTTGATTATTTTAAAGTCCACCGAATGCAAGTTCCTAAAAGCAAGTGAAGCTAGATCATTCGTTGATATTTCCCCTGGTTTCATCATGTAATGGAAGGTTCTGAACCACCTTGCCATTTTCCCTTTGGTCAGACAGCAGAGCTCTGAGTCAGCTGATAAACTCTAGGAACCACAGGCCTCAGGTCCCAAGGGAACGGTAATGGAGGGTGGTTTTTATGTGTTTGTTTTTTCCTTCTGTGGATACATCGGGTATTACCTAATCTAACCTCTCATTTTGCAGGCATGGAGAGAGAATTTTGGCTCTAGTCACTACAAACAGCTTGTTATTACCAGATCAGACAGAGCTCTGATTCCCACAGTATGCTAGAAGGGCTGGGGGGGGGGGGCATCCCACCCAGAGCCATCTGAGCCTCCTTGAAGCATGCATGTCTTTTTCTACAGGAGGCTGAGGTCTGGCCAAATGAGTGAACAGAGCCCCAGCAGCCAGCTAGTCCCAAAAGTGGGTAGGGAACTCTGAACAGTGTAGCCACGCCCAGGCCAGGAGGTGTCAACAGGTGCAGCAGTGTGGTGGGCGGGCATACTTCCCCAGTAAAGGAGAAAGGTTTGGCTTAAGATTCCTGGGAAAAGGAAGAGATGCATGGGTGGCTGAGGGCTGACAGTTCCTAGCAGAAAACTGCAAAGTCCTTCTGTCCTTCCTTCCTCCCCTCTCTTGTCCCTCCCAGGGGTTCACCATGTAATCAGGGCTGGCTTCAAACAGCTGAGTGCTACCACACCACACCTAGGTAGAAACTGTCTACCTAGAAGTACATTCTAGAAAATTCCTGTCTTGTTCAGAGAAAGGCTTCCTGGAAGGGAAGGACCACTCAGTCTTGAGAGCATGATTCGGCCTAGAAGCAATTATTTTGAAAACCTGAGAGTGGGTTTGGATTTTACTCCACTGGAAACCAGGATTGGCTCACACACTCAGCCTCTGCCATGACCAGCCCTTTGCAGCACCGGATGCAGGGGGGAAGGAGGTGACTCTGGCAAGGACAGCAAGCATGTCATGTCTTTGTAACCCACCACATACACGTATGTGCACACATGTTAAAGGGGTGGAAAAGAAAGCTAGAGGGGCTCTGGACAAACTGCTGTTCTAGGGAAGTGACACATGGGCTTTCATTTGTGAGAGCCCTGTCTGTGTCTTCTATGACCCCTCCGCACAAGTCAGCTTTACAGCAGGCAGGGAAAAACAATCAGGGTGAGGTAAAACCCAAACTTTCAGGTGGACATAGGTAACCAGCACTGGGCCAAGACTTCTTGGAGTCTGACCCAGATCATGTTAGTTTTGCCATATTTAAGAACAGTACAATTTGGAAAGATGATTTTAAGACATGTTTACATTGAGATTCTTTACAAGCATTTGGCTTCTTTGACAAGAATGAATACTGTTGACTCAGAGCCCAGGATTGTGGAGATTGACTGAGGTAAAGATAATACCTGTGGGGGCCAGGGTTAGCCTGGCTCTGAAGTAGCATAGAAGTCACTTAGGCTGTTGTAAAGTACAAGTGGCATCACTTAAAAGCATGAGTTTTATGGACTAGAGGGGAAAGGGTCTGGGATTAGTAAAGCATAAATTCTTGGGGCAGAGCTGGGCTCATCAGCCAGCTGAGGATCACAGGATGTAAATTACATCCATTCCCAGCACTCCAGAAAGAGCAGTTATGCACCTCATTTCCACGGAAGAGGGAAGCTGTGTGTTAGCGTTCCTGGCCTCTCCAGCACTTACCTGTGTGCAAAGGATCTTTTGCCCTCTACAGCTTCTGTGCTTGGAATTTTGTCCAGGAGAAAAAGAACTCAAGTACTGCTGGGCAGCTTTTCTCATTCTCTTTGAGAAGTCCTGGGGATTGAACCCAGGGCCTATGGACACTTGAGGCAAGCGCTCTACCCCTGCATTATATCTCCTGGAGTAAGTTTTCCCTAGGTTGCAGTATAAATTCAGCAAGTAGAGTGCTTGCCTGGAATGAGCAAGTGCCTGGGTTTGATCCCCAGAATGGGGTGGGGACCTTTACATACTCTTTCCTTCCATGAAAAAAGTCATCCAGTGGTGTCATTTGAAGTGGGTATGGTGGTCAGGAGGGAGGAAAGGTCTGTCTGTCTGTGTCTCTTATTTGATCTTCTTGGTGCTTGCTGGGTTTGTTTTTTTGTTTGTTTGTTTATTTCTTGAGACAGAGAACCCTGTAGCAGATGACTTTAAACTCCTTCCTGATCCTCCTGCCTCCGCCTCCCAAGTGCTGGAATTACAAGTGTGCACACCCCCCCATGCCTGGCTCAGTAGTGCAACTTTAATTTCCTTCTCTTTTAAATCTTAATTAAACTTTCAGAAACATTAATGCATACCCTAGGGACAGAGGTAGAGTGGTACAGAATACAATAAGGAACAAACCATCCTCTGAGCCAATTACTATAGGATTTTTCTAGAAACAAAGGTATTTGATCTTAGAACTATTGCATACTAGCCAGCCAATAGCTTTTCAGTCTGGTTATGAGGACTTCATAGAGTCTTCTTGGTTCAAAGGCCAATTTATAAGCTAAGTTTAGGGGCTGTAGAGATGGCTCAGAGGTAAAGAGCACTGATTTTTCTTCTAGAGGTCCTGAGTTCAATTCCCAGCAACCACATGATGGCTCACAACCATCTGTAATGGGATCTGATGCCCTCTCCTGGCCTGCAGGTATGCAGAAAGGACACTGTATACATAAATAAATCTTAAAAAAAAAAAAAAAAAAAAGCCAAGTTCAGAGGGAGAGACTCTAACCAGAATAAATACCCCACATTTAGCTAAATTGAGACATTTACATTTCCAGCTCTCATGATAGTTACAGCTATTTTTAACCAATGAAATTATATATGGCCCAGACCTTGTACCTGAATGCTTACTCACAGTCACAGAAAGGAGTTCCAACCAGAGATTTGTAACTCCCTACTTGCATGCTTGGCCTTTTGCAACTGAAGACTCCCAGATAGAATTGGCATTAACATGAACGGATGTCATTACTAGCTGTGCTCTGATATGGTCAAGAGGGGTGAATACTAGATTCACAGCACGACTGAATCAGATCTTACCTAAAACAGCAGAAGAAAAAGTATGTTCTGTATGATTTCATCATACTAAGTTTACAATAATATTCTGTGACTGAACTGAGAGTAGCTGCCTTCAGGACAGTGGGAGGGAAAGCTAGGTGTGACAGATGCCTGTAATCCCGGCCCTTGGATGGCAGTGAAAGACCTGCAGATCGTGAACCTTCGCACTCCCACTCAGGAAAGGCGACACCCAAATCACTCATGAGAAGCGGTCTTATGAAAATAGCATGAGGAATTTTTATTCCAAGTGCACTGGGTCCACAGTCATACGTCATGCGGGGGGGTGGTGGTGGGGAGGACTGAGGACCCCGAGGGCAGAATTGAGATAGCTTTCATAGGATTTACATCAAAGCTAACAAGGCCAGTTTCAAAGCTATCCTAAAAGCAAGTAAGCAAGGTTGTGGACAGTTCAAAACTTGGATGGTTAATAAGGTTTCCAAGGTTACAGAGATTTCATAGAGTACACTGTTTTTACAAGGCGGGATTGTTTAGCGCACCTGCAAGGTTAGGGGGTTTTCTTTCTCTAGGACCGGCGGGCTCAGTGGCCTTGTCCTTAAGATAATGGGGGCAGGGAGAATGTACTCTCCAGTCAGGGAGTTATCTGTATCTATTGGCAGAGGCACTTGTTCTTTCTAGTTTTCCCTTTTTGCCATAAGTCTCATATCTTTTAGTTATTAATTTTCTTTGTGGACAGGATGACCCGTAACAATTCCCAGACTGTTGTGGATAACAACATTCTTCAGAAACTAGGTGGTTATGAATAATAATAATAATTTCCAGAAACCAGTCATCGTGACCAAGCTATTTCATGTTTTTTCTTTTTCCTGAGCTTTGCATGTAGTTAGGGTGATTTTTAAATACATGCTGGTGGATATCTTTAAATTTCTAACTTTTAGTGGTCATTAGAGAGTTAGGCTGTATTTTCATCCTTTCAGTAGAAGACATGGGAGTTCAGGGCCATCCTGGGCTACTTGAGATCCTGCCTCTGTTTCTCTCACAGATGAGCATGTGAGCCCCCTCCCACTCCCACCCCTAAAACACAACAGTAAAAATTCCTGCAGGAGTCCCGGCGTGGTGGCTCATGCCTTTAATTCCAGCCCTTGGGAGGCAGAGGAAGGCAAATCTCT
Source organism: Phodopus roborovskii (assembly GCF_943737965.1). NCBI lineage: Eukaryota > Metazoa > Chordata > Mammalia > Rodentia > Cricetidae > Phodopus > Phodopus roborovskii. The sequence goes on along the minus strand of NW_026126469.1, from coordinate 18,418,868 downwards.
GAGTTCCAGAACATCCAGGGCCATGCATAGGAATGCTGTCTCAAAAACCAAAAATAAAATTGGATAAGGAGAGTAAGTACTCTGTTTATTCAGACAACTATCATCTATCTAGAAAATAGGATCTATAGGAAACCTACCTGAAGTAATTAAGCTGCAGGATACCAGTAAAATATAAATAAATCAAATTGAACTTTTAAAAAGATTTACTTTTAAAATCTTTTTAAAAGATTTACTTTTAAATAAGACTTATTTATTTGGTATGATCTGTGTTGTCAATATATTGTCTGTATGTGTGTTACTGTTCTGTTGCTGTGAAGAGACACCACGACCAAGGCAACTCTTATAAAAGAAAGCAATTAACTGAGGGCTGGCTTACAGTTCAAGATGTAGTTCATTATCATCATGGCAGGGAGCATGGTGGTGTGCAGGCAGACATGGTACTGAACATCCACTAACCAAGAGAGAGACTCTGGGCTTGGCATGAGTTTTTGAAACTTCAAGGCCCACTCAGTGATACACTTCCTCCAACAAAGCCACACCCCCTAATCCTTTCCAACAGCCTGTCCCTGGTGACCAAGCACTCAAAGCTATGATCCTATGGGGGCATTCTAATTCAAACCATCACAGTGTGAGTAGGTACCCACCCTTATGCAGTGGTGGTCTCCTCTGTCACTGCTCATTCCTATGACACAAGGTTTCTCCCTGAACCTGGGACTTGGTTTTTTTGTTTTTGAACTCAGCTAGCCTCAAAGTCACAGACATCTTAAAGACATGTGTGCCACCATGCCCATCTTGTTCTGTATTTTTGATTTCTTAGTCTGTATTTATAGCACAGAAAACACAGTGTGGAAAAGGACTGAGGGGAACCCTTATAGTCGACAGAGAAGCCACTTTACTGTCCCCAACTGGCCCAGAACAGCACTCCCAGATGTGATCAACCTGTACCCACATGTTGCTTCCAGTATTTACGAATAATTTTTGCTTAAGGTTGCTTTCAACCTACTGACTGCTTTCAGCAAATGATTACCACAACATACACACAAATTGTTCTGGGCCAGGAGCACAGAAGAGATCATAGTTTAAAGCTATGTATTTATTTTAGGAATTGGTTAGGAAATCCAAGGCATCGCAAATTTGGTTCCCCCCCCCCCCCCCAGGATAGGCTTTCTCTGTGTTTAACAGCCTTTGCTGTCCCGGAACTCTCTCTGTAAACCAGGCTGATCTTGAACTGTTTGAGGGCCTGGTACCCAACTCCCAAATAAATCACACATAGTCTTATTATTACTTAGGAATGCCCGGCCTTAGCCTGACTTATTTCTAGTCAGCTTTTCTTAAGTTAACCTGCCTATCTTTTCCCTCTGGGCTTTTATCTTTCTTCCTTCTGTATATCTTGCTTTGCTTTCCTTCTTTCTCCATGGCTGGCTGGCTCCTAACCTTCTCTTCTCCTTTCTTCTTGTTCATCTTCCTGGGTCTTCTATTTATCCTCTCTGCCCGTCAGCCCCACCTATCCTTCCTCCTGCCTCGCAAAGAATCACAGCTTCACAGAGTTAAAGCAAATTCAGAGTAAACAAAAGTCACACACCTTAAAATAATATTCTACCACACTGCCTAAAAGCATACCATGCTTAGGCAAAAACCCAGCTTATAGAGGACACTTCATCCCCCTCTCCTCTACAGGTCTACAGGGTATTTAAGCCCCTTCCTTTAGATCAATCATGTGATTCCCTCCCCTCCCCATCTCTGGGGGGCTGGAGGAGTCACTCAAGAGTTGTTTGCTCACAACTGTATGTTTTTTGATTTTCCAGAATGTTACAGTTAATGAGATTGTCTTGGGTCTCAGAAGAAACTTTCACAGACTATGGGGACTTCTGAAGGTGGACTGATGCATTTTTACATTATGATATGGTTACAAACCTATGGGAGCCAGGTAGTGGAATGTGACAGTTCAAGAAAGAATGGCCCACAGACTTGTATATTTGAATGTTTAGTGAAGGGCTCTAATAGATCTGGGCATGGAAAACACGGCTCTTGTACATCACTATCTTTGCCACCATGATAATCCACTAAACCTTTGAAACTCAAAGCAAGCCCCAATTAAATGCTTTCTAAGAGTTGCCTTAGTCACGGTGTCTCTTCACAGAAATGGACAGTGACTAAGACAGCTTCATTCATCTTCAGCTGGAGCAGTTTGACCTGTGTCAGGGCCCAGAGGCACCAGCCTCTATCAAGCTTTCAATGTGGATGGACACTAGCACCCTCCAGGAACTGCTATGCCATCAGGTGCCCTGGGGCTGCATCTCTGGTTCCTCTAACCTGAGGTTTCCAGCTTCTTGGACTGGTGCAGAGGTCAGAGAATACCTTGCAGAAGTCTTTCTCTCCTTCCATCATGTAGGTACCGGAGATAAAATTGAGGCTGTCAGGCTGAGTCCAGACTGGCCTGAGCTCGAGATTCCCCTACTTCAGTTTCATACATCCTTGGATTATAACATATTCTCATATTCAAGTTAATTGCATTATTATTTTATTTAGTTGCCACGTTTAGAGCTCTTTGAATGTAACTGGCCTCCATAATCTCCTAGTGAATGGCACTACTAGGAGGTGTGGCCTTGTTGGAGGAAGTGTCACTATGGGAGCGGGCTTTGAGATCTCTTTTGCCCAAGCTTCCCTTAGTGTGACTTTCTGTGGCCTTCCAGTCAAGATATAACCAGTACATCTGCATACCGCCATGCTTCCTGTCATGATGATGGACTGAAGCTCTGAAAGTGTAAGGCACCCCAATTAAATGTTTTCTTTATAAGAGCTGCTGCGGTCATGGTGTCTTTTCACAGCAATAAAAAAAACCCTTAAGACATCAACAAAACTGATAAAGTATGTGAAATTGGCTTCCAAAGTATACTCCAGGCACTCTTGTTTCTGTACATTAATAGTTATTTATTTATTTATTTTTTTAAGACAAGTTTTCTCTGTGTAACAGCTTTCCTGGAACTGAACTTTGTTGACCAGTCTGGCCTTGAAAAAACAGAGATCCAGATCTACCTGCCTCTACCTCCCGAGTGCTTGGATTAAAGGTGTGCCACCACTGCCAGGTACAATAATAGTTAAAAGTGTGACCCTTAAAAGATCATTAAATATTGGTGCTCTTCCATAGGTCCTGAGTTCAATTCCCAGCAACCACATGGTGGCTCACAGCCATCTATTATGAGATCTGGTGCCCTCTTCTGGCCTGCAGGCAGAGCACAGTATACAATAATAAATGAATCTTAAAAAGGAAAACAAACAGGCATCCAAGGAGTTATAATAAAATACAATACAATAAGCCAGAAGGTAGCAGCATACCATTTATTTATTTATTTATTTATTGACAGGATTTCTCTGTATTGCCTTGGATCCTGTTCTGGAACTCTGTAGACCAGGCTGGCCTTAGACTCACAGAGATCTGCCCGCCTCTGCCTCCCAAGTGCTGGGACTAAGGTGGTGGCACTCCTTTAGTTCCAATACTTGGGAGGCAGAGGCAGGCAGATCTCTGTGAGTCTAAGGCCAGCCTGATCTAAAGAGCTACTTCTAGGTTAGCAAGGGCTACACAGAGAAAATCCTGCCTCAAACCCCTCCCCAGAAAACAAGCACAAATAACACAATAAATCAAAAACAAACAAATTGGATAAAACAATCAAATAAGAAAAGGAGCCAAAGAAAAATCACAAGAAATACATACAGATACAGAGATGCATTTAGGAATCCCATAAAAACACAAAACCAAAGATGGCCCTGAGTTAACTGTGCTGGCCACCTGGCTATGGGGTCTGCCCGAAGAGTGGTTTGTTCCCCAGTAGACTTCCCAGGAAAGAACCAACTTTTCATTTTTGAGTGGCTATCAGCTGGAGATAGTTCATGGGTGGGGGGTGGGGTATGTATCACAAACAAACTTTTATTTCCACTCATAAAGCAGACGACAAAACTGCTGTTCTCTATTTTTATTTTTTTCAATTTTTCCAACACATGAACTATATAGCTCATTTTCAGAATTTTTTTTTTCAGTGCACTTCACAGCAGAAATGAAAAGGGAATCATGAAAATGGTTATACACAAACCAATCCTTTCACTTTACAATGTGCTGAAAAACCATTGCTGATGTTTTTACCCTTCTAAGACAAGAGTTCCTCAGAGCACAGTCCGCCGCCTGGCAGGCACGGCCACTGAGGGACAGGGCGCGTGGCTCACCGCCTGGAAGACCGTGGTCAGGACTGGGTAAGGCACCACGCTGGGACAGAGAAGGTAGCTTGCGGTAACAAGGGTCAGCACCACGAGCGGGTGCTCAGGAAACACTCAGATAAATGAAAACCATAATTAGCACTGTTCTGTTCATTGCCAGCAACTCTTCAACCCCAATAAAATACCGATTAGAAAAACCAATTTGCACTTGAATGCAAATTCCTGCTTTTTATTTCATACCCTTTCTTCAGCATTTAAATTTCCTTGAAAATAAAATAAAACCATACTTTATGTGCACTCAGTCACAGACATAATTGAATTACCGACAGACATGAACAGGTTTTAGTTTTAACTTTTGAGTAAACAGAGGTCAGATAAAGCAAACTTACTCAGGATAGCACATAATACTGGATATGAACCTACAAATGAAAATAGGTAAGGAAAAAGTAACAGCTGTGTTTTTTAATATTTGCTATTTTTTTAATGCCTCAGTTCTTGAGAAAGGCCAAAATCTCATATTGACATGAACACATTTTTAAAAAATCGTCTCTTAAGTGTAATATTTAATAAAACTAGGTATTGAAAAATGTTCTGAAATTTTTCAAGTCAATTCTGTTTTCAAGTATATTAAAATGCTCAGAAGAAAAAATCCCTCCATGGTTACAATCTAATTATAAATAGACTTTTAAAAGAGAGTTCCAGCAGAGCAGGTGGTGGGCTTCCTTGGTGCAGACACGGCCTCCGGAGGGAAAGAGGCCTCGTGATGCGTCAACACCGACTTCAGGCACGATGGCTGAATCCACTTGTAGGTCACCTTCGTCTCCCTCTTGGTTGGTTTAGAAGAGCAGTGAATACTTCAGAAATGGACAGAAAGCAAAAAACTCTGCAAGAGACTTTAGTTTTCAATACAAAGGAACCACAGTCACCGAGTTAGTTCTCGCTGCTGTCATCTGTTGCCCCCATACAAACCAGGGGCTCGAGCAGCTTTCCGACCATGGACCAGATAAAAGACAACACATGTACTGGTGGGGTGGGAGGCTTAAGATGGTATTGCTCACGTTGGTGAACAGGCTGTCAGAGGCCCATCACGCATCCTTTGGTCTTGCTGCAGGGTGATGGGCTCGAGTAGGTACATTCGTGTTCAGCTAGTTTCAGGCTGTACAATTAGGAGGCAGGTCATTCAGTGCAATGACTTCATCTGAGAGGGCTTAGGGTACACAGAGGAGAACCTCATTTGGTCCAGTCTTAGAAAGCATGTGTCACTCTGCTGGTTGTGATGGGATTACTTTCCAAAGGGGTTTGTGATAAACCCAGCCATCTCCCTGAAACAAGTAAAAGGGATTAAAGCAGCACTCTGCCAGCATCTCCAGTCAGAAACCTAGCCAGGAGCAACAGCAAAATGGAGCTTCCCAGAGACCCAGACCATGCCTGCAGCTTATGGGGACACTCCAGTTTGAATGTAAATGGTCCCTACATTCTGATGGTGGTTAAAGGGGTTCAGCAACCTTTCACAGGGGGCAGTGAGCCACTGGAGGACTTCAGGTCTGTGGGGGATTCTGCCCAGCTCTGCCTTCTAACGACCTGACTGACAAGATGACAGACACAATTAGCCTTGTCAGGTGCCCAGCATGCCCCTGCCAGCCACCAAAACAGACTACAGCCCTAAATAGTGAGCCAGAATGCAACCCTCCCCCAATTCAGTGTAAGGGACTTTGTCAGAGACAAAACGAAAGTAACTGCTGTGTGGAAATACCACTTCTGACTGTTGGACACGTAATTCTACAGAGGTCACCTATAGCAATCCTGTGGTGATGATGCAGAAAAGCAGACTGCAGCAGACAGACGATCAGGAATGTGGCAGTGCAGGCCAGGGAATGAGGACTGCAGGCCTGTGTTCACATGAGCTAGGTAAAGTCAGGCCTGAACTGTCTTTATTCCTCACCTCTCTTTCAATTTACAAATAATTTAACAGAGCCAGTCAGGCACTGGACATGTTTTGAGTAAGCTGTGTCTTTGACCGCTGGGCCCTGTTTTAGCAATGAATCCCAAAGATGGGTTTATGCATATTTACCAAACTTAACCCCACCCCCCTGGTCATTTGTACCCATTCTTTCACACTGCCTTGTGCCTAGAAATCCCTGCTTGTTGACATCAAATTCAACACTGGGTTTACTCTCTGCAACTGGTTTTACTGGGACATCCCTTCATGTCACCATATGAAACCATCTGGTCTAGAGACCTCAGTATGTACACTGTTCTTTGTCTGCTAACCACATTATATAAAGTCATATGAAACACTGATCACATGCTACCCAATCACCTTACTTTATACACAAAACAGGCTTTGAACTTCTGGTTGGTGGCACACAGCTATAATTCCAGCAATTGTAGGTTGAGGCAGGAGGATTGAGTTTGAGTCTAGCAGAGAGGAAATGGAGGCTGTGAGAAGTGAAAGTTCTCACACAATATTTACCAAGCATCTGTGATATGCTAAGCTCTGTGGAGAATAGGGGGGACACAGCAATGTCTCTATACCCTAGGAGCAAAGAGCCCGCATGAGGACACAGCTCACAATTTAGGGCTGGCAACCAGCTTCTCGTGTGTGACCACACATCACCATCTAGTCACACACAGAGCAAGGACAGGCGCCCACACCAGACAACTCTACCCTGTCTGCTGCACTTGTGTCAAGCCTAGAACATGCAAGGGAAACAACAAAGGGACCCGGATCTGAGTCTCTATTTCTAAACTATGATTCCAGTGACAGTTACCAAAGAACATCATCTAGGCTAGGACAAACACATATTTCATTAAACTTGTTATCATTTTTTTTCATCTGCCTACCATCCCAGTGTGTGGGAATAAAGGGTCTGGCAAATGGTTTAGCAGTTAAGAGCACTTGCTGCTCTTGCAGTGGACCCATGTTTAGTTCCCAGTACCCTCACGGGTAGTTTACAAGTGTAACTCCAATTCAAGGAGCTCTGACACCCTCTTCCGGCTTCCTCAGGCACTAGGCACATATGTGGTATACATGTACACATGCAGATAAACACTCATACACATAAAATAAACCTTTAAAAGATTATGAGGTAGGTTCTCAGTATCCCATACAAATAATAAATGGTAGTTTGGATGAAAATGGCCCCCAAAAGTTCAAAGGGAATGGCACTATTAAGAAGACGAGGTGTGGCCTTACTGGAGTAGGTGTGGAGGAAGTGTGTCCCTGGGGGTGGGCTTCAGGTTTCGGAAGCTCAAGCCAGGCCCAGTGCCACTGTCTTCTTACTGCCTTCTGACCTTCTCCAGCACCATGTCTACTTGTATGTGGCCATGCTTCCTAATGTGAGGATAATGGACTAAATCTCTGAAACTGTAAGCCAGCCCCAATTAAAAGCTTTCTTGGAATCAACATGTTAAAAGGAAAGGAACAACTTCATGTTGGTTCCAGGAAGGTTACCTACCAGGTTAAGTGACAAATGACTTTACCTACTAAGCTATCTCACTAGCCTCATCTCTACTTTTTTATATGAACAAATAAACATTTGTAATTGCTACTCAAAATTACATCCAGGTAACCTGGGTTAAAGAAATAAGAACAACAGGAACATATCTATCTATTGTTAAAGAGTAGCTCTGGGCTGAGCAGGGAGTTCCTGTAAAACAGGACCTAAAGGGTAGCCCTAATCCACTGATCCACCCACTCTCCCATCGACCCATTCATTCTTCCTCCATTGATTTTTTGAGAAAGGTTTTCACAGATTATCCCTAGCTGGCCTGGAAGTCTGTACCAAGCAGGTTAGCCTAGAAATCACAGAGATCTGTCAGTGTATCCTTCTGCCTCCTAAGTGTGTGCCTTAAAGCATGCACCATCATGTCCAGTAGTACCCTGACATTCTTGCTACTAACATGACATGTGCCATATTACCTTCATATTAGCGCATGTGAACCCCTCTGCTCACAAAAAAAAAAAAAAAAAAAAAAAAGAGAGAGAGGAAAGAAAAGGAAATATAAAAAAATAGCTGGTAAAAATTTAGAAAAAAGGTACAGAAGCTATTAAAATGTATTATGGAATTTAAAAAACAAAACCTTTTATTACTGTATGTGTAAATGTCCAGTCACGTGTGTGCAACAAGGCACATATGTCAGAGCACAACCTTTGAGAGCATGCAGGTGGAACAGGAGTTATAGGTAGTGTAACTAAGAATAGTCGTCCACAAGGGTAATAGTGCTCATAAATACAGTTACCTCTCCACTCCTAATGATGGATTGATTTTTTTTTTGTTTTGTTTTTGTTTTTTCAGACAGGGTCTCTCTATATAACTTTAGAACCTGTCCTGGAACCAGCTCTGTAGACCAGGCTGGCCTCGAACTCACAGAGATCCACCTGGCTCTGCCTCCAGAGTGCTGGGACTACAGGTGTGCACTACCACCTCCCAGTGTGTTTTTGATTGTTATACAGTGTCTGCTGATGTTTGCAAGACTTGTTTGGTGGTAATTTGGGCTCTAGTCAAATATTTGAACTTTTTGGTTCTGGTGATCAAACCCAGAGCTTTTTAAAATGCCAAGTGAATACTGTACCACTGAGCTTTTCTTGCAGCCCCTCATAAACATTTCTGTGCAGCAAGCCCATATACTGTAAAGAAACTTATGATAATGCATTACTGGCTTTCTTTCTTTATGCCAATTATCACTACATCTAACCACTTCACAACTTCTGCATGGCCAATAATGTTTCTCCTGTCACCCTTAAAATGTTATTTGAGAAGTGAACAGAGCTTAAGATGTGATGCAAAAGATAGTCAACTATATTCTGCACCTCCTACTATTAAACATTAGGTTAGCATTTTAATTTGTGGCCCACTTTAATCTCCATATATTTCGCTGATCTGTGGGAAAGCTGTATTACTTGGATAAATCATGGAAGGCTCATGAGAATGCTCCTAGTTAAGCTAAACTGTGTGTGTGTGTCCCTGTTTTAAAAATTGCATGTATTTATTATTTTGTGTGTGTGTGTGTGTGTGTGTGTCTGTGTCTGTGTGTCTGTGTGTATAGGTCAACTCTGGGAGTCTGTCCTCTTCTTCCACCCTGTTGATCCCAACCAACAACTCAGATCAGTGGTCTTGGTGACAAGTGCCTTACCCACTGGGCCACCTTGAGGGCCATCTACCTTATTTTTGAGGCAGGGTCTCTCACTGAAGTTGGAGCTCTCCGATTCACTGGATTGGTTGGCCAGCTCTGGAACCACAGCTCTTTATGTGGGTTGTGGGGGTCTGGACTCAGGTCCTCATGTTTACACAGCAAGGTCTTTGCTGTCTGGCCACCACCCCAGCCCCTAGCTAGACTGCTTTAGAAACAAAGATGTACAGGAGCCAGTGACTCAACATGACTTAGGTAAGCCAGAGTTCTGTCCGAACGCATGCAGAACATACCTCTTTAATAAAATATTTGGTTTTCCAGGGTGTGCCTGTTTCAGTCCGATGTCTTTCTTCAGTTCTCTGGCGTTCTTCCAAGGTACGTTTGTGTTCTGTGGCCTTGTCAATTTCAGATTCCCTCAGAGAATCTGTTACATTTTTCCACAATCGTCTACAATTAAAAGTGGCCTATATTACAAGCATTCTTTTAAAAGGGATAATTTAAAAATCCCAGTAATTTCTTCCTTCTTTTTTCTTTATTTATTCTGACCACAGTTTCCCCTTCCTCCTCTCCTTCCAGCAGCCTCCCCCTAGTAATTTCTAAACTACAGATCTACATCTCACAGCTGTGAGTTTCAAGAGCAGACAGGGCCCTATTGTTGACACCCAGACTGATGCAACTGCTGATGGATTCTAAATGAACAAGTTCAGTTAAGAAGCACTTCCTCAAGTTTCCTAAAAACAAGATAGCTGTTCTTAGGAAACTTACAAAAATTAACAAGTGACATATTTTTTAAAAGGGTGAAATGTATGAGGCTGAAGATATGGCTTGCCCAACACATGTGGTGCCTTCAGTTCCCAGCTGCACATAACACCAGGCATGGTGGCGCACCCTTTAATCCCAGTGCTTAGGAGGTAGAGGCATGAGAATGAAAAGGCTATACAGAGAGTCTATGGCCAGCCTGAAGCACAAAGAACCCCCACAACACAAAGAGAAGACAAATAGTCCAATAAAAGACAGTATAACCACTAGTGCTCCATACCTATTAGAATATAGGAGACACACAGTGGGGGCTGTGAAGAGACTGGAAGTGGAATTCAATACCAATGGGAATGTAAAACAGAACTCTAACTTTGGAAAATAGCAATTTTGGATATTTACCCAGGAAAATGAAAATGCATGCCCACACAAAAGCTGGTCATAAAATGTTCACTTTTATGATCCATCATAGCTTCAAACTAGTAATGTGTATCAGCTACAGAATGGATTTACATACCCACAATGGAATACTATTCAGCAATTAAAATAAAGAAACTGACTACTGATACATGCTGTGTGATAGCTAAGGGAAGAAAATGGACACAAGGGCCATATATTATATGATTCCACATATAGAAGATACCCAGAAAAGGCACAGACAAAAAGTAGATTGTAGATCTCTGGGCTATGAGTGGGAGTAGGAAGTCGTTGTGAATAGAACAGCTTTCAAGTTTTGGACAACAGAGGCTGTTTCAAAAACACAAAGTAATGGGATACAAGTAAAACAGCCTTTAAAGGAAAAACATACTGTATTAAACATTTCGGGAAACAAACAAACAAACAAAAAAAAAAAAAAACATGCTGATCTAAATCAGGAGTTACACTGTGGCCACTGGTCATTTTTGTCCCCCCCCCCCCAAAAAAAAAAAAAAACAAAAAACAAAAAACAAAAAACCTTACAACAATGTCCAGCTATTTACTAACAACATGTTCATGGCTCTCTTGTTACAATGGTAGAATCAAGCAGTTGTACCATCTGCCCCATTAAGCCTCAATAAGTCTCTGCCCAGGCATAGACACTCACAGCACATGCCACGTGAATTTGATCCTCAGAACCAGGGGGACGAGATGGGGTAGGGGGCACCACCCAACACAGGAGGGGGAGTGTGCACACACTGCTAAAAAAGTCTCTGACTCAAGTGTTTCCTTTAACATTACTAGGAAAAGAGATTTAAAAATGACGACAAAATAGAAAAACAGCACTATAAAGAATAGAAAACATTTAAAAAAGAAATCATTTTTGTTTAAAAAAAAAAAAATCAATGAAACCAAAAGATGGTTGAGTATAATTAAATCTTTAATCACACTGATCAAGGGGGGGAGATCTAGTATAAAGAATGAATCTGGGGGCTAGATCAATGGCTCAGTGGTTAAGAGCACTGGCTGTTCTTCCAGGGGACCTGGGTTCAATTCCCAGCACCCACATGGCAGCTCACAACTGTCTATAACTACAGTTCCAGGTAATGAGTCTGGGACATCACTACATATCCTATATAGATCCATAGAGGTAATAAATACTAGTAACTGCCAATAAAATGATAAATTAGATGAACCAATTTCTTTAAAGATACAAATTAGCACACCCTTAATCCCAGACTCAAGTAGATCTCTGTAAATTCCAGACCAGCCAAGGCCATGCTCTAGTGAGACCCTGACTCAAAAAAAGATGGGTAACTGTGAAAGCCCTATACACTGAAGATAAAAATTAAACTTTCCTCCAAAGGAAACTACTGGTAGACAGCTTCAAAAGACAAATACAAAATTAGGAAATACCATTCAGCAGTGTCTCTTCAATGTCAGTTTGATAACAGTGTCTGTTTCTACATTCAGTCTACTGTGATAGTTACTTTAGTGGAAGCAGACAAAGAAAAACAGGCTTAGAAAGACCCAGTTGCAAAAGAGTTTTTCTTTTTTTTTTAATTTTTCTCAAGACAGGGTTTCTTGTGTAGCTCTGGCTGTCCTGGAACTAGTTCTGTAGACCAGGCTGGTCTCAAACTCACAAAGATCTGCCTGCACTACCACCTCCCAGGCTTGCAAAAGAGTATTTTAATGAAATTGTCAAGTAATTCAGATCTTTGGCGTTACGTGAAAACATGGCCAGTGGCGGTGTGCTTTTGGAATATTTAATTTGTTACTGGGGGAGGGAGTCACACAGTGTGCTGTGGGGGTTAGAGGACAGCCTTGTGGAGTTAGTGCTTTCCTTCCACCTTTTACATGGGTTCTGAGGGTCAAACTCAGGTTGTCAGCTGTGCATGGCAAGTGCCTTTACCCTCAGAGCCATCTTAGGCAACTAGGAGCTTTCCAGGTTAGTTTAATGTAAGAGACAAAATCTTGCCAATTACTTTTCATACTTGTTATTATATACCATACAATGTCATACTGGCAGGAGTTTTCAAATTAAATAAATCAGACCGACTTGTTCATTTTATAGATGGCAAAGCTCATACAAACTGCAGCGTGACTCGTGAAGTGGCGTAACTAGACTGCACAGCGCTCCCGATCTTCCTGCCTGGGCGAGGGGTGACCTACCTGGATTCAAATGGAGCCTGCTTCTCCAGAGGCCTTACTCTCTTCTTTGTCACAGCCAGTTTAGTCAGGTCCACGGACTTGGTCTCCCCGCTGCTGTAGGTGAACTCCAGAGTGCTGTTCCACTCCCCCTGTGCCCTGCACACCACAGTGTTGGTGACATTGTGCTTCACTTCAGCGGTGACTCTAAAGCGGTGGCAAGCAAAGGACACAGCTCAAAAACCCACTTTAAATTAGCTACTGAGCACATTTCAACCTGTCAGCCCCTAAGTCAGTGAAAGCAGTCCTGTGCCAGGTCCCTTGATGGCTGTTCAGGCTCATGGGTTTTATTCTACAGAAAGAATATTAGGCATCAGACTGGACTTCGTTAGCATAAATGGAAAATCATGCCTAATGTGCTACTAGAGTCTAGAAAATGTGACAGCACTATAATCTAGCTCTCTCCCACTGGCCCATCAACCCAAAACATTTACAATTCTAGAGATCAAGCACCCAATACTCAAAAGTGGTTAAAGGCAAAGCATGTGCCACCATGCCAAGCCCAAAAAAACTATTTTAACTTCAATAAAAAACCTGGGTGAGTCATTGAGAGTTAGAAAAATATGAAATACAATTAAGATTATAAGTTCCATGGGTAAAAGAGAAAAGTGAGGAGTAGCAATCTATGAATGTATATGTAGTTCATATGTATGAATGGAGTCATCCAGCTGCCAACAGACAGCTGTGCTGAGGCGGCTCAGGGGCTCAGGAGGAAGGCACAAAGAGAAATGGCTCTTTTGTTTTACAAGACAGGATTTTTCTATATTGCCTTGGAAGCTGTCCTGGAACTAGCTCTTGTAGACCAGGTTGGCCTCGAACTCATAGAGATCTGCATGCCTCTACCTCCCAAGTGCTAGGAATCAAAGGCATGTGCTACCACGACCCAGCCAAAAAAAAAAAACCCAACCAGCTCAAACATGTTTAATGAAGTGTATGTTTCCTATAGAACAAAGGTAAGTTCAGAAAGTCAGGGAGAGGGTAGAGGTTAAAGGTCAAGGTATAATGAATGTCTAGAGCCTGTGATTTATTTCAGTCCAAAAGAGAACTTGGAAGACTCAAGGAATGAGGTGGCATTTGCCATGTGTGTACAAGGCAGGAAGCCAGGAAGGAAGGAAGTGAGCTGTAAACTTGGAGCTCAAAGCAGGTTGGCAAAGAGCCCAATAAAGGAAGGGCCTGTGAGCCAGATCTTGGGGGCCAAGGTGAATGATGGTTTGGAGTGAAGAACAAACATTCAAAATAGCAAGTTAGATATGGCTTACATACATATCACCAGGCATACACACACGTGTGCATGTCATGTGTGTGCTTGCACACAAACACACACACAAAATAAAAGTAAAAATTATTACTAGTGGCCTAGTACACAATGGGAAACAGGCCTTGGTAAAGAGAAAAAAAACTCTGCAAGTATACATGGGAAAATCTCTAAAATCTAACATTGAACAAAATAAGCAGGGTATAAAAGACAACATATGTATGATATAATTTATACGGGGTTTAAAACTATGTGTGGTGTTAGCAACCAGCACAGTGGCTACCCAAAGTGGGAGGGTGGCAATGGTTAGCCCAAGAGAGGAGGGAGAAACTAACAATCAAGAAAAAGTCCTCGGGGATGTTAGGAATTTACTACAGTGAGGTAAAGCTTTCCAGTCTGAAAATTCATGACTTTGTATGTTCCTGTATGGATGCTATTTTTAAATAAAGAATTTATAGGAAAACTACCCCATGCTTCCAGAACAGCCAAAGGCGTGAGGAAAGAGTGGGGAGTCTCAAGATCCTATCAGACACACTTGTTTGTGCGTCTGAGTGATCTGCAAAAGTGCTGCAGACAGAGGCTGACCTGCAGGAGAGGACACAGTGGAGAGGACACAGTGGCTGATTCCCAGAAGAAATCAGAGTCCACTGAGGACCGGCCGCTGGACGCGCACTTCCAACTTGTGTTACCTTACATTTAGACATATTTCTACCTATTTCTACCCTAGCTTGTAGTAGTGGCCTCCTTCACTGAGCTTGGAATCTGACTCTGAATTCCTTTGGTGTGAACTGTGGCACAGACCACATACTGGTTTGTTAGAAATTCTAGTTTACATGTTGTTAACAACATCACAGGAAAATAGGAAAACATTACATGAGTTGGCATGTTAACATTACTGTTTTAAAACTAGATCACAATTTCCAGAGTGCTTTTTTCCCTTTTGTGTGTGTGTCCATTTGTGGTTGTTAGCTGGGTATGGTGGCACATATCTGTGAGTTCAGGGAAAGACTCTTCTCTAAAACAAGTTCCAGGACAGCTAGAGCTACACAGAGAATCCATGTCTTAAAACACAAACCCAAGCCCAAACCATGTGTACTGCACATCTGTGTGCGTGTGTAAGCCCAAGGCTGTAGTTAGGAATCCTCTTCTGGTGCTTTTCCACCTTATCCTCTGAGGCAGAGCCTCAAAATCAGAGCTAAAGCTCTAATCAGTTTACTATAGGGATCCCCTCACCCTGCCTAAGGCTAGAGTTACAGGAAAGTCAACACACCCACCAGTATATGTAGGGTCTAAGGCTCTGAACTCCAGTCATCTTGCTTGTGTGGTAAGACTGTAACAGTTTTGCACACATGCGCGCACGTGCACACACACATACACCTCCATCTCCTCCACAGAAGACAAGGCAGAAAAAGAACAAGCAGTTACAATACAAGATCAAAGAGCAGAGCAAGAACCAGACACTACTAAAGCATTCTTACCGGTGCAGTTTGCCGCCATAAAACGGCTTAGTGTGAAAAGTGATGCTGGCTGAGTAGCCTGTTTTTGCACAGTTGACACCAACTTTGCCACCTAGTTCCACCCAAGGAACAGTGAGAATGGACCGGGCATATGCACAAGGCAGGGAAAACGTGTACTCTTCTCCATGCTCCAACAAACTAAGGATACCTGGATGTAAAAGTATGAGACTGGTTAATGTGTCTCCCAAAAAACATCCTTTTTCCTATCTGGAATAATAACAGACATTATTAACATTATTATTTTGTACTCTATCTTTTGATAGTATTGACTGCATTTAGTGGCATATCCAGTTTAGATACTGAATCACGGCTACTTTCATTGTGACCTTCCTGTTGCTCTTGTGTTTGTGGGACCTGTAACTGTTAAAGTGCAAGCTGTCACACAAAGCCCTGGGCTGGGGGGAGCTGCTGTGCAGCATCATGCTGAGACCAGCAGCTTGGCTGTCACTCATTCTGGTCAACATATGTTACAGACCCAAATATAATCTTTTCCTCGAGAACTATCATCATCCCAAGTTTTAATTGCCAAACTCTAAAGCTACTAGAGGTATAAGAGATCAAAATTGCAATTTTCAAACAAATATTCTGTTGGGGGCTTCTGTATCAATAATGTTATATTAAAGTAGCTAAAACATATAGAAAGGACTTATAATAGTAAATAACTGATCTGTATAAGATGAGACACACTAAGTATACCCAAGCTATGCCGCTACCTTCAATTTTATCTATTGTATTTCATTTAAGTGTAAGTATGTGTATACAAAGGCCAGAAGACAACCTTCGGTGTTGTTCCTCATCCACCTTTTGTTTTGGAGACAGGGACTTTTACTACCCTAGAACTCATCATGAAAGCATGGGTGACTACCCAGTGAGTCCTCGATCCACTTGTCCTTACCTCCCCGGCAATGGAATCACAAACTAGGGCCTTATTCTTTTTTTTGTTTTTGTTTTTCTTTGGGTTTTTCAAGACAGGATTTCTAGTTGTAGTCCTGGCTGTCCTGGAACTTGCTCTGTGGACCAGGCTGGCTTTGAACTCACAGAGATCTGCCTTTGAGTGCTATTATTAAAGGTGTGCATCACCACCACCCAGCCCTAGGTGGCTTATTCTTATAAGTTACAATATTGAAAAGTTTAGAATAATCAAAAATAAATGGAACTGGTTGTGGTGGCACACAGGAAACAGAGGCAGAAGGATTTCTGTGAGTTTAGGGCCATCCTGGTCTATATAGTGAGTAGTAGGCCAGTCAGGGTTACACAAAGACCCTGTTTCAACCAGGCTTGAATAAATATAGGGGAAGTAAGATAACAGAATACTAAAATCTCAGTAATTAAATTGATTTCCCTCTAATATTAAAGATCATAAATAACAAAAGCAAAATGAATGATCATAAAGCCCATTGCGATTGTATGTATGTGGGGGGTGCGTACATATCTGTGCTTTCATGTGCGCATGTGCATGAGGCTAGAGGCTAACACCCAGCGTCTTCCTGTAACAAGGCTGATCCTAAAATCGGAGCTCTGCTGGCCTCTGCCTTGGAGTGCTTCAGGTAAGCAGTGCCTACCACGCCCAGCTCCTACCTTCTTTTTAGGTCAGGTCTCTTACCTACCCATTGCCATGCCTGGCTTTCCTGTCATTGGTGCTAGGACCTGAACTTAGGTGCTCATGTTTGCAAGGCAAGCACCTAACAGACCAAGCATCTCATCATTTCTCCATTCCTTCATTTTATTTACTTGTTGCTAAGGGTAACAGATGGCAGTTTAATTTCCAAAAAGCTATGCCTGAATTCACGAAAGCATTAGATAATGAAGTTACTGTATCTCCCCTCACGATTCAAAGAGTTGAAACAGCACATGCTCCTCCTTACGTATTTGAGAAGCAGAGGCTATACTGCCAGATTATTCTGTTAAAAACTAGTAAGAACAGTTCTCTCCTCTTCTGGGAGCTCATGACAAAGGATGAGGTTCTATATATGCCCAACCTTCACAGGCCCATGTCCCATCACCTCTAGATTTCAACTAATCCTAATCTTAAGAATTAAAATTGAATATACAGGAACAGGAAAAACTATTAAAAGCCACTTCTAATTATCTGTCTCTGGATTAGTGGGCTAGTGATTCTTTTATTTCCTCCTCTGAATTTGTTTGTTTGTTTGAAACAGGGTTCCACTCTGGCTGGCCTGGAACTCACTATGTAAATCAGACATCTTTCCTGCTTTTGTCTCAGGAGTGCTATGACTAAAGGCATGAACCACCACGCTGCAATGTTTCTACAATAAAAATATTTTACAGGTGTGGTGTGCACACTTTTAATTTCAGTAAATTTGAGGCTGGTCTGGTCTTTAGAGTACCAGGCCAGCCAAAGCTACACACAGTGAGACCCTGTCTAAAAACAAACAAACAATCCAAAAATCTTTAAAATTTTAAAATATAATTTAAAGGAGAATTTCTATTTGTCCATAGTAATAGCATATGATTCTGGTATGTCCCAAGACACATTTTGGAGCAAACTAGAGCAAAAAAAAAAAAAAAAAAAAAAAAGTAGTACATGTAACATTTAAAATCTCTAACTAGGAGCTGAGCGTTGGTGGTACATGCCTTTGATCCCAGCACTCAGGAGGCAGAGACAGGCGGATCTCTGTGAGTTCGAGAGCAGCCTGGTCTACAGAGCTAGTTCCAGGACAGGCTCCAAAGCAATGCAGAGAAACCCTGTCTTGAAAAACCAAAAATCTCTAAACTAGGGCTGGAGAGAGAACTCAGCAGTTACAAGGATTGGATGCTCTTGCAGAAGACTTAAGAGGTTCAATTCCCAGTTCTCAACATGGTAGCTCACTGCCTGTAACTCCAGCTGTGGTTACTGCATGCACCAGGTGTACTTACATATTTCACACATGTAGGCAAAATACTCATATACATACAAACAAATCTCAGAAACCCTACAACTAATACCTATACAACCTTTCCAAATTAAACAAGTCCGATATAAAAACTGGGGAACAGTTTTCTACTCACCTTCTCCAACCATTGTTACACCTATTGACATGCCTAAGAATTTGCTTTTAGTCCAGACATGTGCATTTACACACATCTTCCTTTCTGTACATTCTGCATAAAACCCTGAGACTGGAGGATGATGGGAAACCTGCTCAGCAACAAATCTGACAGTGTAACAGTCTGAGGCCCCCTGGGTGAGAGCACCCTCCTGCAGGGGAGCATTATTTGTGAAGGCCGGGGTGGAAGAGCTGCCACTCAAACTGGATGCCATTTCGCTCCTGGGTATCCTCCAGGAGCAGTGGAAAGTTTCCCCAATGATGGGATTGTACGGCTTCTTAGCAATGGCTCCTTTTCGACCTTCATGAAATGAGGTAAGGTAGTACTCAACAAAGCGAATCATTCGGTCCTCAGGTGTGGCTCCATTGGTGATACTTATGAACAAGTCTGGATGAGACATGAAATCTGCATACATCTCCAATAACGAACGCTTCTCCAGGATAAATGTAGGAAGCACCACCTGCAACATCAATGCAAACCAATTATGAAGGAGAATTAATCAGCAAATATATCTGCAGATAATTATCTCTATCATCTAAGAGCATTTCATTGCAAACAAAAGGACTAGTCTTGTAACAAAAGACAAAAATAAAATGAAAACTAAAGCATGTTTAAAAGGAGATGAGACTCCACTAGCATGGTTAAGATTAAATATAAATTCAAGACAAAAAGACTGTTACACAGAAGGACTGACATATTCCAGAGCAGTATGGAATACTCAGGGGTCATGCTCTTGGGTTTCCACACTGCATGAATATTGTATTGGAACCGAAAGTATTGTATGAGACATGCCTTTCTCCTTTAGATTTAATGTTATTATTTTTAATTATCTGTGCATGTGTAGGTATGAATAAATGAGTATGGGTACAGTGGAAGCCAGAAGAGGATGCCAAGTTTCCCTTAATTACAGGTAGTTGTAAGGGCCCAATGAATGTTCTGGAAACCAAACTTAGGTCCTCTGCAAGAGCAGTACTTGCTCTTTACAGCTAAGCCATTCTCTGCAGTTCCCATATCCCTTTCTTCTAAAATATAAACTGTGGGAAGCTGAGCGTGGCAGCAAATGCCGATGATGTCAGCACTTGCATCACGAGGCAGGTCCCTTCAAATGTGAGGCCAACCAGCATGTGCTAGTTAGTTTTTGTAAACAGGACACAAAGCAGGATTTTTTGGGAAGAAGGGAGCTCAAGACACAAGAAAACTGTGTCTATTTGCTTGGTCTGAAGGCAAGTCTGTAGAGCATTCTCTTGATAGTGATTGATGTGGGAGGGCCTAGGCCATTGTGGGTGGTGCCACCCCTGGACTGTAAGCCCTGGATGATATAAAAAAAGAAGGCTGAGCAAGACACAGGGAATAAGTCAGTAAGCAGCATCCTCCATGGTCTCTGCTCTAGTTCCTGTCTCCAGACTCCACCCCCACCCCAAAGCACTGTGTGTCCTAGAACTCTTTGTAGACCAGGCTGGATTCAAAGGGATCCACCTGTCTCTGCCTGAGTGTACCAGCACTGCCCAGCCCTGTCTCCAGGTTTCTAGCCTGACTTCATGACAAACTGTGAGTTGTAAACTGAAACAAACTCTTTTTTTCCTCCAAGTTGTTTTCAGTCAGTGCTTTATTTATCACAGAGACAGAGGAGCAAACTAAGATACAGAGCTACACAAGACACTATGTTAATAAAACAAAGCAAACAAAGAACTGTAGGTGACAGACTAGCCCCACACACAGAGGCATTTGCTGCTCTTACAGAGGATCCAGTTTGGTTCCTAAGACCCATATGATGGCTCAGAACCGCCTGTAACTTCAGTTTCAAGGGGTCCGCTGCACTCTTCCGACTCCTATGCTGTCACTCACGCACATGGTGCACACATATCTCACGTGGTACACATATATATAGGTGAAACACTCAAATCATAAAATTAAATAAATAAATCTAATTTTTAAAAATTCCATTTCTAGCCAGGCATTGGTGGCACACACCTTTAGTCCCAGCACTCAGGAGGCAGAGGCAGGAGGATCTCTGAGTTCGAGACCAACCTGCTTTTCAGAGCTAGTTCCAGGACAGGCTTCAAAGCAATACAAAGAAACCCTGTCTCGAAAATCCAAAACCAAAATCCATTTCCTGAGAATGAGAAGGTCAAGGGTTGGGATGTAGCTCAGTGGGCAGAGTGCTTGCCTAGCACGGACAAGACCCAGGTTCACACAGGACCTGAGTTCATTGCCTAACATCACATAAAACTGGGCCCACACTGGTAATCTAAACACTTGGGAGGTGGAGGCAGGAGGACTCCAAGTTCAAGTTTTTAGTTAATAAAGAACAAGTAAGGACAAGTACATAATAGCCACTTGTCACAAAAGAGAGCTTTTCCACCTGAGTTACTAGAACACTTTTAGTAGGTGTTCTTATGTTTCATAAACCTCACTGCTGCTTTATGCCTTTTCAACCTAAAATCTAGTAAGGGACAGAAAACATCATACTTACAAATACCAGATAATCCCTCACCAGACTAGAATTACAACCACAACTAGAACCACAGCTGGCGAAATAAATATCTCTTCTGGACTGCTAATATGAAAACATTTTTGAGAGAATATTACCAACTAAAGTCTGAAGTGAAAGATTAATAGTCTCATTAGTTCCTAAATGCTGCCCCTTGGTGGAATCCTGATGGAACCCAATCCCCTTTGAAGTCTTTCATCAGGGGCTGTTAGATGGCTCAGTAGGTAGAGGGACTTGCATTGCAAGCCCGACGACCTGAGTTTGATCCCTGGGACCTATGATTAAAGGAAAGAATTGACTCTTGCCTGCACATATCATATAAATATACATAGCTTAAAAAAGGAAAAGCTCCTATAAAGCACATTAAATCTAAGTTAAAACAAACAACCTCCCCAAAACCAAACATATAAAAAAGAACAGTGTTTTTATCTTTCCAGTGATGAAAAATCAATTCTAAAGGCAAAAAGCTTTTGATTTAAAGTTCCATAACAAATGTGCATGGGAAACAATCTTTCATCTCTACATTTACAGCCTGCAATGGAACCCAAATGTCAATTTGTAGAGACATCTAAGTAGCCCAGGCTAGTCATGAGCTCCCCATCCTCCTGTTTCGATTTCTCCTGTCAAGGATTGCAGATGTGAAGCTCTACGCTGGGCTGTCTATTGTCAGCAGAGAGGCACACGAAACAGCCCTGGCCTCCCAGGCACCTGACCTGGAACTTACTCTCGTTAAATCCATGCCCAGCTTGAGCTGTGACAAGAGATGCAGGATAACACTGCGCTGCTCCTCCACGGCCCCCAGGTCATCTTCCTTGTTGTCATAGGTATCCTCTATTTCATCATCTGCATCAATCTCTTCAGGTTCCTTAATATGGAAGAGAGCAGAATCCAGTATTTAACATTTACTAAGAAAAAACCAGTTCAGCCTTGATGACATTTATACTAAGTCTAAACAAATCAGTGTGGGCAAAACCCTTCTGAAAATACAACTCCCATCATCAAGCCAGGAAAAACATTTCCTTTGAAGAGACCATAACTGCTGGTACAGAACAGATGGTGCTCATGTGACTTTTTTTTCCTCTCCCTCCTTGAGACATAGTCTGTGTAACCATAGTTAGTATGTATCAAAACTGGCCTCAAACTTATGGCAATTCTCCTGTCTTAGCCTGAGTACTGAGATCACAAGAATATGCTGACATGCCCAGCTAAAATATATTAATTTTGCAGAAACAATATTTTTCAAAAAGAGCAAAGAATGTCCCCTGAATAAACTCAGCTTTGACCCTAATCTGGAATCCACTATATCTTTTAAAGTGATTTTTGTCTGTTTTGAGAAAAAGTCACTTACTACAGAAGGCAAGCTGGCCTTGAACTCAGCCTCTCAAGTCTTGGAATTACAGGCATAAGTCACCAAACCTGGTTAAATTCAGGAGGTTTTGTTTTAAATTTTTATTTATTAATTAAAAAACCTATATCTTTTATCTGTGTGTGTGTGTGTGTGCGTGACAGGCGCGCACACACACACACACACACACACAGGTGCCAGCAAAGGCCAGAGGCCGCAGATTCCCTGAATCTGGAACTGTGAGTCACCCAATTTGAGTGCTATGACTACACTCAGGTCCTTTCAAGTACAGTATGACCTCTTAACTACTGAGCATTTCCCCAACCCTAAACTGAAGAGTTTTAAGGATAAATATTTGTCCTTGTTTAAGCTAAAGCTATAAAGCAAAATATAAGTGAACGCACACACGTCAACTCTAACTATTGCAAACCTTATTTTGCTATTCACTCATGACGGAAAAGGTTTGTGATTGAAGAGATTCCAGATTCACATAAAAACTCTGTGGCCTGTCAGGCAGTCACAATGCCAACAAAAGTCCTTCATGAGGAGTTTTAATCAATGATCCCTTAGACAACTGAAAATGTATACATCCATCTCACTAGCTCCTAATGACTAAACAATTGCTTATTTAAATTTTTTAGGGTTTTTTGTTGAAGGTGAGGTTAGGGCTTCACTATGTAGTCAAAGTTAGCCTTACTGCTCAGTATTTTGTTTGTTTGTTCGTAAACAGTTTCAAATGGCCCAGGTTGGTCTTGAACTTCATATGTCTTTGAACTCCTGATTGTCTTGCATTCACTTCCCACATGCTCAAATTACAGACATGCATCCACTTGGGTTCTGACTGTGTGTGTGTGTGTGTGTGTGTGTGTGTGTGTGTGTGTGTGTGTGTGTGCGCACGCGCGCATGCGCGCGCGCCTGTCTGTCTATCTGTCAGTGTGTCTGTGTGTCTGTGTGAAGGCCAGGGGTTGATGTCAGAGATTTTCCTCTACGGCTTTTCACTTTACTTTTTCAGACTAGATCTCTCAATGACCTGGAGTTTACGGATTCTTCTAGGCTAGCTGGTCAGTGAGCTCCAGGTACCTGCCTATCTCCATCTCCCTACTCCTGTTCCCCAGCACTGCAGTTAAAGATGCATGGCTGCTGGGGAATCCAAACTCAGAGTTTCATACTTGCATAACAGAAACTGCCAAATGGGCCATTTTCCCAACCTTGCTGGCTTTTAGTTTTTTGCCAGAGTCTCACTCTGTATGTAGGTAGGCTAGCTTGGAAACTCACTTTGTAGTCCAGACTAGCTTTGAACTTGTGGTAATTCTCCTGCCTCAGCCTTTAGAGTGCTTGATTAAAGGCTGGGGCTACCATGCCTGTTCTGTGTAGCTAGACCAAAATCAAACCAAGCACACACAGACATGGACACAGACACACTGAAAAATCTCAAACACGCCAGGTGTAGTGGTGCAGGCCTTTAGTCCCAGCACTTGGGAGGCAGAAGCAGGTGGATCTCTGTGAGTTCAAGACCAGCTTGATCTACAGAATGAGTTCCAAGACAGGACTATTACACAGAAAAACCCTGTCTTGAAAAAACCAAACCAACCAACCAACCAAACAAACAAAAAACCCCAAAGACCAATCTCACTCAGGTACCAAAAAAAAAAAAAAAAAAAAAATTAAGAAAAACAACTATGAAGTTACAAGACAGTGAATTCTAACTGTTACTCTGTTTCATTATTATTATTAGTGTGTATGCTGTGAGTGCAGGTACACATGCGCAGGTCACAGGACAGTTTTGGGAGCCAGTTCTCCTCTTCCTAGGTCCCAGGTGCCAAACTCAGGGCATGAGGCTCACGAAGCAAGCTCTCACCAGCTGCACATCTCTCTGGCCAGGGTTGTCAGCATCCTTTTGCTGTAATTTTCTCCTTTTTCTCTATTTCTTTCCTTCAAAAAGTCTATAAACTCACATTCTGACAAGTCAATTATGGTCTGGTTTACCTCCTATGTTAAGACTGCATAGATATAGCCAGGCATTAGTGTTCCACACCTTTATTCCCCAGCACTTGGAGACAGAGGCAGGTGGGTCTCTGTATAAGGCCAGCCTGGTCTACAGAGCAAGTTCCAAGGCAGCAAAATAAATAAAATAAAATACTGCATCGACAAATTTTGTGTATTTACAGCAGAGAACCTTCTGTTTTTATGACTTGAGGAGCAATGCCAAGACTTTATGTCCCTCTTTTGATGAAGAAGCAGCCTGGAAGGAAGCAGCTACTGCTCTGGAGCCGAGATCCGCTGCACTCTACTTGAACTTTGCTCACTTTTTTTTTGTAAACAGTGGTTAGATGGCATGAAGTAGGTGGCAATGCCTTAACCATATGCATGTTGCTAGGCCCAAGGGCCTCTTCCATCCTTGTCAAGGAGAGTGCTAACCTTCTCTCCTTTCATACAACACAACTTTGTTCACTCTTAAAACAGGTGGAACTGACAGCCCTCTCCACACATGGACCAAATAAAACCATTATGTAAGGTTAAATAATTACAGGAGACCTCAGAGGAAACCCTTCTAGGTCATGATTAGGAATGCTCTGACATTCTGAAAGGTACCATTACATGAGGATGGAACTTGGGCTACAGATTAATAATGCAAACACAACTTCAGAGGATGGGTATCACTCAGAAGGAGCACATGCTCAGTTACCTGAGACCCTAGCACACTCAATCTCAGCACCAAAAACAAAACAGTAACGGTAACAACAGAACCCAGTTACTTTACAGACTTATCCTTCCCTACTGGAAAAAAACATTAAAGGAAAGCAACCAGGTAGAATACCTGTACAAGAATACAGTTTTCCATGTTTAAAGAAATGATTGCATTTATTTACTTACTTTGTATGTGTGGAGAAGTTGTGTATGTGTGGGCACATGTAGGGTATGGCATACACATGGAAGTCAGAGGACAACATGAGGGTGTCCTGAGTCACAGGGATTGAACTCAGGCTGTCAGACTTGACAGCAAGTGCCTTAACTTAGTGAGCATCTCACTGGCTCAATTTTCTTTGTTTTAAAACAAACAAATAATTTATTAGAATAGGAAAAAGGGGGATTTTATTTAATTTTTTTGAGAGGGGAACCTGCTATGTAGACCAGACTGGTCTGGACCTCAGAGACCAGTCTGCCTCTGCCTCCTGAGACTGGGATTAAAGGTGTGTGCCACCACTGCCCAGTGAATTAATTTTTTCTTATTTATATAATGGTACATATGTGTTTATATGTGTGTGGGTGTGCAAGTGCCATGGCACACATGCGGAGGTTGGAGGACAGCTGGTTCTTTCCACCCACCACTTGGGCTCTGTAAACAGAACTTGGGTCATGAGGCTCTGCAGCGAGTACCCTTATCCAGTGAGCCATCTTACCAGCTCAGGCTCCATGGCTTTAGTCAGGTTTGACTGAGGTTTACCCTCTCCCTTAGCTGACAGAAACTGTTTACTATACTACAGGCCTCTCGCTTGCATTCTCTGATACAGAATACACCTGTGGAACTTCTGGACAATAAAGGTCTATTCTGGTATGCTTGAGCAGCATCTAAGGGCTTTGACAATAACAACGGTCTGTGCTATTTTCTGTCTGTACTAGGTCATTTAGTCACCACTAGAAAGATTTGGAAATCTGGCACTCTCCTCCCAGATCCTGTGCCCTATCCCTTACAAGTCTCATTTTGATCCCAATATGCTCTTGGTTCTCATTTGGAATAACATGCTGGCCTATCTAACCTTTAGTTCATGGTCTGTCACTAGGTAATCTCATCTCTAGTCTGGCCCAGTCTCTCCAAAGCTATGGTTCCCTCACCTTAAGTGTTCTTCAGAAACATTACATAACCCCTCCTGTAACATTCAACATGCTCAGAGTCACAATAAACCTTGCTCAGAATCAGCTTTCTGACTAACAACACAATTTCCTGGAACTAGCTCCATAGCCCAGGCTGGCCTTGAACTCACAGAGATCTGCCTGCCTCTGCCTCCCGAGTGCTGGAATTATGTTGTTTAATCACATTTTAATTCCAAGTCATATCATGTAGTGACATAGTCCTTCTGTATCACTGACCACGCCCATTGGGGGGTGGAGCGATGGGTGGAGGTGACCTGAGGAAGGAGGTCGGAGGGGGCCAGGAAGGCGCTCTCTCTTTCTGGCGTGACTCGGACAGGAGAGGATCGGGTTGAATTCCCTGGTGTTCATCTGTCTAGGTTGTAAGTTATTTCTCCCTGAATAAACATCTATTCGGCCTATTTGTTTATCCTGATCCTTATTTACCGCAATAATATCATATGCCAATCTTCCATATATCCCTCTCCCAGGCACATAACCCTACTGTCTCTCACATTAAGACTAAGTCCTGCCTATTTCTTTGGGAGCATGGATCACACCACATGTGTGATCTCCATGGAATAATGCTGCAGGAAATACGACTCTACATTGAGTACATGACTAAAGTACATGACAATCCTGAGATTGGCTATTACAACGTAACTCTGCTAAGATAACTTTATCCTTATGACAGGCTCACAAGGCATTATCATCACGACTTTACAGGTGAGGAAGCTGAAAGCCCAACTTTAAAGATTTGTCTCCAAAGCATTTCTCTTCTGCATCACTCAGTATTTTTTTTTCCCTTTCTCTGGGGAAGAAATCACAAGAGTGTAAATCATATTAATGAAGGGAAATATTTTATCCTATCACCTGCTTGTTTTAGTGCACAGAAGTTGTGGCTGCATACAGATTCCACGCCTCTTCAATGAAATAACGATGCCTTCTCGTTTATGTATCTCCTCTAATTCCAGACAGCTTGGTAACTACAAGTGTGTGTCACTGAATGTTATTTACTTATTTATCCTGCTTTTCTGATTTTCAGCTCTCTGGCTCTAGCACCTTTTCATAAATTCAAAGTCTGTGCCAGGTTTGGACTAGTGTCTTATCTCTTAAGAAAAAACTTGCTGGTGTACAAATATTCATAAAGTCTGCATTATTCCTGACTTATTAATTCTATTTGGGACATAATGTAAAGAAATAATAAAAAATTGGGAAGGGAAATAATACTTAACAATAGTGTTATTTAGGGGAGAGGGAGTTAGAAGAAAAGGGCAGAAGAGGAGGGGAGAGGTGGGCATGATGGAGCAGAAAGACTGAGACAGGGGAAGAATAGAGGAGAGCAAGAAAAAGAGATAGCATAATAGAGGGAGCCATTATAGGTTTAAGGAGAAATCTGGCACTAGGGAAATGACCAGAGATCTACAAGGATGACCCCAATTAAGAATCTAAGCACTGTGGAGAGGCTGCCTTAAGTGCCCTTCCCCGATAGTGAGATTGATGGCTACCTTATATGCCATCCTAGAACCTTCATCTAGTAGCTGATGGAAGCAGAAGCAGACACCCACAGCTAAACACTAGCCGAACTCCTGGAATCCAGTTACAGAGAGGGAGGAGTGATGAGCAAAGGGGTCAAGACCAGGCTGGAGAAACCCACAGGAACAGCTGACCTGAACAAGGGGGAGCTCATGGATCCCAGTCTGATAGCTGGGCAATCAGCATGGGACTGGGGGTATTAGTTAGGAGGATGGGCAGTCAGTGGGGCCTCTAACGATGGATCAGTATTTATCCCTAGTATACGAATGGACTTTGGGAGCCCATCCCACAAAGAGGGATACTCTCTCAGCCTAGACAATGGGAAAGGGTCTAGGCCCTGTCCAAAATGATATGACACTTTGAAGACTCCCCATGGAAGGCCTCACCCTCCCTGGGGAGCAGAACGGGGATGGGCTGGGGTTTGGTGGAGGTGACAGGGGAGGATGGGAGGATGGAAGGTGAGGGAACTGGGATTGACATGTAAAACAACCTTGTTTCAAATTTAAATTAAAAAAGTAAAAAAAAAAAGTAAAGATATAATCGTGTTATTGCTAATAATAGGAAGAACAAGTCAGACATTCAACAACAGGGACATTAACTCAGTATCTTATTTTGACTTTCAAACATTAATTATATAGGCCAGACCAAAAGACAGAAAACAGCTTTTCAATTATCTATGTAATTATAGTAGGCATAAAAATTGCAGACTTGAACATAAAAGGCAAAGCAAACAAAACAAAAAAAAAAAGGACATAATTTTTAATAGAATGTCTACAGCAGAATACAACACTGTAGCTCATGGAAACACAAATTGAGCACCACTTTATTTAACTATTAAAGCCCTAGGTCAAGTGACACAGTAGCATCTGCAACAACTGCACTGGAAACCTTTCCCTATAGTCAGCGGTTTACAATCTCAACAACTGCACTGGAAACCTTTCCCTATAGTCAGCGGTTTACAATCTCAACAACTGCACTGGAAACCTCTCCCTACAGTCAGTGGTTTATAATCTCAACTGCACCGGAAACCTCTCCCTACAGTCAGCGGTTTACAATCTCAACAACTGCACTGGAAACCCCTCCCTACAGTCAGCGGTTTACAATCTCAACAACTGCACTGGAAACCTCTCCCTACAGTCAGCGGTTTACAATCTCAACAACTGCACTGGAAACCTCTCCCTACAGTCAGCAGTTTACAATCTCAACATCTGCACTGGAAACCTCTCTCTACAGTCAGCAGTTTACAATCTCAACTGCA
Organism: Phodopus roborovskii; assembly: GCF_943737965.1. Classification (NCBI taxonomy): domain Eukaryota; kingdom Metazoa; phylum Chordata; class Mammalia; order Rodentia; family Cricetidae; genus Phodopus; species Phodopus roborovskii. Next base: position 18,389,846 of record NW_026126469.1, on the reverse strand, counting down.
CCAGAAGCCGCTCCCTATAGTCAACAGATTACAATCTGAACAATTGCACTGGAAACCACTCCCTACACTCAGCAGTTTACAATCTCAACGCCATTTTAAACTTGTAAATGTAATAGCAAATACTAATAAATAAAGTTAAACTCACAGTGTAGTGTGGACCCATGTCTTTAATCTCAGCATTCAGGAGGCAGAGGCAGGTGAATCTCTAAATTCAAGGTCAGCCTGGTCTAAAGAGAGAGTTCTAGGATGGCCAGGGCTATTCCTGTCTCAAAAAAAAAAAAAAAAAAAACCCACCACAAAAAAACAAACAAACAAACAAACAAAACACAAAAACAACAAAAACAAGATAATAGGAAGCTGGGTGTGGTAGTGCCTGTGGAATGAGGCAGGAGGACTACTGATAGTTAAAGGCCAACTAGGGCTCTACAATTAAGTTCTAGGCCAGCCAAGGATAGTGAGTCTCTTCTTTAAAAAAAAAAAAAAAAAAAAAAAAAAAAAAATCAAACAAACAACTATCTGTATCAGACAAAGTAAAAACTAAAAGTGGGACATCATTAGACCTGGAAAATCCATGTTCAAGTTCAATTAAGAGCTTTTCCATAGCAAATGGCTTTCAAGTAGAACAACATTTAGAAGCTGTAAGAATGTTACTCTAGTATTCTATGGACACAAACGCCTTAACAATAAAAACAGCACTGTCCCTTTTCAAGGATTCCTCATTTCTTCCATCAAAACCAAGTTTTCATATTCCCTTACCCTTGCTAATACTCCAGACTCTGCAACAGACTGTGCTTCCGGGACTGCCATGGGCTTGCTGGGCTCAGTTGCAAAGGGCTGCTCAGCTCCATTTTTATAGTGGTTTGATAAAGGTATCTTTGGCTCCAACCACTCAATTGTCGGTCCTGATGAAGTAAGAGAAAAGTCTTGCTGAGACTCACTCATAATCTGGGAAGTTCAGCAGATCTAGATGTCATTAAACAATTTTGTTTTGACCCTATGAAACTAAAGCACTCCAACCCTCACTGAAAGGAGACAGCTTGCTCGACCTCATTAGCATGAGCACCATGATTGGGTACTTCACAACAGCGCAACTTGAAATGAGACACTAGGTGAAAGCAGTCTACCCTGAACAGGGCTGATCTTGCTTCTTAGACAAGCCTGTGAATCATGGAGTGAGCTCCCAAACAAAGGATTAGCCAGTGGTATTGATTATGTCCCTCTAATAACCAAAATGTATATAATTAGACCTTAGTGGGAGTCACTTCAGGAACCTGACATGGTAAACCAACATAATTTGTTTAAACTAAAGATTGCACTTTTCCAAACTAATCAAAATAATTCATTGGCTCTAATTTAAATAACATACACACAAACACCTTTTATTTAAATCATGAACAGCCCAACATAACTTTTAAACTGAAAACCTTTTCTACTGAATAGAGTTGACCTAGTAAAAGTCAGTGTCACATTTAGAGACCTGTCACCTTCTCAGTTAATGAGTCAATGGTCTCTTGTTACCCTCAACTAGTTTAACAAAGTAGATTCTATGCCTAATCAATAATGGAAATGTTCCATTTGATTTCAGAGGCTGATCTGGGTTTCACAGAAGCTAGGTTATGGAGTACAAGAATAAGGAATGCTGCTCAGACTACTAAAACAGAAATTAAAAACAGTAAGGCATTTACTAAGGACAGACTTTAGAAGAAAAAGAAATGACAAATTACCCAATAGGCACTAGGGGCTTTAAGATTGGAGGAATGTCCTGGCTAAGGTCATGGGCCTATTTTAAAGAAATGAAAATGTTCTCCTTCTACCGTAAAATAACTATTTTTAGTATCACCATACAGATTTTTTTCTAAAAATAAGACACGTGAGCACTAATTAAAAGGTCCAGTTTAGTGGCTACTTGGCTAACTAGGAACTATAATAAGATTCATTAAATCAGTCATCTGGTCACAAGGTCCCTCCAAATCAACACATAGACAATTGAGTCTTTAGATAACATATATTCAATCTTTATGGTCTAGACACAGTACTACACATTTGTCATCCTAGTGCTTAAAAAGCACATGCAGCATGGGATGGAGAGACTGCTCAGGAGTTAAGAGCACTGGTTGCTGTTCCAGAGGTCCTGAGTTCAATTCCCAGCAAGTACATAGGGGCTCACAACCATCTAATAAGGGGATCTGATGCCCTCTTCTGGCCTGCAGGTATACATGCAGAGCACTCATACACAAAATATAAATAAATGAAACTAACTAAAAAAAAAAAAAAAAAAAAAAATCAAGGAAGCAGGAGTAGCTGAGGTCAGCCTGGAATACATAATGAGTTTACAGCCAGCTTAGGCTAGATAGCAATATCTTATCCATGAATGATGTAACAAAAATATGACCTCACTTTTTCATGTCATTGGAGAGTTTGAATGGAAAGATAACTGTTTGCCCAAGTTATATTTTCATTCTGACGTGATTTTAAAATAAATTCTTACATGCCCAATTTGGAAAGGATGGCAGCTATGGTGAGAGCCACTAATGACAATGGATTAATTCCTCCAACTATCTATAAATCTAGTCTACAAAAAGTCAAACATTCACTTTAAAACTTCAAAACTTTGGTGATTAATGCAAATTTACGCATACCTCTTTTCTTAGTCATGAAGAAAACATAAAAAGTAACACTGTATTAATTTAAACTATACAAAAGTTTCACAATTGTTTTAAAAGATATATTATTCAATGAAGTATTTATTTAGCATTTAATCTAGTAACCAGCACCAGAGCTACCTGATAGACTTTTAAATAGTACAGACTAAAAATAAGATGTTTTGTTTTCCTAACAAACTAACTAAAATTAATTCACATTTCTTACATCAGGGTAACTTATCTAATGTTCAACTTAGGGGAATAACTTGAAGAAATCAAAGCACTCACCTAAGCGTGTAATACCACCCCAAAATTCCCCTATCACAGGAATGTAACTTGGAAAGTATTCTTGACATTTAGTAAAAACACATGATATAACAGAATACAGTACAATACTAAAGAGCAAATGAGCAGTGGACAGAGTTGGGAGTCAGGACACGCCCCCAGTGATCCTACCTTGATTACCTAGATACAAGAATTGAGAGGAATGCCAATATTTTAACAGAAACTGAGCTCTCCATTTACTTTCTGCCATGTTAAGTTTGAGGTCTAGAAAGGTATATTCAAAGATGTTAAACATTAGACCTAAAATTATTCTGAATTCCCAAACAGGACACATTCAGGAAGTTTGAATCAATGTATCACACTAGTGTGCTAAATAAAAACTGATTTTTTTTTCATTTTCAAAAAATGTTTTTCTAGCATTAGAATGATAATAAATACATTCTTTTCCATGTTTTGGCCAATGTTACTCCTACCTTTAATCTATGACTTACCTGAGGGCAGTGAGCCCTTCTGATGTGATGCATGCTGCAACTGGAGAATGTGAAAGCAGTCGTTTAAGCAGTTCATAGTTGCCATGGAAGTAGCTTTGAGCATCAAGAGGTCCTGGTCCAAAGAACTAAGAAGGCCAGAAGCAGGAAGGCATTCGATCCGTCTAATCAGGTCTCGCTGTTGTCCTTCAGCATGAGACATCATCTAAGGAGACAAGAGTCCTGTGGGTCTCACTCACATGACACAACAATGTCTGCTAGTCATTTAAATCATTCTATTCATTCTTTGAAGCATTTTCCAAGTATAGTAGTAAGACTTGGAAATTTATCTGAAATTTGCTAGGCTATTTTCTTGCTTAAAAAAAAGTATTTTGTGTTAATGGGTGTTTTTTGTCTGCATATATAAGTGTACCACATGTATACAATGCTCCCAGAGCATCAGATCCTTTGGAACTGGAGTTAAAGACAAGTGTGTGCCACCATGTGGGTGCTAGAGACTGAACGAGGTTCTCTGGAAGAGCAGCCAGTGCTCCTAATCACTCTAGTACCTGTTGGGCTATTTTCAATTAAATACTTACAGTATTTAACAGTGTTTATCAACGGAAAATTGTGACCTCTAATGACTACACTTTTTCTCTGGAGGCAATAAAGTACAAAATGCTTGCCACTTTCTGTTAGCAATATTAATCTAGCCAAGTTACCAGAAAGAACATTGCCAACAGCAGTACTGGATTTTTAGTTCCACAGCTAAAATTAATTTCCAGTCTGTGCCCTCAATCACTTTCCTCTTACACTTTAGTCAGGCTTGATGTGAACAACCGTGAAAGCATGATGCTCACCTGCCTCATCCCGCACCTAACTTCCTAGTCAGCGTATCTTGATTTGTTGTTGCTGTTAGGTACATACTAGATTATAAGTTTTCCAGGAAAAAAAGACTTAATTAAGACATTCTTTGACTAGGAGGCTATCCAACACCACCATAACCCCCTTCATGTAGCCTTAGCTGTTCTGAACCTACTATGTAGACCAGGCAGGCCTTAAACTCACAGAGATCCACCTGCCTTTGCCTCCTGAGTCCTGGAATCAAATGTGTGTGCCACCACACTAAGTTCCTATCCACTTCTAACAGAGCTAATGGATAACAATTAATGAACAATGTAGTATTTGGAGAGGAAAACAATTGGTGATACTTTCAAGTGTAAGCAGAAGGCTCTCAGATTGCTTATCCTTGGAAGCTGTTAATTCACACACAAACTCTGTAATGGAAGATCTAGTGTTTAGAAGTTTTACTCTCTCCCCCTCTGTATGTGTGTGAGCGTGCACGTGTGTGTGCATAAGTGTGTGAGTGCCCACTCAAGGGCCAGAGGTTATAAAGTCAGGTGTTCCCTCCACTGCTCTCCACCTCATACCCTGGAGGCAGGGTCTCTCTCTGAACCTGGAGCTCCCTGTTTTTGTTCTCTGGCTTGACTACTGGCCAGAAAGTGATGCTTCTGTCTCTGCCTGTAGGTGTCAGGGCAGCATGCACAAAGAGCTGGCTCTTTGTGTGAGTTCAAGTGATCCAAACTCAGGTCCCCATGCTTGTAGAGCAGTGCTTTACCCTCTGAGCCACCTCCCCAGCCCATGTCCCGAATTGATACTCATAGTTTATCAGGGAGTTGGTGAAAGTAGAATGCACAATGGCCCTATGAAGCAAATCAAGTGTATTACATGAAACAGTTCCTAAAAACCCGAGCCAATGTCAAAGGTTTAAACACCTTTCCCAGAACAAAACAAACCACAAAAACTTCAAAATGAGAAACTGGACATAAAGATGTCTATACAAGCACATCTGTAAATGTAAAAGTACAGATGATCCAGGTACCTATGTTTTAAATGATCTATTAATTTGTTGAAATAGGTTTTCCTTTGTAATAGGTGACTGCCTGGAATTCACTATGTAGTAACCCAGGTTGTCCCCCAAACTTGTTGCAATTAGGGCTGAAGAGATGGCTCAGTAGGTAAAGGCACTGGCCAGCAAGGCTGGCAACCAGAGTTTGATGCCTAGAACACACATAAAAGTAGAAGTCAAAAATCTACTCATGAAAGTTGTCCTCTGACCTCCACATGTGCAGTGACATAGGAACATGCACACAAATATATAGTAGTTTTTTTTAAAGAAAGAAAGACAGGTTGGCAAGACATCTCAGCTATTAAGAGCACTTGCTGAACTTTCAGAAACCTGGGCTCAATTCCCAGTGCCCACAGTTACATGTAACTCCAGGGAATCCAATACCCTTTTTTGGCCTCTTCCAATACTGCATTTATGTGGTTCACATACATACAAACAGGTACACACATCCACATAAATAAGAATAAAATGGTAAAACTTTCACTTAAAAACAAACAAAAAAGTTTGTGATAATTTCCTGTCTCAGCTTCCCAAGCACAGAGATTACAGACATGAGCAACCATGCCTCGCTATGTCTTTGTATATAAACTTGGGAACTAATGGGGTTAAGTAGCAGAGAGTTTGCCTAACACAAGTCCTGTGTTCAGTTCCTAGTACTACAATACATACAAACACAAACACACATGTAGTGAGAGACTAATTCCCAAATAATCCAAGTGTATGAAGTACAACCACTTTGGAATACAGTTTTGTGCTATATAACAGAGCTAAGCAAATAAAACCAGGATTTAACAATTATTCTCAAGTACACAACAGAGGCATAGAGTTGTTCACCAACTCAAACATCCATCAATACTATATTATAGCAATGAAGAGACAGAAACAGCTAACATAGCAGATAGCAAATACCCACTGTGAACACAAAGACTGCTCCAAAGGAGTACTTACTGCGTAATTCTAGTTTGGGAAGTTTCTGGTGTTTGATCAGCGAGGAGAGGAACAGTGGTAGACATGAAAGAGCCTGCTAGTGGACTGATAATCCATTGTGTTGTTTGCTTTTGAGACAGAGAGTAGAGGCCACTGGAGTCAGTAACCCTGCCTCTGTGATGAGAAATGAAGGTTGAGGAAGTAGTTTCCAAGGGGGATGTGGGTCTGAAAGATTCTTCCAGTTCCCCTCCAGCACAGAAGTTAGTGTTCAGACTTCTCTCACTCCAGAGACACTAAGGGGAGAAGTATAGCTTGGACATTCACTTTATGCCTGGGTAAACTGACCAGAAGCCTCCAACATGACTTTACACCCAAAGGAGGCTCAGTAATAAGGGGCTGCCACTGCCCTGACACTGCCCTTGCCCACATGTTCCCTGGATCTGTGTGACAAGCATCTGCCCACCCTGGGCAGCCTATAACTTGACAAAGCTTGGTGGGAGAGAATACTCTTTAAGAGTCCAACATTTTCTATGCCTCATGTGCTTAATAAAAGTGTTAGGAGAGAATACAGTCTGGATGAGTCAACATTTCCTTACTAGTCCAATGGAAAAAAATGTAGGGTGTGCCCTTCATATGCTCCAACTTGTTTGCTGGAAGCCAAGAGAGATCAACAGGCTTTCATCTGTGACTCATTACACCCTGCTAGTCTTGGCACCTAGGAATAGCAGATGCTCTTCAAGTACCTCAGCTAGGAAGATTTGACAATTCTTTACAAACTATCTTTTCTTCCGTTTAAAAATTTTAATATCTATTCTTTATTTTGAGACAAAGTCTTACTATGTAGCTCTGGCTGTGCTAGAACTTACTATATAGACTAGGCTGGACTTAAACTTACAAAATCTACCTGTCTTAGCTTCCTAAATGCTGGCATTAAAGGTAATTTTAACCACAAAAGACCTTCCTGTTGACTTTTCTTAAAAAAATTAAACTTACTTAATTTTATGTGCCAGTGTTTTGCCTGCACATATATATGTGTAACACATGCATGCTTGATGCCTGAGAACATCAGAAGATGGCGCTGAACTCCCCGAAACTGAAGTTACAGATGGCTGTGAGCCACTGTGTAGATGCTAGGAATTGAAGCCTTGTCTTCTGCAATAGCAACAAGTGCTCCTAACTACTCAGGCCACCACTGTCTTTTAAAAAATTAAAGTTTATTACTTTCTAAGCTTATTCTATATCATTGTTATCCCTTTCCCCCCCTATGGTTGTGTGTAGTAAGATATCCACCCCAGCCACCCCTGTTGTACTGACCATGCCCACTGGGGTTTGGGGATAGGGATGGGTGTGACCCGTGAAGTCTAGGTCTGGGTCCAGATCTGGATGCTCTCACTTCTGGGTCAGAGACAAGAGAGGATCAGAGGACATCCTTGGAGTAGGAAGCCATGGAGGTCGTCTGTTTCTTGTGTAAGTGAATTCTCCCCAATAAACCTTAATCAGCCTGTATTGTGTCCCAGAATCTTACTGCCCACTTTAGTTGTGTGTTGCGTGTTATCCTTGAGCAGAGTTTCTTTAGTGCATTTCTCTATCTGGTTTATCTTATGTTGTTGTTGTTGTTGTTGTTACCAGTTTCTCTTTTTCAGCATGCTGGAAACTAAGCTCAGCACCTTTAGTGAGTGCTTTGCCATCCAGCTACACCTTTGAACTAACTGAGACACTAAACTTTAAGCCAACCATGGCCTAGTCCTGACTGACCTTCAGTGGAAGCTTCACCATAGAGAACAAGAGAGACAAAAGACCAGGGTCAGCAACCTAAATCCAAGTAGGCATATCTAAGCCCCACTGCCGGACATTAACCTCTATAGCAACTGCAAAGAATACAAGTGCTGTAGACACTGCAACTCTATACACAACACACTGTCAAGAGAGAGCCTCTTACAAAAGTCTTCATGACAGCTGAAGAGACTACTATCCTAACAGGCAATTCCAACCATAGAACACAAGAACACAGCAACGTCATATCACCTGAAGTCCGTAACTCTCCAGTACAAGATTCCAAAAACACAAAGAATTCAAAAGAATGAGTTTTTAAAAGACGAATGAAGCTGGGCCAGAGGTAGCACACATCCTTAGTCCCAGCACTCAAGGCAGAGGCAGGCAGATCCCTGTGTTTGAGGATAGCCTGGTTCTACAGAGAGAATTCCAGAACACTCAGGGTTACACACAGAAACCCTGTCTCAAGGAGAAAAAACAAACAAACAAAAAGTGAATTCCAAGAGAACGCAAGTTAAGAAGTGAGTCAGTCAGGGAAGACAACACAGGCTATGAAGAGAAGTTCAGTGAAGGCGTAGAGATTCTGAAAAGGAACCAAACAGAAATCTCAAAAATGAAAAGCTCAGCTGAACTCGCACCAATAAACTATATCAAGTGAAACAATACCAAGGTTAATGAATAATCACACTGGGATTTGTGGTGGCCCCCAAAGACCGTGGCTCTATTAGGAGGTGTGGCCTTGTTGGAGGAGTGTGCCACTGTGGGGGTGGGTTTGATATCTCATATATGCTCAAGCTACTCCCAGTGACTCAGTTCATTTCCTGTTCCTTTGGAACAAGAAGTAGAATTCTCCAGCACCATGTCTACCTGCTTGCCACCAGGCTCCTGAAAGCCACATATGAGATTTCCTGTAAAATCATGCTAATATTGGAGCAATAAAAAAGTGTTTCCTGAGGCATGGCTGAGAATTGCACATTATTCTTAGAGGTCATGTTACAACTTGTTAATATCCACTACTTAGAACATGGTTTTCAAAATGAATTTTGGTATTTGCTATTGTAAGAGTGAAGTCAGAGGTGGGCATGGTGGCTCACACCTTTAATCCCAGCACTCAGGAGACAGATGGATCTCTGAGTTTGAGACCAGCCTAATCTACAGTAAAACCCTGTCTCAAAAAAAAAAAAAAAAAAAAAAAAAAAAAGACTGAAATTAGGAAAAACTTGGGAGCAACCAAAACTCAAACAAACAATGAAAAGTGAATTCTTTAACATGTATTTATTTGTTTGTTTTTGCCATAGGTCTATGTGGCCCAGGCCTGACCCTGCCTCTGTCTTGATGTGCCATCACATCCAGCTTTCAGTCCCTTATTGATGGCAGCTGACTTAACAGTGTCTGACTTGCAGGCTCATACATTATTAGTTTATGAAGAAGGTAATGGTATTTCAATAGTCAGCAATCTTAACTTTAAGGTTTTTATAACTTTTGCCATATAAATTTTAATACCTAAAATCTAAAAGTTGAATTTTTGGATTATGTATGTATGAATTTTGACTATATGTATAAACTGATGTCCTATACCAAGTAGAGATGTCCTATACCAAGGTTTTAAAAATATTTTTTAACATTTATTTTTGTGTTTGAGGATGTATGTCTGAGCATAATATGCCATGCATATGTGTGGCAAACAGAAAACAACTTGTGGGAATCGGTTCTCTCCGCCACCATATGGGTTCTGGGGACCAAGCTCTGGTCATCAGGCTTCAGGGGCAAGCACCTTACATTCTGAGCTATCTTTCAGAACTTCGAATAGTTCCTTGGTGGTGGTGGGGGGGGGGATCATTTGTTGTTTGTTTGATTGATTGGTTGATTGATGGATGGATGGATTGATTGATTCTTTGAGGCAAGGTTTCACTGTGTAGTCCTGGCTTACCTGGAGCTCACTATGTAGACCAGGGTGAGCTCAAACTCACCTCTGCCTCCTCCTCCCAAGTGCTGGGACTAAAGACATTCACCTCACACCTGGCCTAAACTTTAAACTTAAAACCTCATTTGTAGAGCAAACTCTCAAGAAGGACGATTTAAAAAAAAGAAAAGGATTTGCATACTGCCTTTTATGAAAAAGATGTTTATGACATAAGCTGTTTGTGTAACAGGGCTACCAAGCGGTTGTCTTGTGAGTCTCCGAGCACATTACTCCACCTCCCGAAACTCCCATTTTTCTATCCACAAACAGTACAATACATCTTGACAGAGGGCACTTCTCCCCAGCCTTCTGCTTTGAAACAATTGAGTGATTTACAGTATTATTTCCACAACCCACTTCTTAGTCACCTAGAAGCTCTACCAATTTTAACTTAGCAAGCAATGTCTGAAATAGTTACAAACTGGCAAACTGCACCCTTTAGTAACTAGAGTTAAAAAGAGAAAACTCACCAGAGAAGGCAATATCTGAATGAACTCTACTTTTGTGTGTGACACATTTTTGTGTGTCTGTCTGGTCTTTGTGTTTTGGTTCTTCAGCTTGAGCACAGGGCCACGTGCACATACTGGCCATGTTCTCTACTACTGAACTCAAACCTTCAGCCCTATATATAGAACACGGTTGTTGTTGTTGTTGAAGAAGAGTCTCTAGATAGGCTATATATCCTTCCCAGTAGGCTTAAAGGCTCTCTGATTTTTTGAGACAGGATCTCACACTGTAGCCCATGCTGGCAATTCTCCTACCTTGGCATTCCAAGTGCTGAGATTACATGCCCAGCCTAACGACTCTTTTGATCATAAATTTTACATCAAAGGAACCTGTAGTTTTACTTGAAAACTAAGACAGATTTTTGACAGGAAAACTAAAATAGATGTAGATTCTTAGAAAATGCCGGCATCCAAGCACACAGTTGTGAGATATAAAGAATTCAGTCTATCTGCAATCTTACTATCTCTATCACTTAACAGAATGGATAAGAAACACCGAAGGCCCACAGACACACACAGATTACAACACAGTGAGAAAACCAGGCACACTGCTGTTGTGTACCTTACCTGCCTTCAACTCATACTTACTTCTCTGACTTCCACAAGATGGTCTGGATGCAAGTGAGCTCTTTTGTTCACCGACTGCAGTTTGGAATGTCCAACATTAAAAAATGAAATGGCAGTCTGACTTGGTCTTCTCTGGGATATGGGAGAGTTACCACTAGATGCAAGGGAGAAGCTCCGTGACTTCAGGGGAGGATTGTTCTGTCAGAAAAAGAAAATCAGTACACTTTTGCTTTTTAAATTTTTGGCTCTCTTGCCACCAAATTAACATATACCTCAGGCTTTATACATGTAGCATTTTGAGACTATATTAACATCAGATTTGACTTAGGCAAATTTCTGAAGACTTTATGCTATTCAAAGTTTAGAAAATTGAAATTTCCAGTTTGACATTCTCAAAGAATTTTTATATATTTTTTGAAAGTCTATTAGAAGAACAAGATTTTCCTGATTTCTTATTTTAATCATTGCAGCACGTGTGTGTGTGTGTGTATGTGTGTGTGTGTATAGGAATATACGCATTCTATATGCAGTGATATATCTCCTAAAGAAACAATCAGGCATCCTTTAGAACAGTCTGGCACTTCCTGCTCACTCTCACTGACTAGGAGTTTGCACCATGAATAAACTATTACATTGTATTTCCTGGAGACTAGGCATCAGACCTAAATACAATGTTTTGTTTGATTTATTTTGAAGAAGGGTCTATATAGTCCAGGCTAGCTTCAAACTCACAATCCTGCCTTAGCTTCCAAAATGTTATTATTGAAGGTCCACCATTCCCAGACCTAAATTATAATTCAAAAAAAATTAACTGGTGGGAAAAATAGAAAGTGAAAAATTGTGAAAACATGAGGTTATTCTCAGATACAAAATCCTTAGAATGAGCTACTCATGTATCACTTTTTAGACATCCCCAGATGTCCACAATGTAGACCCTCCTTCACATTAAAACAAAACAAAACTAAAAACAATCCAGAGAGCCAGGCATAGTAAACAAACAAACAATGCCTGGCACACTTCCAAAAAAGAGACATAATTAATGGGCTAGCATGAAGATTCAGTGAATAAAGGCATTTAATACAAAGCCTGACAACCTGAGTTCAATCCCTGGAGCCCGTACAAAAGGAGGAAACTTACTCGTAAGTGTCCTTTGCCCTCAACAAACATGGGGGGGGATGCAAATGTACCCACACGTACATACATAAGATCAAGACTTCTTAAAAAGATACACAAATTCTCAGCTAATGAAAGGTATTCAACATGGTCCATCATTTGAGAAATGAAATGAAAATCATGAGTTCACTGGAGAATATAGAAAAACCAGGGGCCAGCAGAACAACTCAGTTGTTAAAGAACTTAAGCATAAGCATAAAGAGTTGATTTCCGATGGCCAGTACCCACAGAAAAAGCTTGGTGTGACACTGAGTGTCTCAAGTCCCAGCACTGGGGACACAGGGACAGGTGGACCCCTAGGGTTCAATGGCCTGCCAGTCTATCCTAGTTAGTGAGTTAGGCTCAGTTCAAGACCCTGCCTAAAAACTATGGAAGGAAGCGACTCATGTTGACCTATAGTCTCCATGTGCGCGCACACACACACATAAACATAAACCACCACACAACCCAGGAATTCCGTAACTACATTCATACTTCCAAGAAATGAAATGAGGGGCTGGGAAGATAGCTCAGTTGGTAAAGTGCTTGCCACAAAACATAAGGACCTGAATTTGCCTCTCAGCTGACTCGTTAAATAAGCAGGCATCGTGGTAAGTCTGTAATCCAGAGTTATGTCCTGTGGATCACTGCCCTTTTGTCTAGGCAAAGCAGTGAGCTCCAGGCTCAGTGAGAGGCCAGTTTCAAAACACAAGATGGAGAGTAACTGGAGAAGACACTGACATTGAACTCTGGCTTCTGCCTGTACGTGCACGCACGCAAGTACTCATGCATGCACACACACCTGAAATAATATATTTGTCCAAAAACTTAAACCCAAACGTCTATAGTTCACATCGTTCATAGCATCTATAAAATAAAAATAATAAACCAGCTTGGGGAGCTCACACATGTAACCCTATCACTTAGAAGGCTGAGGCAAGAAGGGCAGGCAAATGGCTGTTGGTTAAGCATTTGCTGCTGAGTATGAGGGCTAGAATTCAGATCCCCTGAACCAGCATAAAATGGCTAGGCTTGGTGGGCCATTCTGTCACCTAAATGCCAAGGAAGAAAAGACAGATGGGTCACTGGAACTTACTGGCTAAGTAGCCTACCCAGATTAGCAGCTGTTTCTGGCCAAAAAAGGAAAAAGTACAGAGGGATTGAGAAAGATAAACATGTAAAGATACTACATAAACACTCTTGAGTGTGCATGTGCATGAGTAAGTATGCGTGCGCGTGCGGACACACAGAGAGAGAGGGAGGGAGAGAGGGAGGGAGGGAGGAAGGCTGAAAGAGGAAGAGTGCTGGGGATATGGCTTAACTGGTGCTTGTCTAACAAGCACAAAGCCCTGGATTTGACTCCTAGTATCATATAAAGCCAAAGTGCTTATATCCTAGCACTTGGAAGGTAGAGGAAGGAAAGTGGAAATTCAAGGTCACTCTCATCTACAATGCAAGGGCAGCATGAGATACATGAGAATTTGTCTCAAAAAAAAAGGGGTGGGAGTTGAGGAGGGAGAATTATCAAGAGTTTAAGGTTTAAGGCCACCACGGGGTATGTGGCAAATTCTAGGCCAGTCTGAATTAGAGTGAGATTCTGTCTCAAAAAAATAAATTGAAAGAAAGTGTAAGAAAGTAAGAGAATCACTAGCCTGACACAGTGGCCTATACCTATAACCCAGAACTTGGAAAGCTCAGGCAAATGGGTAGTTTTCAAGGCCAGCCACCAGGGGCACAGTAGACAGACGCTGTCAGAGAGGGGGCTGAGGGAGGGCTGGTTTTTATAAGTGTAGGTGAGCCTTGAAGTGGAAAAGCTGACACAATAAACCACGCTTGTAAGTCCAAGCAAACAAGAGTGCAGATTAAGTGTTCACCCAGGGTTTGGGAAGGAGGGAGAGAAGTGGCTGTTGACTCTGTGTAGTCACATGGCTGCCAAGGTCCCACAATCTTATAGCTACCCTAACACCATGAGTCCATGGTATTAGTATAGTTATACTCTTTAAAGGAGCAAACTTACAGTATACAAATGTAATCTCAATGTACTTTTTAAACATTCATTTATTTTGTACATATATGTGTGTGAACATCATCAGAGCACACAGGTGAAAATGAGGTTTTCTTTCAACCCTGTGCGTCTCAGGGATCAGACTGAGGTTGTCAAACCTGGTGGCAATCACTCCATCTCACTGGCTCTGGGTTCTAAATGTAAAAGTATAGCTGGGTGTTGGTGGCGCACGCCTTTAATTCCAGCACTCGGGAGGCAGAGGCAGGTGGATCTTTGAGTTCAAGTTCTCTTACAGAGAAAGTTCCAGAATAGCCAAGCTACACAGAGAAGCCGTGCCTGAGAAAAAAGTATAAAGCACACATCTCCCCACTCTGTGTACTGGTACTGTGTGCAAACTCACATACCTTCCCGATGGCTTCCGTGTGGTGCTGCGTGCATATCTGGAGTCTGCTCACCCAGTGCTGCCGCTCTTTAGCATCTGTGGCTGATAAAAGAGCAGACACGTTATCTACTTTTGTATTTATCTGAGGAACACAATTAATTGTTCACATCACAAAAGATGGATGAGTAATGAGCAAATGCTAGTTTTACTTTCCTTACAGAAAATGTCACTGACTGGAGGGAGAGCAGGAAAGACTGAAGTGTTGCCCTCGATAGGAGTGGAAATTGCCTAATGTAGCCAGGTGAGGACATGAGGCAACAGGTCTTAAGTTCCTAATGGTGGGATGCCCCTGTTTGTTTATTTGTATATGTATTCTAATTTTCCAAGATAGGTTTTTACGTGTAGCCCTGGCTGGTCTGAAACTCACTCTGTAGACCAGGCTGGCCTCAAACTCAAGTGATCCACCTGCTTCTGCCTCCTGAGAGCTGGGATTAAAGGCGTGCCCAGTGGAAATGTCCCTATTTAAATAAACTAACCCGAGTTAGAATCTGGAGAGATGGCCCAGTGGGTAAAAACGCTGACTCTTCTTCTAGAGAACTCAGGGTTAGTCCCCAGCACCCACATGGCAGCTCCCAACTGTCTGTAACTCCAGTTCCAGGGCTACCCTCACACAGACACCCAGGCGGGCAAAATAACATTAAATGAACATTAAATAAAAATAAATTAAAAAAAAAAAGAGAGAATCTGAAGTAATGAGTTAGGATTGCTACTATACGTGTATTTCTTAAATAAAACCACACATTTCTTCATAATTTAATTTAGGTGTAAGCAAGGTGTGGCAGCACAAGCTTGTAATTTTAGTATTCAGAGGTAGAGGGCAAGCGTTTGAAGCCAGCCTGGGCTGAACAGCAAGACCCTGTCTGTCTAAAGAAGCCCAAACGATGGTCACATTACCCTGAACACTCCTGAAAAACCAATATGAACACCCAACACCAAGAACAAACCCAGGAAGTTATACTGTGTCTTAATGAATATTGACTTTCTTGTTTGTTTTTTGTTTTCAAATCAGGGTTTCTCTAGACTGTCATGGTCTGTAGACCATGGACTGTAGGCCTCAAACTCAAGAGATCTACCTGCCACTGGTTCCCGAGTGCCCCACTACCCAACAAATATAGACATTTTAACAAACCCCAATAGTTTACTTACTAAAAGATGTCAAGAGGACAATGGGCAAAAAAGAAAAATTCCCTGTAGCAGACATAAAACTATTATTTAAGCAAGTCTAACTTTTACAGTTCTCAGTAATCAGGGTTTCATCTACAAAATAAATCCTTTCTAGAAGGCCCAACACTAAACAGACTCATGCATTGACCAACTTGAAAACAATTATTAAAACAGATTTTATAAACCCTCAGAGCAATTCTGAGATGCGGTGTGGCATGTCAGCAGTGACAGCAGCTCCTGTCCGCAAGCGCATAGGACAGGAGCTAGGGAGGGGACCCCAGGGCTAGGTCGGCCTACCTCTGAGTTTATACTGCTCCCCGCTGGCAGCATTCACTGTGAAGGTGTGGGAGTCTTCATCACTGGGGGAGATCACAGCACCCGCAAGCTGTAAAGTACCTCTGGGTTTCTGATTTCTAGACTGTTCATTCACAAAGTACTCCAACAGCCCAGCTTCATTGTTTAAAACAAAAAACCTGCAATGATTTTAACAAAGTTGTGATTTTTAAACATTTGCTTAGTCAAACTAAAGCAATGCAAGCTTCAATAGTTTAAAAACTATACTGAATTTTTACCGGAAAATAAAACAAAACAAAAAAACTAAAACTAAAGCATGCCAAGAAGTAAACCCAGAAACACTACACCAAATTTCCTACGACAAAGACTACTTCAAAACTGAATATATTTAACACAAGGCATGAGTCACTGAGCCAAGGGAGCAGCATTTATTTTAAATAATTCCTGTGGCCCTGGAGATCAAACCAGGGCCTTCAAAACCCTGGGCAGACACTACACCCAAGCTCCATCTTTAGTCCCAGAAGAAGTACTTCTCAGGGAAGAACACAGTAAGTAGAGAAGGAGACAAGGCACACACTCCTTTAGAGAAAACTCTCCTGATAAACTGCAGGCAAGGGCAGGAAGAACTCTAGGCTGGTGTGATGCCTGGTAAAAATGAATACTAGAGTTGCAAAGATGATCCTGTGGTTAAGAGCACTTACTGCTCTTACAGATGACCTGAGTTTGGTTCTCAACATCCATTCTGGGTGGCTTAAAGTCACCTAAAACTCCAGCTTCAGTGGGATCCAATGCCCTTTTTTGTCTCTACAGTTACCTACACACACACATGCATGCATGCACACACACAAAAGAATAATAAATCTTAAAAAAAATACCCTCAGTAATCAATATGAATTTTTAAAGAAATAAATATGACCCAAGACCAGTGACATATACTGAGAATGTCAGCACAGAAAGATGTTGTGACTCTACTTTAGATAGGTCACAAGTGAAGGTCACTTACCTTGTTTAAAAATGAAAAGACTGCAATTGGAGTCACAGAAACATAGGGAACTTGAGACTAAATAATGAAATACTGATATACCTTGGCGAAGAATTTGATGGAACACTGGTAGACTTTGGAAAATAATTTGATGTTCTGATTCAGTTATAGACTAGATAGTTTAGGATACATCAGATCCCAATTTAAGTAGCACAATAGTGCTTTCCTTTAAAAGTTTGAATTTCTCAAATTTATGTTTGGGTTTCCAAAGGGCTTTTTTTTTTTTTTTTCATTCAAAAGCCAACTTCATAACAGAAGCCAGTGTTCAGTGTGACCCAGTCAAGAGTCAGGAAGATTGCTCAATGTCTCAAATGACACCGAAATGACCATATCAAAGAGAGAAGGGAATTAGCCTTCTGTTCAGGAAAAGAAGGAGATGGGGGAAAAGGGAGGTGATGGGGGAAACAAGATTAAATTTTCCCAAAAGACAGGAAAAACTCTTGGCTCTTCTTCCAAGGTTTGCTGTTGCTGTTGGGTTTCTCTACATAGCCCTAGCTATCCTAACATAGGCCAGGATGGCCTTGACAAACACATCTGCCTAGGATTAAAGGCGGGTGCTACCACACCCAGATCTCTCTTAAGCTTTTAATGTACTTTGGAGTTTGGAAAAGTCTGTTCACATAGTTTGATAAAAATTTCATCTTAATTAATTTTGCAGCTTTTCTTTTCTTTGGTTTTGTTGCTGTTTTTCTGTGGCAAGATCTCACATAGCTTTAGGCTAGCCCCAAACTTTCTATGTAGTCAAAGATGACTTCAAATTCTGATTTCCTTTCCTCTATGTCCAGAGTGCTGGGCTTGCCAGGTATACCACACAGCTCAGTGTGGCTATGAGACCAAACTCAGAGCCCTACACATGCTAGGCAAACACTCTACCAACCACACTCACATTTTTGTAATTCTTTGGTTTGGCTTTGTTTTGTTTTTCAAGACAGAGATTCCTGGCTGTCCTGGAACTCAATTTGCAGACCAGACTGGCCTCAGACTCATTTCACCTGCCTCTGCACTCCCAGTGCTGGAATTAAAGGTGAGTGCCACCACTGCCCGGCTATATTTTTGTAATTTTAAAACTCACATTTCATTATAGTTGGAGTTAGAGGTCTCTTCATGTGTTTGTGGAACATTGTTAACTGCCACTCACATTACTGCTCATTTTTAAAAGTTATTTTCTGAAGACTTCAAGGGATTATTTGAATTAACATAAAGCAGCCAGGGATGAGATCTTAGATTTCTAAACCTGTCTTTACTAAAATGTCTATACAAATCTTCCATGCAAAAAAAAAAAAAGAGAGAACCCAAGCCCAGAATGGCAATGCTCAGCAGGAGGAAACCATGAGCTCCAGACCAGCAGGACCACATAGAGAATCCTAAGACATTCTGGGTTACAAAGTGAAATCTTGTTTTTTAAAACAAAAATAACAACAAAAACAAACCAACCAAACACAGGAACTGTTCTGTTAGCAATAAAATAAATAATTTATTGCATAAAAACCAAACCCTCTAAAGTTGTATGCTTTAGATGAGTGAACCACACTGTAAATGAATCCCTTCTCAATAAAGATGCTAACATGCAGAATGGGGAGCTCAGAGACAGCGAAGAGCACCTGCTGCTCTCAAAGGACCTAAGTTTGGTTCCTAGCACCCATATGGTGGCTCCTATTGCCAATAACCACAGTTCCAGGGCACCTGATGCCTTCTTCCGGTCTTCATGGGCTCCTGTGTGCAGTGTAAAGTCACAGGCTCATACTTTGGTCATCTGAAGATAAATGGCCCCCGTAGACTCATGTTTGACCCACTATTAGGAGGTGTGGCCTTACTGGAAGAAGTGTGTCATTGTAGGGGTGGGCCCAGGGTGGGACACAAGTCTTCATTCTGATGCCTGCAGATCAAGATATAGAACTCTCAGCTACCTCTCCAGCACCATGTCTGCCTGCAGGCTGCCTTGCTTCCTGCCATGATAATGGACTAAGTCAGACTCAATTAAATGTTTTCCTTTATATAGCTGCCATGGCATCTTTTCACAGCAACAGAAACCCAAACTCACACGCAAATAAATAAACAAATAAATAATACTTTCAAAAAGAATAATGTTTCTTGAGAAATTAAAGGACAATCACTACTGGTCCAAGCAAGAATAATACTATATTTCAAAATGGAAAAGAAAAATGACTAGTCTGTTCTCTTAAAAATAGCCAAAGACAATTTAAAATATAACATCATTCAGGGCCAGGAAGATGGCTCAGTGAGTAAGGGCAAAGCCTAACCACTTGAGTTCCTAGAGCCTACATGGTAGAAGAGAGCCAACACCAGCATGCTGCACTCTAGCCCACAGGTGTGTCGACACACATGCACACACAGAACACAACACTAACATTATTTGGAATCTTATTTGTTATGACCATATATTACTTATTCCAAAGGTGTTATTATAGATACACAACATAGGAGGAACTCATCCAGATATCAGAAGAACAGAGAAGTGCCTGGCAAAAGGAGGTAACAAGTCAGTAACTGATTATCTTCCCAACCCCAACATGACAGGAGGATCTAACAGAGCACTCTGGGCTGTTCTCAAGAAAGATGACAGGACAGATTAGCCGGGACTGCTGGTCAGTCAGCCTGCAATCCAGCTAGGGGGACACTGAGGCAGGATTCTAACTAAGCCCAAAGACAGTCTAGGCAACTCACTGAGATTCCTGGAGCCAGGCTCAGTGGAGGGGTGCTTCTTTAGCACACGAAGGCCCCTGGTTCAACCCCAGTATTGACAGAAAAAGAAGTGTGTGGATTATAGAGGTGACCCACGTAGCTTTCCTTGGGGCACTAGACTCTTATATTTTTGGTTGTGAGCCTAGCCTTTAATAGCTGAGCCATCTCTCCAGCCCGGCACTAGACTCTTGATGAAAATATTTTTAGTAACTCAGACTAAACAATAAACTAGGAAGATATGAATAACTGCTGAGTATATTGGAAAATTTAACATTCAACACAATCCTTCACAGTAGAAAACTCACCTTTTTTTTTCTTTTTTTCTTTTTTTTTTTTTTTTTTTTTTGCCAATTTTAGTGTTATTATTTAAAGAATGGTTAAGGGCTAAGAAGATGTTTCCATGGGTAAGGGCATGTGCTTGCAAGCATGAGGACCTGAGTCCAAACCACCAGCAACCACATAAAAAGTCTAACACACCTCTTGGGCCTTTTGCTGGTCAGAGTAAAAGTGTACAACCAGGCACAAGGGACATCTGTAGTTCCAGCTGCTCCAGATGCTAAGGCTCAAGAGCTTAGACTCAGCCTGAGCCACATAAAAAAGCTCATCTATTTTATTTTATTTTGATCTTTTGAGATAGGGTCTGTTTATATGGCCTGGCTGTCTGTCCTGGAACTCGCTGTGTAGTAGACCAAGCTGGCCTCTAATTCACAGAAATCTGCTTGCCTCTGCCTCCCGAATGCTGGAATTAAAGTTGTGTGTCCAGTTGTTGCTCATTTCTTTTAAAAAACCACACACTGACCTGTATCATCTATCAGTTCTACTTCCTGACATAGACACAAAGAGTTCTACTTCCTGACATAGACACAAAGATGTAGACTTGAAAACGTTCACAGCAGCATTATTTTCAATGGCCAAAGGTAGAAACAACTCAAATGCCCATAATAGATGAATAAATAAACAAAGGTTTTATATACACATACTGGAATATTGCTAGTCTTTAAATAGTAGTGTGAACCAAAGAAATGGCTGACTGGGTGAAGGCACTTCTGCCAGTATAATGCCCTAAATTAAATCCCAGGACCTGATGATGGAAGGAGAGAACTGATTAATTCAGGGTCTCTTCTTTTTTTAAAATTGATTTGTAAACCAGCTTTCAATCTTTTTTTTTTTTTTTTTTTTAAAGATTTATTTATTTATTTTGTGCACAGTGTTCTGCAGGACAGGAGAGGGCACCAGATCTCATTACAGATGATTTTGAGCCACCATGTGGTTGCTGGGAATTAAACTCAGGACCTCTGGAAAAGCAGCCAGAGCTCTTAATCTCTGAGCCATCTCTCCAGCCTGTAAGGTCTCTCCTCTTACTACCATACACATGGTTTGGAACACGCTCGCTTGTGTGCGCACACATGTGCACATGGGCACACACACACTAATTAATCAATGTAATTTTTGTAAATTGGGCCAACAAAATGGCTCAGTGGATGAGGGAGTGCTGCCAGGCCTGAAGACCTCAGTTCAATCCCTGGGAACCACATGATGGAAACAGAATTGACTCTGATCTCCACATGCTCATTGTAACACTCAGGCACACAGGGGTGTACTCATGCACACACCCAGACATTTAAATATAAAAATAAAAAGCCACCAAAGAGCTGGGCTGTAGTGGCCCATGCCTGTAATCTTAACACTACAGAGGCAGAGGCAGGCAGATCTCTGAGTAGAAGACAGCCATGCTACACAGAAAAACCCTGTCTCAGAAAAAACAAATAACAACAAAACCCCCAAAGTTGTGATATAAGTCTACAGTCATACAGATAAATCCTAAATTATGCAGAGTGAAATCAAAAGCCACATGTTATATGCTCCACGGACACGAGGCAGAAGGAATATTGAAGGAAGAGGCCAGAGTTTCAGCTTGAGAGGTTGAGGAAAGTTCTGGAGATGGGTAGTTGGTTATGGCAGCTGTACAAAATGGTGACTACATTTAATAACACTGAGTTAGATGCATTAAATCCTGTGTATTTAATTTCACTTTAAAAAGAAAAGGCTTAGAGCCTCTGCCTGCAACTGGCAAGTGCACACTTCCCTGCTCACCCACGGTGGTGTGGCTGTAGGCTGCTTAGTTAACCCTCCAAGGTCACAGAGCTTTGAGAGTCAAGCCCGTATACCCATTTTCCTCACCTCTGCACACAGTAAAAGCACATGGCTAGGGAACACAGCACTCTATTCCTAATCATATTTCTGGGAGTTAGAAGCTGTCACTTGGATATATGCAACCCCTCCAACTAAGGAGAAACCCACCCCACGTGTAGGAGAGATGTGGTAGACCCTCCTCTAAAAGGCTCCCCGCTATTTGTACTGATGTCTGCATATAACACATCAGCTCCACATTCCCAACCTCTTAGGAGGCTGACATGATAGGACAGTCAACTTACCTGTACTGCCACCCGGTGACGAGGTTGGTGTACTTCATTAAATAGCCATAAACATTTTCCATATGATCACTGTTTCAAAAAGAACAGAAAGTTGAAGTTGGTGAAAAATGGTTGAAATTCCAGATAGGCAATTGCACAGGTTTGAAAACAGCTGCACAGACTTAACTCATCAAATTAGCCAGGCATGGTCATGCATGCCTTTAGTCTCTGCCCTCAGGAAAGCAGAGGCAGAGTGTTGACCCACTCTGGTCAACATACAAAATGACAGGCCAGGCAGGGTTACAAAGAGACCTTATGTCACCCCCCCACTCCCCATGAAAAAGTGAAACTCTTCAGAAGAAAAAGAATCACTGAGGTACCTGAACCCCTCCCCCTTGATTTTATTTACAGGATTTTAATTTACCAAACTTCTTCAAAACAAGTACAATACTCCACTTATTGTTAATATTTCAAATATAGTCATTATGTGATTATAAAACTGCATAAATATAAAACAAATACACTCTAAGTGTTGTACTTAAAACAACTAAACAACTACCCCAAAACAATTTCCTAGAGTCCTTCCTCTGCTTTGGGCACTTAACACATGCCCTCCCCACACAAACACACACACAAAACCGTTTCTGTCCTTCTTTGTCCAGCCCTGGGGCTCCATGACCTGACCTGTACAGAAGTTACTTCTACAAAGGACTTGGCATAAGCAGCAAAAAACCACAGGGCTCTTTTAAGAAGCCCTGCTAACAATTCAATGGTGTGTATGAGAGCTGGCAGTGGCAGTGACCACATCTCTAAGCCAGCAGTATGCTGCTTGATGACAGCATAGACCAAGGCGGTGAGCAGAGCTCTCAGTGCTGGTGGTAAATGTACCCCTGCCATATTGGAAAGCAATGTTGTTATTTAGCAGACAAAAGACTCGTGGCCAGAAAAAGATAAAGATTTACAGTAAGGACAGATTAAGATGAAGAAGCTCTAAAGGTTTACAGTTTGTTTTAAAATATACATAGGTTTGGGAGAGAAAAAGAAACAGGATAAAGTGGTTTTAAAAAAATAGAAAGAGAGTAGCTGGGTATAGTGGCACACACCTTTAATTCCAGCACTCGGGAGCCAGAGGCAAGCAAACCTCTGCGATTTCAAAGTGAACCTGGTGTACAGAGTGAATTGCAGGGCAGCCAAAGTTACACAGTGAAACCCTGTCTCAATTTAAAAAAAAAAAAAATAGAAGTAAAAGAAACAGAATAATAAAAAAGCCACATAAAAACAGAAAATACAAAGAGTCTGGATACTGTATGGTATTGTGTTGTCTTTGAATTGCTCAATTACTAAGGAAGGAACAACAACTGCTAAAATACACTTGATTATCAATGATGCTGAATTAATCCAATTTATATATTTTAAAAATGCTTTGACTTCAAAATTTAAGACAGGTTACTGGGGAAAAGAATTTCTATTTTTGTTTCCAAAGAAAATGGAAAGCTGTGGATTCCTTCCAGACTAACATGGTTTGATCAAGCAAGACCCCTGAAACAGTGTCCCAGGTGACCCAACATTCAAAACAGCTGGGACAAGGCAGCCTTGCAGACCACTACAGCCAGGATTTCTGCATCTTCATAGGATCCCCCAAGACAGTGCCCCCAACAGCAGGAAGCAGTTTGGAAAGAACAACGCCCAAATTCCCAAATATTGTCTACAAATGTTTGTTTTCATCTAAATGGGGTTGGTTATAAATGGTTAATGATCACAACCAATCTCTTTTTAAAGGTAAAAAGGGGATTATGGCTAAGAAATGAATACTTTGTTTTGGAATGGATTTGTATTGATACAAATTTAAGGTCAATTTTGTGGTATATTTCTCCTCTTGTTTAAGTATTGTGTTTATATAGGTCATTTTAAAATGTAATGTATAATTTAGTACAGATAATAGTTACCTATAGTAGTCAAAATTTATAGTTAAGTTAGTTAGGTTTTCTGGATATACAGAGATATATTTCAAATGGATAGGCATTCTTCAAACCTTTCAAAGACCTACAGAATATGGCATTTAAAATGGTTTAGGGTTTTTCTTAACAGTGAGGCACAACTGTTGCTGGCAACATCTTCATCAGAAAGGAAGATGGACATGGAAGAAACTCATTATGGAGTTTACTTCCAGTATGGCAAGACTAGCCATTTGGGCAAGATACTGCTCTTGTTTGGACTATTTGACTCTATGCTGTATAAACTGGACATGCAGGACCCACAGAAAAGTGACTGCTGAAACAAGATGGACAGTGCTACAGGGTTTCTGCTTCATGGAAGAGTCTGCCAGACATTCTGTAGAACACAGAGAAAAGTGACTGACAAACTTCCAACACAGGTGGACAGTTTAAAGTTTCCCACTTTGCTGAGAAGTCTGCCAGATACACTATGGCCCATGGGTCGAAGATGGATGCGCCAATTTACAGAAGAATTTCGGATGACTGTCCAGGCAACAAGATGTCTCTGTCATTTCTAGAGTTTCTATATTATCCTTCTGTGTTTTTTAATGGAGTTGAAGACAGATAGCTATGGTTATAGTTTTCCTTAGTTAGGATTAAAGATAAGTTACTTATAAGACTTTAGAATCCCAAAGATAGGATAGATGATGGAATACTTTCTTTAAATCTTGCTAAATGTTAATGAACTAAATATTGCAATTATAGTTCTTGCTTAATAACTGTTTTGTTATATGTAATTTTACTATGTTAAAGTTAAAACCCTTCTTTTTATTTAGACAGAAAAGAGGAGATGATGGGGAATGTTCTTCTGTAAATATGTTTGTCTCATTGGTTGATGAATAAAACACTGATTGGCCAGGCAGGAAGTGTCATAACATGGCAGATACTGCCACTAGCTAACCATAGAGGTCTGGAGGTTTGTACAGACAGGCAGGAAGTGATGTAGCTGGGCAGAATCAGAATATAAGAGGAACAAACAGGAAATAGCTCTCTTCTCTGCAGAGATGTAGCAGGCAAAGGAGATGCAGGGCTGGCCATGTAAGCCAAGACCACTGTGGAAATACTTAGACTGATAGAAATGGGTTAATATTTAAGACAGAGCTAGCCAATTAAGAAATGCTAGTAACCAGCCAACAGTTTCATAACTGATACAGAGTCTCTGTGTGCTATTTGGGGCTGACGTGATTCTGGGACCAGGATGGGAAACTGCTTTTTAGTCAGGTTCTCCACACCAAGCCTCTGCCTGTAGAAGGTGTCCTCCCTACCTGGTGGCATGTCATTAAAGCACTGCAGCTGAGCATGTCCTACAAGAACTGGACTTCTGGGACTATCTACATGTGGATTATGAGGAGAAACTTTCCTAAAATCTTAAGTGTACTAGCTAGCCAGGGTGGTCTTGGACTCCGAGGTCCACCTGCCTTTCGCCACTTTCACCACTGCCTGACCTCCATAGCTTGAGGCTGGCTTTGCTTTCTCAATCCTCAGGCAAGCATTAATAAATCATAAATAATAAATCACCACACTCCTCTGTTCAGAAAGGGGCAGGTCTTTCAAGGTAACTTTTAAACCAGGTGTAGTGGCATATTCCTGTGATCCCTGTAGTCAGGAGGCAAAAGAATCAGGAGTTCAGCTGGGCGATGGCCCACACCTTTAATCCCAGCACTCGGGAGGCAGAAGCAGGATCTCTGTGTGTTCAAGGCCAGCCTGGTCTACAGAGTGAGTTCCAGGACAGCCAGGACTGTTACACATTTCTGTGCCCAAGAACTAGTTAACACAGTCAACAAATGTGGAACCACTGTGCCCCCTGGTGGCCATCAAAAGATGCTGTGGGACTCAATGTTTTGTTTTGGGAGACATGGTCTCCTGGGAGCCCAGACTGGTTTCAAAGCCACTATGCAGCCAAGGATGACTGACCTTAGACTCCCCTGCCTCTGCCTCCAAAGTGCTGGGATGATGGCATACAGCACAACTCTGGGCTGGACCCGAACATCTTTTGTTCACTTTTTTCTCTATCTCCTTATACAAAACTTCCAAATCCAAAGGGACTAAGGGATGTCACCAGTAAAGCCACAAGCATACACCAAAATCTGAAAACCCCCAACCTGAAACATTCCTGGTCTCAAGAATCTCTTTCTGATGAAAGCCTGTGACAGTGTGTGTGATCCTCCAGCGCTCATGCTCCATTCCCATTACAAGTGTATACATTTTTGTATACACTTAATGAACCTTCAATATTAAGACAACCTGGTTGTTAAAACTGAGGAAAACACTACATGCCTGATTTTATCATGCTATTTCATGTTCTCCAAACCAGGTGATTAAAAACAAGACCCTGTAAACTAAACTACAAAGAAGTTGTCTTCAGTGCTGCAATAACCCACTGATCTCAATGTGCCATTTACTTGGAACTGGTCCTGGAAGCTGTCTATGAAAACTGCTCAAAAAGGGGCTGGAGAGATGGCTTGATGGATAAGAGTACCTACTGCTCTCCCAGAGGTTCTGAGTTCTGTTCCTAGCACCCAGCAACTGTGGCTCACAATTGCTTTTAACTCTAGTCTAAGGGGATCAATGCCTCTGGCTTTCTCAGATGCCAGCACACATGTGCACATAACATACTCCATATGTATTCATAATAAATTAATATGTATTTTAAAATATTAAAATTAAAACAGTGTTAGTGTATATATAAACAAATGTACACGTAGGCACAGTATAACATGAAGAAAACAACAAGAAAGGCTAAATTATAAGGATATAAGGAAGGACTGAATGCAGGTGATGTTATGGAAGAGGATACAAAATTAATTGTTTTTCCAGTTCTAAAACTGTCATGAGCTTTTTTTTTAAATGTGGATAAGTATATCAGATATATTCTATATTTAAAATGTAAAAATTAGAAGCCAGGCAGTGGTGGCACATGCCTTTAATCCCAGCACTCTGTAGATGGAGGCAGGCGGATCTCTGTGAGTCTGAGGTCAGCCTGGTCTACAAAGCAAGTTCCAAGACAGCCAAAGCTACACAGAGAAACCTGGTCTAAGGGTAAAACACACACACACACACACACACACACACACACACACACACACACACACACAAAATTTAATGTAAAGTTCCATGACTTCCATCCCCAGCCTATGTAAACTGTACAGAAGTTGGCTGTAGAAAGAGACTGGGCCTCATTATTGTGTGATGCTTTATTTATTTACAAATTTTTTATAATAACATTTATAAAAATTTTAAGGGGCTGCTGAATTGAACTGTCAAGTGGTATTAGTATGTTTTGTCTGGTACTCCCTCCTAGACACCAACTGTTTCAATTCTGAATTTTCATTACTACTACACACTTCTTTTTTATTTGTTTTAGTTTTGAGTCAGTCTTGTTATGCAGCCTAGGCTGGCCGTGAATGTGTGATCCCTCCTGCTTCAACTCCCTGAAGGCTAGGGTCATGGGTGTTAGGCTCCAATGCTGACTAACACAGTAACTGTTAACCTTTCAGACTTAAGAGACATAAATATGTTTAAAATTAAGCTTGCTTTTAAATACTCTCAGATCCTTTCAGTTAGGAACAAATGATTCACCAGGCAGTGGTGGCACATGCCTTTAATCCTAGCACTCAGGAGGCAGAGAGGTGGGTATCTGAGTTTGAGGCCAGCCTGGTTAATACAGCGAGCTCCAGGATAGCCAGAACTAAACGAAGAAACCATTCCTTGAACCACCACCCCCCCACCAAAAAATAATAATAATAGTAATAATAATAATAATAATAATAATAAATGATTCTTACTAAACACAAAGTACTCTGGAAACCCACTAAAAAGAGATATTTAAAAGGCAATATCTTTCCATCTGAAATTTGTAATTATCCCCAGGAGAAACACATCTCCACAGAGAGAAAACACAGTAGCAAGGGTCTCTACACAGTAATGAGAGCATCCAAATTCTTTTAAAAAACACTTGCCTTTTCTTTCATTTTTTTTAAGATAGGGTTTCTCTGTGTAGCCACAGCTGCCCTGGAATTCACTCTGTGGACCATGTTGGCCTCAATCTCAAAGACCTGCCTGCCTCTGCCTGGCAAACAGGTGTCTCCTCCCACTCCCACCTCCTGGCTATCTCGGAACTCGCTCTGTAGACCAGGCTGGCCTCAAACTCACAGAGATCCGCCTGCCTCTGCTTTCCAAGGGCTAGAATTAAAGGCGCATACAGCCACTGCCAGCTCTACTTTCACTTTTTAAGTTTCGTTTAAGTTTTATTAAGTTGAGCACACCCTCTCCGTTTCCCCACCAATCAGTCCCCTTTGTCCCCTAGACAGTTTTGCTTCTACTTTCACATTCACGTGCCTAATTTTATGTATCTATACACAACCTAGGAACCACAAATGAGAGAATACATGATGCTTATCTAAAAAGAATATGTCATCTGGGCAGTGGTGGCACACACCTTAGTCCCAGCACTCAGAAGGTAGAGGCAGGTAGATCTCTGTGAGTTCGAGGCCAGCCTGGTCTATAGAGCTACACTGAGAAACCATGTTCTGAAAAAAAAAGGTATGTCATTAAAATACAGGACTATATGATAACAGGTTGGGGTGATAGAGCCTGGTGACTGATTAGGTATGAAATGAGAAAGGGACAGAAGAGTGAGAGAAAAGACACAAAAGCAGCAGCTAGATGCCAGCTGCATTTTCTGGTAACTTACACACGGCCTTAAGGACCTGCAAGGGGTACAGAGGAAGGTATCTGGCATGACTGAGATACAGAGACTGGGCAATGCACTTGGCATATGTGAAGACATGGTTGTAAACAGGATTACTCAAGGTACATAAATGATAAGAGGTGGACAGGGTCTGGAAGAGAACTCTAAGGAAAAGTTACTGAAGGAGTTATCAGCAACAGAGAAGCAGGGTAGCAGTGAGTGAGCCAGCAATGCTCAGTGCCATCCGAGGCTGCAGTTTCTATCAGATTGATAACCAAGAGGAGCAGGTGAGTGTGTGACAAGGGCGGGGCCAGGAGGCAGCACTGAAGAGTACAGAGCCTGCCTGGCACTTGGACCACAGCTCAGAGTTCAGCTGGAGGTCATCAGGTCCCTTAAATGCTGTCTTCAAGAGAAAACCTTTATGAACAAAAACATTGAAAGAGTCTGATAAAGCACAGGAGAAACTTACAATCCATAACTTTGAGGAAGAATGAAATCAGGGCACGCTATGGTACTGAATCACAGGGGGGTGAATTCTTAAGTCTTGGCTAACAGCCTGTGTGTTTAGTTCTTTTCAGCTCAGGAGCTGAATGTGTGGAATGTGTGTGAAACTTAGGAGCTAAAGGCAAAATTTTGTGGAAGATGTATTTATCATGAAAAATGACCACATCCATGAAATACAAATATTGTAATATGTGGTTATGTATATTTAACTACTGATTTGGCTGGGGACATAGCTCGTTGGTAGAGAACTTACCCAGCAAGATCAAGACCATTGGTTTGACTCTAGCACCAAACCTAATCATTTTTATTATTGTGTTATTCTCCAGTAGATATTTTGTTAGAAGCCATAAAGGGTTTGAGAATCACTCTACTCAGAAGCTAGAAAATTAGCATGCTTCAATCTCATAGAGAGTAGCAGAAGAGTCCTAGTGTGAAATGACAGACTTCAGTTCTCAGAGCTACGGCTGCACAGATTTCCAGCCAAATCCCACCGGGCCACATAGAGGGCAAGAGACGCCTACACATAGGACAGATAGACTGTGTTAAAGGGCAGAACCTCCTTGCTCCAACACACATTCCATTAAAAGCAGTGAGTAGTACTACTGACTCTACTAAAGCAGGACTGTATTTCATCACACAACAGCAAAAACATAGGACAAATGACAGACATGATCTCTATCTTCCAAGGTATGTTTATGAGCAGAGGTTCTGACCTCCCTTTGTTCCAGACATTTTCTAGGCTATATAATGGCCTGGAAGATGAACACACTCGAAGACGCCCACCTTCCGAAAAGCACAATCACTTGCTAATTCAGAGCCTGTTAGTTAATCATGGTTAGCTGGTGGAGAGCCTAACATCAAAATTTTTACATGTTTGAAATTTTTGAAAAGGCAGTCCCTACCATACAGGCCCTAGCTTGCCTTTTAACACTTCCTTTGGTTCACTCCTTTCTGTCCACCTCAATAAACAGAAAGTGTAGTTATGGATTTGTAAACTTCCCTTGAAGCTGACACGGAAAAAAATAAAGGGGAAAATTCATTTATGAACTGTTAATATTCACTGTGAAAACGGAAGGATGGAGAATTAAGAAATCTATTCCTGCCTGCAAATGGTAAAATCCATATGTGAATATAAATGACTCTAAAAGGCAATTTAAGGCTAATGGAATAAATTCAACCAACTTTTTCTTATGTCATCAAGGGACAGTGTGCAAATACTGCTGCGGCCCTTTCTTCTCATTTTTTCAATGGTGCTGAAAACGAAGCCCAGGAGCTCCCAAGCCCCGCTCTTCTGGGTGTGCACACAAGCGGGAATTGAGTAACAGAGAGGCTCACACACTGAAGAGGCTCAAAAGTATTTGTTATGAGTTAGAACCCTAGAAAAACATGAGACAAACATGTATTAAACTAGTTGTTATCAATTATGTACATTCATAACAGCCTATCTTCTTTTAATACCTCTATGCAATAACTACCTAGAAGTAAAAATTCTTCCAATTACTAGTTATAGAATCCTGAGCAACCCATTTCAACTTCCATCTTCTTCCACTACAGAACAGAGACGATGCTCTGAGAACTGTGAGGGTTAAATGTGGTGAGAGACCAGGAAGACCATCACCTACACTTCTCACCCCTTCATCCTGAAGCTAGCTGAATATGACCTGCAAATACGTGGACATATTGAGCTGGACACATCTAAAGCCAAATGCATAATCTGACTGCCCCAAATTCATTTCTCCTCTAGATTTTCAGAATTTTAAATATGGGTGATGACTGGGGTCAATTTGCATTTCCTCCTCTCATCACCACCTCTCATCCATGCTCCTTTAAGCTTACTGTTGTGTGTCCAGGTCACTGAGGCTCTTTCCTACCACTATTAGGTGATCATCCATACTCCATTGCATTACTAACTATGGTAGACATTTTCTGGCATGTACCCAAAAATCCAGACAGCTGGTGTGCAAGCCATGTGTAAGACAGGCTTCTAATGCCTAGAGAAAAATGATAAGCTGTCACTTACATGCTTAGGTTAGAAAAACTGTAACTGAGAGCTGTAAGTCTGGCTCTCTATTCCTGCCTCTGCTGAATTATACCACCCAGCTATAGAATAATTTGTGGAAACGTCCCCATGGCCAGGAACCAGCTAGGTCTCCAACCAGCAGGCGTGAGGACCTGAGGAACTGAATTATGCCATGAGCCCAAGGGAGAGGTAAGAAGCAAAGCCTTCCTATCTGAATTCAAGCTTCTGGCTAATGACTGTAGCTTCATGAAGAACACAGAGACAGGACACAGCTAGCTGAAATACCAACCCATACACTGTGAAGTAATTAATGCTCCTGTTTTACCTGGGTGTCTTGGAAGGCTGAGGCAGGAAGTTCTGGGGTCTGGGCTAGCCTAAGCAACAAGGCGACCTGGTCACCTTGCCACCTGCCTCAAAGACACAAAGGTGCTGCTTTAGTAAATTGAGTCCCTGAACTTGGGGGTAATTTGTAACAGTAACCCTTGTCTCACCTACATCTCTTTGTTGTAGGATATCTGTACACTGTGTGAAGATGTATTGCTGTGACTAGAGTAATAAAAAGCTAAACAGCTAATAACTAGGCAGGAGGGATAGGTGGAACTTTGGGGCAGAGAGAGAGACTGGAAGGAAGTATCTAGGAGCACGATTTTGTCAGCTGACTCTGAGCAAGTCTGAGTTGCTGTACTAAGAGGTAACCAAGTCATGTGGCAGAACACAGATTGGCAAAAGCAGGTAACTTTAAGTTATAAGAGCTAGTGGGAAAAGCCTAAGCTAAGGCCAAGCTTTCATAGTTAATATGTCTCTGGGTCATTATTTGAGGGCTGGTGTATTGGTGTATAAAGACAGTCTGACAAGAAAGCTTGCTATATTGCTTTCTCCCCCCCTTCCTGGATTTTTTAAAGACAGGGGTTCTCTGTGTAGCCTTGGCTGTTTTGGAACTCGCTCTATAGACCAGGCTATCTTGAATTTAGAGATCCACCTGCCTCTGCCTCCCTAGCGCTGGGATTATAGGCAGGTGTGTGCCACCACTGCCTGGCTTGTTTCAAGATATAGTCCTGGTCATCCTGGAATTTACCATGTAACCAGGTTGGCTTTAAACTCAGAGAAATTCACCTGCCTCTGGTTCCTAAGTGCTGAGATTAAAGGTGTGCACCACCAAACTCACTTTACCTACATTTTGAAACGAGTCATTAAAAAACTACATTATTAAAAACATGAGTAAGAATTGCTGGGTGGTGGTGGCATATGCCCTTAATCCTGGTACTCAGGAGGCAAAGCTTGAGGCCAGCCTGGTCTACAAGTGAGTTCCAGGGAAGCCAGGGCTACACAGAGTAATCCCAGCAACCTGGAATGCTGAGACAAAGGATGGCAAGTTCAAGAACAACCTGAAGCGAGTTCGAGGCCAGCCTGATGATCAATTTAGTGAAAACTTGTCTCAGGATACAATTCTCTCAGTGGCAGAGCATGTACCAAGCACGTGTAAGGCCTTGACGCTCATCTCTTCCATCACTTTTAAAAAAGGTGGGGAGGTCCTGAGAGTAAGGTCCTAGCACCACATACAATTGGGCACAGCAGTGTGAAGCTGTATTTCCAGTGTCGGGGAGGCAAAGAAAGGAGGATCTCTGGATTTAGTGAGAGACCCTGTTCAAAAAGAAAGGGGGAGAGGGCTGGTGAGAAAGCTCCACAAGCACTTGCCACAAGCCTGGCAACCCTAGTTTAACCTCTGCAATGCACAGTGGAGGGAGAACATCAACCTCCACACAGGCTTCCGACCGTCACACGGGCACCATGGCACACCAACACTCACACACAGAGAATGACAAAAGTTCTTCTTCTGCCTCCCTAGTGCTGGGATTAAAGGCATATGCCATCACTGCCCGGCTAATTTTTAAAAACTTAAAATAAAAATAAAGTGGAAAACAACTGAGAAAGATGCTGGCAACCTCCAGTGTCGAATTGCACCCACCACACACAACAGTCCTCTCCCTGTCACACAAAATGCACTAAGGGACCAGTGACATGGCTCAGCGGGGAAAGGCACTCACTGCCAACCCTAACGAACCCTGGGAACCCACACAGAAGGAGGAGAGAACTGACTCCTGAGGGCTATGCTCTAGCCTCCATATGCACACTGTGGCACACGCATACCTACACACACAGCTAAAATGCCTACATGTCTATATACTTGCAAAGTTTGAGGTTTGACTCTCTATACTGCTACAAATAAATAATAATAATATTGAATATAAACAAGCACTTAGTAAATAATGAAATAATACAACTTTATCTGGCACTACAGTAAGAAACCAGAAATAGGGCTATCTGGAGGGACAGGCATGGTGATGGAAGATATCATCCTGTAAATATGTTTCTCTAATTGATTAGTGAATAAAGCCCTGTTGGCCAGTAGGAAAGCAAGATAGGTGAGATTAGGAGGCAAGGAGGATTCTGGGAGATGTAGTAGTGAGGAGTCAAGACGTAGGGTGTGACAGAAGTCCGGAATGCCTCTCCGGTAAGATAAGGCCATGTGGAAACACTCAGAATGATAGAAATAAGTTAATACTTAAGACAGAGCTAGCCAATAAGAAGCTCTAGCCATTGTCCAACAGCTTTATAACTGATAAGAGTCTCTGTGTGTTATTTTGGGACTGACGAGGCACCAGGACCAGGCTGGCAGGCAAGTGCTCATAACAGGCATGGTGCTGTACTCCTTTAATCCCAGCACTGGAGAGGCAGAAGCAGAGATCTCTGTGAGTTTGAGACCAGCTTAGTCTACCTAACAAGTTCAGGCCAGCGAAGGTTACATAGTAAGACCCTGTCTCAAATAAGATGGGGTGGTAGAGGTAAGGGGCGGGAACTGGAAATGGGTAAGAGGTTAGAATCAATTGTTGCACAATCATGAGGGCTGGAGTTCCAACCCCAACACCCACTTAACAATCCAGATGTCTCACAAGTACCTGTAACTCCAATTCTGAGGAACCCAATGACTTGTTCTGGGCTCCATGTGCTCACAAGCATGCATACCTGCACTCACATGAGGACATGCCTATAAAAACATGGACACATGTGTAAGAGAGAGGAAGGAAGGGTATGACAGAGGCAAGCAGACTTCCGGGAGTTTGAGGCTAGTCTGGTATACAGAGTGGATCCTAAGACACCCAGGACTATATACAGAACCCTGTCTCAAAAAAACAAAAGGGGCTGGAGAGATGGTTCACAGGTTAAGAGCACTGACTGCTCTTCCGGGGACCTGGGTTCAGTACCCAGCACCCACATGGCAGCTAACAACCGTATGTAACTCCAAAATCTGACACTCTCACACAGACATACACGAAGGCAAAACACCAATGCAAATAAAATAAAAATAAATTATTTTTTTAAAAAGAAAAGAAAAAAAAGGAGCCAGGCATTAGTAGCACTTGCCTTTAGTCCCATCACTTGGGAGGCAGAGGCAGGTAGATCTCAGTGAGTACAGAGCCAGCCTGGTCCACAAAGCAAGTTCCAGGATAGCCAGGCCTGTCATACAGAAAAACTGTCTAAAAACCAAACAAATAAAAAAAAAAAATCAGTAAAAATAGTTTCTCTAGGCAGAGAAACTGGGTGATTGGGGACAAGTACGTAAGACAAATATTTCACATATGTAATCCTTCTATAAGATGTTTTAGATACGATATTAATTAACACTTTAAAAGTGTTAATTCACATCTTAAGCCTACCTATAATCCCAATGCTTTGGAGGCAGAAAGATCAGTAGTTCAGTGTCCTCCTCAGCTACATAGCAAACTCAGGGCAAGCCTGGGCTACATGAGGTCCTATCTCAAAACATACACACACACACACACACACACACACACACACACACAGTATACCCAACAATGTACATTTTCAAAATGGAGATAGCATTAAATTATTGTAGAGATCAAAGTTACTGATGAGCTCTGTAATGGTCAGATAGGCAGTTAGTTGACTACGAGGCTCTAGAGTTCCTGAAGTTTTCCTGACTCAGACTCCATCAGATGAAGTCAGAAAGATAAAGAGCCCACAGCACAAGAGAATAAAGCCAGCCTGGAGAAGGACAAAGAAAAGCCAACCAATGCAACCTTGACAGGGACAAACAAGAGAAAGTAAGGTCAGGAAGTCAAGAAAATGGGACGAGGGTGCAGCTGTGGCTCGGGGATAAGTAGTCAGGAAAATCTTCCAATGGCATGTATACTGACAGGGAACTCAGGTGGAACAGCACTGTTCCTTGGTAAAGGCAGAGCAAACGGCACAGGCTGCTTAGTAAATGAGAGAGGCAGAAAGTGTAAACTGCCTTCCAGGGCAAAGGGTTAGGTCACATTTTATAATTGTTACTATTTTGTTTTAAACATCTCTAGACTGAACCTGGGGGAAAAGTCAAGAAAAGGAGACCACAAGCTGAGCTCTGAGTAAAATTTCCACTTTAATTCAGAGTGATTTCAGGAACTAGGGTTCAATTACCAGCACCCATGTGGTGGCTCATATCTGTCTCTAACTCCAGTTCCCTCGGATCTAACACCCTCGCACAGACATACACGCAGACAAAACACCAACGAATATAAAATAGTGGTTTTCAGAATTAAGACTATCAGAAGACTGGGTTCTGGGTATCTTGAACTTTACCTTATTTCCTTTAATGATATCAAAATATCCCCACAAGAAGAATTTTCTAATGGTTCATCCTAACTCATAAAGGGAAAGGGCGGGAGAGATGGCTCGGTAGTGAAGAACACTGGCTGCTCTTGCAGAGGACCGGGGTTTGGTGCCCAGCACCCATATATCAGCTCACAACTGACTATAGCAACAGCTGCAGAGGATTTAATGCCCTCTTCTGGTCTCAACAACCAAAGCACACGTGCAAACACACATAGATACATACATACATGTGGGCAAATACTCATACACATAAAAAAATAAAATGAAGAAAATCACAAAGGGTGAGAGACTATCATACTGACTTTAGTTCAATCCCCACTTGCCAACTAATTAAAGCTACCTACTCTCCTCATTCCTGTAAAGTCATGCCATGCATATTTCACACACACACATATTTGCATATTAGGTGGTTTGGTTTGGTCCTGGTGGGGGTGTTGATATAGGGCTCTCTATGTAGTCCAGGCTACCCTGGAACTCACCATACAGATCAGGCTGGCCTGAAAGTCACAGATATCCTCCTGCCTAAGCCTCCAGTGTGGTGGGATTAAGGAGTGCCACCACACTCAGCCCATATTTGTATATTGTAATACATGAACACTTCACGTAATAGTACTCATGATAAATATTCATCTTTCACAAAATGAAACACACAGACAGACAGACAGACACACACACACACACACGTTTCACAAGTGCAGTCACAGAGCTTAAAAGAAAAAACCCTAGAGTTAAACACACAGGTAATTAACCAAAACTTAAGTATCATCACTGTAGGTTCCAGCATCACAGGAAGCCCTGATTCTGTTTATTCTTAGAATTAGAGATAGCAATCTCTCCCTACACTTCACATACAGAAAACACAAAAGTGAAACTTTGGTTGTTTCTCCAGGAACTCTTGCTCCTTAAATTTTTCATTTATATTGACGAAAACTGTCTACACTCTATTGTCTCTTTGCCTCTGAAGCCTAAGTATTAAAGTCCCTCCATCACAAGCACCCAAAGGGTAAGATACTTTCCTTACTCCTATCGTCCCAAACTTTGGAGCACCCCGCATTTGCTAGCCGCTGAAAGTGCTGAGCTCAACAGCTTCTTCTCTAACAGCCATTCAGGCTTACTTGTAAACAAATTACAACAGAGGCAAAAACAGAAGTGAGTACAGAAATAAATCAGAGGAGGAACACACCCTTGGGCAGTAGAAGAAATTCTGGGGTACATTTATGAATTCCTCAAAAGGCCTTCAACAGATACCTGTTGAATGAACTGGATGAAGTGAATCCTGTTAATGGAAACAGGGGTTCTAGGTCCAAGAAAGATTATCAGCTGCTTCGGAAGTGGCCTCCCAACTGCAACATGTGGACCCCCAAACACTCACTTCCACCCCAGAACGTCACTTTGGAGGACTATACCTGTACTGCCAGCCTTTCGTACTGCCACCGCGACTGCTGTTGCTGCTGCTACTGCTGATTGCACCCCCACAGCTGCTGTTGCTGCTGTTCTTGTTCGGGGTCACCGCTGTGGCCAGGCCCTCCAGCTTCCCTTCACTCTCCGAGACTTTCAGGACCGACGCCGGCTCACCTCCCTGCATCTTAACTCCAAAGTTCATCTGCCCTTCTCGGGCGGGAGAGAACAACTGCAGAGGGGTCTTGTAGGTACTTTTCCCCTTCTCTCTTGCTTTTACTGTGGATGTGATATCAGACCACGGCTAGAGTGGAAACCGTCAGTGGTCCAGAAAACGAGGACACGCATTTCCACTTCGGTTAAAACTTTTAAGAGCACAGGTATCCTTCAGAAAGATGCCTCTCCTGAACAAAAACAAGCAGGACCAATCACCCCGCCAGAGGGCTCAGTGCCACACTCCGAGGAGCAGCCGGGCGGCGCCGGCGAGGTCGCGGATCCTCCGGCCGGGAACGCGGGGCAAGGACGGGGGACCACGGCCGGAGAGCCCCAGAGCCCGCGGCCTGACCTCGGGGCTCCGGGGCGGGCCGGCCGCGCTGCCTCTTCTCCTCGGCCGGGTCCTCAGAAGAAAGGGCCCGTCCAGCCAGTTCGGCGGTTCCCGCCTCAGCCCCAAACTGAGCCGGGCGGTCGCGCGCAGCCCGCGGAGGGTCGGGCAGACGCCGCCCGGCGGGACGCGGGCTCCGCCGAGGCCGCTTCAGCTGCGGCCGGAGGAGAGAGAGGTTCGCGGCGGCCTCTTCCGACACCCCTATCCCTGATGCTCCGCGCACTACACCGGACTGGACCGGTCCCTGGAGCCTCCCCAGCCCCAAACGTAAAGCAAGGGCCCCGGCCACCGCCCCACCCACAGCCGGTCACCCACCCGCCTGCTA
Organism: Phodopus roborovskii; assembly: GCF_943737965.1. Classification (NCBI taxonomy): domain Eukaryota; kingdom Metazoa; phylum Chordata; class Mammalia; order Rodentia; family Cricetidae; genus Phodopus; species Phodopus roborovskii. The sequence goes on along the minus strand of NW_026126469.1, from coordinate 18,351,385 downwards.
GCTTTCCCCGCCTTCCTTTCCGGTGTCGTGTGAGCTCATTTCCGCCAGAGCTGAAGCGCCGGCGCCATATTTGTTTGGGGCAGCCGAGCCCGAAAAGAGGCGGTGACAGGGAGTCCTTAGAGAGAGGAGGAGTCGAACGAAGCCACAGCAGGAGAGAGAAACAAAGGGAATGAAATGGCCTTGCTGAACAGGTCCTATACTCTCTTGTAGAACTCCATTCCATGTCTTGTTAAGGAAACCTAAAAAAATAAATAAAATAAAAATAAGAAATTACGGAGCAAAAGGGAAAAACACCTATTCAATCATTTTGGGGAAAAAAACCCAACCCAACATATTTGAAGTAGTGAGATTGATGCTCTAAAGGATAACAATAAACATGCTTAGGAAATATTAAGTTATACAAAGTAGCATTTAGCTAAGGGATCGCTGCCCAAGCTAAATGTACACAACTGGAAGAAAAGTAGTGTACAACCAGGCTAGCTGCAAACCGTAAGAAAGAAAATTTTGTGCCATGATTAAAGTTTAGGGTCCTAAGGAAGTTTTTGTTAATGTTTATTCACTGACCTCCAGTTAGACTCCATCTCATAAAAGGAGTCTATAATCAGCCATTAAGTCCACACCATATCAAAGATTGTGCCTCTAAGAGACCACTCAAGGGGCAGAGCAGGGAGCAGGGCCACAACCATCCCTAAGGCCTGACCTGCCATTGACTCTGTCTCTTCATAGGAAAAATAATTCTGCCAGGTGGGTAAGGTGAACCTGGGTGACAACTATTTGAAAAGAAAAACACAGGTATACTTAAGAATAATCCTGACAATATCTTTGCTGTGTCAATCTCCTACCTGCCTAGACTTGCTGTCTATTATCTCCATTTAAAGTGTTCAAGATGTAACCTGAAAAGGGTTTAAGGATGATGGCCTATGTGGAATATCAGCGTAAGATATTTTACATTCATCTATGCTGTGGAACATTTGTTTAATGATGCAAAGATGTGTTGCATTCTTTTATGATGGGTTTGTTTAACTCTGTGAAACTGTGTTACTTTGCCTGCTTAAAACACCTGATTGGCCTAATAAAGAGCTGAACGGCCAATAGGTAGGCAGGAGAGAGAAAAGTAGGTGGGGCTGGCGGGCAGAAAGAATAAATAGAAGAGAGAAAAGGAAGGAGGAGAGTGTACACCAGGGGTCAGCTAGCCAGCCGGCTGCAGAGCTAGCTACAGAGTCAGAAGTAAAGAAAGGTATACAGAATAAAGAAAGGTATAAGCACAAAGGTAGATGAGATAAAGGAAGAAAAGCTAGCTAGAAATAAGCTAATCTAAGACTGGGCATCCATAAGAAAGAATAAGTCACTGTGTGTTTATTTTGGAGCTGGGTGTCAGGGCCCCAAAGAACAAAGAGAAAAGACAAACGAAAAACAACTACAGACTGTTGGGATGCATAAGTCTAAGATATGTAAGTTAGTAGAATTTTTTACTGAAGACGGTCTTCTCTTGGAGCAGGAGCCAGAGGTGGATGAACACTGTTATTAAGGAGTGCTTTTTTATATTGATCTCTGAGTGTGGTGATTCTCACTGGGAAGGAGATATGATAATTCTATAACAATGTAGTGTAGCATTGTTATGACATTATATTAATTCTATAACACTGGTACTAGAGAAAGGCACTCTTCTTGGCTGCAGACAAATCTTTCACTCTCTTTAAACCTTGATTTTGTGTTTGTACAATAAGAATGATTCTGTTAATCCCACCACTACCATATTTGTACCAAATTTGAAGCAAGTTTGATTTTTACTGGGGTGCATCTAAGAGCTGGCCAGCAAATTTCCCATCAGGTCCAATCGGGGGCAATGATATATCCTGACCTATTTCCTGCTCCTGAGCCTCCTGCCCACCCATGTGTGATCAAGCACATCTAGTGCAGATGAATCAAACAAATTTGTCTAGGGGAGTGGAAACACGTGGCTTGTTATTGTCCATAAACAATAGCCTCCAGCTTTGGGCAAGGGGCTTGCAGATCAGAGGCATTTTTGTTTCATGGATCTCCTAGGCATAGCAAATAAAACTTAAAATATAACTTTGGCTCCCATAGTTGTTTAGGAGATTTCTACAGTCCCTACTAAATATAAACTCTAACTCCTAACAACAAGACCAGTGAACTGAATGTATATATTATGCTAATCCCACTGGTCGAGAATAAAACCACTACAACAGTTTAAAGCCAAGTTTGAAGCAAGCTTTAATTAAATACCAGCTAGATGGATGGGCTCTAGCCAGGTCCATTTCAGAGTTCCCAGAGAAATGGCCACAAGTCATGCCTTGAGAAGCCTAAAAAAAGCAACCCCACAAGGTCTTCGCATTTCCCATCAGGTCCAATGAGGGGCAAGCACATGCCCTGATGTATTTCCTGCCTGTGTGTCTCCCTGTGCCCCCTGTGCCCTTTCTCCCCACACAAATACCTCCAGCCCTCCTGTGCTCAAGCACAAGTGCAGCTACAGATGGTTCAAACAAACTCGTTTAGGGAATGAAAATACAAATAGCTTCCAGCATTTAACTTCAGTGCTCACAAAAGCTCTAAGCAGCCTGCAGTGCAGGCCCCTTGTATTTTGCTTATTGTCTTTGCTGTCATTATTCTTTCAAAACAAGACTTCTCTGTATAACAGTTCTGGCTATCCTGGAACTGGCTTTGTAGATCAGGCTGGCCTGGCCTCGAACTCACAGACATCTGCCTGCCTGAATCTCCACATTCAGGCAGGCAGATGTCTTTTGTTACCATACCTGGCTAACAAAAGTTGTACTTATTTTGCTGAGGATCATCACACAATGTTCACACTCTTGAATCCCTAAAATGGCCCTAAGCATATCTCCCCAAAGCTGTTCACCTGTGTGGTGTGTCTTAGCAGAAGGTCAGGCCCAGTCTCTCATGTAGTGTCTAGTTGTAGGGTCAGGACCCTGGGAGAAACACTCCAGCCCCAGGGCAAATTAAGGCTGAGTTCTCTCCAACGTCCACAGCAGTCCTGATGCTGTGTAAAGCAAATATTCTGTGTCTGCATATACACTGTGCCAAATGGGCATCCTGGAGTTCTCTGCATATGTACTTGTGTCTGCTTATCTTGAGTGAATGATGTCACTGGATTCTGGTTATCTGATACAGTCTTGGCTGTAATGGAGTTCCCAACAAAGCTATTTCTGTATGTCTAAAAGGCATGTCTACCACATGGAACAACATAGAAGTAAACAACTAAATTAAGATAAATAAATAAAAGATTTGGAGGATGAAACAGAAATCAATGAGATGAAATGAAGTACCTGATTTAGGGCAAGAGAAACATGTATAAAAGGATGTTTTATAAGATGTCGTTCAAGCCAGGCTCACACCTTTAGGCCCAGCACTTGGAAAGCAGAGGCAGGCAGTGAGTTCGAGGCCAGCCTGGTCTACAAAGCAAGTTTCAGGACAGCCAGGACTGTTACACAGAGAGACCCTGTCTCTAACAAAGCAAAACAAAACAAAAACATCATTTAAAATGAGATGATGAAAGACAAGGAAGCAGGGAAGAACCACCTGTACTCATTCTGAGAACTGACAGGAAGTGGTTTGAAATGAGAGTTAAGAAAGGCAGAGAAATTTGGATCTTATTGTAAATGCAACAGTGTTAGAAATAATAATAATAGAAGGAGAAAGAGAAAGAGCAGCAGGTTCAGGAAAGGAGGGAACACAACATCTCCTTTCAGGAGAGACAGCCTCACAGTTGGAGGAGGTGATAGGCAACCTCACAGCTGGGGGAGGTTGATGGGGGATGCCCTTCTATATGCTGTGAATATATGTTTATATTATTGGTTCATGAAAAAAGCTGTTTTGGGCAATGGACAGGCAGGATGTAGCCAGGCAGGAAGTATAGGCAGGGCTACCAGTCTGGGAGAATTCTGGGAAGAAGAAGGCAGAGAGGAGCCTCAGAAGAGATGTTATGTAGCTACTGGGAAGATAGGACAGCCAGTATTCTCCAGTAAACCAAAAGTAGAAATACACAGATTAATAGAAATGTGTTAATAATTGAGAGAGCTAGCCAATAAGAAGTCTGAGCCATAGGTCAAACAGTTTATACTTAGTGCAAGTCTATGTGTGTTTATTTGGGACTAAACAGCTGCAGGACCAGGCAGGACAGAAACTTCCATCCACGGGTGGGGAGAGACAGTCTCACAGCTCGGGGGAGGGGGGGTTGTGTCTGGGCCTTGAAGGGAAGAGCAATAGAAGAAATGGAGGCAATGGAGGATCATTCCAGAGACTGCATGATGGAGCCCTGTAGTGGAAAGAAACAGGGAGGAGCTGCATTAGAAGAGAGAGTTCCTACATAAAACATGATGGAGGCCCTGAAGAAAAGCATTCAAATCCCAGAATGAAGGAGGTTTTTGACTTTTACAGGGAGCTGGCAGGATTTCCACACCATATGACAGCCTGACCTAGCCTACTTGACTCCTGAAACAGAGGCAGGCACCAGGTAGGACCATGAACATATTTTTAGTTTCCAGAAAAACTGGACTTGCTCTTCCAGGCACAGCTAGAGCCTGTCGGTTCTTTATCTCAAGGACAGACTTAAGGGGAACATGGCCTGATTTTCCCCCATGGCTGTCATATCTGTAGGTTACTAAGATCTAGCAAGTAGAATGTCATAGAAGGATTTAACTGGAAGGCCTATGACCTGACTAACAGTTTTTAAAGCTATACTCTTTTCAAAACGTGTGTCCTACAACAATTGGATGACTACAAGCTGGACTTCTCTGCCTCATAAAATATACATAAATTAACTCAAAATGGACAAAAACATACATTTAAAAGCTGAAACTGTAAAACATAAGAAAATGAATAAATCTCCATAGTCTGCCATTAAACAGTTTTGGGGTTTGTTTTTGGTGCAACATCAAAACACAAAAGAACAAATCATTAAAAATAGGCTTTATGGCTGCTCTTCCAGAAGACCCAGCTTCAATTCCCAGCACCCACATGGCAGCTCAGTACTGTCTATAACTCCAATTCCAGGGGGTCTGACACCCTCACCCTGACATGAATGCAGGCATCAATAAAATAAAAGTGGAAAAAATAGACTTCATTAAAAAATTAAACTTTTGTTCTTCAAATCATACCATGAAGAAAATGAAAAAATAATCCATAGCGTGGAGAAAATAGAGGCTGGAAAGATGGCTTCATGGTTAAGAGCACTGTCTGCTCTTCCAGAGGACCTGGGTTCAATTCCCAGCACCCACGGGGCAGAGCCCAAATGTCTATAACTCCAGTTCCAAGGGATCCTATATACAGATGTACATGCAGGCAAAACACCAATGCACATAAAATAAAAATAAATAATTTTTAAAATGGAGAAAATATTTGCAAACCATATATAAAGGAATTATATTCAAAATATGTAGAAAGCTCTTATAGCTCAGATATAAGCAATTAAAAACTCAGGGCTACAGAGAAAGCTGAACAGTGAAGACTGCTCACTGCTCTTGCAAAGGGCTGATTTGGTTCCTAGCACACATATTAGGTGGCTGGAAACCAACAAATCCTCCAGTTCCAGAGGACGTGCTGCCCCCCTTTGGCCTCTAAGAGCATCTGCACACATGTAGCAGATATAAACACACATATACACAATTATCCAACATTAAATATGGGCAAAAGATCTACATAGGCATTTCTCTGAAGAATGTTTTGGGTTAATTTTTCTGTATTCTGAGAATATGTGTTGCTCTCATTGGTTGATAATAAAAGCAAATTTCTCCTACAGCAAGACAAGGCTAGGCAGGAAAGCCAGATGGAGATATAGGGAGAAAGAAGGGCAGAGTCACGGGAGATGCAAGCCAGCCACCAGGGGAACAAGATGAACTAGAGAACAGGTAAAGCCATGAAGCCATGTGGCAAAATGCAGATTAATAGAAATGGCTTAATTTAAGTTGTAAGAGCTAGTTAATAATAAGCCTGAGCTATAGGCCAAGCATTCTGCAATTAATGTAAGCTTTTGTGTGTTTATTTGAGTCTGGTTGGTTGGCACAAAAAAAAAAAAGCACTGCCTCCCATTTACAAAAGAATAAATACAAGAGTCTATAATTACACTGTGATTCCCAACATCATCAGTCATCAAGGAAATATAAGTAAAAAACATAGCCAGGAACGGTAGCCCTTGCTATCAATCCCAGTATTTGGGAAGTTGAGGCAGGAGAGTTGAAAGTTCAAGGTCATTCTTAGATATATAACAAGATCAAGACCAGCCTAAGATATCTGAAATTCTGTACCAAAACACACACGCACACACAAACAAACAAACAAACAAAAAACAAAACCAAGCTGGGCATGGTGGTGCGCACACCTTTAATCCCAGCGCTTGGGAAGCAGAGGCAGATCTCTTGGAGTTCAAGCCAGTCTGGTCTAAATCATGAATTCTAGGATAGCCAGGGCTGTATGGTGAGTCCCTTTCTATTCATTAACTAATTTGTTAATTAATAACCAGTGTTTAGGATGTGGAGAAATTGGTGACTTATATTGTCATTGAAAATGGAAAATGTAGCCAGGCATTGGTGGTGCACACATTTAATCCCAGCACTTGGGAGGCAGAGGCAGATAGATCTCTGTGAGTTTGAGTCCAGCCTGGTCTACAGAGATACAGAGCATACCCTGTCTTGAAAAACAAAACAAAACAAAACATAAAGAAAGAAAGAAAATGGAAAATGTTCTATATGGTGGAACATTTTTAACCATTTAAAAAAGGATGGCGGCTGGAGATGCAGCTCAATGGTTAAGATCGAAACTGCTCTTGCAGAGGACCAGAGTTGGCTTCCCAGGACCCATGTCACATTGCTCAAACTACCTCTAACTCAAGCTCCAAGAGAATCTGATTCCTCTGTCCTTTGAGGTCACCTGCATTCATGTGCACATTCCCACACTCAGACAAACAGGCATACACATTTTTATTATTATTAGTAGTAAGTGAAAAAAACCTTCTAATGGAGAAGGCCTGGTACATGCTACAATATAGATGGGCACTGACCATGTTTATTATTCTCAGTGAAAGACTACACAAAGAGGTCACATACTGTGTGCTTCATTCATAGGAAATGTCCAGAATAAAGAAACCCCAGAGGACAACATGTAGATACTAGTCGCCAAGTGCTAAGAAAGTGGGGGAGGGCTCTATAGATGCTCAGGATTGAGAGTACCTCCTGCTCTTGCCGAAGACTCCAGTTCCTCAACTCCAGCTCCAGGGGATCCAGTGCCCTCTTCTGGCCTCTCTAGGCACCTGCATACATGTGTCATACACATACACAGATGTACACATAATTTTTTTCTTTTTTTTTTTTTTTGTTTTTTGTCTTTTCTTGTTTATTTTTTTGTTTGTTTGTTTGTTTGTTTGTTTTTTCGAGACAGCGTTTCTCTGTGGTTTTGGAGCCTGTCCTGGAACTTGCTCTTGTAGACCAGGCTGGTCTCAAACTCACAGAGATCTGCCTGCCTCTACCTCCCCAGTGCTGGGACTAAAAGTGTGGGCCACCACCACCTGGCCACATATACATAATTTAAAAGAATACAAATAATCTTTTAAAAGGGGATGGTTGAGTATGAAGAGGCTGTTGGGTGTGGGGTACTTTTGTTGTATGTATGTGTGATAATGACATCTTCTTAAAGTTAGGTAGTGGCAAACGAAGGTCACCCAACCTTGTGAAATACTCAAGCCATTTAGTTGTATACTGTATACTTTAGAAGGGTAAGTTTACTGTAGATGAACTGTAGTCAGTTAAGCCATTGTTTACATTGTTCATGCAGTGGATGGAGCTCAGTTAGTAATGTGCTTGCCTAACCAGCCCTGGGTTCCCTCCTCAGCATCACATTACCAGGCACAGTTCTCTCCTCAGCACCACATACACCCAGCACAGCTGGGAGGTGGAGGCTCCAAGTTGACCTTAGCCACATAGCCAGTTTGAGGCTGGGTGACATTGTCTGACAGAAAAACAAACTCTGAGTGCATTGAGAGTTGACTTTAATGAAAGAGAAAGGGGAACCAGTTATTAATAGTGGTAATTAGACAAAATTAGGTCAGAAATGATAGTAGAGGGACAGCAGGTGTGATGAAGACCATTCCAATGGAGGGTTGAAGGATAACATGGACCTTTCAACTCTAGAGTTCCTGAAACTATTGGTCAAGACTTCCAGTGGTAACAAGATTCAAGGGCTGGCTCTGGTTAGCCAGTCACCATGGTATGCAGCTACTGGGAAACAGGTGACAATAATGGACAACAGAGGCCGGGATACTGCTCTTTGAACGTTGTCACTACATTGTTTTGTGTAAGAAACTTACCAGGGTAAGTTATGACCAGACTTCCATGGAATCAGAACCAGAGAAACTATTTGCATGGATTTGGGGTTGCTTTTGCTCTGCTGTAGTACTGGGAATTGAACCCAAGACCTCAGACATACTAAGCAATTGCTCTACCACTGAGCTGTATTCTCAACCTCTTTTTCCTTTTTATTTTAAGACAGGGTCTTAGGTTGCCTGAGCTAGCCTTGAGCTTGTGATTTCTGGCGTCAGAAATCCATAGCTGGGATGACAAGCCTGTGCCACCAGGTTCAGCTGTATAGTTGTTTTGTTTTGTTCCCTTGAGTAACGTTTTTTGGGTAACTTTTGTTACTATATATTAGGGTTTTAAATCTGACCTTTACTCAGTGTCCAAGGAGAATGGAAACAATGATGTGTACATTTTTCTGAACCCTTGGAAGGGATGCATATGGCGTCACAGTTGGTTGAACCTTCCCTAGAACTCCTGGTGGCCAGCAGATCTGAGTTACCTTTTCCATGGGAGAGGCTTCATAGTGGTCTAGATCATGAAGTAAAACCAGCAGCAGATTCTGATGCATGTGATTTTGGACAAGTGACCCAGTCAAACTCCTTGCAACTGTTTTTCCTCACCTGTCAAGTAATAACATCTCTGCAAAGGACTGAAGTATGTGTTCATTCCCATAGAATGGTGAAGCCCTAACTCTCCACTCAGTGAGATGGCATTTGGAGACCGGACCTTTGAAAGATCATTACAGTTAAATAAAGTTAATGTGGATTAGTGTGTATAGCTAGATGAGTTAATGTGTAGGAAGAGACTGAGGAAGCTCCTCCCATCTGAGAACACACAAGGAAGACAGTTATCCATATGCTAACAAGAGTGCTCACACCAGAAAGCCAGAAGGCTCACACCAGAAAGCAAGAGGGCTCACACCAGAAAGCCAGAGCGCTCACACCAAAAAGTAAGAACAGTTTACCTAGATCTTGGACTTCCAGCCTCCAGAACCATGAGGAAACCCATTCCTGTTGTTTGAACCATCCGGTATTTGATTATGGCAGCCCAAGCTGACTAAGACAATGTCCTTTTGGAGGATTTGGCGCCATTAGATGGGATGATGCCTTTTAAGCACTTTAGCTTGTGTCTAACACACACTATGCCCGGTACTACAATTGCTGACTGTTGCTATTAGAAGGATAGAGTTTGGGGCTGGAGAGATGGCTCAGAGGTTAAGAGCACAAGCTGCTCCTCCAGAGATCTTGAGTTCAATTTCCAGCACCCATATGCTGGTTTACAACCATCCATAATGAAATCTGGTGCCCTCTTCTGGCCTACAAGGATACATGCAAGAGGAACAATGTATACCTAATAAAACAAAACAAAAAGAAGGATAGAGTTTGCTTGCCAAATAGAATGAACAATGGTGTGTGGGGGTGTGTGTGTGTGAGGAAAGCCAATTTCTGTTGGTCAGCTCTGCAAACAAACTGGGTTTTTTTTGGGGGGGTGGAGAGGGTGGGGGGTTGTTTGTTTTGTTTTGGAAGAGGCCCACTTTGCCCTGAAAATGAAATGGAGTTTTCTAGCCATATCCTGATTTTACAACTAGACCTGTCTGAGTGTTTCTGTATATGCAAAATCCTAATAACAGTATCTGGGTCACCAGAATGTAGGGGCACAGCTCAAGGTCACCTTAGCTTCAAGGTCACCCATCTCCTCTTACAGGCTTCCCCTGGCCACTCTAGCATTGTTGTTATAAAATACTTATTCACTCTGTGTTTGTGTGTGTGTGTGCGCGCGCGCGCGTGCGTGCGTGCGCGCGCACTGTCTCACAGGACAACTTGCAGGAGTTGATCTTCTTCATCTACCATGTGTGTCCTGGGACTGAAGCCTCTACCCACTGAGCCACCTTGCTGGCGGCCCCTTCCCTGGTCATGCTTCACGGAGCAACAGTTCTTATTCTTCTTTATCTTGTCTTGTTTGGTTCAGTTTTGTTGCATCTCCAAAAGTGAACGCATGTATATGGCATGTGCATGTTTATGGTTCTGGAGATTGAAACAAGAGCCTGGACATGCAAGTCAAGAGCGGTACCACTGAGCTACACCCAACATTTTAGTTTTCTTCATGGCATCTCATTATGTGTTGCCTAGCATAAGTGAAACCTTGAATTCAATTCCAACACCAAAAGAAAAAATAAAACCATGCACTTTGGCCTCAGACTTCAAATCCTGGTGACACTGTCCCTTACTGTGTATGATTTCAGTAAATGATTTTGGCAAGCCTCAGTTTCTTCATCTGAGAAAACAGGAAAATTTGTATAAAATGTATACTACCAAGGGCTGGAAGGATGGATGGCCCAGTACCTAAGAGCGCTTGGTGCTTTTGCTGTGTAGCTGAATTCGGTTCCCAGCGCAACATCATGGCTTACAACTATCTGTAACTCCAGCTTTAGGGGACCGACACCCACTTCTGGTCTCTTAGGACACCCACACTCACATGGCATACATTTACACAGACAGACACTGTGTTAGTTTGCTTTCTATTGCTACGATGGACCATGATCAAAAGGAGCTTGGGAAGAACAGAGTTATCTGCTTACACATCCTCCACCACTGAGGAAGTCAGGCAGGAAATAAAGGCAGGAACCTAGAAGCAGAAACTGAAAGAGGCCATGGAGGAGTGGTGCTTGCTGAGGGCTCACAGGCTTTCTAATTCACGCCAGGAAAATGTGCTCCAGGATGACACCACCCACAGTAGGCTGGGCCTTCCCACATGAATCATTAATTTTACAGATGTCCCCATAGCCTCGCCTGCAGCTCAATCTGGCAAGGCATTTACTCATTTGAGGTTCCCTCTTTCCAGAAGACTCTTAGCTTGTGTCAAGTTGACAAAAAACAAACAAAAAATGACCAGTATAGTTACCCATGCATAAACATAAAATCTTTCTTAAAACACTGTGGTTGTCACAGTGCCTGTACCTATTAACACCAGGCAATGTTGGGTAACTCTGTGCTCTCTTCCAACTGTGACAAGCGCAGCAAGGAAAGGAAGGATGCGTCATTAGTCACAGCATAAGAACGCCTGCTTTCTCTGTTAGCTTAAAACTATGGCAGCGTGAAACCTGGAGAGAAGGTAAAGAAAGGCTAGAGAGGAACTGAGGCAGAGGGGCAGGAGCAGAGAGAGGTTCTGGGAAACAAAATGGGTCTCCTGACAGACAGGAAGGCAGCAACTGAAGAAGGAGCGTGGGAGACAACATCACGTTGGCATTCATAAAACTGGTACTCCTTTAGCAAAACAACTGCCGTTCATCCCAAGCCCTCACTCTATGGCTCGCTCCTCCCTGTCCATGAGGGCAGAAACTCTAGCAATTTCCCAGCCCAGGGGCCATGATTCGGCTGCCCTGGAAGAACCTCTGCCAAGCTCCAACCTTGTTGTGAGAGTTAAAGAAACAGACAGCTGCTGCTTGGGTTTGGAAGGGGAAGGGAAGATATGGGGTTAAAAAGGAGCTGCTGCGGTGCTCACATTTGAGTGAAATGAGATGTCTTGAAGCATCCGTCTGTCTGTCTCAACACCTTTGTGCTGGATGCCTATTCAACCTAAAAAATGTGTCCCTAAACACCCAGTAGACAGCACCATTAGCTTTCCAAAACTGCACTGGAAAAGGGAACAAAGCCCGCTGTGACAGCTCACGGCCATTTTTAGACTTTTTGGCTAGTAGTACAGGTAGGATTTTGCTCACCAAGCCTGAAGTCACATGACTTCAGGCAAGTGTCAAATGCCAGGGGGTTATCTCTTGAAAGCAGAGACAGGAGAAGCAACTGATGTCCATTAGCATAAGATTACAGGGTATACTTGTGGGTCTGCCTCCAAGGCAGCATGCGAATTTATTGTCCCCAGGAAATGAATCAGGAGGCAGGAGAGTGCTGGCTTACTTAGGGAAATCTGTGCCCAGATCCCTTCTGAAAAGAGCTTCATCCTCTCACATAAGCCAAACAGAAAGCAGAGGGCAGATGGTTCCATTTGCTGTCTGCACAAAAGTAGGTGGCAACGGCTGGGCATTGGTGGCACACACCTTTAGTCCCAGCACTCTGGAGGCAGAGGCAGGTGGATCTCTATGAGTTTGAGGCCATCCTGGTCTACAGAGTAGGTTCTATCTACAGAGTGGGTTCCAGGACAGCCAGAGCTACCCAGAGAAACCCTCTTTTGAAAAAACAAACAAAAACAAAACAGAAAATAATAGGCGGCAACAGATTTTAAAACTTTCTTGCAGTGATTAGACACTTTTTAAGAGACTCTGGTCAACCTGAACATGACAAGCATGGCTCTGGCAGGCCTTGCCCACCCCCATCCCATTCCCTCTGCACTGCTAAAAACCATTAGATTACATCCCTAAAGCTAGCCATCAAGGTCTATTCCCTTATTTGGTCACTTCCTCCTTCTGAACCTGACTGCCAAGGTCCAGCTACCAAAGTACTGAAGTCCAGCAATTAATAGCCCTCTTTGGCTCATCTAATTAACATGCCCAATTAAAGTCAATAACATCCTAGCAAACCTTAAAAGGTTTCCCCTTTATAGACCACCATTTTCCTATGGGCCACATTTGTCTCCTCTCTACCCAGAGACAGCCCTTTGTCCCTCCAGGACAAATATCCCTTGTTCCCCTCCCTTCTCCCTAGTCTTCTGCCTTCTTCTGCCTTTGTCTCATATTCCTTACCCTCTGACCCTCAGGGGCAAATAAATCTCCTTTGTGCTGAGAACTTGGTCTTGGTATGTCCTGAGCCCATACCAATCTCTTAGACATTTGAAAATACTTAATTTTTTAAATAAAAAAAACCCTAAAAATGGTTTTTATTATTGTATAACCCTTAGAGGAGTTACTAGACAAGGCTTCACAAGGGAGCTAAGAGACTGAGTCTATAAAGTCTCTGGGGGCCAGGTATGGCGATCTTAAACCTATGATCACAGCACACATTAGTTTGAAGCCAGTCTGGGCTAAACAGCCAGTTTCATGCCAGCCTGGGCTACAGCATGAGACCTTGTGTCAAAACAAACAACAGACAGAGAATAAATGACAGCTGAGGAGACCAAAAGCAATGACAAGCTACTGGTGTTCTCATCGGGGATTGCAATCTAATAACATGAACCTGTGCAGAGGGAAAGAGAGCCCAACAGAATTCTGTTTTGTAATTCCACATCTCAATCTTAGACTATTTGAGAGGCCAGTGATTTATTGGCATGCTAAGCATCGAGAAAGGTTTGGCCCAGAAGAGGACAGATGCTGAGACACTCCCCACCTCCTTCGTCCTCCACCTTGCCACAAATCAACTCCACTCAAGGGGAAGAGAGTCAGGATGATGAGATCCTGGAACACGGTGACAGGAAGGGGCTAGGGCTACCAGACATTGGCAGCCTAAGCATCAGCGAATTGAAAGCACATAGATATTGTGGTTGGCATGTTGCCTAGTTGATGATTCGCCTTGAGCCATCTATTAACCTCCCCTTTTCTGTGGGATGCTGGATAGCATCTCCTAGGGGTTCTGTGCTTAAAGCCTGTGTCTTCTGTGATGGCTGTTTGTGCTTGCATCAATTAAACTTTGATAACACAGATCAGGAGTGAGCCTTCACAGAACAACTTCTCCCTTCCTACTTCTGCCCGGGCTGTGAGCAGGCTTTCAGATCCACGTGTCATGTGAACCCCAACATGTAGCCTGGCACAGTGGCCCTCTGTAAGTGCTTGTGGAGTAAAAGAATGACGGAGACCTTTCAGAAGGGAAAATTCTCCCTCCTTCCTGGCCTGGCATCTTCCCACAGCAGGCCAGAACTCTGCAGTCCATTGACTCTCAGATGAATGTTAATTTCTGCAGTGGCTCTTAGGGTAGGCTGCTTTGTCCCAGAAGCCAATTGTGTGGTGGCCTTTATGACACAGTGACACAGGGCCAGAGGATCAAGCTATCTCACACCCTCTCATATCAGCCATAGCCCTCCATGAAATCAAATTTTTCTTTTTAAAATGATTTTTTTTTTTATTTTTATGTGCATTGGTGTTTGGCCTGCACGTATTTCTGTTGAGGATGTCAGGGTCCCTGGAGTTGGAGTTACACACAGTTGGGAGCTGTCATATGGGTGCTAGGAATTGTACTCAGGTCCTCTGGAAGAGCAGCCAGTGCTCTTAACACTGAGTCATCTCTCCAACCCCAAGAGTTTTCCAAATACCCAAATAGATGTGATGGTTTAAATAAGAATGACTCCCATAGGTTCATATTTTTAAGTTTTGTTCCCCACGTAGACAAACTATTTGAGAAGGATTCAAAGATATGATCTTGTTGGAGCTGTGTCACCAAGGGTGATCTCTGAGGTCAAAAGACTCATGCAAAAGATTCTCAGTGCACTCTCTCTGCCTCCTGGTTGTGGATCAAGATGTGAGCTCTCAGAGGCTCCTGCTGCCATGCCCTTGCTCTGCCATCATGGACTCCAACCCTCTGAAACTGTGAGCCCAAATTAAACACTTTCCTTTCTATTGCTGTGATAAGACACCACGATCAAGGCAACTTATAAAAGTAACTAAGGTACTAGAGACCAGGAGGAAGCTGAGCACAGTACATGTCTGTAATCTCAGCCCTTGACAGGTAGAGGCAAGCCTCGGCTACACAGCAAACTCAAAGCCAGTCTGGGTTACCTGAGACCCTGCTGAGAGGGAAAGAGGGTGGGGGGGAGGGAGAGAGAGAAATGGAAATTAATGTCCACAGGAAAACAATCCACTTGTAGCCCAAAGGGAAGCCAGAGATGGCTGAGTTTGTCAGAGCAGGAGATACAGAGGGAACATCAAATGATTAACAATGCCAAAGGCAACTTTCTACAAAAAGAAAATTGTAAAATGCTACAGGTATGATGACATGCAGACGTAGTTAAGAAATAGGTAAGATTACCCAGGAGAATGAGCATAAGATTAAATCAGACTTGCCAGAGGATGTCTAGATGGGGCCTACGGATTAAACATCCAGAGGAGGTATTTCCTTTACTCAGGGAGTGTAGTCATCATCTCTCTGGTCTTAGAGGATTCTGGTTCATCTTTCTGAACTAAAAGAGGAAAGTTGGGCTCAGATTGTCAAAACCAGGAAAGCTATTTCTCATTCTCTGAAAACCTTTGCTGCAGTCATTGACTGAACCAATGTTCAAAAAGATTTCAATGCATTTATTTTATTTTATATGTATGAGTGTTTTACTTGTGTGTATGTTTATGCACCACATATGTGGTTGGTGCCAGCAGAGGCCAGAAAGAGGGCATTGGATGGATCCCCTGGAACTGGAGTTATGGATGGTTGTGAGCCATCATGTGGGATCTGGGATGTGAACCCAGGTCCTGTGTAAAAACAACAAGTGTTCTACTGCTGAGCCATTTCTACAGCCCCATGAAAAAAATAAATGTTTCTCACAAGTGGATAAAATGCCAAGCACTTTGCTATTTCCAAAGGATGCAATCATAAACTACAAGTCGACAGGCAGTGGTGGCGCACACCTTTAGTCCCAGCACTCAGGAGGCAGAAGCAGGCGGATCTCTGTGAGTTCAAGGCCAGGCTGGTCTACAGAGTGAGTTCCAGGACAGGCTCCAAAGCCACAAAGAAACCCTGTCTCGAAAAACCAAAGTAAATAAATAAATAATAAACTAAATGTCATATCTGCCTTCAGATTTGAGGTACAGAACAAGTGATTCAGGTACTAAATAAGAAAAAAATTCTAATGAGAGGACTAGAGATATATTTCTGTGACATAAGACCTATTTAGAATGCATAAAGCCCAAGTTTAATCTATAACAATGCAAAAAGTAAATAAAGGAAAAGGAGGAATAGATGAGTCATAAGACACACTAGGTCAAGAAATTCAAACTTTTTCCTAAATGCAAATAGTGACCTTAATCATTCCAAGCAAATGAATGAATTACATGATGGCATGTGAGTCATTTAGTGTAGAAAGACATTTGGAGGCTTGAGAGATGTCTCAGTCGTTAAAAGCATGTACTGCTCCTGCAGAGGACTGGGTTTCAGTTCCCAGCACTCACAATGGGTGGCTCATAAGCTCTAATAACTGCAACTCCAGGGGATCAAATGCCCTCTTCTGGCCTCTGCCCTGACTTGCACTGACAGACACAAACACACATAATTAAAAAACAAAATATGTAAGGAGGGAAGGAAGATGGATGAATGGATGGATGGATAGGTCAGGCCCCCCAAAAATGCCTTTACTTTGGATTTGGCTCCTGGATTTACTTTCCTTTTCACTTTCTGGATTTCATGTCAGGTCCTGAAAGCCATATACTACACAGAGATGCTTCCAGCAAGAAAGTCTTCCTCAGATTGCAGTAAGCAAGTGAGTGGTGATCTTACAGGACCTGGATTCCCCAATCCTATGTGGCTAGAAAGAAGCTCAAGATAAAGTAAAAGTAGACCATCTTCTGCTGTGTAAAAAGTTGCTCAGTACAATGGAAATGGCCTAAAGGGTACAGACTTTAGATGGGCATTGGTGGCTCATGCCTTTAGTCCCAGCACTCAGAAGGCAGAGGCAGGCGGATCTCTGTGAGTTCAAGGCCAGCCAGGTCTACAGAGCTAGTTCCAGGACAGACTTCAACAGAATACAGAGAAACCCTGTCTCAGAAAACAAACAAACAAAAAAAAAGGGTACAAACTTTGTCCTTCCTTCTTTTGAGGCAGCTTGACTTCACCACAAGCAGCTTTTTATAGCAGTTAGAGTTGTTCACATCTTGCAAAACATAGCTCATGACTGAAACACAGTAACGTCAACCCACTCCAGCTCTTCCCGGACACTCTGTTTTTCTTCTTTTAAATTTTATGTGCACATTTGTCTGTGAGAGGATTGGAGTTACAGACAGCTATAAGAGACTAATGGGTGCTGGGAATTAAATCCAGGTCCTCTGGAATAAGTGCCCCTGGTTTTGTTAATTTTTAAAGCAGACTTTTTGTTTTATTCTAGGTGTGTGAATGTTTTGCTTGCATGTATGCCCACACACCACACGTGTACCTTGTGCTCATGGAGGAACTGGGGTTATGGTGTGAGCTACCATACAGGTGCGGAGAACTGAATCTAAGTACTCAAAAACTATGTTTTGAGGCAATCCCGGCAGACTCTCTAAACTCTGGAAAGAACGTCTTTATTGCTGGTTAGTGGCTTCACAGGGAATTTGCCCAAATCGTGCAGCCCTGAGCCTTACAGCCCTTTTTTGTTTATGCACTAAAACCACATCTTGGTTGTCACACTTTCAGTTAGCAAGAAGTGGGACTACAGAAGTTAAAAAGCAAGGGTAGTAGGTTTCAGAACTTTCCTAAAACTATGGACTAGATCTTTGGAGGTTTTTGTTCCCATTTTGGCAGGTGTCAGGCCTACATGCTGGGTTTTAAGGTCAGAATGCCACCTCTAACATGGCATTGGTTGTGCTAAGGTCTGGGGCCCTGCTACAAGGGCAGATGCTCTCAACCACTGAGCCCTTTCTCTAGCCCCATGTTTTAGAATTTAACTCACCATCATGTTTTAACTGAATATTCATATATTCCAGGAAGGTTCATCTCAGAGAAGCAGAGCCTGTGCTCTGGTCCTGCATGATGTCTGATTCACCGTGCTTCCGACCCTGGGGAACTTGAAATCATTTCCATGCTGACTTTTGGCAAATGCAGTCTTGTCTGCATGCCAGGCAGCTAATAACTTAGAGCAGCTTGGTTGCCCGAGGCCAAATTCAGCTCACCCTCTGGCTTCCAGTCTTCAGTCTCCCCAAGCTGAGTGTCCTACACTCCAGTGACCTCTCTCCTCCTTATCACACTCCCAGGCTTTTGTGTCCCAAGAACAAATGTGGTGTTGGTTTTTCCAGCAGAATAAGATATAAAAGAAACATTAGCTGTATCTTGTGAGAAGTCTGATGCCCTCCTGAAGGGTGATGGTTAACATATTTGGGACCCTTTTAGTTGACAAGAATCACCTGTACAGTTGGTGAATGGGGTTAAATAAAGGACTACAGAAAGCGTGATGGGCCAGCTAGATGTGTGTGTGTGTGTGTATGTGTGTGTGTGCGCGCGCGCGCACATGGGTGTGCGCGTGCCTGAGTTGCATCATAGGAAGAAAGGAACAATCTATAAGGCTGGATTTAACCAGAAAGCCCAAAGGTTTTCAGTGTTCACCACCATTCTCTAAGTTAAATAGTGTGGGGACCCAAACAAAGAATGTTGGTGGCAAGACCCCACAGTACCAGTTCAGAATCACTAATCCAAAATTCATTTGTTTTGGGTGTGAAAGGCATGTTATACAGGTTGTTGTTGTTGTTGTTATTATTGGATACAGTGACTCGTATACCCTAAATTGGACTCCCGATCCTCCTACCTCCACTGGCAAGTGGTGATATTATATACATATGCACCATGCACAGCTTTGAGTCTGTTTTTATTATAAAAATTTTTTACTACTTCAATAGTTCCTAAATCTCCCTCCCTTCCTTCCTGTCTCTCTCTGGTATCACTATATTATACAATCCTCCCTCAGCCTCCCCATAGCTGGGTTACAGCTGTGAGATAGGTGCCACTACGGCAAATTTCAAATTTTTTCTTTAGTTTTGAAAATTCCATTCATATATCTAATAAAATATGACTATATCTATCCCCATTCCCTCCTCCATCTCCCCCATCTCCTCCCCAATATGCTTTTCCTTCTAAATTCATGTCTTTTTTTGATAGTTTATTAAGTCCAGTTAGAGTTGCACATATATTCATTCAGACCTTGTCTCATGGGCCTAGGATGGCCCTGAACTCATTATGTGGAGGATGACCTTTAACTGCTCATCCCCCTGCCTCTACCCCCCAAGTACTGGTATTAAAGGCAAGCAACATCATATCTGCTTTATTATACTCAGTTCTTATTGTAAATCATCACTCGGAGGTAAAATACATATTTTAAGAAGGTTTGATAAAATATAAGCATGCATCTTAGTAGGGTTTTTATGACGGGGCCCTTTGAGAATATTTTTTGTCTTTTTTTGCAGTGTTAGGATGGAACCTAGGGCCTTGCACATGCTTGGCAAGCACTGTACCCCTCAGCTACACCCCCGAGTTTTGGAAAAGCATTTTATGAATAAAACATTTCCATTCCTACTTTACCAGCCATATGTAGGGCAAAGGGAGAGGTGGAAATGCAAGCATAGTAATTTGCTACCATTATGATAGCGAAGTGCTAGAGGCTGCGTGGCTTAAACCGCAACCATTTGCTTTCTCATCAGCCTGGGATGGAGACACACGCAAGGTCTCTTTTAGGGTCTCTCTTATCAGTTACCTGTCTCAGCGTTGCGATGACACTAACAAATCAACCAGCGGATTTCCTTTGGTTCCCAGTCCTGAAGTACTGTTCATCAGACTTACTGTTCTATATAAAAATTCTAGGTCCTAGTGTTGGGGTTGTGACTCGGCGGTAGAGCATTTGTCTAGCAGGTACAAGGCCCTGAGTTCAAACCGTGAAACCCATTCCAAGAAAGAAATTCTCATCCCCAAAGTCCTCAGTTCCCTCAGCCCCTCCCTTTACATTTAGAGGTAGGGCACACTTTCTTTGGGCCAAGGTCTCAGGTAGCCTAGGCTGGCCTTAAACTCACTGTGTACAGAGGCTGGCTTTGACTGCTTTGATCTTCTTGTGTGTGCCTCCTCAGTGCTGAGATTACAAGCGTGTGTCACCATGTCCAGGTAACCGTTCTTTTTAAACTGTGATTTCAAGCAAGCATTTACTTTGTGACTGATAAAATATGACAAGAAGGGGACCTTGGCAGATCCCATGGTGGGTGAGTGACAAACACATCTTCTATAGACTAGGCTGGCCTAGAACTCACAGAGATCTACCTGCTTGTGCCTCCTGAGTGCTGGGATTAAAGGCGTGCACCAGCAACAACCTGGAAGTCACCCCCCCCAAACAGTGCTCAGTATCGATTCCAATATCACAGCCGACCCCCTCCCCTCTCTCACAAAAGTCTAAACAGGATGGAGCACACACTCCGTGCCCTGTGCTGGCTGGTTGTGTGTCATCTTGACACAGCTAGAGTCATCTGAAAGGGGGGAATCTCAATTGAGAAAATGCCTCCAGGAGATCCGGCTGCAGGGTATTCTCTTAATTAGTGATTGAAGGGGGAGAGTCACCCTGGCCATGGGTTCTATAAGGAAGCAGTCTGAGTGCCAGGCATTGGTGGCCCATACCTTTGGTCCCAGCACTCGGGAGGCAGAGGCAGGCGGATCTCTGAGTTCAAGGCCAGCCTGGTCTACAGAGGTAGTTTCAGGACAGGCTCCAAAGCCACAGAGAAACCCTGTCTCAAAAAAAAAAAAAAACAACAACAAAAAGGAAAAAAGAAAGAAGGAAGGAAGGAAACAAAAGGAAAGGAAAGGTAAGGAAAGAGAAAAGAAAGCAGTCTGAGCAAGCTAGGAGGTACAAGACAGTAAGCAGCACCCTCCATCAGCTCCTCCAGGTTCCTGCCCTGTCTGAGTTCCTGCCCTGACTTCCTTCAGTGACAGACTATGGATGTGGAAGTGTAAGCCAAATAAACCCTTCCCTTCCCAACTTGCTTTTGTTCTTGGTGTTTCATCACAGCAACAATAACCCTAACGGAGACCGACTGCTTGTGAAAGTATTTGCAGGCTCTGAGGTCAGTCTTGGGGGAAAGAGAAATTCTTCATTCCTGGAGGGTTTTAGGGGAAAAACTGCTCAGAACCATGTCTACCACGGGGTTGAAATAGAAGCCAAGAGAGGCGTGACAGCAGGCAAATCTGACTCAGGAACTAAGTCTCTGCTGTTTCACAGATGAAAGCTGCCACAGGGAAAGGAATGTGTGGTGCCGTTATCCCAGGCCTGCTATAGGTAGTGGTGTTCCAGGACTGGTGGCTGCCAGCCAGTGTGCTTCACGGGATCCTGGCCTCGAGTGCCCCCGCCAGCCGCTCCCTGCACTGAATTGCTGTGACAAGCTTTCTACTTGGCCTTGTTTCCCCCTGTCATTAGTTTTCTCTTTCCATCAGCACTGTACACACAACATACAACACGTTGTCATCTCTCCAAACTCAGAGGCTCTTCCTGAGAGCCAGGGTCCCCTTTCTGGCTGGATTCTGGCAGAACAAATGCACTCTGTGGTTTTGAGCTGAGTCCTGTTGTCCCAACATTAACTGAGTCTGAAGTAATTTGGGGTTATTGCTATTATTACTATTGAGACAGGCTCTTATTATGTAGTCCTGGCTGATCTAAAATTTATTATGTAGACCAGGCTGGCCTTGAACTCACAGAGATCCACCTGTCTCTGCCTGTCTCTGGCTTGGGGTCAGGTATACAACTTTTGCCAACACAATGTGGAAGTATAAAACTATTCTAGGCATCATGAAAATTAATTCCTGTGGGATGTTCTGTCTGCATATGTGTGTGAACTTGTGTCAGGATTTGTTGCTGAAGTGGAGCAAAGGACTCAGCACTGTGTCCACAGGACACCCAGAGCCAGCTCTCCACAGCCCACAGCCCATAGGGTGGGTAGGCTCTCTTCAGTGCTTCCTCCTCCTTTTTTATCAGTTATCCAAGACAATTACCACGGACCTGCCCATAGGGTGACCCAATATAAGCCACCTCTCTTCCCAAGTGATCTAGGTTATGTCAAGCTGACAATTAAAGTTAACTATCCCAGGAGGGAAAGTGAACTAGCCTTTGATATTACCTTCCCACACCATTTTGGCTAACAAAATCCCGTCTAAGTATTAGGAGATGGAATTCATCTGACCCGTTATTGAGAGAGTATTGGAAGTTGGTTAAAAGCTGTGTATATGAAGGGCGCCCATCTGCCTGTAGGTTTCTACTTTCCTCTTGAAATGATATTCCAGATGAAAACTTCCCATGAGCACCTTCCCTTGTGGCTGCATATTGCGTTTACCTCGATAGTAACCCTATGCACGATACAGTGGAGCCTTGTCTGTCACTTGTTCCTTTGGAGGGGCATTTGGAGTGTGCTAGGTAGATTCCTGTTGCTGTGAAACAGTGACTGAAAGCAACTTGTGGTGGAAAAGGTTCCTTATACAAGTCACAGCCCATATCCAGGCGTAGCCGCAGCAGAAACTCAAGGCAGGAACTGAAGCAGAGACCATGTGCTTTGTGGCTTGCTCTTTGGCTTGCTCAGCCTGTCTTCTTTAATTTTTTTTCTGTTTTGGATTCATATTTATGAGTGTTTTGCCTGCATGTGTGTGCACTGTGTGTCTGCCTGGTGCCTGCAGAGTTCAGTCCCCTTGGACCTGGAATAACACATGGATGTGAGCCAGCGAGTGAATGCTGAGGACTGAACGCAGGTCCCCCTCGAGAGTAACAAGTGCTCTTAACCACTGCGCCATCTCTCCACCCCTTAGGCTGCTTTCTTACCCAGCTGCCCAGGGGTGGCAGCACCCACGGTGAGCTGGGCTTTCCCACATCAGTCCTTAATCAGGAAAATGCCCCCACAGACTTATCTACAAGAAAACTAATGGTGGCATTTTCCCTGCCGAGGTTCCTCCCCCCAGATAGCTCTAGCTGGTGTCAAGCTGACAAAGAACCAGGACAGGCAGCATCTCACTGTGTGCACGCAACACAAGCTGGCCTTAGGGTTTCCAAACTCCATCCCCAACTTCTTGCATACTAGGAAAACAGACTCACATTACCACACCCAGCCCTCTGGGTACTCTTGGTGAGACATGCTCTTAATTTCTCCTTGATTTTTTTGTTTTGTTGAGGCCGGGTTTCTCTGGTCACAGCCCTGGCTGTCTTGTAACTCTCTTGATAGGCCAGGCTAGCCTCAAATTCACAGAGATCCACCTGCCTCAGCCTCCTAAATGCTGGGATTAAAGGCGTGCGCCACCACCGGCCAGCAGTTTCCCCTTGATTTAATCCTAGAGATGATCAATCTGTGCTGTGGCAGTAAAAAGGAGAGAAGAGCCACTACGGGGAGCCCCACCCTGGACTGTGGTCCGACACACTCTTTCTGAAGTGCCTGCCACACGCAGCTCTGGCAGCCCTGGAGGTTCTGTTTGGCCCTGAACGAGCTGTCCTTACTTGGAAATATCCCGTGTGTTCTACAGTGCTTTCAAGGTCATCAGGTCACGCTGCCACCTTCCCACAGCCACCAGGTTCTCTCTGGCTATCCAGTCCAGAATGTTGCTAATCTGGTGTGCCGGGGCATGATTAGTTGCTTCCAGCAACTGTGTCTCCTCCCTTCAGAGCACTGTTTAGCGACTTCAGCAACCAAGGACATGGCTCTCATCCACTCTACTTGCCTGGGCCAACAGCCAGGGTTTGGGGCTGTGCCAGGAAAGGGATTGGGGACAAGGCAGATTATCCTGGAACCAGAAGTCTGACATCTGTCTAGACTTACTGCTCCCCACTCCCCCAACCTCTGATTTTGAATAAGGAATAAAAGATAGTAAATATGTTGTGTGTTGGTTTGTAGTTTACATGTGATACATTTTTATCCCCAGTAGCCTACTGTCTTATGTGGTACTCATAACTCCCTTGAGTTATTTTTGGGATTTTCATTTAACAGACAAGAAAAACAGAAGTGGAGAAATGAAAGTTGTTGTGTTTTCTGGTTTGTCTGTGTACCTGTGGCTTAGCATGTCCACAGAGAGAGAACTGGCCTAGCATGTACAGGGCTGCAGGTGGAGCAGGGGTTTTCATAGTCTCCTCCCATATCTGCCTGTACAGACTTTATTGAACAAATACCTACTTAGTGCTCATTAGGATCCTGATTCTACTCTCAAGAGTATTGCTAAGACCAGCATAGCCAAAATAGCCCACTCGTAACTTAAGATTGGAGTGGTTTTGTTTACTCATTTATTGTATATGGGTGTTGTGATACATGTATGTCTGTGTCACGTGCATGCCTGGTGCCTGAGGAAGCTGGAAGAGGGCGTCAGATCCCCTGGAAATGGAGTTACAGACAGCTGTGAGCTACCATGTAGGTGTTGGGAATTGAACCCAGGTCCTCTGAAAGAGCAGCCAGTGCTCTTAACTGTTGAGCCATCTCTCCAGGCCCTGAGTTCTCTTTTAAATGCTTATTTTATTTATTTTCAAAATTTATATGTTTATTTATTTATAGGCAGGGACTCAAGTATCCCAAGCTGGGCTCAAATTTGCTGTCTCTCCGAGAATAATCTAGAACTTCTTGGTCCTCTTGCCACTTCCCAGCTGCTGGCATTACAGGCCTTTGTCACCTGTCACCGCGCCTGGTTTTATCAGGTGTTGAGATCACCAAGGATTCTGTGCTTCTTGGGCAAACACCATTGACTCAGCTTTCTTTTCTTACTTCTCTCTCTTTCTTTCTCCTTTTGAAGTGGGAACTCACTATGTAGCCCTCCCTGACTGGCTTTGAATCTGAGCCTATCCTTCTGCTTCTGCCTCCCAAGACCTGGCTCACAGGTGTGTGCCACTGTGCCTGGCTTTGGATGGTGACATCAACATTTGTCACAGCCCAGAGAGGCCGGGGCTGCTTAGTCAAGTGATGGCTCAGTCTTGTTTCCTGGTGTCAGACAAGCCAGCCCTGTGAGTGAGTGACCCGACTCCAGGGACAATGAGGGAATGAAGAAATGACAAAGGCACACACAGACAGAAAAGCTGGGGTGGGACCCAATGGACTTCATGATAGAGAAACAGCAGAGCTCTGGAAGCTTAGAGGGAAGCTTTATTTATGCAACTGGAGAGGTAGGGTTATTGCATACAGCTGAACTAGGAGGCAGGGTTACTACAGCCATGCGATCAAGGAGGCAGAGGCAGGTTTAACCAATCTCCATGGCAGCAAGCAGCACACTTCAGGTTGTAAATGTAGAGGGGGAGCTATGGTAGACATTTTCTGCACACACTACCAACACTTACACAGGGACCAGAGGAAGGCTTTGCCATTTCCCTCCGATTCTCACCCCGCCCCCAGAGGTGTGGGGGAGAGCAGTTTGCCATTTCCCCATGGGTCTGAAGCCAGAGTCCTTAACATGACTGTGCTCATGTCAAACAGTCAGTCACAATTTCCCTCAGGACTCCACTCTCTCAGGGTTTCCTCTGCTCTGCTCCCGCAGTGGAGCAGAGTTTAAAAACCAGAAGTTTAAAATGTGACATCAGCTTTTATTTTTTTCAGGTCTATTTGCCATATTCTTTTTTTTAGCCATTAAACTCTTTAAAAAATAATTTATTTATTATTTGTGTGATACCTGTCTGTGTGATATTTCTGTATGTGAGAGCTGTGTGTGTGATCTCTCTCTCTCTCTCTCTCTCTCTCTCTCTCTCTCTCTCTCTCTCTCTCTCTCTGTGTGTGTGTGTGTGTGTGTGAGTGACACTTGTGCAGACCTCAGAGGACAGCTTTCATGTGTTGCTTGTTTCTCTCATTCAGTGTGACTGAACTGGGCTGTCAGGTTTGCAGAGCTTACACTTTTACTCAATGAACCATCTTGCCAACCCTTTTTTTCTAAAGATAGGGTGTTGCTCTATAGTCAAGGCTGTGTTATCCTGGAACTCAGTATGTACCTAAGTTTGTCCCCCAGTTTATGACAATCTTCTAGCTCTGCCTCCCGAGCACTGGGATTATGGCATGATCATACCACCTGTATAAACTTTCTTATTTTAAGACAAACATATAGCCTGTCTCCAGCAGGGATGGCATGTGTGTCTTCACAAGTCCTTCGCTGCACCCTGCCCCAGCTGACAATTCGAACAGGCAGAGTAGCTTAGAGGTTACCAGAGTGGGCTCTGAAAACCAGCCTCCTGCTTTGGATTCTGGCTTTGCTCTTTCTGTTTTGTGATCTTGGCCAAGTCCCTTGCCCTGACTGTGCCTCAGTTTCTCCACTGCAAAGTAAAGACATAAAGAGAACAGGTGTTGTATCTCACCAGTCTGTGGCCCTGACTTGTAGTAAAATGCTAGGCTCAAAGCAGCAAGACCTAGGCATGTAGGATGGGTCTCCCTGCTCTGGGTTTGGGGAAGCTTCCTTTAGTTCGCAAACTTCTACCCCTCGATGGGACCCAAGGAAGCTTGTGTGGCCCAATGTGAAGTCCCACATTTTACTGGAGTCTGTACAGAGAACCACAGTGCCCCCATCTTGGCTCTCTCTCTATGCTGAGTGACTTCCCCATACGAAGGTGAATATTGTCAGTCTTGACCACTGGCTCTGCTTCCCTCTGTCCCTGACCTTGCAGCGTAGAGACTAGCTGTTCAGGGAGTCTGGGGAGCAGACACTGGGAACTCTGCTCACTTGCTTGGAGGGGTCGAGGCAGAGCACAGCCTGGAGCCCCTGCCCCTGAGGTGTCTCAAAGCTGCCCTCTTCTTCCTTTTGTGGAGCAGGGGTTCAGCTGGAAGGGATTTCTGGGGGAGATGAGAGGAGAGGGCTACAACACACACACTCTTGAATCCACAAGGCCTGAGATCAGTTCCCAGCATGCACCTCAAGTGGCTTATAACCTCCTGTAACAGGGAGATCCATCAGCTCTGGCATCCAGAGGAAACCCCCAACCGTGCACGCATGCGCGTGCGCACACACACCACACACCTACAAATATAATTACAAATAAAATAAATTCCCCCTCTCAGTCCTCCTGCCCCTCCCCTCCCACCCCCATGGTATGAGTGCTTTGTCTGCATGTGTGACTGCAGCCAGAAGACGGCATCAGATCCCATTACAGATGGTTGTGAGCCACCATGTGACTGCTGGGAATTGAACTCTGAACCTCTGGAGGAGCAGCCAGTGCTCTTTACTGCTGAGCCATCTCTCCAGTCCCCCAAAATAAAATAACTCTTTTAAAAATTATTGCTTTCATGCCTATTGGGTGGCCCATAGTTTTAATCTCAGCACTCAGAAGCAGAGGCAGAGGAATCTCTGTGAGTTCCAGGCTAGCTAGGTCTACATAGTAAGACCCTGTTCTTGAATAAAATTAAATAAATATGTAAAATGCAATTGTAGGGAGTACGGTTTTTCCGCCTGCCGCTGCTGGTCTTGTCCCGCCGCCGCGCCAGCCCCAAATAATGCACAGAGACTCTGTATTTGATACAATGCTATTGGCCAGGTGCTAGTTTCTTATCGGCTAGCTCTGTCTTAATTATTAACCCATTTCTATGTATTTCCACGTGGTCTTACAGAGAGCAGAGGAATGGCAGTTCTGTTCTCTCCAGGCTCTCCATCCTGACTCCTCTTTCCTCCTTGTCTCCTAGTCCCGCCTATCTTACCAACAGTGCTTTATGCATTAACCAGTATGAGAAACATATACAGAATGACATCTCCCATCATCTCCTCTTTTCTGTCTAAAGTAAAAAGAAGGGTTTTAACCTTAACATGGCAAAATATATCACACAACAGTTATCAAATAAGAATCATAGTTAACAACATTTAGTCCATTAACATTTAGCAAGATTTGAAGAAAATATTCCATCATCTATCCTATCTTTGTGTGTCTAAAGTCCTACATGTAACTTATCTTTTAAGCCTAACTAAGGAAAACTATAACCATAACTATCTGTCTTCAACTCCATCAAAGACCACCAAAGGATAATATATAAATTCTAGAAATGACAGAGACAACTCACTGCCTGACAAGTCACTGGAAGTTCTGTAATGTTCCATCTTCAGCCCATAGGCCATAGTGTCTGGCAGACTCTTCAGCAAAGCAGGAAACTTTAAACTGTCTTCTTGTATTGGTAGTTTGTCAGTCACTTTTCTCTGTGTCCTGCAGACTGTCTGGCAGACTCTTCCATGAAGCAGGAACTCTGTAGCAATGTCCATCTTGAATCAGCAGTCACTTTTCTGTGGGTCCTGCATGTCCAGTTTATACAGCATAAAGTCAAACAGTCCAGACAAGAGCAGTATCTTGTCCAAATGGCTAGTCTTGCTATGTTGAAAACAAACTCCATAATGTGTTTCTTCGATGTCCATCTTCCTTTCTGACGTAGGTGGTGTTGGCAGGAGCAATTGTGCCTCGTTGTCAAGAAAAACCCTAAACCATTTTAAATGCCATATTCTGTAGGTCTTTGAAAGGTTTGAAGACTGCCTATCCATCTCTAATACATGTCTGTATATCTAGAAATCTTAACTAACTTAACTATAATATATTCCTTACAATACATTACATTTCTAAATGAGCAATATGCAGTGGCTGAGGAGGAAGCCATTGCACTCACAGGCTCACAGGCTAAAGACAAAGATGACATCCAGGACTGAGTGTACAGCTCCATTGTAAAGAACTTGTCTGGCCCTGGGCAGTGGTGGCGCACACCATTAATCCCAGCACTTGGGAGGTAGAGGCAGGTGGGACTCTGTGAGTTCAAGGCCAGCCTGGTCTACAGAGCTAATTCCAGGTCAGCCAGGATGGTTACACAGAGAAACCCTGTCTCTGAAAAATAACAAAAAGAAAACAAGGCCCTGGGTTTAATCCCATGAATCATAAACCAACAGTAAAATATGAATCCCTCTGATGGTAGATGTCATTCTGTAAATATGATTCTCCTGTTGGTTAATGAATAAAGCACTGTTGGCCAATAGGAAAGCAAGATAGGTGGGACTAGGAGACAAGGAGGAGAGAGGAAGTAGTAGGGAGGAGAGTGAAGATGTAGAGACAGAGAGAGCAGAATGCCAGCCCCTCTCCCCCGTAAGATGAGACCACGAGGAAATACTTAGATTAATGGAAATGGGTTAATATTTAAGACAGAGCTAGACAATAAGAAATGCTAGTAACAGGCCAACAGAATTATATGTAATACAGCATCTCTGTGTGTTATTTGGGGCTGGCACAGCAGAGGGACAAGACCAGAGGGAAAAACTACTTATAACATCCCTCCACAGATCTCATAATCTGTGTGGCAACTGTGGTTCAGGTGCTAACTATGAGCAAAGACAGCAGGAGACAGCATGGGTCATAGGACAGGACAGCTTGGAGTGAGATGTTTGGTGCCGGGAGGATGTGAGCCTTGAATAAATCTGAGGTGATAGATAGGACAGGCCAGTGAAGAAGCTGGGAAAGGGTTGTTCTGCACATGGAAGACAATGGTCCATCCATTCCTCTTCGGACAAGAGTCTTGGGTGAGAATGGGCTTCTGGGATAGAAAGAACGTTTAAAAGGAATGACCCTCTGGGGAGAGATGAGGCCCTGTTCCCACAAGCCAGTGAAGGTTTTCCTCTGATGAGCTCTAGGGCCATCAAGTTCTGCCCAAAATGACAGCTGAACAGGAAAATGAGGTCAGTGTGGGTCTGTGGGGATCCTCTGAGGCCCACAAGCCCTGCAGAGCTGTGGACTTTAACTCCCTGGTTCCCGAGCATTCTCCTGCTTCAGCTTTCCGTTTCCATCCTCCCCCAAACAGCCTACCTGCTTTGTGTCTTCCTTAGCCCCTCATCCTCTGAGGCTGCATAGGACGCTCCTCATCTCCAAGGTGAACCAAATGCCCAGAGCAGTCTCCTTAACTGTCTCCAGTGCCACTGACTCACTACCTTTAGTCAGGTCTATCCAGGCATCCATCCCCCTCAGCTGGGTTCAAAGCCCATCACACACAGACCTCTGCCTTCCACTCTGGGTTGCTGTTCACTTCCTGCCAACAAGACTCATGTGATCTCTCACTGCCTTGCCTATCTATCTATGTACACAAGTCTCTCCCATTCCAGAAAAGTATCAGTGAGTTGTTCTGCCCTCGACCCCATTCTCTAGGCCTGACTTCACTGTCTCTCTCCCCAAGACCTTTCATTTGCCTTGTGTGTGTGTCCCTGTTGTCTGTCATTGTGTCATCACTCCTTGTCTGCTTGGTTCACCTGCTAGACTGACTTTCTGGAGGATAAAGGCCTGTAACTCACCACAGAAACACAAGGGTGTGAAGCAAGGCTGAGTAGGCCTAAGTTCCAACCACAGATAGGTCAAGGTGATACTTCATATGTCAGAGAAGAGCCAACCGCCCATGTCCATCCTGTCCTGGACACAGTCCCCTCCACCCACCCCACAGACACCAGCACTTTGAGATCAACACAGATCATAGGAGGATGGCTTCCCATCTGGGGTCCTGCACCTTTGCAAGAGCAGTGGCTGGCTGTGTGAACGGTCAGGGTTCTGTGTGGGCAACCGACCTGTGCGGTACTCAACAGTAACTGGGCGGCACAGGGCCTTTCTGAAGAATCCTTTTTATCCTCTTCTGGAGAATGTACACAGATACAGGATTTTAAAAAAGAACGTGGTGAAATAGATTCTGGAAATTATGCGCTCTCTTAGAAGGACTCGTGTACATTAGCATGTTTGGTGCTAAAGCTGTTTGGGATGAGGTACAGCCTGGCACATGGGAGGACATTCTTGGGTGGAACACAGGGTTTGAAGTCTGAAGGTAAGAGTAGGGTTTGCATTTCCTCCCCAGCCAGAGTACAAATGTGTGGGCTTCAGGCACACTTCCCCTTCTGGAACCTTCGATTCCTCGTTTGTGAGTTGAAAGAACCGAAAACTGCCATCTAAGGACTCAGCATAGAGTGTTTGCTGCTCACGTGAGGCGCTGCATTCTGCCCTCTGCACTGAGTCTAAATGTCACGATTGGATTAGGTATTCTCCTGGTCTGCCTAATCCCCATTGTCTGTCCAGTGGAGCAGATGGACAGCTCTGGCTTTGAGCCCTTTGCTGGGCTTTTAGCTTCTAGGCTCCCATGAGGGGTGCTTAATGTGGCCTCACCTTTGCCCTCCCACTCAGGGACAGCTGGACGGCAGCATGTTCTCATTCTGCAACTAGGCTCCTCTGATGCTGGGTCAGGAGGATTCTTGGAAAGGTGTCAACCCTGCAACCTTTCATTTCCTGAAACTCAAAGTTCTTTCCTCACCTACACGGGATGAGCCTAGCACTTTAATCCCAGCACTTGGCAAGTAAAGCCTGACAGGGAAAGATGGTATGGTGGGGCTGGAGAGATGGCTCAGTGGTTAAGAGCACTGGCTGCTCTTGCAGAGGACCTGGGTTCAGTTCCCAGCACCATGCAGTGGCTCATAACCATCTGTAACTCTAGTTCCAGGGGATCTGATGCCCTTTTCTGGCCTCTGCAGACAACAAGCACACATGTGGTTCACAGACATATATACTACAGGCAAACACTAATACATAAAAGAAATACATCTTTTTTTAAGTATCATATCTTAAATTGTCCAACAAAACCATTGGGTAAAGTAAAACTATATATAGGTAAAGGAAGCTGGCTTCAAGGGGATGTGTGCTGTCAACAACTCCAGATACCCACAAAGAGCAAAGTGAGGCCTAAAGGTCCCATGGTCATGAGAGAAGATACTACAAGCCCCATTCCTTAAGCATATCCGAGGAAAAGAAAGAATATATACATGGTGCCCATGATATGACTGTGTGCCTAATGACCCGAATTCAATCCCTGGGACCCACATGGTGGATGGAGAGAACCAACCTCTGAAAGTTGTCCTCTGACCTCTGTACACATGCTATTGCATGTGAGAGTACCCACCCACATACACATGTGAGAAATTAATGTAATAGAAAAAGAAAGTACACCTGGTTCAAGTCAGATTTTGTAATCTGGAGTTCATGTGGACGGGTTGGCTGAGTGGCATTCCCTACTGATAGAACGCACAGGAGAACCTCACTGAAAGGGTTGAGTGTACCTAGCAGCTCCCTTGTAACAAGTCCCTGAAGATCTTTACTTTGAAATTGGCTAACGTTCTTTGGCTGTCATATCAAAATTCAGCTGAAGTTGGCTAAAGGGAAAACGGAGAGTCTTTACAAGTCTGTATGGTGTTGTCTCATGGAATCCAAAGGCAGCACATGACACAGCTATTTAAAATGCCTGGAGCAGAACCAGGAAGCCACTAGAATGCTGCCCTGCTTGCCCAAAGGCTCCCCACCCCCCTCATCTGAAAGGATATTGTGGCTGAATTCTCCTGACAATGACGGCTATGTTTTTCAAGTAGTTCAAATCCATGGCTGTCTAGCCAATTCTTAGCTTTCTATCCTGGGCCAGTGAGCTCCTTGCAGCCAGGAAAAACGAAGGTGCTTGTGACCTCCGGAGCCCGTCCTGTGGCAAGCAAAGCTAAGATGGATGTAGACTGGGTATCTGTGACATGTAAGAAAGCAGGAGATGACCGTGTGTCCAGGTCTACCCAGGAGAGTTGAATCGTGATTGAAAGGGAACGAAATATCCTAGTTTCTGCGTGGTACACACTGACACAACAGGCTTAGGGTGTGTGAGGGGGGCAAAGAGCATTCTAGAATTGGGTACCTGGACACTAAGGATCAAGATAGTGCCATGTAAGACAGCAAGAGAGGGAAGGGCAGCTAAGTCCTCTGCTTTCCCTGGATCAGGACTAATCAATCTTTCCCCTACCCTCATTCGAAATCACTCTGTCTTCTGTCTCCAATCTTCATGCCTAGCTAAAGGAAGTGGTTTGGTTTTGTTTGTTGGGTTGTTTCTTTATTGTGTGTGTATGAGACAGAGAGACACAGATGGGTGAGTTAAGAATGAGAGGGAAGAGTCGAAGGCATTGCATGGCACTCAGGGCATCAGGACTACATAGCAAGTGCTTTTTGTTCACTGTCGCTTGGACTGGTTTAATAAAAAGCTGATTGGCCGGTAGCCAGGCAGGAATTATAAGCAAGACAGCTAAACTAGAAGAATGAAGGGAAGAAGGGTGGAGGCAGGGATGATAGCCAGTTCTGAGGAAGCAGGAGGTATGGAAAACGAGGTAACAAGCCGTGAGCCACGTGGCAAGGCATAGATAAGAAATATGAGTTAACCACGTGGCAAGGCATAGATAAGAAATATGAGTTAACTTAAATGTAAGAGTTAGGTAATTAACAAGTCTGAACTATCCAGTCAAGCATTTATAATTAATACTAAGCCTCTGTGTTGGTTATTTGGGAAGCAGTTACTAAAACACAGCAAAACCTGGCCTCCAAAGTACTTTTACCTGCTGAGCCATGTTTGCTGGTCCTAGGATGTGTTTTGTTTTGTTTTTCAAGACAGGGTTTCTCTCTGTAACAGCCCTAGTTGTCTTGGAACTTGCTCTGTAGACCAGGCTGGCCTCAAACTCAGAGACCTGCCTGTGTCTGCCTCTGGAGTGCTAGGATTAAAGGTGTGTGCCACCACGTCCGACTCCCACGATGTGCTTTTAAGTGGCTTCATCCTCCATAGCAAGGACAGTAAGCAACACTTAAACTCCTTGACCCTGCTTTCATCCCTACAGCTCTTCTCTGTATGGCCTTCCTGTGTCCCTATTTAAAAACATGTGCCCCATGGTTATTGCTTAATTTGCCTCTCACCCCAATTCCAGCTCTGGTTGGGTGGTTTGTTTTAAATTTTATTTATGTATTTATGTATGTATTTATTTATTTAGAGACAGGGTTTCTCTGCATTGCTTTGGATCCTGTCCTGAAACTAGCTCTGTAGACCCAGCTGGCCTTGAACTCATAGAGATCGTCTGCCTCTGCCTCCTGAGTGCTGGGATTAAAGACATGTGCCATCAACGCCCGGCCTAAATTTTATTTTTTTAATAAAACTTTCTTCACATTTATTTATTGTGTGTGTAAGTATGTGTGTGGGTGCTGCATGTCTCGGTGCTCATGTTGGGGTCAGTTTTCCACTTGCACCGTCTGTGTGTGCTGAGTGAGAGACTCGTGACAGCAGGTTTGACTGCATGCATCATAAACCATGTGCTACCTCGGGACCAGGCTTTACATTTCAAGCACCCTCTGTGTGGAGTGTGTGTTCATGTGTGTGAAGGCACCCACCATAGTGGGCTTACTGGGTCACATCCCTGGCTCTTTGAGCCTCCTTCTTAAAGAGAACCAGTGATTACACCAGTCTTACTCAGATAATGGAGTAAAAGCTCCCATTTGAAGAGCCTTCACATGAGTGGGGGACGTGGCTCCATGGTGTATCAAATGCTTAGGCATTTGTGTGTGAGGCTTTGGGTGCCAGGAACCAAATAGGTTCATAGGTCCCAGGACTAGGGAAGCATGTGCTTTGGGATCTTTATCCTTCCCATCACGAGAGCTGTGCCTGCCTCCCTGAAACCCTCCTGACATCCCAGCTCTAGCAGAGTACTTATCCAAAATGAAGCCCGAGGAATGTGTGTTAAGTTGACGAGGGAGGAATGTAAGTTAGATTAACTGAGAAGCTTAGCCTGGCAGCTTTGACTTCTTGTTTTCAGTTTGGGCTTTGTTTTTGGTTGCTCTATCTTAGGGGCCGCAAGGACCAGAAGGACCATCTCTTTTATTGAGCAATCTGTTCTCCCAACTGGCCCAGAATTTAAAAAGGAACAGCACTAGCCTCCAGAGCCTGTCATCTATGGTTGGTTGGAACTCCAGACTAGGCGTAAAATTTAAAAGCACAGGCTGTCTGCAAGCTACAGGAGCAACCTTCTTGGTTATTTAAAACAATGCAACACCCTGTACTTTGTGGGGCTGCAGCCCTGGATATGGGACCTGAGGGACCAAGAGCCCAGGGTGGTGTCTGCAGGGTACCCCATGACTGCTGAAGATGGTGTCCCTACAGATGGCAATCAGATGGCTGGACAGGAGATGAAGGTCACAATGGCTACATAGGAGGGATCATACCCACAGGAGTCTCAAGAAGCTTCAGGCCTCAAGGAAGACCCCGATTTAATCCCACACATTAGCAGACAGTAGGAAGTGGCCTTGCCTGTGAAGAGGACACCAGCTCTGTCACCAAGTTCTGACTATATAAAGTCCAACCAGCAGGCCCCAACTGTAGGACCCACTGGTACCGACTTCTGTTTACAGTTTCCCCCCCTAGTGAAGACTGGCCAGTGTACCTGCTGCTCCCAGCATACAAACACCTAATCCCAGAAACTGCTGGACCAGTGAATCCTGAACAGCAAGCATCATAGGGATGGCTCCCTCCAGCATTCTGTCCCAGTGTCTCCCTGGACCCTGGGGTGCCGAGGCCTTTGACAGGTTGGGAAGAAGCCACAGAATGAAATGCTTTTTTAGTCACCTTGTGTGTTCTCACAGTACCAGAAATCTATGTTGTGCTTTCTTCACTATCTGTAATATTTAGCTAAAAATTGAATTTTAAAATGTAGTTGGAAAAGATATTACTTCATATTAAGAACAAATAAATCAATAAGCCACAAGCAGCCCTAATACAGATGGCAAAGACTGAAACAGACATTTCTCCAAAGATACAAAACTTCCAAAAAGCATATGGAAAAACGCTAAACTTCACTGGAGTAATGCAAATCAAAACCTCTTGGATACCACCTCACATCAATAGGGTGGCTCTATTTCCTTCTTAGTCAGCCTCTCACTATATAGTCCAGGCTGGCCTTGGAACTGAGGTCATCTTGCCTCAGACTCCAGAGTGCCACATTTACAAGCATGCACCACACACTCAGCTATAAACTGTTTCCAGCAAATAGCAAGTGTTAGCGAAGATGTACAACATGGTTTGGGAATGAGGAATGGTAATGGCCACTGTGGGGCAGTCTGGCTGTTCCTCAGCTGGTTAAACTTAGAAATTCCAGTCCTAGTATGCACAGTGCCTAAGACAATTTAAGTCAGATTGAAAATCATTTCTACTGTTCACAATAGCTAGAAAGTGGAAAAGACTTGCCAGGTGGTGGACACCTTTAGTCTCAGGATTTGGGAGGCAGAGGCAGGACGATCTCTGAGTTTAAGGCCAGCCTGGTCTACAGAGTGAGTTCCAGAACAGGCTCCAATGCTACACAGAGAAACTCTGTCTCAAACAAAAGAAAAAAAAGTAGGAAAAACTCATGTGTCCACCAACAGATGGACAGATAAAAGTAACATATATACGCATGCACATGTATACACAAACTCACATGCACTCAAGTAAAAAGACAAAGTTATGGACGTTTTGCCAAGGGAGAGGCGTGTTCAGTGAGTCAATGTGACCACAGGGTAGAACCACAGATGCTGCTAATCCCCAGATTTATCGCAGAAAGAGATATTTAATTATGGCGGCTTGGCGGAGACTCCTCCACTAAGCCTTTGTAGCAGCAAGGGAAGCAGCCAGACTAGTTCTGTCAAATCCATTGGGGGTGGGGACGGGGTGGGGCGAGGGTGGGTGAGGGTGATGTGTGAAGAGGGGCAGACTCTCGTCCCACAGTCCTGACTTTAGGCTTTAAGGAGACCGAGCGGGAAGGACAAACATTGAGAGATGTTGTCTTCCATCTGACAAGAACAGGGCTGACATGTGCCAACAGGACATGTTAGAGAGAGTGGAGAGAAACCCTGAAGCGCTGAGCTGGGGTTACACTTACTGCTTACAAAAGAGAGTCACCAAATGATAAAATGATAACCCTTAGTATTTCCAGGAGAAAAGAGACAGCAACACCTTTCTGTTTGTTTGTTTTCGAGACAGGTACCCCTAGTGCTTTTGGCAACCTTCCTAGTTTAGCATGTCGAGTGCTAGGATTGTAGACAATTACAGCCTTGTATACTTGCTGTCTGGATGAAAACTTGGTGTATGCAGATGGAGAGAGAGAGAAGTGGGGCTGGAGAGATGGCTCAGCCGCTGAAACTGCACACTGCTCACACAGAGGACCAGAGTTCAGTTCCCAGCACGACCAGGCGGCTCGCAGCCACCCAGAACGCCTACTCCAGAACTTAGGATTGAAGGGTCCTGCATCCTCTCCTGGCCTCCAAGGGCACCTGCACTCACGCACACACTCCTGAACGTCGGTGTCTATGTATACACAAAATTAGTAAGTCACATTAACAAGTGAGTAAAATAATTTCATAAGATAATGTAAGAAATAAAGTATCACTGAAGGACAATAAAAACTATTCTTGCGCTCTTTGACAATGGAAAGTTTGGGGTGTCTATCAGAGGTCATTTAGTAGTGGGTTGTCAGGGAGCAAGATCTGGATGCACTGACTTTTTAAATTTAAGAACAGTCTCAGTAAGGGCTTCTACTGCTGTGATTAAATACTGTGGTAGTCTGAATGTAACTGAACTCCATAATCTCATAGGGAGTGGCACTATTAGGAGGTGTGGCCTTGTTGAGGGAAGTATGTCACTGTGAGGGCAGGCTTGAGGTTTCCGATGCTCAGGATACCAATGAGTGTCTCAGTCAACTTCCTGTTGCCTACAAGAGGTAGGGCTCTCAGCTACTCCCCCAGCATGCCTGCCTGCACGCTGCCATGCTCCCCACCATGATGATGGACGGAACCTCTGAAACTGTAAGCCGCCACCTCAATTAAATGTTTCCCCCTATAAGATTTGCTGTGGTCAGTGTCTCTTCACAGCAATAGAAACCCTAAGACAAATTCCATGACCAAAAGCAACTCAGAGAGGTGAGGGCTCATTTAGCCAAGGCAGGAACCTAAAAACAGGGAATGAAAAAGAGGCCATGGTGGAGCGATGCTTGCTGGCTTGCTTGTCACGGCTTGCTCGGCCGGTTTCCTTATAGAACCCAGGACTACCAGTCTAGGGTGGCACCACCCAGTGAACTGGGACCTCCCACATCATCAGTCAAGACAAAAACTCTACAGACTTGCATATAGGCTGTCTCATGAAGGCATGTTCTAAATTAAGGTTCTTTTTCTAAATATATCCAGGTTTGGGTCAAGTTGACAAAACAAAATGAAAAAAACGACACATAATCTCACTCTGTAGCCCAGGTTGAGGTAATTGGATTCTGTGACTAAAAACTTTAACAGAGGGCTGATGAGAGGGCTCAGTGCTTTAAAAAAATGTCTTTCTTTTTCTTGAAACAGGGACTCTCTAAGTAGCCCTGG
The DNA here is from genome assembly GCF_943737965.1 of Phodopus roborovskii. Classification (NCBI taxonomy): domain Eukaryota; kingdom Metazoa; phylum Chordata; class Mammalia; order Rodentia; family Cricetidae; genus Phodopus; species Phodopus roborovskii. Next base: position 18,313,337 of record NW_026126469.1, on the reverse strand, counting down.
CTGTCCTGGATCTCACTCTGCGGACCAGGCTGGCCTCTAACTTACAAAGTTTCGCCTCTGCCCCCCGAGTTCTGGGATTAAATGTCATATAATGTGCTGTTCTTGTAGAGTACTGGACTTCAGCTCCCAGCATCCACATCAGGCAGCTCACAACTACTTTTAACTCCAGTTCCTGGGGATCTGATGCCCTCTGCTGGCCTGTTTAGGCACTACACTCATGTGCACACACCCATTCACACCCACATACTTACACATAATTAAAAATAAAAAAAGAGCCCTGGTAGAGAAACAAGGACAGAAATAACTCAAATGAGCACTGTGTGTCTGTGGTCCAGGCAGATCAGGCGCTAAGGCCCTAAGCCTAACTCAGGTCCATGGTCCAAAGGGCATATGCCTATTGGGGTTCATTGTCCACTTAGGAGAGGGTGACTTGGCTAAGAATGTGAGGATACATATGCTGCCTTTGGTGACTGTAGGAAGCAGGCCCAGATACTTGCAAGTCAGAGCTAATGGCAATGTCTCCCATGCTGGGAACACCCACACATGGGCCTGAGGGCTGACATTTTAACCACAGCCAACTGGCCCTTGGCTTTGCTGTTTGGTTGAAGGAATGCACCATTATCTGGTGAGGGTGATTTAGGGACCCAAGGAAGGAGCCCTGCTCTTCAGAGCCTAACTCAATGTCACTGTCCTCTGAGTACCGCTAAGTAAATACCCAGAACAGTGGCTGTGAGTATCTTCTGATGAGTACGTGCTGACTCTGAGGTGGACACATTCCTGGAATCACCCTGAGCGAGCCTCATCCTATTTAACTGTTGCCATCCCAACGACTCTGTGGAGTCAGTTTATCAGGTCCCCAAGAAGGTTGTTTAGGCATGCACGCACGTGGTGTGTGTGTGTGTGTGTGTGTGTGTGTGTGTGTGTGATTTGTTAAAAGTGGGATCCTGGCTTGTGGACTATTAGGTGGAACTAAGGTGGTCAAAAAAGACAATCAAATCTAGATTTCAGGCTTTTAAAGTTGGCATAGTGAGGCAAGGTCATCTTGCTCATTTTTTTTCAAATATTCTTTCTCTCTAGCTCTCTCTCCCTCTCTTTCTCTCTCTCTTGGTCTTTCAATGCAGGGTTTCTTTGTACAGCCCAGTATTCTTATAATTTTTTATTTTATCTGGGCCAGGAAGGGTGGTGCACATATTTAATCTCAGCACTCTGGAGGCAGAAGCAGGTGAATCTCTGTGAGTTCAAGGTCAGCCTGGTCTTCAGAGCAAGTTCCAAGACAGGCTCCAAAGCTACACAGAGAAACCCTGTCTCAAAAAAACACCCCCCCTTTTTTTTAATCTGTATGTGAGTTGCTTACATGTATGTGCATGTCCCTGTTGCTATCAGAGGCAAGAACGGAGACAGTGGGGCGGTGGCTCCTGCTGCTTGTGGATCAAAAGGTAGAACTCTTGGCCTGGAAAGATGGCTCACTGCCTGCTCTCCCAGAGTCCTGAGTTCAATTCCCAGCAAACACATGGGTGGCTCACAACCATCTGTAATGAGATTTGGTGCCTTCTTCTGGCACATGCAGGCAGAATACTGAATAATATGTAACAAATAACTTTTAAAAACGAGACCTCTCAGATTCTTTTCTAGCACCATACCTGTCCTCATGCTGTCACGATGATAATGGACTAACCCTCTGAACTGTAAGTCAGCCCCAGTGAAATGTTTTTTTTTTCTTTATAAGAGTTGCCATGGTCATGCTGTCTCTTCACAGCAACAGAAACTGTAACCAAAACATATAGTCAACCAACGCCACCAGGATTCCCTGGTTACCCTTACTGTGGTGTCTTCTCTCCCATACCCACCAACTTCGTCCTCCTCTGCCTGAGTCCGGTGGGCCAGGCTGGAAGCCACAGACTCTGGGGAGCAGAGTTTGCTTTACCTTGACACTCTTTCTTGGGCCGGGGAGATTGCTCACTGGGTAAAAGCCCTTCCTACCAAACCTGATGACCAACCGGAGCTTAATCCTCAGGTTCCACATGAGAGACAGGACTGACACCTGCATGTCACAAATGAGGATGATTGATAGATATAATGATAGATGATGGACAGATGATAAATATATATGTAGATATATACAGTTAGATCTACCTATATTTATCATCTATATATCTATCTATATGCCTACATCTATATATGGAAATAGATTATCGAGATAGATGTATATATACATATATGTGCGTATATATTTACATATATGTGTGTATATATATATATATATAGAGAGAGAGAGAGAGAGAGAGAGATGTGATAGATATGTAGAGAGATGACAGATGAGAAGATGTTGTTGAACTCTTATTCCGCACCCAGGCAGGACAGCAAGGCAAGAGACAGGAGGAAGAACCGACCATTTCCATCATATCTTCCTTGCTGGCATAGAGTCGGGAACTTCGACATGAGCACACTACTTACCTCCATTCTTAGCTTAGCTGGAGACCAGTGTATGTTCCTCTTACCTGTCAGCAAAAACCCACAGCTGTCACCTTAAAGGAAATAAGAGACAGTTTATTCAGGAGCCATTCTGAGTGGCTGTGGCCTGGGAACACAGATTTAGTTTGCTCCAAACTCAATGTTCCAATGTGGAAGCAATTTCATGAAGTTTCTACAGTTTTACAGAACAAAGAAAGTCATAAATCAAGACAAGTTTAAAACACTTGTGGTGTCTTAGTACTTTCCTGTTGCTGTAAAGAGACACCTTGACCAAGGCAACTCTTATAAAAAAGCATTTGAACTTGCTTACAGTTTCACAGGCTTAGTCCTTACCATCATTGGGAGGAACCTGGAGGCGATGATGATGTCAGGCAGGCATGGTGCTAGGGAAGTAGCTGAGAAGCATAAGCAGAGAAAGAGAGACCCTGGGGCTGGCATGAGCTTTTGAAACCTCAAAGCCCACCCCCAGTGACACAATTCCTCCAACAAGGCCACACCTCCTATCCTTCTAATCCTTTGAAGCATTTCTACTCCCTGGTGACTAAGCATTCAAATATATGACTCTATGGGGGCCATTCTCCTTCACACTACCACGGACGGGCACACCAGAGATGGGGCAGAGCTGTTCTACAGGTCTATGTTATCTAATGGCATTTTAAACATTTGGATGGGTGGGAAGTAGTGGTTTGCTAAGTCAGTAGATTCTAAAAGGTTTTATTAATTAACACAAGATGTAGTAGGGCAAGGAATGGCTGTTCCAGAAGGCTAAAGGTGGCTTCTACTCCATCTTGGCTCAAGGGTAGAGTTCAAAGCTGTCCTCAGTAATAATAATAAGACCTAAAGGTCAAAGGCATGGCTGCAATAGGATGTTCGATCTTGGCCTTGGCTGTCTTATTCTAAATAATAACAGGCCTGGTCTGAGGTGTGGTTACTTCTGACCCTCAAGGCGAGGTACTGAGAAGTTGAATCTAAGGTGTGGTTACTGAATTCTTGGAGAAAAGAGGAAGAAAAGTCTGTTTATTCCATATACATGATACCATGATTAAGCATGTATAAGCATGGTGAAAAATAAACTATGGCATTCCAGTATTGACTGATCTGCCCTCCTGATTTTATTCTGTGTCTTCGTCTTTTCCTTTACCATCTTTAGCTAGTCTTTCTTTATCCACACTCCCCCTCTCAGGTCTGAACCTCGAGCTGCTCGGCTGGCTCCTACTGTAGCCCCACAAAGAGAGATTCCCACAGAAGTGGAGGGGGACACAGAAGAGAGGGAGGGTGAGGAGGAGAGGAGAGGAGGGAGGGAGGGTGAGAGAGAGAGAGAGCGAGCACAGTGGAAATAGCAGGGTTGTAAGGAGAATGAATAGCTGTAGGGAGGGAAGCCCATGGGATGGAGCAGTTTAGGGTAGAGGAGGTGAGAAGGGCTAGGGTGCTAGTGTGGACTTTGAAACGTGTAACAGGTGCTTGTACTGAGGGAGCCTGGAGGTTGGCATGGGCTTTGATATGATAGCATATGCCCCTTCTGTCAAAGACAAGGGGAATTGGCTTCACAAGTTCCTGAGCTTTATCCATCTGCCAGAAATCCTGCTATAGTTTGGGTTGAGCCCAATTCTGTATTTTTGGACTGCCTTTTGGAGTCTGGGAGATTGGTGCTTCATTTGGATCTTACAGTGTCCAGACTGGCAAAGCCTGCTGGGATCTTTACTGCTGGAACATGCATCCAGTCAGCTGGTCAGATGCCAAGGGAAGAGACCATTTAGGGAAGTGGTGGCTCCTTTAGCACCTTCTCCAGTGGCAGACACTGGCAGGCATGCCAGGAACCCACAGTACTGGTGACATTTGCTCTGGCCCTCACTGCCAGCTCCTCCGCTCAGGCAATGAGACTGCTGCTAGTAACTGCGCCAAGAGTGAATGCCATGGGAAAGGACATCACTGACCTTGTCTCGCGAGGAATTCACAAGTGCATGGTCTTCAGGGATTCTTGGTTTTCCATAGATTTGGCTCACACACACCCTTCCCCTTTCTGGTTTCGTCTCTGTTGATTATGGCAACAAGTTCGGGTGGATTTTAAGCTGACCCAGGCCACCAGGTTTCTAAAGCTGTAGTGGAGCTGAGAAGTCTAGCCTCACACCACCCTGGGGTGTACCTGTGGCATCCATCATGGATACCGTGATACTGACCTCAATTCCTTTATTAGCCAGACTGTGTCTCCCATCAGCATTTCTCTCTCAAGTTTGATGAAGCCCTAAGTGTCATTGTAACAAAAATTCCAGACCAACCTGGGGCTCTGTGCCTATACCCATCACCTTCTGGCCATGAGATGCTACATGAGCAGATTTCTGTAGCAGAAGTCACTGATGCTGCTTGAGCCAGCCAGCCAACCAAATGGTTAGACAAGACCATTGCCAACATGGGTGCTGGGACCAAAACACAGGTTCCGTGGGAGGGAAGAGCACATTCTTAACTGCTGAGCCATCTCTCCAGCCTCTTAGCACTTACCTTCCTTCTAACCAATCTGTTTTTTACATAATGTTTTTACTGATTATTGGGGGGGATTTCATATGATCCACTCCAATCACACTTATTTCTCAGTTCCTCTGGGTCTCCCCCTACCACTTTGCCTCCCCCAATAAAAAGAACAACCCCCCCCAAGAAAGAAAGAAATGAAAACATAAGTTCAATTTGTGTTGCCTATATACTCACTGGGGCATGGTCAAACCCCCAGTGGCCAGCCCCTTAAAGAGAACTGGGTCCTTCCCCACCGGCAACCCCACCAGAAGCCCTCTGTCGTGGAGGGCTACTCTTTAGCATCCTTATCAAATTTAATTTTGTTTTTTCAAGATAAGGTTTTACTGTCTAGCCATGGCTGTCCTGGAACTCACTTTGTAGACCAGGCTGGCCTTGAACTCACAGAGATCCTTCTACTTCTGCCTCCTGAGTGCTGGGATTAAAGGCATTTGTCACCAATCTGTTTTTTAATATGCTAAAATTTACAGCCTTTGCTCCACCAGCCTTTACCCTCTATTCTAATTTCCTGCCTCAGCAGCAACTGGAGGAGAAAAAAAGCCCAGTTCACCCTGTACTATAGTTTTGAATAAGTTTTAAAAATTTTAAATTAATCTGTATGTAAGTGTTTTATATATGTATGTTTGCACTGTGTATGTGTCTGGTATCTGTGAAGGCCAGCAGAAAACAGGATTCTTGGAACTGGCCTTGTGAGCTGCCATGGAACCAGGGTCCTCAAAGAGTAGCTCACAGTATTAACTGCTCAGCCATCTCTCCAGCCTTCTGAGTGGAAGTTTTTAAATGATCAATGTATCTATATAGTTGATGAAAAAACATAGCTCTCTCCTTAAAGGGACTCAGAGATTGCTTATTCAGAAGCCATTCTGAGTGACTGTGGTCTGGGAACGCATATTTAGGATACCCCAATTCCCATGTTAGAATGTGGAAGCAGCTTCATAAACTTACAGAACAAAGATCATCATAAATCTAGGCGAGTTTAAAATACATTGGTAGACACTGTATAAGCTGATGCCATGACTGCTTATGGTTATGGTTAAGAGAAAGGTTTTTATTATAGACATGAGAGAACAGCCAGAGGCATCTGGAAGAGTCCAGAGCAGACAGAGAAAGCAGCAGACTGGACTGGCTATCTGTGAGAGAGGGGAGAATAGTAGGGGACAGAGAATAGAGGAAAAATAGTGAGGGAAGCAGGAGCAGAGCACAGAGAGACCACAGCAAGAATAGCAGGGTTATAAGGAGAATGAGTAGCTTAGGGGAAGGAAGCCCATGAGATGGGGATGTCCTTTTATATGCTGTGAGTACATATTTCTCTTGATGCTTGATGAATAAATGCTGATTGGCCGCCCAGTAGCCAGGCCGGAATTATAGGCGGGGCTATCAGACTAGGAGAATTCTGGGAAGAGGCAGGGCAGCAGTTCTATGAGAGAGACACCATATAGCCACCAGGAAGGCAGGATGCCTGGATGTTCTCCATAAGATAAGGCCATGTAGAAATACATAGGTTAATAGTTATGTGTTAATAATTAAGAGAGCACTAGACAATAAGAAGCCTGAGCAATAGGCCAAACAGTTTATAGTTAATGTAAGCCTCTGGGTTTATTTGGGACTAAATGGCAGTGGGATCAGGCAGAACAGAACCTCTGTCCATACCCATGAGATGGAGGGAGTTTAGGGCTAGGATGCTAACAGGAACTTTGAAATGTACAACAGATACGTGTGATACTGAGATACCTGGCGGCCAGCATGGGCTTTGATATACTGATAGGCACCACAGGTAGCCAGCTATATGTTCCTTTGTCAGAGGTAAGGGGAATGACTTCTTTTTGGTAAAGGGGAACCAGTTTCACAAGTTACTGAGGAATGCTGGCTTTTGTCTATGTGCCAGAACTCCCCCATATAGTCCAGGTTGAGCTTATTGGACTGTCTTTTGATAAAAGGAGATTGGGCAATTGGAGTTTCCTTAGGACCTGACAGGTACAACACACAGGCAGTTATAGCCAATAGAGGAAGCTTTTCTACAGGCCTCAAATGCACATACTTAGCTTATGGAATGGTGGAGTCTAGTGGTTTAATTAATTTGGAATGAACAGATTCCAGAATGTATCTATTATGGGATGTTAGCTTTGACAGAGGTGGGCAAGGATGGGTTAAAGCTAGCCCAACACAAGGGAATTCACCTCTGGACCTGCAGCAGTCCAACCTCCCTCCATCCTACATCACCGGAGTTTTAACAAGTCTTTGCCCGACATTCTCTTTCCAGGAATTCTGGTTTATACCATGGAGAGCTGAGGCAGATCTGATTCAAATGCTGAGACAACAAAGGGGACTCAATGTGAAGATGGAGGTGCCATGCCTTTATCCCGGTTAATTATCTGGCATATCACCATGGCTCTTGTAAAGAGCTGAACAACACTAGCAAAAATCAGCCTTTTGTGAAGTATCCAGGCAACTGTTGTCACGATCTAGCCAAGCTAATTGGAAGCTAATAAGGCACTGCTCAGCTGTGTAAGCTCTCAAGTCAATGATTTTAAATCAACCAAGAGCAAACACAGTGAGATGCCTTTTTGAGATCTTATGTAAGGATTCCTCCAACCAACCCATCTTCATTTGCCATCTGTGTGGCCATTTGCTAGTTTTCATTGCTCTGGACATAAATTCTGCACTGTAAAGCTTCTGGGCTTGTGGCCCAATCAGGCATTAGATCTGTTTGGAGGATGGTTTTAGAGGGCCATAGAGCCAAACCCCAAAGTTTATTTCCCTTCTGTTACATTGTAGTGGTCCACACAACTATGTAACACATAATCCTGGTCCTTAGAGACCTTAAGGTCTAGCTGGGAGGCGTGGAAGAGTGCAGAAGATTGACAAAGTAGCCATCATGAGGAGTTGCAATGAAAATTCACAAGGTACATCTAGTTGGAAAGAATATGGGTATTTTCTGGGAGGTGACATTTAAAATAAACTCTAAGGACTTAATGAGATTCAACTGTTAGCTTGTGGCAGAAAAATACAGTAGAAGGAAGAAGGGTGTGATCTCTGCAAGATGAGGTTAACATCAAAGGCATTAGATAGCCCAGACTAGTAGCAACTGATACTTTGGAAAAAGATATTTAAGACCCAGGGCCAAAGGATGAAGACAGTATGTCCCCCACCCTAGTGCAGTGCTCGGCACATATCCAGAGGGTTGTGACTATCAAAGAAAAATACAGTTTAAGTGTACATTAAAAGCCACAGGCATTGGTGCACTCCTTTAATCCCAGTACTCAGGAGGCAGAGGTAGGTGGATTCCTGCCAGTTTGATGCCAGCTTGGTCTACTCAAGATCCAGGTTCAAAACAAAACAGAACAAAACAAAAGTGCATTAAAATCCAGTAACTGGGACACTGTACCATCAGTAGTAATTTTTAGAGGGAAAGTCTGCCCTGACAGTGAGCACGCCCCTTGTGAAGAGGAGAACCTGCTCCACAACAACAGGGGCCTGCTGGCTGTGCTGTACCTGGTAAAGTGAAGAAGATAGAGCCTGGGCCATGACCCCAGCAACCAGATACCTCCGGGATAGCCCAAGTTGCTGGGGCTTCCATCTCCCTTGCTTACCACCACACTTGCACATGGACACAGACAGACGAGGGTTTCTTCCTGGGCAATGCTGCTGACAAAACGGCCTTGTGTCTTGGAAGGCATCTGCCCACTCCCCACAGAAATGATGAAGCACAGGCAGGCTCCGCATTGACACTTGTGGTTTAAATCTTGGAATGCTTCACTATCATAAGTGCCCCATAAAGTCTGGCGTAGCTGGGCTGTTAACTTCTCAGAAGTGAGACAGCATTCCAGAGCAGGAGCACCATGCCCAGCTTCCTGCCTGCAACAGCTCCAGCACCTGCCCCTGGTTTAAATGTGGCTTCCTGACATGTTTGCAATGGCCCGACTCTATTTCTTTCTTTCCTTCCTTCCTCCATCCCTCCCTCCCTCCTTTCTTCCCTCCATCCCTCCCTCCCTTCCTCTTTCTTCTTTTCTTCTTCCTCCTCCTCTTCTTTTGGCATTCTTGCTGGACATGGTGGCTCATGCTTTTAATCCCAAGCAGAGTCAGGTAGGCCTCTGAACTCAAGGCCAAGCTGGTTCCCTTCCATACAGGGCTACACAGTGTGACACCATTGGAAAATAATTAAAGGCATTCTCTTGTCAAAATACTCACCTCTCCTTATTTTGAGTATATGGCATTGGCAAGGGCTGGCCTGGTCAGGCACTGGCTCTTGCACTTCAGCTTGCTTGGGCAAAGGGCAAATGCTCCAGACCAGCATGACGGAACTGAAGACAGGATGCTTTAAATGCCAGGAGGAATTCATAAATGTTCCTTCCAAAGAGCCTGTTGGCTGATCCTGATGACTACGGTGTGCTAGGCTCATTCACTTCAGTAAAAGTTGCTCGTGTTTCAAGAATGTGATTGTGCCCTCTGGACACAAGAGGATCACAGCCAGAGCAGGGGAGTGGCATGTGGGGGATAAAGTACAGTGTGCTCTAGGGAGGAATATTGCATTATTTATCAAATCACTCCCTTACAGCAGGACATTTATATTTCTTTCAGCACAACGATTTACCTATATTTGGTTGTAGTTCCTTTAATTTTTTTTGCCTAGTGGTCACAAACAAGAAAAAGGAGGATTAAAAATAAAACAAAGATCTAGGCATAGTGACTCATAGTTCTAGCATTCTTGAGGCTGAGATAGGAGGAGTTGGAGGCCAGCAGGGGGTGGGGCCTGGGGTAAAGGAAAAGAAATAAGGAACTAAACACTAGGTAAAGAATAGTAATTGAAGACATCTATTTTCTCCCAAAAATTGACCTCTGAACTCCACACGAACACTATGGCATGCTCTTGCACACAAACACATGCGTGTTCACACACAAACACACATAATAAATAAGTTGGAAAAAACTGGAAACAATAAAGCTAGTATTTTTAAAAACCTCTTTTAGGGACAGCAAAATGGCCCAGTGGATAAAAGATGCTTTCTGCCAAGCCTAATGATCTGGGAACACATAAGGGAAAGAAAGAACCAATTCCTAAAAGTTGTTCTCAGACCTTCATATGAGTATATGAGTACTCTCTCTCTCTCTCTTTCTCTCTCTCTCTCTCACACACACTAAAGTGAGCCTATTTGAAAGAAAAGAAGTCTTGAACTTAAACACCTTACTCTCTGAACTACCTCTCTAGCTGCCCCCTTAGTTTTGAGTCTCCCCAGTTGGCTATAGTAGTGCTGGCCAGTGATCCCAAGATCCTCCTGTCCCTGCCTTCCCAATATTGGGGATATCGGTTTGTGATGCAGTGCCTGATATTTTATGTAGGTGCTGGGTGCCTACTTGTATAGTGAGTGCTGTACTGAATGAGCCATTTCCCTGGTCCCTTATTCTGAGATTTTAAACCTGAATTTTCAGTGAAACCATGAAAGTTGATTCAAACTTCTTCATTAAAAAAAAAAAAAAAAAAAAATTCACTGGGCCAGGTATGGTGGTGCATGTCTATAATCCCAGCACTTAAAAAGGTAGAGACAGAGCTAGAGAGATGGCTCAGAGGTTAAGAGCACTGGCTGCTCTTACAGAGGTCCTGAGTTCAATTCCCAGCAACTACATGGTAGCAGAGCACAGTATACATAATAAACAAATCTTAAAAAAAAAGGGGGGGGTGGTGGAGGTAGAGGCAGGATGATCAGAAGTAGGGCAGCTTGGGCTATGTGAGACTCTGTCAAAACAAAGCAAAATCCATGAGAAAGGCTGTGAAAAAAAAAAAAAAAAGAAAGAAAGACTAATACCTGTAATAGGGTTCCCTAAGTGAGCTAGTCTATGACCATACAAAAAGGAGATATAGACAAGACACTATATGAACCCTACTGCATGCTAAGTAATACTACTAGATTTATTTAAATATTTAGACTTATTGTTTATAGTTTTAGGTCCTTACATGGTGTAGTTAAACCTTTAAAAAGAATCTAAAGATTATCGGAAAATCCCCATAAAGATCTCTATTCAATAACTATAATCTGCTCAGTTGCTCCATGTCACAGCAGAATAGATCCAAGTGCATCCTGGGAAGGCAGGTCCATGGCAGGAAGGATGTCTGCTCATACTCACATTTGGGTTATCAGGGAGTCACTCTCCAGGAACCCAGCAGGCTGGTCACTTAGCGAAGCGCCTGGGCTGCAGCAGGGATCACACTGCTCCAGGATCAGTCTGGCCTGCTTTCTCTCTGGCTTAACTCTTCAAGGGTTCCCTGTAGCTTTTACACATGGCCTGTCCCCATTCTGGATGTAGGACTTCTTTACTTACACTTAAGTAAAACTGAATGTTATTTCACAGTAACCTCCTCATCTTTCCCCAAAAGAGTTCACCACCATGTTTGTGTTTCTTATCCAGGTTTTAAAAAGTTAATGGTTGCTGGGTTTTGTAGCACGTGCCCTTAATCCCTGCATTCTGGAGGTAGAGGCAGGCAAATCTCTGTGAGTTGGAAGCCAGCCTTGTCTACAGAGTGAATTCCAGGACAGCCAGGGTTACATAGTGTGACCCTGTCTCAAACAAACAAACAAAAACCAAAACAACAACAAAAAAGTTAATGGATTTTGGTAAAGACAAGCTTCAAGTTAAGTTTCCACTTTTATTAAATGTGTTTTTCTAAGGAATATATTACACTTAAAATTCACCACCATAAATAAAGACTGGCTTTAAAATCTGTTTTACTTACTAAAAATGTAAACATAAAAGGATTCACTCCTCAGTCCCAACATAATTTAAAAAAGGAAAAACCGTCTTTTCTCCAGCATAAGCAGCACAGACTTCAGCAGAGCACATTAGTCCTCCTGGGCAGGGGCAAAGGTCACAAAGGTCACGGCAGGGAGAGCTAGTTCCCACCTTGAAGCTGGTTGTGAGCAACATCCATCTCCTCTTGCAGGGACCACTCAGCTCTCTTCAAAGCCTGGCTCTTTTCTGTTCATCTGGCCCTAAGTCCTCAGCTGGGCAAGGCGTGGATCTAGGCTGGAGACTCCAGGAGGCTGAGCAGGGTCGGCAGTGACCTAGTTAGTCCTCATCAAGTGTTAGCCAGGAGGCTTTAGAGTGTAAAGATTTGAACCAACCTCCTAATTGCTTTATGCATGGCCATAACTGGGAAACTTTATTTTTTGCGGGGGATGGTAGGAGTGAGACAGTGCCTCTCTCTGTAGCCCAGGATGGTCCTAAAATCACAATCGTCCTACCTCTATCATCCCCATGCTGGGATTATAAGCATGATCACCATGCAGGGCTCAATACATTAAGTCTAATATTGAAGAAATGTTAATAACATTTCATGGAATATTCTGATATAATTACTTATGTATCTTCCTAAAACTATTTATAACCCATACAATTATATCTTCAAATCTCAATAAAGTCTAGGCCAACGTAGGCTGAAAACTAATGCTAAGCAGAATTTATAACATTTTTAGAATGCCCATTTGGTCTTATATATATAAGAACCCTATAGGGAAATGTTAGGATTACTGGAAGGATGTTCTGTAGAATATGTTAGAGAAGTGGATCTACCGACTATTAAACACTGCCCAGCTCCTTTCCTGCCCTGCTCAAGCCTCCTCACATGGCTTTGCTTCCTTCCTGTGAATTCTGAAAAAACCTGAGACAATTCACTTGGTATGTTTGACACCTAGGACCTCAAAACACTTACACTGACCTGCCTGAACGGAACACCAAGGTAGTCAGTTTTTATAAACACTTGACCTTTCTGATTCCAATTTATGGCCCCCTGGTCAGCTGTCCCCCTCTCCTTCCTACCCCAACTCACTCCTACCATGGAACACCCTGCTTGATTCCCTCCATGGGCCATGGGTTTTGTCCTTGTGATGTGAAAGGGCTGATCTGCCACAGAACACTAGCAGGAGGATATTTCAAATTCTTCAGTTCACAGCTGAATCCTATAGACAATTCTGCATCAGGATCTCAGACTGTAGACTCCTTTTCTTAGTTATTACTCGAAGTACCAATGAGCCTCTTAAACTGTCTACAGGATGAGTGGCCATCTGAGTCTTGCTAAGTACACCATGTGGGATCAGTGATGAGTGGCCTTGGCTCTAGCCTCCCTGAAGAGGAAGGGACAAAGCCGCGAAGCTAGGAACCTTTGGGAGTCCAGTGTTTCTTGACATGGGCTGCATTAAGTTTCATGTTTATGCAGAGAAAACACTGGGACACCACATTCCAAGCTTAATAAATAGATATACAAAAAAGTCATCTGTAACATTTTCTCCAGAAAGTCATTAGTGCAAATATAATTATATTAATTAAAAAATAAAGCAAAAATATATTTCAAGTATAAAAAGCACCATGCTTGGAAACAATACTACCTAAATGGTATTACTGCACAACAGTCAAAATGTAGTCAAACCTATCACTGACTCTCAATATACTGCACTGTTATTTTTGGTGAAATTCTTTGTACATTTTGTAGGATGATTCATAATCATCATAGGTATGAAAGTTTCATGTATATTCCTTTTTTGTTCTCCCTTTAGATGGTTCAGCCCTAGCTGGTCTGGAAACTTACTTTGTAGACCAGGCTACACTTATACTCAGATATCCACTAGCCTCTGCCTCCCAAGTGCTGGGATTGTGCCACCATGCCTAGCATACTGTATATTTCTTCAAAAACATCCTCGCTTTTCTGACTTTGTACAATTTAAAGAATTGAGAAGTGCTGCCATGGCTTCTCTTTAGCTGGCGCTGACTGAGTTTGGGGCCCTCAGCTTTTCACAAGGATGAACAGCTCCAACTTGCAATGCATGCAAGCATACATTTTAAATCTCTGCCTTTAAAAAAGGTGAGTTTTCCTATATTCTGAGGCCCACTGTCCCTCTGCAGTGCCATAGTTACTGGAGTTACTACTTAGTGCCATGGTCTTTGCTCACTTGCACAATTTCCTTCCTTTCTCTGTTCCCAAGACAGGGTTTCATATAGCCAATACTGGCTTCAAATTCAAATTCCCTATGTCGCTAAGGATGAACTTGAAGTCAGGATGCTCCCTCCCGCCTCTACTTCCCAAGTGCTGGGATTACAGGCCACCATGCTCAACTTTAACTGCACAATGTCTTAAATAGAGCACCCAGTAGCTATGTGCTGAGTGGGACAGGGGGATAGAGGAGTATGTCCAAATGCCATGTCTCATTTTAGAAACTGTTACATTTACTTGCCTGCATAAGCCAGTATGTGCATAGTCAGTCCCTTTCTTCTCCCACATGGCACCAGGCTTCAGACTCAGGGTAGTAGGCTTGCTGGCAAGTGCCTTTACCCACTGAGCTATCTCACTGGTCCTAAAGCTACATAATTGATCAGCTTTAGGGAGAAAAATAGGACATGACACCTCACTAAAGAATTTCAAAGCTGAGTTGGTAGAGGGTTGGTAAGCTGTGGCAGAGCAGACATTTAAAGTAAAGGCAATCTTCCAACTCTGTAAAGGATACAGGTGGGCCCCTGTGGGCAGCCTGGATGCCAAACCTACACTTGGCTCTCAGGAAGCAATTCAGATCTCCTTGTTTTGACTTGAGTTTTTCTTCCTGTCCATGAAAGAACTTCCAGACATTAGCAGTTCTTCTGTAACAGCTCGTTTCCCTGGAAGTAACTGCATGCCTAACTGCATGCCTGTCCATGTCTGAACTCTGAAGATTTACATAGGCCAGAAAGGATCAGTTGGGTTTTGGTGGATTACAGTTGTTCTAATATTACACGAAGCACACACAATCGTGCTGTCTTCTGTTTGCATGATTTCAACACTCTTACTGTGCACCGTACTTCACACTCTCCCACAGGTTTTCAAGTTGCTATGAAATTAATAAGAAATCCAAGTGGACACTGAGTCGGATGAAGACAGCTCAGAGCTGACAAATGATGGCGACAGCTCAGTCATGAACGGGTCACACAGCTGGCAGGAACAAGGTTGAGTCAGAGCTACATACACAGAACTGACAAGTAGCACAAGGACTTGAGTGTCTGGTGTCCAGGTGTTCGTTTAAACATGGGCAACGGTGACAGGAAATCTGGAATCGCAATGACCATTTTTGTACCTGGAGGCTGGGCTCCTCAACCTAAACTCTGGAATGCTCAGTAGCCGCTCTGGGAGTGACCTTGGTGCACAGGAGCTTCTTCAGTTAACATACACGCTGAGGTATGTGACCATGGCAATCCCCACATCCGCCCTGCACTCAAGGGAGAGCTCACTGCCAGAAGACTGTGTATCCATAAACTAGGGAGCCTGGGCATTTGCAGTGCCTCTCCGAGCTCCGAGGTGGCTGTGCGGCTGATGAGGATGACTGCTGTGGAGCTACACCTCACAGTCCTGCTTTGGCCAGCACTTCCAAGCCAGAGTCAGGACCGCCACCTCCACCATGTGCATCGTCACATGGGCTGGACTCTCCCAGGTTTTGTGCTTTGTTCATGGGAACATGCTAAAACTGTCACCTTGAAAATTCACTTCTCCATTCCTAGTGCCACACACACAGAAGAAATCCAGCCAGCAGAGGAAACAGATTGCCTAGGAGGAGCCAAAGCGTGACCACCAGGCTAGAAGAGCAGGAGCAGAGGTCTAGGGTAGAAAACAAACAAACAGCACGTTTGTGAGTAAATCATCCCAGTTAAATCCTGACAGAAGGGGAGCAAGCACCACCTTTAGAGAGTGGGGTGGAGTCTAGAGCTCAATGGTCCAGCGCTTGCCCTGAACACCTGAGGCCACATGCTCAATCCAGGTCCTCTATGAGCAGGCTGTGGTGTGCACTCCTGGAACCCAAGCACTGCGGCAGGCAGAGGGGAGAGGGTTTAAGGCCAACCGGTCTACACAGAAAGTTCTAGGCCATCCTGGGCGACAGAGTGAAACCCTGTCTGAAAATAAATTAAAAAATGAGTGTCAGTATTCTGAAATATATTGCTTCTGTAAGGTTATATGAATGAGCCAAATGGGAACAATAAAAAAGTACAAGAACTAATGGGGATGAAATTCACTCTAAGTGATTCAGGGTATTAGCAAGTTTTATGTTTGTCCATTCGTTCATTTTTAAGAACGAGGTCTCATGCAGTTGAGATAAGCTCTCTGTGTAGTTGAGGATAACGAACTTTTGATCACCTTGCCTCTATCTCCCAAGTGCAGGGATTGGAGGTATGTGCCACCATGTACTGTTAAATATTAGCTTTAATGTTAGCAGCTTAGTACTAAAATAGTCTAATTCACAGGACAGCTACATTAGGGATGATACCGTTAAAAAGGTGTTGCTGTAAGTTAACTCTTTGTCTCATGCAAGAACACTGAAAAGATCATATCTTAAAATTTGGAGGGTAATAACTGTTTTAAAGAGAAACAACAGTGGCAGGCAGATCTCTGTGAGTTTGAGGCCAGCCTGGTCTACAAAGCTACACAAAGAAACCCTGTATTAGAGAGAGAGAGAGAGAGAGAGAGAGAGAGAGAGAGAGAGAGAGAGAGAGAGAGAGAGAGAGAGAGAGAGAGAGAGAACTCAATCCGGGGATGTGGCTCAGTTGGTAGAGTGCTTGTCAAGCTTGTGTGAGGCCTAGGTTCAATCACTAGCATGACAAAGTAGGCATGGCACTGGTAACACAGGTAGATAATCCACTTGGAAGGTGGAGACAGGAGGAAGTTAAAGGCACCCTCAGCTTCAGATGGAGTTGCTATCTGGGGCCAGCATGAGCAAAATGAGACTGTCTCAAAAAACAAAAGATGGACACACACACACCCCCCACAGACATACATGCACATATACACAGATATACAAACATACACACCATATAAACACACACACAGATATACATGCACACATACACAAACACACACCAAATACACACATACACTCAGAGACACAAATAGACAAATGTACACATACAGAAAGACACTCAGACACACCACACACACACACACACACACACACACACACACACACACATACACACACACACACAGATCTCATGTAAAAGAGCAAGCATACACGAGAGTTCCTGGCACAGTTTAACAGGTGGTCAGTTAAAACTCTTCGTGTGCTCTATTCACACACACTGACAAACATAGGAAGTCAAGGCACTGTATCAGCAGTGTTGCTTACAAAGTAGAAGGGCAAAGCCCAAGATCTTCCTATTCTTGTTATATTCTGTAACCTCACAAAACCCTTTTAGTGGAGGATAGGAGCTAACTAGGAGGTTGAGCGCTTTGAGCATGTTCCTCACAGAAATGATGACACAACATACAGTCTCAGAGAAGTACTGATATATAAAGAGATGCTGTGTCCAGTACAGTGGGACTTGACCTGACTAGGGGTGATGAGGGGATGAAGAAAAGATACTCACTAAAGAAACAACAGACACAACAGATGTACTGTTCAGCTGGGGAGAGGTGGGGTGTACACATGCTGATGGAATTGAACCAACTACTGATACAACCTGGAACCTCACTGTGTTAGCTATGTACAGCCCAGGGGGAAGGGCTACCTAGTGTGGGTAGTAAGTCTCTGTGGGAGAGCCATCTCAGGCTTTAAAGATCCAGGAGAAGGATGCTGCAGTTGCTAGCTTTTATAGACACAATCTTTCCCACTTGGATGCTGGAGGAAGGCTCTGCCATCATTCTGAGTCTCATCTATGAAGGCTTTCCCACTCATAGGGTCGAGGCACTGGAGTCCTTCACATGGCCAGGCCCATGTCAACACACCCTTTACTAACTCAGGGTTTCCTCTGCTCCCTACAAAGAGGGAGCAGGAGAGAGAATATAAGGGCTACTGGGCTAAAGTGATGGGTGTTGTGTGTTTGTGATCACCACTGCCTCTGTCATTACGGCACAGCCTTGACTGGACTTGGCTTTCAAGTTACTAATAACAGCAGGCAGCAGGGTTTTCCTGGAGAACCTCAAGCAGAAGGAATGGGGCCTGCCTGCTCCGAAGCCCCTGTCAATATCTTATAAAGATATTATGTTTCTTCATTCCTCCAATTGTGGTGAGTACTCACCCAGAGGAAGGGCTCGAGTCAGGTTAGCAGCTGGAGGGTCAGTTTCTGGTGGACACTGCTCACAGAAGTCCCAGCAGGAAGGGCACAGCAGGTTTCCATTGTGAATCCAGCCGTTCATCTGGATGCGGACAGGCAGGACCTGCCCAGCCCGGCTGCATAGATATGACGTATCTTGGACCCAAACCTTCAGACCTTGAGGAGAACAGGAAACCTTCAAATAGGGGAGAAAAACAAAGTCAGTAAGAGCCTGGATGAATGTGTTCCACACATTTCCTCATTTACAGCATCACGGTCATGTAAACACTAAAAACGTATCTGTCCAAAGTGCCAGTGGGAGGACAGAGAGTTCTCACCTCTATCAGTACTTACGCCTTCCCAGAGGCTTCACACTGGGTTCTTAGCTATTTAATCGTTCTTTATGCTTGCGTTGTGTGTTTGATAGAGAAACAATATGTGGTACTGTAGTTTTAGAAGAAGACAAGTTTTACTCAATCTAGTTGTATGTAATTTAAAGAATATCACTTTCATAGTCAGGTGTGGTGACACATACCTGTAATCTATCTAGCACCTGTAATCAAGGCAGGAGAATTAGGAGTTCAAGGTCATTGCTAAACCAGTCTGGTTTACATAGCAAGTTCCAGGATAGTCAGGGTTACATAGAGACTTTGTTTAAAATAAAAATTCATGCCTGTCTAGCCCAAGTTATGTATATTCCAAACAGACAGTAAAAGCAATTTCTCTCAAATAAATGACAGCATTTTCTCAAAACACAGCACTCAAACTAATAATTAAAAAACCCAAGTAAGTGAAAGTAATGATCAGTAAATCATCTATATAAGCAATACCAATAATAATCTAATATACAATCATATATTTGGAGTAGTGGCTGAACTTGGGGTTTACCTGGTAGCATCCACTCCCCCAGTCTGGGTAACTGAGCTTCCTCTCGCACTGTTCCATGACAAAGGCTGATTTCTGAAGCAGACAGACCGAGTGAGGGCCATACTTCTCTGCACCGTAGTTTTTAAACATTTCTAAAATAAATCCAAAGAGTCTTCTCACACACTGACCGTTAGTGTGATTAAAAATTGTTCTGGGGACGAAAGGACGGGAAGACAGCAGACTTGGGGCCAGCTTGGGCTACAGAGACTCTGCCTTCACAACAGCAGCATAAAAGAGTTTAAAACTGCACTGACAGGGCTGGAGAGATGGCTCAGAGGTTTTGAGCACTGACTGCTCTTCCAGAGGTCCTGGTTCAATTCCCAGCAACCACATGGTGGTTCATAACCATCTGTAATGAGGTTTGGTGCCCTCCTCTGGCCTGCAGAACACTGTATACATAATAAATATATCTTTAAAAAAATAAATAAAAGTGAAAACTGGATGAGATGTGCAAATTAACAAAAAAAACAAAACAAAACAAAACAAAACAAAAACAACAACAACAAAAAAAAACCTGCTCTCAGGCAGGCCCATGGCTAACACCTGCAATCCTAGGTCTTGAAAGGCAAAGCAGGAGAACTTCTGTGAGTGAAGCCAGTCTCAGAGGGAAACTCTCTCCCAGAACAAAAACATGACATGTAAACAAACTAACTTTGCTGAATGGAAAATTTCAAATTAAAAAAAACAAAAACAAGACTCCAAATTCAACTGAGTTTTCAGAAAGGAACTGGTATGAGAGAATTACTACACCAGAAATGAGATTATGTAGACCCTAAGTATCGAGGTTTAAAAAAAAATCACAGAATTAGATACCAAAACAAGAACCACTGTCTGTGACGGCCTATAAATAAGGTGTCCGTTCATGTGACTCAGGGCAGGGGTTATAATACACTGTTGTTTGGATTTTGAAGACAATGTCTTGCTATGTAGCTCAGGCTGGGTCCAGAACTTGTGGTCTTCCTGCCTCTACCTCCCGCATCTTCTGGAAAGTCATGACAGTTGCAGACTAAAGCACACAGCTGCAGATGTGTGAGTGAATGGAGGCAAAGAGACAAAGTCTTTGGATTCTAGTTACGCGTGTTCTCCTTACAGTCCACACAAGTTTCATGGTGGTTTTCATTTATTTATTATTTGTGTATGCGCACGTGTGTGGACAACATGGGGTGTGAAGGTCAGAGGGCGACTGGGCACCTTTCTCCTTCCACTTTTATGTGGGTTCCAGGGATCAAACTCAAGTCCCCAGGCTTGGACAGCAAGTGCCTTTACCTACTGAATCAATTTGCCAGCCCAAGTTTCATGTTTTTCAAAGTAGGGAGTTTAAGTAATCCATTTTGAAACAGTATAAAGAAAAGTATTTGATTTTCTCTAAGTTTTTAAAAAAAATCTTAATTTTATGAGCTATGAATTTTATGTAGCTCGTATCTATGAACTTCAAGTCTTTGAAAGGAATATTGAATAGTATACGAATCAGAGTTTTCAGCAAACAACAATCCTCAAGCTAAACCCGAGACCCCCCTACTCATGTCATGTTCTCTGTAATCTTTCACACTGTAGCAGACAAAGCACAGTTCCAAAGCCTGAAGTATTTGTATTTTTAAAAAGTAGTGTTGAGCCTAGCACTAAAACAATACTGTGATCTTTCTAGCGAATCCTCATGGACAGATCTGTGCATTTCTTTCACTTCAGCAAGACACCGCCAAGTCCTTCCATCATTAGTGTTTGGGATGTGTCTGCAAGAGGGCAGAGAGAGCGAAAATACCAAAGATCCACTTAAGTGTGCCACGTTGAGGAATAAGTGGCAGCTGTGGTTTATATTCTATTACTGCCTTTGTGTTCAAAAGACTATTCCAAAAAAGAAAGAAAAAGAATGAATGGTTTAAAATACTACAGAAGTCTATGGCTTAAGTGATCTAATCTGTAATACAGTAGGAACAAGATAAAAAGAGGGGATGACCAAGTTAAAATTTTTGAAAAAAGATGGAAAAAACAAGTGTTTGTCTCCCTTTTTCTGTGTATGAGTGTTTTGGCTGCATGTATGTCTGTGCACCAAGAGCATGCCTTCCTGGTACCTAAGAGGCCTAAAGTGGTGTCTGATCCCCTGGAATAGGAGTTTCAGACAGCTGTGAGCTGTCATGTGGGTCCTAGGAATTGAACACTGGCTCTGTGGAAAAGCAGTCAGGGCTATTTTAACTACTGAGCCATCTCTGCCTAGGCTTTTTGAGACAGGGTCTCACTCTGTAGCCATGGTGGCCTTAAACTCTCTCTAATCTTCTCACCTCAGCCTTTCAGGTGCTAGGCTTAAACTCTCTAATCTTCTCACCTTAGCCTTCCAGGTGCTAGGATTATAAGCACAAGCCATTTTGCATGACTAATTACTGCTTTTTATTAAACATCAGATTTGAAAATATTTGTTTAGAAACTTGGTTAGTATGAACTATAATGATCACACTATTTACTGCTTTGCTGTCTTGTTTTTATATATTTAAAAGAAATAGATAATATGGCACCATCTCTTTTGGCTGTGGGATACAGTATTATTGGGAGATCTGCAGAGATCACAGGGAAAAAAAGGTTCCCTAATGCACTTCCCAAAACAGGGAGGAGCCCTATGGGATCTTCCCACCAATCGACCGTACCATTTTGGGTCTGTTCATGCTTTGGGAAAACATGACTTCTTATGTCTCCCATAGCAATTTCAGAGAGATGAAATAGTAGGAAATGAAGTGCTTTCTGCAAGGCAGATGTAAGGTGTGCACATGCATGTGTCTGTGTATCCGGCAGTCTGCAATCCTCTCCAAGTGTCAAGCAGAGTTCTAAGCACTTACTACTTAGTTCTTTTCTTCTTGCTGCTCTTAATGATTTATTTTTGTTATTTTAAAGTTATTTTATTCATTATTATTTTAAAGTACGTGTATCTTTTTGTGGGTATATGCATATAAGTGTAGGGGCCTGTGGAGTCCAGAATCGGGTATAAGATTCCCTGGAGATAGAGTGACAAGCAGTTGTGAGCTGCCTGACACAACATGGGCAGTGAACTCATGTCCTCTGCAAGAGCAGCAGGTGGTCTTAACTGCTGAGTCATCTCTCCAGCTTTCATTTAATTTTTGTAATAACTTGAGGTAAGTAATATATAGGCAGAGAAAGCAAGTAACACAAAAGTTAAGTAATTATTTATAGATAGACAGTACAGGAGATGAAACACAAACTCAAGGTTATCTGGCTACAAGAACTGTTCCCTTAGTAACTATTTTATATAGGTATCATAAAATTGTATTAGGTAGTTAACCATTCATTTCACTAGACTACTAACCTGGTTGATTTTCCAGTATTCTACAGTCGGAGCTGCGCTGGTATTCACCACTTAAATGCCAGCTGAATTCCTGACTGAAAGGGCAATAGTCAGCAATTTCTACTGACCCACCATAGTAAGGTAAATCTTCCGCAGATACTCCACTGAGCTCGTCAAAATACTGGGAACAAATCACAGGAGGGGAGAAGAATAAGAATCATTCTGTAAACTCAAAACAAGACCACAGGCAACTACAGCAACCTCATAGTGCTCCAGACCAAAAAATAGTAGTGCAATTTCCCCAGAAACTATACAATAAAGATGTAATATGTCATGGAGGGGATCTTCAGGGTGCTGCACTTTAGAAACAAGTGGTAAGTTACCTATTAAGATGATGAATTTGATTCATGTTTTAAAAGGACGAAGTACAATTAGACAAGCAAAATGAGTATTTAAAAAACCACTTAATATTAATTTTCATCACTTAGCATGTAAGTATCAAATTAATGTATCTTTGGATTGTATTGTGTTAGAATGTTTGATCTTTAAAGCTGCTATCTGGGCTGGACATGGTGGTATACACCTTTAATCCCAACACGTGGTAGACGGAGGCAGGTGGATCTCTGAGTTCCAGGCCAGCCTGGTCTACAGAGTGAGTTCCAGGACAGCCAGGGCTATGTAAAGAGACCCTGCCTTGAAAAACAAAACAAACATTGGTTGTCCAAATTGCTGACTTGAATTCCATTTAAAAAAAATCATTAATGGAATTTTGGTTTGGGATTGGCTCAGAATTTCCAACAATTTTGGAAATGACTCTACACATACTTCTGCCATTTTGTACTGCGTGTGTACTTATGTGAATTTGGTGTTTATAAAGTTAAAATATTGATAACTCTGAAATGTTCTATGTCCTTGCAGTGAAGATTTAACTATTTATGTAAAAGTAAACTAATATATCTACCTCATTAGTATGCATTTTTGCCTTTGTCTTTAAAAAATGCTAGAAGTATATGTGTAGCAAAAAATAAAAAATAAAACAAAACCCCAACAGAGCCAGACATGGTGGCACACTCCTTTAACCCCAGCACTTGGGAGGCAGAGGCAGGTGGATCTGTGTCTAAGAAATGAGTCGCAGGCCAGTCAGATCTACACAGTGAGACCTTGACTCACAAATAAACACTACAAAAAACAGTAAGAGAAAAGGGCTGGTATAACACAAAACTAATGCATAAGATGAAGGAGACATTTCTAATATAAAATACTAGGTAAAATGGACTGTGCTATAAACTGCCTTTTGTGGAGGCTGAGACATGAAGACTACTGGGGCCCAGGAGTCTGAGGCATCAAAGCAATAGAGCAAAAATAATAAACATAGGAAATGTCCATGCCATTTTAGGGGGGAAAAAAAAAGGAAAAAAAGTAAAGCTATTGGGAGGGAGGGAGAGGGAACTGGGATCGATATGCAAAATAAGAAAAAAAAATAATGCTATTTACACAAAATAGTTTGAATACCAAAGCAGCAAGGAGTCAAGTAGGTTGTAAAGATTTCACATTGTGCCAGGAAGTGGCACACCTGCCTTTAAATCCCACCAGGTGGGAGACGGAGCCAGGAGAACTGAATTCGAGGGCAGCCAGGGCACATGGTACCCTGTCTGGAAAAAAAAGAATCACATTTTACACCAACAAACTGTGATACTATCCCTACAGATTCCTTTGCTATCTGATGGTGTTCGATGTGCTCGGTGAGGTCAAGTCCATGTTGGAACATCACAAGTGAGCAGATATCATTGCCATTAGCTTCTGAGACACATGTGGCAATAGGCTCCTTTGTGAGTGGCGGATGCAGCTGGGGGACTTGAAAGACTAACAACAGGAACTTGGTTTGCTGCTGTTTATGAGAGGGTCTTAAGCCTGTGAGTGCCACACTTGGACCCAGAAGAGGAACTTAAGATCAGTCAGACTCAGGCTGGACACTAGCAGCCATTTTATTTACCTTTTACTCTTAGAAAAGATTTATTGACTTTAATTTTTATGTGTTTACATGTTTTTCTTGCATGTATGTAAGTGTGTTATGTGTGTGCAGGATGCCCCTGGTGACCAAACATTTGCTGGATGAGCTGGCAGTAGAGCTACAGACAGTTGTGAGCTGACGGTGGGTGCTGGGATGGTACCCAGGTCCTCCACAAGAGCCATCTCTCCACTCCCCGTTCATCTTTTAGATCCCACAAATCAAGTCACTTTTAAAACAGAACTTTCACATCTTCTAATTAGCTAGATTAGAGTAACTAAATAATTTTCTTCCAAGAGTTTTGTTTTCTGAATAAATTAGAGAAATTTAAAGATATGTTAGCAATGATTAGGAAGAAAAAGATCACACAGAAGCTGAGGAGTTGACTTGGTGGCTACAGCCTTTCCTGTCAAGGGTGAGGACGCACATTTGACCCTCAACGGCTGGGCATGGGGCAGCCCTGTAATCACTGCTGGGGAGATGGGACTGGAGTCTGGGGCTTGTTTGGCTGCTGTCCCAAGGCATACTAGGTAAGCTAAGCAGCACCTTAGCCTTGAAGTAATGAGGGATCTGCAGGCTTTCCTTTCCTTTTTTTTTTTTTTTTTAAACAGAAAACACCCAGAAAATGACCCAATAAAAAATGGAGGAGATTTACTCTCTTAATGAAAACAGAGATACTTCTGAAGAAGTCGGTTCTTAAAGCTATGCTGGGGACAGGTTACCTGGTACTCTGGTGGTAAAGGGTTAGGAAACCTCTGCAGGTTACACACAGCAACGGCTCTCTGGTCCTGTCTGCAAGTCAACTGCAGTGGGTTACTCCTGAGCGTGTTACAGTATGGGCTCGGAACCTGCCTCCTGCAGACAAGGAAGGCAAACTGGTATCAGGGTACTTTCCACGTCAATGGCCTGTTGGATAAAGGTCTGTACATCGCGGCACCAAATTTGAAAGAAAATATTACAAGTTCACTACAGAGCCCATCTTTTCAGTTATGATCCCCAGAATTTAATGGTTCATAGTAAATTTCAGGTTGTCAAGATTTACCCCAGAGTAGAGGGAATGATGAGCATAGATGTGGAAGACTCTTCTAGATGCTGAGAGCATTTGTACCCTATTAAAGAAAATCCCATTAACCCTTTCTATACCTTCACCAGTAAAATCCTGTTCTCTAGGGCCATACTCTGAATCAAGAAAGTATGAAGTCTCACTTCTACTCCCTGAAGAACAGAACAGATGCATTTTCTCTCTTCCTCATTTAAAGCGTAAGTGGAACCTCTAGACAGCAGAACTAACACAATGGAAGGCATAGAAAAACAGAGAGAAAAGGGACTTCAGGGTTAGAAACCCAGGGTGCTGGGAACTTTCTCAACGACTGTAGAATGGATCAGCCAGATGGCTCTGTGGGTAAAGGCTAGTCCTGTAGTCTGAGTTCAATCCCCAGAACCCACAAAGAACTGGAAACAGAGACCCAGCTCCACAAAGTTGTCCTCTGACAACCACACATGTGCCATGGCACACACACTTCTCCCTACACACAGTATGGACACACACAGTAACTCAGACAGATGAGTTTTTAAAGATTAGTTTTTAAAAACCAATTTTTAATTTTAAAAATTTAAAACAACTAGGAAAATAAGTAAGTAGGAAATCAGCAAAGATGTAAAGGGTTAACACCATGGACCCACAAGACATCATGGTCTTGCCATAGCATTCCACCAAACAACAGCAGACTAGCATTCCTTGCAAATGCTCAGAGAACACACAGCAAGACAAACCCCGTTGAGTCATAATGTATACATTCAGATAAACTGAAATCATTCAGAGTATTTCCTCCACTACAATGGAATCAAACTAGAATTCAAAACTATGACATGAAAAATGTCACACTCCTGAAAACTAAGTGACATACTAGTAAATGATCCACACTTGAGTCAAAGAAGACTCAAGGGGGAAAACATTTGAACTAGATGAAAAGAAAACTACAGCACACTGAAGCTGTGGTTGTGGGGTCTGCTAGAGAGAAAACATACAGGGTTAAAGACATTGAAAGAAGAAATGCCTCTAGTCAAATGGCTTAAGACTGTGGAGTGAGGAGGAAATGACCAGAACAAGCAGAAGGTAATATGTCACAAAGAGCAGAAGCCAACACACAATATCAGTGGATCGAAATGGACCCAGCATGGCCTCGAACTTGCTATGCAGCCAAGATGACCTCTGGAGCAGCAGGATTCCATGTTTACTTCACCACACCAGTTTATATGGTACCGGGGATCAAACCCAGGACTTCCTGCATGCTAGGCAAATACTCTACTAACTGAGCCACATTAAGTAGATTGTTAAGGAAGACCAATTTAAAAAAAAAAAAAAAATCTCTGGACAGAAACAAAGAGAGAAGGTAATTACTACAAACATCCAGTTTCAGAACCCAATCTAGAGAAGATTTATTTATTTTTCAGAGCTGGGGATTGTACCCAGGGCTTTGCACATGCCAGGCAAGCATACTACCACTAAACTACATGCTTAGTCCAGCTCTGGGATAGTAAGAATGAGAGAACATGCAAAAAGCTTAATATATGTCGTATATTATATATGCTTACAAGTTATAACCAAATGTAATTTTCATGGCTCTAGCTACCTTACTGTGAATTCTTTTAGTTTGTCATTCAAAACAACCCTGTAGTTACTTAATTTTTTTTAAGACTTATTTACTGTGTATACAGTGTTCTGCCTGCATGTACACCTGCATGCCAGAAGAGGACATCAGATCTCATTACAGATAATTGCAAACCACCATGTGCTGGGAATTGAACTCAGGACCTTTAGAAGAACAGCCAGTGCTCTTAACCACTGAGCCATCTCTCTAGCCCCAGTTACTTTAGATTTTTATGAAGAACTCACAGAATATTTTCTACACACAGTAGCTGTTATTTGATGCTTAAGATAAAGAACCTAGGTCAGAAATGAACTAAAAAAAGATACACGTGGAAACACGTTCTTACTTTTGCCTCTGCTGATCAATCCAGAATTTACAGCTCTTCCTAACAAATTCACAGCCCATTCCTCGGCCCCAGTCGAGTTTCTCGGCCATGCTGTAATTTGCTTTGTACCAGCTGTGGAAACAATGCAAAGAAAGCACCTTTTACTAACTCTTGCACCTACTACAGATCTCCACAATGGGCGGAGCGATGACTTCAGAGAGGCCCTGCAGGCCACAGCCAAAGCCGAACACTGTACAGCCCTTGCTGCAGGTGGGCTGCTGCACAGGATTGTGAGAAAGGGATTTTTAATCAAAGGCAGTTTAGGCAGCATTGACTCCAGCTTCAGGGAATCCAAAGCCTTCTTCTGGCCGCTAGTGGATACTCACACACATATAGCATAAACATAAACAAATAAAAATAAGCTGTGTGTGTGGTGCATCCTTTAGTCCCAGCCCTGGTGAGACAGAGGGAGGCAGAGCTCTATGAATTTGAGGCTAGCCTAGTCTACAGTGTGAGTTTCAGGCCAGTCAGAGATACACAATGAGACCCTGTCTCAAATAAACGAAACCCCCAAATAAATACAAATTTAAAAACTCTAATCTAGTGAAGAAGACAGATAAACCAAAATACTCTAAATAATGAGCTTTAAAAAAATTTAAAAAGTACTAACAGAAGTGTATTCACAGCAAAACTTACGCTGGTATGGGGACCTGAAGCTTTTATGAGGAAGCCCTGGAAACGGGTTTCCAGGGATTCCTGGGCTACAAGATCATTTAGTGCATTCCAGAAGCCTTCCTTTCAAAAGCAATAGAACAAGGACTGTGCTGTGGGCAGTAAACGTGAATCTTTTCTCAGGAGACTTTGGTTCAGGTTTTATATAAAATTCCAACAGTAGGTTGATAATGACAATGCACTGAGGCACTGTACCAGGGCTTTGCATATAGTAGGTTGGTTAAGTCTCAGAATGAGGGAATAAGGGTCACTGTCACCTCTATTTTACAAGTGAGGAAACTCAAAGGCGCAAACAAGTTAAGTGACAATGCCTAACACTCAGAGCTCTGGCTTCTATGTCTCTATGCACTTTAAAAAGTGAGATCAAATCCACATAACATGAAATTAATCTTTATAATGGGCACATACACGTCTAGGATACACACATGGTCATGTCCATAACTATCTAATTTTAGGACACTTCCATCACCCCCCAAATAAACCATGTTCCCTTCCCCATCTCCCACTCCTGATAAACACTAAACCACTGTTAGTCTGGATCTTTCACTTAACATAATGTTTCTAAGGCCCATATATGCTGTGGTGTATAGCATAATCCCTTGTTTGTTTGTTTGTTTGTTTTCTCTTTTTCAAACTTTAGTGTGGGGAGACACCTTCAAAGTACTAGCAAAATTGAGGGTACAAAGACGTCCTAGATTCTTCCTACCTCTATAGACTCAGTGTCCCTCACCAAAGTTACATATTGGTCACAATCTACATGGGATTGCCATTACTACCAAAATCCATAGATCACATCAGGGTTCACTCAGTATTGCATACCTTTAGGACTATATGTTCTGCCTAGCACGCATGCATAAAATTCCTAAGTTTGATCTCTACCACTACAAGAAAGGAGAAATGAAAGGAGGGAGGAAAGGCATCTATCAAATGCCATGCTACACAGCAGGGTTTAGTGCCCCACCCTGTCTTCTGGATATTTCTTTCTCCTTGCACCAACCCCAGAAACCACCTTTCTTTACACGTCTCCACAGTTTCACCCTTCATCATATAGATGGATTTGCAGTGTGAAGCCTTTACAGATTGGCTTCTCCTACTTAGTATCCATGTCTTCTCATGGTTTGTAGCTTATTTGCTTTTAGTGTTAAATAATTCTTCCTTATCTGCTCTATCACAGCTTGTTCATCCAGTCAATATGAGCATCTGTGTGTAGGCTTTTGTTGCAGGCGTACAATTTCAACTCATTCGGTAAATCTCAAGGAGCATAGCTAGCTGTATGGTAAGAACATCTTTGGTCTTATAAGCAACTACCAAACTATCTTCCAATGTGGCTGAATTATTTTGCTTTACTACTGACAATGAATTCTTGTACTTCATGTCCTTGCTGGGACTTGGTGGTATTGAGAGTGCTGTATATGTAGTCAAGACTCATTAGAGTTTTAATTGGTAGTTTGTTAATGACATGTGATGTCATACATCTTTGCACATATGTGCATTTGCCTCTGCACATTTTTTGAAGAAATACTTTTTGATTTTGCATCTCTTTTTAAATTAAGGCTTTTTCTCTATGGCCTTTTTCTTATTGTGCCATTCACTGTTCCTCTACATATTCTGGATATTATATAGTCACTTGATAAATGATCTGCAAACATATTCTTATTCTATATTATCTTTTTCTTTTCTTTTCGGTTTTTCTAGACAGGGTTTCTCTGTGGCTTTGGAGGCTGTCCTGGAACTAGCTCTTGTAGACCAGGCTGGTCTCAAGCTCACAGAGATCTGCCTGCCTCTGCCTCCCAAGTGCTGGGATTAAAGGCATGTGCCACCATCTCCTGGCCTCTTTTTATTTTCTTGATAATTTTCTCTGAGGTGATATCCAAATGTTCTATTTTTCTTCTTTGGTTGCTGGAGCTTTTGGTGTTAGATCTAAGAATCATTTTCTAATACAGTATCATAAAGACTCATAATTTATTTCAAGTGCTTTACTTTTCAGCTAGTAAGTTAGGTCTTGTCCAATTCTGACCTGGTCCCGGCACTGTTTGTTAAGGTGTTCTTTTCCTGTCGAAGGTCTTGGTGTCTCTGCCAATGCCTGAGCACTACACTTTGGTGAAGAAGCTTCCTGTGGTGTGAGGCACTATGGCAGTGAAACTGCATACTTGTGTAGAATGTGTGAGAAAGGTTTAGATTAACAGACCTAAGAGATGCACATACCAACCAACCAGGGTTATATGTAGATTTTAAACAAATTAGTTTTAAAAGGAGAAAAATAAAGGGTTGTATGATTATGTAACCCTTTTTTAACAAGATACTATAAAATATTAAGAAATTATTAATTTTGTTAATGGTTCCTTTTAAAAGTTCATATATTATAGGAACTTGCAGTGGAATATATAGGAAAAATATATGCAACTTTCAAGATTATAAAGACAACTGCAAATGAGAGAACATATTGCTGGTTCTAAGATATAGGAATGAGAGTCACTGTTTTATATGCATTGTTTTCTCTGCGTTTTGTATTTATTATTAGTTTGTTTCATAATAAAATACTAAAAAAAGTATCCCCAAGATGACAGAAGTATACATGAACTTAAATATTTGTTCTTACTTTATAGAATGAGCCTTTTTTTATTTCAAATTTTACATGCTAATAATGGCTTTCAGAGTTATATCAGCTACCTCCACCCCACACTCCAGGGTGTAAGATCACTGCTTTTTCCTTGGTGTTCTTCCAGAAAGTAGGTGAGCTGCCTGTGGTACACACCTGTAATCCCAGTTCTAGAAAGACAGAGGTAGAGGGAGCAGGAGTTCAAAGGTAGCCTGGGATAATGAACTCTGCCCCTTCCTCCCAAAACAACTGCAGTAACAAAAATCCCACAAAAGAAAACAACAAAATGTAGATTTGTGTAGAGTACCATAAAACAATACCCATGAATCATTGAAACGACTCACACACAATTTCTGCCTTCCTCTTCCCCGGGGTTGAATTTACTTCTGCATGGCAGTGACATGGAAACCATCACTTATGAATTTCTTCCACACCCTGCCTTTACCTATAATACGGCCTGCATCTTCACTCCCACCCCTTCCCCCCAATTAACAGGCAGGGAGCTAATTCCCACCAGAGCCAAGTTCTTTCTCTCATTAAGATAATTCGTTCTTGGCTTTCTAGATCTCACTGATTTTGCACTGTTGGGAAAAAGCTGTCTCAGTCAAATCCTTCCTGACCTAGATT
The DNA here is from genome assembly GCF_943737965.1 of Phodopus roborovskii. Classification (NCBI taxonomy): domain Eukaryota; kingdom Metazoa; phylum Chordata; class Mammalia; order Rodentia; family Cricetidae; genus Phodopus; species Phodopus roborovskii. The sequence goes on along the minus strand of NW_026126469.1, from coordinate 18,282,152 downwards.
TTTGGCTCTCATTAAACAGAACAGAGAAATTCTCTGTCTCATTATTACTATCACCACTATAACTATTTAATGGGAGCTCTATGCTGGGGACGGAACCTTGAATATGCTAGCCAAGTGTTCTACCCTTAAGCCACTGGGCCCCATTCCTCTCATTTGAATTGAAACTATTCTCAGGGTTACAATGGCCTCTATATTTTGTTATGACCTCTGTACTTTCAAATTATACTTCTGTGGTGGTTTGAATGAGAATGGCTCCCATGAGTTGATATATTTGAATAACTGGTCCCCAGGTGGCAAGGATTTGGGAAGGATTAGGTATGGTCTTGTTGGAAGCATGATACTGGGATGGCGGAGCTTTGAGGTTTCAAAATACTCCTGTGATTCCCAGGGCTCTGTTTCTGCCTCATGGCTGTGAGCAAGATGTGAGCGCTCAGCTGTTCCTTCCTCCACCATCATACACATGAACCCTCTGACCCCACAAGCCAAAGCGAATGCATTCCTTTGTTATATGGCCTTATCACAGCAGCAAAAAAGTAATTTAGACAAACTTCTTTTTTTCAAACTTTTAGTGTTAATTTTTAAAATTTTGTTTACTTTTATATGTATGGATGCTTTGCCTGAATGTATGTCTGTGCACTATACATGTATCTAGTGCCTTAAGAGGCTAGAAGAGGGTGTTAGGTCCTCTTGAACTGGAGTCACAGACAGTTGTGGACTGCCAAGTGGGTGCTAGGAATTGAACTTGGTTTCTCAGAAAGAGCAGCCAGTGTTCTTAACTGCTGAGCCATCTTCCCAGGCCATAAAGTAAATCTTTATACTTTGTTGATCTCTCAAAAGTTAAGGCAGTATCAATTATTTTCATGATATATATATATGGGGTTTTCTTTCTTTCTTTCTCTTTCTTTCCTTACTTCCTCCCTCCCTCCCTCCCTCCCTTCCTTCCTTTTAATTTCTGAGGTAGAGTCTTACTATGCAGTCTAAACTGGACCTCACAATCAGCCTGCGTCAGCCTCTGGAGTACTAGGATTAAAATTACAGGCAGTATCGCCATGTCAGCTTAGTTTCAGGGTTTTAATAATACTTTTATCACTGGTTTTCAAATTTGATGCTATTTTCAAATTTCTTGTAGGCTGTTTTAGAAAAAGCAAGAGGCAATAATGCTCCCACTAAAATTAGTCTGATTTGTTAAGTAGGAGTTACATAAAGCAGTTTATTTAAATATAATATTTCACTCTTTTACCAGAGAGATCCATTCATTTAAAAACTAGGAATCTTACAGGAATGGTGACACTAACCTTTAATCTCAGCAGTTGGGAGGCAGAGACAGGTGGATCGCTGTGATTTTGAGGCCAGGCTGGTCTAAGTACCAAGTTCCAGGCCAGAGGAACCATACACAGTGAGACCCTGTATCAAAACACAAAATAAAACAACAACCAAAATTCTAGGAATTTATATACCACTCATTTGATTAAGTAATTTAAAACTATCTAGGTTAGTTTTTCGTTCATATTAGCATGGCTTCATAGTATCTTAGATTTTGTTATATTCATTCTGTTATATTAAGAACAAACTGCACAAAAGTTAATCAATCAGTAAGCACATTTTGCTTTGGAATATCAACATTTTCTTATACTTTATTTTGAATACTCATTTCATTTTATAAACACATCATTTTCTCACAGCCATCTTACCCAGTGTCCTCCATTAATGCCAGAGTGATTCGAGAGAGGACTCGGTTCTGGGTGTGAGAACCAGTCATTGCTTCATTCTGAAAATTACCAACAGATTTTATTAGATGACAACTCTATGACTCCTATGAATAATTAAGATGTTCCATGTGGGTAAATATTTACTAGAAAATGTGCAAATATAAAATCTTTTAAAGCATCTAGATAGATGCTCTGCCTGAAGTCTCCATCACGTCTCATTTCTCCATGGTGATGACAACCAGTGGTGAAGACTTTCTGATGACAAAACGAACACAAGTATCCATGCAGTGAGGAGCTCAATGTAAACAGTTTACTCTTCCTAAGGGAGTGCTGGAGACAAGTGGTTAGGAGGGATGCTTACATGGATTTGCAAAGAAAATGCTTTCCTAACTCTCAACTTTATGATCACAGAAGCCTACACTAATGTGCAAAAAGCATGGCAGAACCAGGGGATCAAAGATCAGGGCAAAATAACCAGTTGCCAGTACTTTAATTTCCTTCCCAGGATTCCTACCAGAAAGCCACATCCTGGTAGGGCTCCAGGACAGCTGGGCCACTCTAGTGTTCTTTCCCCATACCTTAACATCACCCTTTAATACAACATTCCATGGAAACAATGCTCATCTAAGAGAAAAAAAGAAGCTAATAAAATTGCTATTCTCAGATCTTCTACTGAAAAGTATATAAAATTTCATTTTTTGGCTAGTCTACAGCTTCCAAGGAAATCACTTAAGGAAATTCCTTAAGGAAAATACAAAGACAGACACTCTCACGGGAAAAGGGAGGGTATGTGCTTTCATAAATGTTCACCATTGCTGCTCTTTGGTGACCTAGATCACAGCACCTCAGCACAAGTAGACACTCATTCTTCCCAAGCCGATGACCTTCAGCCATGAGCTCTATCTGTGGCAACTATCCAAACAGCTCTTAAAGAAGAAATATACTTTCTAACCAAGGCATCTCACTTCAGAGTGAATTTTAGCTCCAGATTCTTTCTATATAAATGAATGTGACCTGGGATTAACTTTCTGGCTCTATTCCTCTGAAACCTAATAACGATAGGACATTTCCTGGCAATAATACATAAGCGGAAAGGCCTGCTGATGCACCTTTGGGCTTGGGAGTACTATAAATGAACAGGGATACCCATTAGGAAGTCACAGTTTGAGATGTCATTGTGTAAAGTAACTACTGGGTGTATCCCTTATGGAGTCTGAAAGGTTACATCTGTAGAACCACTAAAAAGATAATAGCTCCTATTTGGGTCACAGTACACTTAAGCCAAACCATATCTTACATCCGAGGAGGAGTTTTGTGTTTCTGTACTGCAGATGTGGGAGAGAGGCACTGCTGACAGCCTGCCTGATTCTTCTGTGCTGGCATGTTGTGTGTGCTAATATCCTTCTATCGAACTGCCCCAACATGGCCTGACAGTGTGATTGTTTAGTTGAACCAAGAATGTCCACTACTCCACCACCTGGAGGGCATGCATACTAGTTGCTCATCACATCTTTTTCTGACACAGGTTCTTACTATGTAGCTCTGGCTGGCCTGCAACTCATTACATAGACCAGGCTGGCCTCAAACTCACAGAGCTCTACCTGCTTCTGCCTCCTAACTGCTGGAACTAAAGGCACCCCTACACCTAGCTTACATTTTATTTTTAAATTATGAAAATGTAGGAGTAGAGATATATCTCCAAAATAAAACAATTGTCAAGCATGCACAAGGCTGTGGGTTCAATACCCAGTACCACAAAAGCAAAAACAACAGTTATTTTAGTCTGGCATGGTGTACACATCTACTCAGCGTTCAGAATCCAAAGGCAGAGGAAAGAGTATTGCTTTAAGTTTAAGGCCAGCCTGGACTACATAAGAAGACACTGTCTTAAAAATTAGAAATTATTATTTAAAATATAATGTGCATTAACACAGGCTTGTTTCATTTATATACTATAATATTATATTATACAGCCCTTAAAAATGAGGAGCTCCATGTGTAGTAGTCTATGCTGCTAATGTAAGTTTCACCTTCTTACTCCATAGCCTGTTTAAATAATCTCCATTCTAAAGGAATTTTAGAATTACTTGAGCTTGATTTACTCTAGTACATTCATTCTACTTCCAGATTCCCTCTGTATAATAAACAAATGTTTTACACAGAAACACATTACATAGTATTGAATCATGTGCACCAGTTACGTTAGAAATAAACATTGCGCAGGACTGAACAGACCTCCAGCAACCGCTTCTCCCAGTGGTTGAGCTCAGTGCCCATCCCGCCTTGATTTTCAAGCTCCATCCCCTCTAGAACTGGACAGTTGAAATGCCTCCGCGCTTCTTCCTGAGAGTCAGAGAAACAAATACCACGAGAGCATGGTGAGACACAGCACTCACCACAAGTTATTATAAAGTCATACCAAATATCAGCTTGATGAGATTTTAATGTAGTTAAATACTTTGATATTACCACATTCTTCTTGGCTAGAAAACTATTACTTCTCTTAATATTTTTTCTCTCTTTGAAGATTTTATTTATTTATTTATTTCTGGTTTTTTGAGACAGGGTTTCTCTGTATTGCTTTGGAGGCTGTCCAGTTACTAGTTTTGTAGACAAGGCTGGCCTCGAACTCAGAGATCCGCCTGCCTCTGCCTCCTGAGTGCTGGGATTAAAGGCGTGCACTATCTACTACTGGCTGAAGATTTATTTCAAAAACGTGTGTGTGTGTGTGTGTGTGTGTGTGTGTGTGTTCATGTATACAGGCAAGAGGGTATCAGAACCCTTGAAGCTAGAATTGCAGGCATTATTTGTAAGATTCCCAGCTTGATACATGGGTGATGGACTCTGGTACTCGTGGCTGCACAAAGAACACTCTTAGACACTGAGCTCTCTTTTCATGTTTCATCTATAAGGGACATATATTTTTACATATAGTGGCACATGATTATTATTAGAGGCAAGATCAGGAGTTCAGGTCATCATTACCTGCAGAGAGTATAGCCTGAGCTACGTGTGACCCTGCCTCAAAAAAACACACAAAAAAATGTCACATCAAAAAAAAAAAAAAAAAAAATTAGAGCTGGGTGGTGGCATACACCTTTAATCCCAGCACTTGGGAGGCAGAGGCAGGTGGATCTCTGTGAGTTTGAGGCCAGCCTGGTTTACAGAGTGAGTTCCAAAGCAATACAGAGAAACCCTGTCTTGAAAAAAAAAAACAAAAACAAAAAAAGCAGTGGGCTGGATGGGGATGTACTGCCAAATTTTCACTTCCTCCCCTCTGTCTTAGCTCGCTGCTTTATTAAATTGTCTTCCTACATTTTCTTTACACATTAAAATTTAAGTACACATCCTTAAACAGAAATTACCAGTAAAGCAAGGACCATAATCAGAAATGAGACACAAGGAGGTTCAATAATACTCACAACAACACGAGGTGTTACTAAGAGATATACAGTGTGCCGAACTATCTTATTATTTCGCACATTCCACAATCTCTCCACTTTTCGAACGACTTTGTCACTCCACTGATACAATCCAAGACTGTAATTACAGAATAAAAGACAGTCATTTTGTCTGTTTATTACAACTGTAAAAGTATTTATGAATAACAATATGAAATTGAAATACTTGAGAGTTTATTATGTATCATTTCCATGTAATGTACTTATAAGCATTTTCTTTCTTGAGACAGGATCTCACTATGTAGCCCTAGCTGGCCTGGCACTCACTGTGTAGGCCAGGCTAGCCTTGAACTCACAGAGATCCACCCATCTTTGCCCCCCAAAGACTTCAATTACAGGCATATACTACCACATCCAGGTTCACAAGGATTTTCTAACAGTCTCTTGTAAGGCAAAAAGGCAGAGGCTTAGAGAGATGAAATAACTTATTCAAGTTCATACAGCAATACTGAGCTGGTGGTACAACAATGAATTAACTACATCCATCTCTCCTTTGACTTTCAAGAGATCCAGCCCAGGATGTTGTAGATGCAAGGCAAGCCCTCGGCCGCTGACTAGACCCCAGTCCTCAGTGACTTCTTCTCACAAGTTTATTGCATGAAAAAAAGAAAAGAGGAGGAGGAGTAAAGTAAGTAAAGAAAAGGAACCAAGGTAGAGACAGACCCAAGCATGTAAGAAACTGAACAAAAACTGCTGCTGATTTAATGAAAACATGATTTCACTGTTGTGCGCTAAAATTGGTTATCCACTAAGGAAAACAATTATTTCATGTCAGCTACAAAATTAATTTCTGGAAAGTTCTCAGGAAAAAACTCTGGCATGAAATCAATGAGAACTTGGCCAAATCAACGTTTCCAGAGCCCTGGAAATAAGCAAAGGGCTGCATCAATTTGAGAAGCCCTTATTCATGAAAGATGGATGAGTTTCATGAAGAATGCTAGTGCTGAGACTCCCATCCCTTGTCTACAATTTCAAGGCCACTATGAAAACCAATAAACCAGGATGGTGGCAGCAAAGAGGACTTTGAAAAAATGCATGATTCACTATTTCAGTCTAAGAAATGCTGTTTAGATCCAAGGACACAAACAGATGGAAAGCAATTTAAAAGATGCACTATGTAACTAATTCCCTGAAGAAGGTTGTAGTGGCTAACATCTAAAGAAAGAGATGTGAAACAAAGTTATCCTTAGAGACAAGAATATCCAACAATAATAAAAGGGCTTACAGAAGAACCCAAAAAATATTTCCACCAACACTAATGCCATCAGATGCAGATGGATAAAGTTCAGTTGGTACAGTGCTTGAGCTGAGTTTGGCCCCCACCGCATCATGTAAACTGACTATGGTGGCACATACCTATAATATGGAATTCAAGGTCATCCTTGGCTACATGTAAGTTCGAGGCTAGCCAGGCACATTAGGCCTTATCGGGGGAGAGGGGAACCAGTTACTTTTATATTTATTGCATAACATATCTGTTTATCTACTTCCAATTTTGAGTTTTGTTTTGTTTGTTTGTTTGTTTTGAAGAGACACCTTATTTTGGACTATGGTTTTAAAAGTGGATACAATCCATTGTGGTGAGGAAGTCTTGGCAATATGAGTGTGACCCAGTTGGTCACATTGCATTTGCATTATAGGGAGCAAGATTAACCCAAGACTGTCTCAGAGGCCCCAAAGAAAGGACAAAGGGAACTTCAGTTCTGTGTCTTTGTCCAGGAGTAGACTTGGCAAGGCCAGTCTAGAACTAAAGCCAGTGCCTCATAGGAGTCAAGGATGCTATTTTAGGGACGTGACTCTCCCCCCCCCCCATGCAATGGTTATCAGTCCTTAGTCAGCTGTAGCTAGGTATCCCATGTTTTTTGTTAACACTGTCCTAGCTCTCTGCTGACCCTGGCCATTTCCCCCCACAAATAGTATAGACAATGCTATATTTCTTAATAAACTTTCTTGGCATAATTTATCAGCTTATGCAAGACCTCCTGGTCCCAGCTATTGGAAGACAATGTTTAAACATAATGAACAAAGCAAACAAAAAACAGTTTTTAGTTCATTAATCAACCAATGTTCTGTTCTCCATTCATCCTTCAAGGGTAACAGCTTCTCTCAAACCTTACTCCCTTTTGCTTTGTTTCTTTCTTTTTTTTTTTTTTTTTTGTTTGTTTGTTTGTTTTATTTTAAAGAGGTTCTCATATAGTATAGGCTGGCCTTAGACTTGCTATGTAGCAGAGGTTGGCCTTGAGCTCCTTATCCTACAGCCTCCGCCTCCCAAATTCTAGGGTTACAGGTATAAACCACCAAGCCCAGCATATGAATGGTTTCTCCAAACAGGCTAGAGCCAAATCCAATTCTTGATGCCTAACAAGTGAATTTATTACTCTGGTATCTACAATTTAACTAGAAGATTTCATCAAGTATCAGCAGCTTCCCTTGACCTTGACATCCATCACTCTCCCACTGCAGAGAGTATGCTAATCTCATCATTTACATTTTACATCAGGACCGGACCAGTACTGTTTTCAAAGACCAGACTTCTTCCACACTGCCAAACAAAAGGCACATTCTAGAAAAATAACCATTCATACATTAACAGTTTGTTCCTTTGTTGTTGTCTTCCCAACTTTGGTTCTCTGAGATGAGGTCTCATGTAACCCAGAATTGATTATGTAGCAGAAGCTGACCTTGAACTTCTAATCTTCCTGCCTCTACCCAACCCCCAAGTGTGGAGGTTACAGGTATGGGTCACTACCACTGCCTAGAATTTTGTACTTCATAATTACTCTAAAAATACTAAAAATAAGTCAGGTGAGGTGGAACACACCTTATTCCCAGCACTTGAGAAGCTGAGGCAGGTAGGTATCTGAATTTGAGGCAAGTCTGGTCTTCAGAGCGAGTTCTAGGACAGCCAAGGCTACATAGAGAAATCCTGTCTCAAAAAACAAAACAAAACAAACAAAAAAACCCAACAAGAAAGAAATAAATACGAGCTGGAGAGATGGCTCAGCGGTTAAGAGCACTGGTTGCTCTTCCAGAGGTCCTGAGTTCAATTCCCAGCAACCACATGGTGGTTCACAACCATCTACATGCCAGATCTATACATAATAAATAAATCTTTTTTAAAAATTAAAAAAATAAACAAATACACACTAATAGCATTAACTATTTTACTGGAGAACTTTGTAATTAAAGCAAAATATACATAAAACAAGTCATAGAAGGGTTAATTAAATTTTTTATTCTTTTTTATTAACATGCTTGTGTGTGTCTATATATGTGTATATCACTTATGTGCAGGTACCCAGGGAGACTACAGGAGGGGGTCAGATCCTCTAGAATTCCAGTTACAAGCAGTTACGGGCCTCCTGATACTGGTGCTGGCAATAAAACTCAGGTCCTCTGGAAGAGCAGCAAGTGTTCTTTAATTGCTGAGCCTTCTCTCCAGTTCCAAGTGTTTTTTGTTTAATTCAAAAATTATTTATTATTATTATTAGTGTGTGTATGTATGTTTGTATTATGTGTTATATGTGTGTTTGTTAAGCTTGTACAACAAGCACTTTCCTGCTGAGTCATCTTGCCGGCCCCAGATGAACTGTTACTACCTCCACTGTGTTAGTACCCTAAGAAAGGGAGGGATGGGATCAGTCAGCACCTGGGAAGTTTCCCTGTGACACTGTTCCATCATAGCTACTTTATAGCAGTTAGCAGACTGCTCCTTAAAATGAAGCCCTTACCTTTTATTATTGCCAGTATCTGATTTCCATATAAGTGGACTACTTGAGTTATTTTGCTTTATACTATACCTGAGTAGTTTACCCATGTTTCTGCAAACAGCAAAGGATTTTGCTGGTGCTGGGACAAAACCTATGACCTCATGTGCACATGTTCTACTACTAAGCTACACCCTAGCCAATAGTGTGCTCTTTTTAGTATTATGTAGCTTTTGGTTTTATGAACATAATAAAATTTACTTATTTAACCTAATTTTGATAGATTTTGAGGTGGTTTATAGTATTTGGCTGTTAATAACAAAATTGTCATGAATATTTTCAAGTGTTATTATGGCTATGTGCCCTTATTTTAGATATCTATTTTTACATACATGCAGACTGATGGTGATTGTCTTGTGACTGTTATTTTCTACAAAGCTGATAAGCTGTTCTCAGCATTTCTTAGCATTGCTCATTTTAGATCCTGAACCTCTTAAAACACTGCTACTTTAGTAGGCTAAATAAATAAAACCCCAAACGTGACCACGCCATGTTTTCCCATAACCTAACTATACGGTAAAGTGCAATGTGTTATAATATGGTGGGAAGACCCCTGAGTGTCAAGGGTATCCTGATCCTCTGAACAAGCCAACTCTTAAGTGCATCTTGTCTTAGCGTTTACAGTTACTTTGGGTTGGCCATGCAGTCATTGTTCACCACATGGCCGATGCTGTGATTCCCGGGTTCTAGTCCTAGCATCCTCTGAAGAAGATGAACATGAATGAAAATAGCAAATACCTATAGTTGAAAGGTGGGAGGCCATCTGCAGACCGTGGTGTCAGGGGAGTTCCATCTTGATCATGGTAGAATGCAAAAAGTCCAGCAGAGAAACCCTGGAAGAAAGAATCCAGAGTGTCCTACAGTACAATGTTAAGTTCCAGCACAGACACAATAGCATCCACCATCATGGAGGTGTTGGGTGCTACTCAGCTCTGCAGAGGTTACCCCAGACCTCAACTCAACAGCAAGTAAGGGTGCTGCATTGACAGTCTAAAACACTGAACTACTTGCTGTTAACACTCTAGATGCCATGGAGCTGGAGTTAGGGGTATTAGGAACTGAAAGAGCAGTATGCATTTTCACCCACTGGGGCACCTCTCCAGCTCACTGATGTAAATGTTTTCTGAAGTACATTATATATTCTAAATTTGTTTCCAGGCTATACATATCAGTGCTATGTTATCATGATACTTCCAGGCACACACCACGGAGCATGGGGAATTATATTTTCTATAGATGAGTTAGTATTTTTCCTATTGGAGACCCTATCAGGTATCATTTCCAAATGTGGAACAAAAGCTGAAAATGTAAAAGTGGCACAATGAATTGCAGGACCAGTATCAGACTTAAAAAGAGAAACTCATTATCCACTTTATACTGAACACAACCCAAGGCACTATGGACAATGATAACAAGGACATTTCTGGCTATCTTTCTCACCCAAATTTACTAAGTGCCTAAATGCAGCCACTACTACTGAAAATTATTAACAATATTGAATGCAATAGGGAGCTAGGCATCAAGTACACTCCTAATAGCATCTATAAAAGCTCAATGTCTTCCAGGTGGTGGTGTGGTGGGATTAAGGTGGCCCTTAATCCCAGCACTTGGGAGGCAGAGGCAGGCGATCTTTGTGAGTTCAAGGCCAGCCTGGTCTACAGAGCAAGTGCCAGGACAGGTTGCAAAGCTACACAGAGAAACCTTTTCTTGAAAAACCAAAAACAAAACCAAAAAACCCAAAAACAACAACAAAAAGCTCAATGTCTAATCCTCAAATTGTCATTATATACACATCCATCCATCTACATTTGTGTGTGTGTGTGTGTGTGTGTGTGTGTTAGAGGCAGTCAGGCATGCAGCTCAGTTGGTAGAATGGCTATCTGATGTGTATGAAACCCTAGATTTAATCCCCAGCACTGCATACACTGGGTACCGTAGCACACCCTTGTAATCATGGCCTCAAACTTATTGCAATCTTCCTGTCCCAGCATCTCAAATGCTGGAATTACAGGCCCGAGCCACCACACCTGGCCCTAAAATGCTTTTCTTTAGAAGTTTAACCATCTCTTCAACAGTCCTACTTATGCAATGGAAATGTTTGTTTAACTGTAAATTATACCAGATAGCAAAATTCAACCTACCATTCTGACCATCAAAAATTCCTATTGACAAAAACATAACTAACCAGGTTTTACCGAACATGAACCTAAGAATTCACATATCATTAAAAACATGTATTAAGATGACAGAATAAACAACAAATCAACAGTCTGAAGGCAAGGGCAGAAGTTAAATGGCATTTACCAGGGCATGAATGATCTCATGTTTCACTGTGGACAGCATCCCAATAAACTCTTGTGGTTGGGTGGAGATCATATTTGGACAGAGGTTAGCATATCCTGCTATCGGCCTGTTAAAATAAACATGACATTTTTCACTATATCCCAGAGTAGTATTTACAATATTTGCTAACCTATATTTCTCTATGAAAAACAACAAGGACATTATTTATCACATGCAATTTTATAGCTAATTCTAACTTTTTTTTTCTGTCAAGGCCCACACTCACACCTTTTGCTTTCCAGTGGCATGGAAAAAATGGCACCTGCTTTTTGGAGGAAAATGGGAGCTTCATAGGATTTTCAAGTGTTCAACACCCTGAGTAATGACACCATATATACCGATGTCTTTCAAAGACGTAGCAAACAGACCATGTGAAGAAATCTAAGCTTCCCTCTACCCTTGCTTTAGCAGTTTACTGTGGAAATGCCATAGAGCTCACTAAGTTATAGTTGCCTACTTATAATGAACATTTGTCCTATTTAAAATAGCTGGAGTCGAAGGCCTGGACCATTAGGCTTTGTTTAAAGGAGTTTCTGGAAGGAACAGGTCCACATGGCTTTTCTCTAGCATGAATCTCCACTCCAGCCCCTCCCACCCCACTCCCCTCCAGCTTCCCTTTTCTTTCTTGTTTTCTGGCTGAATTCAGGGCCTCACACATGCTAAACAATTACTCTATCACTAAGCTACATCCTCAACACTTTCCCCCCCCCCCCATTTTGATACAGGATCTTGCGAAATTACAAGATCTACTATGCTAACCCAGGCATAGTAGCTCATGCCTGCAATTCTAGCACTTGGGAAACATTAGCAGGAGGATCATTTTGAGTTCAGGCCAGTCTGGAGTCTACATGGTAAGTTTCATGGCAGCCATGCCTACATACCAAGAAGCTTTCAAAAACAAACAACAACAAACTAACCTTCAACTCTGAATTTGCCTGAACTAGCCTTCCAAGTTGCCAAGATGGCAAGCATACACCTATCTCCACCCAAAGAGAGTCCCCTACCTCTTTATTTGGCTAAAATCCTAACACTGCTCTGGCAGCAGCTAAAATTTTACTTCTTTAAAAGAGGTCTTCCTTTCCAAATCAAGTGAAATGATATTCCTTATAATTCTTTCCATTTGTTCTATGCTACAGGATCTTGAATGAAGTATGTATCACATTTTAAAACAGCATGCTTACTTGTAGGTCTTCATACAATCTGTGAATTGCAGGAGGCAAGCACACAAGTGTGCTTGTTCCCCTTCTTTGCTAGCAGTATAATCAGCCTGTCATGGGCATAGACTCACACGACAGAGTTCTCTAGACTCATAATACTGGTTGGGTGTGGCATCCATGCCTTTGTAATCTCAGCACTTGGGAGGAGCAGGAGGATAAGGAATGCAAAGTCATCCTCATTCAAACCATAGAGTGAATGAGTTCCAGGCCAGGCAGGAGACGTGAGACTGTATCTCACTGGGGTGGGGAGAACTAAAGATAGAGGGCTGCCCTTTGTCCCACATCACCATTCCCAGAAGAAAACAAATCCTTCCCCAGGTGTGACCAGTTCCACATTCCCTGGTACAAAGACTATTCACTCTTTTACCTATTCACCCATACCAAATGTGATCAAACATTAAAGTGTAACAAAACTGAAGCACACCTCTCCTGTCTGCCAACTACACTGAATCCTCTCAGCACAAGACAAGCAGATCCAGTAGGTGCTCTTAGCAGCACCAGATGCAGAAACAGATGAACTAACCTAGAGTCAGTCAACCTGGGATTTTATATCCTTTCTGTTATCATTCAGGCAAATGCAAACTCGCCGGCCCCTTGTGGACCTGGCAGAGTGGTCACCCTTGCACACATGGCCGGCAGTACTGTGGCTCTGTATGCAGGTGCAAAGGTCCCTTTAAGAGACAAGCTCCACCCACTCCTGCTTTTTCTTTCCCCCATTTCTTTGAGGAGGCAGACAGGTCTCTATCCTTCCTTCCCTTTTTCCCTCCCTCTCTCCTCTTCTTTCCCCTCTCTCCTTCCCTTTCCCCAGTAAAACTTCCTTCCCATGTAAGTTCTGTCTGCCTGGCATGTTTGTCCCTCACCCACCACAGGAACCGCCAAAGGTCTCACCAGTGCAGCCCTCACTCATCCAGGCAAGTCATCTTGATCCTAATATATAAAGTCCAGCATAGCTTTTACAAAAGTTTTAAAAAGCTTATGGTATAAAAGAATATGCTCTAACAATAACAATGTAGAAATATATAAAGAGGCTGGAGAGATGGCTCAGCAGTTGATATCATGGGCTATTTTTCAAAAAGACCTGGTTCAATTCCCAACACTCACACAGTGGCTCACAACTCATCTATAACTCTGCAGTCACACAGCAAATAAATGGTGTACAGAAATATTTGCAAACAAAGCACCCATATGCACAAAATAAAAGCAAACCTTTTTTGAAAAGAAATACATAAAGAAGATAGTAAAAATGCCCTTGTTACTCCCCACCTCTTGTAATGTCCAACATCAGAGGCAACTACTATTGGCAACAGTACCATGCATGTTATTTTCAAGCCATCTTAGTTTGCCCAAGACTCAACAGTTTCCTCTGTCTCCTCTAACACCGGACATTCAGTGTTATAGTCAGGACAGTCCTAGACAAACTGGAATGACTGGAAAGTCTGTCTTTCTAAGTCTTTTTCTCAGAGCATCCATATTCAGACAGGTATTTTGTTGTTGCAATGTTCTTTCAACATTTTATATTTTAAAAATGCAATTTTTTGTATGCAAACCATACAGTTTAGTTCAAATTGAAGAAAAGAACTATTATCTTGTAGCACTAACAAGTCAAAGTGTATTACTCAAACATATTCCACTGCTGAGAGGTGGTGGCTCATGCCTTTAATCCCAACACCTAGGAGGCAGAGACAGGTGTGTCTCTGTGAGGGTGTGCCACAACCCTCTGGCTAAACTTATTTTCATAGGATTTGTTTTTCATTTTATGTGTATGAGTGTTCTGTCTGCATGTATGTATTGCACATGTGTGCCTGGTGTCTGCAGAGGTCTGAAGTGATCTGATCTAGAATTGGAGTTAAGTGTGGTAGCGAGCCATGTGAGTGCTAGGGACTGAACTGGCACCCTCTGCAAGAGTAAGAGCTCTTAATCACTGCTGCATCACTCCAGACTCTGGAACTAGAGGGTCACACACAAGCAATTATGAGTAGGCCTGGTGGGGGTGCTTGAGATGGAACTGGAATCCTCTGGCAAAGCAATTATATAATCCTAGCCTCCCAGTCATCTCTCTAGTCCCCCTAACTTATTTTTTGTTGGATTCTCTGTAACAACAGTGAGAAGGAGAAACAATCACATCGCAGTGACTCACTGCTTTTCACAATGCATGCTTACTTCCTCAGGCCCTTCACGAAAATAAATTAATACATGAATACACCAAAGAAAGAAAAGATAAAAACTCTCCAAAGTCAAGGAATCTTTGGCAGACAAAATGGTCATGAAGTGCTCATGAATTAAACATGCTAACTTCTGAACGTCACCCTGTGACACTCTTGAATCAGAGGTTCTCAACCTTCCTAATACTTCCACCCTTTAATACAGTTCCTCATGTTGTGGTGACCCCCCAGCCATAACATTATTTTTACAGCTACTTTATAACTGTACTTTTCCTACTGTTATGAACTGTAATATAAATATTTTTGGAGCTAAAGGTTTGCTAGAGAACAGGCTGAGAACCACTGCTTTAAGTCATGTGAGAGTTTACTACTTCTGTCAACTAGTTTTCTGGTGTGTAGCAGCCAATCTTTTATGCATGCAATCAATTTTTTTGGGGGGTGGGAGGAGTTGAGACAGAATTTTTCTATAGCTTTGAAGCCCATCCTGGAACTTGATTTGTAGAGCAGGCTGGCCTTGAACTCACAAAGATTAGCCTGTTTCTGCCTCCTGAGTGCTGGGATTGAAGGAGTGTGCTACTGCCACCACCACCTGGCTGTAATCAATTTCAATTGACTTACCTGGTAAGTAAGATGTTAATTTGGTGGGTAATACAATAAAATACTAGAATATTCTTATATTTGTACAGTGTAAGATGTTAAAGGTAAAATTTAAAGTTCAAATTATTTCCTTAAAGAAGAATTAACATTATAATAAAATTCTCATCTTTTGTGCTTTGTTTTGTTTTTTAATCAGAAATTCTCTCTTGATAGTATTTTTTTTTTCTTTTTGTTTTTTTTTTTTTTTTTTTTTTTTGTGGGAAAAAGGCAAGAGGCTGAGAGGTGGCCCAGCAGTGAAGAGCAATGACTGTTCTTCTAGAGGATCTGGGTTTGATTTCCAGCATCCACATGGTGTCTCACAACCGCCTGTGAATCCAATTTCAGGGAATCTGAAGCCTGACTTTCTCAGGTCCCTACTTTCTCAGGTCCCTGCACACATGTGGTACACGTACGTGTACACACACACACACACACACACACACAAACACACACACACACCCTCAGGCATACATATATACCCACAAAGAATAAGTAAACACATTCTATTTTTAAAGAAAAGAGGAAAAAGTCAAGTGAAGTTTTTCACTTTCTTACCTGTAACAATTTATTTCTTAGTCCTAAAAGCAACTGAGCAGATGCAAAATTCCTTCATAGTATACCAAAGCTTTTGGGAAGTGGCTTCAGAGGAACGCTTACCTGTCCATTTTTGCCTCCTGCTGACAATAGGCTGCATAAGAGATGATGTTTTCATGGCTGCATCTCTCAGTGGCCAGAGCACCAACATAGAGGATGAAGTCTGCATCCTGGACACCCTCTTGGTCTAGAACACCCACTGCTCCGCAAGGCCACTTACCCTCTCGGCAGACTCTGCATTGCTGCACACAGGCGAACAGAAAAAGCAGACCAGACACTGGGTTAGCTGAGTGGCAGGGTCAGGCGATTACAGACTGGAGGTTCACATTATTCAGCTTTCACTTATTCTCCCTACACCAAGTCAGGAATTGAGCAGGTATGCGTTGCAAACCTACAGTCCTGGTACTTGGGAGGATGAGCAATGAGGCAAGACTTCTAGGTCATCAACAAAGCAAGGCTCACAAATCCCCCCTCTTTCTCTCTGTTCTGTTGTTTCCTCTTTAGAATTTATTCCACTATTATTATTAACTGATGTGGGCAGCCCAGCCCACTGTGGGTGGTGCCATCCCCAAGCAGGTGCAGCATCCTCCACGGTTCCTGCTGTAGTTCCTTGGAATACCAACGGAGTCTGTCCTTAAAGTGCTTGCCCTGATGTCCTTTAATGATGGACTATAACCCAGCCACAGAAATGACAGTCAAACACTCTCTGACTTTCCTACACACTAGGAATGGAACACATGGTAGGCAGTGTTCTACCACTGACTTATGTCATATACATAATTTTTGCAATTTCCTTTGGATATGACTATATCAAATCTAATTAATAATAACTTTCACCCTATTGGAAAGTGTTTCCCATTATACAGAAATATGGGTTGGTGAGACTGTGTGGCAGTAGAAGCAATGTTGCCAAGCCGGACCTGAGTTTGAGCCTCAGACCCTACATGGCGAAAGGACGGGTCTGACTTTCAAACCAATGCTTCTGGCTTCCACACACATGCCATGGCACAAACACACAAACAAATAAATGTAATCAAACAAAAAAAGCAAGTAGCTGGGGATGGTGGTATATACCTTTAATCTCGGCATTTGCGAGGCAGAGACAGGTAGATATGTGTATAAAAAAAATAAAAAAAAAAGCCAGCCTGGACTCTATAGAGAATTCTGAGATAGCCAGGACTACATAAATACCCTATCTCAAAAAATCAACAATAAATAGTAAAGCTGAAGAGTTAAGAGTATCACAGACTGATTGCTCTTGCAGAGAACCCAAGTTCCGTTCTTAACACTCATGTAAGATTGCTCACATCTGCCTGAAAATACAGCTCCAGGGGATCTGATTTCTACGACCCTCCCTGGGCACCTAGGCTCATATCCTTATTCACATATACATATATTAAATTAAAAATACAACTTTTTACAAAAGAAAGAAAACGAGGACTAGGGAAGGTTCAAAGGTTAAGAATACTAGCTGTTCTTCCAGAGGATCCAGGTTTGACTCTCAGCACCCAGACAGCAGCTCACAACTGTCTCTAATTCCAGTTAGAGGGGATCTGATGTCCTCTTCTGGCCTTCCCAGGCACTGCACACACAAGGTGCACAGATAATTATGCAAAAGAAAAAAATTATCATTTTGAACTGTATCTAGATTGTTTTGTGTGTACATTCTTGCAGATATTCCTTCTTCTGATTTCTTCTGCTTTCTGAAGTAAATCTTGCTATGCAGCCCAAGCTGAAACCAAATCTCCTGCCTCTGCCCTCCAAGTGCTGGGATTATAGACATTATCACACACCTGGCTCACTGCATAGAGCTTTTTGTTTTGTTTTTGCAAATGCACATCTGGTACTTTTCAGATAAGCAAGCTAACTGGACCTACTGACTTCCAATTTTTTGTCTTTCAGTTAAGAGCTTAAATATCTCTTCAAGTCAGTACAGATTGACTTCATTTTTAACCATTCCATTTTATAGCTGTACTATAATTTAATAACCTAAATAGGTCTATTTATATTTCATAAAGAATACTCCTGAACACACATTATACAGTTACTATTATGAAGCAGAACCCTGCAATGTTGCCCCAGCTGCTCCTGAATTCATAGGCTCAAGTGACCCTCTTGCTTCAGTGTATCTGGAGGTGGATGTCACTGGGCCTGGTCAGCTGCTGGGATTTTTATGGAATACAATTCGAACTTGGGTTGAAGCTGACAGTTTATGTTTAAGGAGACACTAAATTGCCCTTTTAAAATGGTAAAAGAAATATTCCTGAAAAACAAAACAAAAAGGATAGTTCTCAACCAAACTGCTGCAGCAGACCCTGGCACAATATGGATGGGCCAAAGAAAAGGTCACACAAGTCTGCATAGCCATGAAGGAATAAAGCCAGAACCCTACATGTCACTAGCTGTGGGTGGAGTCTCGGGTGGTAAAGTACTTGCCTAATGTGCAGAGACACCGGTTTACTCCACAGCACCACAAACAAACAGAGTTACTATGCCTTTGTACCAGCATCTGAAAACTCCTGCTCAGAGACTGGGAACTTCCCGTTTTGCTCAGAGACTGGGAACTTCCCGTTTACACTCTGCAATGGAAAGCCTGCTGAGCGCAGGAGACTTACCTGGAGATGCTCCTCGGGCACTATAACCGGGCCACACTTGGTATGCACTGCACACTCCCCAGTACAGTATCTGTGTGGATCGTTTTCTTTCCGTAGGTACTGATTTGTTGCACATTGTCTTTGGGTTAGTCGTACATCAAACATTAAAAATAAATAAATAAATAAAGAGAATGGTTCACAGCGTTAAAATACAGTCACTTGTGCTGCCTGCCACTTATTACCTCTTCTCCACCATCATGGACCCTAACATCATGAACCCTAAGGTCCAAATAAGCCCTGCCTTGGTCACAGTGTTCTATCGCAGCAATAGAGCAGTAACTAATACACCCACTGTATTATTACTTCTTTAAGAATGGTTACTATTTAACTAGGTGGACAGTTCACTAAGAGACTTATCAAACACCTCCCAAAGCAAACAGGACAACCGCATGGAGGAGGAAGGAGGAGTGAAGACAAGAACAGCTGATAATGGATGGAAAGGGGCTCAGTTAGCAGGTGCTTTCCAACCCCTTTAAAAACACATGCACTAAAATTCTACTAAAAATTTCATGCGCTGCCATACGGTAGATTGGGGAGTCCACAGAGCTAACTGATGGAGAAAGGATCCCTGTCTGATGTCACATACCTGCTAAGTAAGATCCTGCCAGCAGGCCGACGAACCTGAAATGTTCTCTCTAAGTAAGAAATAGCTTGTGGGAAAAGTTTGTTCTAAATAAAATAGAAAAATCAAGTTAGAATTAGTCATGGGAGACAGGGTGTTTAAGAAAATAAGCATGGTCCTCCCTCCTGTATCTAAGCTGAGCAAGGCATCCCTCCACAGGGAATGGGCTCCAAAAAGTCAGTTTATGCATTAGGGATAAATACTGGCTGAAGTGGGATTGGTATGTAAAATAAGATTGCTTTAAAAATAAAATTAAAGAAGAAACATAGGATATTAGTGGCTATAAGACATAAGAAGAAAGCTCCTAGGATTCCAGAATATAGATACCTGTCCAAGGTCATATGGCAGCAAAGAGAGTGACTCTAGGAGGAAAAGATGGTTTGTTTTCTAGTGGAGTTTGGGAATAGAGCATTAGGCAGAAACTTTCCCAGCTCCAACTTCCCCACCTTAGAAAACATAATCTCAGCTGATGAATGAGAACATTAATGAAGATTTATACTCCAACTACTAGTGATTATTCCAAATTTGAGGCTGATTTAGATTCTAGTATTCAGGTACTTCTGTTACGGAAATCTTATGTAGATGCTCATAAGCTCTGTGGGTCACAGGGAACTGGCTTAATATGCACTGTGAGATACTAGCCACAGTTAAAGATCTGATGAGGGCTTGAGAGATGGCTCAGCAGGTAAAGGTATTTGCTGTGTAACACTGACGATCCTAGCTCCATCCCAGGAACCCACAGTGGAAGGGAAGATCAAACCCTGAAAGTTGCTGTCTGACCTCCACCTGTGCCTGTATGTGTATGCATGAACACACACACACACACACACACACACACACACCTTGATGAGAAGGACTCTATGTAAAAAACAAAACAAAAGAAAAACTCAGGCTGGTGAGATGGCTCAGTCGTAAAGGCATGTGTCAATAAAGTTTGACCCCTGATGGCCCTCTAAACATGGACCTACACTCACATCACACACATACACAGTAATAATAATAATAATAATAATGTCTGCCATATCCCACTGTCACATTAGCTAATCCTTAGGACAAAGAACATTCTTTTGTTATGCAGATAATGGTGTTCTCAATGTATTGCAAAAATTGTCCTTTGTACCCACCCTATCCTCAGCATGCTTTGTTCCCCCAAAACCTGACAGACTGAGAAAAAAAGAGATGACAATACTGATTTAATATCAAATCATAAAATAGCTAATTTAATGTCAAATTCCAAAAGAGTTTTGCTAAGCATATAATAAAACACCTTTATCAAAATAAAAAATACAACTACTACCAATTCTTTTATTCATTCATCCACAAGCCAGATGAATATATTTTTCTTTTTCATGGGAGAATTAGCACATAAAATATACCCGTTTGAAGTATCCACTTGATAAGTATTTACTATTACATACCTTTACAAGATATCTTTTCTCAGGGAGCAGCCTAAAAATGATGAGAAAAACATAAGAAATGCTCTACTACCACACAAGAAAAGCACAGCCACCCTGAGTAATAGCACATTCTATCTCTCTGGATTGTATCTAAAGGGCCCTAAGACGTTCCACACAGAAGTTCACAGTTGCATATTTGTAGCTTGTCTCCCAAAGTCTCAGCTTACCTGGATGGGTCTGTGAGACATTACTCTGGGCCTAAGCATGGAACTAAGCATGATCGCACATTATCTCATTCATTCAGAATGGTTAGGCTGGAGAAAGACATGGACCGCTCTGTGAGCACATCATGAGCTCCTTTAGACTCCTAGTCTACCTGTTGTCTGGACCGCTCTCAGATGACCTACCAAGTACAGGATATAATCTACCTACTGAATAATTCTGTAAACTTCCTTATGTTGTTTATATTTGCAATGCCTCTTATTTTTCCTTTGAATACTTACTGACAAGTGTCTTCCAGGTTTGCTGTGGCCATACTCAAGTAAGATCAAATTTATTCTCTTTAAATTATTAATGATAAACAGAATTTAGTTACATACCATGGCCTTTGCTTATTCAGAATAAGAGGCAATTTCAACTCAGTTCTATTTTAGAGTTACGCCAGCCCTTTTCTAGTTCTAGCTATGGCTATTATGTTAGATAACCATGAAAAAATCTTTAATATTTAGATTGACAAGAGAAAAAGATGAGGCAGGAAGATGGTGAGGGAATTTGAAGCCAGCCTGGACAATACAATGAGGTGATAGGCAGTTTGAACAAAACAGCTAATGTCTCAAACAAACAACAAACAAGCAGCAAAAGAACAGCAAACTTACTCCTCAATACTTGGGTCATAGACAGTCTTGATTCGTAGATGCCCATCAGCATCTCTTTTTACAACATGATTTGTCTTGAGATGAACTTTATTTATGACCTAGAAGAATAAATAGTTTGAAAACTCTGTAAAAGGTCAATATGACATCTTTATATAAGTAGAATTTAAATATAATGCATGTTCATTTAACTACCCAAATGAGACCTAAACAAAATTAACAAGCCAAAATTTAAGTGTAATACTCCCCTTTATTTTATATTCTGCGATGTTAGCAGTCCTGAACCCCAAATGTTTCCCAAGCAAATGTTATCATCTGAGAGAGAAGTATTTTGAACTTGAGTGACATGAGTCAATCATTATAGTAACGGCCGCTGCCAAAAGTCTTGGGCTTTGCTAATTCTAGTTTTGCTGACTCCAAGTCTTTAGAAAATGACAAGAGAGGTGGAGCACATTGACTCACACCATTAATCCAAGCCTTGGGAAGCAGGGGCAGGCAATCTCTTGTGAGTTCAAGTACAGTCAGCTATAGAATGATTAGTGATACCTTGTCACAAAAAAGGAAAGAAATGACAGACTAAAAATATAAGCATGTATGTATGTGGGTTCATGTTTGTGTTTATGTGTGTGTGCACACAGGTGCACATACACACATGTGCACATCACTGTGGAGGTAAATGCCCTCCACCTTCACCTTGTATTTTGAGACAGGGTATCTCACAGGCTTGGCTGTTTGACTAGTAAGCTCCAACAATCCCTTTGTCTCTGCTTCCCCAAGGTTAGCGTTATAAGTAGAACTGCTCCATTTGGCTTTTTTTTTTTTTTTTTTTTTTTTCCCCTTTGAGGCAGGGTTTCACTGTGTATTCCCAGCTGTCCTGGAGCTCATTCTGTAGACTTGTAGACTAGGCTGGCCTCAAACTCACAGAGGTCTCTCGAGTGCTGGGATTAAAGGTGTGCGCCACCACTGCCCAGCTCAGTTTGCCTTTTTAACCTGGGCTCTAGGACACCAAACTCAGGCCCTCAAGCTTGAAAGGCAAGTACTTCAGCAAATGGGTCATTACTCCAGCCCTAAAGAACCTTAAGTTACTTTTTAAAAAGTACAAAAACTTCCTACAAGAGAGTGCTTCATTTTATCTTTTCCCTAGCTCTCCTTTACATGACTCTCCCATGCTTAGGATAAATAAAAATTACAAAGGTTTATGGGCTACAGACTTGGCTCAGCAGCTAAGAGCACTGGCTGCTCTTCTAGAGGACACAGGGTTCAATTCCCAGCACCCACATGGCAGCACACAACTATCTGTAATTCTGGTTACAGGGGACCTGACATATATAATAAGCCACATAGAGACTGCAGACTCCAGAACATAAAGTTTAGCATTAACATACATAAGAGGACAGGAGAGCTGCTGGCTTCCAGAAATGGAATGGTAGCTTCTTATACATCATATATTACCAAATTTGGAGGAAATGTTTTAAAAGAATACTACTTGAGGCCAAATGTGGTGGTACATTCCTACAATCCCAGCACTTGGGAAGTGGAGGCAGGTAGAGGCCACCAAGTGCATTCCAAGCCAGGCTGGGCTACATAAGACCCTGATTCTGAAAACAAAACAACAAAAGAATACCATTTGAAGGCACTAGAGGAGGAAAAGGGGCGGCTTGTAAGAATTTACTCTTAAAATAAAAACTAGGAGCTGGAGAGACGCTCAGTGCTATTCTAGAGGACCTGAGTTCAATTCCCAGCACCCACATGGCAGCTCGCAACTGTCTATAACTTCAGTTCCAGTGGATCCAACACCCTCATACAGACAAAACACCAATGCACATAAAATAAGTATTACACAAAAATATGTGTGTATATACATATTCACTCATTCAACACACACACACACACACACACACACACACACACTGAACCTCTGACTTATAAGGCTACTTTCCCCCTGAGAACACTTTCCATTCCGGGTTTGTATAGGAGGCAGACTGCAGAGTCTAACAAGCTTGATGCAGATCTTACAGCACCAGAATTACAGGAGAAAGACAGCCAGAGGGGAAGCCCACAGCGTCCATTACCTAATGAAAACTCACAGTCCTGAGAACAGAAGAGTGTTACCTGTGCTGAGCAAAAAAGAGCAGTGAGCAGCAACCAACCCCACAACCTGAACAGAAACAATTTCAGTAACGAAACTCTCATGTGCTCAAAGGCTTAAAGAGGAATAAGCCCGGCAGGCAGTAACATAAAGAACCAAACAGAAGGGAATGCGGCTTAAACAAACACCAACTAAAATGAAAAGCTCCCTGGAGAGGATAAAAGGCCAGAGCCAGGAGTGATGCTGCACATCTATAACCCCAGCATTCTGGAACGGCAGGCGCCTCTGGGAGTTCAGGCCAGCCTGAGCTACACAGCAAGGTCTAACCAATCTGATACAGTTTTAAAGAAAGAAGTCTGGAGACAACAAAAACATCAGATAGTGTTTAGAGATATTATTCAACATCACTTAGAAGCCAGCTTGGGCAACATAGCAAGTGCCAAGTTAGACCGTGTTACCGAAAGAGACCCTGTCTCAATAAAATAAGTAAAATAATCCATCTGAAATACAATGTTATGATAAAACTAGAACCCTGAATGTGGGTACACGGTGTCTGAAATAGGGGCAGGCTTATCAGGAGATCACCAACATCCTCCAATTCATGGCTAGCCTGGGCTGTATGATATGAGACCCTGTCTTAAAAAAGAAAACAACGCAAAGCAAAAAGTCCTAACACAACCACTTAACCTTCCTAACATTCTGGCTCACGTAGTTAAACAACATGCACACAACTTCTTGGAAATTACCACAAAATGAGTAGGCTGAGATTTCTGGGCTGAAATATTTTTTCTAGGTAAAGCTAAAGCTTTCTAGGTACAAGCTAAACGCTGATCACATCACGCAGCCCCCGTTCAAGTACCCTGTTTACTCACAGAATAGTAGTAACTATGGGGCTGCCTCCGAGTGAAGGGCTCGGTACAACACAAATGTTATCTCAAGGAACTTTAGGACTAAATTACACTGAGCTAAGTGTAACCAGAGTAGAACCTGGTTAAGCGCCAGAATACAGGACAGATAAGGAGTTGTGTGGAACTGGAAAGAACGCTCTCCTGGGCTGGTTTGGTTAGGCAGACCTGAGGTTGAAACATTAACAAGACTAAAGGAACTTAGACTGGGAGAGAAACGGATGGAAGGAGGAACGGATTTGGCTGGGCTAGGGAGATGGGATAAAGGCAGCAAAGTGATAATAACTAGAAAACAAATACTGAACTTTGTCTCTCGGTAGCCCTCCAACAGCCAGCTCTGTCTGGTTCTTCCGTAAGCTGCTTCCCAAGTCTTCAGATTAGTGGTTACCGGTGTGGTGCTCGGGTGAGCAGCATCACTTTCTAGGAATCTGAATTGTGAGGACCCATGCCAGATCTCCTGAGTCAGAAAGTGAGGGATAGGGCAGCAATCTGTTTTAACAAGTGCTTCTGTTATTCTGGTGCTCGCCCAAGTTTGTGGGGCTACTGGCTAAGAGGAATGGGCGGGGGACAAGCGCCTAACTCAGGCGCTCTGCGGGAGCAGGGGCCGACAGCGGAGCGGGAGCTGGCTTTCTCCCGCAGAGCACCTGCAGCCGGAAGCCCGGACGCCACACCCTCGGCGTTACTGCAGCACTCCCTCGCCCGGCCCGCTCGCACCCCGCTTCGCCCTACCTCAGTGTCAGAAGGGACGTGATGCCGACACGGAGGCGAAGTGCTCAGGGATATGGGAGCAGCCGCGGCGCCGGCCGGGAGCCCGCCCAGCACGAGCAGGACGCCTCGCACCCACAGGGAGCCGCCCCAGCGGCCCCGCGGCCCTGCTCCCACGCCGCCCGCTCCTCCAGCCCCAGCGGCCGCCATCTTCGGGCCGGCGTCGTTACCATGGAGTGCGACGCCTGGCTGCCTCCGCCCGCCCTCGCCGAGGACAGGTGGCGGGCCCTCAGCCGCCTCGCCATTGGCCGGCATCACGCCGGGTCCGGCGGAGGACGAGGGCAGCGGCGTCCGCGCGAGCGTCGAGCTGACCAATGAACGCCGCCGGGCAGCCCACGTGACCCGAGCTGTGGGAACCCCGGGCCAGCGGGGATTAGTGCGGAGCGGACGGGCGTGGGGGCGGTGTCCTCGGAAGCCGCTTGTCCTACTTCATTCACTAGAGGCGACCCGCCAGCTGCCGGACGCGGACTAACAGTTTACTACAGTCCCGTGAACCAGTTCCCTTTCCAGTCGTTGTAACCCCATCGCTTAACCAAACGCCAAAGCTGCCCATACAACCCACTAAGGGGTTCGGGATTCGTGAGGCAGCCTGTCTACCCAGTATTAACCCAGGAAAAGTTGGGTACCTTTGTACAACTCACTTAAATGGCATATATAAATCCTGTCTTAAAGGAGGTTCAACTCTACTTAGCTCAAATGCCCAATTCTCACCAACTCCTCCATATTACCTAGTCCACTATTTATCGCCAACAGCGCCACCCACCTCAACTCTTGTTCATTTAAAATAACAAGATCCCCAACCTTGTAAACATTACGCAGCCATCAAAGCCGAATCATTGAAACCTTCACAACCAAATGCCTTTAAAGTGAAAATAACATTTGAAGGGCTAAATCAGCGTTTATGGAACGCTGACCTCAGATCAGAGGGCTGCCAAGATAATCCATACAGAGTAACCTTTTCACACCTGATAATTTCCATACACCTACAATGGGGGGAAAAAACCGAAAACCTATTGTGGCCTTCCATTCACCCAAGCCATAAATTTGAAAGGCTCTGTTCAAGCTGCTTCCCAGGAACTTTTGAGTTGCCGACCACTTTTTCATTGACACAGGGTTTCTCTGTTGTGTAGTTTTGGAGCCTGTTGTGGAACTACACTAGGCTGGCCTGTCTATTAGTCTAGTTCCTGGGATTAAAGGCATGCACCACTACTGCCTGGCTCTGCTGACACCTTAACTGAGTCACAAACACAAATTGCTGTGTTGCCTTTTTGGAAAAATAATTTCCATTTGAGGTAATCCCAAGATTGGCACTTTCTACCCTTGAAACCTGGATTTCTCCAATGTGACCCCTTTAGGGATTCAGTGAGCTAACCTACATTTCCGATCTGACAGAGAACACAGCAAATTGCTGCTCTTGTTACTAACTCTGGAGACCACACTTCCAACCAGTACTTACGGAATGCCAACTTGAGCTTGACCTAACCAGGCTTTGCCCCACCTTGGTCTTGGCTCATTTATTTAATGTGGGAAGACAATTCAAAACACTTTTCATAAAGTGTATATTAGCTTTGGACCTTGTAGACATTTACAATCCAGTCTAAAAACTGCTTAATAAAAAGGACTTGCTAGCAATTAAAAACCACACAAGGTGAAGATGCCTTCCTATTTCTAACACATCATCTAAGTACAAGTATTTGCCCGGTGTTGGTGTCGCACACCTTTAGTCCCACGCAGAGGCAGGCAGTCTAGTCTACAAGAGCTAGTTCCAACACAGGCTCCAAAAACAACAGTCTCGAAACTGCCCCCCTCTCAAAACAAGCAGTACAAGTATTTCAGAGCCCTGCTTATTACTCTTTTGTATATGTGTTATCAATCCTGCACTGTGCTTTAAAATCCAGGATAGCCATTTTCAAGGGCTTTTCCAAAGTTACACTAAAAAATGTAATGCATATTTACTCCCACTCAACCAACCCAAATTAATCCTCCAGTTTACCCAAATGAGGCAACAAACACCAAGAGAAGTGCCATTCAAGTTCTCCTCTTTGCACTGAACATGTATTTCCCCCGTCCACCACAGAACCTCACCTCACACACCTAAACCCAGGGCATGCCAAGTTTCACTGAGCTCTATCCCAGGCATAAGATGATTCAACACTTCCTTCACTTAAACCCAGAGCTGATATCATCTTCCCAAAGCTTATTCACCCACCCACTATGGCTAGTATTAGAGTACATAGAACTTTGAGACAGACTCTCAGTATAGTGCTGGCTGGCCTCAAATATTCCATCATAGGCATTTAAAGGTGTACACAACCCAACAAAACTGTGTAGCCTTGGCTGCCCCTGCATCCCTACAGTCCCTTCTGCTGGGACTAAAGTTGTGCACTACCACCACCTAGTGACAAGGGATCTTTTAAACATGCCCATGTGTCCAATACTGACAATTATATAGAATTTCCTTGCGCTCTAAAAATACTGGACAACTTCTATCACCTTAAACATAGGGAATCTTTTAGGACAGTTCTAGTGAAAAAAAATACAAGAGCACAAATGCACTTTTATTTGTTTACTGTTCATTAGTTTAAATTCTGGAAGGGTACAGCATCTGGAGAAAAAGAAAAACACAAAAAAACATTAGGTGAATGATACAAACTTACAAATCACTGGATACACAATAAGGATAAATATCCTGATATTAAGTTTAATTTGTACAGCACTTGGCCTTTAGGAAACATGCTTAAGCACTAACACTTTGTATATATACATGATCATCTAATTGTGACATTCATTTTCAACAGCTTTTCACCTTGTTTTGAGATAGAGAGGTCTCACATTGAGTGAACTTTAAAAGAGTTCATTGGCTGTCCCATAAACACCAAGGATCCTTCTCCCCAGTGCTATAGCTTCAGACACACTGCTGTGCCTGAATTTTTTATGTGGCTTCTGGGGAAAGAACTTAGGACTTCATTTTGTACAGCAAGCTTTTGCCAACTGAGCCCAAGAACCAGCATCCCTCCACCCCATACTTAGTAAGCACAAGGCATTATGAATTCTAACTATAATCGGGCCCAGAGCCTGATTTTATAACCCCCAGCCCCAAAACAGTAACAAAACTTTTAAGGGATGGTCAATGGCTCAGCTAGTACAGGAAATTGACACTAAGACTGGAACTGCCTTAGAAGAGCTGACTCCCAAAAACTAATTGGCTTTCACATACCAGTATTGCATGTATGACCACATACACAAACATAAATGTAAAATAACAGCCCTGAAACATAGTATTAGAGTCAGATATAGTGGCTTTTTTGTTTTTGTTATTTAAGACAGAGTTTCGGTGTAACATCCCCGGTTGTCCTGTAACAACCTTGCTCTGTAGACCAGGCTGGCTTTGAACTAGAGATCGGCCTGCCTCTTGCCTCACTAGGGGTGGGATTAAAGGTGTGAACCACCACTGCCTTGCCAAATCCCATCATTTTACATCTAAGACTAGTGTCCAAGTCCTGAGACCTAGAATGAGCATATTTTCCCATATTCTGGTAGTACTGACATACATGATACACATGGCAAAATGTTATAATATCCCTCCCACCCACCCAGCCCCAACATATATAAGACCAGCCTGGACAACTCAGCGAGACCCTGTCTCAAATAAAATAAAGACTAGCCTTGTCCATGTAACAAGTCTCAGGCCAACCAGAGCTACGAAAACTGGCCCAAGATATTTCTCCTGGCTGTTAGCTTTAGCAAAATCTGAAACTCATGTAATTCATCTGTGCTCCTGCTTTCACCCGGCTTCACTCCAGCAACCAACGGACGTTCTATACAACTTAAACCACCAATTCAGTTTTACACACACAAAAACCTTTAGAGGTCGGGCCTTGGTGGCACACAAGTTTAGTCCCAGCACTTGAGTGGCACACGGATCTCTGTGAGTTCCAGGCCAGCCTGGAACTACTAACTACAGTTAGTTCCAGGACAGCCTCCACAGCAATACAGACAAACCCTGTCTCAGAAAAACCAAACCAAACCAAACCTTTAGAGGTAAGCCTACCCTTGAATTGATTTTGATGAAAAGAGCCATTTATTTTGCTGTTTGTACTAAGTACTTACCACACGGATTCTGTGTCCAATGGCCTTTGCAGGAAGGTTGCTTCGGAATTTGGCACGAACCATGCCACTGTTTCCATGAGCTCGAGTTACTTTCCCCCAGATCACTCTGGTTTTGTTTGGTTTGCCTCCAGGTGTCACCGTGTTGCTGGTTTTGAAAGGATACAAGAAGCAGGAGAGCTCAGTACTAACATAACATGACACAAATTCAGTTATTTTCTAGGACCCAGCTGTCACCTCTAGTTTCCCACAAAGAACCCTTTAGGAAGTTGGAATATATAGAATATTTTCATTTAACAGTTCCTATGTGCCAAACAGATTTTATAAGATTATGACCACTAAAGGCACAAACACCTACAAGTGCTAAAAACATGAAGTTAGGAAAGACACAGGGATGAAGTCCACTTGAGATAAAAGGAAAGAAAAAAATGGAGACTTGGATGCACTAGTTATAAGAAGACTGAGTACAGTTGAATGAAATGAACCCGATACCCTGGAACTCAGAGGCACACCTCCACTCTCCCTCCCAAATGCTGGGATTAGAGAGGCATGCTTCACTGGGGTGTGAACATGACCTTACTAACACGTGTAAGGCCTTATGATCAATTCCCAGAAGGAAAAGAGGAACAAAAGAGCCAACGTTGTGTCCACCCACCTTAAGACACACACTGAAAAATATCACAAGGAATGAAAATGGATCAAGATACACTGAAAAGTATTCTGTCAGGTGTTTGAGGGAGGGGGAAGCCTTAACTTTTCTAACCATGTCAGAGACTGAGGTCAGGGTCTTTCTACAACTGTAATTTTTCTAAAAGTCAATGCTGCCTACATCCACTACCACCGACAAAATGATTCTTTTATAACTTCATATCAAGTTCCTCCTCACGGCTTGTAAGTAGAATCCAGAACAGCAGCCTGCAGCCTTCACTAACACCTCTACTTTTTCAGTAGAAAAACTGAGGGGGGCATCAATCACAAATCAAAAGACATCAAAGCACACTTACTTTTTTGCTTTATACACATAAGCACATCTCTTGCCCAAGTAGAATTCAGTTTCATCTCGGGCATAAACACCTTCAATTTTAAGAAGAGCTGTGTGCTCTCGCTGGTTCCGGAGACCTCGCTTATAGCCAGCAAAAATGGCCTTGCACCACAGCCTAAGACACACAAAAAAGACATTATGAATAACATTTACAACTTTTCACTTAACTTTTAATAAACTATCATGACTTGTTTCGAATTAAGCCCTACACAAGCTATGTAAAGCAAACACCTTGTTCCCCTCCCGCATTATTTTAAACCTGGGTTTTACATTTAAGCTTTTTTGTTTTAAGGAAAAAATGAATCGCATACCTTCCAGACATATTTGCCTTTTAGAAGTCCTGTTCCCAGCAGGCCTGAAAACAAGCAAGATCTCCAATTAGAGCCACGAAGCACGTTTCCAACCTGTCAACTCCTTTGAGCACGCTGGGCGAATTCAGTAGCATTTCAAGTATTGGGAATACTTAACTCTGCCACACCCTCTACAGAAGTAAAGCCTGGCAAAATACTCAAGACTTATGAGAGTGAATGACAACTCACTACTCCGAAACGCGGACAACAGCTAGGTGTGGGGGAGAGTGAATGAAGGTCTAACTTCCAGAAACCCTGTAAGGAACCCGGGGGCGAACTCTGCAGAGTGCACAGGTAACAGACACAAGGTCCAGCTCGGGGACAGTAGCTTCTAGGGGTCACCGCTTCCCGGGCAAGCAGGACGGACGAAATGCACCCTCCGGAGCCCGAGGGCCAAGCGGGACCAGAGAACTTTCCTCCCCACGACCGGGGGCCTCAACACTATCGGTCCCTCATCTCCTCCATCCCGCCCTCCCCCTTCCTGGAATCCCCAGAAATCGACGGCGAGCAGGGTCCCCGAGATGCAGGGGCGTCTCGGTGAGCGATGTAGACAAACCCACCCCAGCAATCTGACCCCAAAGTTCAGCAGCAGCAACACCCCTCACCTCCACAGGCGCCAAGATGGCGGAAAGAGGAAAGCAAGGCCCGCCGCGCGGCCTTGTGGGATGCACGCCCCGCCCCTCCCGGCGCTTAGGCGGCCTGCACTCCGCCGGAGAGCAAGGGTCAGGGAGACGCTCGACTCAGCCAAGCCACGCTCAGGAACTTTACTTTCTTTTCCTCTTCTTTCATCTTTGTAAGCGGCGACACACAGTACTTAGGGATAGGAAAAGGCAAAATTGTAGTCGACTAAGGAAAAGGCACAGGTCCTACCAAAAAAAAGGGGGGGGGGCCTGCCCGTTGCCATAGCTACGCCGTAGTTTGTGTCCCGCCTCCTACCAGGCTGCTGGAAAGGTGAGGAAAAGAAGTGGTTCCCCCCCCCCCCCTTTCCTAGTTTGGAGACTGGGATCCTACCGCAGAGGGTAGAAAAACCTGGAGCACGAAGGCAGGGGAAATGCTCCCTTCTCTTCGCTCTTTCCTTTCTCTTATCTAAGCCTTTATCTTTCAAGAAACAAACAGGGCATGGTGATTCCTGCCTGTTAATCTCAGCACTCACTTCTGAGCCTGAGGTATCACATCACAAATTGGAGGCCATACTAAGTTAGATAGCAAAGTCCCATTTTAAGCTGCAACAACAGAGGAGGCAAACCACGGGTCGCGGAGATTGTTTGTAATCCGAGTATTGTGGTAATCCGAGTATTGTGGATGCACAAACAGGAGAATGGTTCAAAGGCCATCGTCTGCCACACAGGGGCTGCTAGTCAGCCTGAGCTACGTGAGACCCTTCTTAAAAGGGGGAGTGGGATTAGGGAAAATGAGAGATAGATATATTCATTCCTCCATTGCCTGACTTGTCAGGTGAGGCTGAATCTAGCAGACTCGGGTTCACATTTCCTAACGACTGTGCATTCACTGGGGCTGACTGATGGATTCA
This sequence comes from Phodopus roborovskii, assembly GCF_943737965.1. Classification (NCBI taxonomy): domain Eukaryota; kingdom Metazoa; phylum Chordata; class Mammalia; order Rodentia; family Cricetidae; genus Phodopus; species Phodopus roborovskii. Next base: position 18,249,929 of record NW_026126469.1, on the reverse strand, counting down.
TTCATTTATTCAGCAAGTAATTTACTGCATGACTTCCACTACGGAGAATGGCTTAAGGGCTTTGTACTAAACAAAAACTTCTCCCTCTTGTAGCCTACATGGAGGGCAGGCTGGGCACTTTGGTTCTTGTGGCTGTAGTCCCTGAACTTGGAAGGCTGAAGTATGAAGATTGCTTTATGTTTCAGGACAGTCAGAGGCTCATACTATGTACAAGGATATCCTTGGCTACAGAGTAAGACCCTCCATTTCACTCCTGCCCCCCACCAAAAACAAAAAGCAAAAACAAAAAAAACTGAGAAAACAAGCAGATAGAACATGAGGCATGTTAGGTGATAACTTCCTTTAAAAAGCAAGCAAACAAACAAACAAACAAACAAACCGTTTATGAAGATCAGTGGTGGTGGTACAGGCCTTCCTCTAATCCCAGCACTTGGGAGGCAGATCTCTGTGAATTCAAAGCCAGCCTGATCTACAGAGCCAGTTCCAAGACAACCAAGGGCTGCACAGAGAAACCCTGTCTCCAAAATCCAAACCAAACCAAAACACTGTTTATGTACACATGTGTATGTTGTCACTTGTATGTAGGTGTTTTCAGGGTAAGAGAGAGCTGCAGATCCCTGGAGCTGGATTCATATGCTTGCTTTCTTTCTTTTCTTTTCTTCTTCATCTTTTTTTTTTGGGGGGGGGGATTAGGCTGAAGAGATAGATGTCTCAATACTTAAGAGCACATATTGTTTTTAGAGAGGTCTTGGGTTCGATTCTCAGCATCTATATCACGTGGCTCACAACTGCCAGTAACTGCAGTTCTAGGAAATCATCTGGTCTTCTGTATGTCCATGATGCACATAGAGCCACACAGGCGCATACACAAAAGCAAAAAAAAAAAAAAATAAAATAAAATAAAAAAGCATGAACAATAAAGACAAGGTCTCATGTAGCTTACCAAATTCCCTATGTTAAGCCAAGGATGACCTTGAACTCCTGATTTCCCCCTCCCCTCCACTTTCCAAGTACTGGGATTACAGACTTTTGCCAACATACCCAGCTCTGAAGGATAATAACTTACTAAACCGATTTCCAGAGTTAATATGGTCTTTCTGAGGCTGCAGAGATGGCTCAGCAGTTAAGAGCACTGACTGCCCTTCCAGAGGACTTGGGTTCAATTCCCAGTACCCACATATGGCAGCTCACAACTGTCTGTAACTCTGGTTGCAGGAGGGATCTGACATCCTCACACAGACACACATGCAGGCAAAATACCAATGCGAATAAAAATTAATCTTTAAAACAATTTCCAAATGTAATATCAGTTGTTCTGAGACAAGGTACAATAAATTCTGTTATCTGACAGGACAAGGTAGATTCATTTAATTCAATATAAAGAAGAGAATAATAGAAAAATTAAACAATAACAAAATCCAAATAAGAATTCAAATTCAGAATACAATGACACATACTAAAATTGTCCTCAAATTACCTTCAGAAGAGGCAAAAGGCTGTGTTGCATGGATCTCCTGTTTGGTAGACCAGTAATGAAGGCAAGTGCTAAATAAGCCTCACCCTGTGAGTCTGCTCTACTAAGGAGAAGGGGATGAACCACAGCTCTTGTAATTCTGTGATTTTTTTTTTTATTTTCTCCTAGTAAAAAAGTTTAGAAAAAAGAAAACAGGATGGAGCATTCTCTTGAACTAATAGCATTTCTTTCCCATTTTAGCTTGTGAAATTATAAATCTACCCCAGAGGACAACAGAAGTAGCTCAGGAAGAATGGAAGGGTATGTTTTAATTCCATTTTGTTTGTACACACAGTATTGCATTATATGTAATAAACAAATTCTGTGGATTATTATCTGTCTCCATGTCACACACTGCTGTTGTCGAATATTACTTTAACTGTGTAAAGGTGTGTTACTTTTGTTTATGCTGCATTTGCTTAATTATCTAAAGATGTCTTGCGTTTGTTTTACCTTGCTTGTTTAAGGCACCTGACTGGTCTAATAAAGAGCTGAACCGCCAGTAGTTAGACTGTGAAAGGATAGGCAGGGCTGCCAGGTAGAGAGAACAAACGGAAAAATCTAGGCTTGAGAGAGAAGAACTGAGACAACGAGGGAGAAAGAGAGGGACACTCTCAGGGCCAGAAGCCAGGCAGCTGCCAGTCAGACAGGAGAAGGTGAAAGTAAGATCTACAGGAGGAAGGTAAAAAGCCCCTAGACGAAACATAGATGAAGAGAAACAGGTTAATCTAAGTTTAAAAAGTTAGCAAGAAATGAGCTCAGGCTAGGCTGAGCATTCATAACTAATAAGAAGTCTCTGTGTTGTGATCTGGGAGCTGGTTGGTGGCCCAAAAGAAAAAGCCTGGTACAAACTCCCCCAAATGTAATGACCTAGACTATAAAGGTCTGCCATCTTGGAGTTCCTGCGGGTTGGGAGTCAGGAACAGCTTAGCAAATGTCTCTGGTTGGGGGTCTGTGCTAGTTGGTTCTCCCAACGCTGTAAGAAAAGAATGGACAAGAAGCGGTTTAAGGGGAGAAGTGAAAAGCTTTGTTTGGCTAACACTTGCAGGGAGAGTCTGTTATGGAGGGGAAGGCATGGCATCAAGAGCAGAAGGGACTGGTCACATGGCATTGGCATCCACAGTCAGGAGGTGGGGAGGGGGGAGGGCGATGGAGAGAGAGAGAGAAGGAGAGACAGAGAGAGGCAGAGAGGGAGAGAGATGAGTGCTGAGGCTCACCTCAGTTTCTTCTTTTTTATTCAGTCTATTTAAAAGAAAAATTGATTGATGTTTTGCCATGGGTCTTGGGTCCCCCAAAACTGAAATTACAGACAGTTGTTAGCTGCCATGTGGGTGCTGAGAATTAAACCCGGGTCCTCTAGAAGAGTGGCCAGTGTCCTTAACCTCTGAGCCATGTCTCCAGCTCCTAACCAGCTCATTTAAGGTGAGTCTCCCCATCTCAAGTAACCCTGTCCTAGAAAATCCTCCAAAGCCATGTCCAGATCCAGTCAAGTTGACAATATTAGCCAGGAGGTTGGAGTAGACGGGCAGACAAGACACACTGCTCCCAGGGGTGAGCTTTGCAGTGAGTGAGAACGAAGCTGCTATGTTATTTACCTCTTGCTGTGGAGACCACGCTCTTCCTCTGGCTCAGTGTGGGGAAAACCACACACAGGCACAAACACCAGAAAGAGTTACTGGGGCCACCTTGGTGGCTGGCTACTATAGCCTGTCTTTTAGTGGCCAGGAAGCACATTTGATTAGCATCTAAACATGGTGCTTTCAGATCAAGTTAACTGTGGTTCACATTCAGTTGCATTAGCATAGCCAGGAAACACAGACTGCATGGCTTTACCGGCAGTACACTGTCTTCGGTTGGTCCTACTGGAGGGTGTTTTGCAGCATCCCCTGCCTTTGTTTATCTGGAGGTTGGGTTATATGACAACGTGAACCTCACAGGAGTCAATCTACATGCCACCCATGTTTTTGAGGCTAAGTAATATTTCTTCATTGGCCGCTGACTAGATCTTTCTTTTCGCCTGGCCTTAGGGACCAGTTGGAATCCTTGGACCTCTCTTCAGAAGCTTTGCATGCTGAGGTGACCATGGTGGTGACAGGAGAACCACCTAGTGCTATAGAAGAAGAAGTAGATGATGAAGAAGAGGAAGAAACCTCCTCAGAAGTCATAGATTTACTGTCCCTTCTAGATGTGCTGAGGGTCTCTGCCATTATGGAGGACATCATCGACCAGCTTTCCATTCTAGGCTACATCATTCCAGTCCAATATGAAAGGAGGCAGAGTGTCAGCCAGGTCAGCATCTTCACCACCATCCCTGCCGTCTTGATTTCTTTCCTGCTGACGTCTCCAGTATGTGTACTACTTGTATCATTAGACTTAGCTTGGGAAGTCACACCTTTATGGTGGATAAAAGGCTGCATCGCAGTTATCTGAGGTCCATGCTCTAAACGGAACGAGTGGCATATAGCCCAGTGTGCTTTTGCAATATATTGGCTTTAGTCCAAAGCTAAGTCTGTGTAAATACAGCAGAAAGCCTTCAGTGTACACAGATTCTGGGTCTCTGAATTCAACCAATCTCTGACAAAAAATATTTGGAAAAAATTTGGTCTCTACTGGATATGTTAGGCACCCCCCAACACCACAACACCATTCCTAAACAATTCAATATAACAACTATTGTACATTGTATTCACCATTATAGGAAATCTGAAGCCTATTTAAAAAGAGAACATTTGCTTAGACTGTATGCTAACATTGCACCAGCTTTATTTAAGGGGTATCCAGGGGTGCCCCGTAACCTATCCTATGGGTGTCATGGGGCCACTGAGCATTTACTGAGATCACAGCTTAAGTTTTCTGAGATCAGATGCCCCACTACCTTGTATGTCTTGGTTGCTAAAAGCCAACTGGACACTAGCAGGAAGGAAATGCGTCTGGACCCTGTCAGCATTGCTTTGATCAACTCTGTTGTTGCTGCTGAATGTATTGCACCCTGCTTTTGCAAGTATCTGGGCACATTCCCACATCAGCAGTTATATTTTCAATGGTGACACAGACTTCTGGGCCCCACTGAGCTCATGTCTGTAATCTTAGCACTGGCAAAGATCAGAAGACTGCAGGGTTTGAGGCCAGCCTGCTCTACATAGAAAGTTCCAGGACAGGTCGGTGAGATGGCTCAGTGGGGAAAGGTATTTGGCATGACTTATGATCTGAGTTGAACCCTGAGACCCATCATTGAAAGAAAGACCTGATTTCCATAAGTTGTCCTCTGGCTTCCAAACCTACTCTGGCCACATGTCCACCCCACTCCAAATACAAAGCAAATATTATTTTTGAAAAATATTTTTAAGTGTATGGGTGTTTTGTCTGAATGTATGGATGTTTACCACATACATGCCTGGTTCCCAAGGAAGCCAGAAGAGGGCTATGAATCCTTTAGAACTGGAGTTACAGATGGTTGCAAGATGAAATGTGGGTGCTGGGAACTGAACCTGGGTCCTCTACTACAACAGCAAGTGCTTTTAATCTCTGAGCCATCACTCCAGTCCCATAAACGTAGTTTTAAAAACACATTTTTGCCAGGTAGTGGTGGTGCACGACTTTAATCCCAGGACTTGGGAAGCAAAGACAGGTGATTGTCTGAATTCAAGGGAGCCTGATCTATGGAGTGAGTTCCAGGATAGTCAGGGCTAATCAGCAAAAACCTGACTTAGAAACACACACACACACACACACACTTTTTTGTAGTTTGTTTTTTGAGACAGTAGCTCTGTAGATCAGGCTGGCCTCAAACTCATAAAGAACCGCCTGCCTCTGCCTCCCGAGTGCTGGGACTAAAGGCATGTGCCACTAATGCAATTATTTTTAATTGTGTGTGGCGTGTGTGTGCATGTGAATCTACCACATGCTTTGTATGCTAGGAGTCAAATTCTGGTCCTCTGCAAGAGCAATTTATGCTCTGAACTGCTAAAATCATCTCTAGCCCTCATTGTATGTATGTCTCTCTCTCTCTCTCTCTCTCTCTCTCTCTGTGTGTGTGTGTGTGTGTGTGTGTATGTGTGTATAACCATCAGGATCTGAACTACATCACTAAATCTTGATACCAACTTTCACTTTTTAGTACAGTTCTCCTTTTATTTTGTATAGTTTTTAATTATTTTGTTGTTTGTCTCACTGTGTTGTCCAGTGAGTTCTTTTATGAATCTACTCAGCTTCCTAGTACCCATGACCACAGGTGCATGCCACCACATTGTCAATGTAGTTCAGATCCATGTGTCTATAAACATTGAGTTTCTGATGTACCCTAGGCATTGTGCTAAGCAATGAGCATATTTATTTATTTATTTTTAGGATTTCTTTATTATGTATACAGTGTTCTGTCTGCATGTTTGCCTGCAGGCCAGAAGAGGGCACCAGATCTCATTACAGATGGTTGTGAGCTACCATGTAGTTGGTGGGAATTGAACTGAAGGCCTCTGGAGCAGCCAGTACTCTTAACTGCTGAGCCATCTCTCCAGCCCCTAAAACAGCATCTTTAATGCCATTTATTTTTAGAAAACCAGCCATGAAGGAACATCTATGGTCTCAAGCACAAGGAAATTATCTGCTTCTTTGTCAAGTAAGGAAAAATCCACAGTGTCAGAAATCAAACAACGAGGCCAAGACTTCTTAAAGAAGCCTACAAGGCAGACAGTGATGACCCTGGAGATCCTGAAGAAAATTCAGAATGACAGGTAAGAAGGAGAACAGATTTGGGGAGGTAATGATACCAGCCAGCAGATGTGAAAGGGGACAACTGCTTCTGTGAAGGTCCCAGAAGTAGAGTGGTACAGTTTAAAACATGGTCAGCCTGGTCTACAGAGTGAGTTCCAGGACAGCCAGGGCTACACAGAGAAACTCTGGGCAGTGATGGCACATGACTTTGATCCCAGCACTCAGGAGGCAGAGGCAGGTAGATCTCTATGAGTTCTAGGACAGCCTGATCTACAGAGTGAGTTCCAGGACTGGCTCCATAGCTACTGAGAAACCCTGTCTCAAATAAAACAAAACAAAAAACGAACAAGCACCCCCCCAAAAAAAAAAAAAAACCAATCCATAGTGCTGTGTTATCTTTAACAAGTGAATGAGTGTTTGTTTCTTCCTCCTCCCTCCCTCCCTTCCTCCCTGTCTCCCTCCCTCCCTTCCTCCCTGTCTCCCTCCCTCCCTGTCTACCTCCCTCCTTCCTTTTTCCCATTTTTTCTTTCTCTGAGTCTCTAGTCTCAAGTGGTCTGAACTCACTGTGTAGACCAGTTTGGCCTAAAACTTCTGAAGCTCTTGCTTTGTCTCTTGAGTGCTAGGCTTTCAGGTCTGCACCACCACATCCTATTTTAGTTTATAACTTTTTTGTTGTTGTTTTTTGTTTGTTTGTTTGTTTTTTATTTTGTTTTCAGTTTTGTTTTTTCCAGACATCATTTCTCTGTGTAGCTCTGGCTGTCCTGGAACTATCTCTGGAGACCATGCTGACAGTCTGGCTTTGAACTCACAGAGATCTATTTGCCTGTCTCTGCCTCCCGAGTGCTGGATTAAAGGCGTGTGCCACTATGGCCTGGAAGAAACTTTTTTCTTAATAGAGCTATTATGTTAAATCTTTTTGTATGAACTACTGTTAATAAGTGTAAAATGATAAATATGATAAACTTTTCCAATTCTGTATCATTACAAATTTTAAAAAATTTAGATTAATTGGTGTGTGTGTGTGTGTGTGTGTGTGTGTGTGTGTGTGTGTGTGTATGAGTCTTGCCTGGATATAGGTATTTGGACTATGTGTATGCCTTGTGCCCGGCTGTGAGCTGCCATATAGATGCTGGGAACCAAACCTGGGTCCTCTGCAAAAGCAGCCAGTGCTTCTCCAGCCTCCGGCTTTCTTCTTTTGTGGTCTGTCATGGAGGACAACATTCCACAATGTCTCACTCTCACTCCACCCTTCTCTTCTGAGATGTTCCCATAGCTTGGGAAGGAGTAGAAGAGGTACCCACCTAGGACTGAGTGCCCAGCAGCCACATCTCTGCACTTTGGTCAGTTAGGAGTCTCTGCATTAACAGCTGCCCTCTGCAACAAGAAGCTATAGTAGCACTTATCTGTGGACATCAACAGAAATAGCTGGAAGGCAGTGTGGCAAACATGTCAACTTCCTATTTTTTCCTTTTCTTTTTTGATTGTGATGTGCTCATATATAACCATTTTTTGCATGTGTATACATGTGTAGGTACATGTATACATATGTGTGTGTGCACATCTAGAGGCCTGGGATTGATGTCAAGGAGTCAACGTCATACACTTTTCTACTTTATTCATTGAGGCAGTCTTTCAGTAAAACCTAGAACTCTGTTAAACTAGCCAACTTGCTCCAGAGGGTCCCCTGCCTCCTTTCTTCCAAGCTCTGGGATTATAAGTAGGTTGCCACACCCACCCTGCATTTACATGGGTTCCAGGGATCTGAACTTTAGTCTCAGTCACTTGCATAGCAAGTACTTTATCTATTGAGCCATCTCCCCAGCCCCCATTTCTTCTTTGGCACAAGATCTCTGTAGCCTAGGCTGACCCCAAAGCTGCTATTTAGTCCAGGGTGGCCTTGAACTATGGCGGTCCTTCAGACTTCCAAAGCTGGGATTATTGGTGTGAGTCAACACGTCCGCCCCCTTCCAGATTTTAACTGGTATGACTTCTGCAACTCTTTATGAAGGTGGGGCAGTTGTCTTATAAGTGTGTTTGTTCCTCTTTGCAGGCAATATTTCAGTGATGTGATCGCAAATGCCATGAAGGAGATGCAAGAGTCTGGCTCATTCAAGAGTCTCCTGGAAGCCTTGGGCAGAGAAAGAGACAACAAAATGAATTTCCATGATGTCATCACAAGGTCAGGGTGGTGATGGATTTGTCTGCTTTGAGACTCTCTCTTTAGATGTCCTCTTGCCATGCTACTTAGGCAGTGCTTAGACCCTTTGAGTTCCTCCTGCCTCAAAGTAGCTGGGACTACAGGCATCTGTGAAATAGCCTGCTCTGCTTTGCAGTATCTCTTTTCTCACATGTATGTGGTATGCATGTTGTGTGCATGCATGCTTGCTTGTGTGGAGACACATGTATGTATGTATGTGGGTGCATGTATATGTGTGTGTAGGCCTGAGGTTGACACTGGAGTCTTTCTCAAATGTTTCCCACCTTATTCTTTGAGGCAGAAATCTCTCAACTGAACCTAGAGCCCATCTATATAGCTAGTCTGGCTATCTAGCTTGCTCCAGGGATACCCTATGTCTGCATTCAGAGTGCCAGAATTACCCTACAGTGGGTTACAGTTGGATGCTACTGCTCTTGCCTTTGAGTGGGTTCTGGGTCTCCAAACTCAGGACCACACTTCATGGCCTGCACTTTACCCACTGAGCCACCTCTCTTGGCCCTGCTTTGCAGTATTGTAAGGTGGTATAAAACTCTAACCAGATGTCCTTGATCAAACATCAAACATGTACTTTCTAGATACCATTGGAAGGCAGACCACTGAGTTCTGAGCTCCTGAATATTCCTAACCTAGAGGGAGCAATCATTCGGAGGTGGGAGACTCAGTTAGTTGAATTCACACTACTGTTACTGTTGCTAGGTATGTGGTACAGGCTTGTAATCTCAGATGCTCTAGAAACCGAGGGAGAGGGATTGCAAGTTAGAGGCCAGCATGGCTAAGTTAACTGGGAGAGTGAGTGTCTGGCACACAGAGCCCCTGGGTCAACCTCTTGTACTGCGATAACAGCAGAGATCTGCTCCTCTGCTCAAGATGGAGCAGACTGAAACCTGGTCAATGTCCTAGATGTGGTATAGCTGTCAGGGAGCATTTCTGTAAATACACAGGCTCTGAGTTCAATCCACAGCACCTCAAACAAACACAACAGCCAGCATAAAGCCAGGTGCACACATTATACGCGGTCCTTCCCAGAGATGCTCAGCATGGTGCAAAGACACTCAACACAGGACTAGGACAGTGTGGTGGCAGAACGTTTACTTAGTGTATTAGTCTGATGGCCTCCGCTACCAGACAAGAGCCAGATTTTTAATGTCCAGCAGATCCTAACATTTGAGAAGCCCTGTTCTTAACATTCTTACTTCTTTTAGGGAGGAAAAAGGAAGAAGACAGATAAAATCTCTTCAAAAACAGTTAGTTGATGTAAAAAAGGAGCGTCAAATGCAAGTACAGGTAAGACTCACCTGTGAGGATGACGCCAAAGCTACTACATGGAAATCATCTTCCATAGAAGAGTTAGCTATGAAAGGCCTTCGCTTCTGCTGGGGTGCCTATTTATTTTATTTCATTAATTAACTATTTTTTTTTAAGACAGGGTTTGTCTGTGTAGCCTGGCTGTCCTGGAACTCACAAAGGTCCTCTGCCTCTGCCTCCTTAGTGCTTGGATTAAGGTGGGAGCCACTACTGCCTGGCAACTAATAATTTTTAACAGTTTAGAAAGTTACAAATCAACCCGGCAGTGCTGTTACATGCCTTTAGTCCTAGCACTTGGGAGGCAGAGGCAGGCGGATCTTGGTGAATTTGAGGCCAGCCTGGTCTACAGAGTAAATTCCAGGACAGCCAGGGCTATAAAGATAAACTCTGTCTTGAAACCCAAACAAACAAATAAAGTTACAAACCTAGCATTAGTGTGGTGGTTTGAAGAAAATGGCACCCAAAGAGATTGGTATTAATTGGAAGTATGGACTTGTTAGAGTAGGTGTGGCCTTGTTGAAAGAAATGTGTCAACCTGGAGGTGAGCTTTGAGGTCTCACATTTGCTCAAGCCACGCCCAGTGTCTCAGGCCACTTCCTGTTGTCTGTGAAAGATGTAGAACTCTAGCTAGCTCTCCAGCACTGTGTCTGCTTGCATGCTGCTATGTCCCACTGTCATGATAACAGACCGAACCTCTGAACTGTAAGTAACCCAAATGAAATGTTTTCCTTTATAAGAGTTACCAAGGTCATGGTGTCTCTTCACAGCAATAGAAATCTTCACTAAGACAATCGGCTTCTCACTGCCCAGAACTTTGGGTAAATTTGTACTCCAAAGTGGGCAAGCTTTATTATTCCCTACACAGAATTTGGAAGGCTGTTTTTAAATCTTCTTTAGGTTTAAAAAATTTTTTAAGCTGGGCAGTGGTGGCACATGCCTTAAAACCCAGCACAACACTCAGAAGGCCGAGGCAGGTGGGATCTCTGTGAGTTCAAGGTCAGCCTGGTCTACAGAGCAAGTTCCAAGACAGGCTCCAAAGTTTTACAGAGAAATCCTGTCTCACCCCCCCGCAATTTTTTTTTTTTTTAGATTTTCTTTTTACATGTATTTAGTGTGTGTGGAGGGGCTGTGTGGGAGTGTGTATGCACACGTGTTCTAGGATGTGTATGTGGAGGTTAGATAACATCTTGTAGGAGTTGGTTCTCTCCTTCCATCATGTGGGGTCCGGGGATTGAACTTAGGTTGTCAGGCTTGGCAGCAAGAGTTTGATGCACTGAGCCATCTCACCAGCCCCTTAAAAAGGTTTATCTGGACACAGAGTCTCCTGCACCGACCACCCAAAAATGTACCATGCAGCCCATATAGTCAAATGTACCATACAGCTGACCGTGGAAATCTTACTCCTCCCGTTCAGCCTCCAAGTGCTAGGATTACAGGTGCACACTATTACACTTGGTTGAATACTATTTTAATCAGTGTATTTATGTATGTGAGTGTGCTGTGTATGTCTGCATGTCTGCATGGGCTCGTGGAGGCCAGAAGAAGATACTGGGCATTTTCCTTTTCACCCTATTCCCTCGAGAAATGGACCTGAAATCTGCCATTTCCCAGCTTGCTGATGGCCAGTCAACCCCAGCAATCACACTGTGTCTTCTCCACGGCACTGGATTTGCAGGCATGCATGAGTATGCTCAGGTTTGTTTTTTAATGTGGTGCTGACCCAGGCCATCATGGTCGTGCAGCAAGCACTCCTCTTTCCTGTCTTAGTTACCTTTTGATGGCTCTGAAGCAACCCTGTGGATAAGGCAACTTACAAAAGAAAGCTTTCAAAGGCGGGGGGTGGGGGGAGCATTCATTGGGGTTTCAGAGGGTGAGTCCATGACCATCATTGCAGGGAACATGGCAGCAGACAGGCAGACAGGCTTTGGAGCAGTAACTTAGAGCTTACATGAGGCAGAGAGGGAGAGAGACGGAGAGAGGAGACAGTGTTGGAAGGGTTGTTAAAAAAAAAAAAAAAGATTGGTAGCAGTTAAGTATAATGGTGCTAACCTGAAGTCTCTACACTGAGGAATGGGGGCTGAAGCAGAGGAATTGCAAGTTTGAGGATAGCTTGGGCTATAGGGCAAGTATAACCTTGGCTATATAAGACCCTGTTTCAGGAAAACTAAATAAGAGGAGCTGGGGAGGTAGCTCTGTGGGAAAGTGCTTGCCATCATGTACAAAGTACCTGTTCATCACCTCCTGTGTGTGAGTGGGGGGTGATGGTGTATGCACATGCGGGGGCTGGTGTCTATGCCTGTGAGGACATGTGGAAGGCAGAGGAAGACGTTGGCTGTGTTGCTCTGTCACTCTCCACCTTATTGCCTTGAGACAGAGTCTCTCACTGTTTTAGCTAGGCTGGCTGCCAGTGCAATCCTGGGGTATCTGTCATCACACTGCAGTGCTGGGGTTACAGATACAGCAATAGCTATGTAGATCAGGCTGGTCTGAAACTGTCAGGGATCCACCTGCTTCTGACTCCAGAATACTGAGATTAAAGGTGTGTGCCACCATGCCCAGCAATGCCTGGCTTTCACAGTGTTTTTTAATTATGTTTGTTGTGTGTGCGTGTGTGTGTGTGTGTGTGTGTGTGTGTGTGTGTGTGTGTATGCGTGCACTTAGAGGTCAGAAGACAACTTGCAGGAACTGGCTTTCTCCTTCCTGTAGGCAGACTTTTCTATCCTGCCGGCCAGTTCCCATCCCAGTGACTTATGTTTACACACTGTAAAAGAATATTCTACACCTTCTACCATTGTGAGTACTGGGGATTGAGTTTATTTAGGTTATCAGGTTTGGCAACAAATACCTTTACCCACAGCCCATGGGGATTTGAACTCTGGTCCCCATGCTTGTATAACAAGCATTCTTATCCACTGAGCCATCTTCCCCCCAGCTCCAAGATGTGATCTTCAAGTTCCTTCCAATTGCTGACCATTTACTTGTTGTGTATTTGTTAGTTACAAAGTATCTCGGGTGTTGGTCTTGATGCTTTACCCAAGTTAATTCCTGTATTTCTCCCCACCCCCAACCATTTTTCTTATTTGTGAGGATTTATAAAAGCTCACTTCCTATGCAGCCACCAGGGCTTTATGAACACTAATTGGCTGACTGCTCTGCCACCCCATCATCTTCTCTGGATTCAATAATATGTCCAGCAGGCAGTGGGGGGCTTGGAATAGAAAGTGTGGTCTGCCTTCAAACCCCACAAATAGACCAAATCAGGCCAAGGACCTTGGTCATGATGATCAGGATGATAGGCTGTGGTGAAGGCAGATCTCCAAGTGAAAGGCCTTAAAAGAAATTCCTGAGTCAAGTTTCTTTGTAGTACCATCCCTGTGCAGTGTATGCTGTGTCCCTGCAGAAGTGTGCTGTGTCTGTGCAGGCCTGTGCAGTGTATGCTGTGTCTGCAGTGTGTGCTGTGTCTGTGCAGGCCTGTGCAGTGTATGCTGTGTCTGCAGTGTGTGCTGTGTCTGTGCAGGCCTGTGCAGTGTGTGCTGTGTCTGTGCAGACCTGTGCAGTGTGTGCTGTGTCTGTGCAGGCCTGTGCAGTGTGTGCTGTGTCTGCAGTGTGTGCTGTGTCTGTGCAGGCCTGTGCAGTGTGTGCTGTGTCTGTGCAGGCCTATGCAGTGTCTGTGCAGTGTGCTGTGTCTGTGCAGTGTGTTGTGTCTGTGCAGTGTGTGCTGTGTCTCTGCAGGTGTGTGCAGTGTGCTGTGTCTGTGCAGTGTGTGCTGTGTCTGTGCAGACCTGTGCAGTGTGTGCTGTGTCTGTGCAGGCCTGTGCAGTGTGTGCTGTGTCTGCAGTGTGTGCTGTGTCTGTGCAGGCCTGTGCAGTGTGTGCTGTGTCTGCAGACCTGTGCAGTGTGTGCTGTGTCTGTGCAGTATGTGCTGTGTCTCTGCAGGTGTGTGCAGTGTGTGCTGTGTCTGTGCAGGCCTATGCAGTGTCTGTGCAGTGTGCTGTGTCTGTGCAGTGTGTTGTGTCTGTGCAGTGTGTGCTGTGTCTCTGCAGGTGTGTGCAGTGTGCTGTGTCTGTGCAGTGTGTGCTGTGTCTGTGCAGACCTGTGCAGTGTGTGCCGTGTCTGTGTAGTGTGTGCCTCTGCGGGAGTGTGAAGTGACTCAAGTGGCATGTTTTGCTTTGTGGGAATATATGGAAATGGACCTGAACTTCAGTTCAATTTCTGGAATACTTCAGTTGTGATTTTAGCATCTAAAGCCAGCTAAGATTTTATATTTACTCTGTATTTCACACTGTCACTAAAATGTTTGTGTGAGACATGTTTGCAAAAAATGTTTATGGGAAGCAGCAAGGAAAACAGAATTCAAAAGCCTAAGGCAACAGCATTAAAATCAGATGACTTAGGCTACTTCATTTTCATACGGCCAATGTTACATGAATTCATAAAAAGTTGCATAATATAATATTACATGATATAAACCTTCTGTTTGCCATAGGCCTCTGCCATAGCCTTCTAGAGGGTTTTTGAATAATTTTTGTTCTTTTTGAGACAGGGTTTCTCTGTGTAGCCCTAGCTGTCCTGGAACTAGCCCTGTAGACCAGGCTGGCCTCGAATCACAGAGATCTGCCTGCCTCTGCCACCACCTCCTGGCCTTAAAATGATTTTTTAAAATTATGTGTATGCAAGCATGTCTGAGTGCCTACATATGTTTGCATGTGTGTTTATATGCATGCATGAGTGTATACATACATGTGTGCTGCATGCTGTGTGTGTGTGTGTGTGTTGGTCAAGGAGGTTTGAAGATGGGTACTGAATCTCTGGAGCTGCAGTTACAGGTGGTTATGAGCTGCTCAGCATGTGTGTGGGTGCTGGGAACCAAAGTCAGGTTCCCCTGGAAGTACAGGAAGTGCTCTAAACACTTCACCATCTCTCCAGGCCTGACTTCTGGACACTTTGATAAAACCAACCAGAACATGGGCACATCTTATCTTGTGCACAATAAGGGCTACAGATTTTTCTTTCAGATTTCTGGAACATATCCCTGTCTTAGTTGATTGGAGACTCTAGCATGGACTTCACCTTTTCTTTTGGTTTAAAATTTTCTTGACTCATTTTTCATAAATTGGCTTATTCATCTTTCAAGTGTTAGATAACAAGTACCTCAGAGGATCCTTCTTAGACACTGTGCTACTGCAGATCGCCCTTACTGTGTCTCCCAGTGCCTATTGCCTTCTCCCACACCATCCCAAACAGGTTAGATAAGTCCACACAAACTTTTTTTTTTTTTTTTTTTTTTTTTTTTTGATAACACCTTTCCACTAGACTGCAATCCTTATGGGATTTAGGCTGTTTCAGTCTCCACTGTTCCCTGCTGCCTAGCTCAGTGTCTGCTACTGAAAATTTTTCTTTTTTTTAATCAGTGACTTTTAAGACCTTAAAATCGTGAAGCATACCAGGTGGGGTGCACACCTTTAATCCCAGCACTTGGGAGGCAGAGGAAGACAGATCTCTGTGAGTTCGAGGTCAGCCTGGTCTACAGAGTGAGTTCCAGGATAGTCAGGGCTGTTACACAAAGAAACTGTCTCAAAAACCAGAGTAACAAACAAAAGATGATGGTTAATGTGAAGCAAACCCACTCCTATTTACTATACCTGGTAGGGGCATAAACACATTCCAAGAACAGATCCATGTTATGGAGGAGCAGAGGTTACAAGACTGTTGTTTTTTTTTTTTTTACAAGCTCTCAGAAATGTCTTCATGCAGCTCTATTCATGGACTGTGCGCTGACACTGGAGAAATCCAATCAGTCTGGATTTGCTAGTTTCATTTCCTCTCTCTCTCTCTCTCTCTCTCTCTCTCTCTCTGTCTCCTCCTCCTCTCTCTCACATTCATTATTATGTGTGTGGAGTACATGTATGGAGGCCAGGGAACAACTTGAGGGAGTTAGTTCTCTCCCTCTACCACATGGGTCCCAGGGATCAAACTCAGATCATAAAGCTTGGTGGCAGTGATTCACTGAGCCCTCTGGCAACCCCTCTGCCTTTTTGGAGACAGAGTCTTCTGTAGCCCAGGCTGGCTTTTAGCAGCTAAGAATATAGCCTAGGATGACCTTGAATTCCTGAACTTTCTGCCTTTATTTCCCAAGGGCTGGGATTATAGGTATGTACCACTACATTCAGCTTCGTTTTCTTTCCTTCTTTTGAGATAGGGTCTCAATGTGTAGCTCTAGCTGGTTTGGAACTTGCTACATAAGTAGCCTGGCCTCAAATGCACAGAACCCCCCCCCCCGCCTGTACCTCCAGAGTGCATGTGTTCCACCATTATTTTTCTTTTTAATGAGACTGTGGTACTGGTTGGCCTGGAATCTGTGAGCGTCCACCTCCTGGTTCTGAGATTCATTTTCATTCACAATATCTCAATGACTGAGTAGTTTCCTTTAGTGTTCTGGGAGAAAGCCAGCCCCACTTGCCTGTTGCCTTATAAGCATAATGAATTTTTAGTTCAGAAACCCGGTCTCATCTCTGCAGAATGGGAATGAATACATTGCTCACCTCAAGGACCAGTTACAAGAGATGAAGGCCAAAACCAACATGGAGAATCTTTATATGAAAAGAAACACTGAGCTGCAGATTTCCCAGACCCAGAAGAAATGTAACAGAGCAGAGGAACTCTTGCTGGAGGAGATTGAGGTAATCTGTGCTACACTAGGCTATCTGGGGATGGAGCTTGGTGACAGCATGTGCCAGGTTCTCAGTCCACCTTCCAGTGTCAACAAACAAAACAAAACACCCAGGTAGATGACTTGATGTCTGTGAGCTGTCACTTTAAAAAAAAGATTCATTTATCTTGGGTGGGACAGATGGATCAGCTGTTAAGTGTACACACACTTTTTAGCTGAGTGGTGGCGCACACTTTTACTTCCAGCACTTGGGAGGCAGAGGCAGGCAGATCTCTTTGAGTTCAAGGCCAGTCTAGTCTATGGAGTGAGTTCTAGGAGCTCCAGGGTCACACAGAGAAACCCTGTCTAGAAAAACAAATGAGAGTCCATGCATTTCTTTCAGAAGCCCTGCTCTCTGTCCCCAGCACCCATGTTGGGAGGTTTACAATGTCTACTCCAGCTCCATATTTTAGTATTATGTATAGGTGTGTGCATGTTAGTGCTCAGGTAGGCTAGAGGCATTGGACCCACTGACCTGGAATTATAGGTGGTTTTGGACCACCCAACCTGGGTGGTAGGAACAGCACTTAGGTCCTCTAGCAAGAGCAGTACACTCTTAACTGCCGAGTTCTCTTCTGCTTCAGCCAGTGAAAGAGGAGGAAGATGATTAAGGGTTTCCTTCATGACCAGTGCAGCTCTTGAGGTCAAACATACAAGATTACATGGGGCCTTAAATATTTGTGATTAGAGACTTTAGTGACTATGCCCCCTGCTGCTTTTTTAAAAATTTATTTATTATGTATAGTGTTCTGCCTGCATGTATGCCTGCACACCAGAAGAGGGCACCAGATCTCACTATAGATGTTTATGAGCCACCATGTGGTTGCCTGGTCCTCTGGAAGAGCAGCCAGAGCTCTTAACCTCTGAGCCATCTCTCCAGCCCTGCCCTGCTTCTTTATATGCCTTGGAGAAGGCTGCTGTGGAAGCCTACCTCCTAGGTGCTACTCTCGGACCACCCCCAACCCCTCTGTTTAGTTATGTTTTGTCATCACAGTCTTCCCTCCTCCTCCTTCAGGCTGGCCTCAAACTCATTTTGTAATGCAGGGCTGGCCTTAAATTGATCTGCCTGCCTCAGCCTCCAAAGTGCTGGGATTCCGGGTGTAGGCAGTCTTGAATTCTGTACTTCTCTGGGTTGAGAATCTTGTACACTTGAAGCATTGTTCTTAGATGACAGGGTTGTGATGGCGTTTTTTCCGGGGCCCTTGTGTGTGTGTGTGTGTGTCTCTAACGCGGTGTCAGCCTGTGGCTCTGCAGGGTTTGTGGAATACAAATGGCTAGATAGCTCTTTGGGGGAGCCCTGGCATTCCCGGGGTCCCTGTTGCAGGGGTTGACTGGGAACTTGGTGAGGAGAGAGCATGTGTTTGATGCATTACAGAAACTAAGGATGAAAACTGAAGAAGAGAACAGAGTTCACACGGAGATCGAAATGTTCCTTAAGAAAGAGCAGCAGGTGAGTCATCTGGATATTTGACTCCTCAATTAGAATCAAATTAGAGATGGCCTAGAGGTTAAGAGCACTGACTGCTCTTGCAGAGGACCCCAGTTCAGTTCCCACCATCTACGTGTCAGTTCACAGTTGCAACTCCAGGCCCAGGGGATTCGGTATCCTCTTCTAGCCTTCGGGGACATTGGGTGCACATATACATACAGACCAAACACCCATACACATAAGGTAAAGAGATCATTTTTTTTTTAAATTCCACTTTAGGCAGCGTTGGCACACACCTTTAATCCCAGCATGGGAATCACAGGCAGGCAGATCTCTGAGTTTGAGGCCAGCTTGGTCTACAAAGTGAGTTCCAAGACAGCAAGGGCTGTTACATAGAGGAAACCCTGTCTTGAAACTGCACCCCCCATACCCCCATCCCAACAAACAAATAAACAAACAAACAAACCAAAATCCTTCCTGGTCTCCATAAAACTAGGGTGGAAAGGGCTCCATAGTGAGACCCTGTCTTAAACAAAAAATTCCACTCATAAAGGTCCAAGGAAAGCAACGGTTTTGTATTTAAGGAGAGTGTCTCACTATGTAGTCTGGCTGGCCCAGAGTTCATTATGTAGACTAGGATTCAGTACCTCTGCTTCCCAAGTGCTGGAATTAGAGGCAGATGCCACCATATCTGGCTGCAACTTTAAAAAATCTTGTAATGGACTGAAGAGTTGGCTCAGTAGGTAAAACGCTTGCTGTGTAAGCATTAGGACACTTGTAACCCCAGCTCCAGGGTGATGGTGGAGATGGCACAGCCCCCGGGGCTGGCAGGCTGCCTGGCTATTCAGCTTGACTGACCACTGACTTTCATGATGGTGAGAGACCTTGTCTCAAAGCACAAGGTGGGGACCCAGAGAGAAGGCCCCATGGTCAAGAGTGCTTACTGCTCTTGCAGAGGCCTGGATGGCTCACAACTACCTGTAACTTAGTTCTGGGGAATCAGACACCTTCTTCCTGCCTCACAGGACCTTGCATGTACTCCGGACGTGCACACACTTGAGAAAATAAACAACTGTAAAAGAAGCTAAAACAACTACACTTAAGGTGGACTTCTGGTCTCTATACACACTTGTGGGTATGGGCACATACACGTTGATGCACACATTCACTCGTGAGTGTACCTAGACACATATGAACACACGCACACACTTGTATTCATGTACACAAACAAACAAACTGATAAAATACAAAGGAGAGTAAAGCTAAATAATAAATCACTATTAAAAATGTTCTTTGTGGTAGGTTTGGCTCTGCCACTCCAGATGCCTCAGCCTCCTGAGTGGTGGGATTATAGGAGTGTGCACAATAGCTGGCATAAATATCTTGTTTTCTCCTCCTCCCTCCCTTGATCCTTCCTTCCCTCTCTCCTCTTCCTTCTTCAATCAGATGGACAGTCAGTTGTATAAAATGGACTGTTCACTCACTGAGATTATCTTCTTCCCTTTTGACATGTTAAACACTATGGATTTGCTGTTGACTCCTTTAAAAACCTTACCTGGTCATAATGAACATGGCCAGCCAATGCTGTGGTTATCAGTTAGGTGTGTTGGTGAATGAATGCCACTGGGTGTCACACACAGCACTAGCAATGTTCTCCAGAGCCTCCAGGAGGCCATGGCATGTCCTGCGCCCTCTACTGACAATTCTTAGTATTTTGCTAGGTGGCCAAAGAAATATTTCTAGTGAGGCCAGGCAGGACAGAGAGGGCTTGGAGCCTAGAGGCAGCAAGCTGACAGCAAATGCAAACAGGGAGGTTGACTGTGTAGGTCACTGGTGTGTAAATTTTATTATGTTAAGGAATTTGTCAAAGTTGCGTTGTTCTTTTTTTTAAACAGTAACTACCCATTTGTTTATCAATTTAAATTTTTTTGAGACTGCATGGCATAACACAGCCCTGGCTATGGAACTCACTATGTAGATCAAGTTGGCCTCACACTCAAGAATTCAGTTGCCTCCTGAGTGCTGGGATTGATGGTGTGAGTCACCATGTCTGGCTGAGATGCATTTTTTCATCCATCAAAATGATGTATTTTTTCCTTTAATATGTTCATAAAGTAAAATACACATGTGCACTATATAAGTCTGTCTGTCTATCTGTCTGTCTACCGACCTACCTACCTACCTACCTACCTACCTATCTATCTATCTATCTATCTATCTATCTATCTATCTATCTATCTATCTAACATGTGTATGTGTATATGTATTTCTGCCACATGGAAGCCAGAAGAGGATATTAGATTCCCCTGGAGCTGGAGTTACAGGTGGTTGTGAACTACTCAAACTTAGCCCTCCACAAGACTAGGACAGGTTCCTAAACAACAACAACCACCACCACCCAGTAAAGCGTGACTCTTGGTGACAGTAAGCCACAGCCCGGAACTGAAGTTCCTCAGGAGGCAGTCAAGTCTAATGGGAGGCACACAGGCTCTGAACTTGGATTGCCAAGGTTCAGATTACAGTCTAGCCCTCAAGTTTCCTTGAATTTTCTAGACCTCTAGCTCTCTCAGCTAGTGGTTGTAAAACAGAAACAGAACAATCCCTGTACAGCATAATGTGGCATAATATGTACTGACATTTGCACAAAATTGATTTCAAGATAGGATATTGGGAAGGGGGAGGTAAATCAAAAGTTTTACTTTAATAAAAGCAACAGAATATATCCATCTTAGTAACTTCCTAAGACTGAATCTCATCTTTCTATCATATTGGAAAATTATGTTGGCTCAGAATCATACCTTAGAATCATGTCTATTTTCACTGAGAATCTTCAATATTCCCCTCCCCCAGGCAGGGTTTCTTATATGCAGGCTGGACTAGAACTTGCTATGTAGCCAGTGATGGCCTTGAACTCCTGATCCTCTTCTACTTTGGTTGCAGCTGTGGGCAATCATGTTTAGTTTTATGTGTACTGACTGTCAAACCTGGGGCTTTGTACATGCTAGACCAGCACCCCAACTGAGCGTATCCCCAGCTTACACACATTTCAGTCTTTTGACTAGTGTTTAGTGTTGTTAATAATAAGAGCTGATGTCATTGCTTATCTTTGAGAATTTCTACCTGCTCCTCTGCCTCCTCTCCCACGACACTGAAGCTCCTCTCCCTTGCTTTTACGTTGGCTTTGGTTATTGATTCATTTCTGAAGAGTTCAAGCATTTTTTTTTTGCTGGGTGTCAAACCCATGGCCATAGGTGCACGGCAAGAATTACCCTGAGCTGTGCCCCAATCCCTCCTCCTGTTTTTGTTGTCATCTCATGTATTTTTCTCATGTTATTAGTTGATAATTTCATAAAATGTATTTTGATCATATTTTCCTCTCCAACTCCTTTCAGATCTAACCCCCACTTCCCCCCCCCAAAAAAAAAACCAAAACTCATCAGGCACAATTTTTACTGCCCATATACTCTTGGATGTGTGGCATTCTAGTGAAATGTGGTAGCTACCAGCGGCCACGCCCTCAAAGATGGACTCTCTCTCCCAACAGCTATAATTTGCCATTAGCGTCTTAGCTGGAGTGGGAGTCCTTGCCCACCTCCACCCTCTATTCTGAGCTTTTTGGCCGGCTTGAGTTCATGCACAAGATGTTAGTTCATAGGCACCCCTCCTCCTATTTTAAAAACTGAGTGGCTTACACACAGAAAAGTATACAGATATGGAGTGTGTAGTTTGATGTAGCCACCAACCTGATAAAATGTCAGCACCCTCTCTCTCATGCCCTCACCAAATTTGTTTTGATTGGATCTCTGTAGGAAAATTTGCTTGTTCTTGATGTAACTGGCATCACGGTCCTTATATTTTATGTCTGGTAGGATCCATGTTTTAATGTTCTTTCCAAGTAGAAACTTGAGGAGAAGCTAGAGTTCTGGATGGAGAAATTTGATAAAGACACAGAAGCGAAACAGAATGAATTAAATGCTCTCAAGGCTGCCAAAGCCTCTGACCTATCACATCTTCAAGACCTTGCAAAGATGGTAAGGGGTGGTAGGGGGACCCTTGGAGAATGAGTGGACGCTAAGCTAGGGACTGGGAAAGACTTTGGCCAACAGTAGAGGTGTGCCTGTAAAACAATGGGATTCTCTGATGATGACAAGGGCAGATTTTTTTTTTTTTTTTTTTTTTTTTTTTTTTTTTTTTTTGAGACATACACTTGCTGTGTAGAGCAGACTGGCCTGGGCTTGTGGCAATCTTCCTGCCTATGTCCCTGGCACTCTGGGATTACTGGCATGCAGGGCTGGTTGGGCTATGTCAATTGTGCTCTGTGTGTACTTGTCCAGATCCGGGAGTATGAGCAAGTCATTATTGAGGACCGGTTGGAAAAGGAGAAGACCAGGAAGAAGATGGAGCAGGACGACCTGGAGCTGAAGAGCATCGTGAAGGTAGGATGCTGGGGTGGTTGGGGCGGGCATGGTGGATATAGACCATGGGCCCTCTGCAGCACATGGTAAGGTGTGTACACACAGTCACAGTGCAGGCAGGCAAAGAAAAGAGCAAACCCGGCTCCCTATGGATAGGAGGTGAGCAGTGGAAGCAAAGTTTCTTTTCAGCCATAAAATCTGAGGAAGGGACTCTGATATAGGCAGCATGCTTCCGAATGCCCTGTCTTCCTCCACACCCTGATGTAAACCAACCCTGGCTGTCTGCTGTCATCCAATACAAGTTGCTTAAAAGAAAAAAAAAAAAAAAACCAAAAATCTAAGAGGTAAAAGGGACAATGCAAAAAACCATGTTTAAAACTTTTAGCTTAGTATTTTTATTATTTATTATTTTTGAGACAGTGTCTTTCTCCACAGCCTTGACTCTTCTTCCTCGGCCTCTTGAGCATTGGGGATTATAGCTGTGAGCAATCAAGGCCTAGCTGAGATAGTAAAATATCTCAAAAGTTCTATGTGAAGTTGCAAATATTAATAATGACAACACCATCAGGTCCAGATTCTGGAAAATGTTTTTAAGATTCACTTTTATTTTTAATTATGTAAAGGTCTGTGTGTCTGTATGTGGGTATGTGTACTTGAGTGCAGGTACCTACAGAGGCCCAGAGGGGCATCAGGTTCCTTGGAGCTGGAGTTACAGATGTTTGTGAACTTCCAGATGTTGCGCGTATTGGGAAACTAACTCATGTTATCTGCAAGAGAACTACATGCTCTTAACTGCTGAGTCATCTCTTCAGCCGTTGGAAAAAATATGCTTAAAGCAAAAACTGTAATGCAAAGACAGCAGCTGGTTTGAAAAAAACAAAAACAAACAAAAACCACTATGTGGAAGAACATCCTTTCCTTCAGGGGCCCTGGGGGGAATGAATCTGGGATGTAGAGTAGGAAGCAAGTTCTGCCCATGTAACTCAGGCTGGCCGTGAACTCCACCGCTCAAGAGCTGGAATCACAGGTGCACCACCACAAAGCCGTGTTCTGTTCCATTTTGTGATCATGGGTGGGTATCACGCACAGGACCTCTCAGCATTTTATCACTAAGCCACAACCGCAAGTCCAAAATGAAAATTTTAAAGTACTTTCAGGGCCACGTATCCAAACTCATCTTTGATCTTCCTGTTAGGAAAATCTGGTGTATAATTAGAAATGTTGGTCAAACCTTCATGTCTTGTTTGTCAAGATTCAATTCACAGTGAAGAACTAAGCGGAGACTACTTTTGTTCTCACTAGTGGATTCATGTGCTCTCAGAAGGCAAGGCTAGTCTGATTTCATAGTCTAGATTGCTCAGAACAGTTTCATCACACTGACAAAGACATCCAAGGGGACTTTTAGATGCTCCCCAAAGACTGTGACACACCATCAACCACTGAGTCTTCTCAGCGGGTCCCTGAGTGCAGGTAACAGACATTCATTCCCTTTATCACCAATGGCTGTGAGGTCTTTTTTACCAAAGGGCAAACACGACACAGAAGTTGGAGCTCTAAGTCTGAAGGAAAACTGGGCCCTAGCACACTGCATTTTCACTCTAGGCCAGGGACAGCAGAGTAGCCATACTGACAGCAGCCCGGCACACTGCCGTATCTCAGAGATGTTCCTTAAACACAAGCGACTGTTGGTTCTCTCTTGTGAAGAAAGGTCACAGTGCTGTTGGGCACACTGAGATGAACTGTCTCCCTTCTCTTTTGTAGCTCCAGGCCTGGTGGCGAGGTACAGTGGTCCGGAAGGAAATTGGAAGTTTCAAAATGCCCAAGAAAGACAAAGATGACAGTAAAGATTCCAAAGGAAAGGAGAAGGAAAAACGGAGAGGCAAGAAGTGACAAGTACCCGTTGTTCTTTCCTCCGGTTTCAAGAGACACAAATGATGCTATCACAACACTCACCTGTGGTTTGTCATCCTTGATGCCTAGGGAGTTCACTAGGTCTGTTACCCTAGTTTTCAGATCCCAAATGGGGGCTGTAGGGCCTCTTCACCAGAGTGTGGACTTGGGGGAAGAAGTGATGAGTAGCTTCTTTCTCATTAGAAAACAGTTCATTGGCTTATAGTGATGCATTAAAAACTCCTGTAATATTTCTGATTCTGATTTTATACCATATGATTAAAGTTAAAAACTGCTAGAAGCAAAACTGAAATGTTCAGTGAGAATTCCAAGGGTATCAGGCAGCATGACATGTATGCACACAGCAGTTAGTAAACTTTGATTCTTGCCTGTCTCACACGGTCACCATCTGTCTGGGGTTGGTGATCCTGGGGGTAGCACCTAATAGACCTCTTACATAAGCTGCTTCGGCAACTTTTCTGGGGATAGATAGGTATGAAGTAGCCAAAACGAGAGAGGTGGAGTGTGGATAGTCTTCAAGTGGTAAAGATGGGTTCTAGAAGGCTAGTGCAGAGATGTTTTGCCAAGTGAGACCCAACTATGTCCACCACCTGGAATTAACACTTAAAGAAACACGATGGACAGAAACGGGCCTGTGTGGCACACAACAAAGCTGGCTATTTGCAGTTCTTCCTTAAAACCACAAGTCCACCGCCTCATTCTTGCTTTGACTAGTCAACAAGGAATGTCTTGGAATGCTAGAGCTTTCAGGACAGCGCAGCCCGTTCGTGTGTCTTGTCTCCACCCTGCTCCTCTTCTTTCTCTGTGTGTGTGTGTGTGCTTGTATGCTGGTACACATGCAGAGTTAACTCTGTGGACTCCGTTCTCCCCAACTTTTTGTGGGTTCTCAGGCTAATTCAGGTTGCCAGGCTCATCTCAGAACCTGCAGGATAGACCAGGCTTGCCTTCAATTCAAAGATATGCCTGCCTCTGCCGTCCTGTGTGCTGGGATTAAAGATGCACACTACCATGCCTACCTTGTTTCTTGAAAACAAGTTTCACTGGGCGGCACTTGGGAGGCAGAGGCAGGCGGATCTGTGCATTTGAGGCCAGCCTGATCTACAAAGCTATAAGGAGAAATCCTGTCTGGAAAAAAAAAAATCAAACTATTTAGCATGTACATACAAACATGTATGCATGTACATGCCACAACTCAGGTGTGGGGATGAGAGGAGGGCAGCTTTCAAAAACTGTTTCCTTCTCCTGTGTCTCTTTTGGGTCCTGGGATTAAACTCAAGTCATTGGGTTTGGCAGCAAGCCCCTTTCCCTGCTGAGCCATTTCACTGGTCCTCAACTGGTTATTTCTGAGAGGAAAGTTACCTTAATATATCTTATGTATTTCATGAATTAAGACTTCATGTAGCCCAAGTTGGTTTCAAACTCATTATGTAGTAGGCTGGCCTTAAACCTCCTGCTCTGTCTCGTAAGTGCTAGGATTATAGATAGGAGTGAGTGACCATACTGGTTTGAGTTCATGCATGCCAGTAGGCACACTACCAACTGCAGTACAGCCCTAGTCTGAATTGAGCCTAAACCTTGCTGTGATCGCGGGCCACCTCCCCACTCCTTAAGAAGTGTTAACCTCAAAGGCTGTTTTAACAAGATTTATCCCTTCATCGAGCCAGATAGACAGATGCTCTTTCTTGATTTGTCTTTGCTACAGAGACCAAGTTTTAGACTTGAACATTTGCAAGTGTTTATTACATGCTACTGAAGTAATGGCTTTTATTTTAATGTTCACATATAATATGGCATACAGGCAACTTAAAATAACATACACAGTATTGACATATTTATACTTAGAACTTACACAATATATTTACAGACATACAAATATAGGACAATGTTTACAAAACCTTTTACTAATTACATGTAACATTTCAGAAGTCAAATCTGCTGTAACCACCTCACTGCAATGTGTATATAAAAGGCTTCTAAACAACCAAGTTTTCCTTCATTTCTACAACCATCTAAGTACTTAGTTCTTCAAACTCATCAGCATAGCACATTATTAGTCACTGCTGACTAGAGGAAACCAGATTATAGGCTCCCTGATTAGCTGCAAGGGTGTATTTACATAGTGGCTGGGTTGGAAACCACCCACTGATCTGCTTTTTCAGTCTGTTCTAGCCAAATGCAAGGTTCCTCCACTGCATCCCTCAGACCTGCTCATTACAGGAGGGTCTTGGTTGGAGTGCTAGGCAGAGACACCTCTGCAAGCCTGCAGACCGCTGACATGCCATCTCTGTAGGTGGTGGGTCAGGGCTTTCCAGCCACCAGCACTGGTAAGGTAGCCATTTCCGGTCAAGGGACGACGACAAGACTAACTTTATCTTACAATGGGGTCTCTAGCAAGGTTAAATACAAAATGGATTGTTCTTTCCAATTAGAAACATATGTATGAAGCCATAAAAGGCCAATGGAAACCTGATTTGTTGTTATATGCGGACTCAGAAGAACTGTGATATCTGCAGCCAAACTGTGCAAATGTTTCCTGATGATTAAATTTGAATTAGCTTGATAAGTACATTAAGGTCTTACATGAAAAACTGAAACGTTAAAATGTCCTCTTTTTTTCTGAGGTAGTGTCTCACTGTGTAGCCCTGGAACTCACGGTGTAGACGAGATCTGCCTCCCCTGACCCTCAAAAGCTGGGATTAAAGGCGTATGCTGTCATGCTCTGCAACGGCAGTGTAACTCGTAGGAACTCCTGTAGGTATTCCAAGTGTTGCAGTATGTCATGTCTTCTGGACTCATTTTCTATACAACAGTAAAATCTAGAATTTAGAAATTATGCTGTGGTTTAATGATAACTAGAAGTTGTAGCTACAGCCCAGCAGCACAGCTGGTCGTAAACAATCCATGTCGCTTCTGTTGTGCGAGGATGCTGAAGAGCTGGGCAGGAGCAGGTGCTCTAGGTTATACTTACTCACTTTCTCTTGAGGCAAGGGCTTGTGGTATAGCCCAGGCTGGCCTGAAATTCATGTTCCTCCAGCCTGAGTTATAAGCACGTGCCGTCATGCCTGGCTGTTGTTACATGTTTTTAAACTTGGATAAAGTGGCAATGTTCTAATAAACACTTCTCTGCACAAACAAGGAGAAATTATTTTGACCACTCAAAATGATTTTGTTCAAAGTCACTTTTAAAGGAAGAATATTTTTGTAAAAGTATTTTTACATGTATGATTGTTTTATCTTCTTGTATGTATGTGCACCATGTACATGCCTGGTACTTGAGGAAGTCATTGGAGGGCATCAGTTATGAAGTGCTTTGTGGGTACTGGGAATTGAACCCTGACCCTTTGCAAGAGCAGCCAGTGCTCTCAACTGCTGGGCCAGTTCTTCAGCCACAATCTAAAGCAGCCCAGGTGGGCTGAAGCTGCCTGGCATCCTGCAAAATCCTGGCCATCCAACTTTCACTTTCAGAATGTCTGGAGTTACAGGCTCGTGTGCCTCCCTGCACCTTATTTTAGGTGGTGCCGGGGATAGAACCATGGTCCAGTATCAAAGTTATTACTTTTAGACACCACACAGGGTAAATACTGTTCTCAAATGCAAGCCTTGGGAAGAAAAACCATAAAAGTTAACGATTACAGGGGAAAACCCTACAAAACAGCTTTATGTAATTACTCTTTTGTCACAATGAACACCAAAGACACAACTAACAGCTAAAAAGTGTGCAAAATCTAGGGGAAGAAAAAGCTTTATGGTTAAATTTAAACACAGATGCCTACTTTGTGCGGGAACCCTAGGTCCTTTTGTTCTCTGCTCACAGCTATGCAGTAAAGGCACAGGCAGGTGGATGGGGGGGGGGGGCTAGATGAGAGACACCAAGTTGCTTTGCTCTGAGTGCTTTCCTGGAGCTATGGAAACTGGCTGTTACCTGCAAGGACTGTAAGAAGTGTGGCTCTCCTTCAGGTCTCTTGGCATTGTGTTCAGGGTCTCGTGAGCAGGATGCTGTTAGTGCAGTTGCCCTGCCTAGTTCAGGTGTCCTGGGATCGGCATGCAGGGCTCACTGAGGCAAATGCAAATACTGTTGAGTAGTGCACGTTATACCTTACGGTTTAGAACTGTGGTATCATGTGTCTGTGTTTAGGAAATAGCAGGGTGATGCGCAGAACCACCCTCTAGAAAAAGATGGGGTGGTAGTGGGCAGGGCTGGGGAGAGGCCTGGACATTGGTTTTAAATACCCGTTATACTGTGCAATATTGAGGGCTTCTCTATTATTTTTGTTTTCTTTGACAGAATTGTCCAAGTCATCACAATATAGCCTTTGATTTAAATGCAGTAGGGGTGGTACCCTCAAACCACAAAACTATGTGTCTTGGAACAGTGGTCTCTACTGCCTAAGAACAACTACAATGTCTGCCGAAAATGCAGGTTCCAAGGCCACAGACAAAACCTTTGATGCAAATCTGGATTTCACAAATGCTCCAGGAGAATGAAGCCCAACTGTGGAAACCACTGAGCCGTAGATACCAGGAACTGGCAAAGATAATAGCATGTCTGTCTCCCGAGAGCTAAACAGATGGCTTTGATACTGGCTCTGGCATGAAAAATGAGTCTGCTCCCTAAGAAGAGAGCACAGCCAGCTTAGGCTTCCAATGTTGACTCCTCGGTAACGAAAGTTCCACTAAACTGTGTCTTCATTAGAAACAAAAAATAGTGGTAATGGGTTTAACCTCCCCTAAAATGGAGAAATGAAGCAAACATTCCTGGCAGGAATCATGAAGACAGCACTTCTGGGAACGCACAGGGCTCTGTCTGAACAGGTGACGCCAGCAATTGCATCCTCCCGCTCCTTGTTTTGGCTGTGCCAACACCCAGGGCCCTGGGAGTCCTCAGACAGCAGAGAGCTGTGGTGGCTGCTGCTGCTGCTGCTGCTGCTGCTGCTGCTTGGGCGGGGCAAGTTCCAGGAGGGCCTGGACAGTCACCGCAACCTGGCTCAACCCTTTCTCTTCTAAAATGTGCAGAGGCAAACATAATTGCTCCTGAAAGGGGACAATGTAACATAAAACAAACAGAAATCAGGATGAACATCACAGAACTGAAAGGAACTTCCACCTCCCACCCCATAATAATCAAGTGAGGTACAGAAAGTTCCTGGTAAACCCACCCTGCTAAAGGAGGCAGACGCAGATGGTGTCTCACACTCAGGGCCACTTTATTAACACAGTTAAAGGTTCATACAGAACATCTGGAAAAGCACAAGACTGAACAGGTGACACACAGTTACATAGCAGGAGGAACAGAGACCGTGCAAGAAGTGACACTATCTCTGACAAAAGATCAGGGCAGGCTTACAGAGCACACAAACACGGAAAAACAGCCCAAGTTACAGCATGGCTCCAGTGAGAACACAGCATTTACAGAGGATACTCTGGGAAGGAACTCAAACAGCAGCGACACATCATAGTTTTGTGGTGACTTTAACCGTAGGAAAGGGAGGAGGCTCAGGACCTGCACCAAAGCTCTATGCTCTAAGCCACGGCCCTCAACGTTAAATGGACTTGAGAAACATTGCTCTACTTGGGTAATTCATGGAAGGGTAAACCTAAATCAGTTAAAAATCAGATTTTAAAAGGTGTGTTTTAGCTGGGTGTGTTTGATCCAAGGACATAGGAGGCAGAGTCAGGCAGGTCTCTGTGAGTTCAAGGCCAGCCAGTGAGATCCTTAAAAACTGTTTTTGAAAGCCAAGTGATGATGAATGCCTTTAATCCCAGCACTGGGGAGGCAGAGGCAGGTGGATCTCTGTGAGTCTGAGGCCAGCCTGCTCTACAGATTCAGTTCCCAGGACAGCCGGGGATACACTGAGAAACCCTGTTTTGAAAAGCCAAAACAATAACAACAAAAATACCCCCACCAAATCAAACAAACAAAAAACAACAAAAAGATGAAATCCGTGGTGTGTTTTGCTCTGGGTGGGGCATTTTCTCCAGGGCCAGTTCCCTGTTGCCTGCTCAGCAGTACACAGGCCCAAGCCAAGAGCAAGTGGCTAGATACACAGTAGTCTAGACACCATGTGTAAATCAACTTTGCAGATGTCTCCTAGGAACCCACCACTGCTGGTCTAGACCACACAGCACCCTCTGTGGTGGTTTTGTTTGTTTTTATTTTAAAGACAATGTCTTACTATGTAGCCTAGTCTCCTAAATGCTGGGATTACAGCATTACAGTCTTACCGCACCTGGCTTTAAGCCTGACCCTGTATGTGTGTATAAAAGGACAAAACTCTACAGAACTCAGACAATAAAAGTGAGACAAACCCACACCAGCACACCTTGGAAGGAAGGCACTGTTGTAGAGCACAGGGTCTGTCACTGCATCAACATTAGTAGGGAACAGTAAAGAACAACCCACTTTAGATAGAAGTACATGAGGTAAGCAGGTGCCCAGGTTGGCTACCACAGGGTATTATGTTTCTGGCAGTCTCCCTTGAGCTGCTGTCCAGTTTTGGTCCTAGATTTTGGAGACACCGTTTGTGAGAGCTACTACCTGAATGCAGCGATGTCGTTCTTGGCCCCAGGTTCAGAAACTGATCTACTAAGCATTCCAATACGGAATGTAGCCTCACTGGACCTGCAGTTCCGATACAATCTCCCCAACAGTCTACAAAATACAAGTTCCCCTATAAAAATGGCTAGAACATGGTAGAGATGATATGAATTTCAAATGTCACATCCTAACAGGACTCCAGTAGTGGATCTGTCACAGGCAGCACACATCGTAAGCATGGCCATATCTCTGATGCAGACTCTGATCATCTGCTCACTGTCCATGGTCTTAAATGGGCACATTGGCTCAGAACAGCAATCTGGGGAACCTCCAGTATCTTTAAACTAAAAATTCAGACAAACTAAAGTTTAAATGCCCCATGCCTTCTAAATGTCCAAATACTGTTAATATTAAGGGCTTGTTAGGACTTGAGGGCAGAGGACTAAGTAACAGGGTACTCCAAATTAGAAAGGGTACCAGTAATTTTATGGTGAGCAGCTGTTGAGAGGGCTCAGACATTCTTTACTTCAAAAGTGAAGTTGTCACAAAATATACAAAGACAGGCAGAGTTCTCTGTGGCTCAGGACTGCATTAATAGAAACACTTCAACCATCTCCCACCCCCAATATGAGAAACAAGGCCACACAGGGCAGGAGGGAAGCAAATGACCAGGGGCAGAATGCTGATCTCTCTGTTAGCCATCGTTAGCGCCTACTGTGCAATGTACTGCTGTCTGGACATACAAGAAACAATGCACCTACTCAAGTTAGCACTGTCAGTAATTCTGTATGAGAAACAAACCTTCACCAAGCACAGGAAGGAGGTGGAAGGCACCGGAAGCACGGTCAGCTAGAGGAAAAGACCCGGTAATAAAGCATACAGAGAGTTAACATTAATGCACAGTAAAATGCCACAAAACCCAGAAGCTGGACAGATAAAGAGACAAAGTTGGATTCTTCTGCATGTGCCCCAAGAGAAAGCAGCGTTTCAACAGTTCTTTTAACGCTGAGGTTTAGCTGAAGGATGTCGGAAGGGGAACACAGATTGTCCTGTCCAAATGTGAGCAGGAAAGGAAAACAGAAAAACACCGTCAGTGTAGCAGAAGGCAGATGAGTACAGAACTCAGTAAATCATGTCAGCCACGGTCAGACACACACCTTGTGGCCTTTTATCATAAGTACGAAATGCTGAAAAACAAAACTGTGGGCTCATCTATGTACACAGATGATTTCTCTACTGAGTAGCAGAATAAAGCTTGCTTGTTGGTGGCTAGCCATGAGCATTAAGGGAACAATGGACAGAGCTGGCTTGTGGTTCAGGGTGTGTGGCCTGAGAGTTGGGGAGGTGGGTAGGAGGTGTCCTCATCTCAATTCCCATTCTTCCTTATTATTGAGGGAAGAGAAGGCACAAAGTGAGGATGCTGACTGGAGAGGGGTAATCACCAAGCAGGTAAACCACAGAGACTCCAAGCCTGAGCAAGCCTTGTAATGAGAAGGTTTACTACGGAGGAGCCCCGTTTACTGACTTAACCATCAGATGAAGTCCACCACCATCCCTAGATCAGGTTCACAACTACATACACAGAAATGGAGAAAGCATCTAAAGTCACCATTAGTACCATTATCAGTGGACTCAACCTGGAAATACTCTTCAACACATACAATAATTCTAGGATATAAGATAATAGAAGCATAATAAAAGTGAACATGCATACATGTCTTTATCCAGAGGCTTCTTAGTTTCCTTACTTTCAGTGATCCCTTCATATTTTGAGGGTGAGCTGGGATGGGCCCTAGGAAAGGCCTCTACTATTGCTACATCCCCAGCCCATTCACATCATAATTTGACTCATTTTTGTCTATCATTTGTCTTTCATTTTATTTTTGTCTGAAACAAGGTCTTATGTTACCCAGCCTTGTCACAAACTCACTATATAGCTGAAGATGACCTTCAACTCCATATCCTACTGCCTCCATTTTCCAGATGGAGTGATTATAAGCATGCTTCACCATGCTGGACTCATAGTTCATCCTGCACAACACTTTTTAGTTATACTGAGAAGTAACGACTTTTACACTTATTTTCTACCTAGGCACTGAGCTACTATGTTCCCTGTTTTACAGTCTAGTAAGGGCCAGAAGGGGGTAAGAACAAAGCAAGACAGACTGCTAGGTTAATGCTACTAATTTGTGAATTTGTTTGTTATCCTTTATTCTGTCCAGAAAAATGACTAATTTTCAACAGAAATAGCAGCAAAACTAGAACTCATCTAAAACTGGTAGAGAAGTGGGTAGCAGGCACAAGGCGAGAAGGAAGAGGTGGTTTATGTGGGTGTCCACTTCCTCTTTCTGGAAGAGGAGCTGGGGGTGTGTTGTGAAGGTATAGAACCCACGCTAACCACCCTGGAAAAAAATCAGTTTTAAACTGTACCTTTTCTGTCTCTGTACCTGCCTTTAAATAGCACAGCTCAGGTAGAAGGAGTGGCTGAGCTGTAACAAAACTTGGAAGCTCTGCTTGGAAAATGCTGACCTAAACACATGCTTAACGCACAGTGTTTTTCTACTTTGCTGACCAAAGTAGACAGGGACATTCTAAAAGAGCTCCAGGTTCCGGCCTTTGCAGCTGAAATAAGGTGGCTCTGTAGAGCCTGGCAGGCAGCTCTGATGTCTAGAAATGGTGCCGAGGAGGATCCTCATGAGTCGGGCGTGGACAGAACCAGCACACTACTGCTTCTTGTGCTTCCCATTCTGTGTGCCAGTGCAAGGCACACGCGGTGTAGTACATATGGTGTGCAACTTGAGCAGGTAGCAGCCATGCTGACATAAGACAGGAATACCTGAATGCTAACGTGCACATATGGACTGACAATATGACTTTCACTGTGGAGAAAATACATGCCAGTTTCTTAGAAAACGTAGTAAATGGTAAAATGGTTTCATAACGTTTTGTAAGTTAATGATATAAAAAGAAATTCTAGTTTTGAGTTTTTCCATAAGATAAAAATAACTATTAGAGAAGTTTAGAAAAGGCTGGGTGGTGGTGGCACAGGCCCTTACTCCCACATTTGGGAGGCAGAGGCAGGCAGATCTCTGAGTTGGAAGCCAGGCTGGTCTACTAAGTGAGTTTTAGGACAGTCTCCAAAGCAATATAGAAAAACCCTGTCTTGAAAAACCAAGATGGAAAAGGGGTGAAAATCAAACCCATCCACAACACATCAGAACACACCAGTATGATCTACCTGGTAAGGCTAAGTAAGGGGCAGTAGAATTCATGCTGGCTGTGAAGACACAGGTGGGAACGGCCTTTCTTTTCTACTCTGCAGTATGTGAAGCTACACGTAAAGGGTGCTCAGTGCATACATGACACTGTGGCCTCCTGGCTCTTCTTGCTCAGTTAGAACAGGATGGTGTACTGGGTGAAAAGCATCACTGGGAAGCTATGGGGGCTTAACTTGGAGCAAAGCTGATGTTTCTGACAGGCCCAGGAGCCAATCCTGAGTTTCTAACAGTTAATCAAGCAGCTGACAGAAGAGGCTGGTGTTTTTGTCTCTGTAGACTAGACAAAACTAAGGCTTAAGAGACTGGAGGGTGTGGCTCAGTGGCAGAGCATGCAGGAGGCCACAGCTTCCATCTTCATCAAGAAAGAAAAGAGAAACTGCCAACCACACCTCACCAAGCTGCTAATTTCTTTACACTGTTGCTAAGCATTGTGGTGAGCACCACAGACTCAGCACTGGAGGCTGAGGTGGGAGGGAAACTCTAAGACCAACCTGAGCATAACACTATGTCAAAAGTCTATGTTCACATCTTCCAAAACTCCATGCACCCTCAACAGTAAAGCAGTTTTTAACTGAGCACCAAAAGGGTCACTGAATGAACAGTGTAAACATTTCTTTTCTTATTAAATCTATAAAGTTTAATTCTAGTACTATCAATGGCAAGAAATACAACAGACCAGAGATTCTCAACTTTGCTAATGTTGTGACCCTTTAATACAGCTCCTTATATGCTCTGGTGACCCCCAACTATAAAATTATTTTCACTGCTACTTCATGACTATAATTATGAATTGTAATGTAGTATCAGTGTTTCCATGGTCTGTGAAAGGATTGTTTGATCCCCGGGGGGGGGTCTGGACCCACTGCCATAGAGGCAGGGCACGTGCTTATAAGTAGTCTCCACTGTGCTAACTTCCAAAGGGTTGCAGCCTCGTGGAAAGACAGGAGGAGGCAGAATTGCACTTCAATTTAGCCAATGGGACTGCATTTGGATTTCTCAGTTTGTACAGCTATACTATTTGCGTATTTGATGTGGACATCTGGGAAACTGGGGTGAAGTATACATAAGAACTCTGCTATTTTTGTAACATTTTGTGAAGTCTAAAATTATTTAATTAACACATATATTTAAAATGTATTAAAAGCAAGTATTAAAAAACTGAAGCCAACAAAAGAATTCCCAATCTGAATGGTATGTGTGAAAACATTCTGTTATATGTAGCTGTATATAGGTCAAAAGACCTAGTGGGGATGTTTAAGAAAACAGAACCATTATTTTTCATTTATTAGTTATAACACACTGTTTAAATCAACACTTAGCAGTCTTTTTAAAGATCCTTGGAAATGAGGGAAACATCAAAGAATATTGCTGGAGGGAATATTGAGAGAGCCTTGTAATTACACATCATGTTAGTAGTGATCAGCTTAGTTCAGTTAGACCCAAGAAGAATAATTACACACACACACACACACACACACACACACACACACACGTTACCTGAGGTACACCGATTTTTCTGCAAGCATCCAGGAAGTTCTCCACATTCCGCCTACATTTTGCCATTGTTAATTTAGGCTGCAGTGAGACAAGGAGTGGAGAAACTATGTTATCAACAAAGGTCAAAAAAGCATTCAGCTATAAACTGCTCTTGCTGGTTGTTATATACTTACTGCTGTGCACACTGGGGCTTAGCAGACTTTTCCTTAGGAGATTGGGCAGCGAATGCTAATCTCCAGAGCCTCAGAACCGTTGCCACTACTCAAGTCTGCTAGGGGCATGAAAGCAGCC
This sequence comes from Phodopus roborovskii, assembly GCF_943737965.1. Taxonomy (NCBI): domain Eukaryota; kingdom Metazoa; phylum Chordata; class Mammalia; order Rodentia; family Cricetidae; genus Phodopus; species Phodopus roborovskii. Next base: position 18,214,118 of record NW_026126469.1, on the reverse strand, counting down.
ATAGGGTCGACTAAACTAGTGTGGCTGCATTCAATAAATACTACTTATAGACATAGGTGCTAGCCTCTAAGGGTAGTCTGCCACCTTCCAATAGCTACATTTTGCTTTGGTTTAGTAAGGTAAGTGCTAAGAAGGTATTTTTTCATCTTGAAACAAAATAAAAGAAAATTAGAGAGAACATGAAAGAGAATGTATCACTGAGTGGTTCACTGTTCAAGCATGGCCACAATTAACAATTAACGTTCGTTTCTTTTGATTTATTGTTTGTTTATTTATTTATTTATTTGGTTTTTCCAAGACAGGGTTTCCCTATGTACCTGTGGAGCCTGTTCTGGAACTAGCTCTTATAGCCAGGCTGGTCTTGAACTCCCAAGGCCTGGGATTAAAGCCATATGCCACTTATACCCATCAGTTTATTACTTTTTGAGGCAGTGTCTCACTACATAGCTCTGGCTGGCTTAGTACTTACTCTGTGGACCAGGCTGGCCTCAAACTCACAGAGATTCACCTGCCTCTGCCTCTGGAGTGCTGGAATTAAAGGCATGTGCCACCACCACCCACTGCCTGGTTCTATTTTAAAATATTAATTTTCCAGGTATAAGTGTTCCGTCTGCATGTATATCCATCCGTACATCATGTGCATGCTATGCCTAGAGAATCCAGAGGAAGACACTGGGTCCTTGGGAAATGGAGTTATGGACAGGTGTGAGCCACCATGTGACTGCTGGGAATTGAACTTAGTCCTCTGCAAGAACAGCCAGTGCTCTTAACCCCAGCCCTATCTTTTACATTTAACCTCATTAGACACTTTGGAAATTAAAAAAGTCTTAATGGCCGGGTGGTGGTGGCAAATGCCTTTAATCCCAGCACTTGGGAGGCAGAGGCAAGCGGATCTCTGTGAGTTTGAGGCCAGCTTGTCTACAAAATGAGTACCAGGACAGCCAGAGCTACACAGAGAAACCCTATCTTGAAAAACAAACAAACAACAAATGAACAGAAAGTCTTAATGATGGCTACAAAGCTACTTTAAAGGAGAATGATTAATGCAGAAAATTCCCTTAATTACTAACCAGTGAGCTTACTTTTCTGTAAAGATTTGTAAAGACTAAAAATAAAGAGGCATCCTATATCCTCTTAAAGTTTTGTTTCTTACCTACTTAGTTATCATGGAACACAATGTAAGAAAAATAGAAATTTCATATTCTAAAATGATGTTCAAGTATTGGGTATGGAAGACAGATGTTTGTAGGGACTATGTAGTTTTGTTTTTGATTTTTCGAGACAGGGTTTCTCTGTGCTTTCTACTGCCGTCAGCCACACCATGACCACATGTGTCTTGGGGAGAAAAGGGTCTAGTCCATTTTACACTTTATAAGCCATCAGGAGAAACCAAGCAGGAACTCAAGAAGGATGGGAACCTAGAATCAGGGCTACAGCAGAGACCATGGAAGAATTATGTTTAATTGGCTTGCTTTCTGCCCAAGGTTTGCTCGCCTTGCTCTCTTATACAACCTAGGACCACCTACCCACGGGTAGGACTGTCCCTAACAGGCTGGGACCTTACATCCATCATTAATCAAGAGAATGGAACACAGACTTGTTTACAGGCCAATCTGGTAGAGGTGTTTTCTCAGCTGAGGTTCCTCTTCCCAGACGACACTGGCTTGTGTCAAGTTGACAGGAAGCTGTAAACCAGTACAGCTCCCTTTCCTGCCAGTGCCAAATTCTTAACTCAAAAAAAAAAAAAAAGTGGGAGAAAGATGGAACATAAACGCTAGGATCATGATCTCCTGACAGATGAGAACAGAAACCAAGGCCTGGGCTTCTCCACCTGCTACTTCACACTGGCACCGCCTCTGCTGCTGCTGCTGCTTGTGCCAGGAAAAATAAGGGAGATGTGCGGTCTCTTCAGCTCCAGAGGAAGGTAAGGTGAACTGAGGGGAAGCAGCTAGGAGAAGCTCCTGAGCAAAGGACCCAGTTTTCACAATTCTGCAAAGAAAGAGCATGCAGAGCCAGTGCGGTTGGGCATGCCTCAAACTCCAGAATGTAGATGGTTCAGGCAGGGAGTTCAAAGCCAGCATTGGCTGAATGAGAAAAAATAGCTGGGTAGAGTGACATAGGTGGGTTTCTGTGAGTTTGTAGCCAGACTGGTCTACATGGTTTTGTGTTTGCCCAGGACTACATAGTGAGAACATGTCTCAGAAAACCAAAACTCCCAAATCCAACAGGACCAACTGCCTCACTCTGGTGTACCTGTCTAGGCTAGAAATTCTCTCCACATGCCACCTTCTTTCTCTCTGCCTCACAGAGCAAGAATCAAAGGCAAGAACTATTAGCATTTCTTCCTATGAAGTGGTCAAGACTGGTCAAGACCTGGTCTGAGTTCAGCAGAGGAGATAAGCAAGAGAAGCAGCCATGAGCACTCTGTTTCACAAAAGAGGGAAACCTGTTTCTGAAATATTAATATTTACGGAAGAATAGCCATAACCTTGCTATAAGAAGGAAAAAAAAAAATCATGTTTCTGTGCAAAAGCAAGGGTAAAACAGTTAATGCTGCTAATTAAAAACTGGTTCAAATGCAATTTCCTATAGCTCATATGAAAATGAAGGACCGAGGGAAGGGGACATGGGGTAAGGTGAGAAGGGGAGAGAGTGAGCACTCAGTACACACTGCTATCACATGAGGACTACTAGTAGCACCTTACTTGGAAGAACACCTGCTGTCTGAGAAGGTCACATCCATCAGTGGGATGCAGGATGCAGCCTCTCCATCACTTACTCTAGACTGCGGGAATCAGTTTCATCTAAAGCAGTAAATCTTACAGGAAGCCACTATCTCCAAAAGTTTTCCCAGAACTGCCAATGGCATGACATGATTTTTGGCAGCAAAGTCTAGCCTCTTTTATTTGTATAATGTAGAGCCTATACTGAATATGAGATTTGAACTGAAAAGAGCAAAAGATATATAATTCTGTGTATTTAAAATGATTCAAACACTTTTTCAGGCATTGGAAACTTTATTTTTAAGGCAGGGTATCATGTAGCACAGCTGGCTTTAAACTTGCTGTATAGGCCAGGGTAGTCTTGAGTACCTGATCCTCCTGCCTCAAACTCCTGAGTGCTTGAATTACAGGCATGACCCACCATGTCCAGCTTAAAACTTTTAATGAAACATTTGTTATAGTGTGTGTGCACACAGTGTGTGGGGCACGTGTGCCACAGGGAGGTCAGAGAACAACTCTGCAGAGTGGGCTCTAAGATCCAGCTCTGGTGGTCAGTCTCGTGTGACAGGCTCTACCTGCTGAGCCATGTCACCAGCTCAAAACTCAGTATTTGTTTGTTTTTGGTTTTGAGATGGATCTCACTATGCAGCCCTGGCTGGTCTGAACTGACGAGGCTGGCCTTGAACTCACAGCGATCTACCTGCCTCTGCCTCCCAAGTGCTAGGATTAAAGGTGTGAGCTACCACAGTTGGCTCAAAAACTGTATTTTAAAAATTTGCTTTCATTGAAAATTTCATTTAAAGTATTGGGCCAGAATGATGGGTTTGGTTCACAGTACCCATATGACAGCTCACAGACACTGTTAACTTTAGTTCCAGGGAATCTAATGCCCCCTTTTTTTTTTTTTTTTTTTGGCTTAGATGGACTCCTGCACACATGTGATACACATAAACTATTTTAAGCATATGTGTACATGTGCACAAACATAGATTTTAAAAACATTTATTTTTCCCTTTTCAAGACAGGGGGTTTCTTTATGTATCCCTGGCTATCCTGGAACTCACTTTGTAGACCAGGCTGGCCTCAAAATCACGAAGATCTTCCTGCCTCTGCCTCCAGGGTGCTAGGATTAAAGGGTGCACCACTTCTACCTGGTTATCAACATTTTTTTCTTAAAGTATAAGGAAACCCTCTTAAATTATACCTAAAGCATTAATAAGCATGTATGGCAAAAACAAACTCATTTTAAGAAGGTGATATTAAGGGCTGGAGAGATGGCTCATAAGGTAAGAGTGAATATCACTTTCCCAGAGGACCAGAGTTCAACCACCCACACAGCAGCTCACAACCATCTGTAAGTCTAGCTCCATGGGATCTGACACCCCCTTCTAGACTCTGCCAGAAGAGCAGTCATATATACAGACCCATATTCAGATATACACATATATGTAATTAAAAAAATAATCCTAGGAAAGGGAGGATGGCTAAAAATGTAAAAGATAATGTCCATAGGTCCTGATACAAATTTCTAAGAGGTAGTGTATTCCCCAAGTTAGCAAGGTATGCAACTGTTTTGAGCATATAGTCTAATTCCTCTACTTAGAACCACTGTCATCTATACCCACACATTCACCCTGTGGGTGATCTACTTTCAACAACTGAACAACTCTATTATTTAAGTTGCTAGCTGGCCAATTCCTTCTTATACTTCAGAATTGGATTAGTTCAACTTTTCCTCTAGAAGGTTTCTCTGAATTCTCTAGGCAGAGTTAACCAGTCTCCTTTTAGTATCCTCACAGCACACTTCTTACACACCTCTTACAATTGTCAATACATGCTGTGAGAACAAAAAGGTGAAGACTGGGCTCTTTGTATCTGCATTGCTAGTTTCTAGCACAATGACACCACTGAACTGAAAAGCAATTTAATAGTCAACGTTGCCTGGCACTACAACTTACCACGGCTGGAGATGGGACATGAATGCTTGGGACAGATCGAGGCCGAACATGATTGGCCAAGTGGCAAAGTACAACACCATCAGTTAGAGCTGCTCCAAGATCACAGGGCAGAGATACTTTTAATCGGTACTCAATATGCTGTAAGAATAGGAAATGTCATGCATTAATTAAAGACTGATTATTATATAGGATGTAAAACTGAAACAATGGAAATCCAGAAAAAAACTGGACACGGTGATATATGCCTGTAACCCCAGTATTTACAATGCTTGGTGAGCAGAAGGACTACAGTAAGTTTGATGCCCACCTGGGTGCCACAGTGAGTTCCAGGCTGGCCATGGCCATAAAGTAAGACCTTGTCTCAAAACAAAAACAAAGTAAAAACAAAACAAACTCTAGAAAAAAGGAAATAACTTACTCCAGCCCCTGTTTTCCTTCTAACTCAGGTCAATAACTTAAAGATTATCATTTTATGACTTGGGAAACCACCGAGTCTGGAAATGGTGGTGTGTGCCTGTGATTCCAGAATAGAGAGGCATGGGGAAGAAAACTGAGTGATCAAGGCCAGCCTGAATGACACAGTTAGGACTTTTCTCAACAAACAAAAACGAAACCAAACTGGATTCTTGTTTAATTCTAATCCCTCAGCATGTACATGTGGTGTGAGAATGTGCCCATGCACACAAATCCTCTCTCTTTTAAGGAAGGGTCTCACTGTGTAGCACAATCTGGTCTCAAACTGGTGATCCTGTTACCTCAGATTACTGAGTGGTTACACTTGTGGACCACCATGCCACATCTGGCACTTACGCATTGTAGCTACTCCTCTGAGATTCCCTTTTAACATGATGAAAAACAGAAATGGGAAAAATAAAAATGAACATGGCTATGACATGAGCTTTAAAAATTATTCATCTAATTTTCTCAATAAAAAGTTTAAAAGAATTTCCTCAATAGTAAAATTTCTTACATTTATCAAAAAAACACAGCAAACAATGCACTGACTTTATGGTAATGGCGGACGTGAGCATGTAAACACATGGTTATAGACTACAGAAATGACACTGCAAAGATAGTGTACACACTTTGCGTAGTTGATCTATTGATTTCAGCTCTTCTTCCCTCTGTCTTGTTACAGGGTCTGCAGGGCCAGTTGCAGGTGCAGAAGACAGGAGAAGGGGTGATGCACGAGCTGGAAAACACGAGAGATGGAAAGGTCAGCTGCTAGTGCTAGGAAATACATTGTCTGGCAAGTTTCCATGCCAGTACAGTGCTTTCTACTTTCTGGAATGACATTTTAAAAGTATCATCTGGGGCTGGGAGAGATGGCTTAGTGGTTAAGAGAACTTGCTTATCTTGTCAACAAAGGACCCAGTTTTACTTCCCAGTGTCCATGTGGTGGTTCATAAGTACTTGTAACAAGTTCCAGGGGATTTAATGCTTTATTCTGACCTCCTTGAATACATGGTGGACATACATACATGAACATAAAACACCTATACACAGAAAGTAACATAATAAAGTTTAAAAAAAAGTATTATTATAAGAAAGAAAACAGATTTACTGAGCAAACTGAAGAGGGGTAGTGGGATGGTTAGCAGCTGTGGTGTTTAAAAGAAATGGCCCCCATAGGGAATAGCAAGATTGGGAGTGACTTTGTTAGAGGAAGTGTGTTACTGTGCAGGTGGCTTTGAGGTCTCCTATGCTCAAGCTATACCCAATGTCACAGTCTACTTCCTGCTGCCTGTATATCAACACGTAGCAGCTCCTTCTCCAGCACCGTATCTGCCTGCATGCTGTCATGCTCCCTGCCATGATGATAATAGATGATACCTCTAAAACCACCTCTAAAACGAGCCACCACCTCGATCATTTTCCTTCATAAGAGTAGCTGTGGACATAGTGTCTCTTCATAGCAATAGAAACCCTAACTAAGGCAGTAGCTAAAGACCCACTGCAGATGAAAATTTCAAATATATAATTATAATGGCAGTTTGAATTATTCATTTACAAATGATTTTGTTGAAAAATATAACATATATGTAAAATTACACAGTTCTAAATAGAGGCCAATAAATTATTGTCACAAAATGAAATGGCTAAATGCTATAAGTGAAATTTACTTACACTTCAAAGCCACTTGCATATTCTCTGCCCATTAGAGCACAGAGTACCAGTATCCTCACTTTCAGCACCATAGATTTTGTCCATTTTTGAGAACTGTCTATAAATTAAACCATACTGTATAAATTCTTTGTGTATGGCTTCTTTTGATCAACACTAAAGGTATCTATCAGTACTGTACATTCTAGATATATCAGTATTGTTGTATCATTTTCATTACTTTCATGACATTTCATTATATAGATACATCAATGTTCATTCCCTTCTTACTTGTGAACATTCAATTTGGCACCATTATAAATAATGTTGCTATGAATGTTTTTGTATCTTTTTTTTGTTCTAAACATGTGCCTATTTCTCAAAGTAAAACTGTTGGTAATAGGTACATAAAAGTTCAATAGTTTGTCAAGCTGAGTGTTGGTGGCACACGCCTTTAATCCCAGCACTCAGGAGGCAGAGGCCAACCTGGTCTACAGAGCTGGTTCCAGGACATGCTCCAAAGCAATACAGAGAAACCTTGTCTCGAAAAACCAAAAAGAAAAAAGTTCAATAGTTTGTCAATAGAGAAAGATCTGAGAAAGAGTTCATTGTAAGAGAAGAATGTTCTTTAATTTATTTGTTCAATATGTTTTTGGTTTTGGCTTTTGAGAGAGGATGTTGTGATACAGCCTGGGCTAGCCTTAAAATTAATTCTGCCTCAGCCTCTAAATGCAGGGATTATTGGTATGTACCATCATGCACAGTTGAAACACCATAAAACATATTTTAAATGGTACTGAGAAAGTTTCTAATCCACACAAAAAACCCAAGATGCTCCTGATTTAATGTCAGTGAGGTTACATACACTTGTAGAGCTAACTTTTGCCAACATGCAGCTAGGTGTGTGGCTGAAAAGCATGTAAGAGGTCACATCACAACACTGCGTAAAGCCATTCCCCACTCTGCCATGCCTTCAAAATAGCCACCACTCACCTTTATTAGTTTCTGCCCTAACGGCAGCTCGGAAAAGGAAGCTTTCAGGGCGCTGGGGCTGATTTCTCTGGGTGGCAGCAGGAAAAGAATATGCAGGGGAATGATGGACTATATCAGCATGGAAAAGCAAGATGATGTTAAAGGAAATGGGAAACAAATCAAAGACGATGTAGACAAATGTCACAAAAATCCGATTACTAGCACAAAAGGAAAATCGAATCAAACATGGTATGATATAAAATGATGATTCTATTCATTAATGAAAAACTCTCATGTATAAGGGAAAAGTTGTGTATTTATTTTTAAAGTTCTGTTATTTTTAGTATATCAACAAAGGCAGGTTAAAAGTTAATACACTGAACTTAGCCTCTTGCAATTCTATAGCCCTGCTAATTCCTATTCATTATTCCTTACCAAATAGCTAACTAGTTAAAAAAAAAAAAAAAAAAAAAGAAATCCTGGTAAAGAGGGATAAGGCTGTGACTCAATTGGTAGAGTGTTTGCCTGGCATTCATAAAGCCCTGGGTTTGATCAGTTTGCTCCCCAGAACTACCAGAACCAGGCGTGGTGGCACAGCTAATGCTCTGCAGCTGGCGGCAGAAGCAGGACAATCACACAGTTACCTCTCTTTACACCAAGTAACAAGCCAGGCTGGGTCACTGAGATGGTCATCTCTATTTGTCTCTTTCTGTGTCTGCCTGTCTCCCTTCCTCTCTCTCTGTCTCTCTCTCTCTATGACACACACACATACACACAAAGAAATCCTGGTAAAGAATAACTGTGATGTGGTGAGCCTGGTGACAGATGCCTGTTGTAATCCCAGTACTTGGGAGGATGAGGCAGGAGACCCATTAGTTCTGGCTAGCCTTGGTTATACAACAAGACTGCCCCCCTTGGCCCCCAAAAATAGATATAGCACTTTTGTATCTATTACCTGTCTCTGTCGTAGTAAAGCTTGAGGTGACAGTAACTCTGTTGTCACTCTGTGGAGAAACAGATAATATCAACAGTTACTACCCAAGAAAGGACAATTCCCACATTTTAGTAATTTAGGGAATGTGAGGAAGCTATGCAATTTTCCCTTCAAAACTAAGTTTAGAAATGAAAAGTTTAGTGAAATTGATTTTCTATTTTTTCTTAAAAAGATAAATTTTTTGCTTAGTTCTATTTATGTAATTCATTCTCTAAAGATCTAACTGACCTCTCCAAACAACATGGGAAAGGACCATCCTAAAGCAAAAATGACTATTGGGAAATACACCAGAAAGAGAAATCTTATTTAATATAGTTTCTTTTTTTAATTTTATTTATTTTATGTGCAATATGCTCTGGAACTGGAGTTACAACAGTTGTGAGCTGTCATGCAGTTGTTAGGAACTGAACCCAGGTCCTCTGGAAGAGCAGCCAGTGCTCTTAACCACTGAGCCATCTCTCTAGCCCCTCTAATACAGCCCCCCGCCCCCAGACAAGGTTTCTCTGTTTAACAGTCTTGACTATCCTGGAACTCACTTCCTTGAACTCACTGAAATCCACCTGCCTCTGCTTCTCGAGCACTGGGATTAAAGGCATGAGCTACCACCTCCTCACTCTAATATAGTTTCTTAAGTAAAATGCAACCTCAAAGTGTGATGACTATTTCTTAATTTCTGTTAAAAATGTATTTAAAACATGATAGATAATTGCTAGAGTGTGGCTTAGTGGTAGATGCTTATATAACATGTTCTGGGTTCAATCCACAACACCACACCACACACACACACACACACACACACACACACACACACACACACACACACACACACACACAGAGAGAGAGAGAGAGAGAGAGAGAGAGAGAGAGAGAGAGAGAGAGAGAGAGAGGAGAGAATGACACATATTTTCTAGAATATTTGAGTACCAACATTTCTTTTTGGTTTTATGTGGCAGGAGCTTTCTATATAATCCTTTCTTGGAATTCTACATAGAGCAGGCTGCCCTCACATTTGTGGAGATCTGCTTGCCTATGCCTCCAGAGTACTGGGATTAAAGAAGTGTAAAAATGGAGCAATAACTAAGTGGATATAAAGTTTATATGCAAAAAGGAAACCAAACTAATTCAGCTAATTAGAAAAGAAATGTTCACTTCTTTAACCACTCTGTATAGCCCAACTCCTTGCCACCTCATATGCCTACAAACTCTTCCTTCTGTACAAAAGTACAATGACTGGCGACATTGGAACCTGCCTGTGGGCAACTATGGCTGTGCAGCTGGCCATTACCTACATGATAACCAGAGCATTCACCATCAACCCAAATGAGACATCTAGTGGGAGCTGCATGTCAGTGTGGTGACCCTGAAAGTGTACAAGGGGAGAGATGTCCTGGAATTGTAGCTTTTTTTTTCTGTGAGGAATCCAGTTGCACATGACTCTTCCTGATGCCAAAGAGCCCACATTAAGCATGGATAGCACTGAAGGCCACTACCGAGAACCCACAGAAGTGCAACACTGAGGGACACGTCTATGTAACCAAAACCCTTTCCCTTGATGTCTTCAGCATTCAAGCATAGGCTTTCACAGTTCAAAGTGACAGCTTTGGGTCTGTGGAAGACTGTGTGTAGCATGGAAACAATATGCTGACTGCCACTGTGGTGGTCAGTGCTCTGGTACAGCTAGTCCTCCTTCTCATCAGCAGGAAGACTCATTCCAGCTACTAGACCACCTGGCCTGGAGGGAGGGTGTGCTACAGATACACAGGGAGGCTGCTCACATCTGAATTTGGACAGGTATGGAAGGGAGACACACTTTCTAGAAAACTTTTTATTGTTGTTTGTTTGCCTTGAGACAGAGTTTCCCTGTGGAACAAGTTCCTGGCTGTTGTAGGACTCACTCTGGAGACCAAGTTGGCCCTGACATCAAGAGACCCCTCTGTCTTCCAAATGCTGGGATTAAAGGTGCATGCTGCCACCGCCCAGATCTGGAAAGCTTTTAAAAATCTGCTTTATCAAATGTGAAGTTCATCTTAGAACATTTACTGTGCACAGAGGAATAACTACTGAAACGATGGTGTTGATTTTGCTAAACATTCTGCTATTGGTTAAATATTAATGCTACCAAAGTAGAGCTCTAAAGAGGGAGACAGGGCTTTTCAGAATTGGAATGTGTTCTGCTCATGTGCAAGTTCTAACCTGGCCCCATTTCCAGTCTTCTATTCTGCTGAGACACAAGGCACCTCCTTCATAAACTCTCACTACTGTGACCTCCACCACATCTTCCCCCATGATTGACTGAAATCACAAGGCAAAAGAAGTCCTTCCCCCTTCTTTTTGTCAGGTATTTTGTCATAGGCATGAGAAAAGTAACTAATACACAAACACAGGTGGCCAGAGGTCACCATTGGCTAATCTTTCCTATACAGCTGCAGTCCTCAACCTTCCTAATGCTGCAATCCTTTAATACAGTTACTGCTGTTGTGAACCCCCCCCATGAAATTATTTTCATTGCTACTTCATGACAGTAATTTTGCTACTTTATGAGTCATAATGTAAATCTGATTATATTGCACATAATATCTGATATGCAACCTCTGTGAAAGGGTCATTCAATCCCTAAAGGGGTCAAAACCCACAGGTTGAGAACCAACGCTATAGAGGTTTTTGGCAACTATACTTGTGCAGAGTGGATTCAAATTATTTTGCGTGTATATTAGGTAATAGAATTAATTTGACAGTGTGTATTAACTGCAGCAAATCACCTCCAGCAAAAAGTCAGAGTGACTTCACATTTAATCTGTATATAAATGATTGATGTTGGCTCTCACTAGCCAAGTCAGATGAAACTAATGCTAATACTTCCCTAACCTTAGGTATATTTCAGGAGATCCCTAAGTCTGCCTCACCGTTACTTCAATCCACTGAAAATGTAAGACCCCCTTGTACACCCTCTGCCGCCCTCCTGGAATTTCCTGGTGCATTAGTGCAGTAACAGATACCTTGAGAGGTGTGAAGGCAGAAGAATGAGGCAAGGTATCCACGCAGCTTACTCCATCCATGCCTGACAGCGACTAAATTTCAAACAAGGAAGAGAAAAAACAGAAGGCAGCATCTGAGTTAGCAAATGTCAGGCAGGCATAGCTAAGCAGTAAAATGAGCAGAGAAAAGGCCATCAACAACTTTTAAACTGTTTACTAAGATACTAATTGGCTGACAGAGAAGACCTGGGGAAAAACTGCATCATGTAGCCATTTACACAGCAGAGTTTTCCACCTATATAATTCAGAATACTCTCATGACCTCAGGCCACATTAATCTAGAATCAATTTTATAGCTTCTAGTAAGTCACAGAGAACATAAAGACAAACTGTTTCAGAACTCATGTTTCCCGTACAGACATCTTGTAATAAAAAAGATATTTCTTAGTAAAAATTATTTCGCATGGAAATAAAACTTAAGACATCTATGATTTTAGCAAAATAGCTTCACGTGTGTAGGGATATAGTAGTACCATGATGCACGTGTGAAGGCAGGGAACAACCTCAAGGTTTGGTCCTCACCTTCCTTCCATTTTTGAGACAGGGTCTCTCTGGCATCAGCTGCTGCATAATCAGGTTACAGAGAGTTTGTCTGCATTCACTCTCATTGCAGAAGAACAGGGGTTACAGATGCACTACTGTATTCAGTGTTATATGGGTCCCAGGGACTCCAAGTGCTTTACTCACTGAGTTTGTCAAGTAGGCCAGGCTAACTGGCCAGCAGACCCCAGGGATCCACTTGCATAGCCCCAGTACTAGAGTTACAAGTGTGCACCATCATACCAGGCTTTTTAAAGGGGGTGCTGAAATAATACACAGGTCTTCACGCATGGAAGGCAAGTATTTTACCCACTAAGACATCTCTTCATGATCACAGTGCCTCACCAACTCTCTCTCTATAATGACTTATGAGTGTTTTGTCTTAATGTATGTGTGTCTACCATATGCATCATGTGTGTGCCTGATGCCTGCTGAATGTCAGAAGAGGGTATGAAGAGGGTATCATATCTTTTGGCAGTGGAGTCACATACAGTTGTGAGCCATCACGTGGGTGCTGGGAACCAAACTTGAGTCATCTGCAAGCAGCAAGTGCTCTGAGTTGCTGAACCATCTCTCTGGCCCCAGAAAAGCCATTTCAAAGATGGGATGCTTAAGCAGATCCTTGATGAACGAGTACAGGTCAAAGAGTGTAAAGAGAAGAAAGAAGTCCATGCAGAGAGAACAGCATTACAAAGATCTGAGGACAGGGCTTTTCAGATTTGAAAAACTAAAAAAAAAAAAAAAAAAAAAAAAAAAAAAAAAGAGAGAGAGAGAGAGAGATGATTTAGAGTGAGTCAAGAGATAAGGTTAGAGACAGAGTAGCCAGAACACACAAAGCTTCATTCAGGCTATATTTTAAAGTGTACACTTTAAGAACTGTATGAAATGAACTCTTTGAAGAACAATTTTGAGACAATCAGAGAAAGATTAAAAATGTGACTCTTAAAAAATTTGACACTCTCTCTCTCTGAGATAGGGTAGATGACCTTGAATGCCTACTTCTCCACTGCCCAGCTTTTTTATTGGTTTTCCGAGGGTTTCTCTGTGGATTTGGAGGCTATCCTGGAACTTGTTTATAGACCAGGCTGGTCTCAAACTCACAGAGATCCACCTGCCTGCCTCCCGAGTGCTGGGATTAAAGGCATATGCCTGGCATGATACTGTTTATCATAAAAAAGTATAAACTTTGCTTTTTAAATTAATTATTATCTATTTCTGTGTTTTTTGAGGGCCTTGTCACACAGTCCAAGCATAAGCATGCTTTGAACTAGGCTCGAAGTTCAGGATGGCCTTGAACTTGAGGCAAACCTCTTGCTCATGCCCAGCCCCCTAAGAGTTGGAAATACAGAAGGGCATTACAATAACCAAAACTATTTGTTTTCAAGGCCATCTAATTTAGGAAATCAGGCCAACAACCAAAATGCAAGATTTTGTGTACTGATAGTGGCTAAAGGCTATTTCAGACTTCATGGTAAGGGCATTTTGCTATTACTGATTTTCCAAATTCTACTTTTTTTTTTTTTTTGACAAAAACACCTCAACACTCAAGAGTTTTATCACTTACTCTATGTGCTATTAAATCTCATCTTTGGCTTCCTATCATGTCTTTAGCTTTAGCGTGGAGGACAATCCAGCATGGGTATTTACTACAGGCCTTGGATTAGTCTGATGTAGATGCCAACCCAGCTCTGGATTTAGCAGCTTGAAACCTTGGACAAGCCACACGTGGGTAAGGCATTCAGTGCCTCACTAACTCAGCAGCAGTGAGTTTAACCTTATTTTTTAAGGTGGCTGTGAGAACTGAGTGAAATAATTGGCATCAGAGACCCTCACTATGAATTACATTTTCACTCCTTGTGGTAGTTAATTTATGCTAATACTCCAGAGGCTCATCATCATGGTCACTTTTCAGACTGCTGAGTTAATATGTACTTTATCCATCTTAACAGAAATGAAGATGGCAGAATACAGAGAAATGTGAGCAACAATGCAAGTTACATTGTAAAGACCTTTACACTGAAACCTGTAATTTGGACAGCACACACGATGGCAGTTTCTAGCACTTAAGAGAGGAGTTGCTACAGACATAAAACATGATGGGAAAAGCAATTTTGTAAATGGTTAGAATTCTCTTCCAAGACTGACACAAAAAACTTGAAATAAAGCCTTCATGTTCCGTTCACTATAGGTGGATGAAGCATCAGAGGACAATACTGCAGTTAATGTTTTCCTGAGTTAAAAATAAGCATGGAAGAACAACCTTCAAAATTAGATATTTAAACTTTAAGCTTGTAGATAAAGCTTTTGTTCCCACTTCTACAACCAGTGGGTTTTTCCAGTGCCAGTGTGCATGTGTGATACTGCAAGAGGGTAGAAGGGCATTCTGTAAAAATGAAAACAATGAAAAACAAATTACAATAAATAGGTTGCCACATAATTAGTGTCATGGAGTGCAGAACTCCATTTAACACACAGGGGTGACTCATGAGCCAAATTAATGATTAACAAGATGTCCTCAAAATTAGAAAAGGCATTAAAAAATTAATTATGGCATTATGTCTTATGATATACATATAAAGCAAGTAGGGTTCTCAATGCAAATGTTTTCCTTTGGAAAGCAATGGAAAGGTGTATGACTCAAACTCTAGAAGCCTAGCTAGATCACAAAGTTAATGGAAACAGATAGTTCTGGTTATTTGTAAAGCATTTAGTGATGGTGCCCATCATGTTTTATGGCATTTACATCAATTCTGAGTGAAAAGCACAACTGCCAGAAACAACATGAACTTCATTGTGCATTCTCTTACCACTAATAAGGCACTATCATCAGTGTGCTGAGACCTTCTGGATGGGAAGGGACACTGGGAAAGCGAAGAAAATGAAGTAATGTCAAAAACAAACAATGTACACAAGTGACACATTTCACAAATACATACACAGGAAAGCAACATATGAAGGCACGCTTCCAAAGATGTTGACACACAGGACTACATACATCATCTGTAGTTTATGCACCATAACAGTCAGTAGGTTGATCTGAGTCCAGACTTCCTTCTAGAGACCTTAAACAACTTCAAATGAGACCTTACTGCCTATACACCTTCTAAAGCTCAGGCAGGGGATGACTCTGCTCATAGAAGAGAACTATAAAGTACTGATGCAGCTGTGGACATTTTGTAAACCAATGACAAATTAAAAGTAAACCTAAGAGTTATGATTTCCAGTCATAGCATCTTTTCATTGCCTTTCTCAGACAAGTAAGGAAATGTTAGCTGGTGTATTGGCAGGAATACTTGGGAAGTGGGGACAGGAGGAGCAAGAATTCAAGGTCATCACCTTACATGGTGAGTTTGAGTACTGGCTGGGCTATATGAGACATCATCTCAAACAAACAAACAAACAAACAAAAAGAGAAACAAAACAGAAATGTCGAAGTAAAAAAAATGTATTAAGCTCATCAAACTTTGGTTGTTAAAACTTTGTATAATTGTCACTCTGTGAAGAAAGGACAACTGAAAATACATGAATGACTGTTTAAGGTCTCATAGCCACATACAAGGTGTTTATACAAAAGTAAATCAAAATGGTTACTAAGAACTGTGCTTCAAAAATCATGCGCTATTTAAAAGAGCCCCACATTAGGTTCTACATTTGTTCAGAGAGTGTGTGTTTGTGTTCCTGTGTGTGTGCCACAGCACACAATGAAGGTCAGAGGGCCCTGTGGAAGTCAGCTGTCATCTTCTACCCACTGGGTTCTGGGGAATTAAACTCAGATTGGTCATCAGGCTTGGCACAAAGAGCCCTACTTGCTGAGTCAGCCTGCCCACCTTATGTTAAGTTTTCAAATTCTGTACTTTACAAAGTCAAATAAATCAATAATCATAAACTGAAAATATAGGAGGTAAAAATAAGGGAATCTGGTCAGTACAAAAGTCTGCTATACTAAAATAACATTCATTTAATAATCTTCATTTTAGCAGACCAAATTAGGCACAAAAATTTAAATGGTTAAGCAGTTAAGTTTGAGTATTTATGTGTAATGAACTGTCTGGGCAGACCCAGAACTAACATTTGGTTGAGCACCATGGCCATTCACCTGTAAAGGCTGATTCAGGTTGCAAAGGGAGGGCTGAAATCTCTAGATGGTTGTCTGTGCAGACCTAACCTAAATGTTCCCCTACCTCCTTCCTAACCATGTACCTTATTCTCCTTCATATGTACAATTTCATTTCATTTCATTTTTTGTTTGTTTTTCCAGACACAGCTTCTCTATGTAGCTTTGGAACCTGTCCTGGCACTCACTCTGTAGACCAAGCTGGCTTCAAACTCACCTCTGCCTCCCTTTGAGTGCTGGGATTAAAAGAGTACGCTGCCACTACCACCTGGACATACGTAGAATTTTGTGGTGGGGGGGAAAAGACAATTTGGGAAGTAGGTTGGTTTGAGATGGGGGTTTCTCTACATAGCTCAGGCTAGCCTGAAATTCACTATGTAGCCTAGGGCCTCCTGCCTCTGCCTGATAGATGATGGAATTATGGACATATACCACTACACCAGCCAAAAAAGCATTTTTTGATCATTTAAACACTTTGATTATTAAAACATGATAATCATATGTCAAACATTTCATGTCCATTGCAAAAATAATAAATTTCCAGAAAAAGTAGTCATATGGCCTTACCTCACCATCTCCAGGGGGTTGCTGTTTCTGTGGACTTTGTGATGCTTTTTGCTATATGCCCAGAAAGAGGAAGCTAGTTAGAATTTTAACACTGGAACTTATACATTAATTAAATAGATCACATCAATTTGTTTCTTGTAATTAATAGTTAAGGAGATTATGATCCTGTTTTAAACATTTTAGTTTAAATGAAGAACAGCAACAAACTACACTATCATAGTTTTATAAGTGTAAATAAAAAAAATTAAAAACTTACACATACACATTCTGAGTATCTTGTGAATATTCTCATAAACTCGTTCACTCAAGTGAATTTATCTTTAATGATTTACTCATTGTTCAGCACCCATCGATTTAGAAATTTCTCATATGCTCAGCTATCAAAGGGCATGATGCCTTCCATGGTAATTATTAAACCAAGCTTAGGGATTATGCCTTCCTTTTGTACCAGACTAATTACTGCAATTACTTTCTATTCCATTTTCTCCTTTTGCTTCTTTCCAGACGGTTCTAACATGAGATGGACTTTTTCAGAAGGATCTATAAACTTGTTTCTAGGAATGCTGATTTAGCTTTTGTCTCTGGACAGATGACTTTTCTACATTGTAACAGAAGAGGACTCCAGTGAGGAGGAAGACCATGATTATCACAGGATTCAAAGAGCTGGGAGGGAGGAGGGTGGGGACAGGGCTGGAGAGATGGCACAGTGGTTAAGAGCACTACATGGCAGCCTATAACTCTGTTCTAAAGGGTCTGAAACCTTCTTACGTCCAAGGGCCCCAGGCATACATGTAGCACACAAACACACACATACATACATGTAGGCAAAATACACACAAAATAAATAAACATGAAGGAAGCATTCATATAAAACAACAGAACAAAAATTCAGAGAGTACTTTCAAAAGATGGTCTCTGTCTAAAATCCTAAAACTTTTCTAGGCAACAATGATTCATTCAACAAAAGTCTCTTGAGTTTATCTACAGACTCAAACCTGGTAACTTCCAGTGAGCAAAACACATAGTTCCTGTCTTGAAGTTTACAAATGGATGGGAGAGACATATTATGTAAACAAAATTATAAATACCTAACTATTTATTATTTATCACTTGATAATACCAAGGTGACTTCAAAATGAAAAAACAAACCATACAATCAACATTTGTTTTCCATAGTTCTCAGACTGCACTACAGATGCTGTAAAATATCCATGGAAGAAACAATAACAGGTGTGTCCTTGCTGAGCAGGTATGGAAACAGGAAGGAAGGAAAGAATCAAAGATCAAGAAAGAATGAAGCCTGGCAGCTGCCAACAGCATTTGCTACAGGAAAAATCATGAGACGAGTTTGGACGATAACAGTTTGACATTCACGCGGTACTGCCACTTTCACGATCTTTACTACACCTGAGATGGGAGAGCCAGCAGCCCCATAGTAAGGTGGTCAAGGCAATGGTTCTACTGCTCGAGGGGGACAGTCACTCTATCTTTAGTTGAGATTCCTTATAAGAGAAACAATTGTTCCTTCAATTAAGGCAAAAATAACTGGCAGTCTTGGCAAAATGAATAAACATTTACGTCTCCTAACTTCAAGAGTATCTGTCAATGATGGTTAAGGACTTACTTTGACAAAGTCCAGGACAGCATCTCTCTGAATCTGCTTGGTCCTTATTTTCTCCTCCTCATACTGCAGGGCTGCAAGCTGTGCCTCTCTCCGAGTGCACTCGATGGACTGTTCTCTCCTCTGATGAAGCTCCAAATCTGAATGTGAAAGCTGCAAGAGAGGTTTCATTTTGGACATACAAGTGAGGATAAGGGTCAACATGTCAGTAACCTGTATTAATATAAAGAATGCTGCTATCTCAAGTTTTGCTTTGCATTACTAACATTTTAAAAAATTCACTGTTCTTGTATGTATGAAAGCAGGCACTATCATGTCCACATGCTATATGAATTAACTGAGAAGACAAATACTAAACTTACGGATATCTGGCAATTAATGGCAGTTTAAGTATTATAAAAGAAAACGGGGTTTGCAAGAAAGCTCAGCCAGTAAAGGTGCTTGCCACCAAATACTAATGACCTGAGTTCCATCCCAGGAACCCACGGTGGCACATGCCTTTTGTCCCAGCACTGGCTAGGTAGAGGCAGACAGATCTCTGTGGATTTGAGGCCAGCCTGGTATACAGAGTGAATTCCAGAACATCACAGAGAAACCCTGTCTCAAAAAAAAAAAAAACCCAACCAAAAGAACAAAATCTAATAGCTAAAACAAAAAAAAAAAAAAAAAAA
Organism: Phodopus roborovskii; assembly: GCF_943737965.1. Taxonomy (NCBI): domain Eukaryota; kingdom Metazoa; phylum Chordata; class Mammalia; order Rodentia; family Cricetidae; genus Phodopus; species Phodopus roborovskii. The sequence goes on along the minus strand of NW_026126469.1, from coordinate 18,194,820 downwards.
AAAAAAAAAAAAAAACTTACCCGATTGTGACTTGGTGGCAGTGATAACACAGATGATTGTTCAACTGGAACTCTGGATCAGAAAAAAAAGAGATAAGGGACAAGTGAAATTTTCATTGTTAACTGAAGTTTCTGTCAATGACTAGGCAACCTGTTAAGTCAACACTGAAAGAGTAATTGAATTTTGTAGCCAAGAAATTACATTAACCTACAGGCCTACCTGATATCTCCAACTTGCGTATCATGTGATGGTATCACTGATGGCTAGCTAACCACTGTCTATGCCAGCCAACAGTGATGACAGTTGTTTGAGAGTACTTTTCAAACATCTTTTTTTTTTTTTTTTTTTTTTTTTTTTGGTAACACAGAGCTATTACCCACTTACCTACCATCACTGAAACAAGAGATGTGTAAACTGAGATCCTTTGATGGGCACAGGTATTTTATCAACAGAAACCTGGGCTGCAGCAGAACCTGGGGACTACACTTACAGAGCATCTTAAGTAACAAAGTAAAGATTCTGTTGATTTTCATTCTGAAGAAAAAGGTGAGGCCCTATGTGATGCTTAACAAACACAAAGACAGCACCACTTTCCTCAACTATACAGTCTGTTATTTATTTTCTTCCTCAAGCAGGGTCACATTTTTCCAGGCTCTGTAAATCATGTGTGTTTCACTGACATCAGTAAGCTAGTAGGCAAATGAAGCAAACTCTAAGCTCTAGTAGTCTCAACCCCTAAAAAACAAAATTGTTTTTTCTTGCTAGTGCTAGAAGTCAAACTTAGGGGCTCATATTCTTTAATCTGGCATTTAGGACTCTACCACCTTTCTTAATGTGCCTATATTTTCTCTGGTAGGATCTTACTTTTCATGTTAAGGACACAAATTTCAAGTCGTCTAAAGACTCTGTGCTGGCCAGTTTTTATGTCAACTTCATGCAGGTTAGTGTCATTAGAAAGAAACCTAAACTGACAAAGTGTCCCCACTAGATTTCCTACAGGCACGTAGGTGTGGCATTTTCTTAGTGTTTGAAGTGGGAGGGCTCAGCCTACTGTGATGATACCACCCCTAGGCAGGGGGCTCTGGAGTACATAAGAAAGCAGGCCGAGCAAGCCAGTAAGCAAGGCTGAGCAACTCCAAGTCTTCTGTTCCAGTTCCTACTTCCCAGAACCCCACCTGATTTCCCAGCCCTGGCTTATTTCACTGATGGACTTACAAACTAGGGTGAAATAAACCCTTTTCTTCCCAAGTTGCTTTTGGTTGTGACGTTCTACCACAGCTACAAACAGACTCCAATTTATGGAGAACATCTCAAAAAGGTCTTTTCCTCTTCTTTAGTTTTTCTTTTTCAAAGATTTATTTATTTTTTATGGATACAGTGTTCGGCCTGCAAGTATTAAACTGAAGTTGTCAGGCTTGGTGGCAAATGTACCTGCTGAGCCTCTTGTTGACCCAGGACTTCCCCCTTTGATACACTTGTGAAATAAAGGTTTTTAATTTATAGAAGCTCATGTTATTTATTTTTTTTTGGGGGGGGGATAATATCTTTCTGGGACAAACAGGAACAAATACTCATTGGGTTCTTAGCATGTACTGTTATATATTCACTGTATTAAGTATTTCCCTCATATTGGTATTTATTGATTGGCCTCACAGTAACCCTATGAACAAAGAACTACTATAACCCTCAGCTGAAAACTAAGAATTTGAGCCTCAGGAACAGTGACCTTCTCAAGGTGACACAGTCTATAGGTTGTAAAGTTAGACTTAAATCCTGCTATTTGATTTTATATTCTCAACTACCATGTAATCTATGAGAACTGAAAGGGACTTCAGGTACTGTGCTGTATCAGCTGTTACATTTACAACTAAGAAAAGTGAACGCCTTGGGACTTAATGGTAGGTATATATATGTCAAATCCTGAACTAGAACCCAAGCTTTCTAGTAAGCTTAGACTCCTCCTCTATCATCCCCACTCAACATGAGAGTTGATCTCAAGATGAGAAAGGGAAGTATTCTGGGACTTTAAAATGGAGCAATAAACTGGGGGTGGTGGCGCACACCTTTAATCCCAGCACTTGGGAGGCAGAGGCTGGTAGATTTCTGTGAGTTTGCAACAGAAGCTAATTAAGGACTCCGACACTGCATGACATTTCTAGGCCCTGTCTTCTCTTACACATTTGGAGACAGGGTCTCATTAAGTTGTCTAAGCTAGCATTGGACTTTCAATCCTTCTACTACAGGCCCCTGAGTGCCTGGGATTCCAGGCCTATGCTCAGCTCCTAACATATTTCTTTACCCTCCTTTTATACTGAACTTTCTTTTAAGAAGCTAGCCAAACCCAGTCTCTATTTTGTAAGTCTTACTGTGTTTGCTGGGCCGTTTAAGCCAAGGCAGCAGGCCTAGTCCTCCTCACCTAGCCCAGTGGATTGGTAGTATGGGGCACTTCATCCTTATCTCTCTTTTTTCCTGAAAGAGTTTGTAGTTTATTTATCTATTTACTTTCTTTGCTGTGCAGCCTGGCATTGGGATTGGTGACTGATGGCCAGACGTGCTGTTCTACTTTGTGGCTCTTGGAGGGAACTTTGTGAGCAATCTCAGCATAGTAAGCTTTGTTGCATACCATCAACATTTCCAGCTCTTAACCACTGTGGACCAGGAACTTACAGAAGCTAATGGAGAGCATGTTGTTGCTTCTTAACTGATGCTGGGCACCAGAGTTTGGCCGTGGATCTTCTCTGCACCCTAATGTCAATACATATGGCTTTCTGTCAGTTTTGCTCACATCAGTCTGACTGGTGCTAAGTGAAGTTATTGGTCTTTTTTTTTTTGGTGATCTTGGGTTTCATCAGATGCTGGAGGGTAGCCATGATGCTGCCAAAGAGATGGTAGCTACCTTGAAGGCAGCACAGAAGAAGAATGAAGCCTTCTCCATTTTAAAAATCCTCCTTTTCATTTTAGCCTTTCCAACATTATCCTTTGTCTTCCATCCCTATGATGATCCTGCTTAGGCTCTTTTGCCAGTAGTTTAAGCTCCAGTTTCTCCATATCTCGTGTGTGTCTAACTGCTTACTAAATATTTCAAGTGTGTGCCTAATGGGCATTTATAAAAAATCCATTCTGAGATAAATTTCAAAGTATACAAAATTTAACTAAACCTCTAAGAAATAAGTGACAGGTATAAAAGGCCAAGTTATAAAATTTTCATATTGGGAGAGATGGTTCAGTGGTTAAGAGCACTGACTGTTCTTCCAGAGGACCCGAGTTGAAGTCCTAGCACCCACATGGCAGCTCTCACAACTGTCTGTGACTTCAGTTCCAGGGGATCTGACACGAATGGCAAAGCAACAATGCACATAAAATAAAATAAAATGTTTTTCTAATTCATTATTCTTCCTACATTTTCTTTATTCCATCCATATCATAGTTCCTGAGACAATAATGGCATGCCAGTTGTTATGAATATCTATGGATGGATGACAGATGCTATACAGTAAATTCACTGTCATTTAAGAACAGACATATCAGCTGAGTGTGGTGGTGCAAGCCTTTGATTCCATGAGGCACAAACAGCTGGATCTCTGAGTTCAAGGCCAGCTGATCTACAGACTGAGTTCTAGGACAGCCAGGGCTACATAGAGGAACCCCAACTTGAAAACTAAAAACCAAAACCAAAAAAAAAAAGAACAGATATATCAAGCCTACTGTTTTTTAAGATTTCATACACAAGGACCAAAGACTGGGAAAAAAATTAACTACTGTGATACAGTTTATAGGCAGAAACATTTCAGAGTTCTAGAATGAAAACCAGCACTGAGCTAATTTCAGAAACAGTAAGACTCTAAGTACAGTGGAGAGACTGTCAAAATTGAAGTAAGAATGAAAATACATGTAACTTATTCCATTACCCATTCAAAAATTTAAGTTAAAAAGTGAGGTTTCTGAAAATCTTTACATTTTCTATGCATAAATTAATATTCATCACCACAAAATTTCACTATTACTAAGTACTTTCAAATCAACTAAGTCTAAAGTTTAGGTAGTCTGGATTTGGAATCAATAAATCATTTTTACAGTGGTGTGAGTACAAATGCAGACTCATGTACATGGCATGTAAAGCACACATAAACCAAATGTCTTCATTATATCTGCATCTACACAAAACCAAAATCAATTCACAATCTTACTGTATTACTGAGTTCCAAAACAGAATTAAGTAGTTGCTTTTTCAAACCTGTTTTGATGTGAGTATCTTTTCATGTCTTCTGTTCTTTGAAATTCTCTAACAGGTATTGGCTTTACTGGTGTGCCCTAGGCCAAAAAGAAAAAAGTCAGTAAATAAATTGAAAACACATAATATGTCAAAAATGCTGTAATTATGTTTTTAATTAGTTTTATCTTTAGGAAATTTTATTTTGATAGAATTTTCCTTTGTGAGCTATGTTTAAAAGCATTCAGGCTAGCAGGTTGTGCTAGTACATGCCTATAATCCCAGCACTCAGGAAGCTGAGGCAAAAGAACTGAGTTTGAGGACAGCCTGGGTGACAGGGAGACTCCATCTGAAGAAACTAAAAGCAAGGGCTGCTGAGATGGGTCAATGTTAGAAGGCACTTGCTGTGCAAACCAGAAACCTGAGTGTGATCTCCAGAACTACAGAAAGCTGGATGGGGAGAACCAACTCCACAAAGTTGTCCTGTGACCTCCACGGGTGCACTGTGGTATGTGTGCTGACATACTCACACACATACAAATGAAAAGAAGCAGAACCAAACCAAACCAAACACACATTAAAAAACCCACAGGCTGTATTATAGGCTTTGATGAATAAGCAAATGCAAAATCTATGAATATTTAACTTAACAGGTTCTCTCCTTACTGTATAAATTAGTGATTATGCAGAGTAATATTGTCAGAATAAAAAGATCCATAGCAACCAAGTGTGGTGGTGCACATGTTTAATCCCAGCAATCGGTAGGCAGAAGGTGACCTTTGTGAGTTCGAGGACAGCCTGTTCTATACAGTGAGTTCCAGGACAATCAGGGCTCTATAGTGAGATCCTGTCTCCAAAAACAAATAAACAAAAAAGGCCTCAGAAGTCAGCTCACACTCTCTTTCATTGTTGCATCACACTTTTACAAACTGCCCAATTTTAGAAAGCTACATGACACAAAAACACCAAGAGCTTTATGCCAAAGAATCACCATAGCTTCTACATACAAGAGGTAGAATTTAAAAACACTAAAGAAGCCTCTACAATGTGGAAGGGAAATAGTAATACAACATTGCTCAGTAGGCCAGTAAGCAGTTTCTGTTCCATTCTGCGGAGACACCCCACTTAGACTACCTAAGCATTATAAAGTGATTAAAGGAAGACAAGAAAAGAGATTTCTCTAAAGAGCACTATGTAGCATTATTAATTTAAGTTTTATTATATAGTAACTCTTTACTCTAGCAGAGACTAACAGCTTGAACCACAGGTCAGTTTTATCAGTCACTGGTCTATCATCTTCTCTTGGCTACAGGGTTAGATTTATGTGATTTTTATCTGATTTTAGATACAAATGTCTTCTGAACTGCAACAAAAATGACTGTGTTCACAAGCCTTCAAACAGGAGCCAGAGGATTATTTTAAGGAATGCTATTACTCTACAGTGCATTCCACTTGAAGCAACTGATTCTTGATTTCTAAGTTAAATGCATCATTCTTCAAAAAGGCCCCTAGTGTTTCTCAAATAACCCCTGCTCAGGACCTGGGACAAACTCCAGACATTAACACAGCATACACTAAAATGAAGCATTTTACTATGCTGACTAGACACATTGAAGAATGCTATTCTACTTAAGACCCTTGAGGAACTGGCAGAGTCTACAGTGGTCTGAATGCTTATTTGTATTTTAGGCAATTCAATGCTTCATTATAAGAGACACCCAAGAATTTTAATAGCAAACAATTTATATTCTGTTAACTTAGGATAAAAGTACCAGTATAATTACACTTGTTATTATTCTATGAGTAACTTGAATGTTCCTCAAAAGTCAACCTTGGTTTAATTATCTATCAAATTATGATTTATAGTTAAAAATTATAAAAAAGAAAAGCAATCAAGAAAAAAAAAAAACAAAAAAGCCAGCCAGAAAGCAAAACAATATAATAAAGAAAAGTCTTCTATCCCTTGCATGTCCTCCAAAGGCCTGAGGTCATGCTCAGGTGTCACTCTCCTGTCTCCTTTCACCGCATCCTCAAATGAGTGAAATCTGACTTTTTAATCTGAAGAATAAAACTTGAACCATTTTTGAGAGTATTTCCTGATTTTTCCAAATTAAGTCTGAAAAATCCAAGTCTAAAATAGGAAAGGAAAATAAAACAAATAGGCCTAGACCAATAAATCATGGACATGACTGCAATCTATACCAACCATCCTGATTGTTTTCAGTAGGGGATACTCACTTCCTTAGGCTAGAATGGGGATACTACCTCATGGGAGATTCGCCGTTGTTCAATGTATGCCATGAACTGTGAGCTGAGACTGCTGCTGTCCAAGCTTTTGGGCTGCTTGGCATCGTTCTCTTCTTCTTCTGTAGTAGAGCTGTCAATGTAGTCAATCTGATCCAGATCATGCTCCACTGTACCCCAGAGAGAGACAGAGTTAAAGTTAAACAGTCAATAAAGACATTTGCTTAAATTACATTCTCCCTTTTCCTCGTGTTTGTTCTGTGACACCAGCCTTTAGTATTTAGTCTATAGCCCCTTGCAAGAATTGTCTCTTGAAAACCTTAGTCCATATACACTAAAGAATGCAACAACTGAGGGTGAGTCATTAAGTGTAGACCCTGATATGTGTTTTCTCTGGATGGCTCTGCAGTATTTTAAACAGGCAGTATGAGTTGTGGGACAGAAGCCGGCTGGTTAGCTGCAGCTTAGAGACAGACGGCTGTGTCCTTTCATTAGTATGGGATTCAGAAAATGTAACCATTAACTCAGAAGAGAGACAAGACAACAAAAGACATGGGAAAAGAAGAAACTTATTGACTGCTTCCCTTCCTGTAGCTCAAACTTAAAAAAAAGAGAGAACAAAGATTTCCCTATTTAGATTATATGCTAGAGGTCAATGCTTTGGATACTTTTGCAGCAATTTGTTGAGTGAAAGGGAGTCATCTGAAGAATTTTTTTCTTCTCAAGATACTGACTGGAAAGTGTATCTTACAACTTATTAAAGAAAAAGTCTACTCAGCTAAAAAAGACACTTTTGGGGGAAGGGAGGCAACTGGAGACATGGCCATAGAATGGTTTCATCTGTTAAGCTTCTGGATGTCTGTAATCGTTAAAGCTAACTACTTTTAACAGTTACATAAAATGGCACACTAGGACCTTGCTGCCAAGATGTTTCTCAAGCAATGCAATAAATGCAAATCATTGTTTTATGCTGTCCCACTGTGCCACAACACTGAATTTAACTGGTCTGGTTTATATTAAATTGAATTTTGTGTGATAAATTTATTCAGATCTAAAAGGATGAAAAGGTTATAAGGTGATATTACATTAGAAATCTGATACACACACACACATACATACATACATATATTTATTTATCTATTCTATATGCTGTAATTTGCCCAATTAAATAGTTTATATATTAAGACCATTTCTCATGAAAACACATCAGGCTTTCATATTATTCAGACTAGTACAGTCAAAATTTGATGAAGATTTTGTAGTTATATCTCAATTCAGAAAAGCCACATTTCAGTTTTTTAAATTTGTATGCTGGGTATATCTGTGGTGTATGCATGTGTACAAGCATGTTTGTGGCTGTATGTGCACATGTATGTGTACATGTGGAGGCGAGAGGCTGATGTCAGGTGTCTTTATTGTTAGCCAGCTTATTTTAATAAGTAACAGAAACAAAGAAGAATGTAAGGACAAAACAACAACAAACCCCACAAAAAACAAGTGACATTAGAAACAAAATTGCTTCTCAAAAACAAGTGCATTTCTGGAAAATCAATGTAATTTATCCCTCAATACTGGCCCTCAAAATTTGAACATTAGGCTTTAAAATTCAAATTGGAAGAATTTAGAATAGAATGCTAAACTCTACTTCAGAAGTACATGGGAGCAGAGAGAACTGTTTATTTTTAAAATGACTACTATGAATCAGGTGTTGGTGGCTCACGCCTTTAATCCCAGCACTTGGGAGATAGAGGCAGGCGGGTATCTGTGAATTCGAGGCCAGCCTGGTCTACAGAGCTAGTTCCAGGACAACCTACAAAGCAATACAGAGAAACCCTGTCTCGAAAAACAAAATAAAACAAACAAACAAAATCTACTAATTTCAGTGTCAGAATAGGAAAAGCTAGTTTTCAGAAGCCCCAAACAACACCACTCCAGATCAAAAACAAAGTTGACACTAAGACATGCCCTGAAGGATGGGCATGCTGGTAGACACTTATAGTCCCCAGTGTTCAGGGGCTGCAAGATTACTTGAATCCAGGGGCTGGAGGCCAGCCTGGATAATGGAGTGAAAACCCAATTTTAAACATTGTTGGCTAAATGACTCAGTAGGCAAAAACATTTGCTGCTGAGCCTAATGACCTGAATTTGATCCCTGGGATTTGCAATATGGAAGGAGAGGAAAAGTTGTTCTTAACCTCATCACGCCTATGGTGGTACACTCCTTCCCAATAAATAAAAGTTAAAAACAAACACAAGCAGATAAACATCATCGATGAAAAAGCTCAAGGAGTTTCTTTAAAATGAAGAATTTAAAAAAGAGACTCTATTACTCCAGAAGAATATCGTAGTAAGACCAAGATAAACAAGATCTACTCCAGACAACTGTCCTTGATAAATTTTCCCCTGAAGTAAGTAAGGATGAGAAGGAAATAATGTTAATTACAAACTGAAAATAAAGAGAAGTTAAATTTTCATCCCAATGGCAAACTATTCTTTTGGTCATATATAAACAGAAGTCTTTACAAGAGTGAAGGAGATACAGATGACATCACAAAAGGTGGGGTGACGGCAATTCTCTACATCTAACCAACCCCATGCCTTCCCTGCATGCTGCCATGTCTTCCTCTCCACGGCCTGTAACCCTTTGGAACCTTAAGCCAAAACAAACTATTTCTTCCTTAAACAACAACAAAGTTAAGGTAGCAGCTAGGCTCAGTTGGTAAAGTCCTTGCCTATCACACACAAGGCGCTGGGTCCAATCCTCAACACTACAGAACCAGGTGTGGTGGAGCACACCTGTACTCCCAGGGCTGGGGAGGAGGGAGGAAGACCAGGTGGAGGCAGGAGGAGCAGAAATTCCAAGTTACCCTGAGTTTGAGCCAGTCTGGGCTACAGGAGAGCATGTTATAAAACAAAATAAGCTAACTAAAAAGGCTTTGAATATCATCAGTCTTGTTTACCTCCGCCATTTGTGACCACCACACTGCTGCGATTTTCCTGGTACTGACTTTCTCTCCGAAGTCTCTGCTCTTTAGTAATCTCCGCCACTCGAAGAGGCAGATCTGAAAATTCATCTGTAGGCTTAAAAAGCAGAAACATTAAAAACCATAATTTCCAGGGGCGGTGGTGATATATGCCTTTAATCCTAGCACTCAGGAAGCAGAGTCAGGCAGATCTCTGCAAATTTGAGGCCAGCCTGGTCTACAGAGTGAGTTCAGGACAGCCAGGGCTTCACAGAGAAACCCTATCTTGAAAAACAAAACAAAACAACCCCCCCAAACAAAACAACAAATCAAACCAAACAAACAAAAGACCCATCACTCCCAATTTTAGATAATATAAAGTACATGGGTAGAAACTAAAATTTACATAGAAGGAGATGAAGCAAAACAATTTTGGAAATGACAGTGAATATTGTATAATTCTGTGCATATATTTAATGCAACTGAAATGTACTTTAAAATGGCAAATTTTATCACAATGAACAAAAAAAAGAAGGATATTCAGAAGTGTAAATAAAAATTTACATGGGTTTAAATTATACACACACACAAACACACACTGCAATATTCATGAACATAGTCACCAAGACCTACATATGTAACTACTACTGGTAATGAAGTTGTGATCTAATTTTAATTTGTTTTGATTTACTTATTATTTGATTTATTTACTTATTTATGTTTGATAGGGTCTCACTGTGCAGCCCTGGATGGCCTGGAACTCACTATGTAGTCCTGACTGGCTTTAAAAAAACTTATAGAGATCCACCTGCCACTGCCCCCGGAGAGCTGGGATTCACGGCAGTCAAGGCATGTGCTGCTGCAGCCGGCTTCTGTTCTGAACTCTTAATGAAGCAATCTTATAAAATCTCTGTTACCAGTACCTTTAGCAAAAGTATAGTCATTTAATTCATAGCTAAAATACACTCTAGTAATTTTAAATGACAGAAAATATAATATTATTAATTAATCAAAATGAACAAAAAAAACCCCATGTATTTTGGGGCATGTGAATGAACTCACTAAGGTGTCTAGGGAAGAGCTCCACCATTGAGCTCACATCTGGAGCTCAGGCTCCACTTTGTACCCATCAGTTTACAGTCCTATTTACCTTCCCAACTTCCAGGGCCCCTCCTATTACCATCTCCAATCCATATTATCCAGCCCAAGTTCTACATGTCAAGGTTTTTTTTTTATTGTTTTGTTTGAGACAGAGACTTTCAGTGCAAGCTGTCCTGGAACTATTATCTGGGTCAAGCTATCTTTAAATCCATGGCCCCCCTGCCTCAGCCTCCTAAGAGAGTTAGGATTATAGAGACATGTTACCATGGGCCAATTAGGCTTCAGTTTAACCACCTCAACTCCTATTCTGCTTCCCAGAATATCTATATATGAGATTAAACAGTATAGAACTCTTGTTTGGTAGACCTATGTGGGGGTTTTGCCCTTTATTTAATGTTTCTCTATTTTATGTAATAAACTGAATTTCAATTTAGATATTCCTATTCATTTAAAACATTTTTTTCTAAATCATACGAAGAACACTTACCTCATTTCCTGACCACCTCTTATCTCCACTATCCACACTATTGAAGCCTGAATCAAGGGCTCCATAAGGGCGACCTGAGTACAGTTCTTCATGGCTGTCCAAAAGAAGAGTTACTTATTACTATGAGGCTGGATAATTTAAAATTAGCATTTGAAATTAACCAATCACAACTTCATTAACATTCTCATGACACTCAGTCACATAAATATTAGAGCTAAGTGAGCATCCTCTGAGCTTTATAACAAGAAAATTCCAAACAGGAAAAAAGAAAACAGACTAGTATGACTCCCCACACTCAGAATCTACTTTCAAAAGTACCACTGCTCAATTCAGTTTAATTGTGCTCATTAATGTTAGCTTACAACACAATGGATTTCCTCTCATAGTGTTTCCATATCCAAGTGCCACCACAGTCTTCATCTGCTCACACCCCCTCCTCTCTCCCTCCCAACTGTTTCTTCCTCCCGTCCATCCTTCTTTCTGCTTTACTATCACAGCTGCTCGACTGCCCTGCTTTCATGTCCCTTGAGATCTCTTCCTCCACTCTCAGGACTCCCTTGCTAACATTCACACAAACATGCATGGCTCTATATGGATGTCTCTTTAACAAGCTAGCCTCGAACCGGTAACTTCTCTAGAGCAAGATGATGGAGTGGTATAGCACAATAGGGTTTATGGTGTAGCTTCTTAGTCTGAGAAAATACAACTCATGGGTTGTACAGAACCTTGAACAAACAAATAAGTTATCACTTCAGTAAGCATGTGCTTTTTAAAAGATTTATTTATTATGTATTTTTTTTTTTTTTTTAACATATGAGTGCTTTGTCTGCACATATACCAGAAGAGGGCACCAGATCTCATTATGGATGTGTGCTGTCTGGGAATTGAACTCAGAATCTAAGGAAGAGCAGCCAGAGCTCTTAATCTCTGAGCCATCTCTCCAGCCCCAACAATGTACTCATAAAAGAGAGCACTTCTTGTCAAAAGTCACTACATCTATTTCAATTAAATTTGAGCAACGAGTGTTGACTGAATATCCCATGATGTTTTAGGTCCTAAGATTGAGCATCACTGGCTTTTAAAAGACTAGGTTTGTTGAACAAAATTAATTCAGAGGTTGGAGTTACAGAGGCAGGTCTTCCTTTTTTTGATTAGAGGCTCACTCTGTAGTCCAGAGTTGACCCTGAATTTTCCTGTGTGCTAGGAGGCAGGACCTTTCTTTCTTTCTTTCTTCCTTTGTTTCTTTCTTTCTTTCTTTCTTTCTTTCTTTCTTTCTTCCTTCCTTTCTTTCTTATTTATAGTTTATGTGCATTGTTTTTTCCTGCATATATGTCTGTGAAGGTGTTGAATCCTCAGAAATTGGAGTTACTGACAGGTGTGAGCTGCCATGTGGGTGCTGGGAATTGGACTCAGGATCTCTGGAAGAGCAGCCAGTTCTCTGAACCACTGAGTCATATCTCTAGCCCCATGGATGGATTTTTCTTACCAGTCAGTGGCTTAGTATCTCCTTAGTTTGGGTTTATTCTCACATAAACAAAAATAAATATTTAGTCAATAACATAAAGTGGCTTAAAATTATCTTATAAAAAAGTAGCATTAGCCAGGTGTGGCAATGAACATCTTTAATCCTAGTACTTCAGCGCTTGAGAGGCAGAGATAGCCAAGTGGGAGTTCAAGGCCAGCTTGGTTTCAGGGAGTTCCAGGTCAGCTGGAGCTACACAGAGAAACTCTGTCTTAAAAAAAAAAAGAAGACGAAAACATGTCTCTATCCATCACCAATGAAAACCTTGGTGCCACTAAATAAAGCAAAGATAATATTAGAGCAGTTTACCAAATGGGATGGAAACGAATGTATCTGGAAACAAATACAAACTTGTAATTTTTATAAGTTTATTTCTGTCGGTGCTGGGTTTTGTGGTAGTATTATTTTTTAACTAAACACGAATTTTTATATTCATTTCACACAGTGAATTTTAACTTGTACTTTGGCCATTACCCCTATGCCTTTTACTGTTTAAAACAGGGTCTTGTTCCTTAACAGGTGTAGCATCCTTCTGCCTGCCTCCAAGTGCTGGGATTGTGGTAATTACCACTATGCTAAACTTGTGGGTCATTCTTTTTAAAAATGATACACAACCGGATGGTAGTGGCACATGCCTTTAATCCCAGCACATGGGTGGATGGGGTGGGAGGGGCATAGGCAGGTGGATCTCTGTGAGTTTGAGGCCAGCCTGGTTTACAAAGCTACACAGAAAAACCTTGTCTGGAAAAACCAAAATCAAAACAAAACAAAACCCAAAGAAACAAAAACAAACAAACACAAACAAACAAACAAACAAAAAAGCAGATACACAAGCATTAAGTTAAATCTGGCCAGGCATGTTAGTGCACACGTTTAATCCCAGCACTCAGAAGGCAGAGGCAGGTGGAACTAAATTCAAGGCCAGCCTGGTCTACAGAGTGAATCCCAGGCCAACCAAGGTGACACAATTAAGACACTATCTCAACCCCCTCCCTCCAAAAAACAAAACAAGAAACCCAACATAAATGGCTAAATCTAAGAACTGAAAGTACTTGCCTGTCTAGTTTGTACTGAATATTCAAAGAGTTAAGGGGCTCTTTAGGAGGTTTGGACTCCATCTGAATTATTTATATAGATTTTTATGGTCATGTTAAGAACTTTTAGATTTAGAGTATTTGATATTTAGAACTACTGCCAGAATATAAGAGTGTAAAGGTTACACTGACAATGGACGTTTAGAAAGGTTAAGCAGCTTAGTACCCTAAGAAGACAGAAACTCAGAACCAAGAGCCTCTAACTCCATGCCTACACTTTAGACAAATAACCAGCAACTCTAATGCAATTCTATGCATCTGTACCTCTGAAAGAAAAGCAGGAAGGTACAGCATTTCATTCCTTGGTACTTGAGGAGAATGTACCACCATACCCAGCAGGGTTTTTTATTGTTGCTATTATTGTTTGTTTGTTTGTTTTTAGAGACTGGGTTGTCTAAGGTGAGTCCAAATTCCTGGGTTCAAGCCATCCTTCTGCTTAAGCCTTCTAAGGGGGTAGAACTATAGACACAAGTCACTGTACCTAGTTGGATCCTCTGCTCATGAACTTCAAATCATCTTTAGATTATTGATAATGTCTAATGTAATATAAAGGCCATGTAAATAGCTGCTGTGCTGTATTGTTTAGGGAATAATGACAAGAAAAAAGTATAAATGTTTATAGCACAAGTTTTTCCTCCCACCCTCACCCCTCCCAAACACTTTTAATCTGTACTTGGTTGAATTCATGGAAACAGAGGGTCAGCTATATCCACATATATGTACCAAATTAATATTTCTAGAACATTCTGAAACAATAGTTTGTGTCTGAAAAAATGGAAAATACAGAAAACAGCCTAACTAGTAACCATAACTAGAGATTATGACAGATACTGTAATGGAATACTTCTATAACTTCTAATTCCTTTGGAGAGAAATGACATCTTTATGTTATTTAGGTTTCCCATTTACTTAGAAACCTGAAAGAACATTTTTCCATAAATTCAAGCCTTTTATCTGTTAGCAAGCATGTACTGAAGTCCTTTGCCAGGTAACTTAATATTCTATATATTTCATATTATATATTTAAAATAACATAAGTACTATAATATTTACAAAGATAAATTAGGGCAGCCTCAGAACTAAAGAACAGGTCCCAGAGAAACAGGTTCTGCAAACAGTGTACCAGCCCTCAATCAAAGTGCACCATTCATTACCATCTCTTCAGGCGAAACTTCAAACATACATCTGCATTCCATCATTATAGCCAGCTTTCATTCAAACCTCAATGGCAGCAGTAGCAATTTCATGCTCCTACTCTGCTATTTCAGGAGAGGAAAGTCTTCCTTCTAAAAATCACCAACTCCACCAGGGAAAATCAATTATGTATACGCAAAAGAAAAACCAACTTCGAATTGTTGTACATCTTGTAAGAGTATCATATAAATCAATTTTTTTTTTTTTGTTTTTGTTTTTTTGTTTTTTCGAAAAAGGGTTTCTCTGTAGCTTTGGAGCCTGTCCTGAAATTAGCCCCGTGGACCAGGCTGGCCTTGAACTCACAGAGATCCATTTGCCTCTGCCTCCCAAGTGCATGCCTGGCCATATAAAACATTTTTAATTAAAACAAAATAGGAAGATCAAGGCTTTCATCCATACATAACAGGTGTTTCCATATTATAAACAATTAACTAAGCTAGGAAAAAAAAAAAAAAAAACAAGGAGAAAGAGAAAATAGATGGGAAATGAACTCTTGGCAATAAGGATCTGAGTCATTTCAAATTCATCACTGCCAGAACCCTCCTCCTCCAAGAGGTCTACACAGAGCACAGTACACCACACTCAGCCTCTACCAACTGCTCAAAGCTCAGCTGTCATGTCCTTAGCATCTTTTACCTGCTTCCATCCTGAGAGGTGAACATGGAACCGAGGGTGTTCCTGGTAGGTATGGTTACAGTATGAATTTCATTTTCTTTGCTGTATTAGTTAATGCTTAAGCAACTATTTTAGAGCTGCTGCTCAAATATCCTTCACAATGTCTAAGTCCTTAATCTAATAGCCAGACTAAGCACCCTGGAATGTCATTACAAAGATCTTCCTGATGATTTAAAGTGGAGGAAAGCAGTATTTGTCTGATTAAATCAGCTTTTCTTTCATTCACTATTTCCTGTGTAATTACTGTGTATACTGAATGCTCCTGAGTGAGGAATACCATAAGGCTAGCAGAGTCTGGAGCGAAGGGCAGGAGTGAAATCCCTGTGGAGTGAGTAACACACTATTTCCCCAAGAAATCCTGTTGTATGTAAGGGAAGTTTTCAGTTTCAGATTACTCCTTTGTAAAACAGATGTTTCATTTTAATAATTTCTAATAAAAACAATAATAAATTGCCTTTTCTGAACATGATACATATTTAATATACTTTAGCAACGCCTGCTTACTTACATTCGTTTTTATAAACTACATGGACATTTGTTGATTTATTTTAGGCTAGAAAATTACAAAACAAGCTCACTGGACTGAGGTTTTAGCAAAAATTGACAAATCCTAAACAAAGGCCTGAGAAGTTCTCTGTCAAGCATCGCGGCATCTTTATTGAGATATCTATTGCACCTTTTTGAAGGCTTTTACATTTAACTCCAACACTTAAGATTGTTCCACATCTTACAAGGCATGTGGTATGTAGCTAAGGGATTCACAGACTAAAAAGATCTTAAAGTGATATCAACATTCAACAGCTTCTTCACACTTACGACTTGCTGTAAATCAGAAAACTTTCAAGTGGCAGAGCTAAGGTACTGGCAATATCTGGCTATCTAGAAACATTTCAACTGTTACTAGCACCTAGGAGGTGGGGTCATGGTGTTGCTAACCATCTACACAATGGGAAGAGCCTCCCCTGAAAAAAACTGCCTGGACTACAAGGTCAACAGTGCCTAAATTTTAAGAGACTGACTTAGAACTACGCTTTGTAGGATCTATGCAGCCAGTTCCTATTTGATAAAAGCATTCTGAGAAGAGAGTTACTTTCCTTCAGGCAAACACTTCAGGCAATTTAAGACTAAAGTTTATTTGATTTTTCCTGTAATGCACTACAACAGAAGAATAAAACATACTTACCACGAACCAAATCCCAAGGGTCTCCTTTCATAATCTGGCAGATCTGGAGCAATCTTACAAGCCTGTATGTTCAGGTATTTAAATATGTGGATTTTGCCTTTTATACATATCTAAATAAAACAACAAACACAGCCAAATTACTCTTCATCCGAAATATAAATGGTCTTTAAAAAATTAGTATTATTTTATATGTATGGATGTTTTGTGTGCATGCATGTCTATGTGCCATGTGCATGCCTGGTGCTCACAGAGGCCAGGAGAGGATATTAGTACCCTTTGAACTAGATTTACAAACAGTTGTGAGCAGCCATGTAGATACATGGTAGTGGTCCTAGGTCCCTGGGGAAAAAGAATCAGTATTCTTAACTGCTGTATCACCTCTCCAGACCCATGGTGTTCTGCTTTATAAATCATAACTAGCTTTTTATGTAACATAAATTGAGTTTTTAAGGCATCGATATTAAATATATAGTGCACTAATTAAAAAAGCTATGATCTGGTTCAGTGTTGATTTAAGGATTTTTGTCTTTTAGCAGGAACAGAAGTAATCTGTGATTATAAATACTGTTTCAGGAACAGAAGAAATTTATGATTCTAAATACTTTTACACACCAAGTAAGTTTAACATACTCATTTGTTATACACATTCAGGACTTTTAAGATTTCTCTCTAGGTATTAATTAATCATGTATAATTACATTTTTAATGCTAATTTCTGTAGGAAAAAACTGGAAATGATAAAATGGAGAAATTTATACACATATAATTTTGTTATGACCTCTCATGAGTCAAACAAATTTTTTAGGCTGATGAAACTCTCTATAATTTCAGTCTAAAAATGTCCTCAAAGACTAATGTTGTTAGCTAGTGAGCTTCTAAGAGGTGAATGGATCAAGTGGATTCTAATGTGATCAATGAATTAATGTAAGATGACTTCACAGCTAAACAGTACAGCAGGAGACAGCTTGGCTGTAGGAAAACAGGACGGAGAGTATGCTTTTGAAGGATGTATCCAGTCCCTGAAGCCTTCCTCTTTGTTCCTGTTTCCTGGCTGTTGTGAGGTGAGCAGCTTCCTCTACCACACACATCTGTTGCCATGACTATGTCTCACCACAGGCAAAGCCAGCTGACCACAGGCTAAAACCTCTGAAACCAGGAGCCTTCCTTCTTTTAAGTTATTTTCTCTCAAGTACTTTGTCACAGATTAAAAACCAACTAACACACACCTTTTTGTACTTATAAAGTTCAAATATAACTTTTACAGATTCTATAATGACTGTCATTAGCTGATACAAAATTATTTAAAAACTGCAAAGTGAGGACTGGAGAGACAGCTTGTAGGTAGAGGTAGCCGCTGCCTATGATGCTGATAATGAGTTTGATCCCTGGAACTCACATAAAGGTAGAGAGAACCAACTCCAAGAAACTGTCCTCTGAATTCCACACATCAGAGCACATGTGTACAGATACAATGAGGAAAAAAAAAAAAAAAAAAAAAAAAAAAGAAACTTCAAAGTGAAAATTATGGGCTTGGCAAATGTTTTAAACATTATAGGGTATAAGCTGCCTTACAGTTGTTATTTTCATTTCAGTCACTGACAAACAAATGAAACAATTGGCTAAATGAGAAACTGTTTCAGGAAACAGGAAGGTACAAAAACAATGATAACAAGAATATAGTGATAATTTTTAGTTTGAAAAGTTGCTGCTTATGGCATTTATATATTCCAAAAAATTATAAAAGAAGCTAAAATTTTACTAGAAAATTAGTTTTTGAAGCATTCTTCAACTTAAAGTGCCCAAGGGCTGGGGAGAAGCTCAGCCAGGAATATGCTTGTTTCTGTGCAAGCATGAGGACCTGAGTTTGGATCTTCAGTGCCCACATAGAAGCTGGGCACGGCAGTGTATATCATACATCAGGAGCTGGAGACGGGAGGCTCTCTCCGATACTAACAAACAAAAACAGTAAGGAGGAAAAGGACTGACGAGACACCGGCTGTCAACCTCGGGTGCACACATAAGCGTCAGGCTAGTGAAAGGAAGTGCTGGTGGAAACATCAAAACCTTTGTGCCATCCCTTTTATTAAGGGCACTGTGGGTGGGGCCAATGACACACAGAGTCTCTCTTGAGAGACCTTTCCCACAGAAGTCATCCCTTTGGGTTTACCTGTGCAGGAGGTGACTGCAGCGGGTTGTTTTCCAGGGTGATCACTTGGAGGTGCCTGAGGTTCCGGTAACACACAGGGATCACTGTGATTTTATTGCACGAGAAGTCTAGTCGTATCAAAGGCACCTCTGCCAGCTCTGCATAGAGGGAAAATGCAACCATCACTGACATTTTAAAAATACGGTTTTTACAAGTGCTTCCAGTTAAATGTGGTGGAGTCAAAGATCATTTACCTCTATTCCTAGTGATTGGCAAGGTATAAAAGAAAATCTGATTGCTTAGAGATAGGAAAACTACCAAAAATCAAGCAGTCTGACTCCTCTCCCTTTTCCCAGGACTGCTTAGTTCTCAGAAGCTAGACACTTTCAAAAAAGAAAAGAAAAAAAAAAAAAAGATGGTAACAAAGAAGTTAGATAGAGGTCTTTATAAACAGCAAATGTGTGTCCCCATTCCCAAATCACTTAGCTGGGCACTCAGTCACACCACAGGAGCTAAAAAGTTATTCTCTAATGAAATGGTACCAAAAGGCTCTGGACTTACGGAATGAGGCTCAATGGGAAGTGAATGTATGTCGGCAATTCCATCTCTTCCACCTACCTGTCTCAGCCCCACTCCCGAATGGCAGTAATTACAAATAGATGCAATCATATAGAAGAGATGCCAGCCACTTCTTTCTTTGCAGAAACTACTCGTGTAAAAGGTCTTTAGATACTATAATGGTGTGAAAGGTATTAACCCCCACAGGCTCATAGGGAGTGGCACTATTAGGAGGTGTAGGCTTACTGGAGGAAGTGTGTCACTGGGGGTGGGTTTTTGATGTTTCAGATGTTTAAGTCAGGCCTAGTGTGACTTACCCTGCATGCTGATGCAGACATAGAACTCTTAGCTGCCTATCCAGTACCATGTCTGCCTGCGTGCCATCACACTCCCCAGCATGACCATAATGGACTAAATTGCTAAAACTATAAGCCAACCCCAATTAAAAGGTGTGGTCATGATGTCTCTTCATAGCAACAGAAACCCTAACTAAGACAAATAATTACATGGAGTAATTCAGAACCTCTATGATGATGTGTACAGATTACATATGACCCACTGAAACTGAAAGATCTCCAACCACATGTAAGACAGAAAGAAAAATGAATAAGAGAAAGATAGGAAAAAGAAACAAGAATATAGGAACAGAAGGAAATTTGAAAAGCTAGAATGTCTTTGATTTTAGAGAAATACAACACAGAATCACTTTAAAGGATTTTCCCCCCTAAAAAGTCACAGAATAACAAGCATTCTACATATGATGGTAGAAACTAAAAATTCTGAATGAACTTCTGAAATTAAAACTCAGCAATTGAGAGTATGGCTGCTCTTCCAGAGGACCTGGGCTCAATTCCCAGCACTCACATGGCACCTCACAACTGTCTATAACTCTAGTTTTAGGGGATCTGACACCTCCACACAGAGATACATGCAAGCAAAACACCAAATGCACATAAAATAAAAATAAATAAATCTAAAAAAAATTTAAAAATTCAAGAATGTTTTAAACACAAAACAGTGAAGAAAGGGATGATAAGAAAAATCAAAGGATCAAAGATTAAGATATAACATTCATTTGGAAAAGTGGAATAAAAAAAGCCAGAAAGAATTATTAAAAAGAGAGAAAGACCAGCAAAATAACTCAGTAAGACTTGGGAGCACTTGGGAGTTAGAGAGGCAGGAGGATCCTTGTGAATTCCAGGCCAGCCAGGGTTACACAGG
Source organism: Phodopus roborovskii (assembly GCF_943737965.1). Classification (NCBI taxonomy): domain Eukaryota; kingdom Metazoa; phylum Chordata; class Mammalia; order Rodentia; family Cricetidae; genus Phodopus; species Phodopus roborovskii. Next base: position 18,174,222 of record NW_026126469.1, on the reverse strand, counting down.
GAGCATGGGGAGACTGTCTTAAAAACAAACAAACAAAAAACCCACAAAACCTGCACAAAGAAGCCTGCTGCCAAGTGTTCACATGATAGAAGGAATGAACTGAGTTGCCTTCTGACCACACACCATGCAAGCAAGCAAGCAAGCAAGCAAACACACACACACACACGCGCGCACACACACACACACACACACACACACACACACACACACACACAAATGTAACAAAACAGGGAAAAGGTCAAACAAGCAATGTCTCAAAGTCTTCTGAGTGTCCTTAAGTGAACAGCATACAGAGAGAGCTAGCCCATACTATGGCAGCCACCCTCACAGAATGTCAGTGACCAAGGGAAAAGGGATAATAAGCTTAAGTCTTCCGGACTGAAGAGTCTGGTCATGAGGAGTGAGATTAGAGATGGCCTCATGCTTTTAGCTACCACGCTTTAACACCCTTCAGCTAGGTGCAGCACCATACCCACAGCACTCAGGAGGCTAAGGCAGGAAGAGTGCCAGCAGAAGTGCCAGCCTGGGCTATAACAGTGTGAGTTCCAGGTTAGCCACAACTATATACCAAGATCATGTCTCAAAAACAAACAAAGGCTCCCCTCCCCAAACTGCCATTTAAAAAGTCAAGAAATAGCAGATGAAATAGCCAATAAAGTTAATGAAAATGGTCCTGGCCACTGAAACTTGGGTTTGGGGGAAGGTGAGAATAAAGTGTGGAAAAGGTGAGTAATATTAATAACTTTGTTAAGCTTTTTACTATCTTTTGAATGATAATTACTTAGTTAAAATTAATTTAAATGAAAATGGCAATGTAACAAAAGATATGTTGCCAACCAAATACAATGCTGCAGATTATTAGTTAATGTTAAAATAAACTTCCTGTCATCTCAGGCTAGTTGACATGCTGATTACAAACCTGGCAATTAAACATTTACAACTGTGTAATTTATATTCCAAACAAGTTACAAAAGAGATAAATTAGATAATAAAATAATTTCACTATATTTGTCTCCTGAAAACCCAAATTTTCATCAAAATCTCAATGTTGCCAGGTATGGTGGCAGTAACCTGCCATCCCAGTACTCACTCATATGGCTGAGGCAGGAGGAGTGTGAAATTGAGACTCCCTAGGCTATGCTATGAAAGTCTACTTCAGGGAAAAAGCCTGAACACACACATAAACTCCAAACTTCAGTATTTTCATCCATAAGCAGACCCAGACTAAAGAGATGGCCCTAGTGAAAACTTTTGAATCTGGCACTGTTAAGGTAGTGGGTGTCCCAGCTACTTAGGAGACAAGACAGGGAACAGAAAATTTCAGGAGAGCCAAGGCAAGTTGGACTCTGTTTCAAAATGAAAACAAAATAAGAAAAAGTGATAGCATAGCTTAATAATAGCAGCTTGCTTAACATGCACAAGGCCTTGTGTTCAATTATGGGAGGGAAGGAGGAGAGAGGAGAGAGTGGACAGAGAGAGAGAGGAGGAAGGGAGAGAATATGAATGAATTGTGTTAGGCTATTAGGACACAGGTCATAATTCTTGTTTACTGGGAGCTTCTGTTCCCATACTGAGTTGGTGACAAATGCCAACAGACAATGGAGGAAAAGCCTGAAGGCAAACAGTGTCTGTGTGAAGGCTACCCAACAAGTTCAGTGAGAACATGTGGGATGCCGGGTAGTGTGTGGTGATAAGTGTATAAAGGTGAACTGAGAAAATAATTTTCTAATGTGTTTATTGCAGATCCAAAATGTCAAATGTATTTAAGAACTAAGTATTTCATTTCATCAAATTGGAACAATGCTTAGACTTTACAGCAAAAGCAAAAACATCATTAGTTAAATAATATTTATTATAAATTCTGTCATATCTTATAGAACCTAGATTATTGTTATGAAAATATTTCTGAAGATTTTCTTTCTATTGCTGCTGGTTTTTCTTCTTCTTTAGTTTTGAGACAAGGTCTCTCTATAGTCAATACTCAAGATGCTCCTGTATCTATCTCCCTAGTGCTGAGGTTTCGGGCACATGCCATCACAGAAGACTGATTCCTTATTTTTAAATATACACTCTGAAATGTTCATGGATTACTTAATAGATTAAATAATTAGGGTGGAGAAACGTGGGTGTGAAGATTGTGTGTGTGTGTGTGAATAAAGATCACCATAAGATGATCATTGTAGCACCATGTGACAGGCACACAGGAGTTCATTTATACAAGAAATTTTCTACAATTAAATTAAACAAATATAGTCTGCAGTTAATTAAAATGGTTCTCATTTTCATTTGCAACCTTTTCTTTCATAGATTTGTATTTGTGAGCACTTGGGGTTGGGGATTTAGCTCAGTGGTAGTGTGCTTGCCTAGCAAGCGCAAGGCCCTGGGTTTGGTCCTCAGCTGGGGGTGGGGGGACTGTATTTGTGAGCACTTGATAAAGCTTAATTTGTTTAATCATGTCTGCCATTAAAATTCATATGCCAAAATTTACATTCAACCTAAGATAGCTTACCCTCTCTCACGTCATTTGCTACTGCATATCACCTAAACATGCTTAATTAGACCTTGTTTGAATTTTCTAGTAAGGAATAAAATTAAGTTCAACTCAAACTCCATTGATCTTACTTAATTTTTAAAACCCATTTATAAACCAGGGCCAACTGCAGAATTGCTCTGCGCCACACCAGACTTTATTAAGCATACTACATTTCTACCCATGGTCATGCTTGGTTAAATTCACAATGACACTGTCCTGAAGGATCAACTAAAATAATTCATTAGTCAACAGCATCTAAACTGGAATCAGCAAAACTTTTCTCTCAAGTTTTTGTTGTTGTTTTGCTGGTAGTGAGGACTGGACCTCCAGCTTAGACTGTATTAGCCAAGTGCTCTACCAATGAACTATATCCCCAACCCTCTTCTATTCTCTCTCCCTTCTCCTCTCTCTCTTTCTGAAAACAGGGTCTTGTTGTATTGCCCAGACTGGCCTGAGACTCATGATTCTCCTCCTTTTAATTTTGACTTTCAGACAGGGTTTCACTCAGTTGCTCATGCTGTGATCTTCCTGTGTTAGCTTGAGTAGCTGGGATAACATGCCCATGCCAAGAGGCCCAGCTCTGAACAGTTTCTTAAGCGCATCATCTAGTAGATGATGCTAACTAAATAAGCCATCAGATCTCAAACACTGGCTCTAACTCATACACATTTTTTTGACTGGTGCCCATCAGTCTGAGAGATCTTTAAAATAAAAAGACAAATACCAACAAAACAATTATTTCATTGTTTCTTACCTTCAGGCAAGCGTACTAGATGATTTCTTCTTACATTAAAGTCTCTCAAGGCTTCCAGATTACCAATTTGGGAAGGTACAGTTTGAATTTCATTGCAGCTCACATCCTATTTAAAAAGAGTTACAAAGGTATGATTATTCTAATCACAAACCTGCTAGCTTTAACATACTTACAAAATGGTGTTAGGCAAGATACTACCTACATTCTTTCCTGGTAATAAAAAAAATATATTTTATAATATATATATATATATATTATCATCCTATATCTAAGAATACTTCATAGTTTGTACTCTCATTTATTTTAATTATAGGCTTTTGAGTAATTCTTTATATTTTATATAGGTTATAGAAAAATTCTGATGTAGGAGAGGAAAGCACGTGGGACTAGGAAGATTGAGTCAGGGGAGAAATAGATGAGAGAGAGAGAGAGAGACCATAAAAGAGGGAGCCATTATAGATTTCAAGAGAAAACTGACTCTACAGAAATGTCCAGAGACCTACAAGACTGACCACAACCAACAATTTGAGCAACACTGGAAAGGCTACCATAAATGCCCTTCCCTGATAATGAGATTGAAGACTAACTTATCCACCATCATAGAGCCCTCATCTAATAGCTGATGGAAACAGAAGCAGAGACCCACAGCTAAACACTGAGCTGAACTGGAATCCAGATGCAGAGAGGGAAGACAAGACCAGTCTACAGAAACCCACACAGATAGCTGTCCTGAACAAGGAGAAGCTAATAGGCCCTCAGACTGATAGCTGGGAATCCAGCATTGGACCGACCCAGACCCCCTGAACGTGGGTCTCAGTTAGAAGGCCTGGGCAGTCTAATGGACCTCTGACAAGTGGAACCAGGATGCCTGGTGCACAAAAGGACTTTGGGAGCACGTTCTCCATGAAGGGATACTCCCTTAACCTAGAGGCAGGGGGGAGGGCCTAGTCCCTGCTCCAAATGACTTGACAGGTTTAGATGACCCCTCCAGGAAGGCATCACCCTACAAGTGGAGTAGGAGGCAGGGATGGGATGGGAGGGTGGTGGTGGGAACATGGGAGGGTGGGAGAGAGGGAGGGACGGAGAGGGAAATGGGATCAATATGGGAAATAAATAAAAAAAAAAATCACAAAATAATAAAAAATAATATTGTGATATTAAAATGATATAACTTAAGATATAAATAGAAGGTCTAGAATATCAGATCCAATGAAAATGGTGAAAAAGTAAAGCAGAAAAAGTATATTTTATTTTATACCAATCTAATTAAAATGGAAAAATGAAACAATGATAAAAATTTCACAGTAAAGCCATTTTTCAAAATATCAGTTTGACTGTTCAAGAACATAAAATTAAAATATAGACAATGACTCTAATTTTTATCTTATTGAATATAAAGAGAAATAATAAAGTATATACAATTCGAAGCCTATGGGAAAACAGGTTGCTATTATCCAGTCAGTCTGAATGGAAAACACATACAGAAACCTGCTAGTAGCTTGCTTAAGAGCTTGATTCCAATGGGTTTGAATAAAGTGGCTAGCTACAGCTTCCAAGATTAATAAATTCGAATTCCATAATTCTGAGGCCAGCCAGACTAGCTTATAAAATCATAATCATGTGTAGTAGTACAAGGAAGCTCAAGCTGTACTCCAATTCTTAAAAGTCCTCCAACTCATGGGTGACAAAAGGTAATTTATACACTACTTACAAAGTCAGGCTGCTATCATAAGCCTCAATAATCTTCCAACAGCTTTAAAACTTTTTATTAACTTATTATTTATCTGTGGATCAGAGGAAGCAAGGGAGGGAACTGTTGTGTGTGGAGGCCAGTGGACAGTGATTTGGTTTTCTCTGTCCACCAAATGGGCCTCAGGAGTTGAACTGCATACACTTGGCTGCAGACACTTTTACCTACTTACTGATCCATCTCACCAGCCCCAGACATTACTTAGTTTTTCTCAAAAGAGAAGAGAATATAATTTTCACCTTTCCTATTCATTAATGACTGAAGTAGAATAAAAAATTAAGACTTTGAAGTTTACTGCTCTAAGCAACAAAATTTAAAAAGGGTAGTAAAAGAAGATGAAAAGGCAAGAACAGCGAGCCTGTGGTAGAGGTCTTAGTAATGTGTGATGTGTCTCTCAGAAAGCACCTGTGTGGATAGAAAGTCATTTATTTCCACTTAGGAATGGCAGTGGGAAGGAAAGCCAGAGGGCTTGGTGAAAGGTCAGCTTTGAAGTCACTCACCCTTCCTCTGTCAGGCTCCCTGAATGAGGAGGGCAGGAGGGCATCAATTAGTACCTCCTGTAGAAAACTAAAAGCAGCATCTCAAACATGAATCTGTTGAGTACTTAGGACTGGATAAGCATTTACAAGTTTAAATGATTTGACAATAAGACTCTGGGAAGCTAAGGTAGGGAGATTGAGTTCAAGGCCAGCGTAGGCTACAAAGACCTTTTCTCAAAAAAGAAATAAAAAAAGTATGATCAAACTATACTGCATGAAAAAATATTAAATAAAAATTAGTGCTCATATTTTGTATATCATGGAAAAAAATAAAAGAACTTAAGAGTATAAGTTACACCTACTTTGTGCTAACAAGCTAAATTCTAAAGACTGACCCCCCAAAAAAACACATTTTGAATTTTATTTCTGAGGTCTAGATAGCTCAATATCTCAACTCTAGATTTAATATCAGTGAATTTTTAACATACAATCTGTTATATTTAAATCCCCCACCAATAATCTAATTTGTCTAACTAGATTTATACCATTTTTCTGTTTATAACCATCTTTATCAATAAACCATACACACACAAAAACTGTAATGGACACAGCTGCATTTGACCATTTATTGCAATATGAAACATGTTATGGTTACACAGCCTCTAGCAGACTACATCATTGAGTACTGGTGCCTCAGCTACAAAATGCAGACAATATTAGAATCCAGCTCATAGTATGATTATGAGGATATAAATAGTATCTTTTTGTTTTTCTTTAGAGACAGGGTTTCTCTGTGTAGCCCTAGTTGTCCTGAAACTCACTCTGTAGACCAGACTGGCTTTGAACTCACAGAGATTCACCTGCCTCTGCCTCTTAAGTGCTAGGACTTAAAGGGGTGCACCACCACCATCTGGCTAGTCTGACTGTTAAACTAACTCAAAACATAAATACTTAAGTAAGAGATGGTTTTTTATGTATTCACAAATAATAGTAGGTAAAATGAAATGTATCTCAGAAAATATATATTAACAAATTACAGTTAGCTACTATTCCAAGATTACAGCAAGAAAAAAACCATACAAAAAACAAAGTAACTTTTGGAGTGGAGTGCCCATACACCAATAAAGGCTAAGAAAAAAATCATAAAAATATTGATATTTAATTTTTAATTTGAAAACTCAATTCATTATGAAGTTATACCTCAAAAATGTAGTGACACAGAAACACAGAAATCATTTAATGCTAGTTAGAAAATAACCAATGACATTTCCCCATTTTGTGTGGCAACATTAACACTTGTACACTGAAATATTTCTTAATTATATTTTAAATAAACACTATAAAATTATTTTTAAAATGATTTTAGTATTCGACTTGTATTATAGAGAAGACTGCAGACATGTTGGACAATCAAAAAATAAAATGTTAACTTACAAGTTCCGTCAAATGTCTGAGATGTCCAATTTCTTCAGGAAGTGAGACCAATTTGTTATTACTAGCAATTAAGACTTTCAGTGGTAAATTACACAAGTGTACTGGCAATGTTGACAGTTGGTTCCGACTAAATGAGTAGAAAAAGAGCAGTCAGATACCACTGATGAAAAAATTTCCATCTTTGTCATTTTAGATACAAAAATAAGGACAAATAGGATATTAGATTTGAGTTCCTGTCAGTTTAATCAGTTCCCAGCTGACTAAATTTAAACAGGTAACAGAAGTTTTTGTTTATTAAAAAAATGAAAATCAGAAACATAAAATAATAAAGCACATCTATCATTAGTATAAAAACAAATTAAAATTTACTTTGTAAATTTAACCCCATAATAATTCTTTTAGGGTCAAGTCTTTCCCCATTTTTAGGATCTTTTTTGTTCAATAATATAGTTCATGAACCTTTAAATTTTTTTTACTCAATAATAATTCTACTCCTACACATGCTTATTAAGAAAAACTTTTATCACAAATTTCTCTAATAGTGTTATTTTAAACATGATTTTAAAAACTGCTAGAACTAAATATCTGAACAGAATGGATTCTATTTTTTATGGTTTTACTTTTATTTTTAATTAAGCGCATATGCATGTGTAAGAGAGGTGGGTCTACACACGTTGAGTACAGCACCCAAAGAAGCCAGAGAGGGCACCAGATTCCCTTGGAGCTGCAATTACAGGCAATTGTGAGCTGCCTGACTAGGATGCTGGGAATTGAACTCAAGTTCTCCGAAAGAGCAATATAAGCTTTTAAATACTAAGTCATCTGTAGCCTCAGGAATGGTATTTTTTTTTAAAGGCATATAAACTGGACACTTGCAAGGTTCAACAAGATGGCTCAGTGGGTAAAGACACTTTTTACAAGTATGGCAAGCTGAATTCAATCTCTAGAACCCACATAAAAGTGGAAGTGCAGAACTAATACCACAAAGTAGTCCTTTGCCTCTGCACATACATTACAGCACAAACCCAAACACTTACTCACTTATACACACACAACAAAAACATCAATGTTGTGTGTTTTGCTGGGGACTGAACCTAAAGCCTTGTGCATACCATGCTCTACCAGCTAAGCTGTATCCCACCCAGTCCATTGGATCTGGTATTTACTTGAAGCGAATTTGAAAATGTAACTGGAGAACCATGCTGCAAGACTTCTTCAAACCTATTAAGCTAATGGCAGTAGGGTTTGTTAATTATGTAAAGCTAAAAATAAAGGGAGAAACAAGAGAACCTGTCATTATATCTTAGGAAGATACTAGAAACTGCTGGTGTGAACAGGTACCATAAATAACTGTAAACATTTTAGTGACAGAGAGAGGGAAAATTAAAGAACACATAAAACCACTTTTTCTAAAGGAATACTATTCTTACCTAATATTTAAGAATGTCAGAGCTTGTAAGTTTAGAATGGCCTCTGGGATATATCGAATACAATTCTGGTATAGATTAAGACTTTCCAGAGAAACAAAGTGACATGCTTCCATAGGAATTTCTGAGAGGCGATTTCGTGACAGGTCTGAAAGAAAACAGAAAAACTTTGGAAATTGTTTTACTGAAATTCATTAATACACTTCATAATAACTTGAATTCCCCAGAATTCCTATTGTGGAAACTGGTTCAATGTAAACTTTAAAATATTTAACTGTCTGAATAAAGTATTAAACATACACCTTTAAACTGTTGCTGGGAAAGGTTTCCTTTTTATTTTCCACACACACTCAAAATAAAATCATTATTCTTTATAAGTATTACATATTCTAAGACATTGGCCACTCTTTTTTATCAAAGTTATATCACTAAATTCCAATAACATCAGAAACAAGTGGATCCCTCCCCCAAAATCTACCTCCCAAGTAGAGAGAGGGGGGGAAGGTAGAGAGAGAGAGAGACTGAGACTATGCCCTGACATACACATGGAGGCCAGAGGACAACTGTCCAGAGTAGGTTCTCTCCTTCCACATTGGGACTCAGAGATCAGCTTGTCGGGTCTGGGCACATGTACCTTTTATCCTCTAAGCCATTTCCTCAGCCCAACTGTCCTACTCTTTACCAAAGACGTAAAAGTCCTTTCCTAAAATAGACTCAGGAACCTTCTCTGCTCCTAGTGACACAATCTGAACCTCAATAAAAATGTATTTGAAGGGCTAGAGAAATGGCTCAGTAGTTAAGAATGTTTGCTGCTTTTCTAGAGGGCCACCGGAATTTGGTTCGCAGAACCCACAGTGGGCAGACCACAATTGCCTGTAACTCCATCTCTAGGGAATCAGGTGTGGTGTGAATCAAACAAGGTGGAAGGAAAGCAAGGACCAACGTCCAAGAACACCTGCCGCTGCCTCCCTGGTTAGCTAGAGGGACATGCCCGTGTCCAGCAGCACCTGCTTCCTGTACTGTTCTCAAGCTGCTACCTTGGCTTCTAGGTCCTTTGCATTTGTCTTTGTGTTTTAAAATGAACTTGTTTTAAAAAGGAACACTTTTTGAGTTTCCCAGGTTCACTCCAATTCCAACAAGGTGGGAAGAAGATCCTCAGGTCATTGAACCTTCAGTCAAAAGCATGGCTTAACATGTTTAAGAACAGCCTCATATTTTTTTCTCAGAGATTTTACAAGAATTCTGGTATATTCCCAAATCCTATTATTTCATGAATGACGTACTTCTAACCACTTGCTACTCACATACAGAAGTAAAATACTTGTCATATGCTATTTCATATCTGACAGCCTTGGTAAACTTTTAATTCAAGTAACTTGTCTGCAGATCCCTCCAGACTCTTTGCATGGCTATGAATAATGAAGCTTTTGTTTCTTCCTCTGACCTTCCCATTTATTTACGCAATTTCCTCACCCTGCTTGTTAGAACATGGAGCATAATGCTGAATAAAAATAACACTATCTCTTTTGTTTCTAATTTCAACCATTTTCTTTGTTGATTCAGTATGAAATTAAGAAAACCCTCCTAGTTTGCTAAGACTTTTCATTGGTAATGGTTGTTAAACTTATTAACAATTTGTCTTCCTCTATTGAAATGATCATATAATTTATGACTTTTATATTTTATTATGTTCATATAGAATTTTTCTTATAGCTTTTTTTGGGGAGGGTAAAGATAGAAAATGTAAGCTAGGTGGTGGTGGTGCATACCTTTAATCCCAGCACTTGGGAGGCAGAGACAGGCAGATCTCTGTAAGTTTGAGGCCAGTCTGGTCTACAGAGCAAGCTCCAGAACAGGCTCCAAAGCTACAGAGAAACACTGTCTTGAAAAACAAAACAACAAAACAAAACAAAAAAAAAAGTGAGAATGTACTAACTCCCAGGAATAAAAGGGGACCCAAGAGAGGAATTTCCACTTTTTACTTCATTTACATCATTTTATTCTTTCTGTGTAGAATTCCGATTCTCATAAATCCTTCATTCTATTGATGTAGAGTGAAACTAATTTTCTAATATTAAAGAACTTTTATAATAACCTTGAAGTAAAATGTGATGGTTAATATTCACTGTCAACTTGGTCAGATTTAGAAACACCAAAGAACACATCTGGGTATTCTATTAGGTTGTTCTAGAAAGGTTTAAAAAAAGAGAAGGCCCACCCTGAGTGGGCATGGCACTACTGATGGGGTGGGGCCTCAGATGGAATAAACAGGTGAAAAGGAGCTGAGCACCAGCGTTTACCTTTCTTCTCTCCTTTGCAGTCCTGGGTGCGATGTAACCAGCTGCCTTAGGTACTGCTATAACCAATCATGAACCAGTGTTCCTTGTGATATTATACACCTCTACTGTATATTCTTTATAACATACTGCTTGTTAATGTGCAGTTCAAGTCTTTACATATGTCGTCATGAACGAACTGGGATTATAGCTTCTCTAACTGTCTGGGTGTGACAAAATTGTACTACTTTCATCAATTTGGTTTGGGGGCATTCCCTCTTTTTCTTTTGAATGAAAAGGGTTATGTAGGTTTCAAATTATTGTTATTTTAAAGCTTGTTAGAATTTTCTGGTAAAGCCATCTAAGCTTAGAATAGAATCTTCCATGAAGAATCACTCTATTGGTTGGGTTTCTTTAATACTTTAAAATCATTTAGGTCTTATATTTTCTTGAATCAGTTTTAAATCATGTTCTAGAAGTTTGTTGTTTTTGTTTTCTTTTTGCTTCTATACTCATTAGAACGAGATCTTGTTATGCAGCCCAGGCTAACTCAATCCTCACTGGGACCACAGGCATTTTTATCATCATGCTTGCCTAGCTGTTTGTTATTTTTTATTAACATTTTAATTTTATTGGCATAAAGTTATTCATAATATCCAGTGTTTATAAATTTTTACAATATTTGTAGTAACTTTCCCTGCTATACACTTTTGCTTAGGTTATTTATACCTTCTTTCTTTCTGACTTTGTTCAGTGCCAAAGGTTGGATCTAGAGTCTTCTATTTGCTAAAAAAAAGCACTCTATCATTTAGCTACACTCCCCACCCCACCTTTAACTATTGCTTAGTTAGCCTGTTCCTCATATATATGGTTTCCATTTTGTTCATTTTTATCCTTTATCACCTCCCATCTATCAGTAGAGCTCATGCTGTTTTGCTTTCTTTTCAATTCATTGAGATACTTAGCCCACTAAATTTTACTTATTTCTTCACAATTATATGCTCTTAAAGCTACAAATTCAATTAGACATAGTGGCACATGCCTTCAATCTTGGGTAGAGGCAGGGCAAGTTCCACGGCTATAAAGTTAGACAAGCTGGGTAGTGGTGGCACATACCTTTAGTCCTAGCACTTGGGAAGCAAAGGCAGAAGGATCTTTCTGAGTTTGAGGCCAGCCTGGTCTACAAAATGAGTTCCAGAATAGCCAGAACTGTTACAAAGAGAAATCCTTTCTCAAAAAAAGAAGAAGTTATAATCACTCAGGAGGCACAGACAGGTAGATCTCTGTGGGTTTATAGTATATAGAAAGTTCCAGGTCAGCAAGACAGCCAGAGCTACATAGTGTGACCCTGTCTTTAAGAGAAAGAAAAGAAGCCAGGTGGTGGTAGTGTGCACTCAGGAGGCAGAGGCAGGGAGACCTCTGTGAGCTCTAGGCCAGCCTGCTCTACAGAGCAAACTTGGACAGCCAGGGATACACAGAGAAACCCTGTCTTGAAAACAACAATAATAACAACAATAAAAGCTATAAATCCTCTCTACTGCTGTTGTTTTTAATTTCATAAGCCTTTAATAACATAAGAGCTTTTTTGGGGTATTTTTAAAGGTAATGATAAAATTTCCACTATTTGGCTTATTCTATTTAAAAAATATTACTTACCAAACATAGAAGGAACATTCTAGTTGTGTTTTGTTAATGATTTCTAACTATAATAGACTATATCTGATTTTTTTAAGAATATACCTAATTTTAATCCTTTGATATTTGTTGAGATTTCCTTATGATTCAGAAAACAGCAAGTTATACAAATATTTCATGAGTCTGAAAAGACTTCTACACTGGACATAATATTTCAGTTAAGTTTATAGGTCACATTTACTTATTTGGTAACATTCATAAAAAAAAAACTGCCATCATTTATTTTATCAGTTTTTTTCTATCAACTACTGGAAGAGAGGGGGATATATTGCTTTCTTTTACTATTGTTGCTACCTGATCTCTCTCCCTTCTTCCTTTCTTTCTGCCTGTTTCTTTTTCTTTCTGAGATACAATGTCATATAGCCCAGGCTGGCCTTGTACTCCCAATATAACCAAGGCTGGCCTTGAACTCCTGGCCTTAAACTCCCAAGTGCTAGGATTACAGGTGCATACTATACTCATTTGACAGGGCTTTTAACTGAAAAACACGGTTTATATTTAACTACATTACCCATAATAGTTGGATATTCAAAAGGGTCATATGACAGGTGCAACTTCACTGTTCTTTGAATCATCTGTGCTTTCTTAATTTTTATTATTAGGATTTCAGCTACATTCAAAATGTTAGTAGATCTAGATCCTTAGCTAATATTTCTGATTTTATTAAGATTCAAATACAGGAAATAAAGACAGCTAACAAATTTTAACCACTATAGGAAATTTTCATTTATAGAAAATGGTCTGATTCTGTACATCAAGTTGAATGCTTGATAACTGCCTGTTTCATCAAAAGGGAAAAGGATTTCTTAGCTTTTACATTATTTTCTTTTTCTTTTCTTTTCTTTTTTTTCCAGTTTTTCCAGACAGGGTTTCTTTGTATTGCTTTGGAGCCTGTTCTGGAACTAGCTCTGTAGACCAGAGCGTGAGGCAGGCCTTGAACTCACAGAGATCCGCCTGCCTCTGCCTCCCAATGCTGCGATTAAAGGCCTGCACCACCAATGCCTGGCACTTTTACATTATTTTATTTGTAGTTTTTGAGAAAGGGTCTTGCTCAGGCTGGCCTGTAACTTACTAAGGTCCTCCTGTCTCAGATTCCTGAACACAGGGATTATAGGCACAAAAAAATGCCTATTTCTTAACTACTAAGGACTAATTTTACACAGAAGCACTGCTAAAAGATTATATATTTGCCAATGTGTTGTATTTCCAGTAGTTCCTGTCTCAATTAATGATGACTTTATGTAGTTGCTTTAGTTAGAATTCTGAAACCTTCCTGAACAGTCTTCTCTCTTTCCCAAACCTAATCCTATCAGCAAGTGTCGGTTTCTTGGTCCAAATTCATATTGAATCCATTAATTTCTCTTCATCTCCTCTATCATTGTTTCTTATGCCTATTCTGAGTCAAACCAAATGACTCGTGGAGAATTTTTTTCACACAGAATAAAATGCAAAAATGGAATCATAAAGTAAGCTCCCCAAGTTTGACATATCAAAAAAAAAAAAAGAACAACTATCAACTATCAAGTTTATAGATCATCAAAAGTTGTTATGATCACTAGTCACCCCAAAGAACTAATAATGTATTTACTATTTTTGCTTCTACAAAAGGAAAAAAGTATAAAGTATTTATTTAAAGATCTACATTAAAATGTTTCATATAGTTTCCCTATCCTTCAGTAAAGTTTAATAAAAGAAAGGCTACTGTATCATTGTGTGGCTAGAGCAAGCCCCTGAACTTCACACATATACACAATACTATGTATGACACAGCTTTCTGAGGTTCCCTGTCAATGTAACCAGTCATCTGCTGTTTTCCAGACTGCAAGTCCAATTGAGATTGCCAAGTACTGTAAAAGCCACAGTCTGGATCATAAACAGCTTTGCAATTAAGCTATTAAGTTACTTCTGTGTATCACATCCTGAATGTGGTCTTGGTCTTCCAAATACCATTTCTGTCTAATGACAGTTATGTAAACCAACAACTATACCAATTTTTGGCACAGCCTTTGGTTATTTTATTCAGCTGAGCATGGCAGAAAAGACATATTTAGGCCTGATACAAACATAAGAACATTTTTGGCATGGGAAAAGATGAAAATTTCAATTAATTAAAAGAAATATTTCACTTCCTTTCCAGGGTCTGGCTGGATAGGTGTGGTCCTCATCCTTCAACAAGGAAGCTTCTTGTAACAGACAAATGATCATTATAGAAAACCATGGCTGATCAAAGTGCAGAGTTGTGGAGCCCAATCCCAATTGATACATCTGCATGACAACCCCTATACCTAAGGCCCAGGGATAATTGTGGATGACAGAAACATTCTATGAGCCAGAGGAATGAGAAGTTTACTGTGAAATTGTGTCTCCTAGAAATGGCAGAAGCTACACTCATAAAGCCTTAACAACATGGCTGCCTAAACATGGCCTGAACATGAACACTGAATCACAAGCTAATACAGACCAGGGAAAGCTCAAGAGTCCTCAACACTACAAAAAGAACTACAGGCAACTAAAGAATGCTGAGAGCAAGAGACACAGTTTTCCCTAAGGAAGAGCATGCTAATTGGTTATTGAGCACCTGAAAACATACACACAAGTAACACACAGACAGGTAGTATATATGTACTTAGAAATACACACTCACATGCACAAACAAACATGCATGTACACACAACTTTATGTATGTAATATTAAAGAGGCCATGAATTTTAAAGAGTGCATGAGGAGTATACATAAGAGGGTTGGGGGGGAGGGAAGGGGAAAGATAGTGTAATTATAATCTAAAAAATTTTTAAAGAAATATTTCCACTGACATGTAAGTAGCACTTATTGTACCTTTATGCATACCTTGCCACGATGGTAACTGTCCTAGTTCACAGGTATTGCATCTGGGTAGGACTATTTAATTGCTTCTCTCCCTTGGTAGTTTGC
The DNA here is from genome assembly GCF_943737965.1 of Phodopus roborovskii. Classification (NCBI taxonomy): domain Eukaryota; kingdom Metazoa; phylum Chordata; class Mammalia; order Rodentia; family Cricetidae; genus Phodopus; species Phodopus roborovskii. The sequence continues at coordinate 18,158,943 of NW_026126469.1, read as the reverse complement.
ATGGTACTTTCAATTAACTCTGGATCTAGATCACAGGCACAGTAAATGTTTGTGTTTTGAGGGAAGAGACTGTACTGTTCAGTTCTGTATACTATATACTTGTGAGAAAGAACATAACAGGTGTTCAATAAAAAAACGGTGAATGCATGAAACAAAAATTGTATAGGGCTGAAGAGATGGTTTAGCAGTTAAGAGCTCTGAGTGTTCTTCCATGGGCCCTGGGTTCAATTCCCAATACTCTCATGGCAGCTCACAACTTCCTGTAACTCTGATCTGAGGTTTCTGACACCCTCTCCTGGCTTCCAAGGGCACTGTATGCACATGGTGCAGACATGCATGCATGCATACATACATGAAACACCAATACACATAAAAATAATAATAATTTAACTTTTAAAATTGTGGACTTAAAAAAAAAGCCAGTCTATCCTTCCTCTTTAGAGCACCATCTACATAAGGCTACAATACATTTAACTGAAATACTGATGATGAGAAGACACAGTTTTGTCTTTATTTTTGTTGCTGTTGTTTGAAGAAATACTATATAATCTAGACTGAAAACATGATTTTCTCTCAGGAGGTTGAAGTAGGAAGATCCCTTGAACCAAGTCTGTTTAAGAGAGAAATGAGGGGGGAAGAGACATTTCCAAACAAGCATCAAAATAAAATACATCAAATCTAACCCTGCATTTCCAAGTAGTATTCACAAAGGAAAAGAAGAAGAAGAAGAAACAACCTACATGTTCACCATTAAAGAAGATGAGATCCTATCATCTAATATGGAGATAATTAGAGATCACTATGTTAAGGCAAGTCCCACATGATCTCACTCATAGCTGAGATAGAACAGTTGATCTCATAGAAATTTTAAGTAGAATGATGGTTACCAGAGGCTAAAGAGTGGAGGGGAACAGAAGGGATAGAGAGAGGGTGCTCAGTAGGTTACAAGCTAGATAGGAAGACCGTGTTCTGGGGTGATACTGCAGATTCAGAAGACTACAGACAACAGAAATGTACAGGACAGCTCAAAAGAAGAAAGGTACCTGACTTTCTTACCACAAAGATGCTTAAGGTAATAAGTTACCTTAAGTTAAACATTATACAATGCATACATGTATTAAAATATCACATGGTATCCCACAATTATGTAAATTGCTTTATTTTAGTATCAGCTGGAAAATAATAACACATAACTGAATGAACAAATTTACAAACAAGTGAAAAAAAATGAAACCAAAAGATGAAATGGTTTATAACCATGAAAGAGTTTTTTAGGGATATTTGCCTATATGACTTTGGACCTTAACATTACTTCTGAAGTACCAATCAGTTTTGAGACAAGATTTTACTTACTTTGTATCCCTGGCTGGCCCTGAACTCAAAGATGGCTCTGCCTCCCCAGTGCTGGAGTTACAGGTGTGAGCCAACATACCTGCCTAAAATGTTTTTAATCTATGGTATCCCTTTTCCAATTTAAAAACATCCAAGCAATCTATTAGCTCATCATCTTCATGGTTGTATAACTTTTCATTTTACTTGTCTATATAACCTACTTTGTAAGCCTTGTTCATTTGGACTCCTCTTCAGGTTAGTTTCTCTCTCTCTCTCTCTCTCTCTCTCTCTCTCTCTGTGTGTGTGTGTGTGTGTGTGTTTTTTTTTTTTACATATGCTAACAAACTTCCTTACTCTGGTTCTGGAATCAGCTATCTTCTTACCCTGTGTAACAGAAACTTATGGTAAGGTACACTTGGGCGGACAGGAGTTGTGCAGCTACTAGCCCTAAAAAAGGCTGCAAAACTAAGTTACTGACTGATGCCTTATGCCACTAAGTGAGGGCTGAAGCTATTAAGGCTACAGGAAGTTGCAGAATTAACTGAGTTATGGTTGATTTATGCCATTAAGTTTTAAAGCATTTTATTAAATGGTAATAGAAAAGCAAACTAGAAATTAATACTCTTGGAAGCAGAGCTCTGACATACTAAAACCTCCAGTATCTGGCATTGGCTTTAGAAACAGTAAGTTGGAATGCAGAAGGGCTACCAAAGGCTGTCTGGCTAAATCATCCAAGGGGCATATAAGCTGCAGTCCTTGCAAGCTGGCCTCCTAGATGCTTCCCTGCTTCCTGTTTGCAGAGGCTGTGGTCACCTGGCAACAAGTAGGACCCTGATAAAGTGTCATGGACCCACTTTGAAAACGGGATTTTTAAAAAATTTGATTTGAGAAAAAGGTTTTTAGATATAATCTTATTAATTCTTGAAGAATTTCATACTAGTAATATAATGAATTTTGATTATAATCACCTTTCCCCTCTTCTGGGGAAGGGGTTTTCTTCTGTTTAAAACTATATAATATCATTCTGGTTTTTTTTTTTTTTTTTTTTTTTTTCAAGGCTTTTTTTTTTTTTTTTTTTTTTTTTGAGATATGGTCTTATTATGTAGCTCTGGCTGGCCTGGAACTTATTATGTAATCTGGTGTAATCTGGGCTGTCCTTGAATTTAAAGAGTGCTGGAATTAAAGACATGTGTCACCATACCTGGCTATAGTGCTATTTTAAACTATACTGCTATACATACAAGAAAGTATGGCTTTCAACTGTTTAAAAAGAAAGAAATAATGTGACAATCAGCTAGGCCTCCAAAGTTCAAGGTTAATTTTTTTGTTTTTAAACTTTTGAATACTGCTGAACAAGTGTTTTTGTTTACAGGTTGCTTGAAGGAATATTGGCACTTTATCAGTGGCTACTTCACAAGAAGTGCACTATCTTTTTATTCCCATTCAGTCCAAGCTATGTATCAGAGGACAACCTTGAAGCTACTGACCCTCCTGCTACATTCGTAAGACTACAATGTACCAGCGCCCCAGATATTAGCACAACTGACTCCATTATGAAAGTGCCACTCCGGCTGTAAAACCCAGCATGTAGACAGCACTTCTAGCCAAACTGAAAACAAAGACCTAATCCATCAAAGTCCACACAGTTCTGGGAAAGTCTCTAATGTACTAACCTTGCTTTTTAGCTTCTGTAGTTCTGCTTCTGGATAACTGTTCTTGTTAACTGAATTATGTCAACCTAGAACATAGCTTTTTTGTGCTTAAAAGTTCACCCTGTGAAAGGCTCAGTGCTACAATGGGATCTGAACACCCAGTATCGACACCAGCCAACTAATAAAGACCTATTGGCTTAAATGCATGTCAGCGCAGGCTTCTCTGGTGAATACCCCACAACAAACAGAGCTGTACTACCATAGAGAGCTGTAAGTCTTCTTTTTTCCTACTTTTAACTACTTATGATTTTAGGAACTAAGAGCTACTTTCTGAGGACAAGCCTGGAGCCCAAGGAACTCAGGCCTTCCCAAGACCAGCAAGCACTTAACTTCTGAGCCATTTCTCTAGCTTCCAACCTTATTTTTTTTTGAGAGGTTTCTCACTGACTGGGACCTGGGGCTCATGATGAAACTAGGTGGCAGGCCAGTTGGCTATTGAGCCCCAGGGATGTTCCTGTCTTGGCCTCCCCAGCACATGATAAGATCACAGCCTGAACCACCCACTCAGCTTTGTCCATACATTCTCAGGACTGAACTAAGTCCTCAAGCATGGGTCAGATATGACGGCTAATACTGATTATTAACTTAACAGAATCTAGAATCACCTAGGGACAAGCCTCTGGGCACACCTGTGAGGGGTTAACAGGGATTGGAAGACCACCTAAAAGAGGGTGGCCTGGACGATATGAAAGGAGCACTCACAGCTGTCTTCTTTCTGCCTTTGGGCATCTGACCCCTGTCACCATGACATCTGTCTTAATGGACTGTACCCTGGAACAGGGAGCCAAAATAACCCTCCCTTCCTTAAGTTGCTTTTGTTGGGATATTTTATTACAGCAACAGAAAGGCAGTTAAGACAAGCAGCGAGCACTTCACCAACTCAACTTCCCAGCTCCATCTGGTATGGCATTTTTTCTCTACCCAGTTTTTTAATTTTTCCACTTCTGTTTGAGACTAAGAAGATTATAAGGTACAGAAATAATTTTTGACTGATATAATACTGCTTATTTCAAAAAGGATACTAAAGAGGAAAAAAACTTTTAAAACACTAGGTTCTAATTTAAATCTTATAAAGAAAAAAATTACACATAAGTAGTTTTCTAACATTTAACAAGTTATTTATTCTCAGAGAAATCTGTAATTTTGTCTGTTTTCTTTCTTTTTTTCAGTTTTGCCCTTTGATGCAATCACCATTTTTGACCCTTCCTACACTGCTTGAAGCTATGTTCTTTTGTTTTTTTTAAATGTAGTGTCTGCTTTTCATATTGAAGGTTCATGAGATCACTGTATCTTCCTATCAGATCATTACTCTTTTACCCCATTCTTCTATTCATCCTCATAAAAAATATCTGAACATTGGTTAGGGTACCATCTGATAAAAGGAACTACTTATGTGGTAATCTAAATTCACCTGAGCCAATCAATCCATGTACTTCCAGTGCAAACAAGTTCTCTAAGCCCACAAGATCAGCTTGAACTCATTCACTTGTACATGGAGTTCAGACTTCTGGCTATTCTCTATGAGCAAGCTGCTTAAAGCACAAACAAAATAGGAATCAAGGGACACATTCTAAACCTCTCATTTGGGCAGAGCAGTGTGTACTCTCTTAGCACAAATGTTTCCAGTCAGGCAGCTATTGGGATGTGTGCTCACCTCATAGTGTACTCATTTCCTCTCTGCCTCATTCACAGTGGCTAATCCTCCCCAGATTTTCAGTCCTAGTTACCAGTGATACTTACCCATGAGGACCAGCTCTCTCACAGTAACACTGAACTTTGAGCTCTTGAGTCATGACACCTATATTCACATCACCATTATTCACAATAGTCAAAATGGATAAACAACCCAAATGTCTGAGTGGATGAGTGGGAAAACAAAATGTGCTGCATGTGTGCAACACAATACTTTTCAGCTTTTTTTTTTTAAGAGTGGGTCTTGCTACATAGGCCTGGCTGGTCTGGAACTTGAAAGGAATGTAATTCTGATTCACGGTATACCAAAAATGAACCTTACAAACATTACACAAAACTAAGTGAAACATGCCAGACAACAAAGGGCAGACACTGAAGGATTCTGGCCACACAGGTTCCTGAACAGTCAGAGTCCAAGAGACATTTGGTAGAATGGTTTCTGGAAGCTGGAGAAGAAAGGGAAGGGAATCGAGGGTATTTGTTTGGTGAATAAAGGTACATCAGTTTAGGATGATGAAAATCCTGGGGATGGACATAGTGACAACATGCCTAACAACTGTATACTTAAAACTAATAATAAATAATTATTTTATATCATAATAAATTTAGCTATGCATCTTTTACCATAATAAAAAATATCAAATGTGTCAGACTCAAAGTAGAAACATAGTCTGCCTCTTTTTAGTAACAAGGACATTGAAAACCTTTAAAAATTACAGCTTTTAAAATAATCATTATGCTATAAACTGAGTGACACACTACAAAAATTCAAAGCATCCCTGAACTTTAATCCCAAAATTCTGGTGTAACAGAAACTGACAACCTTTCCCTTCCTAATCCCATTTATCTTTACCAAGGGAAAATATATTTTAATATTTTATTCAATACAACTATACAATTATGACAATAAAATTTACTTCCTTAAATCTCAGTAAGCAAGCCAGGAAAATCGAGGTTCATTCCAGTCCAAACACAATTTCATTGGAATGGTATTTAGTAAGAAATGCTAGCACTCAAAAGTCTTGTGTTCTTTAATAACTGCTTCAAGCCATCCCACACAGTGACATCATCCTTACCAAATAAAGCCCATTATGCAATAGCCACATACCGCATCATCACTTTCTATTCGAACATTCACTACTGTGGATGTAAGAAAGCCTGAGATTATGACAATCTCCATATGAGGTATTCTTTTCAATACTGAGCAATTAAATAAGTGGTAAATACAAACTACAAAAAGCTTCTACAATACACAGTTCAATATTCAATCAACTAAAAAAAACAGAATTCTTACGGTAGGCCAAATACTTAAGAGTGCCATATCAAAGTAATACAGCCACATAGAAACCACAGCACTGTTCACACTGCTTCTGCAGCCCAATTATCAAACAGAAGGAACACAAAGTCGCCCTTGTTGAATGAAGATAACTTGATGACAGATGACTGTCACACTTTTGAAATTTTCTCTTTAAATTTGCCACATTGTAGAAATACTTTATGCTTACATATTTCATTTTTTTCTTCAACTACTATGCCATTCCTAAGAAAATTTTGAGGTAGAAAACAAATAAAATTATTTTTTGTTTATTAATATTAACCCAGGAAAGTTAAAAGCAGAATTTCACTCAAGTCATATCATCGCATTTACACAATTTGTGAATTATTTATTATAATCAAAGCTGTAAATATATATAATTTTAAATGTTGGTTTAAAATTTTTCATTTTAAAAGTATATCTGGATGATAGGACAGATACACTTTTCCTTACTCCTGTTTAATACAACTAAATACTGAGATAGTATACATGAGACAGACACAAGACTCTAAAAGGTTGGAAGGCAGGGACCGCAGGGCTCACAAGACAGCAGCAGCAAGTTCCCGGGGTTGTTTTGTTTTGCTGTTGGTGTTTTGTTTGCTTGTGTTGCTTTGTCCTGTGCCACACATCCCAGACATGGAGCTAAAGTTGCCCAGTTGGCACCTCAGAAACAAGTCATAGCCACAAGGGAAAGAAAACAAAGTGGGTGGGGCAGCTGTTAGCCCATCATGAAAATGCTTCATCGAGCAATCATCAACTCCTCATCTTGGAACTAACTAGAAATTATCAGAAAGAAATGAGATTAACACAAAACCAAATGAAAACTAGAACCGAGAAACTAAGGCAACTGAAGCAAGCACACCCAATGGGTGGGTCAACGGCAGGATGGAGGGTACAGAACCAAGTAGGGGCCAGGGAGATGGCTCAGTGGTTAAGGGTGCTTGCTGCTCTTGTAGAGGAACTAAGGTCAGCAGTTCTCAGCAGCCATGTCAAGTGGCTTACAACTACCTGTAACTCCAGCTCCAGAGAGATGACAGTATTCAAGCCACCAGGGCCACCTGCACTCATGTGCACAGACATACACACACAAAAATAAATCTTAAGAAAAGCAATAAAATGAAATGTAGAACACTAGAAATTCTCCATTCAGAATGAAAGACAGAAAGTGAAAAGAAAAATGAACGGAGCATAAAAGAGCTGTAGGACTAAAGCAAAAATCTAAGACTCCTCATGTTATTAGTGTTCTGTTACAACAGAGGGTGGGCCTGGAAAAGCCACCGAGTGAAAGCTTCCTCAGTTGGGAAGTAATAAATTTATAGATCAAGGCACTGAACAAATCCCAAATAATTTTAAAAAGAAAAATGACATTAAAGTATGCCATACCTAAACTTCTGAAAGCTGAACAGAGAAACAACCTTGAAAACAATGAGAAAGAATAGAAATGACAGTAAATACCACACTGTGAACTACAAGGAAAGAAAAAGTAGGACATCTCTGAGATGCTGAAAGATAACAATTGCTCACCCAGAACTGTATCTAGAAAAAAAACACCCATAAGAATGGAAGAGGAAAAACAAGACATCTTCTGATGAAGAAAAACTAAGAGAACCTGTGGCCAGCAGAGCTGATCTAAAAGACTAAAAGCAGTCCTCTAAACAGAAAGGAAACAATAAAGGAAGGAACCGAGAAACAGTAAGAAAGAACAGAGCTTGCCAGGGCTATACATCATGATTTCAAAGACCCAAATCTCCTTTCTCCTGGCTCTATCTTTAAAAGCCTGGACTAGTGGCATCTATCAGTACTCCCAGCACTCAGGAGGTAGAGGCAGGAGGGAGATACTGCAGGAGGGTCATCCTCCAAGAAGTAGTAAGTAAAGGCCAGCCTAAGCCACAAGAAACTTCCTCAAAACCAACCAGGACTGGGGATGCAGCCAGGCTGGCAGAGAGAGCTTGCCTAGCATGCACAAAGCCCTGTAATCTCAATACTTGGGAGACAAAGGCAAGAGGCTCAGAAGTTGAGGGAAATCCTCAAACTACACAGCAGGTCAGAAGCCAATCTAGGCTACAGGAGGCAGTTTTTCAAAAAGGGCAGGAGAAGGCCATCAATTCTAAGTTTTTGGAATTATTTTTCTTGTTATATTATCATACTAGTGGTCTTTTCAAGTTCCTTTTTGTTACACATTGCTGTCTTTGGTGTCACAGATGTTCTCAGTCCAGCACATGTCACTAAAACTCAACTTAAAGCCCAGATAATTTCCTGAGATAAATTCAGTTGTAGTTCTCAGTTTATTTTTCATTTCCCTAGATAAATTTCCTTAAAACATTTTTTTTCATAGCCCAGTTTAGGAACTATGCACCAAAATCTTATCAGCCCACATTCATTTCTCAAAATCCCACTCAGAGGATACAAGCAAAGCATAGCTGTGAAAAAGAAATAAGGCTGTTTTCAAGCATGATCAATTTTCTAAGCAAATAAACATAAATTAATACTGTCCAAAAGCAGGAGATTTATGAGCTGGGTGAGTTAACACATGCCCACAGTGACAACAACTCCTATTACTTATCATCATGGAAACACTGCAGCAAAGCTTGAAATTACTATTACAGCTACTTCAACCAACAGGAAGCCTAAAATTAACTAAAATAAAGTATGTATCTACAACTTTAAAAAGAAAATTCCCACGAGCACTGAGATGACAATGAATAGAGGCGCTTACCATCAGGATGGAGGACCTGAGTTCAAACTCCAGGACCCACATGGTAGAAGAAGAGAACTGACTCTACATATACACTGGCACACATGAATGCACACATGCACGAATGTCTGCGTGCACACACACAAACACACAGACTACTTCATCCTCACCTCCTCAACAAAAAAGAAAAAAGAAAGAAAGAAAAATTAACAGAAAACCCTTAAGAACACACACACACAAATCAAGGTTAAAAAAAAAATCATTTAGGAGAGAATCTGCAATGGTGGCCACACCCTTGTGGGTGTGGCTTCAGGCAGACAGAACTGGAAAACTGGAAGCATAAGGCGTGGCTTCGCTTGTGTGTGGTCATTCTCTTGGGTCAGCTCATCCAATAGGAAGGGCAGAGAAGCGCTCCCGAGATTCTTTATTATTATCTGTGTACGTGTTCCCCAATAAACATCCATTGATCATTTATCTTGGGTCTAGTGAAATCCTTACACCCATGCCTTCAGGAATTAAATCATGCAATAGGAAAAATAAATGCCTTCAACAAAGCACTCTGGGAAAACACAATACGGCTTAGAAGTAATAACTCAGTAGGAAAGCAAGTACCTTACATATAATAGGGCCTGGTCCCTAGCGATATAAAAAAGTAAGACAAGGTGGGAGGCAGAGGCAGGAGGATTTGAGACAACCAGAACACACAGTAAGAGTTTATTTCAAAAAGCCCAGACTGCTGGAGAGTTGGCTCAGGGGTTAAGAGCACTGGCTACTTTTCAGAGGAACTGGGTTCAATTCCCAGCACTCACATGGCAGCTCACAATGTCTGTAACTTCAGTTCTAAGGGATCCAGCATCTCACACAGACAAATATTCAGGCAAAACACCAATCAATGCACACAAAAAATTCCAACTGGGGTTAAAAAAAAAAGTGCCAAGCACATAAAAATAATAGCACCTTTGTTACTTCATTCCATATGGTTGTAATCTGTTGAACCTTTTTATCAGGCAGACACTGCACGGATGAGAATGCTATTTAAGGTTAGCATTACTGAAAGTCAAGCTTAAATTTCTTTGAACTCAAGGTCAATGCAAAAAAGATCCCAACTTTTGTGTACAAATCATTATCCTATACATGATTTTAAAATGTATAGCCAAAGGTTGTGGTATAAGTTTGTAATCCAGCACTGGGGAAGCAGAAACAGGGGGATCACAAATTCTAGGCCAGTCTGAGCTATGTGGCAAGTTTCATGCCAGTAGGGAACAATGAGACCCTGCTTTAAAAACATAGATAAGAAATAGGGTGTGGTGATGCCCAGGGAGCTCTAACATCCTGGGGACAGAGGTATAACAATCAAGATTAGTCTAAGCCACACAAGACCCAGTTGCAATAGTAATGATGATGCCAAAAAAACAAGTATGTACCTCTGTTGTCCTACTCAAAACCAGGCACCATATAAGGGATACTATCTGAAAAGATATTTGTGATGTTGTCAGCTTGATCAGGTTGAGAGGTGCCTAGAAAACGTGCTAATGTATATCAAGGTATTCTCTGTCAGGCTATTTGCATGTGGACCAGCAATTACAGGAGAAGATCTATTAATGTCTCTTGCACTGTCCAATAGGATGGGAGCTTGGGAAGAACATTGAATAGAAGACACAAGAAATCACCTATAGGCAAGTTCAATTTTTCTTGAGTGGGAATAAACTTAGCTGCCGCCATTGCTTTGCTGGTGGACATCAGACTCCAGCTTCTTTAGCTTTAAACTGGACTCACACCAGTGACTCCCCGGGGTGTTCCTCTTATGCTGAAGCATCCAGCTTTAGATTTAGCAGCTACTACTCTCCCCTGCTCTCAAGCTTGCAGATGGCCACTGTGGGAATCTCCAAACTCCAATGGTGTAAGCCAGTGTGATAAACCCCCTATATAATTACATATACATTCAACTGGTCCTCTTCTTCTAGAGAACATTGATTAATATAAATCCTATCATTAAACCAGTCTTTCTTCACAGAGGCTCTTACTAAATATGACTGTTAAGATAAGCAGGGATTATAGGTTAGGTATCTATCTATATTATGCTACAATGTTACCAAGCTGGATTTCCCTTCAGATCTTGAGACTGTGATGTTTGGATATGGTTTGAGTGTGCCTGTAGGATGTCCATGTGTTGGAAACCTGGTCCCTAGTGTGGCAATGGAACACAGTGAGACGTGTAAGAGCTGAGGCACCGCTCTGCAGTATTAAGGTAACTTCTTTTGAGACCCTGGTTAGGTCCTTTCAGAGTGAGCTATTATAAAAGTGCAGTATTAGCTATTCTCTGCTAGTGCTTGTCATGTCACCTCTTCTGCATGTGCCATTGTATGCCGTCACCACGAGGCCCTACCAGAGCTAAGCAGAAGTAGGTAACATACTCTTAGATCCTCAGAACTGTGAGCTAAATAAACTTATTTTTAAAAAATATATTACTCTACTGAGATATTTTATTGCAGCAATGGAAAAAGGACTAATACAGACAGGAAGGTTAAAAAACTATGATATTGGCAAGAAGTGAGATGTGCTTTCTAAGTCTTTCTCATGCTTCCTAGCCCGATCTTACTATTCCCAAAATTTTTATTCCTTTTTTGGTTTGTTGGTCTTAAATGGGGCCTTACACAGCCAAGTCTGGCCCTGAACTTGCAGTACAACCAAGGATAACCTTGAACTGATCTGCCTGCCTCCACCTCCCAGGTACTGTGGGATTATAGGCATAAACACCACCACATCTAGCTTTCCTTTGTGCTCTCTCTTTGTGTGATAGTTTTAAAACATGTAATAAAGCTTTTCATAAAATGTTTTCATATTACAATCTGTACTTCCTATGCCTACTCCATTCCTACAGATATTTATAAGTGATTATAACTGCTATGGCCCATATGCATGTACCACTGCCTACGTGACATGGCAGGCCTGCTTCCCCAACACTGCTCCTGAAAAACATAGAAGGTACAAGCCAAGAATAAAACCCTATGTTCAACTTGCTTCACATATCCTCTAAATGAGGCACTATTATCCTTAAAGAGTCCTGGTTCCTTTTAGTGAACAAAAGAATAAAGACTTTTAGATCCTCATTTTATATCATCTCACATGGCAACTAAAGCCAGACAGAATGGCATTAAGGACAACTTTAATCATTTCAAGTGGAGGACCAGCAAACTTTCAAAAAAACATGAAAATGTATTAGCCTCCATTATTTTTAAAGTATGAAAGTTTTAAAAAATTATTTAAATTTTAAAAGAATAAAGCCTTAAGATTTTCTCCCAAGAGGTGGTTCTTATCCATTCTTGTCCATCTTCTGCATCTTGAACCATGAGGATGCTTGTCCCACAGGCAGCTTTAAGGGACTCTGCCCAGTCTGAATCAGACTCTACAGGTCACCTTCTAGGGCTGCACTGCCTTAAAACTGACACATTCGATTTCATGCACACTCAACTCTGACAACCAACAGGTTATAGGTTTTCACTTGGTAATGAAATGGCCATCAATTGGCAGCAGGCGCTCACAACTGTAAGTGTGAGATAAGCTAAACTAAATGAAACTAAACTAATTAACTTACTAACTAAACTGGCCAGAATCTACAAATTTACTACATAGAATGAAGGAAAGCATGAACATGGCTATAATCCTAATACCTAGGAGGAAGAAGAGGAAGATCAGGAATTCAAAGACAGCTAAGATGCATAAAGAGTTTGAGGCCCACCTGGGCTACATAAGGTCCTATCTCAAAATACAAAAACAAAAATCACCACATTATTGGGATTCCCTTAAAGTAAATGAGAATTGCACAATTATCAAATTATATACACCAGATAAACATAAAAACCTTATTTTATTTTGTAAGGACTTTACAACTTAGCTAGACTCAAAAACTGTTAAGTTGCTACCAGTTTTATTTTGGGTACTGACTAATTGTCTATGAGATCAATTAAAGAACTAGTAGTATCCTTAAGGACATTCTGATTGAATTCTACACTAAACCTAGTTACTCAGAAGTAAAGAGCAGGCACTTGCTCTCCCAGAGGACCAGAATCTGACTCCCAGCACCCAGGTCAGGGGGCTCACAACTACCTAACCTCCAGCTCCAGAGGGTTACAAAACCCTTGACCTCTACAGGCACCCGCATTTCTGTGCACATACCGCACCTTCACAACTAATAACAATAAAAATAAATCTTTAAAGAATACTGATCTGCCTTTAATCCCAGCACTTGAGAAGCAGATATACACAGATTTCATTAGTCTGGTCTTCTTATGAGTTTTAGGCTAGCCAGAGCTATAAAGTGACACTTTGTCTCAAAGAGCAAGAAACAAACAAAAAAAAAAAAACCAAAAATCATCTTTCTCAAATGCTTTCCAGATAGAAGAGTAACAAATAGTTTCCAGCTCATTTTACAAAGCAGGAGTTACCTTTTGAAAGCCATATAAGAGGGCATAAAAAAAGAGAAGCATAGCACAATATCTTTGATTGTACAAACAAAACTGAATCCAACAACACATTAACATGACTATTCACACAGTAACATGAGGTTGCAGGCGCGCACATACACACACAGGAATATCCCATGTTCATGGCTTAGAGGAATTGTTATTATTATTAAAATATCCATACAAATTCAAGAAAATCCCTGGTAAAATGACACTTGTTTCTCCTCTTCCTCCTCCTCTTTTTTTTTTTTTTTTTTTTTTTTTTGGACAGGGTCTCTCTCTCTCTATCCCAGAACTAGCTCTGTAGATCAAGGGGGCCTCAAACTTACAGATATCCACCTGCCTCTGCCTCCCGAGTGATGGAATTAATGACGTGTGGCATCCCCCATCTCCCCACTCCCACCCAGCAGCCTTTTCTCCTTTTTTTTAAAGTGACATTTTCCACAGAAACAATCCTAAAATTAGACACGGTGACCCTTGTATGTATTCCCAACTAATCAAGAGGCATAACATGAAAATACACAGCCAGTAGAAAAGAAGAGCCCAGAAATAAACTCACATATTTTTGGTTAAAAGACTCTTAAGGACACTACCAAGAATCACAATGGGGAAAAGCAGTCCTTTTAAAATGATCTTGGGGAAGTTGGATATCCATATGCATAAGATTAAAATTGGGGTCGGAGAGACAGCTCAGAAGTTGAGAGTACTCGCTGCTCTTGCAAAGGATCAGATTCAGTTCTCAGAACCCATATGGCAACTCACAACTATCTGTAACTCCAGTTCCAGTGGATCAGGTGACTTCTGACCTTCCTGGGCATCAGGCACCCATATGATGCACAGACATACACAATCAAAAATACAAATACACATAAAATAATATAAAAAATGTAATTAGACTCTTACAACATGTAATAAAATCAACTCAAAATGTCATAAAAACCTAAATGTAAGGCCTGAAACTATAAAACTAGTAGAATAAAAATAGGGGAAGCTGGTTGTGGCTTCCCAACATGTCACACCTTTAATCCCAGCAGAGCAGAACAGGATCTCTGTAAATTGGAGTCCAGCCTGGCCTACATGATGAGTTCCAGGACATCCAGGACTACATATAGTAAGACCCTGTCTCAAACAAAACAAAACAAATCAAAAAACCAAAACCAATTGACAGAAAAAACAAAACACAGAGGGAGGACTCCATGATATCTGTCTAGAGAATGATTTTGGGGATGACACCAACATAATAGGCAACAAAAGGAAGAGTAAGCAAAAAGTAACAATACACACAGAAGTCCAATCCAAACTCTAACTCAGCACCAAGAAAGGTGCCAGGCAGTGGTGGCACACACCTTTAATCCCAGAACTGGACAGAGAAACCCTGTCTCCAGGGGGAAAAACAAAAATCAAACAAAACAAACAAAAACCCTACTTTGTAGCTCAGCAATCACTTTACCCTAAATTGGACAAATCTGACTCCCAAGCTTCAGAAGGACATCTGACCTCAACCCAGCATCCCTTTCTGATTCCTTTCCAATTCTGTGGAACCAGCACACTGATTTTTAAGGTAAACACATCAATGATTTTCTCTATAATTTTAATGTTGATGTATTGTTCCTGCTTTTGAACTTCAAAAGTATATCTGAAGTACACATATGTGTCAAACTTCATGTGTTCAACATTATTTCTCTGCCTCATCCATGTAATAAACATGGTTACAGCTCATGCATTTTCACTGCTCGGAAGTCCATAAACAGATGTATGACACTGACTCATCTATTACGGTAAGCATTTGAGTTGTCAAATTTGAATACTGTTAGGAACACTTACATGATGTATATATACATGCATACACAGACACAAATGTCTTTGGAGCATGTATTTCAGAGTTGACTTTCTAGATCACAGAGCATATGTATTTCTAACTGTGCTGGATAATCCAAACTTGTTTCCCACTTCCATTAGCAATGCACGGATGTCCCCACTCTTCCCATTCTCCCTGGTATCTGGTTTTATCAGCTCCATAAGTAGTACCTCAATGTGGTTATTTTCCGTTCCCTTGACTGCTGAGGGGGTTGCGCACTTTCCCACATATTTGTTGGCCATTTGGAATTCCTCTTTGGTAAAGGATCAGCTCAAGTGCTTCCTCAGCTTTCTTAGAGGTTCTCTTTATTTGCAGAAATCCTATCATGTTCTGTATACCATATGTATGTATTGAAAATAACCCTTCATTCACATTGTGACTTCCCTTTATGATGTGCAAACTGATATCTAAAATGTGTCTGCAGTGAAAAATGTGCTGTCTATAGCATTTGTAGGAAACAAGCCTACGATTGTGTGTGTGTGTGTGTGTGTGTGTGTGTGTGTGTGTGTGTGTGTGTGTAGGACTCAAACTTGCCATGTAACCAAGAATGACCCTGAACTCCTAATCCTCCCACCTCTACCTCCTAAGTGCTAAGATTACAAATTATTGGCTTCCCTAAAAATTCAAAATAATATTCCTTTGCTTGAATTATCACATTACAGAACTCTCCCTCAAGCTAAATAATTGCCTCATAAATCAACTGAAGAATATCTGATATTATATAACTTAAGAGTTATATTTTCTATAACTCTACCTCGCAAAGATACATATGTAAAAGAAAAACCGTGGCTGAATGCTGCTGGTATTATCTCTGTGGTCATCATCCTATTATTCCCCCTTCCTGTTTCAAAAGTCATTCCAGTAGAGAATCCTGAATTTTCTCCCTGAAACTTCAATTTAACTCTTATTTTTAAACAGCTTTATGCTAAACCACCATGATTCCTAACACCACCATAGCTTGTCTCTCTTTATAAACACATCTGTGTATGAGTATTTATCTGTATGATCTAAGTAACAAGTTCCCAGGTCCCTTTTCCTCAGTGTCAATACCTATACAGCTTGTACTTGTTTTTGAGGCAGAAAGGGAAGAAGAGTGAGGATGAGACTTTATTAGTGCCAAGGACTTTAATTTTTAAATTTCATTTTCTGTGTCTGTGTGTGTGCATGTGTGTGTGTGTGTGTGTATTTTTTTTTAATTACACACCCACCCACATATATATATCTGAAGGCACAAGGATGTGGAAGTCCGAAGACAACGTCAAGTGTCAGTTTTTGCCTTCCATTTTGAGACAGGATCTTTCATTCACACTGTTAACACAGGCTAGCTGGCCAGCAAGCTTCTCCTGTCTTCACCTTCTACTACCTGTCAGGGCATGATGGGACTACAAATGCTACTACAATATACCCAGCTTTTACTTGAGTTCTGTGGACCTGAACTCAGGTCATCAGGCTTGCAAGACAAACACCACCCATTAAGCCATCTCCCCAGTCCAATATATTTTTATAAAAGGAAAAAAATTACATAGACCTCTGTGTTGACATGCTTGTGAGAATCCATTACATAGACCTCTGTGTTGACATGCTTGTGAGAATCCATTACATAGACCTCTGTGTTGACATGCTTGTGAGAATCCATTACATAGACCTCTGTGTTGACATGCTTGTGAGAATCCATTACATAGACCTCTGTGTTGACATGCTTGCGAGAACCCGGTACCTGAGTTCTGCTTTCATGTCACCATCCTTTTGTCCCTGCTCTGCCCTTACCTTCTAAGCATTTACTGAACACCTTTGTCACACTCCTGGCTTACTATTCTCATGGATATAATAAAACTGCTAAAGTAAATATGATTTATAATATAAACAATACAGAAAAATTGCAATTCCATTCATTATACCTCAATATCACTGCTAAATATAATTCTCTATAGTGATGAAAAGGTTCTTTTATTTATTTAGTTGATGATTTTAAAAAGTTCTATCAGGGCAGTTCAATATAACAGACAAGGACTGTCCAATGTACTGTCCAATATGACACATATATCTACTGAGCACCTGAAATGTGGTTAGGAAATCAATTACCCACCCACCCAACCACCCACCCTCCCACCCACCCATCCATCTACCTACCCACTCACCCGTCCATCTACTCACTCACTCATCCATCCATCCTGGATATAAGATGTAGTATGCTACACATGCTAGCTAAATACTCTACTTGAAATTAAGCTTTATTTTTTTTTTATGTGTTTAAGTGTTTTGCCTGCATATCACATGAGCGCCTGGTGCCCTCATAAGTCAGAAGAGGGTGTTAGATCTCTAAGAACTGGAGTTATGGATGATTGTGAGCCATATGTATGTGCTGACACCCAAATTCAGATCCTCACTAGAGCAACAAATGCTCTAACCATTGAGCAAACTCTGCAGCTCAGATTTTAAATTTTACATTGTGTGTGTGTGTGTGTGTGTGTGTGTGTGTGTGTGCGTGCATGCTTGGTGTACATGCATGTATCACAGTGCACATGTGGAAGTCAGAAGACAAGTTGCCAGAGTTAGTTCTTTCTTCCCAGAACACAGGTTCTGGGGACCAATTAAAAGTATCAGTCTTCACTTGGGAAAGTGGGCCCTGCAGCTTGCCTGGCAAGCACAGTAGACTGACCCTATGGATGGGGATATGGGTGAACCTACCCCAAGAACTTGATCAGGGGAGGTGTACGGGCCACTCTCCCGAGTGCTGCAACTGATGAGAGGCAGAGACAATTTTCCTGCTCTTATGACTTCAGGGTCAGCTCTCCCACCTGCTACCACACAGCAGATGAGGAGCAGGATCAGAGATCCCATTTCACGATTTTTTTTTTTTTTTGGAAACAGGGTTTCTCTGTGTAGCCCTGGCTGTCCTGGAACTCACTTTGTAGACCAGGCTGGTCTCAAACTCACAGAGTTCCACCTGCCTCTGGCTCCCAAGTGCTAGGATTAAAGGTGTGCACCATTATAACCTGGCTAAGCTTTAACTTTATTCCTTAAAATTAAAATATATATATATATATATATATATATATTATACACACACACACACATACATATATAACATTTCACTGTGTTGCTCACTGCTATTTGATACAAGACTCAAATTCTTATGCTCAAGTAATTCCCCACTGAGCCTCTTACGCAGCTGGGAGTCCAGGCACATACCCAGATTCATTAATTCATTAATTCATTCATTCATTCATTCGCTGCTTGATTGCAACATGGTCTTATCCTCCTGCTGCAGTCTTCTAAGTGCTAAGATTATAGGTGTGTGCCTTTAGATCTAAAAGTATTTTTTATTTTAATAGCATCTATGGCTAGTGACTATCACATTGAAAGTTCTACAAACTTTAATATATATATTAAATAAATATATATATATTATAATATATATATGATTGATATAAAAAAAACACATTGTTTCCACTTAAGACCTAGCACTCTAGTACGTATTTCCAAGACTTATAAAACTATCATTTTGTGGGTTACAGATTGCATTCTTGACAAATTAAATGGCATTTTAGCTGTTTCCATTCTTCCTGCCTAGGAAATAAGTTTTCAGTTTTTAGTGTCTCAATCCTCATGATTGAGGATTATGCTAGTGTACTCATTACATCTCCATTTGTTTACTTCTTAAGTGTTTAATCTAATTCTTTCCTCTCCATCCTGTCCTGTTTCTTGTTTTTTGTCTTCCATTCAAAAAACATGTCTTACTAGTTTCAACTATGACTCAAGTTTGCTGTTTGTGAAATATTACCTATCTTGTCATCTCCTCTACCATCTAAAGCACCTCATCTAAACTGAGAAGGCTTCTCATCTGTAAGTAACTTGGATGGGTACCACAGCTCCTCCAAGCTTTATAATTCTTTGAACTCTGGAACAGGACTAGTTAATGAATTTTGTTTGCTTTTTCTCAGGGTGGTTCGTCCTCCTTTTCAAAATGCCAGAAAAGACTCACTTTTTTATTCTTGGAGAAAGAATCGGAATCTCTGAACTTTCACTATTATTTTGTTGAATTGATGCTCTAGTTCCAGTTTTACTCTAAAGCTCCAGCTTGTATTGCTTTTGGCCGTGCATCACTAATTGGCAGTGCTACTAATCATGATACCAATGAAGGCATCAGGCAAACAAAAGAAACCTCAGGTTCAAACCTGTATGACTCAGTGATCAAAAATACAAGCTTTAGAATAATATTTATATGACTATTCTTGAGACAGAATCTCACTATCTGGCCTTAAACTTCCTAAATAGCTCAGGCTCCTTGCCTCAGCTTCCTAAAGGCTAGGGTTATAAGCATATTCCAGCATGCTTGGGTAAATACGAATTTAGATCCTAGTTGTTTTCTGGCTGTGAAGTCCTGACTGAATTATATCATCTTCTGAAGTGTGGAATGAGAAAATAAATTAGTACTCACAAGTCACACAACTGTATGCTTTTGAGGTACATTAGCACAATATCGGGAGTATGGGAAAGGCTTGCTACAGGTTGCAGTTAAAAATGTGTAAATGTGGAAAGCTTGGTTCCCAGCCTGGAATGATCTGGGAAATGGTGGAACCATTAGGAAGTTGGGTCACTGGAGTTTTGTCGTTGAGGAGGATGCAGAGAGCTGAGCTCCTTCCTGGTTCTGTTTCCAGGCCATCTAAAGATTAGCACACCTCCTCTGCTTTTGGTAACTTGGTAAAGTGACCAGGGACCAAAACTTTTGAAGCCAGGAGCCAAACAGCCTTTCCTCATCCTTTAAAAAGAAAAGAAAAAAAAAAAAGTCTGTTTTTTTTTTTTCATTGTCTTTAAGTATGTGTATGTGGGGTGAGGGTGGGGGGGGGATGAATGCACTTGAGTGCAGGCACCTTAGGAGGCCAGAGGTTTCAGATTTCTTGGAGCTGGAGTTATAGGCAGTTATGAACTGCCTGCTGAGGGCGCTGGGAACCAAACAGTCTTCCAAGAGCCATATGTTCTCTTAACTCCTGAGCCATCTCTCCAGGTACATTTCCTCCTAAGCTAAGTATCACTGGTATTTTGTCACAGTAACACAGACAATACTGCTTGGGTTTAGCTAAGCGTAGCTACTGGTAATATATTACCTTTCTGGTCCTCTAGTATCAACAGCTCAGCTATCTTTATATTTTGTTTGTTTGTTTTTCAAAACGGGTTTCTCTATGTAGCCCTGGCTGTCCTGAAATTCACAGAATCCTCCTGCTTCTGCCTCCCAAGTGCTGGGACCAGAGGCATGTGCCATCATGCCCAACAGAATATACCTTTTTAAACAAATGGGGAGGGGGCTCAAGAAATTTCTAATTATGTCCAGTTGTAAATGGTATGGGTAATAATAAGTGCTGTTTCTTAGGATGTAAATTTTTAGAAAGCCGCAATTCTACTGTGGACATTCCAGACTTGATGAAAGAACAATCTATGAGCCAGCTTTGATGCAACTTTGCATGGTTTTTCATTTTCTATAGATCCTACTCTAAGCAAAATAGATTTTAACTATTGTAGTCTGAACTCAGGCTGCAGAGATGGCTCAGTTGTTAAGTGTGCATACTGCTCTTGCAGAGACCCTGAATTAATTCCCAGCACCTACTGCAGGTAGCTCACTCTCCTTCTGGTGGGTCTCCAACTTATCACACAAACTGCATTTATACGCACATACCCACATCAGAGACACACATAACAACACACATCATTTAAAAAAGTAGCTACTCTGGATTCATCAAGCACCTACAAAAAAGAATGGGTTTTGGAGTCATGTCAAACAGGGCCCCAGCCCTAAAGAACACCCTCTTCCTTCCTTATCCTTTGACTACAGGGCACATTATTAAGTTTTCCTAAGCTTTGCTTTCACTGTCTATCTGCAACAAGAAGAAAAAGCATGCCTCACAGCACACTGCTTGATGCAGAAGAACTAACAGAGTCAGATTTAAAAGTCTATCAGCAGCAGCAAGGCCTCTGAGCTACTTTTTCTACGAGGCTGGGTGTAATGATATTTCATCCAAATGTTGGATATGTTTAACAAGGCAGTATGTTTAAAGATCTAAGGATGAATAACAAATGATGAACACTCAATAAATTATGTCACTGGCATTAAACCGTGTGTTTAAAACTATTTTTGTTCTAATTATAAGGGCTGACAAAGTTAGAAATGAATCTGGTCTAACAGATTATAAAATACTTTGTGATCTTTTTAATCTCTTTTTTTAATACTTTTTGACCAGATAAAATGTCAAACAACAGCAAAACTTTTGATTTAATATAGCAGCTAGAACATTAAAGTGTGAGTAATAATACACATTAAAAAAAAAAAAAAAAACAGAGCTCAAAAAGGAAAACTTTCCTTGAGATTAAATGTAATTCCTCATACATGTGTTTTTCTTTGTCAATAAAACTTATATTTCTTGATGACTCAAACTGTTGCTCCTAGAATTACTGAAGCGAAGATAAGATAATAAGCTAGATAGATTCCTGTAATCATCTTTTTCTTTACCTTCAGGCTTAGTGTAGCAATACTAAAATGACTCACCTCAGTATTAAAATCAGTCTGTCAATCAGCCCTCTCCTGGGCAGATTCAAGAAGGCAGGGGTATGCACAACAATTTTAGATGATGTCTACCATACATACATAAGAATTCAAGTAACTGTTCATATTTACTTTAGCAAGTTTAGAACCATCAACTAAAAGAAAATAAGTATTATATTCAAAGAACAACTCCCCAAAATAAGCTTTAGTAAACAGAACAAAAGTTTCTTTGGAAATAATAGCTTTTAGCAATAATTTAACATCTTTGCTTTTTTTTTTTTTTTTTTTTTTTTTTTGGTGTTTAGTGCATCTCTCTCTCCCCCGCCTGCCCCCCCCCCGTGTGTGTGTGTGTGTGTGTGTGTGTGTAAGTCAGATGACAACTTTCAGGAATCAGTTCTCTCTCTCACTATGTAACTATGTAGGTTCTGGGGATCAAACCCAGGTTGTCTGTCAGGTTTGGCAGAAAGGGCCTTTTTACCCATCTTACCAGTCTAGTTCTATTCCTTATTCCAACATGAGTGATTATATGTAGTCATTACCAATCTTTGATGACTACAGAAGCTTAATAAAGTATTAATTCTAAGATTTTAAAAGTAAGCAGAACGAGGATGACACAATGTATATTGCACATTCACTAACTGCATAAACAAAATATTTAAATCAATTCGTAAGGGACCTCTCCTCTTAGATTTATGTAAAACATAAAGACTCAATTCTTAATCTACTCCCTGAGGAAACCATATTTTAAACACAAGAGGAACACATTATAGTATGCTGAATACCTCAGGCACCATACATTGTTTCCCACAACTAAGGAAACCAAATAATACATAATTCCCATTCTCTTTCCTGTCTTAAACAATATAAGGCAAAGTAATGTTTTTAAAGGGAAAAGCAAGTGTAGATGAGGTAGACAATATCCTATGAAGTTTTTCTTCTCACGTTTTCTTGGAGGATAGTCAGAGTGGAAGACAAAAGTAATGAGCACCTACAGACACGCTATTTTTCAAGTACTTTTCGGTAAATCAACAGATGGAGGCGGAGAGTTATGTCACGACGTTGGAGTCCACATTACACACACACTCGCACACACTGTAGAAAACGCCAGCATGGACATGGGTTCTTTGACAATGCAGCACCCAGCCAGCATCCAGCCATCACCCGTCCTACTATGGAAGAATGTGCTGGTCACACTCCCCAACTCAGACACAGCAAAGTCAATTTGGCAGCCCCAGTCCAAAGGGGCCTGCAGACACCAGGGTTGTGGTAAAAGTCTACAGGGGGCACTGACAGCGGGATTTCTGAGAGCGACTCAAGGAAGATCATCCCTCCGTCGCCTTTGGCCGGCTTCGGAGGTGATGCTGCGCGCCGCCGCACCCCAGGCTCCGGTTCTGGCCAGGCCGGGAGGGTGCGCGGTCCCGCCAGCCTCCCCCGTTACCCCGGTCACCGGGAGCCTCGGGCCAGTCGCCACACGCCCACGAACCCGACAAGCCCCTCCCCACCCCGCCGGTCCCGAGCGGCAGGGATGCCTGCGCCCCGCTCACCGGCCCGGGTGGTGTCCGTCAGGTCATGGTTGGCCGCTCCCCGGGGAAACTCCCTCAGTTTCCGGCCGCTCAGGCTCAGCACCCCGGTGACCGCCGCCTCCTCCAGGGCTCGGTCGACCGAGCGGCTCCACGAGCCCGGGCCAGGGCCAGGGCCTACCCCAGGGCTCGGCCCACAGTTAGCACCGGAGAGGTTTCCTCCGGACGCCACTGGGCCAGAGTATTCCGCAGCCGCTGCAACAGCCACCAAGCCCGCGGCCGCCATTTCCCAGCCGACAACTCTCTGGGCCAGCTCTGCGCATGCGCTACCCGAATCGCTGGGTGGGCGGAGAAAGGGGCTAGGGGACCCCGGACAGCTCTCGGGACGCGCTGGTGCCCCGCCCACTTCGAGGTTTTCCAGAGAAGCCAAGCTAAAGGGAGATCTCAGAGAAGCATCAACTCTCTTTTGATTCCCAGCGGTATTTCTAAAATGCCACTACAAAAACCATCTTTAACAACGCTCAGCACCCTGTCTTCCTCCCTCAGTGGTGGATTACATTAAGCAGCACAGATTCTTAGCACTGTTGATGCCAGAAACTTGGGAAGTTAGAGAGACTCCATGGGATATGCCCGAAATTGTCTCTCCAATTTGTCACCATGCCGCCATATGATTTAAATTGAGATTTGTGTATGTACTATTAGTTCTTGAGTGGAGAAAATACTGTGTGCGAAGATTCAGCTACAAAGTCCCTAATCCTTGTTGAAATTATTATGTATTTTAGATTCTACTTTTTATGAAAGAGCTCTTAATGAAAACAAGCGTCTAAATAGTATGGCAGAGCAGATTTTAATCACTGACTCGAGCAGAATATTTAACTCTAAAATTCAAGTCTGCAACCAAAATTGAGAAAGACAAAATACTCTATAATGAAAAAGTGAAAATACCACTCAAATTTAAACTAGTTAGACTTCCCTAATACTGCACTCTTATTTCCCCAAATCTGTTTTAAACTCAAACCATCCCTAATATGTGATCTAAATTTCACATACCATTAACTTTAATTCGCTGTGGAAAATACGAAGGAAGGGCTGTCAGATAAAGTCTCTTTCCTAAAGAATTATCTAATCTTACTACGGAATCCAAGGAAGCCAGTTACAGTAAGACAATAGTAGAGAGCCGAGCATGAGTTATCTTCCAGAGTTCACAGCAAAGGGATTTCTCTCAAGAATGAATGAGGCTTTGAATCAAACCTGGAGAATTATGAAGTAGGATGGGATGACAGAGAGAGCAAAAATCTATAATGGAAGATGAGTAAACACATATTCCTGTAGATTTTGAAGCATGTAAGAACATTAAGACATATAAGAAACTCCATAGCAGAGCACGAAAGAAAATATGAGATGTGAAGTTATTCTTCATTCAAGGACCAACTTCAGGAAAGCACAGACAAGCATTTTCTAGAGTTTCTAATTCAAGAAGTTGTAAAAATGTTTCAATAATAAAGTTGATTAGTAAGGGCTGCTCAGAGAACTGCTCTATGCACTTCTTCTTTTTTTCTTTTTTAGATAAGAGTCTCCATGTAGCCCAGGTTGGCCTTGGCCTTCTGAGACCTGAAAATACAAAGCAAAGTATATAATACCTGATACCATGCCTGGCTTTCCATAATGTGACAGTCTAGTTTCTTTTGCAATACATATAATGTCTGTTAATTTCACTTCATGGCAAGTAATGTGTAGTCTTTGTCAATTAATGTTTATCCAATATATGTATTTTCTGTTCTTTATGAAATCTTGTTATTCTTTAAAGATACTAAGCTATTCAGTAGCACATGCTTGTATTTCTGGTACCTGAGAGATTGAAGCAGGAGGATCCAGGTCAGCTTAGCTACAAAGGGATACCTCTCTTGGACTGCCA
Organism: Phodopus roborovskii; assembly: GCF_943737965.1. NCBI lineage: Eukaryota > Metazoa > Chordata > Mammalia > Rodentia > Cricetidae > Phodopus > Phodopus roborovskii. The sequence continues at coordinate 18,133,903 of NW_026126469.1, read as the reverse complement.
AGATGGCTCAATGAAGAAAAAAGCTTGTCACACAACCTAAGTTGTGTTTAATCCATAGAACCCATGGTGGAAAGGGACTGTTCTCTGACCTGCATGTGTGCCCACTCACACATCACACACATAAACTATACAATCCTACAAGACTACCAGATGTACCTTTCCAAATGCACTATTGCCATTTATATCTGCGTGAACTTTGACGAATTCTTAGTAATATGGCCCTTTTCCTAACAATATGCACACTCCACTGCAATCTGAACATACTATGTTAATCCTGGACTCACCAGATGTGTTAAGTTGAGGGAAGTCTGTTTGACTTGAAGTCACTAGTGAATTAAACTTGATGCTATACACATTTCCCACATCACAGGAAGGTTGACCATATGGAACAGTAATAAAGAAATGTGGGAAGCAAGAGAAGTAGTTTATATATTAACACCAGAGAGAATGTAGAGGGGGAATTAGAAATGTTCAGAACAGGGTAAGGAAAGTCTGTAGATAGCTGGAAGCCAAAATAAACTAATTGAAAGATCTGTGGATGTGGGGAGAAATGAAGATGCTACACATACTATTATGTGAGAAGATGTCTCCAAAACAGAGAGAATATAAGTAAAAAAAAAAAAAAAAAAAAAAAAAAAAAAAAAAAAAAGAATGTGAGGCCTCGGAAGATGGCTCTGAGGGTAGAGTTCCTTGTTATAGAACAGGATGCCCCAAGTTCAAATCTCCAGCATTCAGGTAAAGAATCTGTGTGGCAGCATCTGAGTTACAAGTCCAACAATGTGGCTAGGTGCCAGTCTAGCTACTGGTTCTGAGAGAGACTGTATTTCAAGAGTGATGAAGCAGGACACTAACATCCTCACCTGGCCTCTGAGCACATACAGCCATACACCATACAAACATGATGGTATTTTAAAGTTATTTGGAAATGGGGAGTACAAAGGAGGAAGCAAGGAGAACGATGAGCTCCAGTCAGTCTAAGGGAGCTAGTGGGATCCTACCTCAATCAAGCAACTAATGAATAAAAGAATGAATGAAGGCAGGGAACTACTTGAGCACAGGAATTTAAATCCTGTATCTGACAACAGTGACATGTCATCTAAAAAAAAAAAAAAGCCACACGTATCTATTCAAAATAAAATATTTAGGCCAACAAGATAGCTCAGGGAGCAAAGGTACTTACCATCAAACCTGACCCCCTGAATTTGATCCCCATGTGGTGGGAGCACAGTCTCCAGAAAGCAAGCTGTCTTCTGACTTCCACATGTGCTCTGTGATACATGTGTACTTGCGACACACATGTGTGCACAGGGGAGAACATACGCCATGCACAATATGTAAAATTAAATCTGAGTTGCACTGTTGGCTTACTGGTTAGAACCTGTTGCTCTGGCAGAGAAACTAGGTGGCTCCCACATGGTGGCTCCCAACTGTAGTTGCAGGGGATCCCAATATCCTCTTCTGACTTTGGCAAGTACCAGCCACACACATGGCACATACATGTAAACTCAGGCAACACACACACACAGTCTAAAAGTGTTTCTGAGTTATTGAAGAATTTGAGATCAAAGAGATATTTTTGAGATGTGTAATGACTTGGGGTTTCAACTATGAAGTAAACACAAACAAGAGTTCTCACCTTGTTCCCTCTTCTTTTTAAAAAAAAAAAAAAAAAAAAATCTGAGACAGTTATCTATGTAGCCCAGGCTGGCTTCAAACTTTTGATATTCCTGCCTCAGCTTCTTGAGTGCTAAGATTATAGACAGGCACTATCAAACCCAGCTCCTCAGTCTTTATAAAGTAGGCACCATATTGTAAGAAATGGGGTCTTCGCAGAGAGTTCATAATTTTAGCAAGGAACTAAAGAGCTGTAAAAAGGTTCTGGTCAAAAGGATACAGAAATCAACTACCATTTGAAGGAGAAGCTGAACAAAGGGCAGTGGAAGGTTATTCAGTCTTAGGAGTTGCCAGAAACCCCCTTCTTCCTGTTTACTTTATAGGTTAAAACTTAACCCATTCAATACTAGAGGCAAATTTCAATAACTTTGAAGAGTCATTAAAATTTCATTGTGGGTATTAAGTTTAAAAACTGGGTGTATTGCATCCTCTTTAAATTTAGGAAATTGATTTGGTGAATATTCAACAATATTTGGTCATTTTGTATTTGTTTCCCTGAGACAGGTCTGGGTCTGCCTGGCCTGGAACTCTCTATGCAGACTGGAACCTGCAGTGACCTTACTGCCTCTACCTCCCAAGTACTGGGATCACAGGTGTGTGCCATTACACTTGCCTTTCTTACTCCTTTAATAAGGACTGATTGATTAAAAACATTTATACAACCAAATTTAATGCGTTTCTTCTCATTAAAGGAATGGGAAAGGGGTAGACATTAATGGCCATACACTAAGTAAACAGCTTCCTATTCATCCTCAGTATAGTATATATACATTAGTATATCTCATGTGAGTATATAATTTCCCAGCAGATCTTTACTGTTCCCAATATTCTTTCACAAATGCTTGGTGTTTACTGAAGTACCCATCCTGAAATATCAGCAGGGCTGGAGAGGGTGAAGATTGCTCACTGCTTGTTCATACATGCAGGCACACAAACACACAAATCAGTCTTTGAAATGTGACAAAAAACTGGGTAGTGTGTGTGCCATATACCTATAAACCTAGTTCTCTGAGTGCTGAAGCATAACAAAGGGATACACAGCCTGGAGAGGAAGGGGAAATGGAGACTAACATCACCCCATCCAAAACCTCTAGCTCCAAAAAGAATCACCATCTTCAACTAAGATTTTTATAGTGGCAAAATAAATAATTCCAGATAAATGGGAAAGGTCTACTGATCAGGTATGAGTAAGCACTTTTTTGCTTTAATACTACCTGCATTCAGAATATATGGAATTCTTTGTAGTGATAGGTCAATTATTTTCTAATCTCCTCAGTCAAATAGCTCCATATTGCATATAGTGTGTGAATTATAATACAGATAGCAATATATTATATATACTTCTAATAAAACTAAACAACTAAGAACAATTCATGTATGTTTCTTAAATATAAGTATTTTATAATTTGATAAGTAATCTCCTAATCTCCTTCCTGGTATACACTGGAAACACTGGCCTTTCCTAATGAACTTCAATATCAAATAAAGTAGGAATTGTCATTAGAAGAGTAGATTTACTGAACATACCACAAATGCTGAGATAGGGCTATTACTAATTCTTAGATATCTGACATGTTAAATACCACAAAACTACTGTTTTATGTGGGAAGTGGTTGATTGTCCATCAAGAATTATAAGATGTGAGGCTCATAACATGACCGCCACAGTTAAGTCTTAGAATAATACCTTGGTGGTCACTTTGCTAAGATGTCAAAAGGGACTAACGCAGATATTTCTAAAGGCTCATCTATCTGGTTTCAGGCTTTATGCTGTAAACAATTTGATAAGCTTTAATTCCCCCCAGTTACTTTATGTTAGAATCCCATGTTACCTATGCATGAAATGGTCAAAAGGTGGTTAGAGGGACAACAAGAGGGCAGATTTGACTTCAAATCCTTAGAAATCATAAATAGCTGGGCGGTGGTGGCACACGCCTTTAATCCCAGCACTCAGGAGGCAGAGGCAGAGGCAGGCGGATCTCTGTTGAGTGAGAGGCCAGCCTGGTCTACAGAGCGAGTGCCAGCACAGGTTCCAAAGCTACGCAGAGAAACCCTGTCTCAAAAAACAAAACAAAACAAAACAAACAAACAAACAAAAAACAACAAAAATAAAGAAAATAAAAGAAATCATAAATTTAATCACTACAAAACTGAAAAACCACAACTCAAATCTTTATAGCTCAGAATAACTCGTGTGAAACCTGTTACATTTTATTTGTCAAAAATGAACAGCTTCAGAATAAATCTAATGTAACTTTTCCAAAAAACACCAAAAAGTACAGTGTAAAGCACCTCCTCACTAAATACAAACTTTCATTTTGTGATGCACTGCATCAATGCTTTGCATACACCTTGATGCAAAGGAAAATTTTAAGTTGCACCCTGTTTAAATTAAAAAAAAAAAAAAAAAAAGGCTTCAAAAACTGAACAAAGATGACTACAACCACATTCCAAGAAAGGGAATTTTCCTTCAACAAAGCATATTGTTTTGTTTATATATAACATGTTAGCACTCAAGAGTTTTAACTTAGTTGTATCAAAGGCAAAATTCACTTTGAAAGAAAATTACAGATGCATGAAGAGCAAACATTTACTACACCAAAGACACTGTTTTTCAATGTATTTAGTGTCAACATTTGGGCAATTTTTAAGATTTTCCAAAAACGGAATTACTAATACCTTTGTATAATAACATTTAAAACAACAGGAAACACTTTTATATTGTATTTTCACAAATTGTCCCAAAGATAGTGTCCATGCTCAGTTGTTTTTCCTTTGCTTTAAAATAAGCTACCAGCAAACCACTCTAAAATGTTTTGTTCCTGAACCAAATATAAATATTCATATTGGCAAAAATGTTTTATAATGAGTCCTTGGCCTCAATGAAAAGCATCACAGCTAAGGAGAAACTATAGTTTATTTTCAAATTCTATGATTGGCTTCCAAAAATCCCTTATCAAGTAGAAGTACTGGCAAATAACAGACATTGAGGATCAGATTTAGATCTTTGGTATAAGCATGAAATCGTTGTTGATTTTCCATGACTAGCATAAGCCATTAAGAAATTCAAAGAGCATCAAAGACAATGGAGTCTACGATGCAATCAAGGCGGGCGGGAAGCATAGTACTTTGTCTCATTTTACAAGAGAAATCAACATCAGAGATACTTAAACACCCACTCCGAGACTTGAAAACATAGCAAAACAAAAGGTCAAGCTTCAAAATGACCACACTTGATAACCTGTAGCTGGAATATGTCACTGCATTTTGGCATTTTACTGTAATTCAAATCATACAACTATGTGAGGACTCTCAGCACTATCTTGGCACAGCAGACCTCCAGAGAAAGAGAAAAACCCTTTCTCTCTATAATGCCTGAATTTTGAGTGATACAAGAAACAGTGAGCAGGGTAGTGGTGGTACACACCTTCAATTCCAGCACTCGGGAGGCAGAGACAGGAAGATCTCTGTTGGGTTCAAGGCTAGCCTAGCCTTCAGAGCGAATTCCAGGACAGGCTCCAAAGCTACAGAGAAACCCTCTCAAAAAACAAAACAAAAACAAAAACAAAAAAAAAAAAAAAAAAAAAAATGAAAGAAACAGAGTGAACGTGTACAGTTAAGTGTAACTTCATTATAATTTTTTTCTTTGTGACAAAGACAAGTAGATTTTTGTTTGGGGGGGGTTGTAAATTATAACTTATTGACCTTTAAAAATTTTTTTTGAATATGAAGCAAAGGACTTTATGTCCAGTAAGTGTACTGTCAAAAATACCTAAGGATTCCATTCATTTTAAAAAGTGAAATTCTTTTAAGAATCTATGGGCACTAGACTTAACACAGCACTAAATCAAGAGTATAACTATAATTCAGGTTTTTATTTTTTTTCTGTTTCCAATCTTTCGATTTGCTACTGCTTCTGGTGTCTTCTTCATTTACTAAAGACAAACTGTAAGGGTTTTGTACTGGGCATCTCCTGCAAGGCCCTGCCAGATAATTTCGCAAATAACCATTTCCAGCTCTGACACATTGTAATCTGAGACAAATCCTGAGAGCCATGTTCTTATTAAAAGTTCAATACTAAATGCTTAGAACTCAGGGGGTTTAATCTAACAATAACTGAAAAACAAGACAAGTTCTAAGTATTTCCATAAATCTTAAACGCCAAAATTGAAATTCTCCTACAGTTTAAAAAATATCACTAATGACAAAAAGGCAACTGTATTTGGTACCTCAGCACATTAATGATTAGTGACAGAAACACAGGGGTGTACTCTTATTTCTGAAGTTTAAGATTAACCATGGCAAAGTCTACAAACTGGACAAAAGTGATAAGATCCTAAATACCACACTCATGAAAAATAATCAATTTCTATCTTTCTGTCTTCCTTCTGCTTCATGAGGAATCTAAGAAGTCAATAAAGAATTGCTTTGTTTGGGCCAACCATGAAATCTTTAAGAACAGATATTCCCTGTTATTCTTTCAGGGCATTATTTATACATTAAAAAAAACCTTCAAAAATAAAGTTATTTAGGCTTGTGAATATTCTGAAGTAAAGTTTCTTGAACTTCTCTGACGAACTCTTCAAGCAATTCAACTTTTCAAACAGTCATCACTTAAGAGTTCCTTGGCCATAGATCTAGCCCACAGTTACAAAGCGGCTTCCTCCTTTGTTGAATGTGAGAGTGGCTCTTTGTTCTTTCAGTATCCCAAATCGTTCATTCAAAGTCATCCCTGTCTACAGAAAAAAAGGGAAAAATTAACTTGACTGAAAAAAACTATTTCCTTTATATGTGACTTAAAGATTAATAGTAATTAGTAATAGCAATACATAACATCTTGAATTGTATAATTTAACTCTAACAAAAATGAGGCATACATAATTAAGTTGCCTATCAGTAGCTATAGAATTCTCCCCCTCCCAAGGGGAGAGTGTGAATGCAGTCCCCCAATACCACAAATTATACAGTCGAGATTCCTCAACTGGGGAAATCACAGGGGTAAGCACATCCAGAGTGCAATGGATAAGCATCACCTGAGAAAACCACCTTCATGATCATGGTATCTCACCTGCCAGGTTAAGTATAGCTCTAGAACTTAAAACTAGATAATCCAAGAATCCTTATCTTCCCATCACTAAAATGACTACATTACATATTATACAAACACATGCATACTACTACTATTACTAGTGACTCTGCAAACATTACAAATTCTAGTGATTCCTTTGGTAAAGAGTTACTTCAAATGGTGTTGGCACTCAGGAAGAAAAAGCAGGTGGACCTATTAATTTAAAGCCAGCCTGATCTATACCAAGTTCTAGGCTAGTCCAAGGATATACAGTGAGACCCTGTCTCAAAAAAAAAAAAAAAAAAAAAAAAAAAAAGTTATTTATATCCAGAAATGGTAGCCTACTTCTATTATCCCAAGATGCTGAGGCAGGAAGAAAATCATGTATGAAGCCAGCCTGGGCTACAGTATGAGGCTATGACTTAAAAAATTAAAAGAACTACTGTTATTTCAACTTCTCAGTATTTCAAAATAAAGTTTTTAGCTGAGTGCTCTATAAAAATTCAAACAAAACTCTGGTTTGATTAACAACTAACAAAATACTTCCAAACAGAAAAGAAATTAAGGATATGATCAAAATAACATAGAACACATTTGTTTCTCTTTTTTTCCACTTTTGGTATTAGAGATTGTACGAAGGACTTGGTCTATGCTAAACATGTACTCTTTCATTAAACAAAACCAAGTTCTCCCCATACTTCTAACCTAATTAAATACCAGGACCTTATTTCTGCCAAGCTGCTTTCCAATGAAGTGTACAATGAAATTCAACATAAATTCATAGTAAAAACTCAGAAAATTAGTAAGATGGGAACTCCGTCAATCTGATAAAGAGGATCTACAATAAACTTAAAGCCAACAGAGATACACATTTAAATTTAAGAACTATTAGAGTTTGAGAATAAAAACTATAGGCAGGCAAGCTGTAATTCCCAATATCTGACAGAGAAGGGAAACAAGATAGTCCTCAATGGAAACCTGAAAACAGCTATAAAGAGGAGTGGGGTAGAGCAAAGAGAAAGAAGGCCCCGAGTCTCACCAAGTATGCTCGGGATTGGTCAGTATCTGAAGAAAAAGGGGAAAAAGCAAAGTTATACTTTTGAGTTCAAACTCAGAGAAATGGGCATGCTTAGGTATGAAGATCTGCAAACAATGTTAACAGTACTACACACATGGTTAAACTTTTAATGCTTTTCCTCAGGCTTTGGAACACAGCAAGCACACTGGTCCTACTATGCCTATTCCATGCTGTAGTCAATGTGCTAGCCATTATAATAAAGTAAGAAAAAGGGTTTTAACACTGGAAAAGAATTTAGAGAATAAACAAGTATTTATATAGAAAACCCTAAGGAATCCAGAGATTGACTATAAAGTTCAATTTTATTTTTTAAAGTACTTGATCAACCAAGGTGTTATTTTTATCTTTTTAAAAATTTGTTTATGTATTTTATGTTTGTGGGCACTTTGTTTGTATGTACATATGCATACTAAAAGAAGGCATTGGATCCCATTATAATTGGTTGTAATAAGCCATGAGGGTGTTGAGAATTGAACTCAGGACTTACATAAGAGAACAGTCAGCCCCCTAAAGTAAACTTAACAAGAACAAAGAATACAACAACAAATTGTCAAAACCACAGTGAGATATCATTTTACACTCACTTGTCATTATACCCAAAGTGATAGATGATAACAAATGTTAACAGGAATGTGGAGAAGTTTAGAAACCCCACATATGCTGTAGCCAACTCTTTGGGAAACAGCTTGGTAATTCCTAAAAAGGTTAAATGTGGAGTTAACATACAGTCTACCAAAAATCTATCAAATATAGACACTGGCATTTATTAAAAAAAAAAAAAAAAAAAAAAAGAAAGAAAGAAAAAAAAACATGCTAACAAAAACTAACAAAATAGATTTATAGTAGCCAAAGAAAACAAAAACTTCCAACTAATTAAAGATGACATAATATGTGACATATATATGTGATGAACACTATTCACATAATAAAAAAGAAAATGCTAATATGGATGAAACTTTAAATAAATTATGAAATTATTAACAAAAATCCGACTTAAATGATTTGTCAAAGCAGGCAATCTATGAGACAAAAAACAGATTAGCAGTTGCCTAGGGGTTAGGAAAAGGGTTAGGCCACCCCATTTAATTTGCTATAAAATTTTTTGGTTATCAGAAGGCTGTCAGTGAGTGGTCCAAAGAAATACTGGAAAAAAAATTTTTTTTACCTGTTTTCCCACACTATTTATGTCAAACTGTAGAGGGACACCTTTAGGAACTTTCTTAACATCAGACTGCTCTCTTTTTGTCAAGAATGAGGGCACAGCAGTACGAGCTAATCGTGGTTTCTGAGGTCTAACAAAGAAAAAGTTTCAATCAGTTTACCAGATAAAAGTACTCAAAATTTCTTTACACAAGTTCAATTACAGCTATTACATTGTGCTTTCAAACAGTAAAAATGTTGTGCTTGCCCCTCACCTTTATATTTATAACTGCTCCTAGAATACCCTTTAAAGTATAACTCATTTTTAAAAGTTTTTTCTCTTCATTTTATGTGTGTGAGTGCTTGCCTCCATGTATTCATATGCACCACATGTGTGCAGTGACCAGGAACCAAGGAGAGGGTGTTGGAGCCCCAGGGATTCAAGTTACAGATGGTTGTGATGTACACTGTGGGTGCTGGGAACTGAATTCGGATCCTACGCAAGAACAGAGAGTTATCTCTCCTGTCCTATCTATACAATATTTTTAACAAGTTAAATGACTGGCAATTTCTAAGTCATGGTCCTTAAATTAAATTAACCTATGTTTTTTAGTGTAATATATATAGTGAAATGCTTAGCCTAAGATAACCTTGAACTCACTATGTATCAAAACCTGGCCTTAGAACTCATGGCAATCCTCCTGTCTTAGCCTCCCAAGTATTAGGACTAAAGGCCTGGTTAGTATCACAATTATTCTATTTGCTTGCATCTCATTTTATCCTGATTTAGACAGTATACTCTGAGCACAAGTCCAGCATTTCCCATTTGAAGGAAAGAAAGGAAAGAAGAAAGAGACTTACACCGGACACTGTACTGCTCCAGGGTTGTCAATGGATACAGTCAAAATTCCTCCATTTGTGGTGGAAGTACGCCATCTAGGAGTCAAATTTTTCTTAAAATGGAAACTTGCAAATCTTACAGTTCATCCCAATATAAGATATTCATCCCACCTCTGCCTGAGTGTAGCAGACAAGTGTTCCACTACCAACATGAACTCTCAGCTCTAAACTACACATCTGCAAAGGAGCCATTCATTTTTTTTAGATTTCCCCCCCTCTTCCTCTCCCTCCCCCCTCTCTTTCCCTCTCTCTCTCTCTCTCACACACACACACACACTCTCACACACGCACACGCACACACACACACGCTGGACCCCATCAGGATCTAATTAATGCACCAACATCTTAGGTGTAGGAACTGCAAACCTGAATAAATATACAGACATTTGAAAAATTTCAAGGTGGAGGAGTCTCTAGCAATCTCTCATTCCAGGAACACTATTTCTAACCTAGAGGCAGAATTTCTGATCTTTCCTGTTTGCTCTGACTGCTGGCTACTCCTAGTTCATTAAACAAGATGCTTATGCAAAAAAGTTCTTCCTAGACAAAAAACAAAACAAAAACAAAGCACAACAACAAAAATCTTTCCAAGCTGAAACAAGGTTTTCAGCTTCCCTACTTCTATTCCATCTGATTTCTGTCTGCTTGTATGAAGTTTAATAGCCTCTCTACTTCTTTCTACCTTTGTTCCCACCCCTCCTTCTCCCTCTCACTATGCAGTCTAGGCTAATCTTGAACTTTGACTCTTCTTGTGTCAGTCTTCTAAACACTGTGATTACAGGTGGATGCCACAAAAGTGCCAGCTCTACCTATATATTTATTTATATTAGCTAAAATCTGGCATACTTTCATTATATTTTTCCCAAACTATGTTTTGCTCTCTACTACATTTTACTCTCAAAGCTCAAAACAGATAAATAATGCATGCTGGCTCACACTTGTAAGCCCAGTACTTGAGAGGTGGAGGCAGGAAGATAAGGAGTTCAAGGCTTAGGTCAAACGTCACTGAATTTGAGGCTTAGTCACACAAGACCTTTTCTCAGCATAAACAGTATATAATATCACTATTATATAAATGTTCACTGAAGAAGCACACACAGGCTATGATTATTATTTATAGGCTATTATTTTCTTCCTGTAGTTTTTGGTTCGTGTCTCCAGCCAGCATCAGGTTCAAATAATTTCCTATGCTATGCTGGCTGCTCAAAATCACACTTTACTGTAGTTAACATTACATCTGGACCATGACCACCTATACCTTTTATTTTACAAAAACTTAACTGCTTTTTAAAAAAAAAAAAAAAAAAAATTCCAAATCCAGGGGCTGGAGAGATGGCTCAGTGGCTGCTTCTCTAGAGGGCCTGGGTTCAATGCCCACCATCCACATGGCAGTTCACAACTATCTGTAACTCCAGTTGTAGGGGATCTGGCACCCTCACACAAACACACATGCAGGCAAAACATCAATGCACATAAAAATAAATATTTAAAAAAATAGAAGTGTCTAAAAAAAAATTCCAAATTCTGGTAACTTTAGTAGAATCAGAGAACTATACAAGTCATACTTGGGAGGAAAAATGGACAGAAGCTGATTTTAAAAGACTTTTACAGGGTTGCAGGGAGAAAAATTCTACTGTGCCTTTAAGTTTTATAAATTTTCTAAAAGCTCTAAGAGGTTCTATTCTAGTCACTCATTAAACAGGCTTATTTGTATACAAGAAAGTACAGAGAAAGAGACAAAGAGGCAGGCAGAGAGAGAGGGTGAGAGAGAGAGAGGGAGGGAGGGAGAGAAAGGGAACAAGGGAGAAAGGGAGGGAGGGAGAGAAAAAAGGAGAGAAAGAGAGAGAAATCTATACCATCCAAATTGAATAAATAGTGAAGAATTAGCTTATTAACTCAGTACTAAACAGACATCTGAAACCCTGAATCTTTGGGGACTAGAGAAGTGGCTCAGTGATTTTCTAGCACATGTGAGGTCCTGGGTTCCACTTATCAACTGCAGAAAGAACGTCATTTTGGGTTTTATTAATTTTTTGCACACTGAAACAGATGGCAGTTTTATGAGTTTAGAAATAACATCTTAAAAAAACGAGGTGAAACTTACTGACGAGTTCTCTTTGCTACCACATCATCTAGCAGTTGTTCTGTGTTCAACTGGGCCTGAACCTAAAAGGAAATAAAAACAACAAGACCCCAGAAGATCACACAGAAAACAACTGGGCCTGAAACTAAAGGAAATAAACAACAAGACCCCAGCTGATCTCATAGAAAACAGAATTTAAGGTCAGTCATATTGCTATTATAACTGTAACTTTACAACCCAGGGTAAACATGACCATGAGTCCAGGAGGGGCCTGCTTCATGCTAGCAACACCCTCTATTGGGAGCCCCTGGATCAGAACAAATGCAAACCCAAGTTTATTAGTAAATAAGCAAGGTAATTTATTGTAAGATGTCACTATATAAACAAGGAAAAGACAGGAAATAGAAAAAAACCCACATTAACAGAAAGAACTAACCTAACGTCTTGTTTTCACACTAATACCTACTTCTCCCTCTCAACAATAGTCCAAGAAAGGGTCCACTGGGAGTAAAGGAAGTACAACCAGTGCTTTTTAATACCTTCAGGCCTCTTCTGAAAAGAAAAGTTGCCTGACGAGTATCTTTCTGATGACTTAGTTTATTTCCACTCCTGGTAAAGTTAGCTGGAATGTTATTTCTGCAACAAAAAAAAAAAAAATGTATTAGTAATCTCAGCCTCTTTGCTTTCAAATACCTTGAGAATAAAAAAAAAGCAAAACAGTTAAGACTCACAAGCTTAAAATCTGATAAGCATATAATATAGACTCCAATTTGATAAATTTTATTTACACATAACTTGGTTTTGAACTGATCTATTTCCCAAATATTCTACTCTCTAATATTTAATAGCTTCTGAAGACATTTACAAAATTACATTTTAGTGCTATTATTTCCTATCCCTAAATGTTTCTTAAATTACAATTTACAAGATTAGTTAAAAGAAAATCATACCTAGATACACTCACAGTCGATCTGAAAACATAAAGACTTGGGGCTGGAGAGAGGGCTCAACAGTTAAGAGCACTGGCTGCTCTTTCCAAGGAGCCTGTTGATTCCTGGCACCCACACAAAGGCTCACAACCATTTGCAATTCCAGTTCCAGGGGTTCCAGAATGCTTTGCTGACCTCTGTGGGCACTGCAAACATGTGACTCATGGACATAACATGGAGGTAAAACACCATACACACAAACTAAAATAATCTTAAAAAAAAAAAAAAAAAAAAAAAAAAAAAGGATTTGGAGCAGGGCGGTGGTGGAGCACGCATTTAATCCCAGCACAGAGCATGTGGATCTCTGTGAGTCTGAGGTCAGCCTGGTCTACAAAGTTGAGTTACAAGACAGCCAGGGCCAGCAAGATGCCTCAGCAGGAAAATACACTTGCTGTGCAAACCTAAGTACTTGAGTTTGATTCCAAAAACTTAAGGCAAAAGGAAAAGAAATCTCCTCAAAACTGTCATTTAACCTTCACACATGCTCTGTGGCATGCACTCACGCAATGATAAAAATTTCAAGCTATACTTCTACTTTTTAATTCTTTCATATATGGAACAACACAATTATTATCATTATTACTATTATTGGTTTTTTGAGACAGGGTTTTCCAGTAGCTATGAAGCCTGTCCTGAAACTAGCTCTTGTAGATCAGGCTGGTCTCCAACTCACAGAGATTTATCTGCCTCTGCCTCTGCCTCCTGAGTGCTGTGTGCCACCACCTGCTAGTGGATTAACACAATTACATTTGATTTGGTTTTTACCATTTTAATATGAAAAAAATCAAAATTTCAAAAGTACATAATCAAGTACCTAAATCTCATTTCCAACCTTCAGAGGATCAAATGCAAAATTTCTCTAGCTAGCACAATTAACACAGAAATCTCACATTAATTACAGATCTCCATTTGCAAAGGACCCCCTTTAACAAAAGATACCACACCAAAAGATTTCCAAAAGTGATCATTAGGTAAAACTGCATGTATAGAATAACTTCAATCCAAGTTGAAGTCTTTATCATAAACTGTATTTTATGAGAGATAAATATCAGCTCTTGAAATTCAAATAATAAAGTAACTTCATAAATTACCAGCTGCCTTTTTGATTATTTCATCCTTTAGAGATGACAATTCAAAAATTTTAGTTTTTTTGTTTTTTTTAAATAATCTTAAATTTAGTGTAAAAGCAGTTTAAATGTAAGAAATATCTGCCTGGTGTATATGCCTGAGTCCCCTCACCTGGAAGGCAGACGCAGAAGGACAGTTTGATCTACATGATTACAGGGCTACACAAGAATATCTTTTAAAAAAATAAAAAGTAAAAGGAAAAACAAATAAAACCCAGAAATATTTATGTAACTTACTAGCTTGCCTATTCCCAAAACAATCCATATTATGCTTTAGTGTTTTAAGAGTTAAGACAGAAAATAAATCAAGTCACCTTTTATAATTTCCAATTTTGAATAACTATTATCCAAGTGCTAGGATTTTCACCAAAATGGTAACTTTTACAATTTTATTTTATATGTTAAGGGAGGTAAAGAAGCAGAGAGATAGCTCAATAGGTAAAGGCACTTGCCACCAAGCATGACAACCAAAACTGTATCCTTGCAACCGACATGGTAGAAAGTATCAGTGCCCTCAAGTTGTTCTTTGACCTCCCCATACGCATCATGGTACACATGTACACACACACTTTTTAAAAAGTTTGTATTAATGAAATTCCTTACTATTACTGTGTCTAAGAAATAAGAAAGTTACTACAGAATGCCTTTCATCTTAGATTTCAGATACATTTCAAGTATCTTTTTTTTTTTTCCGTCCCCCACAGTGTTAGGGATGGAAACCTGGGTCTCCCACATGCTAGCCACACTGCAGACCACACCTAGTAAATGTACTAAAATGACCTAGTAAGAGTCACTGTAAATCCATTCTTCTGAACATCTATCAAAGAAAGTATTTTGTACACACTGTGAGAGTTAACCTTGATTGGCAACTTGGCAGGATTTATAATCACTAAGGAAAGACTGGACTTGTCTGTGAAGGAGTATTTAGATTAGATTAAACTGAAGTGGGAAAATACATCCGACACAGAGAAAAGGCACCATTCTGTGGTGGTTTGAGTAAGAATAAAGGCTCATGTACTTGAATACTTGGTTCCCAGTTGGTGGAACTGTTTGGGAAGGATTAGGAGGTATGGCCTTCTTAGAGGAGGGAGTGGGTTTTGAAGTCTCAAAAACTCATAGAATTCTCAGTGCTCTTTTTCTTCCCCTCCTACTTCTGGATCAAGATGTAAGCTCTCAGCTACTGCTCCAAAGTCACATCTACCTGCTGCCACGCTCCCCCACCATGATGGTCATGGACTTTGAAATATTAAATTCCAAATAAACCGTTTCTTCTGTAAGTTGCCTTGGTCATGGTGTCTCTTCACAGCAACAGAAAAGTAACTGAGACACATTCCATGAGTTGGGGACCCAGACTGTAGAAAAAGGAAAGTGAGCTGAGCAAAGGACTAGCTCATCTGTTTCATGTCTGTGGACACTGCCATACCTTCCCTGCCAAAATGAGCTATTACCTAAAACAAACTCCTCTTCAAGTTGTTTTCATCACATCTTTTGGCACAGCAATAAGACAAGTAACTAACACAGATACTTCCAGATAATACATTCTTGTCTTCTGTTTGAGTACTTACTTTCTGTTTAACTGGTTAGGTCTCTTGAGAACTGCAACTGGTTTCCTTTGTATTTCATTTTGCCTCAGAAGGCTTGTCTTCCTTTTTAACGCTGGAAAATATCGCTCTATATTCTTTTAGAAGGTAAGACAATAATGTTAGAGTGCCATCTGTTAAATACTTACTACAATAAAAACATTTTTTTTTTCTTATTTTTTGCTTTTGTTTTTTGAGACAGGGTCTCTATATAGCCCTGGCTCTCTTGAACACACACTGTAGACCAGGTTGGCCTTGAACTCCACCTGGCTCTGCTTTCCTAGTGCTGGAATTAAAGGTGTGTACTACCAAGCCTGACTAACACTTTCTAAACAGCAATAACAGAACCCTAAAACTCTTGAATATAACAGGGAGAGAAACTAAACTAATTTGAACTGAAAAGATGACGATCATATTACACTTAAAAAATACCTAAGTTCCTGGGTGGCCAGGTGAACTGGTACGGAGAAGTGTCACCCTCCCTCTTTCACTCATGATTTCTGGCCAAGAGATGAACATTTTGCCATGACCCATTTTACTAGAGGCCCAAAGCTTTGTGCTCTGTTCTTCAACTCCCAGCAGTAGAACCTACAAACTCCTAAAAGTAAGGCCCAAATAAGGCTTATTCCTTAATTATTTCAACTAAAGCTGACTTCAGAATAAAGGCCAATTTCCAAAACAAGTATGTGAAAAAGATATTTTACTAACAAAGAAGGTAGAGTATAATTGATTGGGGGTGGCAAACAGTGGGTTCAACTCTCCCCCACTCAAAAACAGGAGACAGAAACTAAGTTTAGTAAATGTGTATATAGATGTTTCTTGTCATTGTTTTTCTTTTCTTTTTGTGTTTTGGTTTTTTGAGACAAGGTTTCTCTGTAGGTTTGGAGCCTGTCCTGAAACTCTCATTGAAGACCAGGCTGGCCTCAAACTCTGCCTCTGCCTCCTGAGTGCTGGGATTAAAGGTGTGCACCACCCAGCTTGTCATTGCTTCTTAAATATAGCAAAACAATTATTTATACAGTATTTATATTGTAATAGGAATTACAAGTAATTGAAGGATGACAAAGTACACAGGAGAATGAGCATATTTTACATGCAAATACTACATTGACTTTGAGCCATGTGAAGATCAAAGTAGTGTCCTGGAACTAATTCCCACAGACACTGAGGGACAACTGTATTAGAAAATGAGGTATATTTATGAAAGGCAAAGATCTTTAGTTATTAACATGCTTATGTAAGTCCCAAAATACTTCATCTAAAAAATAAAAATCAATCTGGGAATGGTAGCACATACCTTTAATCCTAGCACCTGGAAGGCAGAGACAGGCCAATCTTTGTGAGTCAGAGGCTAGCCTGGCTTACATACTGAGTTCCAGTACAGCTAGGGCTATATAATAGACTGTCTCAAAAACAAATAAACCAAAATAAATAAATTACATATTAAATATAAAAACCAGAGAGCAAAGGCATGAAGGAACATGACTGTGATTCCAGCATTTGGGAGGTGGAGGCAGGAGTCAAAGGCTAGCCTTGGCTACATGAGATCCTGATTCAAAAAGGTAAGTAAAAATCAGGGCTGGAGCCGGTCGATGGTGGCACATATCTCCTGCAGCTGTGTGAGCCTGATAGCTATCAGTTTATTCCTGAAACTCACCATAAAGGTAGAAGGAGAAAACAGACTTGCAAAAGTTGTCCTCTAACCTTTACACATGTATTCTTATACTTATGTGCCTGCAAACACACAGAATATTAATTTCTTAAAAATTAAAGGAGGAGTAGAGAGATGACTCAGCAAATAACAGGACTAGCTCTTCTTTCAGAGGACCTGAATTTAGTTTCCAGCACCTATGACAAGCAGCTTACAATTGCCTATAACTCCAGCTCCAGGGGATCTGATGCCTCTGACCTCCAAGGTCACCTGCATACTCACATACTTCCTGGCCCCCACAACACACACTTGAAAATAAAATCTTTAAATTTTTTTTTGAAAAGAAATCAAAAGGCTTATTCATAAAAACATTAATTCAGCCAGGAGTGGTGGCACACACCTTTAATCCCAGCACTTAAGAGGCAGAGGTAGGCAGACCTCTGTGGGTTCAAGACCAGCCTGGTCTACATAGCAAGTCCTGTAGGCCAGAAAGACCTTTAAGACCTTGTCTTAAAATTCACTAATAAGTGTGTGACAGTCACACACACACACACAATTGTATCTCACCCAGGATTAAGCCATCATCCTACCTTGTCACTTAGAGGTGGACGATTCATAGGACTAATTCCTTTTCGAATTCCAGTTGCTTTCCTAGCTGCAAGGCCAGTGATAACTCCATAAGGACGTCTCTTTCCAGGCAATATTCTTCCTCTACGGCTCACACTAGTTTTACCAAAACCTACAAGGATAGCAAAAATTTAGGAATGCAACTGCAAAGTTCATCAGATATTTTACTTCTGAAACAGGGTATATGTGGCTATGGGGATCAAACTCACAGCCTTACATGTGAACATTCTACTACTGAGATACACCTCCAACCCCTAACATTAATTTCTCAATAGGACAGTCTAAACCAACTTGTGCAATAAGTAACTATTAATTTACTTGTTTTTGAAACAAGAGTATCACTACATAGTCCTGACTGGTCTTGAAATGCTATAAAGATGAGGTTAGCTTTGACTTCATAGCAATCTTCCTGTTTTTGCCTCCCCTCCCAAGTCTAGATTATAGATGCATGCCATCATGTTCAGCAGTGGTCACTAATTATATGTGACTAGTTTAATCTGAACTGAGATGGTACATAGTGAATGTTTCATTAATGATTTTGTATTTTGTGCTAAAATGGTAATATACTGAATACACTGTCTAAATTAAATCCCACAGTACATGGTTAGAATTTTATTTCTATTAGTGTTGATCTATACTAGAGTCACTAGCTCATCTTCCATTTTCTAAGTTACAATTTGGTTCCTTTATTTTTTAGTCTTACTCTATTCAAACTGCTTCTGTTGAAATCTTCACTAGAGCCAACGAACTTACTTTAAACTCTGAGCCAATGAACTTAAACTCTGTGGCAAGTAGCATCACTAAGTTTGCTTTTCTGTTAAATAGCTCTCTAATGATTAAAAAAACCATATATATATAGGAAACTATCAAAGAACAAAATAGCCTAAATAAAAAAAGCTTGCATATTTTTAGTTTCAGCTATATTTAAGTTAACTCAAAAAGTATTACCACATGGTATGCATTCCTTCTGTATTAGTTAAGCACCACCTAAGGGTGAGCTGAATCAATTAAATTCATACACTTGTGTAATATTTTATAGGCTACATTAATACTATACTATGAATTATTATCCCATGGTTTTCTATCTTTATATTATATTATTTCTGAATATGCTACACTCAGTCTAACCAACTTCAGTTATCTGTTTTGTCTTTTTGAGAGAGGGTCTCAGGTAGTTCAGGCTGACTCTAATTTATTAACAGGATGACCTTCAACTTTCAATTACTTCTAATATTTCTACACATATCCATCCTCAACCTATTTCTAGAAGGTGAAACGCTAGGCCAAAGAATAAGGTAAACTCTTAAGGACTTTTGCTTACATTACAAAAAAATCCCAAATGAATGCATTGTGTATTTAGCAACATACGGTAGAATTCCTTTTTTCTATATTATTAATAACTTTTAAATGTTTTTACTATGAAAAATGTTTTGCACAATATGTTTTTTAAAGATTTTTGTTTTATGAATACAACTGCTGTCTGTACATATGTAAGTATATCACATGTGTATAGTGCTTGTGGAGGTCAGAAGAGGATATCCAATTCTCTACAACTGGGTTACAGATGCTTGTGGGGCAACATGTGGGTGCTGGGAACTGAACCTGGTCCTCTGCAAGAGCAGCCAATGCTTTTAACCACTTATCAATCTCTCCAGCCTCAGTGTATATATATCCCAATATCACTAAATTCCCTTATGCAACTCAGTTTCGTCTTTAGTATTTTTGTTTTTTAGGTGTTTAGGAGTTGAACTCAAAGTCTTGTACAAGGTAGGCAAGTATTCAACAACTAGGCACACTCTCAGCCCATTTTTCATCTATATTACTTAGTATTTAGGAGGAAAAATTATACCTTATTTAATAACTTGATTACCACTGAGAATAAACCTGTATCTCAGGTTTCTAGCTACCTATACTCTTTCATTATGAATCATCAATGCGCATAAAACAGATTTCTGTGATCATGTTATGTCTTTCATGAGTTTAAGAGGGAAACTGGCCAGTAGCACATGCTTTTAATCCTAGCACCAGGTAGCAGAGGCAGGTAGATCTCTGTGAGTTCAAGGACTATGTTGAGACCCTCTCTCAAGAAAAACAACTCAAATATGAGGGGAATTTTATTTGCATTCATTTATAATTAACTTTAAGCATCTTTACCAAACTTTACTATCTACCAACATGGTATATATTTCCACTATACAGATATTTTTGTATCACTAGGTTGGTTAAATGAAATTATTTTTTGTGTATTTCTTGTTTTACTTACTAGATACTCTCTATATATTGTCACATAAAAGATTCATCTCTAATAATAATCTTCATATTGTCATTCATGGCATTATAGAAAGTTATTAAGGTTTTAATTGCTACTACTTTTTGTGCAGAGGATTAAACCCAGAGTCACATGCATGTCAGGCCAATGCCCTATCATAAAGCTACATGCACAGCCCTTAATTACTACTTTCTTTTTCTGCTGGTGGGGATTCAATCAGGGTCTTATATGTGCTGGACAAGTATTCTACCACTGAGCTACATTCTAGGTCAGCCCTCTTCCTTCCCTCAAATAGTCCTCCTTTGCCTTCATGTCACATGTATATACATTTATGTGTGTATGTACACACACATACACAGTTCTGCATATGAGAGATAATATAGTCTTTTCCTTTTTAATAAACTATTATATGGAACTCAGTTACAATAATCCTTTGCATTATTTCCTGGAGACTTTTCTTTTCCTCTTGGTACTAAAGCTTGACCCTAGAGTCTTATAAATGATATGTACCAGCTCTACCACTGAGCTATACCTCTAGCTCCAAATTCTTTATTTTTAACCATGGGATTGGGAGGTGACAATTATGTCACCTCCAAATGATACCTTCTTCTCATTTCCAAATATAACACTTAAGCTTTTTAAAATTTCCTAATGCAATAGCCAGAAATTTTCAGAGATTTAGCTAGGTAACTACTTTGATGGTAGGTAGTCTCATCTTAAATCTGATTTTGGGGAGAACATCTGGGATAATGAGCAGTCTCAATTTAATTGATTTTTAGGGGGAAAAGTCCTTAGATGACACTTGCAACATGTAACAGGGTTTACAACAAAAGTAGAAATTAAGATTAATTTCAGGAGGCAGAGGCAGGTAGGTGGATTGAGGCCAGCCTGGGCTACCAACAGCAAGGGCAACATATGGTGGGTGGGGGGAGACAACACAGAGAGACAGACAGAAACAGAGAGATCTTGAGGGCTGGAGGATGGCTTAGTGGTTAAGAGCACTGGCTGCTCTTTTATAGGTCCCCAGTTCCATCTATTTCCAGGAACTGCATGATGGCTCACAACCACCTATAATGAGATCTGATATCTTCTTTTGGAATAGAAGTGTATAATGAGAGATGTCATTCTGTAAATATGTTTCTCATGCTGGCCAATAGGAAAAGCAAGATAGGCGGGACTAGGAGACAAGGAGGAGAGAGGAATTAGTAAGGAGGACTCAGCATGTAGAAACTGGAGAATAGAGGTCTGGGCCTACTCTCCAGTAAGATGAGACCACGTGGAAATACTTAGATTAATAGAAATGGGTTAATAATTAAGACAGAGCTAACCGATAAGAAACTAGTAACTGGCCAAGAGCATTATACCTAATACAGTGTCTCTGTGTGTTATTTGGGGCTGATGATGCGGTGGGTCCAGGTCGGCACGAAAAACCTTACTCTTTACAAGTGTACATGCAGATAGAGCACTTATATACATAAAATCTTTAAAATATAATTTTCTTTGCTGTAGGGTGCCTCAGGCCTACTATGCACTATGGATCTCTAAGGGGAAAGTAATAGTATCATTTCCAAGCTATTAACTTCTGAAACTTTATGTGTGATACTCTTACCAATAATTTCAAAGAGTACAAAATAGAAAAGCCTGTCATGCAATGGGATGTGTGAATCATCATTAATTTATTATCTTTCAGCTTCCACAACTCATCCTTTACTACCTGCCTCTAATAAGAACACTATTTTATCAGTGGGCATGGCACTGTTGTCAGTAGAGGAGCCTGGGAAGTCTAGAGAATGAAGGGGTGATTCTTCCAGGTACCCCTGTGCTTCTCAGGGTTTGTCCCTGTGCATAGGACACTAAATAACATACACCAGCCTTCCTGTCTCCTGGCTGATACTATGTGGCTATCAAGGTTAATGGTACAAAATTTGTGAGTGGTGTCTTAAGTTTTATATCTGAAGCAGCATTTGTCTAGTTCCCATTCTTGTTCATCCCCCAGTAAACTTAAGCAATATTACCACACATCCATAGGTAACTTCCTAGTAAGTCATATTAGGGTAGAAACTCAATGCACTTCTCTTGCCATCCAGGAGGCTATATGATGGTTTCACACGCTCTAGTAAGATCAATTCTTGGGTAGTGGAAATGTGTTTTGTCCAGGTATGTTCCTTCTCAGTATTCTCAGTCCTAAAAGTATTGACTACTATTAATTTCATCAGAAAAAAAGCAATAAAGATAAACATTTCTAATTAAACCATATGTGAATTTCTTCTGGAATGATTAAATTATGTTGAGTGAATTTGTATATAAAATCTGACTTGTCATTTTATTTGTGTCAACTACTAAAACAGCTACCACTTACAGTGCTAGACACTGTACTGTCAAATGTAATTTTCATGAGAATCTAATGAGAGTGATGCTTCCATCTTACTTTTGTAGGTAAGCAAAGAACAGTGATGACTGAGAGTTCAAAGAGAAGAACAGAACCATGCTCTAAATGCAAGTGTGTGTAGCTCTAAAAATGGATGAGGAAAAAGTAAGCTTTGGACTAGCCATTATAAAATGAGCAGCATTTGAAGAGGAAGACAGACACAAAGAATTTCCGGTTAGTTTAACAACTATAAAGATGAGAGTGACCATAATATATTGATGTAAATCTATGGGAGGGTAAAAGTGAATGAAGTAGTGGGCATAAATCATGCAAGGCTTGGAACAGACACAGTCTGTGTGTGACAATTCACAATAATATTACATCAGCTTACTATCAGTATCTTAGACCCACTGGAAGAGAGAAAGAGAATGTGATAAGAACATTTAAGAAAATATTGTGTATAAATGTTTGTTTTCATTTAATTGGACTTTGTTATATAAAATTAATTAAAATAAAATAAAGGGAAAAAAAGAACATTTAAGATAAATTCCACAGTAACACTCAAGCAAGACTTGATAAAGGACTATGAGAGGAGCAAAGAACTGAAATTATTACACAGGAGTGAGCTGGACTTTCATCTTGTTTCAGTTTACCTTTCTGTATGTATTTGATCATGTTCTTTCCCTCCCCACCTCCTTCCCACTCAGCCTCTCCCTGGCTCCTGGAGAGTGAATTGCAAAGCAAAAAAGAAACGTTAAAAGAGAGAATCTATTATTATACCATAGTTTCAGCATCAGATGAAACAAGCAAGACTAACAGGAATAAAGTTGAGAGCAAGATAATACTGGTCAGAATCTACTCTTTAATCTCTTCCACTTCCCAATGTCTGTGTATAGAACACTGCTCCCAAACGCATTATTCTTTCCACTGTGTTGCGTTTTCCAGGCACAGAGGACGCTGGGAAGAAGGGCAGAGATGACAAGAGACGCAGAGTAATCAGTATGAGCACTATGCAGATAAAGTAATAAAGCCACAAGGCAGAAAGTAAATTAATAAAAATGGGTTACTTTAAAGTTGTAAACATAGTGATATTTTGTTTGTAATCCAAAAATGTTTGCCTGAAGATCAGAATGCAGAGCTAAGCCACTAGTTAGCCACAACCTAGTTAAAAGCTAAGCCACTAGTTAGCCACACACTTAAGCCATTAATTAGCCATAGAGGCTAGGCAGTAGTGGTACATACCTTTAATCCCAGCACTTGGAAGACAGAGGCAGATGGATCTCTGTGAGTTCAAGGCCATCCTGGGTTATATGAGAGTGCATCAGTCTAAAAGTGAAACAGAGTTCTTAACTTTGATCCTAGCACTTGGGATGACACACCCTCAATCTCAGCACTAGAGAGGAATACAAAGCAGGAGCTCAGTGCATTCTGAAAGCAGTCTAAGGATTTGTGGAGACAGGATCACCCATTTTGGTCTGAGGTAGAGGTAAGAGCTAGTGGTTGGCCGCTTTGCTTCTGGCCACTTTGCTTTTCTGATCTTCAGCAAGTCATGGCACCAATGTTGTTCTTTTGATACAACTACTGCCTAAGAAACACAAACACAAGACTCAGCGCCCACGTGGAGTTTATTGAGAGAAGGGAGAGAAAGGGGGGTAACTGGTGGCCAACCGAAAGCAGGAGGGGGGGAGGAGAGAGAAGAAAGAGAAAGACACAAAGAGCGGAGAGAGAGAGAAAGCCAGAGAGAAAGAGAGGGCGGGGGGGGGGGTGGAGAGAAAGCAAGAGAGAGGGGCGCGCTTGGCGCACTTGCTTTAAAAGGGGAGCTTGCGCATGCATAACTGAGTCCCCTGTGCAGCCAGGTAAACCTGATGTAGCAATGACATGGCCATTAACATCCCGCCCATGGTCTGGGGTAGGGTCAGCAGACTACTGGTTCCCAACACCCAGTATCTGTCTTTGGGTTTTTATTATTTATGCTACATATAAGGGCTAGTTAGAAACAAGCCCAAGCTTGCTTTCCTAACTAATAAGCTGAGCTTTCCTAATGAATAAGAAGTCTCCATGCGGTTATTTGGGAGCTGGCAGGAAGAACAGAGAAAAGATCCACTTACACCATTCTTTCACTTCTCTTATCTGTAAGAACTAGACTAGACACAGAAAAGTCCCCACACTGGTCCTTTCCATGAATTTCTTTCACATATTCATCCTTTGCTTTAATAATTTTAGGAGCCTCTGAGAAATAACTGAAGTTATGAGGAGGGAGCTTTCACACACTTATATAATGGACCCCAGAGGGTTCTCTACCCGCTTTCCATATGAGATTATCACAAGCAGTCCATGGGCTTCACGTCAGAAGGCTCTCATCAGAACTTGACCATAGTGGAACCCTGATCTAGGACTTAGACTGCAGAATCAAGAAATACACTCATTAGGGTTTATAAACTACCTAGTCCATAGTAATATGTTTTAAAGCATGAACTAAGATACCGCTTCTGTATTCAAGCTATTTAAATTATAACATGTCACAGAGACTAAGGAAGAGTCTATGCATGAGAGAATGACAATGCCTTGATAGAGATGCAGTTTTCACTTCACATACCCCTTTAGTTTTTAGGGTTCTCTACAGGTGTCCAGATTACATTTTGGTCACCTCTGTTGTTTGGTTTGGTTTTCTACCACAAGACATTAAATTGTTTTTACAAGTGTTTAATGAGTTTCTAAGTTAGTATTTTAGACAAGGAGTTAAAGGCTTCAATTATGTGTTCCAGCCAACAAAATCATACTGACCATCTGCCAATGATCATCTGCTGTTATTCTCCTCCCTCAAATTAATGTCATTACTGATATCACAGGTGGAAATCTAAACTCTTCTCAGCCAAATGGATAGTAACAACAATCCAATAGCAGCAGCAGCTATTCTATTTTAAGCTAGCACATCAGCAGAGAGCCTAACCCAGTGCAACATCAAC
Source organism: Phodopus roborovskii (assembly GCF_943737965.1). NCBI lineage: Eukaryota > Metazoa > Chordata > Mammalia > Rodentia > Cricetidae > Phodopus > Phodopus roborovskii. Next base: position 18,108,384 of record NW_026126469.1, on the reverse strand, counting down.
CTTAGGAGTTGCTAAGCTTCCCCTAGATATCATTTACCTCAAGACTCAGATCATAACCCCATAAAAGGATAATGGATCAAATAGAATTTCATTTTATTTGTTAAATCTCACTTTCTCTTAGCACAAATTCCTTATATGAAGTCTATAATACTTTATCTTAAAAAAAATTTTATGTATGAGTGCTTTGCTCTGCATGTACGTGTGTGTGCGCGTGCGCGCGAGCGTGCACATGCCTGGTACCCATCAAGGCCAGAAGATGTTGTTGAATGCTCTGGAATTGTAGTTACAGACAGTTGTGAGCCACCATGTGAGTGCTAGGAATCCTCTGGAAGAGCAGTCTATTCTCTTTCCTGCTGAGCCACACTGTGAGCCACCCAGCCTCCCTCCTTGTCCTAACTTTGGCTGTTGTTATTTAGACAGTCTCATGTACAGAGCAAGCTGGCCTTGAACTTGCAGCAAGTCTCCTATCTCTGCTTCCCAAATGCTAAGATTACAGACATGCACTGCCATGCCCACCTATGACATTTTTAAAATTCTATCTTCTCTAAGTCATTTATCACTAGAAATTATCTCCTTAAAATAAAAGACTGTATCTTTATTCATTTTCAGAACCAGGCAGTTCAAATCATTTATCAGACATGTAAAATATTAATAAATTCTATTTCTGAATACTCTGAACACAAAATGATTACTTCAAAACAAAATATATAAACATACATCATGGTGCATTAAGTATGGCATATTAAAAAACATTTATAAAGGAATCTTTAAATCAACAGAAATACGTGTTTATTTCTAACAACTACGTACCTATCACAAAGTGTACAAGCTAGATTTAACTATTCAAAAAATTTAATAGAGGCCGAAGATATGGTTCAGCTATTAAGAGCACTTGTTGCTCTTCCAGATAACTCAAGCTCAGCTCTCAGAACCTAAGTCAGGTGGCTCACACTCACATGTAACTCCAGCTCCAGGGTCTCCAATTGTGTGACTTCCATCAGCTGCTAAACTCACATGTACACACTTATACATAATTGAAAATAAAAAACAAATCTTTAAAAATGTATTTAAAAACATTAAATTTCCTGTAGGTTCCAGGCTCAGTAATATTTTTAAGATATGCTGATATATTACCCGCTAAACATATAAGTTATACTAAAACAACTGAAGATTAATTTTTGCTTTTCAAAATATAGAATAAAGAATTAACAGTTAATCAACTGTTTTGGCAAAGTTATTTTTTTCAAAATTCCATCTATTGTGGAAAATGTTAAAAATACATAAGATTCTTATTCTGCCCCTTCCTATCCCAACATGTGTTAATTCACTGCTAACTATTTTATTATTTTTATTGATTCTTTGGGAATTTCACACCATACACCCCAACACTCTCATTTCCCAGTCTTTCCAAATCTGCTCCCCCAATTGTGCCCTCCCTAAAATTAAAAATAATAAAAGATGTATTTTTTAAAAGTCCAATTTGTGTTATTCCTACATTCACTGGCACATGACCAAACCCTCATCAGTCTATCCCTTTAGTAAAACAGTCATTCCCTCCTGTCCCCACCAGAAGCCATCAGTTGTAGTGAGCTGTCCTCAGCATCCTTATCACACTTCCTAATAGTTCTCTTCCATTGGTTCCTGTTATTTAGGCTGTTACCCTTCTTGTTTGTTTGTCTGGTTGGTTTTATGTGCATGGGGGTGGGTCTGAGAGGCAGGGGTTGTCACAGGGGTTGTTGTCCTTCTCTCAACTTTGTGTCTGCAATTGTCAATACCACTGCAGATGTACCTTCCAAAAAAGTTATTTTTATGTGAAAAAGACTTAAGTTTCTTTTTATTTAACAAAGATTTGTTCCAAGATGCTGGTGTCATTGCTAAAAAGTTAATCTATAATGTATGTGTTGAATTATTGCTCCCAATCTATTTTAGAACAAAATGATTAGAGATAAATCAGCTGTAAGATTATCAAAAATAACTATACATGCACATTATCTAATTATACCTAAAGCAGTCTATTTAGTGCCACCTTTGAGAAAGTTACAAATAAAGTTCTTGGATGATAATATAAAAGAGTCTGGAGTAAAGCTGGGCAAGGTGGCACAGGCCTTTAATCTCAGTACTTGGAGAGATAGAGGCAGGTGGTTTCTGTGCTTCTGAGGTCAGCCTAGTCTATACAGCTAGCCATGGCTACAAAGTGAGACTCCATCTGCCTCTAACTAAATAAATCTGAAGTAATTTTCTTTGCAGAGTAGCAGTCTCCACATAGTAAAGCATTCTCCTTTACAAAGTGAATTTGTTCCTGCTATACTTAGACATGCCTTAATTCAAACTGAGAATTTTCTGGTAATAGAGCTGTCTCAAAACAGAGTTAGTTATCTTGTGGTGCAGAATGTTCTTTCACTGGACAAAGTCAAGCTGGGGTCAGTTATCCATCAGACTGTCACTAGGGAGGAAAACAGGATCTGATGGCACATATGATCTTTGGCAATTCTAAACTCTAAATCTAATTTAAACTATTTATAAACTGAGATTACTCTTAACTTAGTATTTTAAGGATCAATCAATCAGATATTTTAGGAAATAATTTTTTTATCCAGTTTCCAGAACTAAACAAAAATCTGAGAGTAAATAAAAATCACAAAGTGGTACTGGTGTATTCTTCCAGGTTTTAAGTCTATGCTGAACATATTACATTATGAATCCATAAATAACAGTATTTTAAAACTTACCAGAATTCTGCTGGATTCCCCACCGTACTCTCATCCTGAATTGCCGGGTACCACTTTGCTGAAGTCTTCTATTTAGTCTTGGAAAATTTTGCTTCTTTCCTTCCTTTCTATTCAGTTTGATAATATCATCTACAAAAGAGGGAATGCCATAATTATTTTCATTTTAACATAATGAATAAATTGCTCAATCTCTTTATAGTCAATAGATTTCTCCTATATCCCTAAACTTAGTCCCCATTATTATCATCTTAGCTTTTCCAGACAGCCTCTGTATGTACCCAAGGCTTGTTTTGAACTTACTATATAGCTTAGGCTACCTAGACTCCAACCCTTTTCCTTCAATCAGCCATTTTACCTGTTGAAATGCCTGAAAAAAGTTTCTCTAGTAAAAGTTCCAATCAACAGAGAAAAGAGATTTACCAACTAATGAGTTCTGCCAGGGATTTGGGATAGCAGGTAGATTTAGCTCAGTAGTAGCATTTGACTAGAACATATAAGGGCTTGGGTTCAAACCCAGTACTACAAACAAAAAAATGTATACTCTTGTTGTTGGGACGGTGGCACATGCCTGTAGTCCCAGCAAAAGGAGGCAGAGGCAAAAGAATCAGGAGTTCAAGGGCTAGCTTAGACTACGTATTGAGTTTGAGGCAAGCTTGGGCTCTCAGAAAGACCCAACTAACCAACTCAAAAATAGCAATAAAGACCTCAAAAGACAAAATTTCTAAATCCACCTGAATTCAGAAGACATTTATTGAGTGTACACTTTATGCAATTTATTCATGTGTAAGTCTACCATGAATGAAACAAAAGTGTAAGACAGTCCTCATTCTCAATAGTTTAAATTATTTATGGGAACAGGCATGCAAATAGCAAATAACAAGTATCATCATAAAGGTATGGTACTCTAATTCTGTTCTCCTCTAGCAAAGTCATTCATAATTACTTCTTTCTATTCTGAACTCTCTAATTCTATAAGCTTCATTATTCCAAACACATCATCAAACCGCCTCAGAATAATTCATAAATATCACATTGTGTTAATACTACAGTGAACAATGTAAAAGATGAGAAAATTAAATGAATTTCAAATTCTTATTAAGTGTCAAAAGTTACTAGAAGTCAACAATATGCTCATTCAAAAAATACCTTGTGCCAGAGAGATGGCTCTGCAAATAAAAGCACCTACCTCCAGGCCTGATGGCAAGTTTATTACGTAGTCAAAGGAGAGAACTGATCCCCACAAGCTGTCCTCTAACTTCCATACCCAAGCTGTGATGTGCAAGCACAGACCCAAAAATAAGTTTAAAAAAAAAAAAAAGAAGAAGAGAAAAGAAAAGAAAAGAAAGAAATATCCAAACTCAGCTGGATATAGTGGCATATACTTGTAATCCTGGTACTTGACAGAATGAGGCAGGAGGACTGCTGTAACTCCAAGGGCAGCTTTGGCTACATAATGTCACTCTATCTCAAGACAGAGGATGAAGGAGGGAAGGAAAGGGAAGGAAGGAAAAATTCTCTAGTCCCTAAGCCAAATATTAGTTGTGGTGACTGACAATGCAAGAAACTAAAGTAAATGCATTGTCAGCAACTTCCTACCTAAAGCTAAAGGCTAATTCCAATCATTTTTCCAAATAACTTTAACCATAAAGATGTCAATATAATTAGTTTTTTTTCTAAATTAGAGAAGGAAATACAAGACATTATAATGACCATTTCTTTTACATGACTTATAATATTTCTCCCATACATTGTTCTCTGGACGAAACACATGCAGCAACAGGCACACACACATACACAAAAATATATGTAGTTTAAAGTACTTCAAAGTACATAGTTGTCTTCTTGAGACCAATCTCAACTGCAAAAATAGCTTGCTACATGTAAAAACATAAAGGCTGAAGCTCAGTGGTAGAGTGTTCCACTCTAAGCACTCCTAAGAACCTGGGTTTGATCCTCACTACCACTTAATAAGATAAAAGACACTAAAAACCATTTGTGTTAGTCATGTTCCTTCACTGAAGACAAAAAAAAAAAAAAAAAAAACCCAAAAAAACAAAACAAAAAAAAAAACTAAACTTAAAAAAAGATAAAGGAAAAAAAAGGAAAGGTGGCTTTTTTTTTTTGGGGGGGGGCTCATAATTTCAGAGGTTTCATTCAGTCTGTGGTCACTTGGCCCCATAGTTTTTAGGCCTGTAGTGATACATAACATCATGAGGGAGGGAAGAGCATGGAGGAGGGGAAAGCTGACTGCCCTGACATCCTAGAAGAGAGCGCTGACCTTCAAAGGCATGCCTTTGGTAACCTGCTTCCTCTAACTAGGCCCTACTTCTCCTAAATAATCCATTTAGTTATGAACATGTCCAAGTCTAATCCATCGAGGGCATCACTGCCTTCATAACTCCTTCATAGCTCAGTAGCTCTCAAGCTGGGGAACTAAGCCTTCAACTGGAGCCTTTGGGGAGACATTAATTTAAACCACGTCACTAGGTTTACACAAAAGGTTTCATAAGTATCAGATATATGAACTTATTAAATTCTTATTGAGTAGAAAACAGGAAACATTGTTTTTCCTTAATAGGCTACTATTAACTTTCCAGTAGACATCCACAACCTCTCAAAGCTTTGAAAATATACCCAAACAATGAATCTGGTCAGGAGATTAGGGCAAGGAAGGTGTTGGTTTTGACTACTAGGGTAATTTTTTTGTTGTTTTTGAGACAAGATCCCACTACATATCCCCTGGCTGGTCTTGAACTCATAGACCAGGCTGGCTTGGAACACAAGAGTTCTACTTCCCTATACCTCCAACTGCTAGAATTAAAGGCATGTGCCACATTGCCCAGCATACCAAGGTAATTTTTACACAGAGTATATATAGCAGAAATAGAGATGAAATTATTTTGAGACAGGGTTTTGCTTTGGCCCAGGCTAGCCTCAAACTCATAATCCTCTTGCCTCATCTTCCAGAGTGCTAGATGCTGGATTACTGGTGTATAACACAATTCTTGACACAACTAAAAATTAAAAATAGAAAAACACTTATATCTAGGTCCTCAAACAAAATCTTTTGATATGAAAGGAGAAAATAACCTCTCTTACCCAATGAGTATACCGGATAATTACTAAAAGATAAGATTCATCACAATGAACTACTTTATAAAGTTTCTTCTGGGATAAGTAGGGATTGAGTTAGTAGTTACGAGCACTTGATGCTCTTCCAGAAAATGGCAGCTTATAATGAGCTATAACCCAAGTTCGAGGGGACCTGATGCCCTCCCCTGGTTTCCACAGGCAGTAGGTACAGCCATTTGTACACAAAACACTCATACACATAAATCATTTCGTTTTTTGACAAAAGGAAAACATTTCTTCCAGGGCATTCTTCATGTGTCTGAGATAATTATAGTGCATTCAATTATTCTCACAGCAATCCTAAGAAAAAAGGGTTACAATATTAATTTTTAAAGTAAGAAACTGAGCCAATGTCAGTTAACTTGGTAGATAATCTACATAAATTCTCATATAAATCCAATAGAGTTAAAAAAAATGAAGAATGAATGAATGAATGAAAGCCAAATTTCTGGAGGTGGGGGGGGGGGAGTGTATCACTACCTAGTCCAGGCTGGCCTTAAACTCAGAGATCTGCCTGCCACTGATTCTCTGCTGAGGTTAGGGTGTGTCTCATCATATTCACTTCTCTGCTGGGATCAGGGTGTATCGCATCACACCCAGATGCAGATTCTAAAACTTCTGGAGACCTGGTAAGACTAACCATCTCTTCCTCACAAACCTCTAAGATTAAACTAAAACTAAAACACGTGGCAGACTAACCTACTCTCTTGAGGAAGACAGTTCTATTCCAGCTCTCCACAGCACTTTTCTTCTACTCTGAAAAGTATCAGCCCTCTTTAATTGATGTCCTAATTATCAAGCAAAATGCAAAAAGGCTACAGGTGGCTCAGTCAGTAAAATGCATACCCAACAAGCATGATGACCTCAGTTCAGATCCCCAGCACCCCTATACAAATCTGGGCGTTGTGGCCACTTCTGTGAACCCAGCACTGAGGAAGCAGACACGGGACCTCTGATACAGTAATTACTATCACCTTTCTTAAACTTTTACTTTTTAATTATGTGTGTATGAGTGTAGCTTGTGCATGTGAGCAGTATCTACGAATGCCGAGAAAAGGAATGGGACTGGAGTTACAGTAAGTTGTGAGTCAAGCTGCTATAAATGAGTGCTGGTAACCAATCTTTGGGTCACTGCAAAAACAAAATGTGCTGTTCACCACGAGCCTCCTAACCACTGATTAATCTCTAAAAAGTACTAACAAGTAATTTGTCCATAGTCACAAGATTAGAAGCGTCAGAAGCAGGGACCCACTGAAATAGTATAGCTCTACTCTACATTACCTATCACTAGTAGCACAACGCTTGTGAGTTTATTAGGAAATTAAATGCATATTAAATATTTAGTTCACTGCCTAGCAGCCTGTAAGCATACAACGTCTGCTATACGGATTCAGGACTTTCACTCAAAAGCTGTTTTTTTTTTTTTTTTTTTTTTTTTGTTTATTACTGATCAGCAGTGTCATCAGACTTGAAACCAAACATATTCCTGTCAATTTTCTAATTCAAACATTAGGTTCTGACTTGAGACAACCCTAGAAACCATGAAAGAGTTCTCAACTGCTTGCTGTTCAAAAGCTTTCCAAATTAACAGAATGTAAAGAAATAGCAAGCAAAACAATGTTTCCAGGCACAGTATTATCCAAAATACCATCCTCAAAAAAGGTCACACTTGAATTCAGCAGCCAGGTATTTTATTTTTTTTAAATATATCAGAGAGGAGTGGAACGGTGGAGAGAAGACTGGGAAAAAGAAAAAGCAGGCAACTTGATTCTACAAAAATGGAATTACTTTCGGACCCGCTAAGCCAAATAGACGATTTTGTAGTGCTGGATCTAATTTTTTTTTTTTACGAAAATAAAAACAATCATCATGCTTTGTTATTATTATTATTTTACATAATCAACTGTAACCACCGCATCCTTTTAATGTGTGCTCGACCCCTCGTTCTACCTGAGATTTTAGCAATCTGCGTACATCTCTCCCTCCCCGCCCCCAACTGGCTAACTTTGAAACCTGGCTGGGGAACAGGCTTCAGTAAACACCTAATGCAACACAGCAACACGGTCCCCGCTTAACGATGCTCAGAGTGCCTGTTCCGGGACCGCGTCCCCGCCCCCGCCGTTCCCAGGGGGGCGCCGGTTGGAAATCGCCGGTGCCAGGCATATGTCTGGGCACAATCACTCCAGGCAAACCCTTCTCACAGCGCTGTCTTTGGCCGGTCGCAGCCCTAGCCGGGTGTAAGACCCTTGGTAAGGAAAAGGCCTGGGGCCGCGCACACGCCCGAAAGACCGCGTCCCGCGTGGGAAAAGGACAGCACTCGCCGACTCCGCGGGCCGCGCGGCCCGACCAGTCCTCGCCACGGCCCTTCCCGGCTCCACCGGGGGGTGGGCACGCCCGGGTCTCCCCCGCCCGCCCCACCTCGGGGGTACCCGCCGGTTCCGCCCACGCGCTAACAAACCCGCCCGACAACCGCGGTCAACCGCCCCTTCCCCCACCGGGACTCCCGCCCCCTCCCCCACCGCGACGAGGCCGCCCCGGCCCCTCACCCAGGGACATATCGATTTTGTCAAGGTTCTCATTGCTGCGGGCTTTCGGCGGCGGCGGCGGGGTCGCCGTGGCTCCCACCAACCGGGTGCCGAACCGGTTCATGACTGGAGATGCGGCGTCGGAGCAGTCAGCCGGGAAGGCCAGAGTCGCAGGCCCGCCGCCTCCCACTCACGCACGCAGACTAGCTGCAGCGCGGAGCGCGCACGCGCGCTGGCTGCGTCCTCACCCTCCCACCCACGGCAGCGGGAGGGGAGAGGGGCTACCGAGACGAGCGGAGGGCCAGAGCGGCCCACGCGCAACTGGCCCCTAGCGGCCCTTGTCGGCCAGGGGCTCCGCTCCAGAGCCGCAGCCTCTGGCGCGCTGGAGAGCCGCTAGCGCCTGCACTTTCCGCACCAGTGGCGGCGACTGGACCCAGCGCCGCGGACACCTAGCCTAAAACGCTAGCCTGGCACCGTGTGTTCTCCGGGTCCCTCCTGCTGCGGAAAGGCTCGGCACGCCCCTCTGCAATGCAGCTTCGGGAGGCCGGACAGACCCCCCGGAGTTGCCGCGTTCGATAGCAAAAGCTGCAGGGACAATTCTTGGGTCACCTTCTTAACAATAAAAGTAAATGCTAAAGTATCTGCAGCACCTCTCAGTCGGCATTCTATAAACATTCGGCACGGTACTAGCTACCTTAGTCAGATCTCATCTTCCCTTGGGAGGGTAAGTACTTCTGTTTATTTACTTGCATTTTTCTATTACTCAATTAAGTTTCGAGGAGGACACACACACACACACATTTATATTTGTGCGGAAGCAAGCATGTTAGTCTCCCCCACCCCAAAAGCTCAAAAAAATTTCAGACATTTTCATCGGGGGGAGGGGGGGAATAACAGTGTCAAATGTTCTGTCCTTGTAAAAATCTCTGCCACCATTTTCTCCACTTCCTAAAATTTCTTAAGTAGAGATCTGAGGCAGAGCTTTGTGGTGACCCAAAGTATCTAAAAACCACAATAGTCTATGTTTAGTTTAGTAATGTATCAATGCCATGTGGTTTGCAAATTCAACAGCAGTGACACATTTTTCTAATTTTTGCTTGGGGCTCCCATAACTTAAAATATCTCTTATCATGCACAATTGCATTTATAAGTATTGTATTCTCTAATTTTTTAACCTTATCTACTGAAACTTAGTTACATCACATTTGCCTTTTCTAGTAAAGATTGTGACAGTTATTGACCTATCTTAAAAATAAAACTACATGCTAATGCTTCCTATACTTGTAGTACGGTTAAAACCATGAGCTATCCAAGTTACCAGCCAAAAGCAAAGAACCATGACGTGTGTGTGTGTGTGTGTGTGTGTGTGTGTGTGTGTGTGTGTTTGATGAGCCATAGTAGTCTTATCTTGAGGAAATATATAATTTTCTTCTAAGATTTTGAGAAATACAATTCCTTATTCTCAAAAGTCAAGTTGGGCCAAATGTGGTGTCCAGTGCCTTTAATATCGGCACTGTTTAATTTCTGTGAGTTGGAAGCCTGCCAGATCTACATAGTGAATTCCAGGACAATCAGAACTGTCTATGTAAAAAGACCCTGTCTCAAAACAACAAAAGTCAATTTGGTTTTCTTTCCCATAGTGAAAATATAATTAAAATAGTCAGTTAATATAGCATACACCTATCTAGGTGTACAAGAAACTAATGGTGAAAGATTTGAACACAGCAAGATCTAGCTAGCAATAGAATCTGGTATGTCAAATAGAATAGCCGGATGCTCTTGTCACAAGGTTCTTGAGTTTGCTGTTCTACTCTCCAACCTGCACCTCCTTTGAACTGCTAGCAACTAGGGAAGCTCAATTGCAAAGAACATGGATGGTACCAGGTATGGTGGACAATGCTTTTGATCTTAGCACTCAGGAAGCAAAGGCAGTGGATCTTTGTGAATTCCAGGCTAACCATGGCTACATAGTGAGACTGTCTCAAAACAACAAAACACACAAAACCAACCAGTCAAACAAAAAAGTTACTAAGGTTCCTGATTTACTAAGGAACCTTAATAAATTTACCATTTCTTTCAGTCATTGGTTATATTACCTTATGAAATTCTATATCCCTTAGTCATCTTCAACACAAGAAAGTGGATATGCTTTTCTATGTTTTCTTAAAATTCTTTACAGTTCTGAATTGGTTGGTGTGTGACCTGAATCCCAGCACTTTCAAGGCAAAGTCAGGCACAGCTCTGAGTTTGAGGCCAGCCTGGTCTACAAAGTGAGCTCTAGAACAGCCAGGGCTACACAGATGAACCCTGTCTCAAGAAACATAAGAAAAAACAATTCTTTACAGTTCTGAGAGCCACTAAGCACAGGCATTTCTTTCTGCATTAGCTCTCTGTCATTAGTTATAACTTATGCAATCTCTGCTCATTTGTAGGAATAAACTATAGAGAGCTGTAGATTGTTTCCTTTTTTCTTTTTAACAGCAGTATCCCCTATGCAGCCTTGCTAGCCTGGAACTCCCTATGTAATCAATCAGGCTGGTCTCCTACTCACAAAGATCTACCTGTCTCTGCCTTCTTAGTGCCAAGTATTCACTGTTATACCCAGCCTGGAAATTCTGTTTACATTTATTTATTTGTTTGTTTATTGTGTTTGTGTGCCTGTGTGTGTGAGCACATATGACATGGTACATGTGTGGAATCAAAGAACAACTTGTGGAGTCCATTCTCTCTTTTACCATGAAGGGATCCAACTCAAATTATTAGGCTTGATAGAAAGCACCCTTGACCACTGAGCCATCTTACCATCTCTATTTCTTTTTTCTTCTTTTTTTTTGGGGGGGGGGTGTTGAGACAAGGTTTCTCTGTAGCTTTGGAGCCTGCTTTGGAACTCAGGCCAACCTCAAACTTCTGAGATCTAACTGCCTTTGCCTCCTGAGTTGCAGGGATTAAAGGCGTGCACCACCACTGCCTGGGGCACTTGAATTTTTTAAGGAATTTGCAGGTTCTTTTTATAGCACCTACATTATAAACATTCCAGGACAGCATCATATGAGGGTACTTGTATTAACACATGCTACATATTCATTAATACTTGCTGCTATTTTTGTGAAATTTGACTTTGTACTTGTGTATCAGTTAAAGCTTAAATATGAAGTTGTGATCAGAGAAGTGTTCTACTAGTTCAAACATTGCCATAATGACTAGATTTAGAAGTAATCAATCCAAATCAATTAGATAGTATAGTCAAACTGATCCTTAAACTGACTTTAGAGTTACAGATCTGATTTTGATTCCCATAAGCTGTTATTTATGGTAAATTGTGGTGATATATTGTTTATAATTTATTAAAACTTTCTGAGGATTCAGAAAGCACAGTCAGCCACAAACCATAGAAGCACATACCTTTAATCCCATCAGCCAGAAGCTAGGAGGTGGTTGTATACATCTTTAATCCTAGGACTCCTGGTTAAGAGGTAGACAGAACTCTCTGAGTTCAAGGCCACTTAGGGATCCATGAGATTGAATCAGTCTAAAGAGTAACAGATCACATGCCTTTAATCCCAAAACTAGTAGGGTATTAAAGACAGAAGCAGGGACTTCAGTGGTCAGTAGGAAGCATTCATTCTCCAGCCACACTGAGGAGAGGCAGCAGTTTGAGACTTGGTGCAGAGCCTGTGCATGGATCAGCCGGTTCCGCCTGAGCTAGAAGTGAGAGATGGTAGCTGGCTGCTTTGCTTTTCTAATATGGAGCTTGAAGTTTGAATCCCAATATCAGTATCTGGATTCTTTTAATTTTTTGTGCTATAGTAAATATTTAAACTCTGAATCACAATTATACCTCCCTCGTAGCATACTAATAACTTGTGGTGTAGTGGTGGCTCCTGCCTTTAATTCCAGCACTCAGGAGGCAAAGTCAGGTAGATCTATGTGAATTAGAGGCCAATTTGGTCTACAGAGTGAGTTCCAGGGCAGCCAGAGCTATGACACAGAGAAAACCTACCTCCAAAAACCCAAAAAAAAAAGAAAAAAACCTAAAAAAATAAATTGTATTTCCAGGATTATAGTTAGGACTTTACGTTCTGAATTTGACTTTATTTTGAGGGTTCATATTGAAAGAAAATAATTAAAAGATATGAATATTAGATATCAACAATGTCTTAGTTCTGTCTGTGTGATACTTGATACTAATTTTCAACTTGACAGATTCTAAAATCACCTAGAAGATAAACCTTTGGACATGTCTAGGAGGAAGTTTCTAAACCGAGTTAATTGAGTTAGAAGGTTCACAGTAAATGTGAGCAGCACCACTTTATGAGCTGAGCTTGGCCTTTTATCTCTTTCTGCTTTGTGATTGTGGATGTGACCAGCTGTCTCATTGTTCCTTCCTCCACGTCTTCCCTGTCACAACTGAACACACACACACACACACACACACACACACACAAAAGCACTCAGGCACACACAACTGACAGAGGTGTTTATCAGCCAGGTACAAAGGCTGGAGTTAAAAGGTCAACTGTGCCTTTTGTAGGTGCATGAGTGTTAGCTAATCAGTTAATCATATATTCACTGTGCACCAGGTGTTGTAATAGACTCTGGGGGATAAGCAGTAAACAATATAAGTGTAGCCCTTATCTTTGCAAAATCTGTAGAGCAGTAGGTACTTTGTGAATGAGGCACTGTGTTGGATGTAGCATGTATCTTTGCCTGGAGAGGAGCAGTTCAGGATCCTCCTCCAAGTCAAAATAATAGAATTCAAGTTAGCCACCCCTTTGTAGAGGCTTGATTTCATACAGTAGAGATAAGACAACATCTACTATGGCCAGCGAAAATAGAGGGCCAATTAAATGTGTATTTCTGATAAGCAAAGACAATGTCACATGTTTCAGATAAACAATAATTTTTACTGTTTGTATCTGCTATAGTATTTAAGATTATCTTATATGTACGTATATGTTTAGTGTGTGGGGTGTGAATGTGTGTACACACATATGGGTAAGATTTGAGTGCCAGATACTGTAATTGGCTCAGAAGATAAACAGTAAAAGACATGGACATATCTCTTACTTTTGCTCAGCTTGCAGAGCAAATAGTATTTTCTGAGCACCTAGAGGATATCTATAATCCATTGTGTTTGTGTATGCACACAGGTGCTCTTGTGTATAGACGCCAGAGATAACTTCTGATGTACTTTCTCAGGAGCTGTCCAACTTTGTGTTAGTATTGTTAAATGTGAGAATGTCATACTTGAGTATACCATATCTGCATCATTCCCACCCTACCTCTTCCTGCTTGAGACACAGACTATTAACTGGGACCCTGGACTCATCAGTTATGTTAGACTGGCTGGCCAGAAGCCCCGGGAATCTACCTGCCCTCCAGTGCCAGCACACCTGGCTCTTTAGGTGAGGAATGGAACTATAGTCCTCATGCTTGTACTGCTCTCAAGTTGCCATCTGAGCCTGAACTTTTTTCTTTTCTTTAGACAGGGTCCTACTGTATAGCTCAGCTCACAATCCTCACTACTTTCTCACATTTAACCCCTTTACTGTGTTTTGTTTAATGTACCTTTTAGGTTTCCTTTTCCTTTGATTTTGTTGAGATATAATTGATAGCTAATAAAAGACATTCATTTAAAATAAACAGTTTATAGAGGTGCACAGAACAGATACCTGTGAAAATATCCCTATTACCTGAATAATAAATATATCAATCACTTGTAAAGGTTTTCTTGTGCTCGTTTGTAATTTTTCCCCTCACCTGCTACCTGGGGGCAGGGCACTAATTTGGTTTCTGCCACTGATGATAAGTTTGCAGCTTTTCAGCCTTTTATATGAATGGGCTCATACTATATTTTTTTAAAAACTGAAAACAAAATTTCACTTAGTATAACTGTTTCAAACCTGTATGTCTTTTCCTTGTCCATATTGCATCAGGGAGTCTTTTACCTTGCTCTCAACCCCAGAGGGAAAACATTCCAATTTGGGGGGCTTCGCGTCTCTTCTCTCCTCCTCTCTCCTCCTCCCATGTACATATATACATATACATATACACAGGTTTTTCGAGACAGGGTTTCTCTGTGTAGCTTTAGAACCCGTCCTGGAACTAGTTCTTGTAGACCAGGCTGGCCTGGAACTCACAGAGATCCACCTGCCTCTGCCTCCCAAGTGCTGGGATCAAAGGAGTGCACCACAACCGCTCAGCTTATTTTCATATTTTTATGCATTTTAATGTGTATGTGTGGAGGTCAGAGGGTGGCTTGTAGGAGTTGGTTCTCTTTGAACCATAAGTCAGGCTTGGTAGCAACCACCTTTTTCTGTTGAGCCATTTCACTGTCCCAAGTATTCCTTATCTAGGACAGATTTTTTTTTTAGATGCTTTTTGTTAAGTATCACATTTTTAAAAGATGTTCTTTATTAGGGTGAGGAAATACCCATCTGTGCTTGGTTTGTTGAGTTTTAATTATGAATGTTGAACTCTATTTAATGCCTTTGCTATATCAAGTGACAAAATCAAATGGTTATTTTTAAATTATGCTATAATACTGGATGGATTTGTAGGCAGAGTTTTTCGTCTGGACCGCTGGCTACCCTCATAACCACTCTGAGACTTATTATTAACTATAAATGCTCAACCAATAGCTTAGGTTGTTTGTTACTAACTAGCTCTTCCAACTTAAATTAACCCATATTTCTTATCTATGCTCTACCATGTGCTGGTACCTTTTTTCCAGCATAGCATGTTCGTCTCCTGCTTCCACTGCATCTGGGCTGGCATCTTCACCCTCCTCCCTTCCTAAATTCTTTCAGTCTGGCTCTCTTGCCTAATCTCTCTTTGCCTAGCTATTGGCCAGTTGGCTTCTTATTAAACTAATGAGAACAAAAAATCTTCACAGTGTATAAAAGGATTATTTTACAGCACTTCCTCCCTTTGGGCTAATTAAAAAGGAAACTTTTTAACTTTAACATAGTAAAATTATATACAAAAAAGACAGTTATCAAGTAACAATCACAGTTACAATATGCAGTCCATTTGTATTTGCCAAATTTAGAGAAAATACTCTATTAGCTATCTTTATATTTGTGAGTCTTAAGTCTTATATTTAATTTACTTTTTATCATAGTTAAGGAAAACTGTGTCTAACTATTTAGTCTTTAACTCCTTCAAAGACCTAAGAAGCAAGTAATATTAACTAACAACAGGGACAGTTACCCAAAGTTCCTTTGCAATGTTGGGGCATCCATCTTTGGTCTACAGGCATAGAATATCTGCCAGACTTATAGGTGAAGCAGGGATTTTGAAGGACTGTCCCGCCTTGTCTTGGTAAAGTTCAGTAGTTGCTTTCTTTTGTGTCCTGCTTGTTCAATTTGGATAGTATACTGTCAGGAATAGAGACAAGAGCAGTTTTCTATGTCCATCATCTTCTTTGAAGTAAATTGTGCTGTCAATAGCAGGCTGTCATGAAAAGCCTCAGATTATTAAATATCTTAAATTCTATATTCTGTAGGTCTTTGAAATGTTTAAAGACCATCTATCTAGGTAAATATATCTATTTCACCTTGAAATCATACCTAATATGACTCCAAGTTTGATTGTTATAGATGACTAATTGCTAACCTGTATTTTTTTTTAAATTTTACATTACATTTTAAAATGAGCTATATAAGTACAATACTCCAAACAAGTAGAAACACACACACACACACACACACACACACACACACACACACACATATATATATATGTATATATATATATATATATATATATATATAAAACTTTAAATTTGTATCAGCAAGCCAAAATCTATACTAATGTAAAGTATTTTGAAGCCAATAGTTGCTTTTTTGGTTAAAGTAGATTCAATAATCTACCCTTTTATCTTATCATTTCTATATTATATCCCACTTTTTTTTCTTTAGAAAGAGATCTTTGAATTTAGCTCTTTTGTTTAACGTTCACTTTTTTTCCTTTTGGCACCAACCGATAACAACTTGTAACCAATCCCCCTTAAATGATGACAAACATCCATAACCCATCTTTTGGGAATATGGATGTTTTCTCTGGACTGCTGTCTGGGGGTATTGGCAACTTTGTGGGACCCTGAGAAAGTTAGTATAATGGTCAAGTCCTGGCTGTTGTAGTCTGTGAGGCTGGACCATCTCATCCAGCAGTCTTGAAACTATTCTGGATGCAGAACTCTGAGGAGACTGCAACAAAGACATTCTGAGATGTTGGTTCACCAGAGCCATTCATTTTTACCGGTGTCTGGTCCCCTTATTCTGATAATGCATAAACTTTCAAAGGTAACTTACATATCTGCATTAATACAAGGATAGGCTGTATATTGTATGCAAGTTAGCAAAAGATTATTTTTTGTTTTATGTTTGAGAAGGTAAAAATATATATTATGTGTCTTGTAGTTTTTCTAGGTTTATTTCTTTATGTTTTATCCAAGATTTTCAGGGGGTCTTACTCTAGTCCATCACCTTAACCACTGAGCCATGACTACAACTACAGGGGGGTCTTACTCAATCAAACCTGATCTTTTTCAACCCTGAATGAATCCACTGCCTTTCATTTTCTGTGGGAACAAAAGCATAACCTCTTCCCCCAAGCAACACACCTTTTGATTTCCATTTTGAAGTCAAGACATTTTTAAAATATATATGTTGGTTTAATCCAGCAGCCTTTACAATCCATTGTCTCTTAGCAGCTATCATTTGTTCATCAGCAACCAAAAAATTAAAAGACAGCAACTTATAGGATCCTGATTCCCTGTGTATTTTTCATCTTTATGTGGCCTTTTTCCCTTTATATTACTTTATTCTATTTTTAAATTGTTTTTTTCTATGACTGTCTGTCTTCTTTCTCTTTTCTCTCACAAGCCTATGTATATTTTGAAACACATGGTAACCCCTTTAGAGTTTTGTTTTTGTTTTTGTTTTTTTTTTTTTTTCAACTGGATCTGTCTTTACTGTATATCTGTAACCTTTTCTGTCTATGAGAAAAACCTTAAACCCACCATGCAGCTCAGCTCATTGTGTGCTGGTAGGGATCATGCCCCAGGCAACAGCTGGGAGATGTTTCTCTGTACCAAAGCTAACATGAGAGACACAAGACTGGAAAGCTGCATTTGACTCTGCTTTTTCAAACCTTTCTTTTAAAGCTTTCTCAGGCCTTATGTGGATGTAGGTGCCAGATGTTGGGCACCATTTCAAGGTAGAGTTTTTCATTGGGACCACCAGCTCCCCAAATAACCATGCCTTTATTATTAATTATAAATGCTCAGCTAATAGCTTAGGCTTGTTTCTAACAAGCTCTTTCAACTTAAATTAATCCTTATTTCTTAGCTACACTCAAGTATGTGGAGATGCCTTTTTTCAGCACAGCATCCCCTGCTTCTCTACATCCGACTGTTGATGCTGTCCTCCTTCTTCCCATGTTCTCTCAGTCTGACCCTCTTGTCTTATGTCTTTCTGCCTAGCTATTGACCAGTTGGCTCTTTGTTTAACCGGTAAGAGCAAAACATCTTCACAGTGTACAAAAGGATCATTCCTCTGTGTGTGTGTGTGTGTGTGTGTGTGTGTGTGTGTGTGTGTGTGTGTGTAGGTAGGTAGGTAGGTAGGTAGGTAGGTAGGTAGGTAGTGCCTCTAGAGGCCTACAAGAGGGTGTTGGGTATCTATGAGCTGGAGTTAGGAACCAAACTCAGTAAAAGACTGGTATTGGCTCAACTGAAGACTCCAAGTTCTCAGCACAAAGGAGATTTATTTTTTCCAAAGGGACAAAGAGCAAGGAATAGTCAAATACAGGAAAGAGGAGAAGAGAATAAAGGAGAGAGGAAGGGATATTTGTCCCAGAGCGGGACAAAGGACTGTCTCTAGATAGAGAGGAGACAGATGTGACCCATAGGCAAATGGCAGATTATAAAAGTAAAAGGGGAAACCCCATGTTAGGATATTATTGATTTTAACTGGGCATGTTAATTAGTGCAGTCAAAGGGGGCTTTTGATGGCTGGACCTTGGTAGTCAGCCTCAGCAGAAGTAAGTACCCAAATAAGGAAACAGACCTTCGTGGCTAGCTTTATGAATGCAATCTAATGTTTTGTTTTGTTTTGTTTTTAAGCAAGGCAGAGGCATGCGGAGAAGGGCAAGTCCTGCCAGGACCATGTTTGCCCAGCTGGCAATGGCTATAGTCCCTTTACTCAGGTCCTCTGGAAGAGCAGTATGTGCTCTTAACCTCTGAACCCTCTCTCCAGCCCAGGATATTGCATTTCTGTGATAAATGAATCTAGCCATCTTATATCATCTTTTAAAAATATATTATTGTATTTAATTTGAAAATTGTGGGGTTTTTTTTTACTTTTTAATTTAAAAAATTTTTGAGACAGAATCTCACTATGTAGCTCAACTCACAATCCTCCCACTTCAGCCTCTTGACTGATGGAATTATAGGAATATAATACCACACCAGGCATGGGCTTTGTCTTTTCTTGAATGAAACTGGTATTTTTTTTTTTTTACACAGGACATCATATAGAGCCATGACCAGCCTTAAACTCAGTATATAGTCAAGGATGAACTTGAACTTCTGACCCTTTGCCTCTCAAGTACTGAGATTTACAGATATACACTACCGTGTCCCATTCATGTGGTGCTGGGGATTGAACCTTGGAGGCTACTGTTGTTTTCAACAAAATCTTGATGGTTCGATTTTACCAATACTCAGGAGCCAAACATTGGGGTAAAAGCCTATCAGCTCAGAGAGGTAGAGGGAGCACCTAGTTGGTCTTCCCTCTCTAACGACAACCCAGACGCCTCTTTCTCCTATATTGTCTCAAACTAGACGCTCAAACTGAATGCCCCTCCCTTCTACTTCCTCTGTGTCTCTTTCTGTCCATGTTCCTGACTCCCCCTTACTCTCTCTGTTTTTTTTAACAATTCTATGTTTACATCCTGTCAACTGGTTGCTGGCTCTGCCTCTTGACTTGTGGTTGACTTTATTCAATCCTGTGTACAATAGTCAAGCAGAAAGCTTTTGGATTAAAGAGGTGTGCTAGGGCTGAGCCACAACACAACCAAGAACAGATTTTTTCCAGTAAATAACACAGTCTTGGGATTTCAGTGTGATCAGATATCACGCAACAGCCTACCAGCTGAGCTGTATCTCCAGCGCAAATGAAGTTGCATTATCTTTAACAGTCCTTAGTTTTAATGACATTATCCATGATCTCTTTTCTACCCTCACTTGCTTTATCACATAATAATGCTGACTCTCCTATCTTAATGTTGTAATCTTAACCTCCTTATTCTTCTATCCTCTGCTCTGACTTAGATCTGGGCTTGTAAATTAGTAACCAGAGGGCCACCTTCAGGCTAGAGACAAGCTTTCCTTGGTCTGAACAGTCTGAACAATAGTCTGCCAACATTTAGAAATGTAGTTAATTATACCTTAAAGGGCAGGTCCTATCTTGTTATGGAAAAAACAAAACTCCAGTTCCTAGCAACTCAAGGTCCCAATGTCCATTTGTCAACTTTCAGTCACAGCTGAGTGAGAGTCCCTTCTTGGAAAAAGGCTGAAACTTTCCAGTTCAGAATTTCATTTCACTCTTTGCCATCAACCCACTGACTCATCCCAAGATTTCTAATCCCCTCTATCTACTTTGCTCTTACCTCTAATATGATTCGTACTCTATCCCCTTTCCACATCATCAAGCTTAGCTTTGTGAGCAGATTTGACCATTTCCCATTTGTACATCCTTGATAAAGCTCAGTTTTATGGTTAAGATTTCAACTTAACTTACCACTTTCCACCATGGGGGTCTAATAGACTTGGTAACAAGCATCTTTACTTACTTAATCATCTTGCCTTCCCCCAACTTTGATTATTAAGAAGGAGTAGTTTCCAAAACTGCATATTTTCTTAGTATCTGTCAGAGATGCTTAGTCTATCTTTCCCACCTCTCCTTTTACCCCCTTGTTAAGTCATATCCTAGAAACTGCTGTGCCTGGTTTTGGTGGTGTATGCTTATGATATTAGCTCTCAGGAAGCTGGGGATCCCAAAATCAAGGCCAGCCTGTGCTGCAAAACCAAAACGGCATGGGGAATGGACTCAAAGGTTGAGAACTCTTGCAGAGGATCTGGTTCCTGCACCTACATGCACGCGATGCACAACACACATACACCTATAAGGATAAAAACAAAGTAGTAACCTGTACCCTGACATCGCTCCTGTTGGAGACCTCCCCACAAAACCTATCCTTTCTATTGCTTTTTTGTGATCTCTTGATTTAAATGCTTGAAGCCTCCCAGTGCCAACAGGTGTTAGTTAAATCAGGATGAACTGAAATTAAGTTAATCGAATTTGCATTATATCAGCTTTATTGTCTGTCTTAACCTCCGATAGGGTCCGATTTCCAGAGTAAAGTGTGACAAAAGTGCACCTTGGACCACTGACTATAGTTAATTCGAGTTTTCACTCCAGGTACCCCGCCTGAGCAAAATATCCTAGCAAGCGGCTAGAGTCTGCGTGCCCTGGTTAGCTCAGCCTGGGATTGGGTAAGGCAGTGCATGCCGGGAGTGGCCAGTCTTCGAAGGGCTTGTTGGGAATTGTAGTCCAAGGAGCCGGAAGTGGGGGTGGCAGGGGCAGAACGGCAGCTGAGGTAGCAGTCCTTGGCGCTGACGCCGCCTGGGTGTAGTACTTGGTTCCCAGCTCACCGGCGGTGGTGTCTCCCCTGTCCTAAGGGTGCTCCCGGTGCTCTGGCGTCCGAAGCGGCCGGGGGCCTCTCTTTAGCCCGGAGACGGCCTTGCAGTCCCGGATGCGTCCGGAGGGCGCGGGAATGGATCTTGGCGGAGGCAGGGAGCGCCTGCCGGAGGAAAGCAGGTGGGTTGGGAGCGGCTGGCAGTCGGGGCTGCTGGGTGCGCGCGAGCACGGGGATACTTGGCAGGGCTGGGATGACACACAGTGTGGGGCACGGCAGACCTGAGAACTACTGCTGAGAGTGACTTGTTTGGGAAGAATTTCCAAGAGGGACTGGTAGGGCGTGTATAAGGAAGAGGGAGGAGAGTTTAGGGACCATGAGCAAGGGTGGCTATGATTCGTTGAGGGCCTGGAATAGAAGACAGTGAAGCTAAGCTCCAAGACTGCTGAAAGAGGGGGTGGGGGGATGAGAGTCTGGGAGAAAGGACTGAGATGCTGTAGTGAGATTTTATAGGCCAGACTTTATAAGAGCAGAGGACAAGGTTGGTGACAACCCGATATTAAGAGGGTGATGTAAGAATTTCTGTGAGCTAAGGTCTTAGGTTATGGTTGGCCCAACAAGGTTAGGAAGGGAGGAATGTGGGTGAGGAGGAGAGGAGGGCCTGTGTGTGAAAAGCCACTGATTGCACAGGGTGTGGGCTTGCTGAAGGGACAGAAATTGTGTGCATGCCCTTTTGTCAATGAGATCACGATGTCCTAAAGGGATCTCTGTCATTTCCTTTTCATCTTCAATCCCTTTGCTTCTTCCCCACAATGCAAGTTCAAGTTTATATGGAACTATTGTCAGAAAGCTATAGCCTCTTGAAATAGGGGCATTTAAGATTTTTTCTTTTTTAATTAAACGATTACATATTTGTGTGTGTGTGTGTGTGTGTGTGTGTGTGTGTGTGCGCGCGCCTGTGTATGTGAAGGTTAGAGAACAACTTGGAGGAGGTTGCTCTTCCCATCCACCATGTAGATTCTGAGACTAGAGTCAGGTTGTCAGGCTTGGTGGCAAACACCTTTATCCACTGAGCCATTCCACCAGCCCCAATTAGGATTAAAAAGCTACTTTAGGAGTCAGGTGTTGGTGGCGCATACCTTTAGTCCCAGCACTCGGGATGCAGAGACAGGCGGATCTCTGTGAGTTCGAGGCCAGCCTGTTCTACAGAGCTAGTTCCAGGACAGGCTCTAAAGCAACATAGAGAAACCCTGTCTTGGGGGAAAAAAGAAAGAGGGAAAGAGAGAAAGAAAGAAAAGAAGAAGAAGTACTTTAGCTCTATGATCATTTGGACTTTGTAGAGATATGTCTCCTAATTAGGATTTACTTCATTAACAACTAGTTGTAGGTTTGAGAGTATAATTCACTTGCCTAGCATGCAGGTGGCCCTGGGTTTCATCCCCAGCATCACAGGAACAGTAGAAGCAGGGATTAACCTCTGAGGAAGATGCAGGGGCAGAAACACAACAGAAATATGGCGGGAGTCTTTCTTGACATTTAGAAATTGAAGATCTCCAAAGCAGGTGAAGTCCAAAGACTAGAAGCAAAGAAATTTACCTCAAAATATTCTCAGGGGAGATTGAAAATTGCTTGGTGAAGATATATATCCCTAATATGGGTGTGCTTTCTTGAGTACAAAGTGGTTGAACTTGGAGTTTTTGCCTGAGGTCTGTGAATGGTGTATACTAAATGAAACTGAATGTTTTACTTCCCCTTTCAACATTTTAGTTTCTGCCTTTGTATATTTAGTTATTATTCTTCCTCCAGATGTCTGTGAAGTGTTTTTATGTAAAAAAAAAAAAAAAAGCTTTAGGGTTATTTAGATTTTCCTGTGCTATTTCATGTGGAACAGTCTGGGTCAGATATTTTAAGTTTGGTTTTTCTTACCCATTTAGCTGGAGCTGTATTAGTCAGTTACCCATTGCTTATTTATTATATGCCAGACATGGTCTTGACAGCATTTTGGTTGTTAACTTATTTAATGTCTTGACAATTGTGTGAGGTACCTGCTATAATATTATCACTTCCCAGATGAGGAAGCAGAAACACAGACAGGATAAGTAATTTGCTGCGATTATGCATGGATCTCTGGCAGAACTGAACTGACACTCATATACCCAGTTATGTGCCTGTCATTTAGGTGGGTGGGACAACTGCTTTGCATGTATATTTGTTCTGTCCATTACCACGTTTATACTTGCTTTTTAACTAGAGTACTTTAGTCTAAACGATTTCAGCAATGGGAATCTCCCCCACCACACACACACACACATACAGTTGCTCACTCAAACCGTTGTTGTAAGGCTCTGTTGGTGGCTGACTAGTTTAGAATGTGTTTTCAATGAAGCTTCATGGCACGGATGGCCTCCTTAGTCCCAGACAGACACTGTTAAATACATGCCTTATGTGTGAGAAGCGAGGCATTGTGGCTGGGCCACTGCAAACATAACCTTTTCACGATCACTACAACACACAGTTCATAGTCATCTCGATGAGGCAGGCCGTAGTGGTTTTTAAGCATGAAGGATGTAAACTTTTCCAAAGAGAGCACTTGATAGTGAAATGTGCATAATTTAAACCCACCAAAAGCCTTTTGGAGGATTGTTTTTTGTTGTAGTTTTATTTGTTTGGTTTTTTAAAAATCTCAGTTAATAGCATTTTCTATTCAGTCATCCAAGCCAGAGCCTCACAGTGAAATTTCAGACTTCTCATTTCTTATATCCAAAGATACAGTAGAATCCTAGCTTGACCATCTTACTGAGCCCTGCCTGAGTGAGGCGGTTCTTCCCTGCTAGAAGATCATAAGAATTAACAAAATAATGAGCTCAGGTTCCTCACAGAATGCCTGGTATGTACTAAAGTATAGAGGGTTGTTTACTTTGTCCAGTCTCCAGTTTCCATATGCTAGTTATGTTTTCCACAGGTTATTATTCGCAGCAGTGTAATTTTTTTGTCCTATTTCCATGGCTCCTCTAGCCAAGTTAAGTACATGGGAGATTATATTGGGGTGTTGACCTAGCTCTTATAACTGCACTCTAGAAATGCCTTACATAATAAGTCCCTCTATTGTTCCAAGTAGTTAACTATCTGATAGCAGAGTACCACTGTGCTTAAGAATGACATTTATCTTCCCCTAAAGTTTTCTTAAATGTCAGTTGTTTGGGATTTGTCTCCTAAAGCTGTCAGCTAAAACAACAGTCCTTCCATTGTAGGTTTGTCACCCCTAGACTTCATTGAGCTATGCAGTCTACTTGGGAGCAAGGAACTCCACCCTATCCAGTGCTCAATGATCCTGGTACAGTGGCCCACACAGGGTCAGAATTAAATAGTAAGGTCTGTTTTAGTGACTGAATACTCATGGATCAAAACCTTCCCTTCTGTGTCCTCAGCCCCAGTTTGTAGCAGAACCTCACAGTAACTGGATTCTTCCCTCTTCCCTGTGTCCCTTATCCAAGTGCACTAGTTTCTGTAATTTCCTGAAATTTCCTTCAATCTCCCTTCCCTTCCTTCCTTCCTTCCTTCCTTCCTTCCTTCCTCCCTCCCTCCCTCCCTTCCTTCCTTCCTTTCTTCCTATATTACCAGATACAAGGTTTACAATTCTTAAAACAAAACAAAAAAATCCACGACATATTATTGCTTTAGGCACAACCAAACCTTGGTGCTGAAAGTCAGGTGCTTGCTCCATCTCTAAGCTGGGTCCTGGTTCATTGCTTTTCTTCTCAAGGAGACTTTCCACATGGAAACCTTACCAACTGCAGTCCTGGAAGTCCCAACAGCAGTAAGAAAAAGGATGCTGTCCAGCAGCTCCAGCAAAAGCAGACATGCTGGGGCAGACTGGCTGATGCTCTTACAATCAGGATGTAGAGCACTCTGCTCACTTGGGCCTAGACCATGTTGGCCTTAAATGATGAATCCTAGGGTAGGATGAAACCTTCGTAGAACTTCACTGACCAAAATAAGAGATAAAGGTGGTTCCCTTCTGGAAAGGAACAAAGAGAATACAGTCCAACTCCTTACACTAGTATTCTGTTTGAGTTTTAGTCCCTCTGAAGCTCCTAGTCACAGGTTCATGACACTCCATGAGCTGGGCTTTTTTCAGCCTTCTCATTCTTGCTCCTGTGCCTGCCTTGCCTGAAGAGCTTAGTCATCCTTTAAATGATGCTCTTTAGAAGGCGCTCCTGACCTGTTCCTCTCCACCTCCCCAGCACAACATTCTCTTTCTCTCCATTCACTTTTATTTATCAGCATTTTTCCACTCCATGCTTTTTCTTTCCACCCTGATAATGCCAAGGATTGACAGTGCATATGGACAGGTGTTAAAGCGGGTGATCATGTGAGTTTGAGCATTCTATACTACATAGCTCAGTTGTGTGTATCCAACACCTCCCACTCCTGCTTCCTTCCCTCCTCCCCTGCCTGCAGATATACCCTTGAAGCTTTTAGGAGAGTGCTTTTGTCAGAATGCAGGAGGGGGAGGGATGTCAGCTGATGGCAGGTGCTTTGCCTCAAGTGCTTCTTCACAGAGGCCTTTACCCCACAGCTGTTTCTGTTAAAGGCCAGTTATCAGTTCTTCTGCAAGATGGGTTTTCTCTTTCTCTCCTTCCTCATCTTTGCCACCCTTCTCTTTAGTTGACTTACTTATTTTGGTTGTATAAGGCAGGGTTCATGGTTGGTTTTGCCCCCCCCTTTGGGGGCTCACCATCCAGCTACCAAATGAATACATGGAGACTTATTCTTATTTATGAATGCCTGGCCTTAGCTGGACTTGTTCCTAGCAGTTTTTCTTAAATTATCTGGCCTACCTTTTGCCACCGGGCTTTTACCCTTCCTTCTTACTCTGTGGCTGGTTGTGTAGCTGGGTGGCTGGCCCCTGGTGTCCTCCTCTCTCTCTCTCCCTTTATTGCACTCTTCTCCCTTCCCTTCTTTTTCTCCTTCTATTTATTCTCTCTGCCTGGCATCCCTGTCTACCCCTCTGCTGCTTAGCTATTGGCTGGTCAGCTCTTTATTAGATCATCAGGCATTTTAAGCAGGCAAAGTAATATAGCTTCGCAGAGTTAAACAAATATAATATAAAAGCATGCAACACATTTTTGCATCATTAAACAAATAATCCACAGCAAAAAAAGAATGTAACACATCTTTAACTAATATTCTACAACAAGGGTTTCTCTGTTGTTGTGATGGTTGTCTTACAACTTGCTCTGTAGATCAGGCTGGCCCCAAACTCAGAGCTCCACCTGCCTCTGCCTCTCAAGTGCTAGGATTTAAAGGTGTGTGTCACCATGACCCACTTCATCCTTTTCTTTTAAAATCATTTCATACAAATGTTTCATCAATTTGTCTGGTTGATTATAGGACCTGCTTTGACAACATGATTGGCACTAGCCACCGGTAGTAATTATGATGGCAATTTTTATACATTATGAGGGAAAATGGCCTATTGATAGCATAGGATATGGGGATCCTAATAAAGGAATCAGTGAAGCAGATTATTTAATGTCTCTGAGAAGAAGCTGAGTTAGAGCTGAACCTGAATCCCTAAATAAGGTGATAGGAGAAGAGAAATCCTTAGTGGAAAGATCTGGTGAATAAAATCACAGAAGTCAGAGTGAGGTTGACTTGTGTGTGATAGGGTATACTAAGTAGTCTTCGTTTTATTTAGAGTCTAGCAGGAAGGTTAGTATTTAGATTGAGACCAAGTGATGATGAATATGTGAACTCGATACTAAGGAACTTGTATGTCAGCCATGGGTATAGTTCCTAGTGTAAGGAATTCTCCTGCCTTTTGTTAAATCTGTTTATCATTGGAATTCAATAATTCCAGTATCATTAAAGTTTGGTATGACTGGTGAGGCATTTGTTGAATAGGTATAAGTTATAAAGCTGTCTAGAGACAATGCTTAATTCTTCCTAGGTATCAAGATACTCTCATTAAAAGAACAAGGCTGACCAATGGCTAGGTTCTCTTGCATGTTTCAGAATTAAGAAACTTTACAATAGAGCTAAATATGTTTTTCTATAAGCATATTATTAAAGAAGCAGCATAAATATTTAATCATAACATCTAAAAGTTTAATATGTAAAAGACAAATTATATAGCCAGGTATGAAGAATTATTAAATTCTAAGTATGGGAGTCTCTGCTACCTCAAGTGTTATCAATAATTCTTTCTCTTTTATTTTGTGTCTTTCTGTACCTAGAGAAGGAACCAGTTTTTTCTAGTAAGTGCTTTCTGGCCTTGAAAGTCCCAGGGGCTTGCTGAGTCAGAGTTTCAACTCGAGACACCTGTTGACATTTGAGTATTTAAAAACCCTTTATGGTACTTTCCAGCTCTTGTGTGCTAACTTGGTTCAGATTATTGTTGCTTTTTAAAAATTTTGTTTCTTTTTATTTCATGTGTATGCGTGTTTACTGGCATGTATACGTATGCACCCTCAGAGACTAGAAGAGGATGTCAGGTCCCCTGGGATTGGAATCCCAGACAGTTGTGAGCCACCATGTGAGTGATGGGACCTGAATCCAGTCCTCTTCGAGTGCTCTTAACCCCTGAGCCATCTTCCCACCCCTGTGCTAATCTCAGACAGGGCCTAACAACTCCTCTCCTGTGTAGTCCCCTCTTGTCACACTCTCAATGCGTTTTGTTTTTTAGTATTTTAACATTAAGATCAGTTCTCTCTCATGCTACCATAGCTTTGGAAATCTTTCTGATAAAAATTTAATTGCCTTTTTGTTGTTGTTGCTTTTGAGACAGGGTTTCTCTGTGTAGCTCTGGCTGTCCTGGAACTAGCTCTGTAGACCAAGCTGACCTCAAACTCACAGAGATCCTCCTGCCTCTGCTTCCCTTTGTCCAAAAGGCATGTGCCACTACCTCCCAGCCAAAATGTAAGTCTTTTTTGGTGTTCTGTCATGTTGATATAATATCCCACCTTCCATTTCAGGGATCAAATCATTGCTTGACTTGGTACAACCTGTGATCTCTGTAATGATCCCCATCCTTGATAAATGACATCCTGTGAGAGGGATGTGCTAGAGTAGTTTCCTTTTGCTTCTAAAAAGGGTCTGGGGAGGTAATTCAGTAGATGAAGGGGTTGCTCTGCAAGAATGAGGCTCTGGACTCTCTTCCTTATACCCATGTTAAAAACAAGCAAGCATACAACAAAACCAGATGTGGTAGCATGTATTTGTAATCCCAGCTCTGGGATACTGAGACAAGCAGTTCCCTGGGACTTGCTGGTCATCCAGCCTAACCAAAGCATCAGGCCTCAGATCCAGTGAGAGATCTTGTTTCAAAAAACAAAGTGTATGACTCCTAAAGATCAACAGCTGAGGTTGAGGTTGACCTCTGGCCACCATGTGTACCTGTACAAACACACACACACACACACACACACACACACACACACACACACACGGGGTAGGGCAGAGGAGATACTTGATTCTCCATGGTGTTCTCTTTACTTACATCTAAGGTTCGGGCATGAATGGATGAACTTCAAGTTAATTTAATATCTCAACTCTTCTGAAAATATTTCCATCAATAAGATAGATAATACTAAAAGGCATAATCAACTATGTAAATACAAATCTTAAAGGTTTGTCATTCTTCCAAATGAGCACCCACCAAGCATAGAGTGCTTGGGATGCCTCTGGAGAAGAGCCACTTTCTTTGTTGCTTTGGCATCTCAGGGACACTTAGTTGTGGGAAAGGAAGGTTCTTTAGCTTTTTCCAGAAGACATTATTGGTAGATCTCAGTGCTCAGAAGTTCCAGGACTTCTGTGTTCTTTGTAGAATTTTGGGAGCAAAGAATGATGTCTACTTGGTGATATTCTTTAAGAAGTTAATGTAGTGTTGCCCCAGAATGAATCAGAACACAGGTATGCAGCCTCTTGCTGAGCCATACTGGTTGTTAGTCCTGTAAGGCTTGATTGTAGTGTATTGGAATGTGAAAACTGAGACAGTCAAAATAGACCAGAGGTTGATTAGCCCTGCTGAAGCACAGGTGGTGTGGACGGTGAGCAACAGTTGGTAGTCAGTCAGCCTTAGGAATGGCTGTTTCTCATAATATAAAAGTGAATGGCATTTTAAGTGATTGTGTTAGTTCTGTGGGCCTTTTGGGACTGGCATAGAAATACAAGAGAAGTCTGGTGACTCGGTATTTTTGTTTTAGAAACAGTGTCACTCTGTTGCCCATGCTGGCCTGTAACTCTATAATACAGGCTGGCCTTGAATTTATGACAGTCCTCCTGTTGAAGCCTCCTGAGTGCTGGGATTATGGGCATGAGCCACCATGCTCAGGAGGTGATTCAAATGTTTAATAAGGAAAAGAAAACCTGAATGTCTCCCAGTTAAACAAATTCTTATTCACAAGGCCTTCAAAGCAAAAGCCCAATCTGCCTGACCCTCCCTTTATGAATTATTCTCCTACCCTATTCCTACCACTCATTTTATCTATGGATTTTACTTGTCTGCCTTTACTCATCCACTTTTCTAAAATTGCTCAGAAAATGCACAAAAGGTTAGCTTTGTACTGGTAGAAAGGATTATAATTCAGGATCCATCCTCTGCTGGTGTTTACATGATATAAAATAGTTATGATAAAGTTTCCTGAAGAAATCTTTACTGTTTCCTATGAAAAGAGGAAAGACCAGTAGTCGGACACATCATCTCCTTATGCTTTCCTGTCCAGTTGGATCAGTACATCCATGTCCTGCATTCAGTTGCACTTG
This sequence comes from Phodopus roborovskii, assembly GCF_943737965.1. NCBI lineage: Eukaryota > Metazoa > Chordata > Mammalia > Rodentia > Cricetidae > Phodopus > Phodopus roborovskii. The sequence goes on along the minus strand of NW_026126469.1, from coordinate 18,078,530 downwards.
GTTTTGAGTTTTTACTGATTCAAAGCTGTGGAGGGAAAATGCTGTGGATTAAGAGGAATCTGGAAAATGACTGGGGCAGCAATTTTCTGATGTTTCCAGTGAAGTGCATCAAATAGTCTAGGAAGACAAGGTGACATGTCTCAAAGTGACTTGAATTCAAACTTAAAACCTTGTTTATTTTAATGTTCACTTAAAAAAAATCACAGAGGAAAAAAAAATTCATGGTAGACCTGGGGATGTAGCTCAGTTGGTAGAGTATGGCTAGCATAAGAGAGCTCTGGGTTCGATCCCTAGTACTGTATAAACTCAGAGCTGGTAGCACACACCTGTAATGTCAGCACTTGGGAGGTGGTGGCAGGAGGGTCACCAGTTCAAAGTAAGATCAAGGGAAGCCTAAAATACATGAGACGATGTCTCAAAGGAAAAAAAAAAAATAAAAGAGTACAGGTAGTTTGTTGTTCTTACCTATAGTATCTAAGTGTATGTCTGAAGTACCCTCTATCCTTTCCTGTGCTCCACTTAGTGCATGGGAATACAGTGAATGGGGAGGGGGCTGTGTTTATATCATAAAAGATTTCTGACTTTGGGCTGAAGAGATCAGTGGTAAGGACAACTTCCTACCCTTCTAGTAGACCTGGGTTCTATTCCCAGCACCTACATGGCAGCTCACAACCATCTGTAACCCCAGTCTTGGGGGATCGAGTGACCTCCTCTAGCCTTCACCATTTGCAGGACAGGCATGGCATGGTCACAGACATACATGTAGGCAAAACATGCATACACATGAAAATAAAATTTTAAAAAAGATTTCTGATTGTGGGTGGGTGTTCTCATATTTTGTCTATGTATCAACATTATTCGGAAACAGATCTTTTGTTTTGTTTTGTTTTGTTTTGTTGTTTTTCAAGACAAGTTTTCTCTATATAGCCCTGGCTGTCCTGGAACTCGCACTGTAGACCAGGCTAACCTGTAACTCAGAGATCCACCTGCCTCTGCTTTTCAAGTGCTGGGATCAAAGGCATGTGCCACTACTGCCCAGCTCAGAAATGGATCTTAATGGGTTGCACTCCTAAAAATCACAAATAGCTGTGATATGCTATATAAATATAAGTGTTTGAGTATAACTATATTACTCCCAGAGTGGAGTTTTGTTGAAGTGAAAAGTTAATTGAAGAGAGAATGTCAGGATGTAGGGCAGGAGATTTTTTTTTTTGACATATGTGTCGAGGATCAGGTCCAGCAAACTTAACTAACCATTGGTATAATTCCAGGAGAGAGCATTGGCAGTTGCTGGGTAATTTGAAGACTACTGTGGAGGGTTTGGTGTCAGCCAACTGCCCCAATGTCTGGTCCAAGTATGGTGGCCTGGAGCGTCTTTGCAGGGACATGCAGAGCATTCTGTATCATGGGCTCATCCATGACCAGGTATGTAGAATTCATTTCCCCCATCTAATCGGCTGCATCACTTGGAAAGCAGTTGCATGAAGTTAGTTGGCAGAGAAAAAAAATGAAGCCCGCTGGTTTGTGAGTTCTTGAGTACAGAATGGAGGCTGTGTGCCTGCTTGTGTGTGCGTGCCCACCCCCTCTGTCTGTCTCTCTCCTCCAGAACATCTCACTTAGTGCCTGATATGCATAGATGTCAGAGGGATGAATAAACAGCTGGGTTGGGCTGCACATCGGCAGACAAGAGGTTAGGTTGATTTGTTTCCTGTTGATTCTGTAACAAAGATGAATTTACTGACTAGTTTCAAATTTGTTATCTTTCAGCTCTTGAGGTCAGAATTCTCAAATAAGTTTCATTGGGCTTAAACCAGGGTGTCTGCTGAGCTGCACTCCTCTAGGAAGTGCTAATTGTTTCTTCTCTTCGTGTCCTCTTCAGCCTCTAGCTGTGTCCCTTGAGTTCTTTGGCTGGTGACCCCACTTTTTAAAAACTAGTAGCATAGTGTCTTGAAATTTATTTCTGCTTTTATATTGCCTTTCCTTTCTGTGCGATCTGTCTCCCTCTCTTTTTTTCTCTTTCTCTCTCCCTCCCTCCTAAAGAACACTTGTAATAACATGAGCCCCACCTGGATGACCTCTCCATCTCAAGATTGCTAAATTACTCACATCTGAAAAGTCTCCTTTCCCATAAAAGGTAACGATCACAGGTCCTTCCCTATATTCCAGGACCTCGAACATGGGCATCTTAGAAGACTTTTGGTTTTGTTTGTTTATTTTTTCAGGACAGAGTTTCTCTGTGTAATAGCCTTGGCTGTCCTGGAATTCGCTCTGTAGACCAGACTGGTCTTGAACTCACAGAAAATCCACCTGTTTTGCCTTCCAGTACAGGGATTAAAGGCATGCACTATCACCGCCCAGGTTTTTTTTCTTTTTCTTTCTTTCTTTTATTTATTTATTTATTTTTTTTTTGGTTAAAGTGACTATTTAAAAAATTTTGTTTATTTTTATGTTTTGCCTAAATGTATGTCTGTGTGCTGCATGTATGCCTAGTACCCTGAGAGACCAGAGGAGAGCCTCAGATCACCTGGGACTGGAGTTACAGATGCTTGTAAGGTGACATGTGGATGCTGGGATTAAACCCAGGTCCTCTGGAAGAATAACCAGTGTTCTTAACCTCTGAGCCAGCCCCTAGAAGGCCATTTTTATCATTACCACAATTAGGAAGATTTTCCTCTCTCTTATTTAACTCATTTTAGCACTATGCTTTTGATTTGGGACTAGAGCCCAGTGATGGTAAAGCAGTTGTATACAGGTCTCCAGGTTCAAGCCCTAGCACTGAAGTTACTCACTCACTCATTCAGTTAGTAGAAAAACCATGCTTTCTCTCCAAGCCCCACCTCCCAAATATGGAATAAAGGAAAAATAAGCCAATGCAAAGCATGTTCAGTCTCTTCCAGCCAACAAATGTTTCTACCGAGTAAGAAGCTGAAACTCCATGTATTCTATACTTGGAAGGCTTTGGCCCAGAGACCAGTATGTGCTGTGGAGATAGACACTTAGGCTTGATGAGTTTGATGCAATTAATGTTTCTTGTTTGATCCAAAACCACCCTCTGTTCCTCTGACTCTGGAGTTCCTTAAATTAGACTTCTGTTGTTACTTTAAATTAGTAACAGGGTAAAAGAATCATTTACTATCCTGGCAGGGCTATGAGAATCCTTTCTTGAAACAATTAGAAAGCTTTTGCAGGTATAGAAGGGCTAGTGAAAACAGGAAGATGGCATGATTGAGTGACATGGATTCCCACTTGAGAAGCATCCCAGGACACATCGGAGAAATACTTAAAAGTTTGAGAATATACTTTGAGCATTACTTTGTAGACAGCTGCTTGCTGTTTCTGAATGATAGTTTCTTAAAAAGTTATTTGTGTTTCTGTGTGTAGGGCATTTTGTCTGCATGCGTGTCTGTGCACCATGTATGTGCAGTGCACAGAGAAACTAGGAGATGGCAGGACCTCTCACTTTGCTATTTTCTTTCTTATTTTTGTTGTTGTTTTTTTTAAATGTAAAATGTTTTGTTTAGCTTTTTAAAAATTTATTTCTATTTTATTGGTGTTTTGCCTGTATGTATGTCTATGTGAGGGTGTTGGATCCTGGAGTTACAGTCAGTTGTGAGCTGCCATGTGGGTGCTGGGAATTGAACCTGGGTTCCATGGAAGAACAGTCAGCCAGTACTTTGAGCCCTCTCTCCAGCCCCCTTGTTTTAGTTTTTTTAGCACATATTTTATTTATTCTTTGAAAGTTCTTACGTGTATACAGTGTATCTTGATCATATCCACCATCGACTTAACATTCTTATCTCCCTCTCTACCTGGGTACCCTGACAGCATATTCCCATCTCACCTCCCTGTCCTCTGGGGTGAGCTGCCATGTAGAAGCCAGCATGGGACCTGGGTCTTCTGGAAGGGCAGTTAACCACTGAGTCATCTCTCCAGCCCTGAATGACAGTTTTGCTTAAATCTTCCTCAGTATAAACTTTAGCAGTATAGATTTGTTTGTTTGTTTTTATTTTTTGAGACAGGGTTCTCTGTATTGCTTTGGAGGCTGTCTTGGAATTCAACTCTGTAGACTAGGCTGGCCTCAAACTCACAGAGATCAGCCTAACTCTGCCTTCCTAGTGCTAGGATTAAAGGCATGTATCACTCCCACCCCGCAAGTGTTGATTTAACTTTCCCTCAAATTCTCAGACTTTCTAATGAGCTCTGAGTTTTGAAAATGAGTGGAATCCAGTAGTAATTGTTTTTGCTTTGACAGTTACTCCATGTATAGTGTTTTAGGTAAAGTTTCTTAGTTCTAGATAAAATTGGCATGAGCAAACTAAACCTTAAGTCTGAGGTCAGGTACTGATATGTAGTATTATCCATTTACAAACTTAAGTCTAAGGTGATAACTAAAGCAGTTTTTGCTTTGCAAGCATATGGATCTGAGTTCTATCCCCCAGAAATCATATTTTTAAAAAATCTAGATGTGGGGAGGTAGAATAAACGAGTCATTTGGCAGCAGCTCTTGCCTTTTCATTTTCTTTCTTTTTGTTGTTGTTTTATAATTTAAATTTTGTTTTAGGGCTTTTTTTTAAGTATATATTTTATTTATTCTTTGCCGGTTTTTACATGTATATAGTGTTTCATGATCATATTCACTAGTGACTTGCCGGTCTCATCTTCCACTCTACCAGGGTACTCCCCTAACAGACACCCCACTGTCCCCACATTCACATCCTCTCCATTTTTGTTTTATAACCTACTGAGTCCAGTTGGTGCTGCCTGCTGGGATGTTGGCCAGAGCTGTGCAGCTGCATGAGCTTCCAAGTCCAGCTGCCCTGTCCAAAAGGCAGCATTTCACATGCTCTTCCCCACCCTCTGGCTCTTACATTCCTTCGACCTCTTCTTCCTCGGGGTTCTCTGAGCTGGGGTGGCAGCCAGACAGGGTGGTGATATATAATGCCCTGTTCGGGACTGTGTCTCAGCTTACTGCTCAGAAGAAATCCCAAACTCCAGTCTCCTAGCCCAGAGTGCTCTTGAACCTTAGACCCAGAGAGTCTATAGATTTTTCTTCTGGGATAGCTTTCAGTATCTTAAGTTCCTATTTCCAAAGAAGAGCTAGACATAATACTTAACAGAATGGTAGGAACCCTGGTCTCTGGCCAGCCATCCTAACCTGTTTGACCAGTTTAAGGCCGGTGAGAAACCCTGTCTCAAAAAATAAGGTGGACAACACTTGAGGAATAACACACAAGGCTGTTGTCTGACCTCATGCATGTACACCTGCACATATGTGTGCTCCTGCATATATACAAATTCAGATCTCACTAGTATACACATAATCGAGTGCCCTTAAACACTTATCTGCCCATACCAGGGATTAATATTCTTCTTAGGAAGTGTAGCAGGCTTTCTCGGACCTCCAAATCATGACACGGATATTTATTATTAGTTGTGAATGCTCAGTCTTACCTTATGCTTGCTCCACTAGCCCTTATAACTTAATTTAACCTGTTTCTCCTCAGCTGTGTTTTCACTTGGGGATTTTTACCTTTCTTTCATTCAGTATGTCCTCTTTCCTGCTTCCTCCTTGGCCAGCTGGCTGGCTGACCACTGGCATTTTCTTCTCTTTCTCCCTCATTCTCTTCTCTCTTGAGCCTAGATTCCTCTGCCTACTTATTCTCTCTGCCCACCAGCCCTGCCTATCCCTCTACTGTCTAGCTAATCGGCCATTCAGCTTTTTATTAGACCAGTCAGATGCCTTAGGCAGGCAAGGAAAAACAAGTACAATACATCTTACATAATTAAACAAATACTCTGCAACAGAAACAAATGTAACACATCTTTGCTTAGTTAAATAAATATTCTGCAACAAGGAAGTCCTTTTTTTTTTTTTTTTTTTACCAGAACTAAGTTTCTCTTTTCTTTTTTTATCTGAGTTTATTTTCTGCTAGCAATCACACAAGAAAATATCTGTGAAAAGTTTCTACACCCTCATAAGCTTTCTACCCACGCAGCAATCCAAATCAGTCCAAATCAAACTGAAGTAGAAAAAGCCCACATTTAATGGATACAAAGCTCCTTGATGGTTTTCAGAGAAGAGACAGGAAAGAGACACTGGAAAACCACCCGTCTGTTTTCTGGAGGACAGTTTAAATACCCTGTGGGGGTCTTGAGCATCTCTGGGGGAGGGGTCATCATTTGGTGGGCTTTCTGAGATGCAGCAGAGTTTGGAGAGAGAGAAGGGAGGGGGCTTGGGTTGGGACTTCCATCAGAACATTCTAGACTCTTTGGGTATATGAATGCCAGGGGCTGAGGTGAAGCTTCCACCAGGACAATCTGATCAACGAATTGGCGTAAAGTATATCAAAGGACTTAGTATATTGTCTTCCATTCTAAAGTAGATCTGTTACCTCTGAACAACAGCTTTGGTTCTGTTAAACAGTCTTAGAATTCACTGGAAAAGTTGGCTTAATGACTCTGAAGGTGAGGTGGTATTTCTTAAAGGACTTTGAAGACTCCCACCCAAATTTACACTTTAAAGAACTTTAAACTACCTGTCTAGGAATTTGGAGGCAACACCATATCATAGACTGGCAAACACCTTTAGAATCACAGAAAATTAAAGTCTAGGCTCCAGTGTGCAGATTCTTGGGGAATAAAAGACATAGTGATTTTTAAAATTGTGGACATTTTACTCTCCCCTCAACTTGATTAATATAAGGTAAGTTACAGAGCCCCTAGTGCCTCTGTTTCTCATACGTGAAATGAGATAACACTGTGGCCCACCTTTCTGCTGTGAGAATTGTGATGTAAAGCTCTAGAAGACACAGTTGTCTGTCAGCCTCAGCTCTCCCATACCATGGCTTAACGTCTCATCTGTATAAATAAGGGGAATGGCATTTACGTCATAAAGCTCATCTATGAAATAAATGAAGTGGCATATACCAGTGAGATGCTCAGCAGGTAAGGGCATATGCCACCACACCTTACAACCTGCGTTTAACTTCTGAGACACACTTGGTGGGATGAGAGAACTAACTGCCACACGTGGTCCTCTGACCTCCACACAGACACCACAGCAGGGGTGGGAATAGGCACACAAAACTAAGTAATAAAAACTTAAAAGAAGTAATTAATATAATAGATTGATTCCCCATTACATGTTGTCCTGTGGTGTACATAATTAAGAACATTGAAATTTGAAAACAACCGAAATCTTAATGCACTGAAATCTTAACATATTCTTTATCACTGGTGACTTCGCAGTGTGCTATTTAAGAAAATGACATCCATGTCACCTAACTCAAGAACCAATTCTCCTTGGACTACATAACTTCAATGATGTTGACCACTATCATTTCTTGATGTCACAGTAGCCCCGTTCTATATGTGACTGGTCTTCAGTTTCTATCCCTGGAATTTCTCTTTGGATTAAACATTTTAAAATGAAATGCCATTTGTTTATTTTTGGGGTACACATATGTGAAGGTCAGATACCACCTGTTTATTTTGGGGGTACATGCATGTGAAGGTCAGATACCATCTGTTTATTTGGGGGTACATACATGTGGAAGTCAGATACCATCTGTTTATTTTGGGGTGTACACATGTGAAGGTCAGATACTATCATGCAGGAGTCAATTCTCATGTGGGTCTTAGGCATTAGGCTTGGCAGGTACTTTACCCTCTTTACCCCTTACAGATCTTTAAATTGGATTTTTAACATTGGAGTCACTCTGTGTATTTGTGTCTCCTTACTCTGTTTTCTTGAAGCAGTCTCGGTCTCACCCATGCATCAGTGACACTCAGCTCAGACCTCAGCGCTGAGTTCCAGGTCTAGGCCAGCTGTCTCTATATTATAATGTGGCTCTCTCTCCTACCCAACAAGCACAGCCAAAACTAAATATATTTTCTCTCAGGAGATTGCCTTTTATCTTGGTGTTCTCTATGCTAATTTGTAGTATTGAACTACGCAGTGTTCCGTTCAGAAATTTGGGATCAGTGCCAAAATGTTTTGTTAAAAACAAAGTGCAAGTTTCCCAGGCTGGTGACCAAAAATAGCTGCCAGACCAGCAGTACTGCCTTTCAGTGGTTAAAGTAGTCTTGTCTTGATAACAAAAGTTCTTTTCTAGGCCCTGTTACTAATTTTACATGGTCACATAGTAACCTAACCAGATTACATGATAGTTTCGCCATCTGTATGTGCCACAAAAGGAGAAATGTTGAAGAGATTCTCAAATAAAACAAGCTTGCAAATGCAAAATGCTACTAACATATCTTGTCAAGTTCTCAGAAACAGTAGTGTCTATGGAAGCACCTGTTCTTCAGAATGAAAATACCGAAGAGTGTGTGTGACCACTAACAAAACTAGCTAGTGCCAGGAAGTGAAAGCAGAGACAACCACTTGACACAGAGACACACTACAGCACATGCAGGCTCTAGTGGGGGGACACAAAAAAAACCCCACAGAAATAAAAGCTGCTTTGTGCCTTTTTAGGGTCTAAGAATTAAAGTTGATGTCAGAATTCTCTCCCTGTTGTTTCTTTCCAAAAAGTTTAGTGCTTTCAAAGGTTTCAGGCTGCTGTGTCATCAGGAAGCTATTCTGGGTGCGTGTCCTTGGAAAAGGGAAGGGACATGATGATTCATGTTGGCTTTATCTCCCCTTTGTTTTCAGAAGGATGTGAGTTCTGTTTGTTTTAATCACTCCTAGCCCCTGAGAGGCTGTGCTGTCATGACCATTTTCTTAGAGGGAACCATTTTCCTTAGCCTTCATCTGGGACACCTTTTACCACTTTTGTAAGTCAGGACATGATGACGCCATCTCTGTTCTGCTGTTTAGAAATGTGGTGACAGTTCCCAAACTGGCTCAGTTGAGTAGGAGTAAAAGGATGCCCAACTCTAGCTCCAAGAAGAAACTGTGCTTAGCAATGTAGGTCCAATAAAACGTTTTAATGTGTCCAAGTATATTATCTACATGTTGTATACATGTGCACCATGTGTATGCTTGGTACCCATGGAAGCCAGAAGAGGGCCTTGGATGCCCTGGAACTGGAGTTACAGGCAGTTGTGAGCTACCATGTAGGTTCTGGGAACCAAACCCAGGTCCTCTACAAAAGCAACCAGTGCTCTTAACCTCAGAGCCATCTCTCTAGTCCCAAGGCAGCCTGATTTTGTTTGTTTGTTTGTTGTTGTTTTTTTTTTCAAGATAGGGTTTCTTTGTGCAGCCCTGGCTGTCCTGGAACTCACTCTGTAGACAAGGCTGGCTTCAAACTCATAGAGATCCACCTGCCTCTGCCCCCTGAATGCTGAGATTAAGGGCAGGGGCTACCACTGCCTGGCCTTGATTTTTTTTTTTTTTTTAAGTGGCCCTGATTTTTAAAATAATAATAGTGAAAAAAACCTATGTTTTAAAAATATGCATGATATATTCTTATTTGTTGAAACTTTCACATATGCCAAAAAGACTCAGAAAAATAAATATCACCCATAGTTTTAATAACAAGTAAAAATACTGTTTAGCATTCCATTAGATGTTCTTATTTTTTCTTATATTCAAATTTTTATATTATGCCTTTTAAAGTAGTAAAGATTGTACCATGTGTATCACTAGGTAAGTTACTTTAAAATGAATGTTTAATTTTTGCACAGATAATATACTTCACATGGTTACTTGGCTAACACATTTGAGTTTAAAACCATATAGTGGAAAGTCTCTCTTTGATTGTCTTCTGATATAAGTTACTACCTGTTACTAGCTTCCATCCAGAAGCTAGTATATTACAAAAGTAAATATAAATAACTTCTTGTTATGTGTCCTCAGTTTTGTTTTGGTTTTGTGTTTTTGAGACACAGTCTTGCTATGTAGCCTAGGTTAACCTCCAACTTGAGATCCTCCTGTCTCCTTTGTGCTACATTTATAGGAATGGACACTGTGCTCAGCTCCTGATTTTATTTATTTATTTGTGTGTGTGTGTGTGTGTGTGTGTGTGTGTATACATTTATATTGAATATGTATATGATTAAAACAATAACTAAAGGCCAACAAGATGTCTCAATGAGTAAAAGTGCTTTCTGCCAAGCCTCACAACCTGAGGGACCAACAGAGTTATTCTCTGACCTCTACATGTACTGTTGCAAGAATTTGAGCGATACACACACACACACACAAAATAAATGTAACATTTTAAAGTCATGCTTTGGGATCGATTACAAGATATGTTAAATGAAAAGAGCAGAGTGTAAAATAGTGGCTACAGTATGTTCGTGTCTTGTATACAAACCTCTAAAGAAGAATGATATGCACTCTTTCAGTAGCTATGATTATCTATAGCTCCTCACCTAGGACTGAGGCCCTGTGAAATTCTCCCCTCCACACTGATATTTCAGCCGATGTCCTTGTGCAGGTCTTGCTTAGACAACCACATTGTTAGAGCTAGTCCTCTGGCTCTTACATGTTTCCTGATCCTCCTTATGCCCTTCCATCGTGTTCCCTGAGCCTTAGCTATAAGGCTTGCTCTGTAGATCATATAATCTTTTAAAATAGTTTTTTACAAGTATTTATTTATGGGGGGTGCATTCAGAGAGTTGATTCTCTCTTTCTCTACCATATTGGTTTTGGGGCTCAAACTCAGGTTGGCAGGCTCGGTAGCAAGCACCTTTACCCACTGATCCAACTTGTTGGCTGTGTGAAGTCTTTTTAATGTGCTTGTTTGATAGTGTTGTGCTGAGAAGCTTTGTATTTATGTTCACTGGGGATTTTGACTAATGATTTTTTGTTGCATCTTTGTCTGGCTTTGATATAACAGTTTTTTAGAGCTTTGGTAGTTTATCAGTGGAGCCATCTGTGTCTTATCAGTGATTTAAATAGTGTCATTCATTGCTCTATTCAGGTTTTCTCTGTCCTCAAAGTTCAGTTTTGGTAAATGAAATGTTAAGAAAATTAGCTAATGTTACAGGTTTTCCAGTGAATTGATACATAATAGTTTATAGTGGTTCCTACCATTGACCTCCTCTTCTTCCATCCTTGGGAATGGAACCCAGGGCTTTGCTCACACCAACAAGCACACTTCTCTAATCCACAGTCTCCTCCTTTATCATTGATTTTTTGAGATGCTTTTTGAATCTCACATTAAGTTCTGATATTTTTTAAGGTCTCTTTCTAACTATTTATTTTGTTCTATTAGTTGGTTTGTCTCTTTATATTTGTGCCAGTTCTGTTTGAAAGATTATTTAAGGGCTGGAGAGATGGCTCAGTAGTTAAGAGCATTGGCTGATATTCCAGAAGATCCAGGTTCAATTCCCAGTACCCACATGACAGCTCACAGCTGTCTGTAACTCCAGTTCCAGGGGGCCTGACACACATGGCAAAACACCAGTGTGCATAAAATAAACAGTTAAAAAAAGAAAGACTGTTTAACCTAAATTCAAACTCCTGCCCAATAATCTCAGAAGGGGGTATCTTAATTAGGGTTTCTATTGCTGTAAACAGACAACATGACCTTGGCAACTCTTACAAAGGAGGAAAACATTTAATTGGGGCTGGTTTCCAGTTCAGAGGTTTAGTCATTATCATCATGGCAGGAAGCATGGCATTATACAGGCAGACATGGTGCTGGGAAGGTAGCTGAGAGTTCTACATCTGGATCCACAGGCAAAGGAAGTGAACTGTCCATCTACACTGGACGAAGTTTGAGCATATGAGACCTCAAAGCCCACCCCCACAGTGACACACTTCCTCCAACAAGGCCACATCTCCTAATAGTGCTATTCCCTATGGGCCAAGCATTCAAACACATAGTTTATGGGGACCATACCTATGCAAACCACCATGGGGGGGGGGTCCCAAAAAACAATTAGGTTTTCATTATAGAAAATATTTTGTTGTTGTGTCAGGGCCTCTAACAGTGTAAAACCATTCATTCTATCAAGGTCTCTAAAATGCAGCCTTTTTTTTTTTTTTTTTTTTTTTTTTTTTTAAGACAACATGTATAGCAAAACCAAGTGTTTACTTATTTCATAACACTTTCACCTCTTTTTGCAACTAACTGCACTTGTTTTAAGAATTACCTTATAGGAAACCGAATGGTGAAAAGAAAAGGAATAGAAGACAGATAATCTTCCCTGCATACCTTTTATATCATATGCATTAATACGTACTTAGAACAGTTTAGGGATCAGCCAGTGAAGTGCTTCCACACAAGCGCGAGACGTGAGTGTGTTAAAACGCCAGTGTGGTGATACTCATTGTAACCCAGTGCTGGTGGTGCGGGAGTTGGGTGGCTCCTTGGGAATCACTGGCTAGCCAGTCTAGCCTGCCAAATGAGTTCCAGTGTGAGACTGTCTCGAAACCAAGGTGGAGGATGCTCCCAAGAAACTTCACCCAGTGTACCCATGGGTACACACATGCGCTCATCCACACCGGAGCAATTTAAATCATTTTAAAAGAATAAACATGTATATATTTTCATGCTTGCTGCTGGCAGCCTTTGTTGAAGTGTAGGAAGGTTATTCTCATTTTCTCTCCCTCTTCCTTTTTCCCTCCTCCTCTTTCCTACCCCTCTGCCTCTGTTTTGTTTTCTTGTTTTAGAGATAGGGTCTCACTATATAGCACAGGCTGGCCTTGAACTCAAGATCCTCTGCCTCCACCTCTCAGGCAGAGGTGTGCCACTATGTCTGGCTTTTGTTACTCTCCCTTTTGCTGTCAGCAGTCGGGATCTGCTCATCATGTTGGTGTTTGTTTGGCAGGTATGTTGCCGACAGGCAGATTACTGGCAGTTTGTGAAAGACATTCGGTGGCTCAGTCCGCACTCGGCCCTTCATGTTGAGAAGGTAAGAGTGAAAGGAGAGCTGGCTTGCTGGGGTGTGGCTGCAAGTCTTCACTGGTGCACGGTTGGAAGAGTGTTCTCCCTGAGATGGGGTGTGTCCAGTTTCTTTTAACTGGAGGGAAGAGCTTATCTCTGTAGCACTACTTAGAGGGAGAGTGAACCAACCACGTCCATTAGTCCAGGTTGCTTTTTCATCTCTTGGGAAATGGGAGAAAATGGTCTAATAAAAAAGCTAGGACAAATGGATGGCAAGAATTTCCCTAAAGAAGTTAGGGGAGGTATGGCTCATGCACCAACTATTGAAGAAGGTGCTTGAGGGAGGAAGCAGTTTCTGGAGGCCAGAGGCCACTGGACTGAATGCTACCTTAAAGGCTTTGGCTGCTTTGGATTCTCATGTCTCCAGGTCTACACACTGCTCCAGGTTTCCAGTCCGGGAAACAGCACAACGAAGTCAGGTGACTTGACCACAGACACACTGCTGGTTCTAGACTGACAATTGTATGGAAAATTAAATGCATCTAAATTAGATTAATGAAATGACTCCAAAAGTAGCCATCCATCGTCCCTCTTTCTTTGTATGGCCTGCCTTGTTTCTTGTGTGTCCCAGCTGTTGATTTATTGCTAAGATGAGGTCAAGAAGTATACTTTTTCCCCCAAACATCCAGAGAACTGGCCGTTGTGTGTATGAGAGAAGGCCAGGGGCTGCTGTTTTCTGTCACCTCCTCACCCTTCCTCCATTCATTCTGTTGTGTTGTATTTACTGAGATAGTCTCACTAGGTAGCCCCGGCTGCCCTTGAGTGTGCAGTCACCCTCCCTTAGCTTCCTGTGCACTGGTTAACAGGTGTGTGCTCTCGCACCTCACATGTGGTGCTGTAGCATCTTCCCCGAGGAGCTTCCTGACACTGCTGTTCATGCGATTTGTTGCACCAGCCCTGCCATTGAGACCTTGTTCTTAGAACCTGAAGGAGGAGGAGACAGTTCCAAAGAGAGACTGTTAGGGCCACAACCAAAAGACGGTGTTCAGATGGCTTCTGTTAAGAGAATCTTAAGGCTGGAGAGCTAACTAAGTGGTTAAGAGCACTGGCTGCTCTTCTAGAGGACCCAGGTTCAATTCCCAACACCCACATAATGACTAACAACCACCCAAACTCTAGTCCTCGGGGATATGATGCCCTGTTCTGGCCTCTGCATGCACTGGCTCCATGTGCTGCACAAACATATCCAGGCAAAACACTCACACACATTGAGAAAAAAAATTTTTTAAAGTGAATTTTTGGTCTTTTTTTTTTTTTTTTCCCCTAGACCAACCCATCCACATACACACATGCCAAGATTTATTTTTTTAAACCATATTTCTCTCTGGAGACTCTGAAATAGAGGACTCTATAAAGAAGCCAGGAGGTTTGATGCCTTTGACCCCTTTCTGTGAATATCCTAAAGATACCTCTTTGGACATAGAACATAAAGAGCCAAACTTAGCAGGCCTGCTTCTCCTGAGGTCTGGTAGAATAAAAAGACCATTTATCTTCCCACTGTCCTCCTGCTGTATCTCCTGGGAGCTAGCTGGAGGAGACACCTTGGGTAGCCTTCCCTGGCCTGTCTTGAGTGTAGTTCTCGGGTTCAGCAGCGCTATACCGCCAGGATATGTGTTGACTCCTGCCTCCCTGCCTCCCCAGTTCATCAGCTTGCATGAGAATGGCCAGAGCAGTGCTGACGTGAGCGACCGCACTGTTGCAGAGCTCTGGCTGCAGCACAGCCTGCAGTGCCACTGCCTCTCAGCCCAGCTCCGGCCTCTGCTCGGGGATAGACAGTATATCAGAAAATTCTACACAGGTAAGTAGAAACGCCCCGGGGCTTCGTGAGTACTTCCTGTGAACTTTTCTCTCTCGGTTCTTCTGTAGATGGCTCTACACCAGGGTCTTCTAAAATTGACTTGATGCCTTAGGCTCTACTCAGAATCACACAGCCAGGCTTCCTCTCACCCCCCATGAAAAACACCCATGCCAAGATGTTCCTGTCTGATCCCCGCAAACCAAGAAAAAAAGCCATGAATTGAGTTTCCTATGTGCTGGTCACTGCACTGCCCTCTTTGCAGCTGCTCCCAGAGCTGGGTGGTGAGATAACTGTGCCTTTCTCTGAGCTTCTTTCTGCATCACTGTGGTAACGTTTTTCTTCCTAGAAACTGCTTTCCTGCTGAGTGACGCCCACGTCACAGCCATGCTCCAGTGTCTGGAAGCAGTGGAACAGAACAACCCCCGTCTCCTGGCTCAGATTGATGCATCTATGGTAAAGGGGGCAGAGAGTTCCCCACGTCTGTCCTGGGCCTCTGCCCTTCACTATGCTCTACACTCCTCAGTAGCACATGACTTCCTCACTGAGGCAGTTGGGAGATGAAAGGCTCACTTTAAAATACTTGGAAAGAGCTGGATGTGGTAGTAGTGACTGTTGTCTGAGTCTGCTCTCTATTGATGAAATAAAGCAGCAGTTTATTTGGCTTATATATCCTACAGGCCAACCTCATGGAGGCATTTCCTCTGTTGAGATTCCCTCCTCCCAGATAACTCTAGCTGTGTCAAGTTGACACCTGTAACCCCAGCACTTGGGAGGTTGGGGCAGAAGGGGGGGAGTTTGAGACCAGCCTGGAGTATATAATAAGTTTTAAGCTAGTTTAGACTATGAGATCCTGTCCTAAAAAATAAAAATAAAAAGAGGAAAGGAAAGAGGACAGGAGGGGTAGGGTAAGGGGAGTAGAAGAGGACGGCAGGGAAAGGTGAACTGGTGAGCCCCAAGTTCACTGAGAGACCTTGTCTCAAAAGGAAAGTGGTGAGTGATAGAAGGAGATGCCTACTATTGACCTCTGGCCCCCACATGTCTGTGCACAGGTGAACACACATGCACATGTATGAATACATGACCTACCCACAAAAGAAGAAAGTAAGAAAAGAAGTCACTAGGGGCCAGGACTAGGCATAGTAACTCACTATTGTAAATCCCAGCACTTGGGAGTCTTAAGAGGCAGGAGGATAAACATGAGCTTGAGGGCAGGGCAGTTTGAGCTACATCATGAGTACCAGGCCAGCCAAAGTGACATTGCAAGACCCTGTCTAAAAGGTCAAAAAGAAAAGAAAAGGTCACCGGACCCCACACATACTGCCTTCTCTCCCAAAGCTTGGATCAGGTGCTTGTGAGTGACACAGTGGCTTAGATCACCACTCTGTCTTACTCTTGATTCCACATGCATTGTTTTTGGTATGTATTTATGTGTGGTGTATATACATGTTTGTATACCTGTTCTGTGTGTATGGATGTACATGCACATGCATGTGCACTCGGATTTGTGTGTATCTGTCTGCCTGTGGAGAGCAGAGGTCGGTATTGGGTGTGTCTTCCTTTTTGCTCTCTATCTTACATACTGAGGTGTGGTCTCCTGATGAACCTGGAGTGTGTTGATAGCTAATATAATTAATTAATCTGCTTGCTCCTGCGATCCTCTGTCTGCTTCCGTGAAGGCTGCCATGCCCACCTGCATTTTACACTGGCATTGGGCTATGAATTCCAGTCCTCGTGCTTGCACAGCAAGCACATTTCCTCCCCAAGCCGTCTTCCCAGCCTCCCGTGCATACTCTTAAGTTCTTTGTTGCGCTACCCACAGGAGAGGGTACCCTGCAAGGGTCCAGTGCAGAAGCTGTAGTATGCAGCAGCCCTGCAGTTTCAGTGTTGTATGCTCCAGTAGAGGGCAGCTAGCGGTAGCCGCTGGTTCTAGTAGTCCAGGCGTACTGTCGAATACTAGCTCCTATCAGCACTTCTGCAGTAATGAATGCCCCTCCTCTGAGGGCCTCTAGGCTTCATTCTAACATGTTTTCTTTTGTTTTAGTTTGCCAGAAAGCACGAGAGCCCACTGCTGGTTACAAAGAGCCAGAGTCTGACCGCTCTGCCTGGTTCCACATACACCCCTCCAGCCAGCTGTGCTCAGCAGTTTTACTTCGGGTCTTCCTCTAACCTGCACCAGTCCATGCCCCACCACAGCTCAGGTATAGGGCAGATAACGTGTCATTACTGCGTGTATTTTAGGCCGTGGAAATAGAGGGCTTTGGTGAGTGCTCACAGGCCAGAACCTGCTTTTGTTTAGTTGGTTTTGGTTTTTACCTTCTCATCCTTTCATTTGTTCATTCTGCTCTATTCTGTTTATTGAGGGAGTTTCACTAGGTAGCCCAGGCTGGCCTTAGGTATAAGGGTGGGAACAGGCAGTCCTTATATGTATCTTCACATCTGGAAAGTAGAGTCTTTGTGAGTGACCACGGAGTGGGGGTTGAGCCTGGACAACTACAGCTATTTATCTTTTTATGATGCCTATTACAAAGACGTGGTGGTGCAGGGCTGTAATCCCAGCACTCAGAAGACAGAAGCAAGAAGATGGTTACAAGTTCAAGGGCATCCAGGGCCACACAGTGAGACCCTGCCTCACAAAATAAAACAGAAAATTACCCAACAGCCAGCCTAAAAGAATTCTATAGCATTATCAAAGTAACAGCAAAGAGATGTCTTTAGAGGCTTTGGAGCAGCTGCTTGGCACAGCAAATAAGGTCTTTTGTTGCTAACATCTTTAGAGTGTTGGCACCCTGCTGGGCTTTGTTACAGTTTGTGTGTATTACCTCATTTGATCCTTAAAACAGTCCTATGAGGTTGCTAGTCTCATTATTTCTCTCATTTTGCAATTGAGGGATTCATGTTGAAGAGCAGTGAAGCTGCTACTATCTCAGGTGTCCATGCTCTCACCTTAGCTGCCTCTAAATCATTGCTTTGCTCTAATTGACTCACCTCTTCTGAGTGACATGTGTCCTGGGTACCCATACCTGGGGACAGATATGCACACCATACATCTCCTGCTTACCTTTCTTTCCCCTTAACCCCCCCACCTTTTTTTTTTAATATTCTAGAGAGAAGATCCACTTCCTTTTCACTTTCTGGCCCTCCCTGGAAACCTCAAGAAGACAGAGACCTCCTCTCATCAGCAGAGAGTCAAACCACCCAAGCTCCACTGCTTTCAGATTCAGCTCTAGGCCAGGATTCCCCACTGACCCCACATGAGATGAGTTCCAGCACTTTAACCAGCCCCATAGAGGCATCCTGGGTCAGCAGCCAAAATGACTCCCCAAGTGATGCCAGTGAGGGGCCCGAGTACCTGGCCATCGGCAACCCAGACCCCCGTGCCCGGACTGCCAGTTGTCAGAGCCACAGCAGCAACGCCGAGAGTAGCAGCTCTCACATGTTCTCCTCCAGCAGCTCTCAGAAGTCAGATTCTGCCGCTGCTTCTTTAGGGGACCAAGAGGCAGGTAGGCAGAGTCAGCCAGGCAGTGTCCTTCGCAGGTCCAGCTTCTCAGAAGGGCAGACAGGCCCTGTCACCAGCGGGACAAAGAAGAGCCATATTCGCTCCCATTCGGATACCAACATTGCCTCCAAAGGAGCCACAGGTAATAAAGAGCACCAGCTACTGGTTAGCCGGGTGTCGTCCCGCCAAATTCAGGGCTGCAGGGAGGGCTCGCTCCCAAGCTCCTAGGGCTTTTCACATGGCAGAGGGAGAACCGTTTCTGGATGACATGTTACTCTGCTCTGTCATGAAAGACATTTAGCATGTAGTACTGAAGAAGCCCAAGTATGTTTTGTGTCTTTTTTTTTTTTACATGGTGTTAAATACTAACTGCTTCCCTGACTCTTCCATAGTTCCTTAGCATTGGGATAGTATGAGCATCACAGAGTATGTTTGAACTGAATCTCTCAGACTTCAGCAAAGGCATTAAAGAGGTTTACAGATAGTATTGTTAATGACCCTTCTGTTGTGATTCCTTAAAGGTGTAAGAGGATGTAAGATGAGGCAGAGCACTATTAAGGCTTCCTAGTTATAACAGGGGTAGTAGCGAGTGTGGATGGATGGGCCATGTGACCCTGGGCCAAGTAGATGGGGTGACTGAGGCCATTCACCCTGTACCCTCCCTCACAGAATGCCAGCTAGTATTGGGGAGCAAACTAGACATGAGGAAGGTAAGTCTCCTTGCTTCAGCATCACCCTGCCACCATCTTCCCTGGGTAGTTGGTGTCTCTAGGCTTTGCTTGGTAGCATCTGCAAATATAATGCTAATTTTTGTGCTCAAAGCTATTATGGGTCAGAAAAACCCCAGATACAAAATATTAAGATAAAATAGAAAGTGTTTAATGAGAGATTTCCTTTGGCAACTGGAGCTGCCCTTGTCTCTATAATTTCTAGAAAGATGAAAACTTAAGGCCTCAACTAAACCCTGGATTTCTGTTTTCCTTTAAGGATTCAACATGACTTACTTGAACTCCTTAGGAGAAAAGTTTCCAGGCCAAAGCCCCTTTCCATGAACTTCCCCACATGGAAAGTGTGTTGTGGTTAGACCCTCAGTCCCATCTGCTGTAGTCCTGGAGCCTGTTCTCCACGAGGGCACCGGCCTCAGAGCATACAACACTTCCCTGCTCCCTACATCCACCCCACTCTGTTTTTAAAAGTGGCCTAGGGATTGAACCCAGGGCCTTATTCATGCTGGGAAGAGCTTTCCAGAGCCACATTCCCAGCCTCCCTGGCTCCATTCTTGAATCTGTGTGGATTCCAGAAAACATGGTAACCTGCATGGGAAAAGGGACCCAGAGAAGACCTGTGCAGAAGGTCTGTGCATGGGTCTTGTAGCTTCTTGTCCAAGTCACCCCGCCTGCAGCCCAAGTGTTCCCTCTTGGGAGTTAGTGTCACCGCTTCTGCCAGGTAAAAGTCACTGGGTTGGTTTTTTTTCCTCTCTCTCTCTCTCTAATCTTGTTTGTTCTGTCTGGATTCTCCTCTGTACCTGTGTGTTTATCTGCAGGAGGCCCCAGGAATATCACCATTATAGTTGAAGAGCCCATTGCAGGTTTGGGAGCCAGTCCCCACCTCTTCTTCCTTGTCCCTCTGTGACCACCTTGTGTAGTTCAAAACCTCCTTTTCCAGTCTGGTGTCAAATCAAGTCTGGCCAGTTTTGATCCTTTCGTGGTGCTGGGACCCATTGGCAGCAGGATACATGCTGTGCCAAACATGCTTCCACGTGCCATGCTCATTCTCCAACAGCTTCTGGAAGCCATAGTCAATATAAAGCAATTCTGCTTTGTCCTGCTGTTCATCTGCGGCCTCATGATGGCTCAGTGGCAGGATGTTCCTTACCTGAAGACTGACTTTAGATGACTTTATTTTCCTTGACTTAACACCAGGATGTGTTTTATTCCTTGTATGTGGTCATGGATGTACTTGCATGATTTTTGCCTGTCCAAGAGTCCCTGTTTCCTTTTCCCCTTATCAGTCCTCATTCCCTTATGCACTTGTATGTTCCTTACTAGTCACTGAACCTTTTTTCTAGTAAATCTGGTTTTTGTTGTTGTTGTTCTCTTTTTGTTTTTCCCTCATGGTGGTTTTCAAACTGAGATTTGTGTTCTAGTGTGAGTACTGTAATGATGGAGTTATTAATGTGTGGGTATGTGTTAGTAAAGCAGTGGTAAGGGAAGTCTAGAGACCACAACCTCCTAGTATTGGGGAAGTCACAGAAAATTAAAGAAGATCTGCAGAAACTGAAGGAGATGAAAAAGTGAAAGAAGGCAGATTTTGAGTGAGTGAAGGGAAGTGCTGAGTCAGTTGATTGGGCAGCCTCAGGAGTCGGTGACCTCAGTACAAAGCCCAGAGGCTTATGTAGTCGAAGAACACGGTTATATGGTGTGATGTCTCTTCCATTGTTTCTTATCAAGGTATCGTAGTGATTGCTGGCTTTTCCTTAGCTTGGTAGACAGAGCAGAGCCTACTGCCAGGGCCACAAGAACACAAAATTACTCTGTGTGTGTGTGTGTGTGTGTGTGTGTGTGTGTGTGTGTGTGTGTGTGTCACAGCTGACACTTGGCATTATTTCCTGGTGTGTGGTGTGTGTCACAGCTGACACTTGGCATTATTTCCTGGTGTGTGTGTATGTGGTGTGGTGTGTGTGTGTGTGTGTCACAGCTGACAGTTGGCATTATTTCCTGATGTGTGTGGTGTGTGTGTGTGTGTGTGTGTGTGTGTGTGTGTGTTTGTGTGTGTGAGACAGGTGACACTTGGCATTATTTCCTGGTGTGTGTGTGGGGTGTGTTTGTGTGTGTGTGTGTGTCACAGCTGACAGTTGGCATTATTTCCTGATGTGTGTGGTGTGTGTGTGTGTGTGTTTGTGTGTGTGAGACAGGTGACACTTGGCATTATTTCCTGGTGTATGTGTGGGGTGTGTGTGTGTGTGTGTGTGTGTGTGTGTGTGTGTGTGTGTGAGCTCACACCTGGCATTATTTCCTGGGGAAACGGTTGGATATGGCTTAGGCATTCGCTCTTCCTTGCACATACTGCTCATGTCTCAGGCATCCACTGCTTTTCTTACTATGGTACTGAATAATTTTTATTTACTTTTGGATATCAATTTTTCATATCTTATGACCCATTTGCCAACCTTTCTATCCCCTTTGTTTTTGAGACAGAATTTTTCTGGGCTTGAATTCACTATGTAACTGGTCCTGGCCCCAAAACTCACTGTTATCCTTGTCCCCTGGCTTTCCAAGTCTAGGATTACAGGCATGTGTCACCATGCTCGGCATCGGCTTTCTCTGGAAATGTCTCCTTTTCTCTGGTGACTAAATCCTTGGCTTCTCCAGAATTAACTTGATGTTGCTTTTGAGCGCTTTTCTGAGTTTCATTTTCATCAGTGAATATAAATTTTCTGATAGTGTTTTAAAACATAGTATCAAGATATTGGGAAAAGTTTATTGGTAATTACTATTATTTTACTATCTGAAAACTTTTTAAAACTAGTTTGTTAAGAATTAGTGATTAAAGCTGGGCAATGGTAAAGCACATGCTTTTTAATGCTAGCACTTGAGAGGCAGAGGCAGAGGCAGAGGGATCTCTGTGAGTTCAGGGCTAGCCTGGTCTACATAGAAAGTTCTAGGACAGCTAGAGATGTTACACAGAGAAAGCCTGTCTCAAACAAACAAGTAGTGATTAGTTAATACTTTTGTAACATTTGATTAGAAGATGGGAGAAAAGGAAACTAAAACCTTGTTTTACTTTTTTTAACCTTGTCTCTTCCCTTTAGACCCACTGATATCCCATCTCCTCCATGTGTTCTGTGTTCTTGGACTGTTTGCCTTTGGTGTGCCACCTGTTGCCTGAGAGAATTGAATGCTGAATTTCAGGGTTGGGAATGTATTTGTTGTTTGCTTGTATGTGTGTTTTTATTTCCTGTCCTGGTTTGGTCACTGACAGGAGAGTCTTGCAGTGATACATTGGATCTGAGAGGCCCCTTCCCCTCCTCTGGTCAGAGCAGCGCACTCAGCAAACGCCCCCAGCTCCCTGTGCATGGAGTATGGTGCCTGAGCACCAGGAAAGCAAGGCCTGAAACTGTCTGCTGCGGGGCTCTGAGTGTGGAGCTCAGCTCACTCTGTGGAGGACACTGTGTGACCTCACCTGCCCTTCTATCATCTTCAACACTAAGAGTGCACTTCCCATGTCCTCCCTGACTTAGGAGTCCCCCTCTCTTATGCTCTGGGCGCTTCCATGTGTGTCTGTTGTACCGTATGTGGTGTGGCCTGAGTGAGTGAGAGCCTTGACAGTGAGTCTTTGTATAGATCCCAGAAGACAAGTCCCACATGGGAATGGTTTGCAGGTGCAAGGATTCATGTCCTTTCCCAATGCTCAGCACTGAGTTAGCCCCCTTTTCCTTTCTAGTGGAGTAGGAAGAACCACCTGATACCTATAACTTTACATAGCAAAAGGACTGTCTCTAGGATCTCTATTCTGCCATTCTCCATCCAAGAGATTTGGTACTCTGGGACTCTTAAAGAGTCTAAGTGATGCCGTTAGAAGATAGACATCTTCTATTGAGTTTCTGATCCCCATTACCTGGGAACACCTGAGAGCGCCTTTAGGAGTAACACGGCTGGTACAGGTTTTCATCTCAGGTCAGACATTTTACACCTCCTCCATTTCCCACAGAGGGTACTCAGGACCTGTGCTCAGGGGAAGGCATGTTTCGAAGACCATCAGAAGGACAATCCCTCATCAGTTACCTCTCTGAGCAAGACTTTGGCAGCTGTGCAGACCTGGAAAAGGTAAGGCATCAAAGGGGAGCAGTGCATGGGGGATCCGGCCTGATGGTCTCTGCTGACATTGTTTTATGGGGTTTCGGGTCCACGCAGTACCTATGAACTGCAGTGAAGCTCAGGGGGCTCTGTCAGCAGGGAGCCTGTGCTTGTCATTGCTCCAGTGTCTCTCTGTGCGGAAACATTGAGTTTCAGCCACATGGTTATTGTTCTTTAATCCTGTGACCTCACATAAATACTTCCAGAATCAAGTTCTACATTTACTCCTGGACTCAACTGTGTATGAGTAACATCTGTATACTAGTGTCTTATTTTGGGAACATAGTATGTATATGGGTATATGACTCTGGGAAAAGAGCCTGTTTGGAATTCCTGGCATGAGTTCTAATAGGTCTTAAAAATAAAAGCCCTGAGTCAGATATAAGGGGGTGACAGCTGAAGAGGAGAGAAGCAGAGCAGCCAGACGCTAGAGCTCTTAGCTCTATGAAATCCTCAGACTGAAAAGACAGTGAGTTCTTGTCTCCTCCGGCCTATATCCCCCAGCCATCTCACTTCCTGTCTGTCTGTACAGACCTCCAGGCCTCTATGGTTAGCTAGTGGCTAGGTGCGCCCTCTGATCTTCAGGCAAGCTTTATTTGTTAGAGTACAAACAAGATATCACCACATTCTCTCCCTTCATTAGCCCTTGTTTCAAACATGATTGCCTGGCTTCATCAGCTTAATTAGTTGCAATGTGTGAATTATATATCAGTGTCACAGCAGTATGGTGCTGTCCCCTGCATTTTCTCAGTGGGCTATAATGGAATGTTTGCTGCCAGATACCAGCAGGTCTGTGAAGGTGGTTCCTTGGTGTGTAAATACTCACTTCAGTATCAGGGGTGCCATTTTATGCATACCCTCTTTAGAAACTAAAGCTCTTTGTCATCTGCTGTGAGTGATGTGTGAACCACAGCTTTCTTCAAACAGTTCCTTTCTCACCATTGTACTTGCAGTTTGGTGACTGTTTTTAAACCATAGTTTCTTTCATGTGTTGTGTTGAGTGGAAACGGAGCAGTGCAGAGGACTAAGGTTGTCACTGAGGAGATCTCGGGGCTGACCAGCTAAGATTCTCTTTCCATTTTTATATGGAGAATGGAATAGATGAGGAGACAGTCATGGCCAGCTAAAAGAGCAGAGACATCCTCGAACAGGCCGTTTGCCTATCTGCTCTCCTATAGCAGACTGGTGTATCTCCCCTGTGGCTCCATTGAAGAAAGCATGTCCCCGCATTCTCTCAGCAAGGTGTTCCGTACTTCCAGTCCCTTAACAAGCAACTTCTTGGGTGCCCTTCTTCCTCCAGGAGAATGCCCACTTCAGCATCTCAGAGTCCTTGATTGCTGCCATCGAGCTGATGAAATGCAACATGATGAGCCAGTGTCTAGAGGAGGAGGAAGTAGAGGAGGAAGACAGTGACAGGGAGATCCAGGAACTGAAGCAGAAGATCCGCCTTCGGCGCCAGCAGATCCGCACCAAAAGCCTGCTCCCTGCATACCAGGAGACTGAGCATGGAAGTGAGTCAGGCCTGTGAACATCTGTGTGCGCATGCCTCTTTACAGCATCGCAAAGCTCAGGGTCCTGAGTTTCGTCTTGGTTTTTGTGTGAGGTGTAATGTCTAAGCTAAGGGTTCCTCTGCTGTCAGAAGGAAGTACCATGGTACCATGTTTTTGTTTTTATTTTTCCCATGCTAGACTAGGAATACTGCTAGAGCTCATGTTTCCTACATTAGGATAGTGTTCTTCCAAGATGGCTTTCCAAGAAAGAACTAAGGCCAGGGGTCACAGGTGAACTTCTCCAGCGTAGAATGAACCAGCAAGAAGTACCAGTTCCACTTTGCAGCTTCAGCCCCAGCCATGGTTCTATTTGCTTTGCTCTGTTGAAGTCTAGGCTCTTTATTGAGGTGTGGAGAGGGTGACGATGATCATCTTTACTATCACAGGCTTCCGGGTCACCTCCAGCAGCTCCCAGCTCAGTTCACATGAGTCCACACAGTTCTCAGACTCTGGCTCTGCTGATGATGTTGATGAGTTTGAAATCCAAGGTAAGTGCCGGTCTGTTAGTAGGGAGCATTCATTGCGTATTTCTTTTAATTTGGAGTGTTAGGCCCAGTGACCCCCAGAGTGGATCTTATCTTCACTGTGACTCACTGTGGAAGGAACACTGTCAGTTATTGTAAGGGATGGCTGCTTTTGCTAAAAACAGAGCCCCATTAAAATCCATGTAGACATGAGACTTGGAAGGAAGCCCCTGATTGGCTGTTGAAATCACCCTGGCTTTCAGTCCTCCTGTGTTTATCTTTCTCTTGGGTTCTCACTCTCTTTCCTTCTTTGGGCTCTTTAGGCTGAGCCAAACCACATGAATTAGAATGTTTCCCTGTGCGCTATACATAACATGATTGAAATTATTCCAAAAGGAGTTTTATAGTAATTTTAGGGGCGGTGGGGGGGTGGGGTGGGGGGAGACAAGAGTCATTAAAGAAGAAGCAAAAGAAGGAGAAACAGTCAGGTTCACAAAGTAGAGCTTTGATTTGTCTTAGCAGTCTTGAGGCAGAGCCCCAGGTCTCTTGTTAGAAGCATCAGTGCAATGAGGAGAGAGGCTGCCATCTGGGAAGGATTTGTAGTAGAGAAAGCTAATGTTCATTTTGCATCACTAGTCACCTCAGAGGGGCATCTGACAGGAGACCAAAGAAACAGTCTTGAGGCCAACCTGGTGAGTCAGGGAGTTTATTGGTTTCCTTATAGGCTGCATCACCAATAATAATAATAATAGTGAAATCACACCAGCATGAGTGACAGACTCCCAAGAGCTGCACAGCTGGAGTCTAGCCTTCAGCTCACCTCCCACCTCTGGGAGAGTCTAGCACTGCCCTGAGGCCATATGCGCTGTTGCAAGCATTACTGGAAGCCCGGGAATGAGTGGCTGAACACCCAGGCGCGAGTCTGGTGATCTCTCACCTAGTTTGTATGAAAGAATGTCAGTAGATTGGACCTCAGGAGTCTCCCTGAGTCCAGACAGGGATCAGCTGCCCTGACTCCAAGGTAGCAGTGACAGCATCGTGCTCAAGTGATAGACTTCACAGCAGCCCCAGACTGCAGACCGTAGAGTCTGCAGGACCCAACAAAGAAACAAACAACTAGTAAAACAGTTCAGGTGGAGAAACTCTTCACGTGGCAAAACTAAGCGATTTTCTTGTAGAGCTGAATTGTCTGTGTGTACTCCATTATCACACTGTAAAATGATAAGGAATAGGTCTTCTTTCTGTTTTAGTCTTCAGGGGCCTCCTGAGTAGCCAGAGTGCTTTCCCACTCAGAAGTTCAGATTTTACATAACTTTTACAGGCCCAGAGGAACTTGGATTTTGGTTCTTCCTAATGTTTTTGATTTCTATCCATGACAATAATAGTAACTTAAAACTCCTTCCCCCGCCCCTTAGTACACAAAGTGCACTCCTGTTGGAAACCGTTGCTTCAATTGTGAGCTCCAAGGGTGTATAATCAGCTAATTCCCTTGGGTTCAGAATAAAAACCCTTAAAGGAAACAACCATAGGATGGGATTTCTCAGTCTCCAAGCCCTGTCATTCTTTGATGTGAGGGACTGCTTGAGGATTGAGATGTTTGCCATCATCTCTGGCCTCTATACATGAACCTGCCAGTAATGGCCCTGGCATCACCCTCGGTTGCTTCTTAGGAGGTGTTTGAGGCTGGACTGGTTTGGGGAAGTAACTGTTTTCCAAGCCTACCCATGCATGTGGGTTCCTGAAAGCTGCACACAAGTCACAGCCTGTTCCCGAGGATGTGTAGTATGGAATTGTCGGCCTCAGCAACTTTCTTTCTAAAGGGCCCTCTTTGTAATTATTATTACACAGATGGTAGTGAAGCCTCTAACCTGACTCACATGTCAAAGAGTGGACTCTCAGTGTCAATGGCCTCCATGTTCTCAGGTAGCCATGCTGGAAGTGTGGATGTGCTTCTATATGCGGGTGTGTGAATGTTTGCACCAGCTGTCATACATGTTTGATCTTGTGGTGCTTGTCAAGGTTGCAGAAGAACTACGTAGACTAGAAAACTGGAAAACACTAGACAATGCAGGAGCAATTCAGATATTCAGAGGCCATTTTACATAGGATTCAAGCAGTCCTTGCCATCTCCCCTCACAGACATGAGATTAGATTAGATAGTAAAGCGACTGACAGGGTCAAAGCTTAGAAAGGATAGTCAAAACTTGAAAAGGAAAAATAGTTCTTTTGGTCTTGGGTTTTTCTGGTATTGGTGGTGGGTAAGAGCATAAAATATTTCATACTGAGTAAAATTTTAATGTGGAGCTCCTCCGCTTCCTTTTGGAATGCCTACTAACTATAGAAATTCACTAAGTTGTGTAGACTTTGGATCTGATGAATTTTAGTGTTTGATGTTTTTATTTACTTGCAAGTTTTGGTTGGTTGGTTGCTTGCTTTTTTGTTTGGGGGTTTTATTCTGTTTTGTTTTTAGTTTTCAGTTTTTCGAGACAGGGCTAATCTGTATAACAGTTCTGACTGTCCTGGAACTTGCTTTATAGATCAGGCTGGCCTTGAACTCATGGAGATCTGCCTGCCTCTGCCTCCTGAATGCTGGGATGAAAGACATGTGCCACCATACCTGGTTTATTTGCAAGTTGGGTTTTTTGTTGTTGCTGCTGTTTATAATAAATGTTATATTTAAAAAGAAATGCTCAAATAAGAATTTAAGTTCAGGGGCTGGAGAGATGGCTCAGCAGTTAAGAACACTGACTTGTCCAGAGGACCTGGGTTCAGTTATTAGAACCCTTATCAGGTGCCTCACAACCAGCTCCAGGGGCTCCAAGAATTTAGGTTCAAGCCAGGTATGGTGACCCACACTTTTAATTCCAGTATTTGGCAGGTGGATTCCTGTGAGTTTAAGGCCAGCTGGTCTACATAGTGAGAATGAGACCCTATGTCAGGGAAAAATAAAAAATGACTTCAGTTCAGGTCCTAGACAGAAGACTCAGCAGTTAAGAGTGGTTGCTGCTCTTCCAGAGGACTAGAACTCAGTTCCCAGCATGCACACGGGGCAGCTCACAGCCATCTGTAACTCTAGTGTCAGGAGATCTGACACCCTCTTCTGACATTCTGCAGGAGGATTTAAGTTCAAACCTATAGCTCAGGGCACCCGCAAACAGGACAAGTAGGACAGAATGGCATAAGGCTAAGAGTCTCTTTAGAGTTTGGGATTTTCCAATCACGCTCCCAGGAAGTAAATCTCTTCTAGATAACTTCATACACAATTAAGGATTATTGCTATAATGTTTGACATCTAGGAAAATAGTTGGTAGGATTAACTGGAAGAGTATAAAAGTTTCCTACTCAAAAAAGTTTAAAACAAAAGCTCAGAATTTCATTTACTAATTTTTAGTTTCATAGTTGCAACTTTTAGTAATACTAATGGAATTGTTTATTACTGCTAATAATGTGACCCATTGGAATTTGAAAATATTATATAAGATTAGGCCAAGATTTAGAGATATGTAATAAAGTAAGGAGTTTCTCTTTGCTCTACTTTTGAACTGTCTCCTCCATCAGAGCATATCATAAGGCCCTGTTACTTGGGTTACTTGGTAGTTTAGCACACATGAGGGCAGTGCTGAAGGGACTTATGCCAAGCCTGAAAACCAGAGTTTTAGCCCCAGAGTTCACATGATGAATGGAGACAACTCAGTCCTGCAAGTTTTTCTCACTCTCCACCCACATACCGTGGCATACAAGTACTCATGTGTGAGTACAAACAGTCCCCCTAAATAAATAAGCTAAAGGAATAGAAAACTTACTCAGATTGTTTACAAAGGCAGATGATGACATCAGACCATCAATAGATAGTCTAAAACTATTCCAAGTCCTATGTAAGTAGCTGCAACCAAGATTCCAATATCTAGAGAAGTTATTTAAAGTTCACAGATCAGAACCAAAGTTTACCTCAAACCCACATAAAAGCCAGTGAGACATGATGGGAGGCAAAGGCTAGATCCCCAGTAACCATCTCTGGGGCCAGCAAGAGATTCTACAGTAAATAAAGTGGAGAGTGATGGGGTGGGGGGGGGATGTCCCCGTGTGCCTGTGGTGAGTGTGTCCCCGTGTGCCTGTGGTGAGTGTGTCCCCGCGTGCCTGTAGTGAGTGTGTCCCCGTGAGCCTGTAGTGAGTGTGTCCCGTGTGCCTGTGGTGAGTGTGTCCCCGTGTGTCTGTAGTGAGTGTGTCCCCGTGTGCCTGTAGTGAGTGTGTCCCCGTGTGCCTGTGGTGAGTGTGTCCCGTGTGCCTGTAGTGAGTGTGTCCCCGTGTGCCTGTGGTGAGTGTGTCCCCGCGTGCCTGTGATGAGTGTGCCCCGTGTGCCTGTGATGAGTGTGCCCCGTGTGCCTGTAGTGAGTGTGTCTCCGTGAGCCTGTAGTGAGTGTGTCCCCGCGTGCCTGTAGTGTGTCCCGTGTTCCTGTAGTGAGTGTGTCCCCGTGTGCCTGTGGTGAGTGTGTCCCCGCGTGCCTGTGATGAGTGTGCCCCGTGTGCCTGTAGTGAGTGTGTCTCCGTGTGCCTGTAGTGAGTGTGTCCCCGCGTGCCTGTAGTGTGTCCCGTGTGCCTGTAGTGAGTGTGTCCCTGCATGCCTGTAGTGAGTGTGTCTCCGTGTGTCTATAGTGAGTGTGTCCTCGTGTGTCTGTAGTGTGTCCCCGTGTGCCTGTGGTGAGTGTGTCCCATGTGTCTGCAGATCTTTTTTTTTCCACTCACTGTTTTACACCAAGCCTGAGTTGGTGCTTCCCGCTTGTTTTGTAATCACTCTGACCTTCTCAGTGCTCTGCATGATGTCACTAATTAACCTGATTGTGATGTGGATGGAGATGGACTAAATAGCGTGTAGAACTTCACCTGTCTCCATACCCTGTGTAGAATGTGCTCCTAGCTGCCACCTTAGTGCTTAGCTGCAGCACCCTGTGACAAGTCCCTAGCTTCTCTTCCTTTCCCGTTTCCTGCTCCCCTCATCACTGGTTTCCATGCAGATGCTGACATCAGGAGGAGTGCAGTCTCAAACGGCAGATCCTCCATCTCCCAGACCTTGTGAGTAGTTTTTCATTCATTTTAATAACCTTGGGGTACGTGGACAAACAAGCCCAGATGGTGGCCCGTGCTTGAGAAAGGTGACAGAGAAAGCCATCCCATTTCAAGAAGAGATAAGGTTGAAGTGATGGCCCTTCCTGGTGGCAGCCATTCAAGGGAAAAAGACCTCATCTCTGAGAGGTGCAGTAGCAGTTTTACTGTCTTCTTTTACAAACAGGTATAGTGTCCACTTTGCAATGAAAGGAACTGAACCTTAGAGAAAGGAAAATACAGAACTCTTAACTGCAGTACCACCAGTGCTCTTGGTGAAATATATACAGACTTAGGACAGTTAAGAACAGCAGTATTTTTTTTCACAGCATGTGTGTCTGGCATTGAGTAAAGAAACTGAACTGAGTCTGGGTGCAGCGAGTGTTCTCTTGGCTGTAAGGTTCAGGTGTGCGATCTCAGGTCCTGAAAGGAAGCGCCTGTCTTCCTGGCATCATGCGCTCAACCCTCCTTGGTTCTCTCCTTTCCAGCTCCCATTGCTTCCTGCACTCCACATCCGCTGAGGCAGTGGCCATGGGGCTTCTGAAGCAGTTTGAGGGCATGCAGCTTCCAGCTGCCTCAGAGCTAGAGTGGCTGGTTCCAGAGCACGATGCCCCACAGAAGGTAGGCTCTTCCGCGCTCCCACACCAGCAGCCTATGCACCTTCTGGTCCCGTGTTTCTTTCTCACATGGCCCCAGTCTAGAGTGAACCTGTGCATCCGTCCTTACTCAGGGACACCATTTGTTAAAGTGTGGTGAGTGAGTGAGTGGGTGGGTGGGTGGGTGGGTGGGTGGGTGAGTGAGTGAGTGTTTGCTTGCCTAGGTTTTCCGTAGCAGACCGCTCCTTCATTTGTGGCTAACTTTAAGACAGTGTGTGAAAGTGAGTTGTTCAAACTCTTCTTGGCTCTGTAGTTGAATCTTTTAAGGCATGCCGGTATAGTAAGGCCCTGGGAAGCATGGGGGCAGCAACAGCAGTGGGTGCCAGCACTCTACAGTGATGTTTCTATTTGCTTCTTAGAACTCAAGGTCCTTGCTTATAGTAGCCTAGTACCTACTAGTTCGTTTTTAATCAGGGTTCCTTGAAGGCTCAGCCTGTGGTAATTCTGAAATGTGTTTCATTGTCTCTGCTTCTGTCGTGGCCAGAGGGCTAAGCATATGTGTCCCCTAGATTGTCCAGGCCAGCTCTCTCACACACTTTTCTCCTGCAGCTCCTGCCTATCCCCGACTCACTGCCCATCTCACCAGATGACGGGCAGCATGCAGACATCTACAAGCTGCGTATCCGTGTCCGTGGCAATCTAGAATGGGCTCCACCCCGGCCTCAGATCATTTTTAATGTTCATCCAGCCCCAACGTGAGTAGCCAGTGGCCATGTCTTTTGACAGAGGATTCATCCTCCTTGTCTTACCTCTTGTCTCTACCTCTGGTTGTACTTTCCACACAGTATTTAAAAGCATAGAAAAGAGGATTCTTCATTTTATTTTTGTTCTTAAATTCTTTTAGCCCTTTAATTCTTTCCCACACCTAACTGGACTCCACCCTCCCACCCCTACCCTGGCCTTTTAAATCAGCATTTCCAGACTGTTCCCTTTCTTCTCATACTATGTGGGCTTACTGGGATTTTCATTTTAAGGTAAATGACTTTCTCTTGTTACTTACTATTCCTCATCCCCTGCATTTATACAGAAACATGGTTCATATTGAGGATAATCACTTAGTCACTGCTATGGCCCCCACCCTATAAATTCTAACCTCATAGACCCTCATTTTACATTAGTTCTCCCAGTAGAAATGTGCTTTGTCTGACTCTAAAAGAAAATTGGTAAGTTCTCAGCTGTCCATCCTTAATGAGAATCTGTACCTCACCCTTTATATGTCTGTGCTTTATATGCAGCTGCTCTGCTAATCACTCTCTTTCACCTTTCTGTAGGAGGAAGATTGCTGTGGCCAAGCAAAATTACCGCTGTGCAGGCTGTGGCATCCGGACTGACCCTGGTAAAGCTTTGTCCTGTCAGAGGTGATCTAGAGGAGGGGATAGAGCAGGTATAGGGAGAAGTAAAAAGGGCCTGGAGTAAGAGAGGAGGCCTAGGCAGGAGTTGTCAGTTGTAGGGAATTACCTCAGCAAACAGTACCCCAGAGCCACATCTTGGGGACACTGGATCCCTGCAGCCAGGTTCTTAGAGAGCAGTCTCATCAGCTCTGGAAGGTTTGGAGTCTTTGATGGTCTCCAGGATGGGATACTAGAGCCATAGACCTCATATAAGCGGGATTTTTCCAGCTTTAGAAAATCCACAGAGAAGTGGCTAGAAGCTGCTTTGCCCTCCCTGCCTGCCTTTTGAAGAGTCACTCACTAGCTTCTGGATGCAAAGGCTACATCTGTCCCTTGGTTATGTGGGTTTCCTAGATTACATCAAGCGCCTGCGGTACTGTGAGTACCTGGGCAAGTACTTCTGTCAGTGCTGCCACGAGAACGCCCAGATGGTCGTCCCCAGCCGGGTTCTGCGCAAGTGGGACTTCAGCAAGTACTGCATCAGCAACTTCTCCAAGGACCTGCTCATTAAGATCTGGAATGATCCCCTCTTCAATGTGCAGGACATCAACAGCGCCCTCTACAGGAAGGTCAAGCTGCTCAATCAAGTCCGGGTAAGATGCCCGAACAAGGTGCATCACAGGTTCATACTTCTCTCCGGCTCTGGCCCCTGTCGGTGCAGTTCCCTTAGGTCACCACACTTCTTGTCACAGTCACCATTCATGTTCTGTGTATTTTCTTGTTGGTCTGTTGTCCAGTGCTGGGGTTGGAGCCCAGCACAATACCCATAGTGCTAGCAAGGCCCTCGACCACCTACCACCCTCTACTGAGCTACACTTCCACAGCCTCGGGCATTGTCCTGCCAGTCCCAAGCCTGGAAGGCGCATTAGGGATGTAGATAGCACTTGAAAGCGAGAACAGTTTCTACACTCACTGAGCACAGGAGTGGGGATTGGAATCCCAGAGTTCTCGGTGGCTGCTGGTGTGTCTGAGTGAGCAGCCGGACCTGGCAGAAGGGCCTTCCCTGGCCTGAGATCACTTGGAGTGAGTTGTTGAACGAGAGGTGTAGGACAGTCCAGCTCTGGCTTCTACATGCAGAGTGTTAGGGCACCTGCTGGCCCCTCTAACAGCTCCTTCTCTCCCCTCCACCCACTCTCCTGTCTCCAGCTGCTGCGGGTTCAGCTGTACCACATGAAGAACATGTTTAAGACCTGCCGACTGGCCAAAGAGTAAGTCTGGTGGAGGCCAGAGTCCTCTGGTGTCCTGTTGTCTCTGAGAGGTACATGTCCCAACAGTTGGCTCTGTTTTACATGAGGAAGGGTCTAAAGTAGTAAATAGGAAGTCATGGCAGTAATTAGACCTGTGTCCCTCTCTCAGGGGGACTGTCTATCCAGGGCCAGACACCACTTCCCAAGCTCACTCTAAAGGGTTTGGAAATAAAACACTTCTGTCCTCCAGGTACCTGGTGTGGGGAAGCTGGGGTAGCCAGGATACCTGGGCTGGCTGAATGCTGCCCACCCTCATGAGCTTCTCTCCTGCTGAGTAAGGATTTTTTGCACTGGCACCCTCTCCACAGCCTCTCATTTCCTGTAGGCTTTTGGATTCCTTTGACGTAGTTCCAGGCCACCTGACAGAGGATCTCCACTTGTACTCACTGAACGACCTGACTGCTACCAAGAAGGGGGAGCTGGGGCCCCGGCTGGCTGAGCTCACCAGAGCAGGAACTGCTCACGTAGAGAGATGCATGGTGAGGAGGAGGCTGTGCTTTGCCATGCAGCTGAGCCCTTGCTGGGGGGGGGGAGGGCTTAGTGGTGGGGCAGGGCTCTTGACATTTAGCTTGATATGGCCAGTTGGTACTGAGAGAGAAACCAGAGGGCTTGCTGTTGGCTGAATGAATGAGCAGTTAGAGGGAAAATACTGGGCACTGAGGCAGGGGGACTATGAGTTCAGAGTTAGCCTGGACCATGTAACAAGAACCCATCTCCAGAAAACAAGAACACAAAAAGGATGGGACAGGAGTTGATGCTGGTGTTGCCCTTTCACTGAAGGAGCGAACACTAGGGGAGGACCTTTGCCCAGAATCTAGACTTATTGTCAACCATAGTTCAAACAGTTTGCTGTGTAAGCCTCAGTTTTCTCCTATCTGAAATGAAGGTAATACTTAGATGAACTGTTCTTTCCCCTTGAGCTTCTGAGGTTTGATGGAACAGCTTATTTGATAGCATTTTTGTAACTCCTATTTACAAATGTAACTTATTACAGTTCATGATGGCATTAACATGCTAGAAATTCAGGAATGATGCTTTTAGATCTGCCCATCTCAGCTGCCCAGTTTGTGAGCCTGTGGTGGGGTGAGGATGAAGGTGTGAATCTGACTAGAAGGTATTATTTCGGAAAACAGTCTTGACTTTTCCTTTTATCTCAATCACTAGTGGTATTGTTTCAAGATAACACTGATACCCAGACTGGATTACAGACTTTAGGACCCTCTTCTCAGTACCACCCTTCCTCCTTGCCTCTTGGCTGAGAGGCAAATGCTTCTCAAGCCTGTGTCCCCCTTATCCTTTCCTTAAGTTTTGTGTGATGGTACCTGGCTCACATGCTTGCAAGTCCAGTGCTAGGCTCTACACTGTAGACAATAGACCCCTTCACCCTGCTCAAAGTGGTCGTTATGGTTTGCTCCCCCTCACCGAGTCCTCCCTTCTGGGCCAGTCCCTCACTTTGCTACCTACTCTCCTCCATAGCTGTGCCAAGCCAAGGGCTTCATCTGTGAGTTCTGCCAGAATGAGGATGACATCATCTTTCCTTTTGAGCTACATAAGTGCCGTACCTGTGAAGGTGAGGATGGATGCTAGCATTGAGACAAGCAAAGCTGGATACCAAGTGAATGTATTACCTGAGAGTTCTCTATTAGCAAGAGTATGGTGTAACTCCATACTCCACCACTGCCAGAATACAAGCTATGGGGAGGAAAGGCTGAGGTGGTAACTTGCTTCTAGCCTGATAATACGAATCATTTTCTTCTCTCTCTTTTCAACCTGACTAGAGTGTAAAGCATGTTACCATAAAGCTTGCTTCAAGTCTGGAAGCTGCCCCCGGTGTGAGCGGCTACAGGCCCGGCGGGAGTTGCTGACCAAGCAGAGCCTTGAGTCCTACCTGTCTGACTACGAGGAGGAACCCACGGAAGCCTTGGCTCTAGAGGCTACCATCCTGGAGACCACCTGAGGAAAGGACCTAACCCTTTGTCTAAGGGGCTGGCTACTGTCAAACGATACAGAACTGAGCCACACCTTCAAGGAAGGTGATAGGGCCTTTTAAAATATATATATTGGCATTTTTTTTATGACTTGTCTGCTGTCCAGGTGTAGGCAACCTTTATTGGTTGATGGGTCCAGTCTGTTGTGACAGATATCTGTGTGCATTGGGTATTTCCATCAGAACTGCTACTTGGAGTGCCTCTTGTCAGGGGAGTGGACAGCGAGCGGGACCCAGTTCTTTGACATGCTTGGCCTGTACCCATAAGACCAGATCTGGTTGCAGCTACAGCTCAAGGCTCATTCCTACTCTTGACTTAATTCTCCAGCTTCTGAGCCAGGCCTATCTCAGGCAGTGGTCTTCCTCCCTCTTTGCTGCTGAGACAGGGGAATGGGATTTTCCTGCCCCAGTCCCGAAGAGAACAAGACTGTGCCCTGAGGCCGGGAAGAGAATGGGGCTGCACAGTGGGCATTCCATCCAGCCTACATAGGCACTGAGGGACAGGTATGAGCACAGTCGTTAATATTTTAGAACCCTTGGAGACCTCAAGGAGGCAAGCATGACTTCCCTGTTCAAGAATACCAGGCATCGGCGGATACAAACTGGCTTGTGTACTCTGATGGTCTTGAAGCAAAGAGCAGAGCCAGGCCCATTTGTAGCCAGCACCACACACATAAGTGAGGCTGTAGCTGGTGCCTGTGGAGCATTTATTCAGATAAAGGATAATGGTCGCCTCTTGGGTGTTCAGTGTCCAAGTTAACTACTTGAGTGCAGGTGTGCTTCAAGCTCAGACAAGTCCCTCATGCCAACCTAAGGCGAGGATAGAAACCCCACCCACCATCTTAATAGTGGGTCCCTTATTGCTCTGTATGATTATGTGACCTTTCTGGATCTAAGTAAAGGTGTGACCCAACTCCATTCTCTGTTCCCTTCCCCCAGCACAGCCGGGGCCCTCCCGTTGGCTGATCTCTTGCCTTAGGTTCTTTCCACAGTTGGGAGAAGCCTGCCCACTTAGTAGCATTGGAGAACTCGAAAGTTTGTGAATGTTTCTGTTTGTTCCGAGAAACAGGAGCCTTTATGCCATTTATGCACTTAACTCTTCAGCATCAGTAATGTATGTTAAATCATCTGTTCCTATTACTAATTTTAATAGACCACCCCCATCACTTAATGTGCATTTTATGGAGTTTCCTAGACTAAGCCAGACACTTGCTGCAGTGCCTAACCTCTGTAAGCACTGGTCAGGTTGCATCTCAGATCCTGGCGGTTCTGGGAACATGTCCACAGTGCTTTTGTTCTAGAACTGATTTCTTCCATGTACCTGTCTTCCTGTGCTTGGTTGCTAGTGAAGTAATTGGCCCAAGCACTTCCCCAAGAAGCCAAAGTAGTGCATGGTTGGTGGAAGCTGGAAGGTTCTGAGCTGGAGGGAACAAGGGGTCTCCCTGAAAGACAGAAGGGACGCTGATGTCACAGCCACACTGAGCTCTGGCAGAGCAAGGGCAACATGTCAGAACTGGCCCATGGTGCAGTTCTTCTGCCTCACATTTGGGAGCTGACAACAGCATTGGACAGGGTGACTAGGGCTCTTCTCTCAGTTGGCGGTGAGACAGAAGGCTGAGGCCAGGGCCACTTTGAAGGGCTGGTTAGAAAACCCCTTCCTTCAGGGAGATTTAGGAATGAGCCCTTCAAACTCAAGTGTCGCTGAGTCAGATCTCGGATTCCAGTTTGTGGCTGACTTCCAGCTGCTCACTCTAAGCCACCACACTGGAGGAGACTGCCACGCCCACACTTCCTGTCAACACAGACTCTTGCTGGCCTTGGCCATCCCACTGAGTTTCAGTGTTTCCCACCTCCCCACCCCTCTAGGTCATGTGCCCCAATTCTGTGCTGTCGTTATGTCCAAATACTGTGTTTATTTATTTGGGAGTGGGAAGAGGGACAGAGGGGATGTTGTGAAAGCACTTTGTCACTTGACAGTATCTGACAGTCCCCTGCTGTGGAGGTTCTGAATGCACTGAAAAGAGCTTGCTGGAGGAGGCCTGAGGGAAGCATCCTCTCTGTACAAAGGGAAGCATTTGCTCCTGAGGTGGAGATAAGCTCAAGGCGCTGAGAGGCATGGAAACCTGGAGCTCTGCTTTTACAAGCCTCTTACCAATTCCTTCTGCCAAGGGTTAAGAGCTTTGGCTGAACTAACAGAAAAGGAGCAAGACATCTGTTTGTGTACAATATATGTCTTGAACTGGATTTTCACCTGCTGTAATTTGTGTACATCCTAACAGTTCATGGTCATCTTTAATAAACTAAGGACATGAAATCCTGCCTTTTGTTTACCTGTCTTGCCTACTGGAATGCTATTGTACATCCACTGAAAAGCAGCCATGTTTGAAAACTAAGTGACTGGTTTTTGTTAGTTGTTTCATTGTTGTTATCATTGTTGGTTTTTAAAGACAGGGTCTCACTGTGTTTCTCAGTCTGGCCTCAAACTTGGAATCTTCCTGTCCTCTGTTCTCCTAATGCTGGGACGATAGGTACACAACACAGTGCACTATACACGTGGCTCCTTACATGTCTAGTTATGGTCTCCTACCACTATCTAAAGCCAACATTTATCTCTACAAACCTAACCATTGATGGCTCAAATTTGAAAGCTAGTTGTCTTTGACTTCCTGTGAATCAGGTCACGTGTCCTTCCCACCTGTCATCAAGTGTGTTGACTGTTTTTCATTTCTCCCATTCCCACACAAGGTTAAGTTCTCTCAGTTGTCCGGGGCCCTGTCAGTTTCTTCACCAAATATTAAGGTACCCACTATATATCAATTTTTGTAGAAGTCTGTGGCCTCTAGCAGAGAGCAATTGCTAGTGGAGACAGACCCTACCCATAATGGAACACTGTGGTAGACAGACATTGCACAAAGTCACCATAGTGTGTATACTTAGCCATCTGTGCCTGCCGGTTGAGAGCATTTGATTACAAAGCTGGACATGGTGACATTTAACTATAGTCCTAGCACTTGGGAGGCTTAAAAAGCCAAGGGATTCAGAAAAAAAATCAGTAAAAGCTACCACAAATTTAAGACACACTGTAGTAATTATTTCCACTGTATTAAATATTATAATATAGATTATTTAAATTTATTATTATGTATACAGTGTTCTGTTTGCAAGTATACCTGAAGACCAGAAGAGGGCACCAGATCTCATTATAGATGGTTGTAAACCATCATCTGGTTGCTGGGAATTGAACCCAGGACCTCTGGAAATGCAGCCAGTGCTCTTAGCCACTGAGCCATCTCTCCAGCCTATATAGTTTATTTAAAACATACGAATCATATGAATGGATTACATGCAATACTAGGCCATTTTATATAAAAGAGGAGCATAGGTGGATCTTGGGAACCCTACAACCAGTCTCCTGCAGATAACAAGGGGCAGCTAGCCAAAGCTCTGCTGATGGCTACAAAGGAAAAGAGCAAATGCTCTTTAAATCAAAACCAAGATACCTAATTAAGGCCAGAGAAAGGGGAAGCTCGCAAGAGTGATTCTGCAACTCTTTCCCCAAGAATGCTACTCAGAGGACGAGGATATCTCCAGACAGGAGCTAGCAAGAGGAACTGGAGCAAGAACCTGAAAGGGCTTCACCAATTCCTATCTGTCTGTCTATCGGGGCAAGATTTGTTTGTGTAACAGCCCTGGATGTCCTGGAACTCACTATATAGATCCATCTGTGTCTACCTCCCAAGTGCTGGGATTAAAGATGTGCGCCAACACTGCCCAGCTCATATTTGTTTATTTGTTTATTTGTTTATTTGTAGCTCACACTGGCCTCAAACTTCGAATTCCTGCCACAGTCTCCAGAGTGCTGGGATCACAAATGTATACTGTCACAAGCAATTACAATTTTAGATCTAAAAAAAAAGTATGTGTGAGTGTGAATGCAGGCATGTTTGTGCTTATATGGGTCAGATGACAACTTTTGAGGGTGAGTCATTATTTCTTTGTTGAACCAGGGTCTTAGTAGTTTCTGTTGTGTGACATACCCTCAGGCTTCTGGGTAATTTTCCTGTCTCTGCCTCCCATCTTGGTGTAGGATACATGGGTTCCAGGAACCAACCTTGAGTTGTCAGCCTTTCATAGCGACTGATATAACCTGCTGAGTAATTTCCCCATACCCCCCCCCCCTTGTTTTTAAAGGCAAGATCTCACATTCCCCCAGGCTGGTCTCAAACTCTGTATAGCTGAGAATGACTGAACTCCTGATCCATTTGCGTCTCCATCTTCCAAGTGCTGGAATTAATAGAGTATGCCTCTATTTCCAGCAATTTGAGGTTTTACATTGAGAATCAGTGCAATAGACAATGTTTATATTGCCCTAAAATCCATATTGAAGACTTTATCCAAATGCAGTCTTCAGATAGGGCCTTTGGGAGGCAAATGGGGTCATTAGAGTAAAGCCCTATGATGCACCATATGAAGAATGAAAGGAAGCTGGGTAGCCCTTCCTCCAAGTGTTAGAGCTCTGACGGGAAAGCTATCCTGACAGTTGGGAGCTAAGGGACACTACAAAGTCACAGGGTACAGCAAACCTCACAGGAGAGATTTATTGGGAAAAACAAAGATAGCTGCCTCTGCTTGGATGAAAAGCAGCAAAGAACTGAGCAAGTGGCAGGTTTTATAAAGGGTTCCTTAGGGTGGGGGAGCAATGAGTTTTCTATGGTGGGGATTGGTGGGATTTCAAGTTCTGAGCTTGGGGCAAGCTCAGGGATTGGTGGGATTTCAAGTCTTGGAAGTGAGCTCAAACCTTTTACCCTCGGTGAGGGCACAGCACAAAGACAACTGTAAACCAGAAAGTGTTTATAGTCACCGAGACCCAACCCTGCTGGCATCCTGATCTCAGACTTAACCTCCAGAAATTTGAGAGAAATCTCTATCACATTAGCCTCCCAGTTTAAGGCATTGTTGAAACAGCAGCTCAAGACAAGCCAATGGGGAAAAGCCACTGCAGAGTTTTATTCAAAGACGTGAGTGACTGGTCAAAACGCCATCTTCCCCTGCAGAGAAAGGGCAGACAGTGGGATGTTCTCCTAGGAAGATGGCTCTAGTGAGCTCAGGAGAGGCTATGTTGAACTGGATTAGTGTATTGTCATTGTCACCTCATGACCTAGGACCCTTTAAGGAGACAACGCCCATCTGTCATGCTCAGTCCTGTATTAGCATGTTCAAGCAGAGAGCAGAAGGTTGGGAAGAGCATATTTCAAAAGATAGGGCAAAGTATAGACTCTCGGGGGAATCAGGGCCGACTGGAAAGGGCAGGTGCCAAGGATCCCAAGACTTGTGATTTGCAGACATCTCCATGTACCTGCTGCCGGCAAGGCAGGTCACACAGTAACAGCTGTGCTGTAGACTCACCCCCCAAGGAAAGGGAACTGAACTGTGCAGCCATCCACTGTGGCATTGAGCATGCTACTTGTGCGTTCCTGTGGCCTCCACTGTGTGTAGGCGTACTGTAGCTACCAATGGCAGAGAGTTAGGTGATCGTTATAGCCTCCGGGCTAAGAGAAGAACCAACTCTGCTCCCTTTCCCTTTGAGCTTTTGGGTTAGAATACGCAGGAATGAGCACTGCTCTTGTGCCCTGATCAGCGGCAGATCCCTGCCACACCCTGCCCAAGACATCAAACTACTTATTTTTAGGGCAATAGAAGCTGCCACAGGGCTGACATCTTGCCCACCTCATGAGCTTGAAGTTCTTGGCAGCAAAGATGAAGGTGATTAGGAGTGAGACAATCTACCCATCTACTCCAGGAGCACAGAGAACTCAGGGGTGTGCCGAACACTACAGTTCTGCCTTGCCCAGTTAAGCTGATGTCTTAAGGGAGAGGAGGTCTAAGCAGATAGAGCCCACTCTCACTTTCTCTGCCTGCCCCTTTCCAGGGTGCTATAGCCAGGGGGATCAGCTAGTTTTCCTCCTAGGTGTGTATCTGTGCAATTACTTTTAATTACTAATTT
The DNA here is from genome assembly GCF_943737965.1 of Phodopus roborovskii. Classification (NCBI taxonomy): domain Eukaryota; kingdom Metazoa; phylum Chordata; class Mammalia; order Rodentia; family Cricetidae; genus Phodopus; species Phodopus roborovskii. The sequence goes on along the minus strand of NW_026126469.1, from coordinate 18,037,139 downwards.
ACAGTTTACAATCATAAATGTGCCACTCTAATAAAACTGCACTCATCTTTATGTATTTTCTTTCTTTTATGTATCTTTTCATTCTCAGCATATTTTTCCATGGTTGTAATTGTGGTATAAATACAGCTTTTGAGGGTAAGGCACTGGTGGGTGAACAGGGGGTCTAATGTATCCTAAACCTGCTTCACTATGGAGCTTGGGGTGACTGTGAGTTTCTAATCCTCCTGCCTCCACACCTCCCAAGTACGGGGATTACAGTCCAGTGTGCGTGATGCTGAGGAGGAATTTGGAACAGAGCATTGGCCCAAGTGGGCGTCATTCCAACATGGCCATGAGACCACCATTCCACCTAGACTCTGGGGGTGCCATTCCTAGCCTCCATCTCTAGACTGTCCCTCCAGTTTATGATGTCAGGGGTTTCCCTCCAGATCGTCTCCTCTCCACACACCCCCCCCCCACTTTTGTCAACTGGAGTCTGCTCTGTTGCTGGAAGTAAAGAGCTCTAGCACTTACACTGAGAGGGCGCAATCACTCTAGTGCGCATGACAAAGGAACCGTGGCACACCCCGGGAAAGGAGAGGGCAAAAACAAAGGCAGTATCTGAAATCAGCCACAAATTATGAAAAACTGACTTTGCTCATCCAACTTAAAGCAATCCACGCCACCGGTGTGTGACTCTTTTCATGTATGTGTTTGTAACGTGCTTGGCTGAAGTTCCTGCCTTTTAAGAATTTACTATTTAGTTATTAAGGTGGGAACACATAAGTAAAAGTATTAGACATGGAGAGCTTTCTGTGTCCCAGGCACTGCTCTAAAGTATTTATATATAGATGACTCCCTAACCATCCCAAATGCTCTTTGAAGTAGGCAGAATTATCATTTCCACCGTACACCAGTAAGCAAAGAACAGAGAGTTTAAGTAACTTGCTTAACACATCCCAGGCACCATTAGTGGAGCCTGGGTCCACATATAGGTGGCCTGACTCCAAAATTCCACTCTTAATCCCTGTGTTATGTCAAGATAAATGAAAACACCAAGTTAAAAGGCCAGAGCAGTGAGCAATGAGTGTGGCCATGTGGGCCTGGGAAGGTCCCGTGTTAGCGACGATTCCTAAGACTGGTATTTAGATGGCATATTAGCCAGGATGCTCTAGATGCAAGGTGAGACCACGGGGCTCGACAATTGGCAGGTGTGTGGCAGGTGGAATGGAGTGGGTGTAAGCGGCAGAAAATGGGGTGGGGCATGAGACTAAGAGAGGGGAGGCAGGGAAGCTACTGGTGAGAGACATCCACCAGTCTTGATTCCTAGACCTGTGACCTTGGATATGGGGAAAATGGTACCACATAATTCTATGCTGGTTCAAATCGTGTACTGCCTTCTGGAGAATCCACCCCAGCCCTGTAGGCTACTGCTACCTATTAGGCTCTATAACTCTGATCTTCAAAACCATTCCATTTTTCTATCAGGCTAGCTACTTCAAGATGGTGGGGTACAGGGCAAGACCAGTGACTTCCATGAGCATGGGTTCACTGTGGCTCCCTTTGGGCTGTGAAGTGAGTTCTTTGATCTGAAGCAACACATGGGAGTGGACAAGGCATTCTGTAAGTCCATGGACAGTAGGTAGCATAGGAGTATTGCAAGCAGGAAAGGCAAATCTATAACCAGAGCAGATATCTATTCCAGTGAGGAGAAAGTGTCACCCTCCCACGACAGAAGTGGTCCGATGTAATCAATCTGTTACCAGATCTCTGGAAGGTCACTCTGGGGAATGGTGCTCAGTCTTTGGCCAGGCTCAGCTGTAGCCAGGTCAGCCATGGTGAGAGGAAGTTATGGAGCCTGTGTACAACCTCCATATCTACCAGCATGGCCATTATGATGATTCCTGAGCTCACGGGCAGGGCATGGGATGGCAGGGCAAGGGGCTGATACTCATAGGATGACTCATCCTAGCTACTTGGTTGCTGAACTCTTCCTATGCTGAACTCACCTTCTAATTAGGATTCTCACGGGACACGAGTGTCCTCCTGTCCTTTCACATTTGTGGACAGCTGTCCATACCCCGCCCCAAAATCAATTTCAAAGAACCACGTGGTCACAACAACGGCCCCTCTTCTCAGCACCCGTTTTCTACATTGGTTTCTTTTCCTGTTTCTCTGATAAAATTCCTCTGACAATAGCAATTCAAGGGGGGAGGGGGCCCACAGTTAAGGCACAGCCCACCATGGTAAGGAAGTTAAGGCAGGTGGGAACTTGAAGGAGCTGGAACATCACAGGCCTTTTCATCTGAGGGTTGAGATCACACTCAAACTCGGCCCCCTGAGGCCTGCCTCCAGTTCTTCCTATGGCTCCGACAACACAGATTTTAAAAAAAAAAAAAAATCTGTGTACATCAATATCAATCCCTCCAAAGCTTTCGGAACATCACGGAGAGGGGGTGGGAAGTTCTAGAGTACCATCTGGCAGGCATGGCATGGCCATTGTACTTTTGAACTCCCAGAAAGTGTGATCATCTGCACAAGACCAGCCTGTCCCCATTCCATTCCACTGTGGACCCAGGAGGGGCTGGTTCATGAAGCCTCCCTCCTCCCTGAGGAATTACTAATCAACTAATAAAATAATCAATTAATGAAGCTCCGTTCTTGAGACTGGTTAGTGTCTCTCACCATCTTTCTTTAGCGTGTATGTACCTGAGTGTGTGCACATGTGTGTACTGGTGTATGCATGACACATGCATGTGTGGAGGTAAGAGGGCACCTTTTGGGAGTCGGTGCTCTTGCTTTTTCAGTCTTGAACTGCAAGCACCTTTACCCACTGAGCCATCTTGTCAGCCTTCTTTTTCTTGTAATGTTCATTTTTAAAGGAATGCGGTAGAATGTGTGTGCATGTACCTACAGTCAGCTCTGCCCCTTTATATGCTCATACCCTATTTGGTCCAAATGGGATTTTGAATGGCTGGCCATTTTACTGTAATTGGGTCTTTGATCCACCCTGAGTCCACAGAACGCCTCTAAAGAAGCACTTAGCTAAAGTTTACAGAAGCTTTAGAAGGTAAATGAAAGGAAGGAGAAAGGGGGGACTGGGTATGCTCCAGAAAAAGGCTTGGCTTGGGGCAATAAAAACCAGTAAAGACCCCAGGACTCAACAATTATCAGGTGTGTGGGGAGGGGTGGTGGGATGGAGTGGGTGTAACCGGCAGAAACTGGGGTGGGGGTGGGGTATGAGAATAGGACAGGGGAGGCAGCGAAGCTACTGAGCCTGGTGGTACACGCCTTTAATTCCAACACTCCGGAGGTAGAAGCAGGCTGATCTCTGTGAGTTCAAGACTAGCCTGGTGTCTGGTGTACATAAAGAGTTTCAGGACAGTCAGAGCCACATAGTGAGACCTTGTCTGAAAAGAGCAGGGAAGCACACTGGTCTGCAGAGTGAGTTTCAGGACAGTCAGGGCTACACAGAGAAACCCTGGCTGGAGAAAAAGAAGAGCAGGAGGAATAATACATTGAGTTACTGAGTTTTGGAGTGCCTGCCTTTCACAAACAGTTGCTCCCTCTAATACTTAGCTGCTATGTAGAGTTGAGCACTGGGGTCAAATTCCAAGGCTCACCTGCAGCTGAAAAGAGCAATCATCTCCCCATCCCCCAACATCCAACCCTTGCCGCCCTCCCACTCCCCGCCCCCTCCTGCTGTCTATCCCTTGAGGCTTAGCTGCCTCCTTTTTATAGATCGCGCTCACCCTAAAGTTAGCCAGGAATGTACAGGCTCTCGTCTCAGGCACTCCCTGTACTCAAGTTTCCAGAGTTGTGAGAGGCCACAGTGCGAGAAGGGTGCTTGCCCCAAACTCTGACCATGTAAGTCACTTTAAGCAGCACAGAAACTTTGATCCTTTGTATTTTCTTCAGATATAAAAAGCCCACACTCCAAAACATGCAGTCTCTGAAGCGCTGGACAATGGAGGCACTGTCCTTGAAAAGCCAAGCAAAACTTGTCCCTTGTTGCAAAGGGTCAGCAGGCCGTTAAAAAAAAAAAAAAAAAAAAATGCAAGTCTATCCCATCCAACCGCAAACTTGGTTTTCATTTTTAATTTTCCTTTTTCTTTTGGGGGGGTTGGAGGGTGTGCCATGGCGTACCTGTGCTTCTCAGAGGACAACCTGGGGGAGACAGTTCTCTGCTTCCAGCTTATGTGATCTGGGTAGTTAATCAAGAACTCTCATTCTGGAATCCTCTATGGGATGGGGATGGGGCGCAGGGCGTGGGGGTGGTGGCGGCAAAGGGAGCTGGCACTGTTGCTCACTGAAGTGTTTTCCACGCACCTGCAGGCCTCCATCTGCCATGGCCAGAGGCAGCCTAACCCTCCCAGGCACCCAAGGTGGTAATGGTAGTTATTCTTTTTTATTTGTTTTTCTGTGTAGTCCTGGCTGTCCCCGAACTAGCTCTGTAGACCAGGTTGGCCTGGAATTTACAGAAAGTCACCTGCCTCTGCCTCCCAAGTGCTGGCATTAAAGGTGTGCACTACCCCTGCCCTGCTCGAAGGTGGCTACTCTTAAAGATCTTTCTCCTCAACCCCTGCTGCTCTGCAGTCCAGCTCCTTCCTCCCACATTGCCCCATCAGTCCCGCCCCCTCCTTCCCACCTACCCGTCATAATCACTGGGGTCTCCCAGTTCCACTGTCAGGACTGGGAAAGATGCACAGGGGTGCGAATTAAACTACTTTCTTTTTTTTGTTCTTCGAGACAGGGTTTGGAGGATGTCCTGGAACTAGCTCTGTAGACCAGGCTGGCCTAGAACTCACAGAGATCTGCCTGCCTCTGCCTCCCAAGTGCTGGGATTGAAGATGTGTGCCATCACCACCTGGCCCTTCCTTCCTTCCTTCTTTCCTTCCTTCCTTTCTTCTTTTTCTTTGTTTTGTTTTTGTTTTTCGAGACAGGATTTCTCTGTGAAACAGTCCTGGCTGTCCTGGAACTTGCTCTGTCGACAAGCTGGCCTCTAACTCACAGTGATCCGCCTGCCTCTTCCTCCTAAGTGCTGGGATTAAAGGCATGCACCACCACTACCTGGCGTTTACTTTCCCATTCTTAACAGCGACCACCCCAGACCCTTCTCGACACCCCTAGGACGCTGTCACTACCCTCACAGCATTACCCCCCCACCACCCCCCCCCATCACAGAGAAAAGGCAGCACCCAGTGACATTCCTTCCTCATTCTGACCCTAGAGCTCAGTTTGTGACAGCCCATATATGTACTGTTCTGCCCTGTGGCTAAATTACAGGGACCAGAATGCAGAACACTCTGTGGAGTGTGCTGTCTTCAGAAGAGCCAGGAGGTGGTGGCTCAAATAGGGCAATGATGGTGTGTGCCTTTAATCCCAGCTCCAGGGAGTCAGAGGCAGGCAGGTTTCTTTGAGTTTAAGGCCAGCCTGGTCTATAGAACAAGTTCCAGGGCAGCCGGAGCTATGCAGAGAAACCCTGTCTCAAAACACCAAAAAATAAAATGAATAAATATAAAACAGAGGAAAACATTCCACCCAGATGGATGTGGTGGCACAGGCTGTAATTTTAGCCCTACAAAGGCTTCGGCAAGATTCTGAGTTCCAGGCCAGCATAGGCTACATAGACAGACCCTGTTTCAAAAAAAAAAAAAAAAAAAAAAAAAAAAAAGATAAACCAAATAAAATTATTCCACAGACCCAACATGCACAGAAAATGAACCTGTGTCCTTGGAGAATGTGGCTCCATCAGTTGTGGCCATTTCTTGCATGTTTAACTTTTCAAGGGAGAGTAGAGACACCATTAATAAAGTATTGACAAGTTTTCCCATTTTGAAAAATCCAGGCTTGGGTCAGAGAGATGGTTTAGCAGTTAAGAGTATTCATGACTCTCTAAGAGGACCTGGGTTCAGTTCACAGCACAGACGTGGCTGTTCAAAATTGCTTCTAACTCCAGTTCTGGGCTATCTAACGCCCTCTTCCGGCCTCCAAGGTCCTATATACATACATTTTTAATCCCAGCACATACATACATTTTTCAGGCACCAGACATATTAAAAAAAACTGAATAAATAAATAATATTTCAAAATTACAGTCTCTCTTATATTTTTGGTTGTGAGCCTAGCCTTTAACGGCTGAGCCATCTCACCAGCCCCAGTCTCTCTTAAGCCTATTTCCTTTTCAGTTATTTCCTCTTTATGGCCTAACTCCTCCAAAACAATGACCATAGTTTTTGCCAACTTCTGGACTTCTTCTCTGAAGCCAAATGCTACTTCCTTCCTACTCCCACAGCACTGAAACTACACTGGCCTGAGAGTCCCTGTGACATCTGGAGAGGTTACGCATGGACTGTTCTCAGGGTGGACCTTCCTGAACACCTCTACAATGTTTGAAGCAGCCTGAAGCTGGCCACTTACAGCAAACTCCCCTGAAGAGAAAAGACACTGTCCTCTCCTGGGCTGGTGGCGCCATCTGCTGATATTCCTATATTATACGCTGCTTACTTTCTATTCCTCTCCCTGGGTCTTGAGCTCCTTCCCAAGGGTGGCATCCCCAGCCAGCCAGGTGGGTGAAGAGATAGTCAAGTCTTCTAGACAAATAGCAACCCCTAAGTCTTTGCTTCTACTATGTGAAAAGCCCCACATTGAAGTCAGCATGATAACACCTGTAGAATCAAACAAAAATTTTCCTCCATGCAAATCTCCACAACCCAAAGCCCCTGAGGACAACAAGTGTCAAGTAATTCCTTTCAATGCTGAGGTCACTCACTGAAATATGAATATCACGCCTACAGCTGTCATTTACTTAATTGGCATGCTTTCTTCCTAGTACTGGGAATAAGGGAAGGGTGCTCACTCTTGACACTATAATTCAACACAGTGAAACAAGTTCTATCCAGTCCAATAAGGTAGGAAGAGGAAGTAAGATGGATCTCTGCAGTTGACATGGTTATGTAGAAAATCCTGGGGAATTTGTTTCTTAAAATAAATAACTTTAGAATAATGGGGTGAGGCCTGCTGACACCTGGTGCATGACTTCTGACCTCTGGGCTCTGAGACCATAAACCTTTTCTATTTATTTATGTTTGTTTATGCATTCACTTTAGAGAATGGATATCACTAAATCATTGTAGTCTTGGCTATTGGCTCCCTGAGAGCCAGTTTTCCATCCTGGTTTTAGCATTTTAAAAAATTTATTTACTCTGTGTGTGTGTGTTTTAATGTGTGAGTGTTCTGTCTGCAGGTATGCCTGCATGCCAGAAGAAGGCATCAGATACCATTATAGATGGTTGTGAGCCACTGTGTACCATGTGGTAGCTGGAGAATTGAACTCAGGACTCCTGGAAGAACAGTCAAGGCTCTTAATTACTGAGCCATCTCTCCAGCCCATGGCATCAACACTTCTAAAGATTATTACTATACCACCATGTTTTCATCTACACATCACAGGAACCCCAACAAGATGCCAGACAAATGTAAGTTTGATTATCTGTCATTGCAGGAGCCCCAAGGAAGACAGACACATCGATCGATAACTCTGGTTCAGTTGCACTGCGATTTCTTTGGGTCCCAGGCTCCTTCCATCTCTCTGCTCTGTCACACTCAGAAGTGTTGTCATTGCTTCATCCTTGTGTTTGTTTCCTCATGACTGTTGTTACCACAACCCTGAATGGGAACATCCAGTAAGAACAGGAAGGGGCAGGTGAGAACCCTCAGAGGGTAAAGAGCTTGCTCTGTAAGCCTGAAAACCCGAGTCCGACCCTTAGAACCCATGGTGGAAGGAGAAAATGATTCTCAGAACTAGTCTCTTGACTTCCAAATGCATGTGATGGCGCGCGTGCGCGTGTGTGTGCATGCACACAAACAGTAACCATAACTAAAGTTAAAATTTAAAAAGCATAAATAAAAGTGTTAAAGACAAAAGGGGAGAAAAGGTACTGTATTAGGGTTCTCCAGAGAAATAGAACTGATAGAATTTATGTATATTAAAAGGGGATTTATTAGAATGATTTACAGGCTGTTGGCCTGGCTAGTACAACATTGGCTGTCTCCTGATGAAAAGGGGAAGAATATGGAAGCTGGTCCATACATGAGACTGGATGCCTCAGCTGGTCTTCACTGTGTGTTGGAATCCCAAAGAAGTGGGTCCCATAACCATCAAAAGAATGCCTCAGCATCAAGATAAATAAACTTCCCAGCAAGAGGGAGGGCAGGCAGGCAAGGAAAAAAAAAAAAAGGCAAAAATGTCCTTCTTCCAGGGCCTTTTGTGTGGGGTGCAACCAGAAAGTGTAGTCCAGATTCAGGGTGGATCTTCTCAGCCAGTGGAAGCTAACGGATTGGGGTGAGGAGTGGCTATTTCTGTAATGGGTACCCACCGTCCCTCTTAGAGTGGATCTTCTGCTACATTCTGAGATTGATCAGAACTTTCTTGGGCCAAAGATATAACTAGTTTCAAGTTATAGTTAGTCATGAACTCACAGAGATCCACCTGCCTCTGCCTTCTGAGTGCTGGTATTAGAGGTGTGTGCCACCACTGCCTGGCCAAGGGGAAAACTCTTTACCCCTTAACCTTGAAGTGACTTTCTCTCAGTCCTTTGAGGTTGTGTTAAAATGGCAGCAGGCTGAGGGCCTCTGCCAGCTCTGCAAGGAAGCAGAGATGCTTCAGTCACTTTGCAGGACTGCTCTTACTATTCCCCTCATTTTGGTGGGGATAGAGCTGCACTGGGAGCTGGGGGACCAGCTCTCTCACCTCAGCTCTTCATAGTAAGCTGTGTGAATCCACAGTACTCCCTGTATTCCAGGCCTTGGTGTCCTTGTCTATAAAATGGGAAGGTCAGATACTCTCTGAGGTCCGAGGCACCTCTACTCCTTGGCAGTTCAGATCTTCCCAGAGCTTGGTGTCATAGATGTAAAATCGACCTCTGTTTGGGTAAGCTAAGCAGCTGGAATACCTGAGCCACACAGACATAGTGCCACCCCTTTGCCAATTACCAGGTGTCACCTGGCTCCTCCTCTGTGTGCTGACACCTGGCAAGCTCTCTCAAGTGGGTAGCTATTGAAGCTGGGCCTTTATTGCTGAAGTGCTTCTGTTTCTGCTGAGCCTGAAGCCATGTGGCCGGTCTTTCTCCTCCTGCTGTGGCTGGGCCCTGTGATTCCAAAACAGAAGACAGGTAAGGAGCTGAGCTGAACCTTATTCCAGAGGTCAAAGAGACCCTGCATTTGTCTTCCTTCACTCAGCCAATCACTATCATGTGTTTCTGGTGAGTGAGCAACACCAGCTCCTGATGACGAGCCCTCACCCACTGATCAGATCATCCCAGATGTAACTAACTCCTCTGTGTGCCCACATGGTGTCTCTGCAGCGAGCTTAACATCTGGCTGGGGAAGACATGGCATCTTCAGAAGCAGTTCTGGTGTGCACACTTTTGCTGTGAGGGATCAGGAGGGACAGTGAGTGTGACAAAGCCAGGGCCAGATTAACAGCAGCCTGGCACGTCAGCCATTGGCTAAAATGTACCTGGAAATGGGGCAGGAAATTCGGTAAAGGTATATTTCCTGGAATGTTTTTAGAAGCAAAGTGGACGGTGTGGGTAGGCAACCTTCTTGGGCGTGTTTGAATGGTGTGTGATGTTACAGAGCCACGCTCTTAGATGGCTTGTAACATTTCGGGGTGAGGGCAGGGCTTCAGTTCTGATGAGCATGGCCTGAGTTGGGGGCTGGAGCCCGATCATGGGGGCAGACGGGTCCTGGAGGATTGGTAGGTGCTGCCCAGTACTCCACGCCCTTCCATACCCCATAACTCTCTCACCTTCTCTGGAAAACTGCCAAACAGAGCCTTGCTTAGGAGGGAGCCAAGCCAGTTGCCCTGGATTCTTCAGGTTTCTTTCTTTGCTTTACATTTCAGACAGGGTCTCACTGAGTTACCCAAGCTAGCTTGAGTTCAGTCTAGTCTAAGCAGCCCTTGAATTTGAGGTTCTCTTCCTCAGTCCCCAAGTAGCTGGGATTACTGTGCCATTGGTACCTGTTGACACATGTGCTTGTTTTGAGACAAGGTCTCTCCACACAGCCCCGGCTGTCCCAGAACTCACTACATAGACCAGGCTGACCTTGAACTCATAGAGATCCATCTGTCTCTGCCTCCTGAGTGCTGGAATTAAAGGCATGCGCCACCACCCAGCTATAATGTCTGATTTTTTTTTTTTAACTCACTCTTTCTCTTTCTTTGTTTTTTCCTTCCTTCAAGATTTCATTTTTACTTACGTGTATATATGGATCTCTCTCTCTCTCTCTCTCTCTCTCTCTCTCTCTCTCTGTGTGTGTGTGTGTGTCTGTACACATGAGTGAGTACAAGTCCCTACAGAGGCTAGAGGCATGGGGTCCCCCTGGATTTGGAATTACAGTTGTGAGCTGCTTGATGTGAGAGCTGGAAACCAAATTCAAGACCTCTGGAAGAGCAGTAAGTGCTCTTAACCACTGAACCATCTCTCTAGCCTGCCTACCTTCTCTGTCTCCGTTTCTCTGTGTCTGTCTCTCTCTCTTTCTCTCTCTCTCTCATTCCCATGTGGTCCATGTCAGTCTTAAACTCAGGCTCTTCTTGCCTCGGCTTCCTGGGTACTAGGATTGTAGACGTGTCACCATGCCCAACAAATACATCCCCAGTGAGCTATATTTCCAGCTAGCCAATGAACGTCATCACAGTAATGAACTAGCTCTTAACAGCCTGGGGAGGCTGGGCTCATTTGCCTCTTTAGTATATAAAGTATAGAGGTCTCATTATGGCACTTTCAAACAAATTCCATTTCTACTGATCTTCTCTTTCCATCCCCCAGATCCTGGTCTCCGCCTTGTGAGTCCCCTTCTTCTCCTCACTGTCCCTTCTGCCTTCATGTCACACATATTCTCTTCATTTTCCTCTCTTCACTCCCATCCTCAGTCCTTCCTTAAAACTTCTTCCCCCCAGCCCCATGGTGCCCTTTCTAGTTTCAAGACTAGCACCCTCCCCACACACATAGATGATCACTAAAAGCTAGGCTCAGCATGGAGGAGGAAAAAACGTGATGTTTGTCTAAGTCTGGGGTTCTTCACTTAGCATTAGCACTCTCCATCCAGTTCCATCCATTCTCCTGACAATGTGGTGGCTTCGTTTTCCTGTACTGCTGAAGGAATGCTGGGCTCAAGTGATCTTGATATGTAAGAATATTTTTTTTCTAATGGATTTGGTAGGGTCGGACCTCCGAGGCTGTCAGCATCGCACAAGCCAAGGTTCAGAAGCAGGTACAGGCGGGGTGTCCGGAGGCTAACAGACTCAGGAGGCACCTACATGAGTGACGACCCCCCTGGGGGCGTGAGGCAATGGGGAAGCCAGGAACACTGCTTCTTCTCTCAAGTCCACCTCAAGCAAGGGCTCGGGGACAGGACAGTCCTCCATCTTTACAATGAGAGCATCTCTCTAGACCAGGGACTTCCAAGTTCATATTTACAATCATGAATTGTTCTGTGACCTAGTTCCTTCATGCATGTAGTTGAGACAATTTTGGAGGCCAAATTCTTGTTATATATAAGGTATGCAGGTCTATTTGATTCAACTTAACTCTGTTTGGTACCATCCCACCCCATCTCACCCTGTTCTATCCCAGTGAAGTAAACACTGGTGCAACTGAATTCATCTCTGGTTCATAAACAAGGCCAAACTTAATTTGGATGGCTCCTCCCACTCTTCCCTCTCCGGTGGTGTTGGATGCTAGGCCCGGTACGAGGCAAGAGGGGCAACATTAGATGAAAACAGATCATCTGTTCCTGAGCTGATTGTGAGATGAAAACCAGGCAAGCTCAGAGGCTGCCAGCCCAGCCTCACCTTGACACGTCCTAGGCCACCACGATCCTTCATGAGACCCCTATTTTCACAACACATTAACTGGCCTTTCTTCTTTCAAAGGCTTGCCTCTGTTGACCCTATCAACACTGGAAGGCCTCAAGTTTATCCTTAAACAAGGCCCTAGGCAGGTGCTAAGCTATCAGGAATTAATTGAGGAGAGAGAGAATAAATAGCATTTTAAGATATCTGGGGCCCTTCCCCAGAACTGACTCTCTGGTAACTGAGTCCTCATCCCTGCTGCCCACGCTTAGTTTTTTCACCACTTAAAAAAGATGTGCCGGTGTACTTATGAGTTAGTAAGCAGACAGTCACTGAGTGCAGCAACTTAGGGAGATGGTTAAGGAAACAGCTGACAAACCCTACCCGTGAGAACGGCATGCTTACCTTCCTCTTACAGCCGTTCTCTTCAAAGCTTCACAGTTTTAGGTCTTGCAGTCAGGTCCGTGAGCCATCTTGAACTAGTTGGTATATGGTATGAGGGAGGGTGTGAGGTAGGCCTCCATACCTTTGCATGTGCACATCCAGTTGGCCCTGCACCATTTGCTCAGTCTCTGATTATTTAATGTCTCTTTTCTTCCAGGCACTTGTTCCCAGCCCCAGCCCCTCTGCTGCCCCGGAACAGATTACCACTGCAAGAGCGGAAGCTGCTATTGCGATGAATTCTGCCAAGTGCTCTCAGACTGCTGCCCAGACCACAGGGCTCTCTGCAACCCCGGTGACCTGCATGCAGGCTCACTTCCACCCATGGCACAGCTGAATGCTGTAACTGACAGAGGCAAGCCTGTCCTTTCGATAGTGGCGGGTGATGTGGGCCAGATGGCACAAGTCTCTGATAATTCTGCAGTTCTTGCAGTCTGAATTTCAAGGTCGAAGTGTTGTGTTGTTGTATTTTGTTTTTCTCCAGACAGGTTTTCTCTGTGTAGCTTTGAAGCCTGTCCTAGAACTAACTCTGTAGATCAGGCTGACCTCGAACTCACAGAGATCCACCTGCTTCTGCCTCCCAAGGATTAAAGGCATGGGCCACCTCTCCCAGATGCCTTTCTGCTTAGCACTCTCCTCCAAGCCTTTTTTAGGTGGCACAGGGAGAGGCTGGTGTTGAGGGCTGGGATAGGGGAATGTGTTGGGCCTGCCACTTGACCTGCTCGGAGACTTCAGAGCAGAAAGGAACTTGTAGAGAAGTCTCTGGGTGGTCAACAGCAGAGGCCTGGGAGGCAGGGGTAGGAGCAGCGGGCTGGAAGGCACACATGGAGACCAGGGCTTTCACCCTGTGTTTCAGCTGCTCACACTCCCAAGATAATGTTGCAGATGGTGCTGAGGATGAGGAGCCCCCTTGGCTCAGCCAATAGCAATCAAGATTGGGTGCAAAGCATGGTGAGTGCCTGTGAGGGTCCTCTGCTGGGACTGGACTGCTCCTGCCTCTCTGGACTTCTGAGCCCTAAGTTAGGGAAGAGAAAAGGAGGCAAGGGGAGGTGTCCTTCCAGTTAGGGCAGAGCACCCTATTTGAATCTCATATAATTTTCAAGTGTCATAAACTATTCCCTTTTTCTGTACTGCCATTTAAAAATACACAAAACAGGGGGCTGCAGAGATGGCTCGGTGGTTAAGAACAATGGGCTGCTCTTCCAGAGAAGCAGGGTTCAAGTCCCACCCCACATGACAGCTCACAACTGTGTATAATTGAAGTTCCAGAGGATCCAAGGGTTTCAGACAGACATACATGCAGGCAAAACACCAATACACATAAAACAAAATAAATGTTAAAAAAAAAAAAAACAAAACTACTCAAAACACCATTCGCTTGTGAGCTGTACGGAAACAGGCATTGGGTCAAATTCACTGGCTGTGTTCTAACCCTCCTCTGTCCACTTTCCCCCTGTGCCATGGTCCCAAAGTGCTCAGCCCAGCATGGAAGGACACACCTCACTGACGTACGAAGGGAAGGGTGTGAGGGTCCTGGCTCCATCCCTAAGGGACCCAACTTGATTCCTCTAGCTCTGAGTCTGTTTGCTCTTCCGGATCCTAGAGCCTGCCTGGTTGGGCAGAGGTGACAACTCATGGAAGGACACGGCTATTGCAGGCACAAGAGATGCTTAGAAAATGGGACTGTGTGTGTCAGCAAGAGCGATGACTGGCTTTGTTGCTCACTTAGGTCCTGCAGCTCCTCCACACCAGCCTCAGCAGAAGGCCGCTATCTGTAACTGTGAAGGGAATCAGGAAGGAGGCCTGACTCCTCCTGAAGCTCCTCCTCCAGGCCAGGCCAGCAGGGCACATGGAACCAACATCATCGGTGGTTGGTTGGGGCCAATACGGCTGCCAGCCCAGGGATGTCTGTGTCTCAGCTGCTATCCTATGAGCCCCCACATTGGCTTAGCCTGGGGAAACTGGAAACCTGGGATATCTAAAAGTGCACAGAATTAGCCATTAAAAACGTTACAAAACCACATTTGCCTCAGAGTGTTATTCATTGTGTTGAGATGATTATACATATATACAATTACTATATATAGTACAATATAACAATATATACTGACATATACTATATATACACTATAACATATAGAATCACTATATATATATATAGTATGATATAACAATGACTGGGAAGTAGAAAATAAGGGAGCTGGGGGTGTAACTCAGTTTGGAAAGTATTTGGTAAGCATATGCAAAACCTTGGGTCGGTGCTCAGTACCCCAGAAATCAGGTATGGTACCACATGCCCCTTATCCTAGCACTTGGGAGATGGAGGCGGTAGAAGCATGGAGATCAGATGTTCAAGGTTATCCTTGGCTATATAGTGAGGACAAGGCCAGCCTGGGCTACACTCATGTACACCCATCTAAAAATAAAAATAAAAAGCAGAAAATAAGAACCCAAATCAATAACCCTTAGTTAAGTAACCACCCTTTCTCACCCATATTCTTTCCTGGGCCATGAGTACTTCTACATGCAACCTTCTGGACTCAGCTGCAGGGTCATCATTTGCTTCTCTCTGCCAATGGCCTTCTTGTAGTGCCGTGTCACATTGTCCCATCCTTCCTATTATAGTCCTGTGGCTACCGTCTAAGGTCAGCTCCATCCTGGTACTCTTGCCTGGCATTAGTCTCTGGCTGGCTTCTGGCTAGATTGCATCACCAAAGCTCTGGTGTGTGGCCAGCTTCCTGTTTAGAGGCCATCAGTGACTTTCCATCCAGGCGAAAGTCCTAGGCCTGCCGTAACCCAGCTCAGTTCACAGTTCTTGCTCTATCCCCCAGCTCAGTTCACAGTTCTAACTCTGTCCCCTGCTAATTCCCTTCACCTATCTTGGTTGTATCTGAACAGAATCACCCATTCATTCTCCCTGCCCACGCCTAGCTCTAGGCTTTTGCTAATCTGAACACAGTTTCTGGGCAACTGATTGCAGCAAGGATCTCTGTTGTGTTGGCATAGGGCCCAGCCCTTGGCTAATGGTTTTGTGTTGGCTTGATTTCTCTGAGTAATTTATTTAGGAACATAACCTCAAAGGCATTAGGGCAAGGGAAGTGAAGCAGGAATGAAGGAAGGGCTGGCATGGAGACCTGCCCTCCAGTCCACTCTCACTAGGGCTGACTGGTTACTTCACCTATGGAATCTTCTACCAGGCCTTGGGAAACGTGTCTGAATGGCGTCTATCTGGTGACAGACAGATCAGTATACCTGTCCCCTTTCCCATGGGTTACAAGTTGATCTGTGGGGTCCTGGAAATATATATATTTAAAACATGAAATAAAATGAGTGACAACTTTATGCAGACCAGTGAAAAACTGGAATCAACCCAAACCCAAACTTGCTTCAAGAAGAAAACGGCCACCGCCATCAAAAGGATAAAACAGGGTTATACATGAGGGCTCTGGTGAGTCTTGCAGACGTAATGTTAACTGAAAGAAGCCACACACCAAGAAGTGTGTGCCAACCCCATTTACATGTGGTTCAGGGCCAGAACTCACTCACGGTGACAGAAAATGCTTACATTGGAAGGGGAATGCTGGTGGGAGGGTGCCTGTTTGTAGTTATTTTGTGTTGATTTGGTGATGGATCCAGAGGCCTCATGCTAGGTGAGCTCTCTGACACTGAGCTGTATTCCTAATTCTGTTTTCAACATTTACTTTGAGGCAAGGTCTTACTAAGTTTCCCAGGGAGGCATTTAATTCATGCTACCCCAGTCCGGCCTTGAATTTGCAATCCTCATGTGTCCTTGCACACTGTTCTTGCACAGCATGTAGAACTTGTGAGATTCTCCCAGAACCCCATAGGTGGCATGAAGAAGGTGTGCGTGTGTGTGAGTGTGCGTGCATGTGTGTGTGTGTGTGTGTGTGTGTGTGTGTGTGTGTGTGCATGTGCACTTATAAGCACATTCATTTGGAGGCTGGAAGATTATTTCAGGTGGCATCCTCAGGGACATTGTCTACTTCCTTTGAGACAGGGTCTCTTGTTTGCCTAGATATCATCAATTAGGCTAGCCTGGCTGTCCAGTTAGTCCCAAGGATCCTTCTATGTTTGTCTCCTCTGGGATTGCAAGCACACACCACTACATCTGACATTTTTCTGTGGGTCCTGGGGATCAGACCTAAGCCCTCCTCATCTTAGAGGCAAGCACCCCACCCATTGAGCCATCTCCTTAGTGCTGCATAAAGATCTTTCTAAAGTGAAAATAATCGGGGCTTGGCAATATCATATCCTAATTTATCTGGTTAAAACAGAGCTCCTTAGAAACACAGGGTTAGCACAGTTTCTTGCCTCTGTCTGCCTTGGAGTCAGACTGTCCATCCTGTGAGCATAAACAAACCTCATAGCTGCATTCACACTTTTCCTATCGTGGCCTAAACCCTGCACCCTCTGCTAAGTTTGGTGTATAAACATTTCATTCTGGCTGTTCAGTGAGCTATTGATAATGAGCACAGCCAAGCACACTTCTAATTAAAGTTTGTCCTTTTCTCGAGTGCTATGCAAGCCCCAACTCTGAGACCCAAGTTGGGAGAAGGAGACTATCTTCACAAGAAACCCAGACTGTCTCGTGGCTGTGGTCCATGGAGCTAGGGATCAGCTCCATGTCTAGCACACAATGGCTTTGCATTTCCAGGACATTTATGCTGAGTCTATTAGGCCCATATCCCCAATCAGAATCACACGCCACAATATGCCCTGGTTTTGTGGGGGGAAGAGGGTGGGAGAGCAGATTCTAAGTGGTGCTGGTGGCACCAGGATTCTTCCTGACTGACATCAGGCTGAGAGTATGCACTGGTCCCCGACCTTACTCTGACATCTCATGGCCATCAAAGTGGATTGTTCTCTGGTTCTACTTTTGTTTTTTCTTTTTTCCCCTCCCATGCCCCCAACCACCGTCCCCTCCCACCACCACCCCCACTCCACATGTAGGGTGATGCTTTCCTGGAGGGGTCATCTAAATCTGTCAAATCATTTGGAGTAGGAATTAGGTCCTCCCCCCTGCCTCTAGGCTAAGGGAGTATCCCTCCATGGGGAATGTGCTCCCAAAGTCCTTTAGTGCACCAGGGCTACATCCTGGTTCCACTGTCAGAGGTCCCTTAGACTGCCCAGGCCTTCTAACTGAGACCCATGTTCAGGGGGTCTGAGTCAGTCCAGTGCTGGATTCCCAGATATCAGTCTGGGGGCCCATTAGTTCCCCCTTGTTCAGGACAGCTGTCTGTGTGGGTTTCTGAAGCCTGGTCTTGTTCTCCCTCTCTGCATCTGGGTTCCAGTTCGGTTCAGTATTTAGCCATGGGTGTCTGCTTCTGTTTCCATCAGCTACTAGATGAGGGCTCTATGATGGTGGATCAGTTAGTCGTCAATCTCATTATCAGGGAAGGGCATTTAAGGTAGCCTTTCCACTGTTGCTCAGATTGTTAGCTTGGGTCATCCTTGTAGGTCTCTGGATATTTCTCTAGAGTCAGTTTTCTCTTCAAACCTATAATGGCTCCTTCTTTTATGGCCTCTCTCTCTCTCTCTCTCTCTCTCTCTCTCTCTGTCTTTCTCTCTCTCTCCTCTCGTCTATTCCTCCCCTGACTCAATCTTCCTAGTCCCACGTGCTTTCCTCTCCTCCCCTTCTCTTTCTCCTAGACACTAATCAGAGAGCTTTAGCAGGCCTTTCCTTCCCCACCATCCCAAGTCACACACACTGGGGCAAAAGCCACCAAACTATGTCTTTACTGTGTTTTTAACACAGCTGCCAGGGTTCCCACAATGCCAGGGTTCTCACGGTCTGGCCTTCTATCCCTCTGCTCAGAGCTCTTGGGGGACACCTTCAGCTCACTTGCTTGCCAGGTTAGAAGTGATAGGGTGCCATTGTCTCAGACAAGGCTCCCAAGCCAGGCCAACAGACCAAATGGAGTCACTTTAGTCTCAGGTCCCTGAAACTATGTCACCTGAACTAGAAATCAGAAGTCAATTGCCAAATTTTGAGAGCAGGAGCTGGAGTTCCTTCTGCTTAGCTCTTACCCAAAAGAAAAAACAAACAAACGAAGAGACCTGATATTAACCAGTCAGTATTCATTGTCTATTTCCCTGTTCACACCTTACCAGGAAAGGAAGTCACCAAGCCACTGTTTGTTTTTGGTTTTCTTTTGGCTTTCAGTGCTGGGGTGGAGGGGGAAGGGGATGGGGGTGTGTATGAAGGGTGGTGTGCGTGTGTGCGTGTGTGTGTGTGTGTGTGTGTGTGTGTGTGTGTGTGTGTGTGTGTGTGTGTGTGTGCCTATCCAGGCCCCCTGTCCTTTTTTTTCCCTGATCCTTTTGTCATTCTTCTTCGCCAGCTCAGCTCTCGCTAAGGAACGCTCATTCTGTTTTATGGAATGAAGCCACTGAAACTCTATTGTGGTATTTTGGTAGAAAAAGCCTCAGATAGGCATGAGATCCACATTACCCTCCCCGGCCATTCTGCTGTCCCCATACCATGCCCGACACTCCTGTGAGTCCAGCCACAGTGGCTCTGGTGCTCAGGAATCTTCCTGCTTTGACCTTTCTGTAGCTGTGCCTACCACTGCCTCACCTGTCATTCAGTACTGAAGTTGTGCAGTGCTTCTTAGGGTTTTGTTTGTTTGTTTGTTTGTTTCTCTTTATGCACAAGTTCTTGATCAGGTGAGGAGGAAATGGAGTGGGGAATTCCTTGTTGGGGTGAAAAAGGCACCTGAATGAACACTTGCCAGTGGATTAAGCTCAGAGGTGGGGACCTACCTGCTCCTGGAATGAGGAAGCCCCTGGCCCAGCAGGGGTGTGGCAGGAGAGAGGAGGAGGGCCCTCCTGCTGCATTCTCTCCATTACTTGATGGGGGAGTTTCACATGGGGTCATGGCTGCTTGGTGAGGTCTCCCAAAGTCCAGAGGAGGTGCAGTCAACCTCCTCTGCTCTCTGCCTGTAGAGATTTGCAGAAATGAAGAGGCTCTGCCAACACACTGCTCTTACACACTGTGTCCTTACACACTGCTCTTACACACTGTGTCCTTACACACTGCTCTTACACAGTGTCCTTACACACTGTGTCCTTACACACTGTGTCCTTACACACTGTGTCCTTACACACTGTGTCCTTACACACTGCTCTTACACACTGTGTCCTTACACACTGTGTCCTTACACACTGTTCTTACACACTGTGTCCTTACAAACTATTCTCACACACTGTGTTCTTACACACTGCTCTTACACACTGTGTCCTTACATACTATTCTCACACACTGTGTCCTTACACACTATTCTTACACACTGTGTCCTTACATACTATTCTTACAAACTATGTTCTTACACACTGTATTCTTACACACTGTGTTCCAAGGACACTCAACTCCAAGTAGCAGGTGGTTCTACACAGATTCCATCAGTCCTTCTGAAGAGGCTGACAAGATGATGATGACAACTTTTTTTCCTAGGCTGCACAGCCTGTCACCTCAGTATGGAGTAAAATTCTTAGATGATGGTGTCACATATCCAGCAGCTAATCCCAGACTATTGGGCCAAGGAGCCCTCAGAGCTCTTCTTGACTAAGGCCCAGAGTGGGCAAGCTACTTGTTTAAGATCACACAGCTTCTCTTCCACTATTAAGGACAGAGCCAGACACAGGACAACTATTTTGATACAGTTTTAAATTTCTTTCTGGTTCTTGGTTTTGTGAGTTTGTGACATCCATCATGCCTGTGAGTCTATGACATCCATCATATCCGCTCCATCCAAGAACTACTTTCATCCAAATGCACTTACTAAAAATCCCCAAGGAACTTGTCTAGTCAGCAGATGTGGCCGTAGGAGCCCTTGGCCTTGGTCCTTGAGAGATGAGTCCCCTCATTTCGAGGGGAGCACATTGGAAATACAGTTCACTCCTAAGTGCCCCTGAGTCATTTCCCTCACGTTGGTCCTCCTTCCCAGACCTTTGGACTCAGTGTAGCATGGCACCACATCCTGGTACCTGAAACTGGCTAGGAATGTGGTCTTGGCTTTGACGTGGAGACAAAATCCCAGGATGTTGAAAATAGAAAGATATTAGAGGAGAGAGTCCTGCCCCACACTGGAACACTGTCCCCTTGAGACACAGGAACATTCACATCTGCCGGTAGGGGAGGAGGCATGTTTCCTATGAATACCCGCGATGTACCGGAGACACTCGGAAAGGTTCTCTCATTTGCCCTTGATCCCTAGAACCAATAAAATCCAGACTCAGCAGAGAAACTCGGGTCCTACCCACGAAGTCCAGCCCCCAGGTATGGATGTGTGGGGTAAACATCATCTCTCCCTCACCCTTCCCAGAGCAGTGGGAATGAATGATGCTCTATCTTCAAATCAGAGAGGCTAGGCTGCCAGGCCAGGGGGTAGGGGTGGCAGGTGGA
Organism: Phodopus roborovskii; assembly: GCF_943737965.1. Taxonomy (NCBI): domain Eukaryota; kingdom Metazoa; phylum Chordata; class Mammalia; order Rodentia; family Cricetidae; genus Phodopus; species Phodopus roborovskii. The sequence continues at coordinate 18,016,440 of NW_026126469.1, read as the reverse complement.
AGGGAGGCCTGTGTCAGCCCTCCCTTGTTCACCTGGCTGCATCCTGGAACCTACCCAGTCACACCTGGGCAGGCAGCTGCCCCTCCTCTCTGCACTGAGGAAGCAGGAAAGGGTGGTGAGGAGAGGTAGCAGGCAGGTCTGTCAGGCAGCGGTGGTCAGTGCGCGCAGGATGGGCTCTGTCTGGGGCTTAGCTGTCCATCTTCTTTTCTTCTGCTGGAAGGCAGGAGTCACTGCCAGCTCTGCAGGTAAGGGACAGGGCGGGGCCTGAGGGTCCTCTCTGGCAGGACTCTGGGTGTGAGTTTTGGCAAAGAGCCTTCTGTGGGCAAGGTAGGCATTTTTGTTAATTGCAAATAACAGCCTGCTGAACATAAAATATGGTCACTGTGAACAAGTGTGCAGGATGACAGATGTGTCAGCTTAAGCATGGCGGCACGTAGCCACCACTGTAAGGGAGTCTGGGAGTTAGTCTTCAGGCATGGGACAGTGGGCTGGGAGGGTAGAGGGGCAGGAAGATGCTAGCTGGTGATAATTTCACTATAAACCAACAAATATGGCCTAGCGAAGCTCCGGTTCATCCAAGTTTGTTAGGTAGCACAGTTATTCTCTGAAGTTTACCTTTTGAATGAAGATTTTGTCACAAACTACTCAGAGGGAGATTCGGAGAGAGGTAACCTTTTCTGAAAGATGGGAGCTAACAGTGGTGTGTCACTGACAGGCACTATGCCAAACTCATCACACACGCTTTAAATGGATGGTTTTTCAGAGCAACTTAGGTTCATAGCAAAACTGAGTAGAGAGTGTTGAGATATCTCATTTATCCTGTACTTACTATTTATGCTGTACGTGACCCCACAGTATCAGTATTGTTACAGTGATGACCACACACTGACACATCACACTAGACAGAACCTTTTAATTCTGTTTACTTATTGACCCAGTATTCCTATGCAGGACCCTGGCTGGTTGCCTGGAACTTGCTACATAGACTATATCTATCTATCTATCTATCTATCTATCTATCTATCTATCTATTTAATTATTTTCCCCATTTTATGTGTGTGTGTGAGAAAAAAAAGGTTTTTACATATGTGTGGATTCACATGTGTTTGGCTGTGTGTGAACATGTGTGCGTTGTATGTGGAGGTCCGAGGTTGGTATCGTGAGTAATCCTTGAAGGCTCTTTCACCTTAGTTCGTGAGATAGGGACTTTCAATCAAACGCAGAGCTCATCAATACAGAGAGAGAGAGAGAGAGAGAGAGAGAGAGAGAGAGAGAGAGAGAGAGAGAGAGAGAGAGAGTAATTATCCCCAGAGCCAGCGTGTGCTGCTGCCAGTGCCTAAACCTGGACCATACACTTACAATTGACCAGATGTATGCTGCATTTCCATTCTGTTTAATGGCAAACTTACAACCTCACTCCATTTGGAGCCCAGAGACTTGGCCTGTGTCACAGAGTCAGTACCCAGAAGAACAAGGAACAGAGAGGAGACTCAAACCCGGCTCCATGCCACATTCTCCCCACCCCAAGTTTGGAGGTATGGAGGAGGAATGTAGCAACATCCTGTGACCTGGGCTGGGTTCCGTGGACCAGGAGGCTCAGAGAAATAGATAGCTTGGACCTGAGAGTGGGGGAGGTCTATGAAGAAGGCAGTCACCGCTCCTGCAGACGTGTGCACTCATGCTCACCTAATCAATCTCCTTACCCAAGTGAACTGTTCAGCTCTCTGACTGCTCTCTTTCCTAGGACACATTACATTCAGGCTGGGGCTCCTTTCCCTTACCCTACCAGCTACCTCTAAAGATGAGACTGTAGGTCATTCTTGAATATTAAGGAAATACTTCCATAAGAAAATATTTTTGGGGTGGACAAATTACTCTTGGGGGAGTGACACAGTTCCTACAGAAGGTTCTGGAAGTCCTCATTCCTGTTCTGCAGTTCACAGCTCCTTTGCCCACCCCTGACAACACAATGCTAGGACACTGAACTGCACCCTGATGATCAGAGGGGATCCTGGGGCTGCCTGGCCTCACTGGGATTATCAGAACTTGAGAGGGCACTAGTCAGGGTAGCCTGTCTTTGGAGCTGCTGTGAAGGCCATGGCTTCTCTGCGTTGCCTTCTTCATCTTGTTTATATAGACAATGACCCTCTGTGCAGTCCGGTAGCACCCAGGGCATAAATGCAAACGCTCACCTGAAGTCAGCCTACTGGGGACTCACCAAGTGTTCTTACCCGTCACAGGCCTGAGCATCAGCAGTCCAGCTCCTTTGGTGACAACAGACAACATACAAGTGCCCGCCTTTACTCAGTGTGTTCCTCCAGACACTCAAAGTCTGAAAGCTGAAACTGCTTCTAAAACCTTAATTGCAACCAGTACCAGTTCAGAAGTCAATTCCAGAGACACCCAGACAATCTCTCCTATACCAGAGACCAGGAACACCACCTCCCCTACAGCATCATCCCTGGAGACCCAGACCACCTCCCCTACATTATCATCTCTGGGTACCCAGACCACCTCCCCTACAGCATCATCTCTGGGTACCCAGACCACCTCCCCTACAGCATCATCCATGGGTATCCAGACCACCTCCCCTGAAGCATCAACCCTGGGAAGCCAGACCACTTTCCCTACAACAGAGGCCCTAAAGAACCAGACCATCTTCCCTGTTGAATTGACCCTAAAGACCCAGACCATTTCCTCTGTAACAGAGACCAGAACTCTTGCAATAAGAATACCTTCCAACTTCACGGTTGTGCACCCCATCCCTACAGATACCTCAGATACTTTGGCTACAAGTGGCAGCCCCAGAACTGGAATGAGCATTGTCAAGTCTGGCACAGTGAGTGATCCCATAGAAGCCATCTTTGACACCCTCTGTACTGATGACAGCTCTGAAGAAGCAAGGAAGATCACAATTGACCTCTTAACCTTGGCATACACCTCCACAGAAGCCGAATCCCTGTCCTCAGAGAGCAGCTCCTCCTCGGACAGCTCAGGTGGGGTCCTCACCAGCTCACGGGTCCTGGAACCCGACATTGCAACTCCAGCCAAGGACTCAATTGCTTTCAGCATCACCCACATTAAGCTCACCACCTGTATCACAGAAATAGAAACATCTGTCATCTCTGGGACCCCAGACACAAATCACAGCCCTACAGGAGCTACAGCCTCATCCACGTCTGAGATGCTAACTTGGCCTCAATCCCCAGAGGCAAAACTACTTAGCCCCAAGACCACAAGCTCACCTGGGACCCTGTCAGCATCCAGCACCTCAGTCCTTGCTACCACCCTTGAGGGCACACTCCCTATTCATGTCACAGTAAGAGAAACAACAGTGGCTCAGATTCCCACCTCCGATGGAACTTTGGTGACAGTTAGTATGAACCCACTTAAAAAGACCTCAGCGCTCTCTACTGAGACACAAGGCCACACTGAGGTCTTGGGAACAATTACAGTCCCCAGGTCAACAATGGGAAAAGCAACCTCCTTCTCTGGTTCCTCAACTTCAGACAGCAGTCCCTCAGCAGGGACCACCACCAAGAACTCTATTACCTCAGAGACTTTAACCGCAGACGATATGACCAGCAGCTCCTTCCTCACAGGTAGTCATGTTCTTCCTTTTGTCTCTTCAACTACAGCTAGTACTAGCAAAAAACCAAACGTGCCCTCAGCCAAGACCACAGCTTCACCAAAGACCGCAGTGAAGCCTCCAACACCTACACCCACCGCTGCCTGGACAAGGAGAACCACAAAACACGGTCCAGGTAAGTGAAACCCCCATGTGTGAGCTTTGCGGAGTTAGGTTTGGAGTATTCTTAAGGAGTTGAGAGGAAGGAAGGAGCTCAAGGACAGTGTTGTACACTCTCCCTAAGATTTCACAATCTTCTGGTGGGCTGGTAATAGGCAGTTAATATGTATATGTTATGTAGTGGTGTGTACATGATGTGGGGTGTGTATGTGATGTGAGTGTGTATTGATGTGGGGTGTGTATGTGATGTGGGTGTGTATTGATGTGGGTGTGTATGTGATGTGAGTGTGTATGTGATGTGGGTGTGTATGTGATGTGGGTGTGTATTGATGTGGGTGTGTACGTGATGTGGGTGTGTACGTGATGTGGGTGTGTATGTGATGTGGGTGTGTATGTGATGTGGGTGTGTACGTGATGTGGGGTGTGTATGTGATGTGGGTGTGTATGTGATGTGGGTGTGTATGTGATGTGGGTGTGTATGTGATGTGGGTGTGTATGTGATGTGGGTGTGTATGTGATGTGGGTGTGTATGTGATGTGGGGTGTGTATTGATGTGGGGTGTGTATGTGATGTGGGTGTGTATGTGATGTGGGTGTGTATGTGATGTGGGTGTGTATGTGATGTGGGTGTGTATGTGATGTGGGTGTGTATGTGATGTGGGTGTGTATGTGATGTGGGTGTGTATGTGATGTGGGGGTGTATGTGAGGTGTGTACGTGATGTGGGTGTGTATGTGATGTGGGGGTGTGTACGTGATGTGGGTGTGTATTGATGTGGGTGTGTATGTGATGTGGGTGTGTACGTGATGTTGGTGTGTATGTGATGTTGGTGTGTATGTGATGTGGGTGTGTATTGATGTGGGTGTGTATGTGATGTGGGTGTGTACGTGATGTTGGTGTGTATGTGATGTTGGTGTGTATGTGATGTGGGTGTGTATTGATGTGGGTGTGTATGTGATGTGGGTGTGTGTGTGATGTGGGATGTGTACATGATGTAGGGATGTGTACGTGATGTAGGGATGTGTGTGTGTGATATGGGCATGTGTACATGATGTGTAGGTGATGTGTACGTGATATAATGACATGCACGTGACGTGGTGACTGACATATATGTGAAGAGTGTAAAACTGGATTTCTGAGATGTGGCTGAGATCCTGACTCTGTTTTAACCTGAGAGACCTTGGCCTGTCCCTATCTCTGAGCCTCAGTTTCTTCACCTTGCCTGGGGAGGGGCTGCATCAGCAGCATCTGAGTGAGCTCCGTCTTTCCCAGATCTAACCTCTACCGTATCAACTGTTGAGCGACTACTGTGCTTCAGGTGAGATCTGAAATGTTATTTAAAAGACTTGGCCCTTACGCCAGCCATGCCCATACAGGAGGGAGGAAGAATGTGGACAAGCAACCTGTGAGCCATGTGAGCTTGCAGAGGACACTGAAGTGGAGTTCACAGAGTGACTTTAGACAAACCATCAGAACGACATTTGGGGGCATTTAAATCTTAATCTCTGAAAGACAGAAGCTCTTCAGAGGCTCGCTGCCAGCAGCTCTGTGTTAAGAGCAGCTTATGGGCAGCCTGGAGCATCCGCCCCTGCTGTTAGCTTTGTCCTTGTGGTTCATTCCTGGGTATCTTTGTCTTGTCCTATCTTTTGGGACAAGGGAAATAAAAATGCTAATCGTGCTTTGAGGATAAAGCTCAGTGACAGAGCACTTGACACTGGTGAGCGTGCCTAAGACCCTACATTTGACCCCAAGCCCTGAAAAATCCCAGTCTCTGTCATCTCTATGTCTCTGTGTCTCTGTCTCCACCATCTCTGTGAATGTCATCTCCACCTCAGTCTTGATCTCTGTCTATCTCTCTTACCTCTGTCTACCATTTCTATCTCTTTCTATGTCCATCACTACCAGCAGCATCTTTTATCTTCATCTCTATCTCTATTATCTCTCTTGTATCTTTATCAACTCTGTCAACTCCGTCTTTACCCATCATACATCTTCAGGAATGATATCACAGGCCTGAAAACCACTACTCACAAGGCAGAAGCAAGACAGTGAGTTTGAAGCCAGCTTGATCTACATAGTAAGACCCTATCAAAAAACTGGTACCAACCCAAAACAAAAATTAAAACCAAAATATTTAACCACAACCATGTTATTGAATATCTTTTATATTCTGGGCAAAAATAATATAAAAATACTTCATAGTCAGTAGGCAGAACTCCAAAATGTCTTTACCAGATGTTCTAGTTTTCTATCTGTGGCTGTGATGAACACCAGGACCAAAGCAACTTGTGGAGGAAAGGATTTATTTGCTCACAGGACAATCTGATGGAGGCAATTCCTCAGCCGGATTCCCTCTTCTCATGTGTGTATAGGCCCATGTCAAGCTGACAAAGTGACAAAGGCTACTATGACACCAGAAAGAGGTGACTGAATCTACTTGGCAAAGGGGGTAGACCACTGATTGGACAGTTGCTGTCATGAACTCAATAAACGTGCAAGAGTAGCTGCAGACACCACACCAAAGAAATGTCTAGAAATTCCAGGGGCAGCTTATATTGTCGAGTTTAAATCGAGTTCTGTCCAATGCTATTATTAAGATCCATTTTCAGAACATTTTCCTTTTCCTACCTTGGTTCTAAAGAACATTTGGTCCAGGCAGTGTTACCACAGAAAACCAACTGTTTCCTTCTCGTGGGTGCTTACCCATAATGAGTTTCAAAACTTGCCTCAGTGGACTTTCCTTGGGAACTGATGGCATGCCAAAGGTGAAGCCACACACATGGGGTGATTCTTAGATGAAGCCACATGCCATGGGGTGGTCCCCAGGTGAAGCCACACATATGGGCTGGTCCCCAGGTTCTAGGCACAAGTCCCCTTGCTGTTCCTACTCCCACAGAGCACTCTGTTAACAAAACTAGTCTGTCTGCATGGAGAATGGATCCCAGATGGCTTCATCTCACAAAGAGGGTGGCCTTGGGGTGGAGGGGAATAGTTTTCTTTTCATTTATTTCTCTCTCTCCCTCTCTTTCGTATGTCTCTCTCTTCCCTAACTTCTCCCTTTCCTTATCATCATAATCATGTGTATGTGTGAGTGTGTGTATGTGTATGTGTGAGCATGTGTGTGTATAAGTGTGTGTGTGTGTGTGTGTGTGTGTGTGTGTGTGTGTGTGGTGGGAACAAGGATTCATGTGTCATGGTATACATCAGGAGTTCAGAGGACAGCTTTGTATAATCATTTCTCTTCTACATTTATGTGGGCTCCAGGAACCATACTCAGTTCACCAGGCTGGTTCTGCGACCCCTTTATCCATTGAACCACCTCAAAAACTCAGAAGAGAGTTCTGGGCACACATCCCAAGGAAATTTACTCTACTTGAATTCCAAATCTATAACCTCACAGATAATCAATTTCTTTGGTCTGACCATCAGGCACAAAATCAGTCAGTGCCAAGTCAGGGGGTCTAGGGAAATTTCTCTACAGCAGCAATGGCCCTTCTAGGATTAACCCAGGAATCCCTGGCCCAGGACTGGCTGTCACAAGATTTTTTTTCTCAAAAAAACCATAAAGTAATGTTTATTTATATATCCCCAGAGAGCAATGGCTTTCATAAGTCTACCCAGTCCAGCCTGATAAAACAAGATACTCATTGGTGTTATCTACAGAAGCCTGGATGGCTCTGAGGCAGTCATACCACCAAAGAGTCCCACCTCTTATGTAACCTTGGGGAGAGGCGGGGCCTCCCTGACCCCCACATGAGGGAATGTTTATATAGACCTGTTTATAGATCTGATTTGGTAATGGTCTTCTATAGGTGGTCACAGCTGCTATGATCTCAGACATCTGTTATCATTCCTAACCCAGAGGAAACAGACACACAGCACTAGGTGCAAGAAAAAAGCCAGGAGGCCCACCAACCTTTGTTTCTATCACTCCAAAAGGCTAAGGACTTAAGGACAAGTTGTTGTGGCAGGCGAAAAGATTCATCCGGAAAACCAGAGCATCTTGGGGCTCTCAGTAATCGAAAGTGTCTCTTAAGGAGGGGAGGAAGGTGCAGGAGTAATGAAAAAGGATTCCGGAGACTTCTAGGAGCTAAGTCAATGACCTGTTATCTTAGTCATGCTTATATGAGGTAGATTTAAGAGAAATCAACTTTGTATTACCGTTTCTATGAAACAGTTATCAAATGGTTAATATGAATAGTTTATAAAGTTAAACAGAAATCTGACCCAAAGATTAAGGTGGCAAAGGAGACAAATAAAGTGTAGAGGTAGAAAGGTCAAGCGTTTCCTTCTTGTTTTAGAAGCTTACCAGACACCTGCAGATCCAAGCAGAGTCAGTTCTTTTAGCAAAACTGCCCTCCAAGTCTGGGAGGTAGCCTACTCGACTGGTTGTCCTCAAAGCCCACGTGGGAGGTGTTTTCTATAGTTAGTGAGGGACTAAGGATATGTTGTTCTGCTTCCTGATCTCCAAGATTAGTGATTTTAAAAGTCATCTGAAATAAATGAAGTTCTGGGATTTATTTCCCAGCACTCCAGAGGCAGGTGGATCTCTGTGAGTTCGAGGCCAGCCTGGTCTACAAAGAGAGTTCCAGAGCTGTTAAACAGAGAAACCCTGTCTCAAAAATATAAATAAAGACAAAACAATGAACAAAAGACAAATGGGAGTGTGGACCTATGAGGAGAGGGGCCCAGGTTGGATATGACATGACTGTTTTTGTCATCTTTCATCTATCCTCAACTTTCAGGAGAAGATGGAGGCTTTCTCCTAGTCAGGCTAAGTGTGGCCTCCCCTCAGGACCTCACTGAGCCAAAAGCCACAGAGAAGCTGATGCACCAGGTGAGCTGTGTGTCAGGTGAGAAGGGAGGGCTCTCAGGGACCCCAGGAAGCACCTGTAGGACCCAGAAGGGAGACTATGACACAAAATAGTATTACATAAAAGAGCATTAGGAGCTGAACCTGGGGCTCATGTCTGGCTTTGATCTTGCCTAGCTTCTCGATCCTTCCCTTCCCTTTCGGTAATGCACCTTCCCACCCCCATATCCAGTTTCTTCAGGCCCTATAAGGCCCTTTCTGTCCTTTGAAAAGGTCAGCAGTGTTGATGGGAAAGTAAGCAGAGCCCTTGGCAGTTCACACGGAAAAGGTGAAGTGTTACAAGCAGTTTTTCTGCTAGCCTGGTCCCAGAGCCTCGTCAGCCCCTAATAACACACAGAAATGCTGTATTATATATAAAACTGTTGGCCAGTTATTAGTGTTTCTTATTGGCTAGCTCTGTCTTAAATATTAACCCATTTCTATTAATCTAAGTATTTCCATGTGGCCTTATCTTACCTGAGAGAGGGCCCAGACCTCTTCTTCTCAAGTCTCTACATCTTGACTCTCCTCCTACATCTCCCACAATCCTCCTTGTCTCCTAGTCCCGCCTATCTTGCCTTCCTATTGGCAACAGTGTTTTATTCATTAACCAATAAAAGAAACATATTTACAGAATGACATCTCCCATCAGTGAAGACTGGGAAATCTACAGGTGGTTCTTCCACTGTCACTTACAAACTAATCAGAGTGTTTCCTCTGCAACGCTGTGCACGTCATTCTTCACGGTCTTTCTCTGTACATATGGAGGGGGCGTATCACAGAGGGAAAAACTACTCAGCCTATCCTCACTACTCTGTGTAGCAGCCCTGGCTGTCCTGAAACTCACTCTGTAGACCGGGCTGGCCTCAAACTCTGCCTCTGCCTCCTGACTGCTAGGATCAAAGGTGAGTGCCACCACTGTCCAGCCCTTCACCACTCTTCTACATTCCCTACCCAAACAAACCAAGGAAATCGTGCCACCAATAGTGGGCTAGCTCTCTTCCCAAATTAAATAGCTTATTAATACAGTTTCCCATAGACAGGCCAAACTGATCCAGATAATGCCTCATTGAGACTCTTCCAGGTGATTCTAGAGTGCATCAAGCTGACAAAACTAACATCCAATAAAAATCACACGGATGGGAAAGGACAGGAAATAGGGATGCTAGATATGAAACCCCTTGGAGGTATGTGCTAGACAGTGAGGAAGATGGTGGAGTATTTGTATACCATAAGTCTAGGCCATTTGTTCTTGGGCCAAGGCCTTTGGGGTGCTGTGAAGGTTAGACTGGGTCAGCTCAGTATAAAGGCCATAGACCTAGCTCAGTACAGGTTTTGTGAAATGTCCAAGCTCTACCTGTATTGTGAACAGTGAGAGCCGACCTGGGATACCACCTAAGACAGACTGCTCCTTCTACCCTGTTCCACCAAATATCTCAGTCTTACAGCTAGCACCTTTCATAGTCAATGAGGACCACAGTAGTTCAGGTTCAATGTTATCTCTTGAAAGGACAGACCTGAAAGAGAGGCTGACAGGCAGCCTTATGCCAGAGGTAAAGTCCTACAGCCAGGATAGACAAGTGAGATAGTCCATTAGCAGATGGAAGTGGGTGGTATACCTACCAGTAGGATCCCTCAGTGAAGGCAAAAGAGGCCTGACATCTGCCACCATCTGGTCCTGTCTGCTGCTTTGATTTGTTTCTATTCCCTTTTCATTGCGTAATCAAATCCCCACTCCCACATCTAATTTTTGTTTTTATCTTATTTTATGTGTATGTATGTGTGTCTATGTGCTATGTCCATGCTAGGTGCCTGTGGAGGCCAGTAGAGGGTACCAAATCCCCCAGGTCTGGGGTATCAGATGGTTGCGAGCCAACATGTGGATGCTGGGAACCAAACACAAGTCCTCTGCAAGAGTAACAAGTGCTTTTAACCACTGAGCTGTGTCTCCAGCCACAGATCCAATTTATGGCAGGTTCTAGATGTCCAGGCTTCCAAGAAATTAAGGGACATGGATGGGGAACAAAAAAGCAGTTCTCAGTTGCAAATAAGGGAGGGGACTCCAGATGGACAGACACAAAGGAATGACAGAAGAGCAGCTTTGAAAAAGTGTGGGGACACGCCCCCTGGGACACTGTCCTCTTGCTGGGGACACGCCCCCTGGGACACTGTCCTCTTGCTGGGAACACGCCCCCTGGGACACTGTCCTCTTGCTGGGCACTGTCAGCCATCACCACACTCCAAGAGCTGTCACATGGGTTCCCCCTGGCACTTTGTTTTGGGTTGCTTGTTGCAGGGTCAAAGTTCTGAGCACAAGCATCCAACTGACCGCTCACTACCCTGGGGAATTAGGAGGGAACACATATCTAGGTCTTCCAATTCTCTTAGGAGCAAGGAGGTCACCTGAAACGACCCTCATGAGGATTTCTGTCTACGAGGCATCTGAGTTGACAGAGGACAGACAAATAGATGACAGGTGTCTCCTCTATAGGAAACAGGGATCCTATAGGAGGGGAAGGCCACCGTGGAACATAGACTTGACACCTGACTTGGCAACTATTTCAGGGGTCAGAAAGCAACCTGAGAGGCAGGAGCAAGAGCACATGTGGTTGCCACAGACTATTATTGTTTGTTATTATTATTATTTTATGGGATTTGTTAAGTGTAGTGATTTTTGTTGAGATCGGGCCAAGGGAGTGAGGCACAGGGAGCAGGCAGATCTGAGAGTGGGTTCTATTTAGCTGTGTGAGCTTGGATAAGTCAGCCCACTACACTTTACCCGTATGGAACGAAAACAGCTGCTGTGTGTTTTAAATGGCCCTTGTTCTCACCGGAGAGGCCCAGGAAACATTGTTGCTGTCCCTCTGCTGCCCCTTCTTGTCCCTGGCCTGTGGTGGGCTTCCGGGCAGATAGGCTGAGCACCTGAACTGTTCTTTTGCTTTCTAGCTCAGCTGTGAACTGCACACCCACATGCCACTTGTTCAAGTGTCCTTACTGAGCATCAGAAGGGGCTGAAGAATGTTAACTGCAGCCAGGCATGTCCTCTATACTGCAAGAAAAGTAAATGCTGCCTGTGGCCCGGACCCCAAACCAACCAAAGCTGTGGTACTGTGCCATGGACCCAGAGGGTTCCTAGGAAGATCAGCTGACGTGAGAACCTTGCCCCATTCCTGACCACAAGACCTGGGTCCACTATGCCTGTGTGTGTGTGCAAGGGGGGAGAGCTAGCCTGTTTCCAGGGGTGTCCTTCGCTTCCTCTGACTGGCTATTGTATTTCAATAAAGGGAAAACTGACCACTCATCTGTGTTCTTCCATTTTGTATTAAATTGACACCCAGTGTGGCCCAGAGATTACCTACAGTGAGCCCATGTGCCTTAGATGTTTTTTATTGTGTGAGAATTTGGGGACTGCTTTCCTGTGGCCTGGTTTGGTTTGGCATTTACCAAGACTTGCCCTGGAGCCTGTTGAACCCTGAGCTCTGTGTTAATCAACTTATTGTCACTAGAGCAAAATAGGAGATCATCAACTTGCAATGAGGAAAAGCTTATTTCTGCTCACAGTTAAGAAGGTTCTGGGTCAAAATAGGGGAAACCTATTCCTTTGGGCCCCAGATCAGGTCAAAACAGGGCAGCAATCCATTTGCTCTATGTATCAGGTGGACGTGTCTGGCAGAGCCAACTACTACTTTTGTGCTCAGAAAGCAAAAAACAAAGGTAGTGGAAGGAGCTGGGGCACCTAATTCCCTCCAAGGGCACATCCTCAGTGACTTCAGAATTCCCCCTTAGGCTCCATCCCCTAAAAACTCTGCCTACTGAGGAACTACCCCATGACTAAGCCTTTAACACCCTGGCCACATCCCAACCATGTAGAACTCCTTCAGGGGCAGAGATCATATTTGTTTATCTCAGACCCTTTGAGCCTTGGTAAACCTGGTGTGAGTGAGGGAGGAGCTCAGAGAACATCAAATTGATTTAAATGTCAAGTGGTGGACTTGAGCACATTTAAAAGAAGTCTATAAAATGCAGCTATTCCTGCCATAGTTCCTGCTCACCTGGCATTATTTAAAAATTAAATGTGTTTTTTTTTCTCTCATAAAAGCATAACTTGCTTATGATTTTAAACTTTTGGAAAACCAATAAACGGAAACAGAAAGAGTAAGGAAGAATAGGAGGGGAGGAAAAGAAAAAAAAAAAAACCCTGAAATAGCAGCTCTTACATACCGCCAGTGCTTACGCATGTCCAGTTGCTCAGTCAGCCCGCCCACGTGGTCGAGGAGACACCACACACTCAGCGCTCCTGGATTTGAAATTCTTAATCCAATTTGCTGCATTGTCTTCAGCTCAGTTCATTCCACTGGCACCCTCCAGCTGCTCCAGCCCAGATTCTCAGAACCACTAGTTCTCCTTTCTCTCTCATCTTACACCAGGAAATGCAACCGCCTTCTCGTCCTCGAACGACACCCAGCACCTGACACTCAGCATCTCTGCTGCCTTTGCCCAGGTGGTCTGAGATGCCACCGTCTCTCATCTGTGTATTACTCCAGCCTCCCTGTTTGTACCTGTGCCCATCCCAAAACCCAGTCCTGTTCCCAGACATTACCTGGAGATACCTTCTCCTAACACACGGCAGGCCTGTGCTTCACATACTTCCATTCATCAAAGGAAAAGCCAAGTCTGGGCAACAGTCTGTAGAACTGTGAAAGACAGGCGCTGCATCACCCCCCCAACCCCCCACCCCCGCTGCAAGCCACCAACTGCTTTGCTAAGCCTTAAGCTTTAGATGCACCAGACCTGCTCTGGTCTTGGGGCCTTTGTGTGTAATGTTGAGTCTGCTTTTAGAAGGCCTTTCCTGCAGATATCCACTCAGTACCTCCTCCCTCTCCACCTGTATCATCCTCTCGGCAATGTGCCCTACCCACAATACCATTCTTACCCGATACCGACCGCCACTCTGCTTTGATATTCCTGATCTAGAATGTATTTTTTCTATTGGTCTTTAATACCAGAATCCTCCAACTATAATGAAGTCTTTTGTTCATTGTAGCGTCCCTAGCACCTTGCACATAGTCAGTACTTTGTGTGCTGGGGATACAGTGCAGTTTCAGAGCTCTCAACTGAGTCCTCAGTGTGAGCAAAGCATGGGTTTAATCTCCAGCATTGAAGTGATGACATAAGTTACTCCATAATTATGTTAAATAGGCAATGAAAACAGCAAACAGCTGCTCTGGATAAAGGGGGTGGGTGTGTATACTCAACTGATATTCTCTGTTCTCCGAGTGGGGCAGGAAGCAAATAACTCTTAACCCTCACCCTGGTGTGTTTGGTGAGTCCCTAAATAAAAGACAGACCATGTTGTGTGCTGAGGAGCACTCTGAGATGTCTCTTGAGCTCGGAATATGCTTACTGGGTAAAGGTACCAGCTGCCAAGCCAAAGGACCTGGGTTTGATTCCCAGGACACACATTATAGAAGCATAGAATGGGCTCCCTTACAGTGTCCTCTGACCTCAACAACATATGCTATCTTCCCTTCCAGAACACAAAATAAATAACAAAATGTGTCTTATAAAAATGTGTCCTATCACAAAGAGTAAAGTTAGTAGGGGATATTTAGCATCAATAAAGATAACAGACTTGGGGGGGAAAATCTATTTTTTCCCATTTAACCAGAACAGTGTCCTTGCATACAGAGAGCTCCTCCTATAGGACAACAGAGAGACAACCCAGCAGAAAGATAGACAAACGGTTGTGGTGATATATTGTTTATGATCTAATAAAGACACTGGAGATCAGTTTGCAAAGCCAGCCATACTAGTTAGCTATAGAAACTAGATAGTGGTGGCACACACTTTTAAACCCAGGACTCAGGAGACAGGCAGATGGATCTCTCTGAGTTTGAGGCCACCCTGGACTACACAAGAGGGAAGAGTAACAGAGCTCATGCCTTTGATCCCAGCACTTGGGATCACAGGTCTTTAATCCCAGCACTAGGGAGGTGGAGACAGGAGGATCTGGCTGAGTGGAAAAAGGAATGTAAGGAGGAGGAGACAGGAATTCAGTGCTTTTGCCTCTGAGGATTTGTGGAGGCAGGATTGCCTCCTGAGTAGAGATAAGATCTACTGGCTTGGCTGCTTTGCTTCTCTGAACTTCAGCTTGAAGATTGAACCCCATTATCAGTCTCTTGCCTTTTATTTATCGTGCTATAAACAGTGAAGAGTGGTAATTCGCAGAAGACTGTGAATGCCTTCCCATGAAGAAGAAAATTTGACTCAGCTACCAAAGATGGGAAAATAAATACAGTTAGATATTATTTATTGTGTTTCTGGTAGATAGGTAAGGATTTATATAATTTTTAATACTAATAAGAGAGCAGACAATAATAAATATTTTTATCATGGATGAAACTCATACAGGATTTTGAAGGCAAACATGACTATTTGACAACTTAAAGACTTGAAAATGTATATCCCTTTAACCCAGATATTTCATTCCTAGTTTATTTCAAGAAAATAATGAAGACTCTATATAGAACTAGTTATAACCACCCCCCCCAAATCAAAACTCAAAAAAGCCCAAGCTATTCCAATAAGGCAGTTTAGTTAGACATAGTAGATATTAAATACAATCTCATTTTATTCAATCTACAGAAATTCCTGGCTAGAATGATGACTCATCAGTTAAGAGTGCTTGCTGCTCTTGCAAAGGATTAGAGTTTGGTTCCCAGCACCCATGTCAGGTAGCTCACTACCGCCTGTAACTCTAGCTCTCAGACCTGATGCCCTCTTCTGGCCTCAATGAACATTGCACTCTTGTGCACATGCCTCATCACACACACACACACACACACACACACACACACACCACATGCAACTGAAAGTAAAATAACTCAGGGATGGAGAGATGGCTCAGAACACGCACTACTCTTCCAGAGGACTTGATTTGTAGTTATTAGCATGGAAAGAAGTGCATAAAATATTTTTGCTTTTATTTTATGGAAATGAAATTATTTTTCCTCCATTACTTTTCACATCATCTCTAACATTTTCCTTTCCAACATCAGAGTCACTTCCGTTGCCGCCCAGAAGACAGACAGACTGCTTGGTATATAGGTCTCATGATGTGGCCTCTGCTGCTCCCTCACCCTGGTCCTGCAGCTCCTGCTCCTCTACCCTGCGCCCCTTCTACTGGTGTGTCTCATCCTCCCAAGCAACACCTGATATGATTCCTTCCTGCAGGAATAATCTCATTTCATGGGTCGCTTCACCTGGAAAACTACTCATTCCCAGGAGCCCAGTTCAGATGGGACCTTTTCAGGTCTCTGTCTGATTCCCTAGAGAGGGGCTGATTTCTTCATCTGTTTGCTTACATTTTTGTTTTAACACTTGACGGAGTGTGTTATAATTTAGGCATTTTTTGGGGTTTCTTAAGTTATCTTTGTTCAGGATAAATACTATTTGAGTGTATCTGTAGTTACAGAACTGAGCACAGAGCCCTACACAGAGGGGTCCATGAGTGTTTCTGAGTGACTAGAATAGATGATGAGTTAATGAATAGATGATGTGGTGATTCTAATGGGAATGCCCTCAATAGGCTCATATGTTTGAATGTTTGCTTCCCAGTTGGTGGACTGTTTAGGAAGGATTCGGAGGCGTGGCCTTGTTGGAGAAGGCATGACACTGGGGGCAGGCAAGCCCATGCCAGTCCAGTCTCTCACTTCTGGATAAGATGTGAGCTTTCACCTGCTGCACGAGCATCATGCCTGCTTGTCTGCTGCCATGCTCCCTGCCATGATGGTCATGGACTCATTCTCTGAAACTATAAGCAAGTCCCCAATTAAGTGCTTTCTTTTATAAGTTGCCTTGGTCATGGTGTTTCATCACAGCAATAGAACAGTGACTAAGGTAGGCTACATGAGCAGATGTCCCTGAAGTAACGGCAGTTGGCTCTGAAAGCTAAGAAATGAGCTCTCAGCAGTGTGGTAAAGCTATGCAACTGCTGGTGTAATCACAAGCTGAGACACCATGACATAATCACAAGCTGTGCAACCTATGATGTAATCACAAGCTGTACAACTGATGATGTAACCATAAACCGTGTAACTGATGATGTAATCACAAGCTGTGCTGCGACAAGGCATGGAGGGAAAGCAGCTAGCTTACTTGGCCACAGTATCACTGCTAAGGAGCCCTTGCCACTGAGTAATTTTTCTTCTCTCACTTTGTACTTTCTTAAATTGGTGACACCTACTCCAGAGGACAATTTCATATTAGTTGCATACGCACAATGTTGATGATGATTACTACTGTATATCAGAAAAATTATAAAATATAGGATAGACCAATTGAAAGTATTTGGAAATTCTAGAGTATAATTATAATTGTGTGGAGGAGGGAGGAGAGGGTCAAAGTTAGCAGAAATAATGTCACCAAGTCATCAAGGAGCAGGACATAGAGAAAATTCTCTAGCCATTGGGATTCTGAAGGGATGTGTAGAAAAGCAGTATCATGGATGAGGAGAAGGCTTGGTGGTTAAGAGAGCTTGCTTCAGAAGTATGATGGCCCATGTTCAGACTCCCAACACTTGTATGAGAAGCCAGGCATGGCCATATGCAAGCCAATACCCCAGCACT
Organism: Phodopus roborovskii; assembly: GCF_943737965.1. Lineage (NCBI taxonomy): Eukaryota > Metazoa > Chordata > Mammalia > Rodentia > Cricetidae > Phodopus > Phodopus roborovskii. Next base: position 17,999,215 of record NW_026126469.1, on the reverse strand, counting down.
AGCAGGGATAGGACAGAGACAGGAGGATCTAACCAAATGTCAATCTCCAGGTTTGATGAAAAACCCTGTGTCAGAGAAATAAAACATAGAATGAGGAGTAGGTGACCTAATGTCCTTCATAGGCATAAGTGAGTGCTCGTGTGTGCATGTGCGCACACACACATACACACACACACACACACCACTACCACCACCACCACACATTTCATAAAGATGAAAGCATTTGTGAACCTAAATAAGACCACCTGCCTTATTACCTGTGACTCTAAAGCATAAGAGAACAACATGAGGGATTTTTCTGACAAGGTTACCTTGTGTGAAGCATTGCCTGGTAGCCAATTCATGGGTGTGCTCCAACTGCAAGTGAGCGGATACCACATCACTTTCTAGTGGCAATAAAGTTTAAAGTGGTGTAGCATGCCAGCCAGCTACTATCTGTCATTCTGGCCATTTAGCTCCTCACATGGTCCACGGGAGGTTTCTGAAAGCCTCCTTAAAGCAGAGAAGAATGAGCAAGGACATTGGCATGTGGGGCCCCAGAGAGTTCTCTTTGTCCTTCAGTGGCCCCTCAGGATGCCCTTGCTGCCTGTAACCAGCTGGAAAGTGCCTGTTCCTTTTCTCAGGTAAGCCTGAAGAAGGACCAGTCACCTTTTTATCCCTGGTACCAAAGTGACGGAATCCAAACCAAAGAGCTCATTGAAAACTCGTGGAAAATTGCAATAGCGTCCTTGATCTAGTTCTGCCATTCACAAAGGTAGCTTTCTGGTAGCCACAGCATGGTGTCCCGGGACACCTTCCCTGCCCTGTCAACGCCCCATTCTGTGTTCTCATTGTCTCAGCAATTGTGACCAGGGCTACTAGACAAGACACAGAGTATCAAGTATGTTACAACTTCAGATGAATAATTTTTAAAAAGTAAAAGGATGTCCTAAATATTTCCTGAGCCATCCTTAACTACAAAATTAGTTGTGCTGGTAGCTTGTTGGAAACATAATTTTAACAGGCATCCTCTACTTTTTATTTGCTAAATCTGATAACTCTCATTTTTATTAAAGAATATTATATATTTGTAGAGTGCACAGTCTGAGCTATGTAGATGCTTTGCATACATTAGCAAACAGCCCTCCTTTGGGAGATAATCTTGCTATAAGTCCTGGTGGTCCAGATCTTGCAATGACCCTCCTGCCTCTGCTTCCCAAATTCAATTACAGGCATGCGTGACCACAGCTGGCCTGAACAAGCACAGTACTTATACTATTCACAGTTTTAGAAGTTGAAGTCCAAGTTGATTGGCCTTATCTGTTTGGCCTCTAGGTCAGGGTCCCTCGGCTAGGTCAAATGGCAGAGAAACAGAAAACAACCCCATCCACTAAATGCAAAAGAGGCAAGGGCACAGGCTAGCCTCGTGTTATAAAAGCTCACTCCCAGGGCCACTGGGCCTGGGCTCCAGCCCTCCCCAGGGTGATTTTCAGGACCTAATCGCCTTGTACTAGGCCTTTCCTATTGAAGGTTTACTACTCGGCTGCACCAAGGACCAAGGCTCCAGCATTGGCTGAGGTGTGGGAGTGCGGTGAGGCAGGAGGAAGCAAGGACCAAGCCAGCGTTGTGTCCTCTGATGCATTCAACACGGGGCAACCGGGACCCGTGACGGGGCTGGACCCCATGATGCATTCAACACGGGGCAACCGGGACCTGTGACGGGGCTGGACCCCACCACCTGACTCCTTTACCTCATCCCTAGCATGCAGCTGCCACCTCTATGTTCATGACGGTGCAGAGAATGTACTGTACTGTGTCTTGCCCTAGAGCCACCAGAAGAAATGGATGGAACCCATGGTTTGGAGGCACAAAGTCTTTATTTAAATAGATTTCAATGAGAAGGAAGCCAGTTTTATATGTAAAAATGTCTTGGTTAATGTAGAGCCAGTCATCCATTAACTCTGGTGTGTGTGTGTGTGTGTGTGTGTGTGTGTGTGTGTGTGTGTGTGTGTACTCATATATGGCAGTGTCCTCCTTTCAAATGTGTCTTTGTGAGAACCCATCCATCCATGTATTTGGTCATCATGACCTTTTCCTGAACCCCTGATCTACTGACAAGGTATAGTCTGATTTCACTCCCTGTATTCACTCTTGAAGAATTGCAAATCCCTTTCATTCAGCAGCCGCTCCCCAGCCTTCCTAGAGAGGCAGAGTGATGGGTGGGTCCTGAGGTATCCTAGATGCAGCTGCCCATCCAAAGCAAGGCCTCACAGTACTGAATCCAAAGGGTAGGAGAACTTGTTTGAGGAGCAGCCACAGAAGTGAAAGATTGCAAATGCCGAGATCCCCAGCAGCAGGAGGGCACCCAAGGTCCCGAAGAGGATCCCAAAGAACGCTCCAAGCTTCACACTTAGGTGCTCGCAGTGTTCGCCCCAGGATGTGTAGATGGTAAAGGATGCACAGCTGGGGACAGAGAGAACAAGTGTGGTCAGCGAGGATGCAGGCCTGACCTGCTCAGCCTTCCTCTCCTGGGGACCAGGGGTCATTATCCAGGACAGGCAGGGCTATCCCCTGGGTGGAGGACCCAGCCAGCCCCAAGGCCATTTTGAAATGAAGTTACCAGCCAAAACCACCAGAGGGTGGCCGCACATGCACTCACTATATAGTCACAAATCCATCCCCATATTCTCCCACTCCCCAAATTCTCCACTCTCGACCAGCCCTGGACTAAGGGTGGGGCAAGAGTGAACAGAGGACACTGGGAGGCAAGCCCCTGTGTCACTGCAGACTTTCAGTCCGCTCTTCAGGGGAGGAGACCTAAGGAACCAGCCTCAGGGCGGCTCCAGACTGAGTGCTCTTACAGAGGGGCAGGACCGGGGCCAGACCAAGATGGCAGGTTCCTTTCCACAGGGCTGGGGGCATCCGTTCATCCGTTCTCAGGAAGCTTTAGTACTCAGCCACTTTGCCTCCTGGACCCGTGCCACTCTGGAGTTTTCCCATCCCCCGGGTGGGCGAGCGCCCTCTTGCGGCTAGCATGAGTCTCAGGGTACATCTTTTTTCTCCACGCAGAGGATCAGCACACACCCTCTGCTCAACTCCCTTTCCTCTGCTTCTTGTCCCCTGACCACTAGGGAGTCATCCCAATGTCATGTCTCGGGAGGGTCCGTGCCTTCCTGGGTCTACTGTGGTGTCCCGTCCTGCTTGTGTTCCCAGCACTATGCTCTCCTGCCCCAGGCCCCTACTCACCTGCATTGGGGCCCATCTGGTAGGTGCTGGCATTGGCCCCCATTGTGACAGTAGCCCTCACTACATGGGGACACGCAGGTGACACCGTTCTGGGGGCTGTAGACCAGGCTATAGTTCTTGTAGCCCTCACACAGGAAGTAATTGTTCAGCATACTTAGGTTCACTGTAGGCAGGACAAGGATGCAAATAGAGCAAGCAAACAATTGAGATAATTCATACCTTCTCCATCAAGAAGTCAATGCCAGGTGTTTATCCTGAGAAACAATTGGTTGAATGCACAGATACCTGTATCTGTGGGTATTACGTTCTGCCGGGTTGATCCTGTCAACAGTGTATAATGGCACTCAGCAAATAAATTACTATGCAGCCCTACCAAGGGGGGTGACAGTTTTCAGGGTCTGAAAAGGCCAGCAGTGATGAGCACACACTCAGAAGATAGCCACAACTGAGTTGATACTCAGGCTCTCCAACTAACTAGCTACGAGATTGGGACTTTTCCTAAGTCAGCCTCAGTTTCCCCCCCCCCTGTGTGCGTGTGTGTGTGTGTGTGTGTGTGTGCGCGTGCGCGCGTGTGTGTACGTTCATGCATGAGTGTGTTTCTCTGTATAGCCCTGGCTATACTGGAACTCACTCTGTAGACCAGGCTGGCCTTGAACTCACAGAGATCTGTCTGCCTCTGCCTCCCGAGTGCTGGGATTAAAGGCGTGCACCACCATTCCTGGTCAGTTTCTTTATGTTTAAAAACAAAGCATAAAAACAGCACTAACCTAGCTGTGATGTCCAGTGAGACATACATGTAGAGTATATGAAAAAATAGCTATCCCCACAACACTTGAAATGTGTTACAAGCACCGGTTTCGAAAAGATCACTGTTAGAATAGCATGTCCAATGGGAAAAGGCACACAGTGTTTGAGCTAATGTGGTCATTATTATTTAATGTGGAGGATGCCAGACTAAGCTATGATTTCCCTTAGTGGAAAAAAAAATGTGAAATTCCCTAAGGCATATCAGAAGAAAGTAAGAATACAAAGTAGCATTGTCTTTTCTTTCTTACTTTTGTAACTCTGGTGTTTAGGAACCATATTGTGTTTGTACAATACAATTGTATTTTCTTCTTCCCTTGCTCCTTTCTCCTTCCTTCCTTTCACTTTTTAAGACAGGACCTCATGTAGCCCAGGTTGGCTTAGACTTGCTTCACAGCCAAAGCTTTCATTGACCCTCTTGCTTTCCGAGTGCTCAGACACAAATGCCCCAGCTCCTTGCTCTGAGTCAGAGCTCCCAGACTGTTGCCCATCCCCCACCACTGCTTCCCAATGTGCAGAAATTTCATTTTATTGCCCCAAGAAGCAGGAAGCATAAACTGGATTCTAGAAGCAGATCTCAGTGGGTGCTGGTCCCAAGTAGAATAGCACTTCCTCCCCTGCTAGGTGGGGTCCCTATCCTATCCTCTGCTCCATTCCAGAAACTGGAGGTAGGGCATCCCTTGGTCTCCATTGCTTTCTGCCTGGGCTGTCAGAAACCCCATCTCATTTTCCCAGTGGGACCACAGAGTTCTGGCTTGAGTGGGGCCACACCCTTTCGGTCCTCTACTCTGGCCAGTCTTCGGCTTCCATTTATGATTCTCCAGCAGAGGACCAGGTGTAGGGTAGTAGGTGTTCAATGTGTGTTCAGTACAATGACAGTTCAAGAAGTGAGCGATCTTACTAAAGGAAGGGGAAGACAGCTGGGTACAGTGGCACTAGCCTGGAAATCCCAGCATTTGTGAAGCTAGGGCAAGAGGATCGTGAGTTCGAGGCCAGCCTGAACATAGTTAGATCTTGTTCCAAAACCAAACAAACAGATGAGTAGACACATGGAACCCATCATGCAGCCTGGAATAATTGCTACGGCACTCCCACATGGGTCTACCAGCAGCATCTTGTGTCCCTGCTCTGAATCTGAAAGAGCTGATGGGAGAAATGTTTTAAATTTCATGCAAAGATTTCCAACCGCAGAGCTCAGTTAACCTGTTACCTCTTCAATGGACTTCCTACTGGGGATGGGCGTGACCTTCGGGGCTGGGATGGCCCCTCTATGTACTTCTCTCCCCTTCCCCGCTGTCTCTGTATTGTCCCCAAGGTAGAGTGACTCACAAGCCGTCACATCTTGGATATCGGCCCTGGAGATGGGGAAGAAGGTGACATCCTTCCTGGCTTCCTCACTGCTCTTCTTCTGCCTCCCCGTCTGAGTCTGGAGGAGGAAGGCCTCCACCACAGCATCTATCAGATGGTTGTTCAAAAAATGGATGACCGGGCCCCTGGGACGGTACTGGAAGTTGGAGACGACCCGCCAGTGTTGAATTGGCTTGTTGGAGGACTGTGCTGAGAGAGAGCTGTATGGGAGGGAACAGTGAGGGCTTGGGGAGCAGGGGGAGGGAGAGGGAAGTCATGGAGGGACCACCTCACTTACATCCCTGTCAGTTCCACTAGGCTGTTCCAGAGAAAAGCCCGCATGTCCAGGGTCTCTAGCCTGTATGCCACCTACAACAGGGAAAATGAGAGGACAGGCTGAATGAGGGTCAGAGAGGCCATGCCCACCTCTGAGTGCAGGGCCCAGGACCCCTAGAGCATCTGCAGCCTGGCCCACACGTCATCTCCACACTCACATCTCAGCCAGAGGCTGGCCTGGGTCCTTGCTTAATAAATACTCAGTGGGAGAGGGATGAGCCCCCCGCCCTCCCCCCACATCAACATTGCCAGGGTAACATCCGAAACAAACACCCCTGCTTGGTCCCAGATTCCAGCCCATCCTTTCCTCTCATATGTACCAAACAAAAATTGTTTAGCCAAGACCTAGGCACGGCCAGGTGCCAAGAATGCCAAGGTGACTCGGGACCCGTTTATTTGAAAGAGTCTGCAGTTAAGGGCAGCAGATGAATGTCAACAGTTCTGACCAGTTGAGGTTGAATGTGTCTGGCAGTCAGGGTACCTATACTAGTAATCACTTTGAATGCCTTTCATGTTTTGGTACTTAATGTTTTGCATGCTTTGTCATTTAAATATCGACACAGCCTAATGACAGGTACTACTTACTATTATCCACATTTATACACAAAGCTGCTATAAATAGCTTTTCTAATTATTACACCTGCTCTAGGAAGAGGCAGGGCAGAGATTTGATATCCTGTGTATAGGAGTCTAGAGTTTCCACCATTCACCAATCCACCTACTTTGTTTAATGGAGATGTTGACAAGAGGATCCCAGTTCTCTATGGGAAGTCAGGGTGGAGGTGACTTCTTCCATATAGCAGTCAGATAGCATTAATCATGGGAGTACGCAGGGAGACAGGCTGGGGTGACATGCCACCCTAGAGTCTTAGCAAGCTGGTAATTCTAAGAGAGTCTATGGTCTCTAATCCTGAGGCTTCCTGATGTCCTAGGCCTTGAGCCTTCCCTGAGCAAAGGACCCCCCTCCTTTGGGAAATTAAGGTAGTTGAAGGATGTACAAGCTATAGCACAGCCCGTGTGGGAACCTTCCCTGATCGACTCCCACTGGGAACCCACCAAGCACACTGACCGAGGCATTGACGTCAGCTCGGGAGGCATTTTCGTTTTCTCTGAGTGAGAGCTCGATGGTCCTGAAGGGCAGCTCTGGAGATGAACAAGCAAGACCCATCATCACCCCACGAACTTCCCAGAGTTATCCAACACTCCCTGTGCCCACTCAGAGACAGCTCCATCCGCCACGGCCAGGTCACCGGAGGCCTGTACTCCGGTGCTGCTATGCTGACCAGGCCTTCTGTGGCTCTCGGCCAACAAAGCCAGGAGGATTCTGCTTCTTTCTGCCCTCTGGAAATGACTGAGGCCGGTGGGATAGCTGCCCTCATTAGCTCCCCCTGCCCCAAACTTACCACACAGGGGAAACCTCGGTTCTGATCTGGGCATTTGGGGAACTGGTTTTCCCACAATTCCCAGAGAGACAGGAGAGACAAGTGGGGCTGGTACGGCAGGAGGATTTAGTCATACCTTTATAGACAGTGGGAGTAAAATTGTTCCCAGCGAGGAAGCAGCGGCTATCAGTGAAGGCTGGCGGGCAGGTGCAAGTGGGCTGGCAGTCTGGAGCCCCAGATATGTAGCAGTGGCCATGGTTATAGCAGTAATTCACAGGGCAGGAATGGTTCTGGCAGACTAAAGAGTCCTCTAGAGCTGTAAAGGGAGCAGGGCAGTCAGCCATACCGACTATGCAGATGAGTACCCGATTGGAAACTAGCCTCAGGATTTTTTGTTTTGTTTTGTTTTGTCTTGTTTTGTTTTGACCCATACCCAATCTGTGTTGTGCTTATGAGCCACTCTGAACCCCAAACCATCTTCCCTCATCCTTCTCCAGGCATGTCTCTGAAACGCAACCTTTTCCTCTCTGCCAGGTAAGCCTTCTTTCACCTCTGCAGAGGGCGTGGCAGGTGGACCAGATTGCCCTTATCAGAGAGGGACCCTGAATGCTGGTGAGAAAAGGGTCTACTTCTCCACCCGCCCTGGCCTCTGCTCAGAAAACAGTGGTCTCCTGATTGTATTCGCCTGCCTTTGAGGACTGGAGAAGGCTGCACTGTCATCACTGACATGGTGACATGTGGCTCAGAGGAAGAGGATCAGAGGGGCAGGAAGAAACTTAAAGGAAAACGTAGGTTCCTCTGTCACTAGGTTCCCATCGTGACACCTCCAAGGTCCTGGCTTGGGAAAAGCAGAGCCCCTGGGCCTTGCCTCTGAAGATGCCCAGGTTCCCGAGAGCCCAGCTTACCTCTGGTTTCCTAGCCTGCTCCATCAGTCCTTGCCCAGGCTTTCTCCAGCAGGCTCTCAGGGCTGCTCTGTTCTAGCCCACCCTCAGTGTCTGTACCACCTCCTTCAATCCCACACCATCTAACCATTTCTTTCTAAGCTTCTTATCGCGAGGGATTTGAAGATGTGTTGCTAAAGACAGATACACCAGTGTGTCTTTGTCTATCCAGACCCTTGACATGTCCCCTGGACCCAGAACCTGCAACCTCCCCTTGCCAGGGCCCTGTTCCCAGCTTACCTGCACAGTGACGCCCATCTCCAGTCATGTTTGGAGGGCAGGCCTCACAGCCCTTCCCAGGAATGCAGGACACATTTGGGAAGCATGGCTCTTCACAGTGGTTCTTGGAGCGTTCACAGAAGCGGCCAAACGTGTCCCCATCACACTTGCAGCTCGTCACCTAAATAACAGCAGGGTGTCCGCAAGCTAAAGAACTTCTAGTGTCTCTGCCCTGACACTTCTGCTATGGGCAGCTCTGCTTGCCTCAGCCCCTCCAGCAGGCACCTTCTTCCACAGCACAGGATTGTGAGTCTGCCCAATGTTACACCATCCCCTGCCTGGCCCCGCAGTAGGCTCTCCTCTCTCACACTCTACCTCCTTTCCTGGAATCCCTGAGCGAGTAAGACAGGGGAAGAAACGGAGAGGAGAGAAAAACAAACAAAAAGGACAAAACAGAAATGGGGCAAAAATCTGTGGACTTGGGTCATGAAGTTGACCACATTGTGACAGGAGAGAATTTTCTCTAAACTGAAAAAGAGATGCTTCCTCAGCTAGAGGGAAGAGCAAACTGAGTCAGCACCCTGCCCCTCTCTTCCCAAGCCCAAAGAGACACTTCGTGGTGAGCCACTCTCCATCATGCCCTGTGAGGGCTTCCCGTGTCTGAGCAGAGGCCTCCAGTCTCCCTGATCTGGAGGAAGGCAGGCCAGCTGCGCTGGAGGCTATGGACACAGAACACTCAGGGAAGCCTTTCCATCCCACCGCTCAGTGCCATGGCGGGAACTATGTGAAAGGCTGAGGTGAACACTGCTAAGCCCGACAGAATGGGAGGTGGGGCACACACTCTTTTGTGCTCTAAGTGATGCAAGTTGCACTTCACACAAGATGGACCCCTGCACTACTCAGCCATCCCAGCTCCTCCCTCCTCCCCACACACACCTTGCCCAGGGGAGAGGATGCTCACAGCATTCCTCCATGTGCTCTTCCTCCTCCCAACAGAGGACCCCACCCACCCCACTCTCACTGCTCACCTCAAGGGAAGCATTGCCTTCCCTGCTGGTCTCACTGTAGAAACACTGGCTCTCCACACTGCAGAAGCAAGCCACAGTCCTGGGCTGGAGTATGGATGACAAGTTAGTCCTCGCATCTGTTGCTAGAATCTCCAGGATACACACTTCTGGAAGTGTTGGTGTCCACTGCAAACTTCCATTTTCTGTCCAGAGAAAGAGACCTCGATGGCTGGGAAAGCCCTCTGCTCTGTGGCCAATGCATGCTGACATCTAACACCCTGCTTCTCCCACACCGTCAGTCCTTTCCCTGAGTCCTTAATGCTGACAGGCATCCTTTGGAGCAAAGATGCGATTCTTGCACGCATGGTGATGGCAGTCATGCTCCAAGCTGGAGGCAGCCAGCACCTGCTGAAAGTGCTGGGGTGCTGGGTGTTGGTAGAAATCCACATAGGAGAAGGCCACTCCCCTGCCACCCCCATGAAAAGGCCTCCAAGCACATCTCTGCCTGAGCCTGTACCAGGATGGGTCATGCTGGGGAACAAACGTAAGTGCCAGGGTCTGCTTAACACTTCCCAAATTGCAGGATGGAATGGCTTCATCTCCCAGCACCTCTTTTCTGCCTTTGCACTATCCTCTCCTCTGACTTCCCAGGCCTTAATGGTTACCTTATCAGATGTCAGACTATAGGGAATAAACAGCAGCTTGGAAGGAACAGAGAGTAGGGATGGATGGAGTTAACGTCACACTATCACTTTCCAGGATAGAAGTCCAAGATGAAAGAAAGATCTGTAATGCCATTGTGTGGCCATATGGAACATAGTGCCATATGGAACAAAGGAGATGTAGACAAAGAAGCCCCTCCATACTCAGAGAGGCAAAATGAGACAGACTGGTGGTCAGAGCCAGAGAAAGGTCCCTGGCGGCTTTGGTTTAGTGAAGAAAGTCACCATCCCTTCTGCTTTGGTCCACTAGGTCACAACTGCCAGCCTAGGTTCTTAGATACCGTTACTAACATGAAAAGACATGCTGTGTTGGTCCCAATTCAGGAAATAAGAGAAAAGAGAAAGCCGGATAAGCATGGCCAGTCACCTACCAGTGCCTACCAATGAAGGTATCTGTATTTCTTCAGTTTTACTCCACAATGTATTATTCTTTTAGTATATATGATAATGCTGTAAACCTTTGGATTTTATTACATTTATTGATTTTGTGTATGTTTGGGAGCATGTATGCATGCCATAGCATTCATGTGGAGGTTAGAGGACAGCTTGCAAGAGTTGGTTCTTTCCTTCCACCTATGGGTCCCAGGGATAGAAATTAGGCTATCAGGTTTGGTGGCAAGGGCTTTCACATGCTGAGCCATCTCACTAGCCCTGCAAACTATTATTATTATTATTATCATCATCATCATCATCATTATCATTTGTATTTTTTTCAAGGAGACAGGATTTCTCTGTGTAGCCCTGGCTGTCCTGGAACTCATTCTGTAAACCAGGCTGGCCTTGAACTTGGAGATTCACCTACCTCTGACTCCCAAGCTCTGGGATTAAAGGTGTGCACCATCACTGTCCAGCTAAACTAGTATTTATAATGGTCATGCTCAATTATTCTAATGATTTGATAAATGCTCCATGATGGTTAAAAATGATGCATATAGCTAGGCATGGTGGTTCAGCCTTTAATCCTGAGAGGCAGAGGCAGGCAGATCTCTCTCTGTGAGTGAGTTTGAGGCTGGCCTATTCCACACAGTGAGTGGACAGCCAGAGCTAGATAGTGAGACCCTGTCTCAAACAAACAAACAAACAAAAAGAGCAAGCATATTATTAGATGACAGTAAAATAACGTTTTAGTTATATCTATCTAACACCCCCCCCCCACTTACTTGGGGAGGAGGCCACCCATTTGAACTACAGGTATCTTTCTTTCTTTCTTTTCAATTTTAAGACCAAGTATCATTCTGTATACCAGGCTGGCCTTGCTGGCCTTGATCTCATGGTAATCCCCCTCCCTCTAGAATTACAGGCTCGAGCTGCTATGGCCAGCTATAAGTACCAATCTTAAGAAATGCTGTTACTCAGGGCCTGGAGAGACAGATGGCTCCGTGGCTAAGAGCACACTGCCCTTTCAGAGGACCCAGGTTGGATTCTCAGCATCCACTTCAGGCAGCTCCACTGCCTCTAACTCTAGCTCCAGGAGGATCCAGCACCTCTGGAAGGTTCCAGAACCTGAATGCTTGTGCACACACCCCTATGCACACAGGAACATAATTAAAGTTAATTTAAAAAAGTTTAAAAAAGAAATGCTGTTTTTCAAGCCAGATGTGGTGATACAACATCCTTGTTGTAGCTTAATTTCCAAGACTGCCCTAAAACACCTGGAACAAAGCAATGTAGGGGAAGAAGCTGCTTTAGCTTACAACGCCAGGTTAAAGTCCATCATGGAGGGGGAATCAGCTAATTGTCACACCCAGTCAAGAGCAGAGAAAAGTGAATGGGCCCACGCTGCCCGCTGTTTGCTTGGCGGCTTCTGCTCAGCTAGTTTTCTTCATTCTTACACAGTTCAAGGCTCAGCCCATGGAATGGTGCCTCCCATGTTTGGGGTAGGTCGGCTCACCATAATTGACAAGGAAGACATGCCCCCAGGCCAGCCTGATCTAGATAATTCCCTCAGTGAGACTCCCTTTTCTGGTTAATTCCAGTTGACATTGAAAACCGGCTATCACACAGTGCAGAGGACAAGGCAGAAGAACCAGGAGTTTGTTGTCTGGGTTACATAGGAAGTTTCAGGCCATCTTGGGTTTTTGTGGTTAAGAGCTTGTCTCAGAAGGAGAGGGAATAGGGGTGGGAGAGGGAGAGAGAGAAACAAGATGAAGAGAAGAGGGAAAGAAGGAAATTCTTGTTGGTCCTGGGTATTCAAATGAAAAAAAAAAATATGGCAGGGTTCTGGGTATAATGAAAAAATTCAAGAAAACCCAGGTTGACTCAGGCCTCTCGGGCCCCTGCCCCATGCTGTTGCCAGCCAAGGATTCTTACCGAGGAGTTTAAAGCCACTGCACTGGTTGGTGAGGTTGAATGTGACATCCTTAGAGTTGCTGGTGATCTCAATGATCTCTGTCTTCCCCTTGTAGGCTCGAATTTCATTGGGGCAGTTGACAGAGGGCGGGTACTGGTCTGAAACAAGCATGGCAGAGACTGGCTAGGCACAGGACACTCTCCAGTCTTACGTCCATCTCAGCTCTCTCCTCATGACTTCCTACAAGCCCTCCCCAGGCCTGGGGCCACCCCCGGGCAGAGCCCAGACTTCCTGCTCTGCAAACGTGTTAGACTCCCTTTCCCAACTTCCTCCTCAAACTGGATCATTTCTTCCCTGAACAGAATGCCACGTTGGGTTGAGAACAGACAGTTTTACTCCTGGGAAGAGTTGAAAGCCATGAGGGTGATCTGTAGATGGACATTCCATTTTCAAACTCTCCCAATGCTCTGTTTCTTGGAAGCCTATTATTTCCAGTCCATTGCTTATTAATTCATTCCCTTAATAGATTTAGCAAATGTGTGTGGCACTGATCTCTATAGCAATGAACAAGTGATGGAAAGAGAGGACTAAGGGAATTATAAATTATAAAACACACTAAGTAGTTATAAATACTAAAGAAAAAAACTCAGGAAAAGGAGTGTGAATAAGCATGAAATACAAGACCAGGCAATTCCAGAGGGCCTTGCTAAGTAGGCAGAGTCAAAGCATGAGAGATTGTGCCTGTCTGTCTGTGGAGAGAGGCTTGCAGGCCAGAGAAAGGCATATGCAAAGTTACCAGTGAGCCCAAAGAAGCCAGGGAGGGGGAGGAGAAGGAGCATCAGGAAAGGGCTTCTGGGTGGTGGAGGAGACAGACTGCATTGGGCAGTGAAGGGAAGGCTGCCATCCGTCTGTCCATCAGTGTTGTGAAATGAGGTCCTCGCCTGCTCCCTGCCCCTGGAGAGGCCTCTCTGGGCCTCCTGTCACTTACTGAGGGTGCCATTCACATGCTGGAATGTTTTAAGGATTGCGTTGGTGTTTTGTCCCGTGGTTGCGTTTCCTGTGGCCAGGGCATCAAACACGCATTGTACATCTCCCTTGCAGCCCAAGGTCATGCTTTCATTTGAGGTGCTCAACAGTTGTGACAAGAAGATGGGGGTGAAGTTGGAAGGCAGAGGGTCTGTCCTTAGCCCGAGGAGGCCTGTCCCATTGATTTGCCCTGTAACACAGGAGGTGTGACGATGGTATAAGACGACAGCCTTATTTCAGCTGTGCCTGCCCCTAATCCTCGTTGGATAAGACTCGATGGGTGAGGGGGTGTCGTGGGAGTTGGTAAGGATGAGAAGGCTTCTGGCTTCTGAGTCTGGAAATCCCTGTTTCAGTGAGTGAAGGTCGCCCACTCCCCTCTCCACTTCCCAGAAGAGACATACAGGTGGGGTAAAAGCAGGGGCCAAACATGAGGCCGCGGCAAAATCTCTGGGCCCTACCAAGGATGAATAAGGTCCCCACATGCACAAGCGAGACAATACAGCAGCTCCCTCACGGATTTGCCCCAGTGGCCTGAGGACCCCAGACTCACATGTCATTCCATAGTGAAAAATGGTCTCCTCAGAGCTGTTTCGGGGGATGGTAGAGCCGTTGGGCATCCTGAAGTCATCTTCTGGATCGTCATTCCAGACTCCTGTGGGAAAGAGGTTCGTCACCACAGGAAGGTGGCATCCCTTCTTCAGGGAGCGGCTGACAAGACAGCCGCACCTGCCCCGGGGCCAGGGCCCCAGGAGGCGGGAGAGGACCATCTACTCACATCCACCTCTGTGCTTCCAAGAGAGAGAAGGAAACCAAGAAGTGGAAAGATGGGAGGAAGAAAGACAACAAGGGTAGGAAAAGAAGTAAAGGTGTGGAGGGAAAGGGCACCAGGCCCCTGCCTTCCCCATAGAGCCCCCTTCACGGCCCCTTGAAAAGAGGGCAGGCAAACAGGAGATTAGCCTCAACAGTGGGTGGAGCAACCCCTCTATAGGAGGCTGAGCAAGAACTGTGCCGTGAAGTTCAAGGCCCACAGGACAGACAGCTTCGGGTGTGCGGTCTGAGCTCCACTTCTTACCCAGGAGCCCCCTCGTGTGGTTGCGGTACTCCTCTGGGAGACTGGTGGAGGCATGGAGGATGTTGGAAAGAGCAATCACAGAGATGGCCACTGTCCCATCAAAACTGGCTGAGACCTGGGAGCCATTGTGAGTCAGGAGGATCCCAGTGGTATTGAACATTGGCAAGCCTGGAAGACAGGTGGGGGACAAGTGACACAGCCAGCATGCCTCATGGGCCCATGACTTAGCAGAAATGAAGGCTCATAGCACAGAGAACACTGGGAGACCCTGACCATGCCTCAACTAACGGCCTCACGCCACCCAGCCCAGCCTCTAGACACCTTCTTCTGGGGTATGAAACAAGGAAAGTTCAATGCCCAGGCTGAGTGAAGGTCTTCTAGTGCAGCAGTTTAGGGGACAGCAGTGGGGGGGGGGGCTGGTGGCAAACATTCTGTTTTGCTGTGGCTGAGATCCTGCTGATCACACCCCCACACACAGCTCCAGAGCCTACCTTCATCCGTCTGGCTGGTGTTAAAGGCTACAGTCTGGTTATTGAGTAGAACTCGGACTGTGTCATTGGGTTCCAGGAACCATTGAACCTGGAAAGGAATTGAAGGAGGCCTAAACCCAACATGAGCAGGCAGGGCAGAGGCCTAGAAGTGAGGCACTAGAGAGCAACTCAAGCTAAAATCTGGGCCAGTGAAAGAGGTAGGTGATGGGCAGAGCAAGTGATAGGCTATGCCAACTGACATGTGTGGAGAGCTCAGTGGGAGCCACGCTATCTCACAGCAGCCCTGTGGAACAGACAATAACATTGTCCCCATCGTGCTACAAGAAAACAGCGACACTGTAAATTCAGTAATTTTGCAAAGGTCAAACAGCCAGTAAAAGGTGGCACATGTTGTAATCCTGCCGTCTTCTCTCTCAGCTATGGATATGTACTCTCTCCTCTTGTTCCAGGATGTAGGGTTGCTAGGGAAACATGTCTCTGGGTGTGTCTATGTTCTGGGTGTTTCCAGAAATCTTTAACTGAGAAAGACAGATCCACTCCAAATGTAGGCAGAAGCATTGCATGGGCTGGGGGTGCAGCCTGAATAAAAGGAGGAGAGATGAGCCCAGCACTCGCCTCTGACTGTAGACACAGTGTGTCACCAGTGTCCTTACACGCTTGGTGCCATGCCTCCCTGCCATGATGGACGGACTTCGCCTACAAACTGGAGCCAAAATAAACCTTTGCCCTGGTTTGGATTACTGTTGCTGTGAGGAAAATATCATAACCAAAGCATGGGGAAAGGGGTTTATTTGGCTTAAGCCTCCTCGTTATTGTTCATCCCTGAAGGAAGTCAGGACAGGAAATCAAACAGGGCAGCAAACTGGCGGCAGGAGCTGATGCAGAGGCCATGGAGGGTGCTGCTTACTGGCTTGCTCCCCATGGCCTGCTCAGTCTGCTTTCTTATAGAAGCCAGGACCAGCCACCCAGGGATGGCCCCAGCCACAGTGGCCCTCCCCCATCAATCACTAATTAAGAAAACACCCTACAGGCTTGCTTACACCTCAGTCTTATGGAAGTGTTTTCTTTAACTGAGTTTCCCTCCTCTCAGACGACTCCAGCTTGTGTCGAGTTGACATAAACCTAGCCAGCACACACTCCCGTTCCTTAAGCTGCTCCTTGTCAGGTACTTGGACACAACAGTGAGAAAATTGAAAATCAACCTCTCCTCCTTTCTTTATTCTCTTCCTCTTCCAGTATCCAGCTGACAGTTTCTGAGGGGTTCTGGGAAAGGGAATACAAGGACACCCTGGATACCCCCTCACTTACTGTGATGGGAGAAGCCAAGCTGTTGGTGTTGTATTGAGCAGCAAAGGCAATGAAGTTAGTGGCCTTGGCAGAGCCGGTCTGGGCAGTGCGGCCCTCCAGCAGGAAGGAGGAGTTTGTGTCCTGGGCCTGGACCAGCAGAAAATCCCCCAGCCCATTGAATGTGTAAGTGGCATTATCCAGAGTGGTGATGTGGGGGTCGCCATATGTCCAAGCTAAAAGAAAGGAGGTTACACATTAGCATACTGGGGCCATGGTCTGAGACTCTCACTGCCCAGGTAGGGCCTCCATCTATCTTGGTGGACTCAAGCTTGGGCAAATACTCCTGGCACCCGGAACCTGCCCCAAAGACCTCTTGTATGTATAGTCCCTGGCCCGTTCTTACCCATTTGTCAATGCAACAAACAAAGCCCTTCTCTTTGCTGTTAGCCTCACACTGACTTGTCCCCCAACATCCCTGCAACCACAAGTCTGCCCTAGGAGGCTGCTCTTGTGCAAACCCAGGCCCCCTTCCTGGAGGCTCCACCTCAGCCACAATGCTCACCGAACCGTGGGGGCCTGTACCAAGCACAGCTAACGCGGGGCCGCCTGTGATGGTACTGGACACAGAAGGAGGGCTTGTCGTTGAGGTGGCAGCACCATTTCTGTGCCTCCTGTTCCTGTTCTGTAGAGAAGAACAGTTTGTCAGAGGGCGAGCCCCCCTCCCCCGGAGAGCCAGTTGGCAGGTTTGGTAGACTATGGCGGCAGCAGTGACCCTGGAGGCAGGCATGGCACAGTTCACCCCTTTCCATACCCAAAAACTGTCAGTGATCTGTGATGGAACGACACCATGTGTCCTCCTTGAAGGCATGTTGGGGTTATTACATAGTAGGGCGCACGGTACACACACTCAGGGAGCCAGGGGATGAGAGGACATAGATGATGGTGTAAAGAGACCAGAGCAGGCCCAAGGGTGGCCAGGTGCAAGCTACCCGGCCCCATTCATCTCCTTGCACTCCAGCCCCCTTGGAAGATCTGTACCGAGGTGATTCTAAGTCTTCATCCTGTTAAGATGGGTTGGAATCTCCAAGGAGACACATACCAAACTGCCAAAGACTGTGCATCCTCCAGCCTTCTCGAAACTCTCCCCAGCGGCCGTAGCTGCAGCACACCCCACCTCTCCAGGAGGAGAAGCTGCATAACTGCCTGCTACCGCTATTCCACCAACCTACAAGGAGACCAGACGGACATCCTCAGGCCAAGGAGCTTGTGGCAGGTGGAGATGGATGAGGGTGGGGTGGGTTGGGCATGGGAGTGCTCAGGGTGCCTGGGATAGAGCAGGACAGGTGTGAGCAGAGGTGAAGGTCAGTCGGGCTTGTGAAGGGCAGGAAAGGGTATCACCTGTCATGCGCCAGAACCGAAAGTCCCATAGTCCCTGCTGCCAGGAGCAAGGGCAGGAAAGCTGGCTCCAGCCCCAGCTCCAGCTGGGCCTCGGAGGTTGGTTGTTCAGCCACCATAGACATTTGAGTCGGTAGTTGGGCCTCACCTCCTTATGTAGCCTGTAGACCTGCACCCCCCGGATGCCTGAGAAACAAGGACATCAGTGATTACCACAGGACACGGCCTGTGAGATCTGCTTCAGCTTTAGGCTCAACGCAAACTCCTGCCTCTCTGGACAGCTCTTCCTAGAAAGGGACCCAGTTCAGACTGGCAATGACTTATCTCCAAACTACCCTGAACATAAGCTCGAAACACTTCAAATCTTGGACTTTAGGGCAAAACTGTGGGACAAGGGTGGGCAGGGAGGCACCGCTGTGATCTACCTACTTTCCCCCTCCCTTGACCCCTGGTCATTCTCCCTCCCTCCCTCCACCCGTCTCTCTTTCTGCCATAGTCCTAAATCACTTCACTTCTGCCTCTAGAGACACACTATCTACCCCTCAGTCTTCATGCTACACCCTTCCTTTCTCTTTCAGTGGCCAAAGCAACCAGGACAGACAGAAGCCACAGAGAAGTTGGCACGCTAGTGGGGCCTGGATCTAACACTGGAGTCTGGGGAAACTGTGTTTGGGCCCAGACACCATCTTGAGAAGGGAGCAGTTACTAAAAAAATTCCTTAATGGCGTTGGAAAGTTTAAACCTTCAATTCATTGGAAGTTTCATACCACACACACAACTTCAGGGAAAGAAGACTCCAGAGCGCCACCCCCAACATAATATGATGCAGTGTATGAGATTTTCAACCCTATAACCTCCTGAATTAAGGAACTGAAGGTCTTCAGAAGAATAACATAGTTTATAATGATCTGTTCACATGCAAGTACACACAAACATGCACACTTGCACACAAGCACATACACACATACATGCACACAGGCAGGGACACATGCACACAGGCACGCGTACACACACATGCATAAACACATGCATGAGTGCGCGCGCACACACATACACACACACACACACACACATACACACACACCACGAGACACTCTAAATCACGAGCAGATGTGTTTGACAGAGGGCCCTGGTGTGATAGGGAAGCTCTTCCTTCATTTGACTTCGCTCAAGTTTCTGACTGCCAAACATCTTTGTCCCAAATCAAATAGACGGAGACTCGTGTGTCAAGACCTACATGGCTGACCTCTCCACAATGCTAGTATGCCCTTTTCTCAATCACATTCTGGGAGCTAGCATTTCTTTCCCTTTGGGGCCTCTGTTTATTATACTAAGTCATGGAGGAAGAGCCACAGTTTGCCTCTGGACACTGGAGTCTCTACCACAGTGAATGTTCGTTGACAGCCAACATGGTTGACCTTTCTCCCCTCTCCTTTCATTGTCTGTCTGTTAACCTACTGCCTGGCATATAATAGCTGCTCAGTATTGTCGACTGAGTGACAGTCAGCCTTTTGGATCTCCTTAAGGATTTCATTCCAGCCCTGGAATGAGACATTTAGATGGTCATCCTAGCTCCCCTCCTGCCATACCATTGTCCTCACTCCAGAACCTGAGTCCCACTGACATCCTGGACTTGGCTCTCCCAACAAAGGGGACTTACAGGGGCTGAGGGTGTGAAAAGAAGTCGTTGCTAGCAATGCCAGCTGCTGATGTACCTGTAGGTAGTCTGTAGCCTGTGCAGGTTGTTCTCTGGGGCGGTGGAGAGGCTACAACGGTCTTAAGACTGCCATGGCATATGGAGTAGAGGGAAAGGGAAGACTAAAGCCAGCTCATACATGGTGGGTGTCCCTTTTACCTAATTTGGAATTCAGGAATCGATCTGGACGGTACTTCTCCGTGGCTGGCTGGAATGTCAGCGGGCTGTTTCCAAAATACCCATCTCCACTGCAGGCAAAGGGAAAGACTCTCAGGCCTCTGTGTCACACTCAGACTCTTTGCTCTCAGATGCAAGCTACTCATTCACTTAGTTTGTCAGTCATTCCAGCTAGCCCCCAGTTGGTAGCTGGTTGCCCATAACATAGTCAGGTGGGCAGATTGAGCCACAGGTCCCAGTACTGAGGAAGAAGAGAAGATGGGTAGGGATGGAGAACGTCTTCTTTTTCCCACATCTGATCAATGATAGTGAGAAACAGGCGGGCTCACTCAGGACACACAGGGTGTAAAAGCAACAGATTCCCCTTCCTTTCCCTTGAAGCTCTCTAAGGGCCATACTGCAAGGGATGGTTCAAGGCGGTTTCTGGGGTCAGGCAATCACTTTCAGCCATTGATTCTGGCACTTACTAACTTGGGGGTCAAGGGTATTTAACATGTCTGACTTGGAGGTTTTATATCTGAGTGTAAGAGATGTCAGCCATAGCCTCCAAACAGCACTGAAAAGATCCAATGCAGTGACATCTGTCAATCCCTTGGATCTGAGTGGAGAACAGATTCAAGGTCCTGCCTACGCCATCAGTGTGGATCTAGGATGAAAGGAAGTGTGCAGCAGCAGCCATACTGCTGCAGCAGGAAATGCCCACAGGAATTGACTCCTGAGCTTTGCTCTACTGTCATGCAGACTAGAGGACACATACAAGCATGGCGTCTCTGTTGGGTACACTGAAGGTGGTGTGAAATTGCTAGCTACCTGGGTGATTATATGCTCTCCTCCTTCATTGAACATCAAAAGCCAGTCAGCCATGTGGTTGGAGAGCAGCCTGAACACACCCTAATGAAATAGAAAACCATCTGTGGCAACTACTGGTAACACATGATTCATGACCATCACAACTAATTGCCACACAAAGCAGGTGGTTAGGCACTCAGAGACTGTAGCTCCTTCGTGCTCACACTGTAGCCAGCCATAGCCATTCTCCTCACTTCCTTCTCCAGCTAAGCTGTGGAGCACCAGAAGCCACACATTCCAACCTTGGATGTCTGTGTTCAGAGGCCCACTTTGACACTTTGAAAGTCTCACTTTGGGCAAATTACTCATCTGCTTGAGCCTAAGTTTTCTTGACCTATAGGATAATGGTCTTAGCTATAGGATAGTGTTCAGCTATCATGGGTGGCTATGATAGATAGATGAATGGATAGATGGATAGAGTATAAGAAGCAATAGGTGTAATGAGCAGCTGCTATCTGAAAAAGTCAGCTAAAAAATAAATGTCAGTGAATCTAAGAAGGTCAAAAGTGGAAGGCTCCAGTACACAGGTGCTGGGATAGGAATGATGATAGGATGAATGCTGGGGGCGGGACTTTTCACCAGGAACAGCTGCATCTTCTAGGATGGGATAGGGGTGTGAGCAGGAAACCCTCATCTCTCACAGTTCAGTGCTGACAGCCAGCTGATCCTGTCCTACCTGGAGAAGCCCATGAGGACTTGGTTGCCCAGACCCTGGATCACATTCCACTGCATCCCTCCACTCTGGTAGAGAAACAGGGCATAGGAACTGCTCCCATCTGTGGAGAGGATGGCTTGGTAGGTATTGGTCTGGAAGTTGGTGAGAAACAAATAGAGACATTTATGAGAAGTCTGAGGTTTCCTCTCTGGTGTCCCTATACCCCTGACCAGACACAGTATTATCACACGTCCCTGGTCTATCCAGGCTGGACACATTGGCAAATTTGCTGTAGCCAGAGCCTCATGCATCTTGGGTGTAGAAGCACTTTAGAATGGCCAAATCTCCCTTTTTGTAACTTTTTTTTTCAGGGAGAGGAAATAAAGGATTCTGGGTTGCAATCCAGTTAGAGGACGGTTTTTAAGAGAGAGCTATGAGGTCAGACAAGATGGCAAAGCTGAGACAGGCCTACTTATCTCTCCCTCGGGGATATGAAAGTCACTGTCCAGGTGTCCCCTCCACTTGTGTTGTATGGAGGACCTGTCCAAGGTAGGTAGTCAGTGAACTGTTTGTGGAGTGCCATGTGCCGATATTTCACTATAGTAAAGGGAAGCTGACTTTGTAAATCATATGAAGTTGTCAGTCCACAGACATTCTCACCTGTGAATGCAGTTAAGTTTTCTGACTTGAGGCAGGCTGGCCCGCTGTGAGTACTCAATAGACCATGCTCTCAGGGGAACTATAACCATCAATCTTTCCTCCAGTCATGGATGGCTCCCTAGCAGCCTATTGGGATGTCTGGCTCCCAGCCGGCTCCCAGGGAGCCACCCATGGTCTACTCACCCCATAGCTCCACTGGGCAGGATAGGCAGGAACGTTAACCCAGGTGACTTTCAGTGTCCACTTGGCTTTGTAGGTCCAGTCACCTGTGAACTCATTAATCAAAGTCTCCACCTCCCGGACTAGCCCAATGTTTTCACCATAAAGTGTGTTGTATTCCTAGAAAAGGAAGGCAGGCAACGGCAAGGAAATTAGAGTCCCATTCAATGCCCCTAAGGCAATGGTTCCCTTGTGGGTCCAATGACCCTTTCAAAGGGGTAGCATATCAGATATCCTGCACATCTGGTATTTACCTTATAATTCATAACAGCAGCAAAACTACAGTCATGATGTTGCAACAAAAATGATTTTATGGTTGGTGTCACCACAGCATGGGGAGCTACACTAAAGGGTGAGGACCACGCCCTAAACGGTCCCTGCTTCCTGCTTGGGGATGCTGTTCACTTCAGTGCCCATGGCTGCTTGTACATCTTTTCCTAAATCTGAATTTTTACAAGTTCTTTTGACTTTAAGATCAATTTAAATTCAGGCTGCAGGAAAATCTGGGCATGTGAACTACAAAGTCCCCACCTAGAAAGTTAAATCTTCTAGAACTGAACAGATGAATATAGTAGCTCAAATTGGCTTGGGTGATATGACCGTGTGTCATATTTACAAGTTTTACATTCCCTTGTCTAGCTTGTAACTCCTGAAGGCCAGGCGTGTGACTTTCCATCTTTGGGACCTAGGTAGTTCCTTGTAAATGGCAGATAACACAGAGCACATTTGCGGTGACAGCCGATGCAGCATACTTTGACAGGCTGGCATTATTAACTTAAATCAGAAGTGTGGGGGTCTGTTTAACTTCCAACCTCCCATCGCTGTCTCCTGCAGACCTTCCCACGGTTGGAATAGGGTTTGCCAAGTCTATTTAGCATTTTTTGCTTCGCTTCTTCCCTACCCCATATTTAAGCTTCAGTCCCTCTCCAAGCAAATCTAGGCTGTGGTACAACACCCTTGAAGTGCCCTTGATCTCTCCTGGCAGGATGCTGGAACCCCTGACCATCAAGGCCTTGAATGACCCACCTGGTGAAATATGACTCCCCTGGAGCTAGAGAAATCAGCATCACCCCAGAATGGGGCCACCATGGCTACACGTTCCTTTCCCGTGAAGCCACTTTGAGGTGGGTTGGGGTAGGAGAAGATGCTGTAGTCTGACTCTGGGAAAATGATCTGGCCATTATCTGTGAACTGAGCACAGGGTTCTTGGTTAGTGAGGGTTGAAGGAAGCACTATCCCTTCTAGGGCCAGCTCCTCAGAAGCATGGCCCCTGACAGCCTATCTGTGCAGAGGATGAGAGGTGTCAACCTTGACAGTCTCCTCGTCTGCTTCTCACCTTCTAGGAGAACTCTTTCTTTACCTAGGAACATTACAAATAACTCATCCCTATCAGGACATCCTCATATCAGTTCAAAGTAGTAGACTATGTCCTGCCCAGCTTCTGTCAGAGCAAAGCCTTCTTGATAAAGCTTTGCCCTTGAAGCTTGTGAAGCATCAGAGGGTAAAAGAGCCAACACCCTCCCTCCTGTTGCTGTGTTGGGCTCTCATTGGGTGTTTCTACTCTTCTCCCTGAGAGCAAGAAGAGCTGGATCACCACTCCCAGGGAATCGGGAAGTAATCACAAGAAATGGAAACGGTGTGAACCAAATTTTCAAGCATAGCTTCTTCCTCATACAAAAGCTTGTGAAACAGCCGTGGTCTCTTTTTACTAGGGTAAGGATGTTTTTTGTCCACATGGGCAGGGAGGAATGGCATCATTATGATTTCCACAACTAGAAACTGATATAAAAGAAGGCTACAAAGATGTTGTTCAACCAAGGTGACTTCTACTCTTCCTTCTGCTCAGCCATGAGCCATCTCCAAGCTGGGCAGAGAAAACAGGGCCCAGACAACACAAGGGCTTCAGTCAGAGACTCACGTAGAAGGAATCCCGCAGAGAGGAGCCAAGCGGAAAGCCAATCTGGAGCTTAAAGAGCCTGGAGGTGAAATCCACAGTCCTGGCAAAAAACTGCTGGTCTCCAACTTGAGGGCTTGTCCCGTAGGGGAAGAGGGAAATGCCTAGTTCAGGACAGAGGAGAAAATAATACTCTTGTGTGCCTTTACCTCCTTTTAGGTTCAGAGGAGTCCTGAGCAAGCTTTCCCTAACCTGCCCCTCTCTCCTTGTCCCCTCTACCTGAAGAGACCCTGTAGGCTCTGACTCTTTACTCGGCTGCTCCATGCGTATCTAGTACATCTCTTGTTTATTCCTTAGCTGGTACCCACATCATTCCTCAGATTAAAGCATCCTGACATAACAGCCCTGCCATTAGAGTATCCACTGTAGGCTCTAATCAGGAAGTCAGAACTGCCCGAGGGTGAAAAGACGAAACTCTGAGACAACAGAGACTAATCACTTAAAGGCCTCTTCATAATAGGGCACTCGTATCCTAAAATGGTATTTCTCCAGATAAATTTGAAGACCCCCCCCTAGAATTGCCCTAGGCCACCATAAATATCCTTGGATTCCAGTTTGTTAAACTTTGTCCTAAGTGTTTCCAAGTGGGTCTCACTCTATACCATAGCTCAACTTGATTCCTGGTGATTGCAAATGCATCGAGCTCCCACCCCACTCAACACAAGGACTGTGCTTTCACTCCCATGACTTTCTAGCTGCTCAGATCATTGGACCTATCTAGGGTGCTTTCCCTCCCACAGCTCTTCTCTGGAAGCCTCCTGTTCACTTTGATCCTCTTCCCACAACCCTTAGAGGCTAGTGAGTGCTTGTACTTAGTGTCCTGGTCTTTCATCTACAGAAGAGTCAAACAGTACCTTGATCACTCCCCTATCTTCCTCTCCCAGCCCAATGCAATGCACACAATAGCCCTCAGCACCAAGTTTTAGTGCTATCTCATTGTTCCCAGGAATCTCTGATCCCAAAGAGCAGAGACTGTAAGCTAGCAGGCTCTGCACCCACAGTCATCGTCCTTCTAGAGGGAACACAGGGGAAAGGCGACATATTTGTGGCCTGGATGGGACAGGGTAGAAACCCAAAGGACTGGATCCCCTGGCTATACAAAAAGACCTACATTAGCAAATCCAGTCCAGCAATCCCAGCTACAGTCTTGACATCTGGCTCAGCTAGAAGGCAGACACGGGCTACATTATTTGCATCACTCACCCTGCTCTGAGAAACTAGGGAGTGAGGATACTGTTGACCTGGAGGCTGTGCTTGAGCTGGGAGCGGTAAAGGTCACGGAGGTAACAGAGAGTGATGTGCCTCTGTCACTGTCTGTCTTCAGGGAGCTTGTGGTCATTCCTAGAAATGAAGAGAGAATAAACAAGAGTAGCTTTTACATCAGGGAAATTGAGAGTCAGAGAAAATGAGGGGCTGAGAAAGACAACGAAAATGTGTGTCCACATACTGGTCAAAGTCAGTGCTTCCATGTATGAGTATTCAGGACAGAAGCAATGGAGGGCTAGTCACCATTCATGGTGCGGAACCTCCCCTCTACCCTTGCCTGTAATGCCACATAGATAACTCACCTGAGGAGGATGTTCCATGAGAGGGGATGTCTGTCATATTAGGTCCAGGCGAAGAGGACAAATGGCTTTGTGTGGTCATCTCTGTGAGGGTGCTGGTTTGAGATATGCTGGAGGTGGTCATGCTTGTACTGTGGTGACTCTGAGAATGTGTAGATGATGGCAGAGTAGAGGTGCTGTCCGCTAGGATTGTTGATTGTGCAGCTAGAGTTGAGTCTCTTGATGTGACAACACCGGGGCTCCCAGATGCATGTGTAGGTGTATGCACTGTGTTTACTGAAGTGGCATATGTAGCACTGAATACATCTGATGTGGCTGTAGAAGGGTAACTCATGCCAGAAGAAAAAGAAGGAGTAGTTACTTCAGCAGAGGAGAATATCCCCCAAGAAACTGTCTGTGACAGAGTCTGTCCACTCGGGGAGGGAGAAGGAGTAGAGGTGATGGGTGTTGACAATGTTGACGGGACACTGGGCAAATTTGTCATTGGCACCCCAGTAGTCACAGAGGAGGAACTTTGTGGAGATGTATGCCCTGTATTTCCTGAGGTGAAGACTGTAGAGGCTGCTGTGGTTAGCACCTCTGGTGTGGCTAGAGATCTGTTGGTAACACTGGAAGAGGACGGATGGGTTTCATCTAAAGATGTTGTCATTTTGGACACCATCTGTGCAACAGTTGAGCCACTTGGGGAGTGTGAAGGACTGGGTGTGGATGCCTCTATGAGGGTGGTTTGAGGTGTGCTGCTGGTCTCCATGCTTTCACTCTGGTCGTTCTGAGAAGATGTTGACAAATCTTGAGTAGAGGTGAGGGGTGTTGACACTGTTGATGGTTCCTGTGCTAAAGATGTCATTGACACTTTTGTGACAGTTACAGAGTTTTGGGTAAAATCCATAGTTGTGCTTCCTGGGGAAGAGGCTGTAATGGGTGCTGTGGTTAGCATCTCTGATGTTGTGGGGGAAATGTTGGTGACACTGGAAGAGGAAGGGTTGGTTATTTCATCTGGAGATGTTGTTACTTGAGACCCTGACTGTGCAAGAGTTGAGCCGCTTGGGGAGTGTGAAGGACTGGGTGTGGACGCCTCTATGAGGGTGGTTTGAGGTGTGCTGCTGGTCTCCATGCTTTCACTCTGGTCGTTCTGAGAAGATGTTGACAAATCTCCAGTAGATTTGATGGGTGTTGACACTGTTGACAGTTCCTGTGCTGAAGATGTCATTGAGATTTCTGTAGCAGTTACAGAGTTTTGGGTAATCCATGAAGTTGTGCTTCCTGGGGAAGAGGCTGTAGAGGGTGTTGTGGTTAGCATCTCTGATGTGGCTGGAGATCTATTAGTCACACTAGAAGAGGATGGGTTTGTTGCTTGAACTGGAGATGATGTCACTTTGGACCCTGACTGTGCAGGACTTGAGCCACTTGGAGAGTGTGAAGGAGTAGGTGGGCTCACCTCTGTGAGGGTGGGTTGAGGTGTGCTACTGGTCTCCATGCTTTCACTCTGGTGGTTCTGAGAAGGTGTTGACAATTCCTGAGTAGAGGTGCTGAGTGTAGGCACTGTGGACAGTTCCTGTGCTGAGGGTGTCATTGAGTCCTCTGTGGAGGCTGGTGCTGAGCTTTGGGTAACTATTGCAGTTGTGTGTCCTGTATTCTCTGAGGTAGATTCTGTAGAGGGTGTACTTGGAAGTGAACTGCTCATGGTGTGGGTATATGGAGTGGCTCTTTCTGACTGTGTCTGAGTGCGTGTATTTGGAGAGAGTGAAGGGGTGGGTGTGGTCACCTCTGTGAAGGTGGTTTGAGGTATGCTGCTGGTCTCCATGCTTTCACTCTGGTGGTTCTGAGAAGATGTCCCAAATTCCTGAGTAGAGGTGATGCCTGTTGACACTGTTGACAGAGGATTTGGAGAATTTGTCATTGGCACTCCAGTACTCACAAAGGAGGAACTTGGAGACACCCTTGGAGATGTGTGCCCTGTGTTTCCTGAGGTGGAGTCTGTAGAGGGTGCTGTGGGTAGCACCTGTGTTGTGGTTTGCAAAATATTGGTGTCACTGGAAGTGAATGGTTTGGTTGTTTCAAAAAGAGATGATGTTCCTTGGGACGCTGTGTGTGCAGGAGCTGAGTCACTTGGGGGGGATGAATGATATGATGTGGTCACCTCTGTGAGAGCGCTTTCATGTGTGCTGCTGGTCTCACTCTGGTGGTTATGAAAAGATGTTGACAATTCCTGGGTAGAGGGGATGGGAGAAGACAGTGTTGACAGTTCCTGTACTGAAGATGTCATTGAGACTTCTGTGGCAGTTACAGAGTTTTGGCTAATCCCTGAAGTAGTGCTTACTGGAGCAGAGTCTGTAAATGGTGCTGTGGTTGGCTTCTCTGATGTGGCTGGGAATGTGTTGGTCACACTGGAAGAGGATGGGTTGGTTGTTTCAACTGATGTCACCTGGGACCCTGTCTGTGCAGGAGTCGAGACACTTGGAGAGGGTGAAGGGGTGGGTGTGGTCACCTCTGTGAGGGTGGTTTGAGGTGTGCTGCTGGTCTCCATGCTTTCACTCTGGTCGTTCTGAGAGGATGTTGACAAATCTTGAGTAGAGGTGAGGGGTGTTGACACTGTTGATGGTTCCTGTGCTAAAGATGTCATTGACACTTTTGTGACAGTTACAGAGTTTTGGGTAAAATCCATAGTTGTGCTTCCTGGGGAAGAGGCTGTAGAGTGTGCTGTGATTAGCATCTCTGATGTGGCAGTAGATTTGTTGGTCACACTAGTAGAGGATGGGTTGCTTGTCTCATCTGGAGATGTTGTTGCTTGGGACACTGTCTGTAAGGTAGTTGAGCCACTTGGGGAGTGTGAAGGATTGGGTGTGGTCACCTCTGTTAAGGTGGTTTGAGGTGTGCTGCTGGTCTCCATGCTTTCACTCTGGTGGTTCTGAGAAAGGGTTGACAGTTCCTGAGTAGAGGTGATAGGTGTTGACAGCGTTGACAGGACACTGGGCAAATTTGTCTTTGACAGTCCAGTAATCATAGAGGAGGTACTTGGAGATACAATTGGAGCTGTGTGTCCTGTATTTCCTGAGGTGGAGACTGTAGAGGATTGTGTGTGTAGCACCTCTGGTGTGTCTGGGGATATGTTGGTAACACTGGAGGAGGATGGGTTGGTTGTTTCAACTGATGTCACCTGGGACCCTGTCTGTGCAGGAGTCGAGACACTTGGAGAGGGTGAAGCGGTGGGTGTGGTCACCTCTGTGAGGGTGGTTTGAGGTGTGCTGCTGGTCTCCATGCTTTCACTCTGGTCGTTCTGAGAAGATGTTGACAAATCTTGAGTAGAGGTGAGGGGTGTTGACACTGTTGATGGTTCCTGTGCTAAAGATGTCATTGACACTTTTGTGACAGTTACAGAGTTTTGGGTAAAATCCATAGTTGTGCTTCCTGGGGAAGAGGCTGTAATGGGTGCTGTGGTTAGCATCTCTGATGTTGTGGGGGAAATGTTGGTGACACTGGAAGAGGAAGGGTTGGTTATTTCATCTGGAGATGTTGTTACTTGAGACCCTGACTGTGCAAGAGTTGAGCCGCTTGGGGAGTGTGAAGGACTGGGTGTGGACGCCTCTATGAGGGTGGTTTGAGGTGTGCTGCTGGTCTCCATGCTTTCACTCTGGTCGTTCTGAGAAGATGTTGACAAATCTCCAGTAGATTTGATGGGTGTTGACACTGTTGACAGTTCCTGTGCTGAAGATGTCATTGAGATTTCTGTAGCAGTTACAGAGTTTTGGGTAATCCATGAAGTTGTGCTTCCTGGGGAAGAGGCTGTAGAGGGTGTTGTGGTTAGCATCTCTGATGTGGCTGGAGATCTATTAGTCACACTAGAAGAGGATGGGTTTGTTGCTTGAACTGGAGATGATGTCACTTTGGACCCTGACTGTGCAGGACTTGAGCCACTTGGAGAGTGTGAAGGAGTAGGTGGGCTCACCTCTGTGAGGGTGGGTTGAGGTGTGCTACTGGTCTCCATGCTTTCACTCTGGTGGTTCTGAGAAGGTGTTGACAATTCCTGAGTAGAGGTGCTGAGTGTAGGCACTGTGGACAGTTCCTGTGCTGAGGGTGTCATTGAGTCCTCTGTGGAGGCTGGTGCTGAGCTTTGGGTAACTATTGCAGTTGTGTGTCCTGTATTCTCTGAGGTAGATTCTGTAGAGGGTGTACTTGGAAGTGAACTGCTCATGGTGTGGGTATATGGAGTGGCTCTTTCTGACTGTGTCTGAGTGCGTGTATTTGGAGAGGGTGAAGGGGTGGGTGTGGTCACCTCTGTGAGGGTGGTTTGAGGTGTGCTGCTGGTCTCCATGCTTTCACTCTGGTGGTTCTGAGAAGATGTCCCAAATTCCTGAGTAGAGGTGATGCCTGTTGACACTGTTGACAGAGGATTTGGAGAATTTGTCATTGGCACTCCAGTACTCACAAAGGAGGAACTTGGAGACACCCTTGGAGATGTGTGCCCTGTGTTTCCTGAGGTGGAGTCTGTAGATGGTGCTGTGGGTAGCACCTGTGTTGTGGTTTGCAAAATATTGGTGTCACTGGAAGTGAATGGTTTGGTTGTTTCAAAAAGAGATGATGTTCCTTGGGACGCTGTGTGTGCAGGAGCTGAGTCACTTGGGGGGGATGAATGATATGATGTGGTCACCTCTGTGAGAGCGCTTTCATGTGTGCTGCTGGTCTCACTCTGGTGGTTATGAAAAGATGTTGACAATTCCTGGGTAGAGGGGATGGGAGAAGACAGTGTTGACAGTTCCTGTACTGAAGATGTCATTGAGACTTCTGTGGCAGTTACAGAGTTTTGGCTAATCCCTGAAGTAGTGCTTACTGGAGCAGAGTCTGTAAATGGTGCTGTGGTTGGCTTCTCTGATGTGGCTGGGAATGTGTTGGTCACACTGGAAGAGGATGGGTTGGTTGTTTCAACTGATGTCACCTGGGACCCTGTCTGTGCAGGAGTCGAGACACTTGGAGAGGGTGAAGGGGTGGGTGTGGTCACCTCTGTGAGGGTGGTTTGAGGTGTGCTGCTGGTCTCCATGCTTTCACTCTGGTCGTTCTGAGAGGATGTTGACAAATCTTGAGTAGAGGTGAGGGGTGTTGACACTGTTGATGGTTCCTGTGCTAAAGATGTCATTGACACTTTTGTGACAGTTACAGAGTTTTGGGTAAAATCCATAGTTGTGCTTCCTGGGGAAGAGGCTGTAGAGTGTGCTGTGATTAGCATCTCTGATGTGGCAGTAGATTTGTTGGTCACACTAGTAGAGGATGGGTTGCTTGTCTCATCTGGAGATGTTGTTGCTTGGGACACTGTCTGTAAGGTAGTTGAGCCACTTGGGGAGTGTGAAGGATTGGGTGTGGTCACCTCTGTTAAGGTGGTTTGAGGTGTGCTGCTGGTCTCCATGCTTTCACTCTGGTGGTTCTGAGAAAGGGTTGACAGTTCCTGAGTAGAGGTGATAGGTGTTGACAGCGTTGACAGGACACTGGGCAAATTTGTCTTTGACAGTCCAGTAATCATAGAGGAGGTACTTGGAGATACAATTGGAGCTGTGTGTCCTGTATTTCCTGAGGTGGAGACTGTAGAGGATTGTGTGTGTAGCACCTCTGGTGTGTCTGGGGATATGTTGGTAACACTGGAGGAGGATGGGTTGGTTCTTTCATTTGCAGATGTTGTCACTTGGAACACTGTCTGTGCAGATGTTGAACCACTTGGAGAGTGTGAAGTTTTGGTTGTGATCACCTCTGTGAGGGTGGGTTGAGGTGTGCTGCTGGTCTCCATGCTTTCACTGTGATAATGCTGAGAAGGTGTTGACAGTTTCTGAGTAAAGGTGTTACGTGCTGATACTGTTAACTGGTCAGTTGCTAGACTTGTGGTTGAGACTCTGGTAATGACAGATGTGTAATTTTGAGTAACATTTGTTTCATTTCTTGTGTTACTTGAAGTCATATCTGTAGAGGTTTCTGTGGTCATTTGAGGTGGGCTGGTGCCAGTGGAAAATGCTGGTATCATTGTTGTTGTACCTTCAATTAAAAGAAACAAGGACTTTTTAGGGCGATTTCTGCAAAGCTTTGTTTATTTTACCACAGCCATGCATTCTGCTCACAGACACACACCAAATTACCAACAAATATTATAGTAAGAGATTTGCAGTGGTGATTTGCTTCCATTGTAGATATTTTTGAAAAATAGTTAGTGACACGTGATGGAGCCCATGAAACTTCTGTTTTCCTCACATCAAACTTAGAAGCCAAGAACCATATGTCATAGACTGTAACACTACATTATTAAAATATGGACACAGATCATTTGACCAAAATCTTTCCAACTTAAGCTGTGTGGGAGAGTGGCTTAAGCAGCATAGCAAATTCTATTTTACTGGGCTTCAAGGCACTTTTAGGGATTCACAGATACATTTTCTGTTAATATCTCTTATTGCGAGAAAGAAAAAAATCAACATAATCACTGGTGTCCTTTGTCTCAGTTGCATTCACCTTTAGAATGCAGGTGTGAAATAAAGTTTCTAAGTTTTCTTCTTTCTCCAAGGAAAGGGATCCTGAAAGGGAAAAGTATCTAGGGCCTGTGAGAGTCATAATGTAAGGAGATAAAAAGAAAAATCACAGGAGAGCAGTGAACCTTCTCTGGGATGTGGCCTGCAGAGTTCTTCAAGACTGCTTATTTACCAGGAGAGAGACACACAGAGAAACAGAGACAGAGACAGAGAAAGAGACAGACAGACAGAGAGAGGGTAGTAAGATAACACACAAGCAAGGCTGAGGGCAGAGGTTACAGACACTATTTGTTGGTTAAGAACACAGCAATCTTTCTTGCTAAAGGTGTCAAATACTCCTCCCTTTGAAATAGGCTTAAGAAATACAAACAAATGGAAGTAGCTTCCCTCCCAATAGTGAGTAAGTGACCCAGGGTAGAGGGAACGCTCCGGGGACATTGTATCCTCTTGGGCTGGGTGAGCCAGCACTGGTCAATAGAACCTCTTCCAGCTCAGAGGTTGAGAAATCTGTCTTTGGGGAAACCTGGAAAGGGATCAGACCAATGAGAAGTGGGGTACAGGCACAGAGAAGGCATCTGCTCAGAGTGGCTTTAAAATGTTTAGTAATAAGCCTCTTGGAATGTGTGTATAATCCCAGCACTCAGAAGGCTGAGGCAGGAAGATCTCAGGTCCCCATTTGGAGACTACGAAATGACATAGTGAGTTTGAAGCCAATCTGAGCTACATAGAAAACTATCCAAACTCCTCCCCAAACTGGATGAAAAAAGTCTCAGAGCTGGAAACGTAGCTCACTGATGAAACATGTACTTTCCAAATGTGAAATCCCGAGTTATCCGTCCAACATTATAACAAGCAAGACTTTCTGACTTGAGGGTATCTTCCACAAGATGAAAAAGCCAAAACTGAGAACAGACAATGGTAACCTCCACAAGGAGACAATGGTCTTCTGTAGTGATAACTCTTTGTTCTTGGATTATAGTAGTCATTGCCATCCTCGTAATAAGTTATTTAAAATCTATGAATTATTCATTTCTGGAATTTTCCATCTAATGTGCTTAGATTTCAGTTGACTACAGGAAGATATTATTTTATTGCATTGTTCTTTTTTATGTAAGTGGAATTTCTCCTTTTTCCTTGTGCTTGAAATGAAAACAAGAACATTGGGAATGGCAGACAAACCCTGTAGCCGCCTCCAGACTTCAAGCCTTTCATCAACCTAAGTGCTTACAAGTCATCGGAAACAGTAAATTCACAGGGAAGTGAACTGCTGAGCAGTGTAGGTTTGTGTACGGTTCTTAGAGCTGCCCCCTATTTATTCTCATCTCTAGCTCCACCACACAATGTATCCCAGATTGGTCTCAAATTCACAGCCATCCTCCTGCCTCAACCTCCCTAGTGTGCAATTACAGGAGTAAGCCACCTCACCCAGCTCCTTCTTGAAAGTGCCATTCAGACTTTCAAGTGAAAGAGGTTCTGAATCCGCCCTAGTTTATACAAACCAAGGCTTGCTTGCAAGCCTCTGTGCTTTATTAACAGTAACTGAGTGACTGCCCTATTGGAAACTCTTATCAGATATTTGAGGATTGTGGAGTTTCAACTTTACATACTCTCTTCCAGAGCTTGGAAGAAGGATGTTTTTTCACTGATTTTATAATGTGAACTTTAATTTTAAAACTATACAAAACAATTCAGAAAGAAAAAACATACCCAGAAATATCCTAGACAAAATATTAGCAAGCCCAACCCAACATTAGATTTTTAAAAGCATATCATGGACAAGCCAAATTTAGACCAGAAATGTAAAAAGAATGTTAAGACCTAATGAAAAATCACCATAGAAACCAAGAAGATGGAGGGACCTGACCATTCAGGGACATAAATTATTTAAAACTGAAAGGTCCAGAAATAGGAATACAGAATTGAAGGGTCCAGGAATGTAGAAATATAAAATTGTAAGCCCAAACACATTTTTGAAAAAAAAAAACTGGTAGCTACTATCTACTATTAAGCTTTCTGCCTTAAGAGCAGGCGTCCTGGAAGTGGGTACAGCAGACAAAGGTTGGCTTCTAACCATTGCCTCTACTGGACCCTCTGTGTTGTATTCCCTTTATTTTTAACTGTCCTACATAACTCTGCTCTCTGCCTTGCATTCTTCTAGGGACAGCGAATATTGGCTGTGTCCGCCACAGGCTTTTGCAAACATCCTAAGCTAACACCCTAATATCCCATAACTAAAAGTCGTAAAACTTAAAACTGTAATGTGACTCTAAGCCTGACCTCAAGGTTGTGAACGCTCTTTGACCCACATGTGGTCCTTGATTTTACTATAGGAAGAGGCCTGAAACCAGCCCCCATTTCCACAGTTCCAGAAGCCCCAACTCCGGCTGTGGTCCCAGTTAACTGTTAAACGTTTTGTGCCTCATGGTGATTTTTTTTTTAATAAAGTTTGCTTCTGTATCAAACTTTCACTGTCTCTTCCCTTATTTTTTGCCCAACAAAATTTATGAGTTATTCATGCCTTCCTTTTAAAGTCCTAAAGGCCAGCTGTGGTGGCTCACAGAACTTGGGAGGCTGAGACGGGAGGATTGATTATGAGTTTGATGCCAAGTTGAATAATGTGGAGAGAAAAAAAAAAAAAAAAAAAAAAAGGTCTGGGCTGCTGAAATGGAGCAGAGGTTAAGGGTGCTTGCTGCCAAGCTTGATGACCTAGGTTTGATCCCCAGGACCCACCTAGTGAGGAAGAGGAAATGACTCCCACAAGTTGCTCAATGCTCCTAACATGTAATGTGTGCGCACGCGCGCGCGTGTGTGTGTGTGCTTGTGTACATGGGCACACACACACTCAAATGTAAACTAACTAGTTTCTAGCAAACAAAAGATGTTAAACCCCTTATCATCACCTATATAACATAATAAACATCATAGCATGGTCAATAAAACTAAAGTGGTAGAAGCATTTCCTGTAAAATTAGGATTTAGGCCAAGATGCCACCTTATTGTTAGGCTGGAGGTCTTAGAAGGTGCAATGCAGGAAAAATAAACAAGAGATATGCAGAATTTCTTTTTCATATGAAAAGGGAAGAAGAAAACCTATGATTATTTGAAGATAAGATCATTGTTTACATAAGAAAGCAAATTGAGACTGGGGTCCTTGTAGCTCAGTGGTAGAGCTCCAGCTTAAAATGTATGAGGCCCTGTATGCCATCCCCATAACCAGTACAAAACAGAAATCGTATGAAGGAAGGGAGGGAGTGGGGAGGGAAGGGAAGGGAAATGGAGGAGGAGGGGAAGGGAGAGGAGGGAGTGGGGAGGGAAGGGAAGGAGGAGAGGAAGAAACAAACCTTTCATATTTATAAATTATTAGCAAAGTTTTACATATGTGATCAAATTTTGAAATAATTTTTCCCTAAATGTTAGTGAAATACAAACATTTTTAAAACTGTAATGTTTATATAGTAATATAAAGTGCTGAAGACAAATCTAACTAAAGATATGTTTCATCTTTATAGACAACGTCATATATATAACTTCCCTGAAATGTGTGAAAGAAGACATGATCATTTTACTCTTTTGAGAAACAGTTGAAAAAAAAACTCCATAGTCCTGTTGCCTAGACATTACTCTTTCCTCCAAGATTTCCCTGTTTCATGTGTGTGTGTGAATAAACACGCTGGTTGGTTTCTATCAACTTGACATAAACCTAAATATATTGGGAAGAAGGAATTGAGAAATTGCCTCCTTTAAGTTGGCCCATAGACAAGCCTGTGGGATGTTTTCTTGGTTAATGATGGATGTGTGTGTGGGGTCTAGCTCACTGTGGGCAGGTGGTCCAGGGTTGGATAAGGAAGCAGCAAACTGAGGCCATGGGGGGGGCAAGTCAGTGAACAGCATCCCTCCATGGTTTCTGCATCAGCTCCTGGCTTCAGATCCTGTCCCGACATCCTGTTACCTGGAAATGTAAGCTGAAATAAACGCTTTCCTCCCCAAGCTGCTTCTGGTCTTAGTGTTTTCTCACAGCAATAGAAACCCTAAATTGGGCAGTAATCCCAACACTCAGGAGGCAGAGGCAGATGGATCTCTGTGAGTTCGAGGCCAGCCTGGTCTATAGAGTGAGTCCTAGGACAGCCAGGGCTACAGAGACAGTGTGTGAGTATACAAGGGTGCATGTGTGTGTGTGCTCGCAGCCTCACTTAGCCAAACTCTGCTTTCTACCATGAGTGTTTCTTTGTGTTATTATTTTCATAAACAGAGGGAAACCAGTCTCTTACGTCTTGGGCAATAGTTTTCTCCCTTTCCCAACCTCAGAGCCTGCAAAAATGGCTCAGAGGGGAGTGGGGGTAAACTCAGACCATCAGCAAGGCCTGAGATACTCCATGGAAATGCTGCTGAGCTCTGAGACCCCTTGCTAGCAGTGCCATAGCCAGTGCCTGGAGCCTTGCTGTGTTAAATTACCGTACCCCTGCAGATAGGAGCAATGGGAGCAGAGGCCGGCCTCCCCTGAGGGACATCTGCAGCGTGCCCACCTCCCCTGAGGGACATCTGCAGCATGCCCACCTCCCCTGAGGGACATCTGCAGCATGCCCACCTCCCCTGAGGGACATCTGCAGCGTGCCCACCTCTCTGTGCAGTGAGAGCGCTCAGGGCCAGGGGCGCGCTCAGGGCCAGGGGCGCGCTCAGGGCCAGGGGCGCGCTCAGGGCCAGGG
This sequence comes from Phodopus roborovskii, assembly GCF_943737965.1. Taxonomy (NCBI): domain Eukaryota; kingdom Metazoa; phylum Chordata; class Mammalia; order Rodentia; family Cricetidae; genus Phodopus; species Phodopus roborovskii. Next base: position 17,962,690 of record NW_026126469.1, on the reverse strand, counting down.
GCGCTCCATTGTCTTCCATTTACAACTTTACCCTTTCTGTGTGCATGCCTAGAGGTCAGAGGTCAATGTCAAGTGTCTTTCTTACCGACTCTCCACATTATTATTATTAATAATTATTACTAATTTGGTTTTTCAAGATAGGGTTTCTGTGTATCGCTTTGAAGCCCGTCCTCGAACTAGCTCTGTAGACCAGGCTGGCCTCGAACTCACAGAGATCTGTTTGCCTCTGCTTCCTGAGTGCTAGGATTAAAGGCCTGCACCACCAACGCCTGACCTTATTTTTTAGACAGGGTTTCTCACCAAAACTAGAGCTTGCTGTCAGCTAGACTGACTGACCAGCCCAAGAACCCACATCGCTGCCTTTCTGCACTGGGATTGTAGCTATGAAATCATGTGGTGCTGGCGACCAAACTCAGGTCCTCATGACAAATTTCCCCTTAATAAATCTTACCTTAGCCTTGTCCCACATGTTGTTCATATATATGTGTGGTGCTCCAAGTGTGAGATTGTTTATCCATACCCCTGCAGGACAATGGGTACCATTTCTAACATTGGATAAGAACATTACATAGACTCCATCAGAGGACTTCATCTGTTATGTTTATCATGATTTTTTTATGTCCTTAATGCAAGTACAGAAACTAGCATTTGTTTTTCCCTTGCTAACACTTTTTTTTTTTTTTTTTTTTTTTTTTTTTTTTTTTACATTTAACTTGTTGCTGGGTAACCTGGCAGTGGCAAGTTACAAGTTCATTGACTACCTCTGCTTTGCTCCCATCATTTCAGCTCATTGCCTAAATACAAGCTGCTATTGGTAGAATTACTGGTCAATGTCGTTGTATAAAGTTCATATTACTCATGCATAGTGTCAAATGTCATGGCAGAAGGGTCATGACACTTGGCAGTCTTGACGTGAGAGTACGTCCGCCCCCGTTCCCTAACTTCCTCTCCTTCTAGAAGTTGCTAACTTTGCATTACTGATCTTCAATCTCATTCAGCAGGGTTGTGAACAGGCAGTCCTGCCCATTGATGTTTATTTACAGAGCTTTGTGGTCCTGATTGACTATTCGGAGTCTCTCATGACACTCGACAAGAAGGTAAGGGTGGCTTTGTGTTCTCATCTGGGTTTTACTGTTTGGGATGTAAGTGACAGGAGAAAAACAAAAAACAAAACCAAAACAAAACCAAACAAAATGATAAATCTTTTTGTAAGTGATAAATCAGACCCCCTGGAGCATCTTTAAAACTGTGACCATGTAGCGGGGAATGGTGGTTCATGCCTAGGATGCCAGCACTTATGAGGCTGAAATAAGGGTGCCTCAAGGTTGAAGCTAACTTGGGCTACTAGATGTAGTCTGGACCACAAAGTGAGAACTGATCTATGACAAAAGAAGTGTCCTTGGGCTGACATTGAGAGTCTAATTTCCTGTGTGTGGATGGGATATGGGGATTTGCATGTTAGTTGGTTAGAGGTGATTCTGGTCTCTGTGGCCTATGGACCATGTTTTAATCAACACTGTTCTTAAAGTGAAATAATGAATGTGGCGATACAATGAGAACATCTCTTACATTCTAAGAGACTGGAACTTTTGCTGGGCCTCAAAGCCAAAGTTAATAATACACCTTGATGTCACTTGAGACTTTAGACTTTTAGTCCATTGTGTACCCAGCCTGTTTGTTTAACCTGCCTTTAAGTGAACAAGGTAACCTCCAACCTTGCCTTGGATTTCCCATGCAATCAGCTATTACAACCTAAGCTAATGCATAACTGTAATATTAAATACAAACTCTTCACACCCCTATAGAGCAATACATGCATGTATGTATGCACAGCATGACAGTGTTTTGTTGAAAGCAACAAACAGGATGAAAATCAACCTTACAAACAAAAATCCACCATAAGCGCTTAAAGCAGCCCCTAGCTATTGTTTGATAGCATTCTTTCTGTTTGTTTGTTATCTGGGCCCATGAGGGTCAGCTGGAGAAACTTAATCCCTTGTAAAATTGTTCAAGATTTCTGTGAAATGTGCCCATTCTTTCCCTATGCGGTGCTTTCTGGGCTGTTCAATAAATACGGAACAAAAACCTTCTGTCAGGGACACACAGACACTGGGATAGACAGCACTCAGGCAGGCACAGATTCCGACTCCCACAACAGATAGAGGTGAACTGGCCTCATCTTTCCCAAAATGCAATGGGTCTGGTGTTCTCCTTCAGCCCAGACACACAGCACACAATGCACAGCTAGAACCCAGAGACCTTCCTGCAGAGAGCTGGTCTCCAAGCAGTCAGATTCTCCACCTTCCCCCTCCACTCCTCGTTTGCTATGACTGACCATTCAGACTTCACTGAAAAGCCACTCAACTCAACCTCCGTGTCAGACCCTGTCCTCCAGGAAAAGTGCCTGACTTTCCTGTCTCTGTCTCATAAGCAAAAGGTGGCAGACTCCCCACTGGTGGCTGCCCCTCCCCAAGGCCCCGCGGCTGTCTACTAACAGGCTTTTCTCTCCCCTCCTCTGAGAACAAGCACATTTAGGTTCACTGGCTTTAAAGTATGTGGACCATCCATATTGTGCCTTCTTACTCTCTTGCTCTGTTGTTTTCTCTGGATTGCTTGACGGTCACACCTTCACCATGCCATTTCACCAAAACCAAACTCTCCTAAGCACCACAAATATCTGTCCCCTCAAGCCCCAGTAGCTGTGTGTTACCTGTCTTCACCCGTCCAGCATTTACAGAATGAGGCCCTCAACCTTCTGTTCTTGCCCTTAAAATCCACAGCCCCAGGCAGAATAGTGACTCTGGGTGACATCTTCAGGTCTTTTCCTCTTTCTGTCTATGTCTACAAATCTACAACTCATCTCTTGCTTCTCATCCACATCCCAAGCTCCCCATTCCAGTGCTACCACGTAGCTTCTGCTGTGCAGTATGCTCAAGCTGAAACTTCCATCTCTCTCCTCTTGTCAATTGTTAACAGCAGTTCCCAGATGTGCAAGCTGGAGCCCTCTGAGTCACCTTCCCACCTCTTCCTCTTCCTTGTCCCGAGCATGATAGTTTGGCATCAACTCTCACTCCCCCAGTGACTCTTCCCCTGATGTCTTCTGTTCTCTTTGCCGAGTCATTCTTACACACACACACACACACACACACACACACACACACACACACACACACACACACCTTCATTGCTCGTCCTAAGTGCAGTTTTCTGTTCCTTGCTTTGGATATGAGCTTGTCCCTCAATGGCTCATCTTCTGGAGGCTTGAATCTAAGTATGACAAAGAGACCTTTACAAGGTTTGTGGGCAGCCCTTGGGTCATCTGGAAGCATATCCTGGGAAGGGCTGACAGGACTCCTGTCTCTCTCTGGCTTCCTGTTTGGCTGAGTGACCACTCACTCCCATATGTGCTCTGACTGCCCTGCCATAGGGTCCTCCCCAGAGTCTATATTTGCATTCAAACTGTGAGCTAAATAAAATTATTTTCCTTATCCACTTAACCTGCCTCTGGGATTTTTGTTACAGTAATGGAAAGCTGATTCTGCTGCTCCTATGCACAGATAGCCCTTGATTCCCCACAGAGGGTGGAAGGCTGCATCTCCCTCCCTCAACTTCTTTGATCCCAATCATTGCCTGCCTCATTCTACTGTTGGATTGTTATTAGTTGCAAGGATTAGGAAAAACTGCTCTATAAAATGGTCTGGAAGGAAATTGCTGGAACACTGAGGCCATGGGTCTAGCTGCCACATAAAATGCAGGGAGCCTGGCCATCTCTTTATAGCTGTGATAAGATACATAGACCAGGATCCCAAAGCAGTTCTCAGAGGGAGACCACTTGCTAATGGCCTTCTTCCAGTTGTGGCTGAGTGTCTTAGAATACTGTCGGTGCATCTGCATGTATGACAAGATGGCTTCTGTAAGAACAAGTGGCCATTCTCTAAGCATTCTTGACTCTAGGTAGTTTAGTGGAAGGTATGATTCTGTGACTAACTAGCCCATGCACTGAACTGCACATTTGTCATTGGTAGCACATTTGAACTCTATGAATAATAAAGATAATAATGCCTGGTATTTTCATCAAGGCTAAAAAAAATTTGCCCATCATCTCCTGCTCAGCTTCACGACTGCCACCAGGTATCTGGAGTGTTGAAATGGGGACAGCTACAATGGTTGACCTGACCCAGGTTCTTGGCCTGCCATGCTGATGGGAAATTGAACCTGAGGACAAGCTGGGCAAAGAACATGGCACTGGGACATTTCTATATCCTGGATCTTCTTTCCATGATGGTCAGTGTGAGTCATGGGCTGTTGTCCCCTTGGGGTGACAAAACCAGATGATATGTGTGGTACAGATTAAAACAGAAAGGTTTTGAAGGTCTAGAGAGAACTTCATCCAGGGATGGGGAGGCCATTGGCACTGGTTCTGACATGGGGCTGTGCCTCACAGCTGTGTCCTGGAGACCCTGGTACAGCTTCTACCCACTCTAGCCTCAACAAGGCCATGTCTCCCAGCTGCATGGTGCCTCTCAGTGCTTCAGGGATGGCAAGGTTGAAAGTGAAAATAGATGTCACTCTTCACAGTGGCCCTCTTGTGACTTCACAGTCATGAGAAGGTAATGGGTTATTGATTAAGAAGGAGTGGCGACAGAAGTGTCGAAGATGACAGAAGAAAACATTCCAAAAGGGTGGAGTGTCACACCCAGAGGCGCCCATGGAAGCCTTCACCTTGCAGGTTCTGTGGGCTGAGGCTACATCTTAGCACCTGGCCTGTTTGTCTTAGGTTTGTCCTGGAACCAGAGGTGAGAAACCCACAAACCAAATCTCCCATAATGCATCGCTCGCCCACTTTTCTTTCTTGGCTGGTGAGCTCTTTGTAGGATTGCCTGGGAGAGAGTAGATTCCAAGCAGAGAACACAACTGTGTCTTGCGAGCAGCAAATGCACTGGAAAGTGTGAAGAAGTTGAGGGAGGGAGATGTAGCCTTCCACCCTCTGTGGGGAGTCAAGGGCTATCTGGGCATATCAGCCTCAGAATCAACTAGGACCAGTGCTGTACTGACCACTGTGTGTTTCTCTTTTGTCTGTCTTAGAATTCGAGGCAAGGAAAGAAACTAACTAGGAATATTCAAGAGAGTCTGGCAGAGCACCTGGAGGAGGGCCAGGCTTACTGACATTAAATCATCAATATCTTTTGAATACACTCCCCCAGGCCCTGCTTTTTTAGTTTCTTCAAATGAGCTTGGAGGGAGAGTGAGGTTGCACCCATTTTTCCTGCAATTGTCACGGTAACCCTAGGATCAGAAAGAAGCCCACAAGACAGTTACATGGCCTGAAAGGGGCCTAGTCTCCCACAATAGCCAACGTGCTATTAGTAGCCAAAGAACTCAAAAGCAAACTTAGGCGAGGTGGGTGCCCACCTCAGATGGAAGACAAGAGAGACAAGTTCTAAAACCAAGGATGGCAGAGGCTGGCAGTCAAACATCTGAGAGCGGGAGCTGGGCTGGTATGCATTGGCTATGGTGGGTCTCAGGGCTTCACAGATTATCCAGGAGTTTCTGGATGTATCATCTTCCACGTTCTGGGAGAAGTGAGGTGAGGTGACCTCATCTTAGGCAATACCACGGGTGAGGAAGCACCTGGGTGACCAGCCTCGTTTGACGGCTCTAGCAGATGCAGCTAGAAAGAAGGGTTGAATCATTTTAGAGTCTACTGTGGGGCCTGGTTTCTAGAAGGCCTTCCTTGGTGATACAGACTAAAGATTTTAAGGTCAGCATGGAGAATGTGGGAAGATAAAATCACTTGAGGAAGTCGGGATAATGATAGTGATGTTTGAATCGCATGGTTCCCTTGAACTCCACACAGGTGCTCCTTGACTCGGGGTAGAAAGGAAGCAATGATGGAGGAGCAATGGCGACTTTGCTTGTTGTGGCTCCCGCCAGGCATGGTGCATCCCCTAACAAGATTCTTTCTGAGCAGGACACAGGAAAGAAATGGCAGAGGCCGATGGACCCAGGAAGTGACTCAGGGCTAACATCTAGAGTTACACTGACCGACATCTGCGGTGTGACTTGGGCAAAATTATCTGACTCCCCAAAGGCTTGCTTGGGGTATGTATCTCTGAAACTGGGACAATGACAGATACTTGTAACACCAACAAGGTGATGTCTGTGAAGTACTTTTCCCTCTACCCAAGCTCACTAGGTGTCATTTGGCATTGCCTGATTTCTGTGTCTCTACAGAGTTGCTAGTAGTCTGCCATTGTTATATTCACTCTTCCCAGGTCTCTTTGGAGTCACCAAGCCAGCATCTTCTGCCTGGAGCCTCACTGGCTACTGGCTGCTTTTTGATCCCACTGCTGCCCCACATTGTCCCTTCCTAATCACAATGTCCAGGATAATCATTAGAAAGAACCTTCTGAAGCCTGTGCAGGTCACCCCTTTACTGAGAGCGCCTCCCTGCCTGCCCATGTTAGTTCTTAAATTCCCAAAGCCTGCCGGCCCTGCAGGATCTAGCACCCGCCACCTCTTTAAACCTCTGAGGGGCCAGTCTCTTCGGGAGTGGTCCACATGCCCTTGCCCTGCTGACTCATGCTTGGCATCCACGCCCATGTTTCCTCCTTAACCATCAGGGCTTGGCTCATACATGCAGCAGCAGCTCCTCACAGGCCTTATCAGACTCAGTCTAAATGAAGCCCCCTTAACATCTCCTTCACACTCATCACTCCCCGGGAGCATCTCTGCAAGTATTTCACGCCTGTCTGCATTTGGCAAGATCGTAGCTCCAGGAAGCTGGGTGGGGGTGTTTTATTCTTCACTGTGCACACGGGGGCACCTGAGAACAATGTCAGGCACATGGAGGCCTACCTCACACAGCCCTCTAAGTTAGCCAATAAATGATGGTTCTCCTCTGTCAGCATTTCTGTTCTTTCCCCTGTGGGTGGGATGGGCTTGTCGGGAAGTTTGTTTGTGGACCGTTGTATGTGGCTAGGGAAACCTGGATTCTTGCCTCAGCAGCCTCACTTCTGGGACATAAGCCGGAACCAGGTCACTGAAGTTAGAGGGCTTTGGGAGGCAAGGACCATGACTTATCCATCTTTGTGTCTAAAGTCACTGGTGAGCCTAGACTGCCAGGAAGTAAACAAATAGCTCGGACGGATGCCTGAGTCGCCTTAATCCCCTGAATTCACCACATGGCGCTGTTTGGAGTCCAAAGTACGGAGTCGATGTCTGGGAGTCCTTAAACATTTGCACACAGACAGGACAACGCTGCCTACCACACAGACCAGGACCCGCCAGAGCACAGCCACCCTTGTCAGAGGCTTTGTGTGGCACAACCGCCCCGTTCCTAGGAAAATATCAAGAACAAAATGTGTGAGGTGCAGACAAATCTCCCTCGTTTTGGTTCAGCAATTGACTTAGAAGCCAGAGAAGCCAGAGAATGAATGAGCTCAGCCTAACAGAGAGATGTGTAATGAAGGCACAGTTGAAACAAGAAGGAACCGGGGCCTCTAGGGTGTCAGACCCAGCAGGGCAGTAGCCCCAAAGACTGTTTTGTGTGTCTTTGTGAGGCATTTAATCCACCAAGAAACCAGAAAACAGACACAGTAGCAAAGACCATTTCTTTGAGTGCAGAGAAGACCAACTGCTTCCTGGCCTCTCCAGACGACAAAGACACAAGCCAGTCAGTTGTTAAGCAAGGCCTGGGCCATCCTACCTTAGGAATCAGGGAATGGAGGAGACAGCAGTCAGCCCCATGGCAGAGGCAGGCCTTCTGGTAAGCTCAGGCAATGAGCCATGTCCAGATAAAGCTGGGCAGCATTTGCGAGTGCTTGTAAGTCCTGGGGTGCATTGACCTGCCACCTGAATCAACGGAGGTGCCCCTCCACTTCCTGACTCCACTGTCCACACCTCCTACCTGCTCTCTCCCATCAGGAGGGTCCCTCTCAAAGCTCCCTGTGACATCACTACCTTATAGGATACTGAGCCCTAGGAGCCATAGGTATTTGCCTCTGACCCCTGGGCTGCTGAGGTCAGCTCCTGTCACACCTGTTGCCTAGCCCTTGGCCTGCAACTCCTTGCTTTTCACAGCAGGCTCTCCTGTACAAAGGTCCTCTTCTTTTGGAGTCCCTGAGCAGGGGTGGGGGGCTCTTGGAGCACTGGGGACAGATGTGTCTGTGCAGTTTTGGTGGCCTCGGCTGCAGGCTGTGGAGGCCTTTCTCAGCCTGATGACAAGTTTGTGTGGCCGCATAACTTCCCAGTGGCCATTCAAAGTGTCTAAAGTCACCTCCGTAACTAGGTCACTGAAGGTCCTAATGGGGAAGCAAGGAAGCATGGCTGTTGGCCTTCCTTCTGAGTTATTCCTGCCAGGAGCCAGAGTTGAGCTTCCAGTGTAGTCTACCTCTGTCCTCACCTTCACTCTGGAAAGCCCCAGCTTTTCCAGGAAAGAGCGTCCACACTCTACACTTTCCATCTGACCTGGGGCCAACAGCTCCAACACCTTCAGACGTGCCCTGTGCCACTGGAAGGTCCTGCCAGCAGGTGTGAACCAACAGCTTAGACTCAGACACATGTGGGACCTTAGTAGGCCCCTCATGGAACCAGAAGGAGCAGGGCCAAAGGGTCCCAGAGCCCCAGAAGTTGCCGTAAGCTGTTTAGTGACTGGATTTTCCCATGAAGCCCTCGTAATATTCCATCTCCTGCTCCCACCCGCCCTCCTGGACTCCCCCTGCAATACAGGACCCAGCTTGAGTCGTCCTCTCCATCCTCCTTTCCTCCTCTGGCCACGCCCTTCTGCTCTCTCCATCATCTGCACCCCAGATCTTCCTCTCTACAGAGCAGAGTTTAATGATCCAGACATTTTTGGTACCAACATTTTTGGAATTGACTTTGGAAAGAGATTAACAAATATCTTTTATTTATTCTTTGACAATTTCATATACCTAAACAATGCATCTTGATCATATCCATACCTAATAGATATTTTTTAAAGAAAACGTTCTCATACTATAGATCAAGCTGGCCCAGACCTAACTAAATAGCCCAGGCTATCTTCAAACTCACAGCAATGCTCTTGCCTTAGCCTCCTACGTGCTCAATGACAGACTTGAACCATCGCATCTGGCTTTTGAAAAGCCATTTATTTTTACGTGTATTTTGCCTAAACATATGTACATGTGTGTGTCTGATGTTCACAAAGATCAGGAGGAGGTGTCAGAGCCCTATGTTACACAAAGCTGTGAGCTGCCAGGTGGGTGCTGGGAATTGAACCAGGATCCTCTGGGAAAGCAGCCAGTGTTCTTAACCTCTGAGCCATTTCTCTAGCCCTTCAGACCTAGTTCAGATTTGGCTCTAAGAGCTTGCAGGTTGTTTCTACTGCTGTTCTTTTCTTTCTTTCTTTCTTTTTTTTTTTTTTTTTTTTCTGTTGATACTGAACTGAGGTCTTCAGGCTTGTTAAACAAACAATCTATCCCTAAGCTGCATCCCAAGTGCTAAAGCTAACATTTTACTTTATCTTATGTTTTGAGACTGGGTATCATGCAGCCAGGCTAGCTAGCCTCAAACTGGCTATATAGCTGAATGTGACTTTGAACTCCCAACCCACCTGCCTCTGTCTCCTGAGGGCTGGGATTACAGATATGTGCTACCTTGTCTGGCCACAAGAGTTGAGTTTAAGTCACAGAATGTGAAAATTTAAGAACTGGATGAAGGCATAGTTCAATGGCACATAATATGTGATCAGCACAAGCAAGGCTCTGGATTTGATGGATCACCACAAAAACAAAAGAAAAGCCAAGCTGGGGGGTGGCTGCTAGCAGAGTGCTTTCTGAGCATGTGTATCCCCTGGGTTCAATCCTCAGTACCACACAAACCTATGAATTTGTTGTGGTTGCTGCTGTTGTTTTGAGACAGGGTCTCTCTATGTAGCCCTGGCTGTCCTTGATCTCACAAAGATCCACCTGCCTCTGCCTCCCCAGTGCTGGGATTAAAGGCATGTGCCACTATGCCCAGAAAATTTATGAATTTGAAAATTGTATTGTGGTATTCATTGCCCTAGCTTTGATTATACAGAACAGCAGTCTGTAGAGTTAGGACAAAACTTACACTCAGAACCAGGACAGTTAGCCGCAAAAGCCAAAGCAACACGGCTCCCATGGCAACTCTTTCTTCCCAGCTAAGCAGAAGGTCCTGAAAAGCTGGCAGACCAGGCCCCTTCAGTACTATTCCTTCTGGGTCCCTGAGGGCCTTACAAGCAGCCACATCTATCTGGGTCTAGGTTCTGTCTTCACACCTGGTGACAGGACTCTCTGCCAGGCCTGAGCCACCTCTGAAGGTGCTACTCCCTCACTTCATGAGGCATGGGAGCCTGGAGGGCAGGAATTGCAGGAGGTTCCATTTGTTCTTTGACAAACTGTTAAGGAAAGCTAGTGCATGCTTGTAATCTCAGTGATCAGAAGGCTGAGGCAGGAGAATTACAAATTCAAGATTGATTTGAGCCACATACTGAGTTACATAGTGAGAAGCATTCTCTAAGAGGAGGAGGGGGAGGGGGAAGAAAAAAGACAGGCTCTTCCAGCGGCCACCTCTCGCTCTGTACGGAGTGCTCCCTCTAACCTGCTCCCGGAAAGCAGTACCTTCAGTGACCTGTCGGAGTTGGGAAAGAACTATGACTCCGACTTTGGTCCTGGCTCCGGACTCCTCGCCCGTTACAGAATACTTAGACAGCCCGATGCACAGAATGAAAACACAATTTGGAGTCAGGCTGGCAGCCAGGGAAGTGGCAGGAAGAAGTCTCAGGGACCCAGAGAGCATCCCTAACAGGCCCTGTGCCCACCCACACCCTAGGGAGATGAGGCTGTGAAAAGCCAAGACCCGCATCAAAGTTTTGGAATGGCAGGAGGCTTTTGAGACAGCCCATTGGCTGCTGTGAGCATCTCTGCCTCCCCTGCCTGGCTTCTGTTCCCACCATTTGCCAAGCCGGCCGTCTCCTTCCTTTCAGTCCTGCTTTCTTCTACAGTTTTCTTCTTTGTCCATTTTGCTTTGATTCATTGATTTCCCACCCAAGCAAAACATCCCTTCAGTTCTCTGATTTGACATCTCCGTAAGAATTTTTCTTTCTGTTTTTGCCTCACAGTCTCTCCTCAACCCTCTCTTACTCTCTATGTAAATGAAGTTCTGGTCCCCTCCACCATGGGTTCCCCAAACAAGGCCACCTCCTGTCTATTTCTCTCTGCCCCTGCCCCTTCTTTTCTCTCTCTTTCTAGTGTTTGTCCCTTTTCCTCTTCCGTCTTCCACCTTGTCCATAACTGCCCATCCACACTTCCTTCTCCCCCCCTCCTCTCTTTTTTCCTCCTTCCCTGAAGCCAGCCTCCCCAACCCCAGAACTCTACTCCAGATGCATCACTTACCAGATAGCGAGAGGAGGCAAGAGTAGAGGCAGCTCAGACACACCCAGGGGACCCTCCAGTGAGGCCCTCTCATGGCTGCCAAGAGTCCCTTAGGCTCCGCTAGGGAGCTCCTAAGCACAGAAGTGGCAGCGGGAGGAGCGGAGGAGACCTTGTCCACACTGGCTGCTGGCCCCAAACAGGTGTATTTCCCTGTAAGGGCCAGAATGAGTACCAGGGGGAGGAGGACAAAAGAAGGCGTGGCCTCATGTCAATCATCCTTGCCCGGTCTTTTCTTTCCTCATTCCCCACCCTCTTCCCCACCAGGAAAAAATAATACCTGTACACCCGCAGCTCTGCTCCTTGCCAGCCTGAGCCAAGTGGGAGGGGGGAGGGGAGGAGAGGGATGTGGAGAAAGAGAAACGAGACTGATAGGAAGTGAGAGGGCACCTTCCTACCTCGGGCCCCTGGGGCCTTTTCTCCCTCTTCTAGGTCTGAAATGGCTACAACTACTATAGGAGTCAGCTGGCGTGTTTCAGAAGAAAGGGTGGGGGCAATAAGGAAGAAGTAGCACCGAGAGAATGACGTTGGGGCTATACTAACAGGAGAAAAGAGTAAGATTTATGGGGCGTGAGAGCAACCATGGACAGTAAGGGGTGGAATCAAAAATACCCTATAAGCCATCTTCTGGAAGGGGTGACGAGGTTAGACCATCTGCTCAGTGTAGCATGTGAAACATGGTGGATGTCTTCTGCCCAGGGCAGGGAGCACTGAGGCCGCTGGGAAAGCAGCTTCAGGGATCTTGCCAGGGTCAACAGTGTTGATGTAGAAACTGGGTAGAATGCTCACCTATCACTTGGAAGCATCGAGGGTGCTCCTAGACATCTGGGGGTGTGGATCACCCCACTTTGGAACTCACCATTTTGGATCACTTCTCAGAACTCAAGCAAGAAAGGATACGAGCCCCCAAACAACATGTGCCAGGCAGGGCTGTGAAGTTGACAGAAGGCTGTTTGTCCGCTGCATGAAGGAAAATGGGGGATTTCTCCTTAGCCACGGCATGAATCTGCTTCTAGTGTACCACGGTGCCGTTCTCCAAGTGTGTCCCAGAGCAAGGAGGGAGCCCAAGACAAGGCGTCAGCTCTCAGCATTCTCAGGCAGAGACAGCCTTGCCAAGGCAAAGTGGTGGCTAACAGTTCCATTTCATAGGACCACCTCAGAAGACCATGGCAGGCTACTGCCTGTTGACTGTATGAGTGAGACAGCCTGGTGTGGCCCACGCTGCACTTTGTATAATAGTGTCGTGCAGATACTATTATACACTACAGAGACACACCTGACATCCCAGGCACCCTCTACCTGGGTATGAACAAAATCACTCCATTGCTTTTCAGGAGCAGAAATGCCAGGATGGTAGACGGGGACCTGTGGCATCAGGTACCTTGACAGGATAGCAGGAAGCTGTCACTAAAACAGTTTGCACGGGTACCTTAGGGGTCATTCTATGTCAGCTCTTTTTTCTTTAAAGATTTATTAATTTATGGTTTGCATGCACGTGTATAAGCCTGCATGTGTTTATATACACCACAGAAGCCTGCAGACTGGAAGAGAGCATCGGATCCCCTGGAACATTGAGTTACAGGAAATTGCAGCTGCCATGTGGGTGCTGAGAACTGAACCCAGGTCCTCTGCAAGAGCAGTCAGTGCTTTTAGTCACTGAGCCATGCTCCAGCCTCATGCCAGTCCTTACTCATAGTTTCTCCCCATTAATTTACCACTTGAATTTTTGTTTGTTTCCTTTGGTTTTGTTGAAATAGTGTCTTACTATAGAGCCCAGACTGGCCTGGAAATTTTGATCCTCAACTTCCAGAGTGTCGAGACTTCAGGAATATGCTACCATGCCTGGGTCACTGTTGTTGGTGATGGTAGTGGTGGTGATGGTGATGATGGTAGTGATAATGGTGGTTGATGGGAGATGTCATTCTGTAAATATGTTTCTCATACTGGTTAATGAATAAAGCACTGTTGGCCAATAGGAAAGCAAGATAGGCAGAACTAGGAGACAAGGAGGAAAGAGGAAGTGGTAACGAGGAGTCAAGATGGAAGACGGAGAGAGCAGAACGCCGGCGGCCTCTCTCTCTGGTAAGATAAGAGAGATATCTTACCAGATAAGATAAGACCACATGGAGATTAGTAGAAATGGGTTAATACCTAAGACAGAGCTAGCCGATAAGAAACAAGTACCTGGCCAACAGCATCATATCAAATACAGAGTCTGTGTGTGTTAATTGGGGCTGGCGCAGCGGCAGGACAAGACCAGTGGTGGGAGGAAAAAACCTACTCCTTACATATGGCGCCCAACGTGACTAATAAGAACTTCCACTTAAAATTTAACAAAAGCTTTAAAAGGGGTTTAAAAACAAAAGAACAGAGACAAGCAAGGTTTCTTGGTAGCAGCATTTTTCTCGGTTGGACTCTGCTTTGCAAGAGACAAACAAATATTTGCTCCTTTAAGGGATGTTTCCTGACTCAGTATAAGCGGCAAAAAACCACAAGGCTTTTAAGAAACTCTGCTAACAATTCATTGGTGTGTATGAGAGCTGGCAATGGCAGTGACCACATCTCCAAGCCAGCAACATGTTGCTGGATGGCAATGTACACCAAGACAGTGATCACAGCTCTCACTGCTGGTGATAAAATAGCCACTGCCATCTTTGATAAACTGCTATGACTTTCATTTTAGCAATGTTGTTGTTTACCAGATAAAAGACTCATGGCCAGAAAAAGATAAAAATTTACAATAAAGACAGATTTGCATTAAGAAAAAGCACTAAAGGTTTACAATGTGTTCTAAACTACATGTTAGGCTTGGGAAAGAAAAAAAATAAAATGGTTTTAAAAATACAGCGAGGAATTGGGTGTGGTGGCACAGGTCTTTAATCCTAGCACTCCTAGAGGCAAGCAAGTCTCTGTAATTACAAAGTAAACCTGATATGCAGAGTAAATTCCAGGACAGATAAGAGTTACACAGAGAAACCCTGTCTCAAAAAATGAAAAAATAAAAAGTAAAAGAAACAGAGTAATAAAAAGGCCACATAAAGATGGAAAACACAGAAAAATTATGGATGCTATATGCTATTCTGTTGTCTTTAAATTGTTTGACTGCTGAGGAAATGACAACAACTAATAAAAGAAATGCTGCTGGATTAATTCAATTTATATATTTTAAAAATGCTTTGACTCCAAAATTTAAGTCTAAGGGCAAGTTACTGGGGAAAAGGATTTCTATTTTTATTTCCACAAAAAAATGAAAAGCTGTGGATTGCTTCCAGACTAATGTGGTTTGATCAAGCAAGATCCCCTGAAACAACATCCCAGGTGATCCAACATTCAAAACAGTTGGGACATAGTAGCCTTGCAGACTACAGCCAGGATTTCTTCATCTTCTTAGGATCCCCATGACAGTGCCCCCTATCAGCAGGAAGCAGTTTGGAAAGAACGATGCCCAAATTCCCAAATATTGTTTATAAATGTTTGTTTTCATTTAAATGGGGTTGGTTATAAATGGTTAATGACCACAACCAATCTCTTTTTAAAGGTAAAAGGGGGATTATGGTATAGATATGAATACTTTGTTCTGTAATGGATTTTCATTTATTGATACAAATTTAAGGTCAATTTTGTGATATGTATATTTCTCCTCTTGTTTAGATATTGTGTTTATATAGCTCATTTAGAAATGTAATGTATCATGTAGTACAGATTATAGATAATTACCTATGATAGTCAAAGCTTAGAGTTAAGTTAGTTAGGTTTTTCAAGATATACAGAGATGTATTTGAGATAGATAGGAATTCTTCAAACCTTTCAAATACCTACGGAATATGGCATTTAAAATGGTTAGGGTTTTTCTTGACAGTGAGACATAACTGCTCCTGGCAACACCAGCTGGGTCAGAAAAAAAGATGGACATTAAAGAAACACGTTATGGACTTTGCCTCCAATATGGCAAGACTAGCCATTTGGACAAGATACTCCTCTTGTCTGGACTGTTTGACTTTATGCTGTATAAACTGGACATGCAGGACCCACAGAAAAGTGACTGCTGATTCAAGATGGACATTGCTACGGAGTTCCTGCTTCATGGAAGAATCTGCCAGACAGTCTGCAGGACACAGAAAAGTGACTGACAAACTGCCAATACAAGAGGACAGTTTAAAGTTTCCTGCTTTGCTGAAGAGTCTGCCAGACACACTATGACCTATGGAAGATTACAGAAGAACTTCAGGTGACTGACCAGGCAGTGAGTTGTCTCTGTCATTTCTAGAGTTTATATATTACCCTTCTATGGTCTTTGAGGGAGTTGAAGACAAATAGTTATGGTTATAGTTTTCCTTAGTTAGGGTTAAAGATAAGGTACATATAGGACTTTAGACTCACAAAGATCAAATAGACGATAAAATATTTTCTTCAAATCTTACTAAATGTTAATGGACTAAATATTGTTAACTGTGATTCTTACTTGATAAGTGTTATGTTATATATTTTGCTATGTTAAGGTTAAAACCCTTTTATTTAGACAGAAAAGAGGAGATGATGGGAGATGTCATTCTGTAAATATGTTTCTCATACTGGTTATTGAATAAAGCACTGTTGGCAAATAGGAAAGCAAGATAGGCAGAACTAGAAGACAAGGAGGAAAGAGGAAGTGGTAACGAGGAGTCAAGATGGAAGACAGAGAGAGCAGAACGCCGGCGGCCTCTCTCTCTGGTAAGATAAGACCACGTGGAGATTAGTAGAGATGGGTTAATACTTAAGAGAGCTAGCCGATAAGAAACAAGTACCTGGCCAACAGCATCATATCAAATACAGAGTCTGTGTGTGTTAATTGGGGCTGGCGCAGTGGCAGGACAAGACCAGTGGTGGGAGGAAAAAACCTACTCCTTACAGGTGGTAATGTTGATGATGGTGGTAGTGGTGATGGTGGTGATGGTGATGATAGTGGTGGTGGTGGTGATGGTGGTGATTTTAGTAGTGATAATGGTGGTGATGATAGGTGATGGTGTAGTGGTGATGGTGGTGATGGTGGTGGTGGTGATGGTGGTGGTGATGATGGTGGTGGTGGTAATGGTAATGGTGGTGATGGTGGGGATGGTGGTGATGATGGATTATGGTTTTAGTGGTGATGATAATAATAGTGATGATGGTGATGATGATGTTGGTGGTGATGGTGGTGATGGTGATGGTGGTGATGGTGATGATAATGATGATGGTGGTGGTGATGGTGGTGATTGTGTTCATTTGCTTTTGTTTTGTTACTTTCGTGACAATCTCTAGATTACACCTTCTCATCCACAATGACAATAAAAACTCCAGGTCATACCAGAGTAACAATTGGTGTCAACCTAACACAGATAATCTTCCAGGGGCTGATCAGAACACCTGAGCTTTAGCACTGGCTTTGTTACCCAAGGTAAGTCACAGCATCTTTCAGCCTTGTTTTTCTCATCTGAAAAAATGGGAGTAATGACCAGCAAGGCTGTGAGACTAAAGTGAATTTACAGATGAGTGTTTTATTAATGTTAAGACACCAATAGAGCACATCTGGAAGCACCATCCTCACCATGTACACATATACACATAGAGGGTTCACACCCATGCATGTCCATGTCCATGTACACATACATACAGAGGAGCGATCTGGACTTTTCTGTCCCGAGCTCAGCTATGTGTTTCAGTCAATCTTTCTACATGGGGAAAGCCTTTAGTATCATTCCATTATCCCAAATTCTAACAGAGTTCTTTTTACCCTCCCCCTCCCTCTATCAGACTGCCCGGGAGCAAACCCAGCAGCTGGCAGCCATAGGTCTTGACAGGGTATAGCTAGCAGAAGCCAATGGTAATCTAACCATAGGATGTATTGGGAGGGCAGAATAAAAGAAAAAAATATTCCTCATGACTCAATTGGGTGAAGAGAGAAGCATTGCTACAGACACCTAGCACTGGGAAATGAGCAAGTCAAGGAGCTGGGCTCAGAGGGAAAGCCAAAGGGAACAGAGAGAGACAGGGAGGGCATAAGGTGACTGTCACAGACCTCCTCTCATGAGTTTCTGGTTCCTGGTCCCAGTACTGAAACAGCCAAAGTGAGGCAGGAGAGACCTCTATGGGTAAACAAGCTTCAGTCTCCACCTCAGGCTCTTCCTATTAGCTTCTCTCTGCCAGGATGATGTCAGGATGGACATGTATAGTTGTGATCCCTCTGTGTGCATGAGTACATGCATATGGACATGCATAGGTGTGAACTCTCTATGTGTATGTATACATGCATATGGACATGCATGAGTGTGAACTCTGTGTATGTGTACATGCACATGGACATGCATGGGTGTGAACCCTCTGTGTGTATGTGTACATGCATATGGACATGCATGGGTGTGAACCCTCTGTGTGTATGGATACATGCACATGGACATGCATGGGTGTGAACCCTCTGTGTGTATGTGTACATGCATATGGACATGCATGGGTGTGAACCCTCTGTGTGTATGTGTACATGCATATGGACATGCATAGGTGTGAACCCTCTGTGTGTATGTGTACATGCATATGGACATGCATGGGTGTGAATCCTCTGTGTGTAAATTGACATGGACATGAACATGCATGGGTGTGAACTTTTTGTATGTATGTGTACATGCATATGGACATGCATGGGTGTGAATCCTCTGTGTGTAAATGTATATGGACATGGACATGAATGGGTGTGAAGGTCAGAGAACAACATTAATGTCATTCCTCAGTCATCATCTATCCTTTTTTGGGGGTGGGGGTCAAAGTCTCTCATTACCTAGCCAAATAGGTTAGGGTGGCTGGCAGGGAGCCTCAGAAATCTGTCTATCTCCATCTCCAAAATACTGGATTACAAGCACATATGGTCACACCTGGCATATGTTATGTGTGCTCTGGGGCTTGAACTCTGGTCTTTGTGCTGGCAAAGCAAGTACTTTACTAACTGAGCTGTCTCCCCAGACACCCTAAGGACATTTCTCTTCAGATTTCTAGTTCATAATTTATTGGGGTGCCCACTGTAACTTACCTACACATGTTATACCTCCATGTGACTTGGAGTATTGATGAAGCTACTCTGGACTAAATGAAAGTTCCAGAGTAAGATATGGCAGGAAGTGGAACATTGAGTAAAACTCACTAAGTCTTGAGCAAACAGATTTATAGCTAGACTGTGGGCCCGGCTTGTGTCCCCGACTCTGCGCAGTACTAATTACTTCCTCGTCTCATTGGGGGAAGACTGAGGTTACAAGAGGTGAGCGTGTACTCCCTCATTACTACGTCATGGTCAGGCTGTGTGATCAAGTGAAACCGAGAGCGCTGATTTCCTTCGTGGCTCTTGTCCTGACTCACACACTAAGTTGGAGTCTGAGCCAGGTCTTCCTGGGCCCAGAGTGAAAGGAGGGAATTAAATGGGAGTCCGTATCGTATGCTTGGCTCTATGTTACTTCCCCATGGCAGACACAGGTGGCCTTCATTGAGTTGACTTCCTGGCTAGCTACAAGGAGAGAGCCCCAGCTGCTTTTAAGCTGCCATCATGCCCTTCTTCAGGTGGCCCTGTGGCTAATGACTAAACAAAGTATAAACTATTTCCATCCCCCGGGTGGGCAGTGTGTACATCAGCGTTCCCACAGGGCAGCGCTGTGACCCTGTCGGCTCTGCTGTGTACTCCTGTTGGATCCTACCTCCTTGATATTGAGCTGGCCTTTTCACCCCAACTCCATCTGCATTTCCAACAGGACCCAGCTTGAGACATCAAAGGAGATGATCATTTCAGAGGGAGGAACTCAGATCTAGGTCAGTCCCACCCCATAGCCTGGCCTCTCCCACTGGCCCACAGTCAACAGCACTGCAAGGAGGAATATGGCCCACTATGCATGCTCCTTGACCGTGTGATGCCTGTGACCTGTGAACAAAGGCAAGAGTCTCATGCTGTAAAATACAAGGAGAGGCCTGACACCAGTGTCCCCATGGTTGGATCCAGCAACAGCTCCCTGTATGCTGATGCCCCTGCAAAAGAGAGGGCCAAGGCAACAAAAGGAAGCTCTGTGCCCACAACCCCAGCCCCAAGGTGAAGGCATTTGGCATTTGGACCACACAAAGGCCACCACCCTTCTCCCAGGACTGGGTTTCTCAGCCTCTTTCTCTCAAAGTGCCAAGCATTTTCATAGCGATTAGCTCATTTCCCTTCTCACTTTACCAACATCTGGGCACATTCTCCCCATGAATCAGGGGCTGCTCTGGCTGCCCAGGAGACGTCGAAGGCCAGGGCTGGCTTAAAGCCCAGGATTCTCAAATTGTTCTGTTTGACCAGCTTTATTCGAAAGGAAACCAAGGCCAGGAATTCACTACAGTCAGAAAGGAAGTATCCAGGCCTTCGAATTTACCACCTGTAACCTACAGCTGGGCTCACTCTTTTAAAACCTAAACTAAAGAACCTCAGCTGAATCTTAGAGTGGAAAGAGATACTGGAAGCCATGGAGTTTAAGTTATTCTTCCAAGAAGGAGGTGTGCCCATTCACTCAGCTGGAAGGTGGTTGAAACCAGGTAGGTTGCCTATTTGTTCCTGCTTAGCCTTCATGTTCTTTTAATAGACCAGTTAGAACTAATGCCTACCCCCACCACCACCCTGTTCTAAATATCTACCATTAACAACATGAAGAAATATATCCATGATGGGCTGCCTTGTCCAGTCAGGACCATGGGATTGATAATGAAGGCCAAACCAAAAGTTGCCCATACACATAAAACTGGAAGATATATCAGTGGATAGAATGCTTATCTAGTATATACAAGGATCTGGGTTTAATTACCAGCATCACAATCAATCCATTAATCTCTTCAATGACTTTTCTAATCCAGGTGGTGATACCTATAATCTCAGTACTTGGGGGGTGGAAATAGGAAGATTATGAATTCAAAGCTAGCCTGGGCTTTTCTGAGAGACCCTGTCTCAACTTAGAATTAATTAATTTAAACTTACTGTTTTTCCATTATAAAGATAATACATGCTCATTATGAAGCCATAGAATATAGTTAAGAGAAGATGAACATTGTTAACCGGGCAGTGGTGGCACACACAACTTTAATCCCAGCACTCAGGAGGCAGAGGCAGGTGAATGTCTGTGAGTTCGAGGCCAGCCTGGTCTACAGAGTGAGTTCCAGGACAGCCAGGGCTACACAGAGAAACCCTGTCTTGAAAAAGAACAAAGAAGAAC
This sequence comes from Phodopus roborovskii, assembly GCF_943737965.1. NCBI lineage: Eukaryota > Metazoa > Chordata > Mammalia > Rodentia > Cricetidae > Phodopus > Phodopus roborovskii. The sequence goes on along the minus strand of NW_026126469.1, from coordinate 17,942,031 downwards.
ATGATTAATGTTTCACCACATAAGACCACCCTCTGAACATCGTAGAAGAGCCCGAGGACTGTGACACTGTCTCCTAGTAATGTCAGACGCTACATCCATAAGGTCTCAGCAGCGTGACTGTCCAAACATGAGCTGAACAAAAACACCAAAGGACATGACAAAGCAGACAGGGAAAAGCCCACAAGGCCTCAGCCTTACAAAGAACTATACACAATCGGAGAAGTGGCCTCCCCAGAGAAGGGCTCAGAGAATGGCTGTCCGTTGCAAAATGGTCAGCCCTGAACATTTACATATAAGTAAATAAGCAGCTTATTTAGGAACGTATGTGTATATACATATATGCATGCAATAACCATTAATAAAATAAGACACCATGAGTTTGAAGCAGAGCTGGAAGTGGTATGGGGGAGGGGTTGGAGGGAGGGAAGTCAAAGGGAAAGTGTTGTAATAATATTATAATCTCAAAAATTAAAAAAGTAAAAAGAAACTAAAACACCCTCTCTTAACACTTTGACAGACTTCTGGGCTTTCCCCTGGGAAAACATATAGATATTTTGTTGTTAGTTTTGTTTTGTTTGTCTGAGACAAAGTCTCACCATGTAGCCCTGGCTAGTTTGGAACCTAATAGACAGACCAGGCTGGCCTTCAACTCACTGAGATCCATCTTCCTGATGCTGCCTCTCAAACCCTGGGATTAAAGGCTGGTGCCTCACTCAGCCCATATATACATTATGTATATATAATTTTTAAAACTTACCATATACTTCTTGTTTGTTTGTTTGTTTGTTTGTTTGTTTATTAAAACAGGGTCTCACTATGCAGCTCTTGTTGTCCTGGAACTCACTGTGTAGACCAGGCTGGCCTTAAACTCACATGATCCTCCTGCCTCTGCCTCCCAAGTGCTGGGACTAAAGGCGTGTGCCACTACACCTGGCAAATTTTATCATATCCCTGACATAATTTGTATCCACACTTTAAGAACTAACTTTAAACGAAAATGTTTCAGTTATTACAAACATCTCATTCACTTTTTTCCTCTTCAAGGAAGCCTTGCGGTGTAGCTCAGGTGGCCTGTGACACACCATCCTCCTGCTCCAGCTTCCTTAGTGCTAGGGTGTGTGCTACCACACCTAGCTCACTTGCATATTTTTAAAAGACAACATATGTCACCAAACGCCACCATTTGCATCCTATGTCAGTGTAACCTGTTTAACTGAGTTGGAATGCTTGGGTTGTTGTCTCTGTTACAAGTCATGTACAGATGACAGATTTTGTACCCACAGTACCTTCTGTCTTCAGGCTCATTTTTTTTTTCTCAAGTGAGATTCAATCCTGATGTGCTTTGTTCCACGGGTTATAGCAGGAAGTTGACATGAATTAGCTCATGACAGGATATAAAATGTTTCCTTGGCCATTTAGGGGGTCGATTAAATCTTCTAATGTTGACACCCTAATTGTAGAGGCACAACCAAGAGCAGAATGGGATAATTACTACTTTACAGAGTCTGAGGGACAGGTAAAATCCCCCAAGACGCCTTCCTCGGTGAACTTTCAGCCACAATGCATGACCAAATACCAGGCATCTCAATTGAATACCTTGGCCTTGAGTCTGGCCAGGTGAATATTTAGAGGAAATGATGCAAAAACAATTTGAAGAAAAAAAAAAAAGATAAGAGTGAAGAATGATTGAATCAGCCAGAAGTTTAATGTGGGAGCCCGTAGTAGCTAGCCTCAAGCTGGGAAGTGAGGCTTGCTTGTTCCCCACTGGCTGGACCAGAGGCCAAGGGGACAGAGAGGACAGAGTTGGGGAGTCCTAGTAAGTTCTCTGACCCACACTGTATCCGTGGAAGCAGAGCTTAGACAGAGGTCAGCCTGGCAACCCAACAGCCAGTAACTGCCTGACCCCCATGTCCCAGGTACCAGGACTAGAACAGGGACTGATGAAATGGTCAAGAAGAGGGCCTTGCATTCCCAGGGTCACTGTGCAGCGGGAACCTAGACATGACTGGAGGGACATTTAAGGAAAGGCCTCAGGGTCTGTGACTTCAAATGTGTGCTGTGCATGGAGAGAGAAGGCTCAGTAAGGGCAGGCCAAAAGACCTCTTTATGAGCTTCTCAGCTAACAAGCCTGGCAGCATCAAACCGCCAAAAGCTATTCTCTCCCAGTTAAGGGAACATGAAGTCTAAAATCAGTTGTCGCAGGACCGTGCTCCAAGACTTCTGCCCTTCTGCTAGCTTTTGCGGTACCCAGAAGTCCTTGGAGCTCTTGGCCTTACTCCTCTTTCTTTCTTCACTGTCACATGTCACATGGCCATCCTCCCCCTGTTCATCTGTCCTCTTTTCTAGGGGTTCCTTGTCACTGGTCAAGGGCCCACCCTAATCTACTATGGCCTCAGTCTGATTTAACCAATGACATCTTCAAAGACATTTCTAAATAAATCTACATGCTGAGGTTCCAGCTGATACTCTGGGGTCCAGTACAAAGTCCCTACAGTGAACTTGGGGTCATTACATGAAAGTTCGTGGGTAAAGCATTTGCTAGTAAGTCACTGTCCTAGCTGACTGGTGACCTTATGTGACAGCATGCCAGCAAGTGATCCATTTCATCCCCAGCTGGTCCTGGGAATCGAGGAGTCACAGCCAGGCTGGGTAACCAAGAGAAACTGCTGGCTAATTCCTAACCAGATCTCCTTGGGGCTTGAAACCATCCTCATTGGTCCATGGTGAGAGCCCCCACCCACTGTCCAAGAGGCTGTAAGTGGTAGAAGCTGAAAGGCAAAAGCCTGGTGGTGACAGCCATCCTTCTCTGACTTCAGCCATTTTCTTCTCTCAAAGGCAGATTGGCTACAGTTAAAAGGCAGTTTCACACATTCTAGCTTCTTCCAGAACTCCAAGAGAGTAAGGGTGAGTGAGAGAGGGCACAGGGACAGGAGGACAATGTGTTTAGGAATAAGTTAACCCCACCATTTAGGAATAAGTTAACCCCACCCCAGCCTCAAGCATTCCACAGCCAGGTATGTCAGTCAACTTCCCACGTGCCCATACTTATCACCCACTGCTCTCCAGGTGGGACGAACTGGACCTAGACATCTTTTAGCTGCACTTGCCAGACTCTCCCTTTACAGAAAAACGTGCCTTCTCAATATCTACCTACCTCCTCAAAATTGCTTCCCCAAGCCAGGCACAGTGGCTTACACCTATAATCCCAGCACTAGAAAAACTGAAGCCAAACACCGTCATAATTTGGAGGCCAGCATGGGTGACATAGTACGTTCTGGGCTGGATGGGCTCTAAAGACACTGTCTCAAAAAGGAGGGGGAATAAGGAGAAGTAAGGGGAGGGGAGAGGAGAAGAGAGGAGGAGGGGAAGGGGGAGGGGAGAGGAGGAGAGGAGGAGAGGAGGAGAGGTTCCTTCCCTGGGGCTGGAGAAATGATTCCATGGTTCAGGGCACTTATCACTCTGACAGAGGACCTGAGTTCACTTCCCAGTTCATATCATGTTCACAACTGCATATAACTCCAGCTCCAGAGGGTCCGATGCCTGTAATGACACCAAGGCCCTACTCTTTCCCAGTACCTGCTATGCCTTGCAGGTACAGCAGCAGGCACACTCTCAAAGCAAAGCAGACTAGCGACTCCCCTGGGCCTGGGCCGCTAATCCCAGACCAAGGAAAACTTCTTTCATGACTGCTGTCACATATGATGTGAGTTTTCATCATTATCCTCTCTCCCTCCACTTCCCAGGGCTTCCTAGATAGGCCTCGGTCTCCACACCTGCACAGCAGGGCTATAGTAGCCACCCCAGCTAGCTTGGGGCATAGTTGATTCTCAGCACATGATTGTAGGGTCCACATGTGCCCTCCAAGAAAAATAGACGTGGAAAGATAGAAGTTACTGAGCGGGAGTGCGTGATACACACCTGTAATGTCAATGCTTGGAAGGCTGGACGGGAGGATCAAGAGATTACTGGAGATTGTTTTAGAGATTGAGAAATAACTAGGAGACTAAGATAAAGTACAACCACACTGCTGGAAAGGGTAACCTACTAGAACAAGAAGATGGATATGAAAAGAAGGCGGGCTTTTTTCCCCCAAGGTTTTGTGGAGTCTTGTTTATGTTGAGGACTTTATTGATAGTATTCAATGGCTCTCTCAGCCTCTCCCCTTGTTCTGGGGATCTGGAATAGAAAGTGTGAAGGAGATGCTCAGTATTTGCAAGCTGAGTTGGAAAAGGGTCTCTCAGATGGGGGTCTCTCTCTTGCTCTCTGTTCTTCTCAGAGTGGGTGGTCCAAGGTTCCTTACTCCTTGGAGGCCATGTAGGCCTTGAAATCCACCACCCTGTTGTAGTCATAGTTGTTGTCATACTAGCAAATGAGCTTTACAGAGTTGTCATTGAGAGCAATGCCAGCCCCAGCATCAAAGGTGAGAGAGTGGGCTTCACTGTCAAAATCACAGGAACCAACCGGGTCCTCAGTGTAGCACAAGAGGTCCTTTAGTGGCCCTCAGATGCCTGCTACCACCTTGATGTCGTCGAACTTGGCAGCTTTCTCCAGGCAACATGTCAGATCCATGACAGACACATTGGGGGTAGGAACAAGGAAGGCCATGCCTGTGAGCTTCCCAATCAGCTTGGGATGACCTTGCCCACAGCCTTGGCAGCGCCAATGGATGCAGGGATGATGTTCTGGGCAGCCCCACAGCCATCACATAACAGCTTCTCGGAGGGGCCATCCACAGTTTCTGAGTGACAGTGATGGCATATACTGTATGGGGTCATGAGTCCCTCCACAATACCAAAGTTGTCATGGATGACCTTGATGAGGGCAGGGGACTGAGCAGTTGGTGGTATAGGTAGCATGACTGACAATCTTGAGTGAGTTGTCATACTTCTCATGATTCACACCCATCACAAACACGAAGACATCAGCAGAAGGGGCAGAAATTATGGCACTTTTGGCCTCATTCTTCAAGTGGGCTCTGCTTCTCCATGGTGGGCAAGACACCAGCAGAGTCCACAGCATACTTAGCACCAGCATTGCCCTGTCTGACATTGGCAGAATCTCCCTTATGGAAGATGGAAATGGCTGTCCCTTTGGTGACAAAGTTTCATGGAACATGCTGTGGGTAGCATCACTCTGGAATGTGTAGACCAGGTAGTTGAGGACAATGAATAGGTCATTGATGGCAACAATATCCATTTTGCCAGAGTTGAAGACAGCCAAATCTGTTCCCACTCTGACCATCACTGTCATGTTTGGGGGACAAGGCTGGTACCGCACTAGAAGATGTGGCTGTCTCTGGAATGAAGAGGAGCAGAGAGTCATTTATTGATTTATTTGTTTGTTTGTTTGTTGAGACCACATATTGTGGCTCACTACTATAATCCCACTACTCAGGAGGCAGAGGCAGATGGATCTCTGTGAGTGCCAGCCCACCCTGGTTCGTATAGTGAGTTCTGGACCAACAAGAGTTAAATGATGAAACTCTTTCTCAAAAAGGAAAAAGATTTTTGTTGTTGTTGAGAGAAAGAAGTGAAGTTGGTTGAGTGTGGGTCGAAGTCTGGGAGGTGTGGAGAGAGAGGAAAGAATGTGATCAAAATGGAAAACAGGAGGACATTTTTTAAACTTAAAAAGTTTAATGCTTTTTTTTATAAACATGAGTGCTTTGCACACATGTTTGTATGTGCACTTCATGCATGTCTGGTGCACAAGGACGAAGAGAAGGACACAGATTCTCCTGGAACAGGAGTTACAGATGGTTGTGAGATGCCACATGGAGGCTGCACATCAAATCCAGGTCCTCTAGATGAGCAGCCAGTGCTCTTAACTGCTGAGCCATCTCTACAGCCCCTTATTGGAGGCTTTTTAAAAATGTCTGACACTATATTTCACAGAGCAATTCAAGCAAGCCTCAAGCACGAGATACAACCTGATTACAGAGCAAATCTAGGCTCCAATATGCTTCAGGGCCTGCCTTATAGTAGCTAATGTATAACGTAATGATTTAAGTGTCAGCTGCTGCATAACTGTGGCCTATTTAGTATACGATATATACTCCACCATTCAGTGTATGTATATAAAACATGCAACGGGTCACGATACATATGAAACTGGCTTTGAGAGAGCCAGGTGTAGAGTATACCTCTAACCCTAGCATTCCAAAGGCTGAGGCAGGAGGATTGTAAGTTCTAGGCCAGCCTGAGAAAACTACAAACTAAAAACAAAACATAAGAAAACTTTAAATGATGCTGCTATTGCCTGGGTGACCCTGTCTGTCTGATCTTCCTTAACAAGTCTGGGCAGTGAAACTCTGAGCCCCAGGTTCCCTTAAGGCAATTAAACCCATTGCCCTCAGCTAACTGGGCCCTCCCACCTCCCAGCTGACAGCTGCAGGATTTGAAGGCAGCTGGACAAAGGAAGAATATTGGCTTCCGGCCTGCAAGGGCCTGGCTTTCTGAGAACCCTAGCTCTGGAAGAGGCAATTCACCCCTGGCCTCTTGGCATCAGAGTGAAGACTCTCTCTGCCTCCAATATTAACACTCAACTCCAGGTTGGTCAGAATGAGAGGCAAGGTAAGAAGCTTCTCACACTTTATACATATCTATCTGTCCATGCATTTCAGAACAGTGGTGATGAATCTTTGTCAGGACTTTGAGTCTGTATTTTCATCCAATCTGTAAAGAAGAGGAAGTGCTAAGCAAGCTTGCCAGTCCCATTCAGACTCATGGTTCAGACCTTGAACCACCAAAGGGACCAAGTGCATGGGCCCTGGAAAGGCAAGCCTGCCTAAGGCAGACTGGGGGTCTGGCAGCTGTGGACTCAGCCCAGGGCAAGCACAGAAGTATGAACAAGGATAAGCAAGGCAGTGAATCCATGTATAGTGTGATGCTCTGTCTCAAGTGAGGAAGGGGAGGCATACAGGCTGGCTCACCTAGTTCCCCAGAGCATGGGCAAAGGCCTCCACATACCTGTCTGAACCCCACGTCATACTAAGAAGATGGGGGATCACCAAACTGAGCCTAGGGGCTGGGCACGACATGGTGGCTGCCTTCCAGGTGTGTGTGGTATGCTGGGATGTGGTGAGGGGCTCCTGGTGGAGGGCATCCAGGCTTGGCGGATCTGTATTTTTTCACTGGATGGGAGTCCTTTAAGTTCATAGTATGAGAGTTGAAAGATAGACTGTGCTGTGTGACTGTCACCACCTAGAGAGAGGGGGCTTTTTTGCAGAGTGCCCTGGGCTCCAGGCCTGTCCTCACTGACCTGCTTGTCACTTGGGCCATGTCCCCTCTCACTCATGATGTCCTGGGGATTTCCCCTGGGTCTTCCTTCTCTTTCAGGAAGGAGGAAGTTTGCGGTAGCCTCTTATGGTCACCACTCTCTTTGGCTGGTCTCTGAAGGACCTCAGGGTTTGACCGAAGCTTAGCCAATAGAGAGTAGTCCTGGCACTGTGGGGCCAGTGCAGTCTCCAGTCAGTTCTCAGCTTCCTAACCTATTCCACCCAGTCTTTTCAGAGAACCCAGAGGCCCAGCCAGGCTTGCCCTCTATTAGCTGCCTCCTAGATTTGCTTCTCTGTCCAGTGACTGCCCTGAAAACATGGATCCATGGTTGTCAACCACTTGAGATCTTCATATCTTGTTAGCTCACAAGTCAGCTTGCCAAAGTTCACAGATGCTACACCAGAGCCTGGCTTAGAGACAAAGAACTTTGTTACACTGGTAGCATTAACTTCATGGTTTCATTGGCTTTCCCCCTACTTTACCCTGAGACAATACAGAGCAGGCCCAGATCAGTTCTGTGATCCAAAGTAGGCTTGCATTCCAGCTGCCCAGCCCCAGGTTAGGAAACACCAATACTTTATCTATAAAGCAAACCTGTTTGCCCTTGTCCCCAGAGCTAAATGTTGTCTTTATGATATTTGACAGCAAATAGATCCACCTTCTACCCACCTTATAAAACAAGGTAGGGAGACGCTACCTTGTCATCCAATGATCTCACCGTATAAACATTCTGGTAGAGTCCAGAACAAAAGGCTGTCAATGCATTTGCTCTTGAGATTTACAAAACTGTGACTGAGTCACAGAAAATTGTCTCCTTGCGTCCAGGAGGCAGGGGAAACCAAGGCTCAACTGGCCCAGGGTGTTGGCCCTTTCCCTGTCCTTGAGAGTTCCTTCCCTCAAGTGCCCAGCCCTAAAAAGACAAATGTTTATCAGATGGACAAGTGAACAAATGGATGAACACAGAGTGTTTATAGAGTCCTGTAGCTTCAGTAACTGTGGGAAGTGCCTGAGAGCACCAGCTGGGAGGTGGGACTTGACCTTACGATTCCAGAAGGTCTAGTCCACAGTCGACCAGCTTCAGGCCCCACTGATGTTTGGCAACACAGAAACCTGAACAAAGTGTGTGGTGGAGAAGGCTGTTCATCTTGTAAATGACAAGAAGAGAGGCCAAGAGGGTAGGAGACAGATAGAGCCTCAAAAAGCATGTGCCTAGTGACCCACTTCCTCCAAGAAGGCCCTACTCTTAAGTGACCACCGTTTTCTAATAACGTCAGAGTAGGACTCTCTCAGTGGGTAACAACCAAGTCTTTAACTCATGAGCTTTTGGGACACATTTCACATCCAAGCCAAAGCTTGTGTAAATACATAAATGGCTTAAATATAAAAGAAGCCTAGGCCAGCAAGATAATTTAACACAAAGGTGCTTACCTCTAACCCTTGAGTTGAGTTCCATCCCCAGGACACACGTGGTAAAAGAAGAGAACTGACTCCCACAAGTACACACACACACACACACACACACACACACACACACACACTGAAATGGCATGGCAGCTGTCGGTTCTGTACCTACCGCTAGCTTCAGGGACCCATGACTTGTACACCCCATACCCCATGTTCCCACTTACAAAGGCAGCATGCTTAGTCTGTCACTTCTTAACATTTGAAATTGTGTGATGGGGCTCCACAGCTGTAAAACTACATATACCTGCCTGAACATCAGAGTACTGTGCAGAGTCATGGGATAAAACCCAGGACTCAGAGAAGAAATGGAGTTAGGGACACAAGACTAAAAAACCTTATTGGAGTCCATGTGTGGTCTGCTCACCTAAAATCACTATACTTGAGAAGCTGACATAGGAGGATCTTGAATTTGAGGTCGCCTAGGCTACCTAGCAGGACCCTGTCTTAATGCTCATCCTTAAAAAACTGTATCTTTGTAGAAGGCTTTTTCTTTTAGGCCACCAACTAGTTCCCAAATCATGACACAACCTCTTATTAGTTATGAATGCTGGGCCTTAGCTTTTATTTTAATCTGTTCCTCTTTGTCTGTGTTTTGCCTTGAGGATTTTTTTTTAATTTTTCTTTCTTTATATCCTACTTACCTGCAGTCTCCATGGCTGGCTGGTAGCTGCCTGGTTTCTGGCCACAGGCATGTCCTGCCCAGCTCTCCCTCATTCTCCTCTCCTATTTCTTTCCTCTCTCTCTCTATTTATTCTCTCTGCCCACCAGCCCCACTGAGCCCTCTCTCTGCCTAGCTATTGACTGTTCAGCCTTTTATTAGACCAATCGGGTGCCTTAGGCAGGCAAGGTGAAACAAAAGCAGTATCTTTACATAATTAAACAAATGTGACATAAATAAATGTAACACATCTTTACATCATTAACAAAAGCAGCATGAACAAACGTAGCACATCTTTATACAGTTAAATTAATATCCCATAACACATCTTGGGTGGACATACACCTAGCCAAGCATGCTGGCACTCACTTTTAATCCCAGCACTGGAGGCAGAAGCAGGAGGATCTCTGTGAGTTTGAAGCCAGCCTGATCTGTATAGTGAGCTCCAGGACAGCCAGGGCTACAAAGAGGACCCTGTCTCAAAATATATAAATAAGTGATAAATAGTAAATAAATAAACACACCTAATAAGAGTGGTAGCACATTGACATAGTTAAAAAGCCATGAAACATTTCTACTACACCAACAGAGCACTTTGTCTCCAGAAAGAGATACAATTGGACTTCAGCTATGGTGTAGGGGAGGTGGTAGCCATTACCATGAAGGGTAGAAGGAAGTTTATCTGACACCAAATGTGGAATGAGGTGGCCTATGACACATGAGGTGAACTGAAGTGCTTGTGTCTTCCGGTGATGCTGTGGGTGTGTGGGTCTTTCATAGTTTTATAGGAATCGGTTCAACTAGATGCGGCTTCTTGCTGTTTTACCTACTGATTATTGCCTTAGATGAACTCTCTCACATATGCACACACTGGTCTCCTTGGACTCTGATATCATGCACACACGAATACATGCATGCATGCACACATACATACTCACACACAATGTCTCATGCATATATACACACACTCACACACACAATGTCTCGCTGGAACAAGTTTGTGAAGCAAAGCTATAGCTGCACTGACTGATCTAGTGTTAAATGTTGACTGAGACTGCTGCTGTAGTGTCAAGCGCTATGGACTTGCCTGCAAGAACGACGCTCAACAACAGGATTCTTCTGCAGCTATGTTTATTGCGCGACTCATTACAGCAAGTTGAGGGAAGATCCCGAGGAGGAAAAAGGACTCTGCTTATATAGAGGAGCTGTGTCCGTTACTGACAGTTGCAGAGGAGCTGTGTCCGTTACTGACAGTTGCAGAGGAGCTGTGTCTGTTACTGACAGTTGCAGCGGAGCTGTGTCCGTTACTGACGGGTGCAGCCCGCAACGCTCGTAACGGTCACCCCATGACGCGTGGATCGCACATCCGCGCCTTGCTGGCTTATGGACAGGAAACCGGTGCCATCTTCGGGAATGGCACCGGTGGCTCTCTACATCTCCCCCTTTTTTGTTTTATAAACGCAACAGGCAAGGGTAGTGGTCTGATCTCCAGTAATGAGATGGACATTGTAATGACCCTGAATCCTGGTAGTCAGCCAAGTCAGTGCCATACCCGTCCGGCATCTTTTCCCTGGAGGTGGGGCCTTGGACACCAACCCACATGCAACCAGACTTGCCCTTCTCAGAGCTGCTCATAGCTAGAGTCAACACGGAGTGCAGTGCTAAGCCAAACAACCTGAGCGTGAAAAATTTAGGCTAAACTAAAGAAGCACCTGTCTGCGTGCAATGGGAAAAAACCCCGCAGAGCATTAGGGCTGTTTCTGGTAAAAAAAAAAAAAAAAAAAAAAAAAAATGGACACCCTAACCTGGTGCAATGTCATAGAAGACTCAGGGTGCAAGGGCTGTCCTATTGGACAATTAATGTCCATTTTTAAACATGCTTAGCCACATAGTGGGAGAGGAGCCTATCTCCATAGCAGCTAGGGCTTGAGCGATAACCACTTTATCATGTGTCTGTTGAGCACGTAGCTTACACACCAACCAGAGCAGGAGCACCACCCCATAATATAATAGCAGGCCAAACCCCATTACACCCGCCCACTCCTTAAAGTGGGAAAAAGCGGTGGAGATCCAGGAGAACGATCCTTCTGATAAAGAGGCGTCCACACGGGTGGAATTCACATGGACGATGGCCATTCGGAGTTGGTCCATCAGGCTATCAAATTCTCCTGTTCACCTAAAAGATACTGAAAAAGTTGTTTAGAAAGGTTACTGTGCATCATGATGACTGGGCATGGGTTTAGGAAACACCGACAGTATTCCCCATCTGGGTTCCGCTGATATCCGCAGAGGATTCACAAGGAGTATCATCAACCACAGGAGCCACAGGAGCATCTTCTTGAGGGATGGTTGTCACTCTTCGAGATAATCGCTCTGGTACCCAAATTGGATTTTCTCCGTCCTGTGGAAAAACACAAATAGCTCCCCTGGATCGTATTAAGATAGGATCCGGGCCTTTCCATGTACCTGAGAGTACATCTTTCCATTTGACTTGTTCTTTTGGAGGTTTAGGCCAGAGGCCATGTCTATCAGCCGCTGAATGACCATTAAAATCCAAATTTAAAAAATTTAAAGTAAGGAGTGAAAAAGATATGGCGGTTTTTGGTGGGAGAGAGGGCATTTCCTCTATTCTCCCTTTTTGTTTTATTAGATAAGATTTGAGCATCTGATTGACGCGTTCCACAATGCCTTGCCCTTGTGGATTATAAGGTAGACCAGTGAGGTGTTTGACACCCATCTGTTGACAAAAATGCTTAAATTTTTCAGAAGTATATGCAGGTCCATTATCTGTCTTCAATATTTGAGGCATGCCCCAAGCACTCCAGGCTTCGAGGCAGTGCTGGATGACATGAGAGGCCTTTTCCCCTGTTAGTGGGGAGGCATGGATAATACCCAAGCAGGTATCCACAGAAACATGTAAATATTTCATTTTTTCCAAAAGATGACACATGAGTGACATCCATTTGCCATATCTGTAGAGGCCGAAGGCCTCGTGGGTTAATGCCCACATGAGGTACTGGAATAAATTCAGAACAATTTTTGCATTGCAAGACTATTTCCCGTGCTGATGCTCTGGAAATAGAAAAACGCTTGCGCAGGGTTTCTGATGTTACATGAAATAATGAATGAAATTTAGTGGCTGCTTCTATAGGATCTAAAATAGCAAAAGCTGCTGCTCGAGTGGCCAAATCTGCCAGATTATTCCCTTGTGCCATTGGCCCGGGCAGACCTGAATGGGCACGGATGTGGGTAATGAAAACAGGATATTGTCTTGCTAATAAACATTTTTGGATCTCCTTAAACATCTCAGCCACTGTACTAGAAGGCTTAATTAATCCAGCTAATTCTAAGGTTTTAACAGCATTGACTACATAAACAGAGTCAGAGACCACATTCAAAGGTCCAGGAAACACCTTTAATACCTCCAAAACTATGTTACATTCCACCATTTGTGGGGAGTCTGGTGCATATCTGTGAGTGGTAACAACTCCTTCATGTACATAAGCCCCTATTCCTGTTTTTGATCCATCTGTATACACTATCTCCCCATCAGGGAGAGGCGTGGCACTTACCATTTTTGGAAAAATCAAAGGATGTGTTCTAGCAAATGTTAATAAGGGATGTTTGGGATAATGGTTATCAAAAGTTCCCAAGAAGGTAGAGGCAAGAATTGCCCAATCATCACTCATAGCACATAGGGTCTGAATTTGTTCCATATTATAAGGTGTAATAATTTGCTTAGGAAACTCCCCAAAATGGGTAAGAGCTGTTTTTAAGCCCTTCAGGGCAATTTTTGCAACAGATTCTATAGTTTTTGCTGGGGAAACTTGAGGGTGTATCCAAATTAATGGACCATTTTGCCATAAGACTGCAGTTGGCAGCAAAGCGGTCTGTAACACACAAAGATTAAAAGGCTCCTGCGCTGAGATTCTAACTAATTGTGCTGCAGTGATCACCTGCTCCACCTTATGAAGAGCTTCCGCAGCTGTAGGAGATAGGGTTCTTAATGAAGTCAATTGTGGATCCCCTTCAAGCACATCAAACAATGGTTTTAACTCTGCTGTGGGTATTTTTAAATAAGGCCGTAGCCAATTAATATCTCCTAGTAATTTTTGAAAATCATTCAAAGTTTTAAGTTGATCTCTTCTAATCTCCATCTTTTGAGGTTGTATAATCTCTGGTCGCACAACAGCCCCTAAGAACTGTCCTACTTCCGACCTTTGTACTTTCTCTGTAGCTATGCTCAGACCATATTTCTCCAACCATTTTACCAAATCTGCATAAGCCTTTTCAAGCTCTTTCTCATTATTCCCACAAAGAAGAATATCATCCATATAATGAATAATTCTTAGAGAAATATATTTTTCCTTAACTGGTGCTAATGCCTGTTGTACATAAAGTTGACACATACTGGGGCTATTGGCCATGCCTTGGGGCAACACCTTCCATTGAAACCTCTCATCTGGTCCCTCATGATTAATGGCCGGTAAAGTGAAGGCAAATCTAGCTCTATCTTGCTCAAACAATGGAATAGAGAAAAAACAATCCTTAATATCTATTATAATAACTTGCCAATGCTTAGGTAAAGCTGATGAAAGTGGAAGGCCCCGTTGGACTGGGCCAAACAGTTGCATTTGTGCATTAACGGCTCTGAGGTCATGAAGCAATCTCCATTTTCAGATTTCTTCTTGATAACAAAAATAGGAGTATTCCAAGGAGAGTTGGATCCTTCCAAATGTCCCAAATCTAATTGCTCTTTTGCTAATTGATAAGCGGCCTCTAATTTCTCCTGTGAAAGTGGCCATTGAGGTACCCATATTGCCGCTTCAGTTATCCATGGTATGGGCATCCCTTCCCCAATGGCCCCTAGGAAAAACCCAATCCTGCACGATCATTTTTTTGAAATGACTTGAACAGGTTCTTTAATGCCTTGGTACTGCTTTCCTATCCCTAGCCCTGGTATATATCCCTTATCTAACATCATATTTTGTGCAGAGATGGAATATTCATTCATTAATTTTAATCCTAAAGTTTTTAAAATATCTCTTCCCCATAGATTTACCGGCAAGGGAAGAACATAGGGAGTAAACAACCCTGACTGACCTTCTGGTGCCTTCCATCTTAGGGATTTAGAGCTGATAGCAGGAGAGGCTTCATACCCTAGTCCCTGCAATGAATGTTCTGATTGGGTTATTGGCCATTTTGAAGGCCACCAGGAGGTGGCAATGATGCTTTTATCAGCTCCTGTGTCCAAAATTCCCTGAAAATTCTTTCCTTCTATATTTAATGTTAATGTTGGTCTGGTATGAAGATCAACTGCAAGATAAGCAGAATCAAATTTATCTGAGTGGCCAAATCCTTCTGCCCCTCTGTTTTGTTTAATGGCCCCAAAATCCTCATGACAACTAGGAAGAATAAGTAACTGTGCTATGCGATCACCCGCAGAGATGGGAAAGATCCCACGTGGCGATGAGCACATGATCTTGAGTTGTCCCTCATAATCTTGATCTATAACTCCAGGATGGACAATTAAACCTTTTAGGGTGGTAGATGACCTTCCTAGTAATAGTCCTACTGTGTTTTTTGGCAGAGGGCCTGAAAAATCAGAAGGAACAGGTTGTACACCCATTTGGGGGATCAAGACAATTCTAGTGGTGGCACGGAGGTCCAATCCTGCAGAACCTGCAGTGGCTCTCCGTGGGGCTTCCTCCTTTCTAGGCTCAGGGGGGAGCTCGTTGCCCCATATATTTGAGGGCCCTGAGGGCAGGGGCCCCGCAGGGCGTTTTTTGGCTCAGGCAATGGTTTACCATTAATGTCTTTGACTGACTTACATTCATTTGCCCAGTGTTTGCCTTTTTTACATCGGGGACAGATTCCTGGCATCCTCTTAGGTCCTGACATGCACTCCCTACAATTCTTTTGTATATGTCCCATTTTGCCACATTGAAAACAAGTCTTGTTCTTGTCTGCCATATTGCCCTTTCTTTGTCCTTGTAAAATGGCGGCTGCCAGCCCTGCATTGGTCAAAGGACCTCCTATTTCTCTGCAAGCCTTAAGCCAAGCTTGTAAGCCTTTTCCTTTCCAAGGAGTTATGGCTTGTCTACATTCCTTGGTGCATTGTTCATAAACTAGTTGTTCTATTAAGGGCATAGCCTGTTCTTGATCTCCAAAAATCCTTCCTGCGGCCTCCATCATACGTGCTACAAAGTCTGAAAATGGTTCATTTGGTCCCTGAATGACTTTTGTAAGGTTCCCTGATACTTCCCCTCTATTAGGTAGTGCCTTCCAGGCCTTAACAGCACATGTGTTAATCTGAACATAGACCTCTAAAGGATACACTGTCTGATTATTTGTCCATTGTCCTTGTCCAGTGAGCATTTCAAATGTCCAAGCGGGCTGCCCCGCTGCCGCATTAGTGCGGGCTTGTGATTGACCCAAATCATGCCATATGGCCTTCCACTCTAAGTATTGTCCCATAGTGAGACAAGCCTTCACAATGAACATCCAGTCCGAGGGAGTCATGGCCACTGCGGACAGTCTTTCTATTTGCGACAGAGTGTAGTTCGTGCTGATACCATAAGTGCGAACAGACTCTACCAATTCTTTAACCTGTTTATGCTCAAGAGGGTGATGGGTACGATTCCCATCTTCCTCGAACACAGGAAACATCTGGGTTATCTCATGTCTGGTTTCAGGTGAGCAAAAGGAGTATTTACATCCCTTCTCTGCATAAGGAGGAGGCGCAGTAGGGACTCGTACAGCCTCCTCCTCCAAATCTTCCTCCTCAGAGGGCGATAGTTCCTCTTCTGAGGGGTGACTGGAAAGCTCTAAAGCCTCCAATTCCTCTAAAGGATAAAGATGTTTTTTCTTTCCTCTGCGAGATGGAGGGCCCTTTCACTTTCTCTTTATTATGTTTTTTCTTTTTACATGCACCCATCTTTTCTTCATGTTCTGCTTCTGACATGCTTTCTTGAAAAATCTGATAATGGTCTAGTGCCTGCTTTTAGTTGCCTATCATGTGCTTCCCCAAGACAAAACAAATACAGTAAAAACAAGCAGGCAACCAAACGCACAATAATCAACCCTTCAATGGCAGGATCAAGCCCAAACAGTAGCATGACTATCAGAACTTACCTTATTTGTTACCTTTGTGCCACAGTTCTGAATCCTCTCCAGTCTCCTGAAGGGTCCCCCGTGTGCCATTGATGTCAGTTTCCCGGGTTTCGGCACCACTTGTCGGGCGCTATCGCCTTGCCTGCAAGAACGACGCTCAACAACAGGATTCTTCTGCAGCTATGTTTATTGCACGACTCATTACAGCAAGTTGAGGGAAGACCCGGAGGAGGAAAAAGGGCTCTGCTTATATAGAGGAGCTGTGTCCGTTACTGACAGTTGCAGAGGAGCTGTGTCCGTTACTGACAGTTGCAGAGGAGCTGTGTCTGTTACTGACAGGTGCAGCCCGCAACGCTCGTAACGGTCACCCCATGACGCGTGGATCGCACATCCGCGCCTTGCTGGCTTATGGACAGGAAACCGGTGCCATCTTCGGGAATGGCACCGGTGGCTCTCTACACTGTAGTCTGTGAGGAAGCTTATGTGAGATTCTGAAGAGCAAGGGGTGGGGACCCACCTATGTGAGGGAGTGTGGCTAAGGGAAGGGGCCATGCAAGTCCACACATTCTGCATGGCTCAACTCTCAGGCCTCCCAGAGAATCCCTAAGTAACTGACACTGAGATCAGCAGGGGCCACAGCCAGTCAGCCTAGAGGCACACTTGTCCATCAATTGGCTGGAAGAGTATAAACACACATAGCATTCTTCCCAAACTGCCTTTGCCTCTTGTCCTCTTTTTATGCTACAGTTTGCTTTGGTCCATTGACAGCTCTCTGATAGATGTTCTTTCCCAGTGCATAGCAAATTGCTTGCATGCAGAGACCTGCAGAGAGACCTTGGAGAAGCTCAGGGGTAAATCGACCTTCCTGGATTAAGCAGCTCAAGTCTTCCTCCTCCTCATTCTTCCTGCCAGAGGTGGGGAAGCTAAATAAACCCTTCCTCTCCCTGCTGCTGGCTGATCACCTGCTGGCCAGTACAGAGTCTCTGACTAGAAACACTGTAGGAAATGCTTGACATGAGGGTTATAATAATAATGGTTGCCTAGGTTACTTTTTCGGGATTGGGGGCTATTTTTATTGAAAATAGTGACTCCTTCCTTGGGCCTATGGATATGATATCCAGTGGGTGACTACAATAGGGTAAAAATGTTTGGCATCTCTGTCTTCATGTCATGTCATGCTACCTTAACTTTTGGGCCAGATGTCCTTTTAAGTGGTGCTGGGGTTTGAACTCAGAGCCTGTCAATGCTAAGCAAGTGCTCTATTGAGCTACCTCAGCCCTGAGGGTCAGATTCCAACTATAAAGAAGTTGTACTACAGGCCTGTAGCAATAAAGATAGCCTGCTACTGGTGTAAAACCAGATGGGTAGACTGAAAGACTAGAAGACCCAGATACAAAATGACCATACTATAACTACTTAATTTTTGACAAAGGAGACAAAAAGACACTTTGGAAAAAAAAAAAAAAAAGATCGCCTGTTCAACAAATGGTGCTGGAATAACTAAGTCGGTCTCCACCTACAGAAGGTCAACTGGATTATATGTTTCATCTGATATAAAAACCTACTCAAAAATTAGTCAAAGACCCTAATTTAAAACCTGAGTCAAACTGAGTATGGTGGAGCATGCCTTTAATCCCAGCACTCAGCAGGCAGAGGGAGGTGTATGTAGCTCTATGAGTTTATGGACAGCCAAGTCTACAAAAACAAGTTCCAGGACAGCCAGGGTGCTGATATACAGAGAAACCTTGTCTCGAAAAACCAACCCCTCCACACACAAAAAACAAAAACAAAAAAAAAAACCTGAGACACTGAAACTTTTAACAGGAAACACAGGGATGCCCTTCAAGACACAAGTGGACAAGTTCTTTTTTGGATACCGCTCCAACAGTGCAGGAAACAACCCGAGAATCACAGGCGGGGCTACATGACAATGAAGTTTCTGTATAGCAAAGAAAGCAACCCCACAGAATGGAGTAAATCTTCACCAGCTACACTGCAGACAAGGGGCTGATATCCAGCTTTACAACGAACTACAGAAATTAGACACCAGGGAAATAAAACTTACTAACACAAATGGGCAAATTGACTGAGCAGATAGTTTTCAAAAGTAAACCATAAATGGCAAATAACTATTTTTTTAAAGCATTCAATTTCCCTAGCCATTGGGAAATGCAAATTAAAACTACTTTGAGGCAGCATCTCGCCCCACTCAAAATAGTTATCATCAACAAGTATAGCAACAATATTGGGGGGGCATGGAGGGAAAGGAACTCCCTCCATTAATTAGTACAGCCATTGTGGACATCAGTTTGGAGATTCCTCAAAAAATTAAAACTAGAACTACTGCATGACCCCTGTGTTTCACTCCTGGGCTGACACCTAGAGAATCCCACACTCTACCATAGAGGCATTGCATGTTTATTATAGCTCTCTTCACTTCAGCCAGGGATTGGAACCAGCCTAGTTCATCAACAGATGAATGGGTAGTGAAAATGTTGTACTCTGCTCTAAAGAAAAGTGAAGTTTAAAAAAATTGCAAGACAATGGAGCTACTTAGAATATATCACATTAAGAGGGTCATTCGATCCCAGAAAGAAAAAAAATCACATGTTCTGTCTCATATGTGGAATCTAGCCAATAATACACACATATATGGAAACAAATGTACATGTGGAAACAGTATAATACGTAAAAAAGAAAAGAGACCAGGGAAAGCCAAGAGGATGGGGAGGGACTGAATGTAAATAATGGACATGAGTTATGGAAGAGGATAGAAAGCTAAGTGCTTTTCACCACAGGGACCCACTACCCCTGTAGACACCAAAACACCAGGCTGCCCAACTCAAGCCCCTGAAAATGCTATTTTTCTTATATAGTACCTAACCTGACCCTGATATTAATATTCTCGCCCTCCCCCCAATCCCCGCAAAGAGCTTGAGACATCAGCCTAATGCCTTTCCGAGTCACCAGCATCCTCGAGAAAGCCTTGCCTTTTGTCCAACCCTCATCCCTCAGACTCCCTCAGACCCTGGCATCTCTGTGGGGTGAGCTTCCAGACCTGATTTGGGCCACATGACTGCTCTGCTCCCCGGAAGGCAGATGAGAGTGGAGGAGCGTGCAGGGATGGAAGCACACATCAGGGAACTAGGGTGGGCAGTTCTGTCACACAAGGACCAACAAGCAGGGCTTGGAGCATTCTAGAACCTTCCTGGAGCCCTGCATGGCAGGAGTGGGAGTGAGGCAGCAGGAGGCTTGAGGAGGACAGCAGGAAGTCTCCCCAGCACGCCTAGGCCCTCTGTCCCCCACTGGGCAGGGAAAGCGCCAAAGCTTTGCTGTGGGCGGGGTGGGGGCGTGGTCAGGGCAGGGTCCTAGGGGCAGCTTCCAGTGGGAAATCCAGTATCAACATTAAACTCTTCTTCCAGGCCCCTGCTGCTATGTGGTCATGACTATGGCGTTGGCCAGACATTGGCAGAGGAAATAAAAAGGCTATTTGGGGTCTCCGGGACACCTCTGACCTGCAACTTGAGGGAGGGATCCCACACATGTCACTAAGATTTTATTTGGCAACTGTGGCATCTGGGAGGGGTGTCTTCCCCTCTGTACTCGCTCCAATTAAGCTTTTTCATATGAACACACATAGGAAGGAAGCTTATAAAACAGTAGGTCCCATATGGCTTTTTCAAACATCCTCTTACCTGATCCTCTCCCCTCCCCTCCCCAACTCCTCTCCCCACGTAAACTTCCTTCTACATCCGTCCCTTTCCTTCTTTGCTTTTGGTTTTTTTTTTTCCTCTAACATAGTATCATTTTATATTTAAAAAGTTTTATGGACTTTAAAAACTGATGATTTCTGCCCACATGAGTCACTGAGGTTGACAGAGCTCCTTGAGAGGACAGCTACTGGTGACAATGGCAGGCAATGGCAGAGAGGCAAAGATAGGAGACCGCCAGAGCAGGCCACCGGGACGGCTGTGGGAACGGAGATGCAGTGGCACCCGTGTGGGGTGCAGCCCCAGGGCTTTGAAAGCCTGTGCATTTCTGCAGAGTATTGCGACGTGCGGTGTCTAGTTTCTGCAGTTTAATGTTCTAAAAAGTTTCCGGGCAGCTGAAGAGACGGCTTGGTAGTTAAAAGCATTGACTACTCCAAGACTTGG
Organism: Phodopus roborovskii; assembly: GCF_943737965.1. Classification (NCBI taxonomy): domain Eukaryota; kingdom Metazoa; phylum Chordata; class Mammalia; order Rodentia; family Cricetidae; genus Phodopus; species Phodopus roborovskii. The sequence goes on along the minus strand of NW_026126469.1, from coordinate 17,921,368 downwards.
GTCTGGTTCCCAGCACCCATATGGTACCTCACAACCGTTGGTAACTCCAGTCCCAGGGCTTCCAACAGCCTCTTCTGGCCTCTGTGGGCACCGGGCATGCACCTGGTACACAGACAGACATGGATGCGGCAAAACACACATGCATGAGCCACACACACACACACACACACACACACACACACACACATTTAATCTAAAAATAAAGTTTGAGAGGCTGAGAAGATTGCCGAGTCAATAAAATGTTTCCTGAATGAATATGAGGACCTTCTTTTGACTCAAGGCACACACACACAAGTGTAGTCATGGAGGTGCACCCCCGTAGCCCCAGCACTGGGGTGGGGGAACAGGCCAGCACACCCTAATCAACCAGCCCCAGAACCCAGTGAGAGACACTGACTCCCCAAAAGGTGCACAGCTGCAGAGGAGCAGCGCTGGAGTTGACCTCACATGTGGTTGAGAAGTGCTGCTCTATGCCCAGGGTTGGTGGCTCGCGCCTTTACTCCCAGCACTCGGGAGGCAGAGGCAGGTGGGATCTCTGTGAGTTTGAGGCCAGCCTGGTCTACAGAGCGAGTTCCAGGACAGGCTCCAAAACAATACAAAGAAACCTGCCTCAAAAAAAAAAAATAAATAAATAAATAAATAAATAAATAAAACTTAAAATTAAGAGAAGTGCTACTCTATAGCGCCCCCACCAGGCGCTCATAGTGCTGGCAGTGTCTTCCAGTGAAGGGACCAAGAGAAGTCAGTACCTTCGTGGTTTTGATAATACAAACTGTTAAAAGACCTTTTCTCTTTTCTTTCAGTTTTTTTGTTTGTTTGTTTGTTAATTTTGAGATGGAATTTTTCTATGTAGTCCTGGCTGTCTTGAAACTCACTCTGTAGACCAGGCTGGCCTCGAACTCTGCCTGCCTCTGCCTCCCCAGTGCTGGGTTAAAGGTGTTGCACCACCACCCAGTTAAAGATCATTTTTCTCACACTTAAGAAAACTCTGGTGCTCATCATACAGCCAGCTCCCCCCCCCCACCCCGACACACGCTTCAGATCCCCCTAATTCCACCATCCCGCAATTTCCCTCTGCCACCAGGTTTGGGGCCCTCACTCTCTACTGTCTCTTCTCAAGACACGGTTCTAGCTACTCCATCTTTTAAAACATGAGTCCCCACCCCGGAACTCAGGCCACCATGCAGACCATTGCTCCTACCAGGCTCCCCACTATCTCACCCTTTTGTGGTTTTTAAATTTTCCCTCTTTTAAATAGTGTGTGTGTGTGCCCATACATGTGTGTGCATACATATGGATGCACCTTTGCCTTCCACCTTACTTGATACAGTGTTTTGTTGTTTTTGTGCTATATATACCTGGCTAGCCACCCCCCAAGTGTCTGAGAATCCTCCTGTCTCCCTCTGCCCGCCCTCTTGCTGTAAGATCACTGGGATTCTGGATTCTGGGGATCCAGACTCAGATTGTCAGACTTAAGCAGCAAGGCCGCTGACTGAGCCATCTTCCTGGCCCCATTGTTTATTATTGAAAGTAACCACATACATGCATGCATATGTACACACACATTCATATATACACACACATGCATGTGTGTATGGCCACACATGTGCACACACACAGTAACTATTAAGAGTCTATTGTGATTAGCACTTCTGTCTACTGTCTTTCTCTACAAACTCAGTAATAAAAATAGTATGCCACTGGTCCAAAACGGAGGCACAGACCAGTGGAAAAGAGTAGAATCCAAGAAATAAATTGATTTCCACAGAGATGCCAAGAGCAAGGGGGGAGGACAGTCTCTTCCATACTGTGCTGAGAGGTCTGGGTTGTCACAGGCAGAATAACAGTCAGATTCTCTTCCCACATCTCATCTCAGAGCGGACTGAAACCACAGCACTGTGTGATGGGAACACGAAGGTATTTCTATGACACCAATCTGGATTTTTGGCTATGACCCCAACAGCAAGGCCAACGAAAGCAAAACAGTCGCAATAAAAGCAGCTGCACAGCAAAGCAAATGACACAGGCAAGCAATGCCTGTGGATGGGGGGGAGGTAGCTGCATGCCTTACACCCGATATGGGCTTTCCTACAAAATCCATGCCGAAGTCAAACAACTCATTCGTAAGAAAACAAATCCCTGATTTAAAAATAGGCATTTCTCAGAAGTATGAATACAAATAGCCACTACCAGTTTGGAGGGCATGAGAATTAGCACGGCCATCACAGAAAATGATGCAGAGATTCCTCAAGAAAATTAAAAGTGCAACCACCACTTGATTCAGCCATCCCATTGCCAGTGGGATGTCAAAGCATGATGTTGAAGAGACAGCTACACTCTGTGCTTATTGCAACCTCAGTCACCACAGCCAAGAGATGGAAGCGACCTGTGTCCTTTAACAATGGATGGCTGAATAAATGTACAGGGAATGAATGGTTACAGAAGATGTGATAATATGAACGGAAAAATATATTATTCAGCCATACAGACAAATGTTACAGCAACATGGATGAACCTGGAGGATACCATGTTCAACGATAAAAGTCAAGCACAGAAACACCATGAATACACAGACTCTAAAAACATCAAATGTGTACAAGCCTACAGTTTAAAGGTGGTCTAAAGGCTGGGGATGGGCAGGTTAAGGGGGTGTTGATGAAAGGACACAAAAGTTCAGTAAAATTGGAGAAATAAGTTTGAGAGAGTTGTGTGTATATCACAACATGAGCAGCAACACGCTATATGCTTGGAAATTGCTAAGAAACTGAACTTAAGTATTCTCTCTACAAATTATAAAATGTGAAGTAATATGCATCTCAATGTAGCCATTTCATGGTGCATCCATTATTGAGACAAGTTGTACTTTATAAGTCTTTATACAATTTTGTCAGCAACAAAATGTTGCTGAGTACAGTGGTGCACACCTTTCATCCCAGCACTTGGGGGGCAGAGGCAGGCAGGTCTCTGAGAGCTCCAGGCCAGCCAGGGCTACAATGCGACCCTGTCTCAAAAAAATAAAATAATACCACCCCTTGGTATTTCCCCCAAAGAATTCTCCATCCTACAACAGAAATCTCACATTCATGTTCACTGCTGTTCTATTCATAGCAATTGGGAAAGGGAAACAGTGGATGAGTGGATAATAAGTATTTGGTGTATTATATATATATGTATACATGTATATATATATGTGTGTACATGTACACAGCTACATCATATACAGATGCACAGTGGGAATTTTTTTAAGGTTATTCAAGACAGGGTTTCTCTGTGTAGCCCTGGATGTCCTGGAACTTTGTAGACCGGTGCCACAGTGGACTTTTATTCATCCTAAGGAGAAATGATTTGTAGGAAAATGGGTGTGACTGGAAAACATTTAAGTGAGGTAACCACAGGCTTACACAGGCAGATGCTGCATCCTCTCTCTCTTAGGTGGTTTCTAGCTTCAAATCTTAGATGTGCATGTTCAAATTGGAGTGAATGTCCATGGAGGTCAGGGACCTAGAAAGGGGTCACGAGGTGGGGGGGGGGAGGCTCATTTAGGGGAGGGCAATACTGGAAGCCACGCAATGTGAAAACAAAAGAGAGAATTTGGGATAGAAAAGCTTAAGTAGGACTAGGGGTGGGTGTGGGGGAGAGGAGGAGGGAATCAGGGAGAGGGTTAACCAAAATTCAAGGTTCTAATGACAAACATGATTTCCCTCCTCTGGAGTGGGCCTCAAATCCCATCCGGAAGCAGATGTAACCCCATAACACTCACCCACTATTGTACCGGTGCGCATCTTCCCAGGCAGGCTGGTGTGTGGTAGCATGCAAGGTCTACTTTTCTCCCTTAGCAGTCTACATGACACCCTCCAGCTCCATGAAAGCTAGCCAGGACAGATGTTTCCGGAAGAGTTCCAGCTGAATGTCCCTCTGGCTGGCAGTCTTGCAGTAGGTGCCGCTACCCTGTGGTTCAGATGGTAAACCGAACAGAAAGGGTAGTCTTCTTTTCTGAAGCCATATCTCTGCGCCAGTGACAGGATTAGAAACCTGAGTGAAAGCTGTGGGGGCAGGCGTGGCAGTGGCTGCCACCATCAGTCTGGCGTGGCCATAAGATGGGAAGGCAGGCAAGTCCTAATAATTGTGGTTAGCTTTAGGAAGAATTAACAAGTGTCTCAGGGACTTGAGGCTTCCTGAGCTGAGTGTGGCGTGAGCATAGGGACACCTCTGCTAGGGTAGAGGAGGGGTTAGACATGGGTGCTGTGAGCATGTTAGCATGTCCCAAGGCCTGAGGGGAGAAACTGTTGCCTATGTAAGATTCTGAAAAAAACCAAAACAAAACCACGCAGAGATTGAGGCCGAAGAGGAGCAGTCAAGACTTTAGTTCTACCTAATTCCCAAGCCAGAAGGCTGCTGCCCTTCCCTCAGAGGGAAATGGAGAGCTGCAGGGGTGCCTCAGGCACTGAAGTACCAGGCCTGGCCTTGGCGGTGCACACACGCCTTTAATCTCAGCATTTAGGAGGCAGAGGCAGGCAGATCTCAGTGAGTTTGAGGACAGCCAAGGCTGCACAGGGAAACCCTGTCTTGGGGGGGGGGAGGAAGAAAAAAGGAAGGAAGGGAGGGAGGGAGGAATGGAGGGAGGGAGGGGGGAAGAAAGGAAGGAAGGAGGAAGGAAGGAGAAAGGAAGGAAGGAAGGCAAGCCAGTAGCGGTAATCCTGGTGTGGGGAGGCACTGACTGGAGGATCCATTCCTTGAGCACAGTAGCCAGCCGGCCTAACCTAACCTAAACGGTGATCCCCAGGCCAGTTAATGACCCTGTCTCAAAAACACTAGGTGAAGGGCTGGAGAGATAGCTCAGTAGTTAAGAGCACTTGCTGCCCTTTCAGAGGACCTGGGTTCGGTTCCCAGCACCCATATGACGGCACACAACCACATGTGACTCCGGTACCAGAGAATCTAATGCCGCATACATATGTATCTTCAGAAGCATACACATAAAACAAAATACTGTTTTTTAAAAGTGGCCAGTTCCTCAAGAACACCCAAGGTTGACATGGCGACCATGCATGTGTACTCGTGAACACACACACTCACATAACACACACACACACAGGAAACGGCTCACAACCCTCTGTCAGGTATACGAAGGTAGAAGAAGTGCATTCTGGGCTTCAGAACAGAGTCAGCAAAGCCAAAGTGTGTGATAACAAGACGTTGTTGGCAAAGCAAATAGGCCAAGCCAAACGTCCACCACACAGGTTTTGCCCCCATTACAAATCACTCCTTCCCTGCTTTTTTTGTTTGTTTGTTTGTTTGTTTGTTTGTTTTCAGAACCTGTTTGAGTTCCACATAAACACTCTGAGGAAGGAAGGTTTACTGGGGCTGGTCCCTCTAGGCTCCTAAGCACACTGAGGCAAGGTAAACAATTTACCCTCTGCCTCCATGAAATCGGACTGGAGCCCAGTAGGGAGTGGAGTCAGCCTGGCTCCCTGAGCGCCAGGTCCACCAGGGAGAGCATCCAGCCCACCATAACTGAGGAGGTGGGTGAGAGGCAGTCTAGCTTTGATCTTCGGAGCAGCTGCTCCCCCATTCCACCTCTGGGTCTCTTGACCTGGCCCGCCTGTCTCTTCCTGCTCTGAGCTGTCAAGCTTTGAGGCAGGCTGGGTGGACCTCTAATTCTGGAGGGCGCTGGCGCAGTGGGGATTTGGGATTGGAACTGAAACAACCCGGTGCCAAAAGGAACAAGGAAGTAAGAAGTTGTCTCAAGTTAAGTTTCCATCTAGCTTGCTCTGAAAAATAGGTGGGAAATGAACCATGATGGTTTTACAGGAGTGACAAGCCTGGCCCTAAGCCTGTGTACTTAGGTCCTCTGGCTTCACAGAAGAAATAGATGAGCAGTCAAAGGTGGGGAGGAACACTCTGTCCAATAGGTCCCCACCACCTCACACAGCCAGGGAGGGACAAGGGAAGGCCACAAGGGCAATGGCTGAAGGAACATCCATGTGCAAAAATATCATAGGTCCTAGACCTTTCTTCTATTACCTGGACTCCAACAAGGCCCATGTCTGAAGCCAGCCCCCTTCTCAAATGTGAGAGTCCAGTATGCAAGCTTCCGCTGAGGGCCATCTCTGCTCTACCCATTCCCCGCATACACACCTAAGGTCATCCCAGGCAGAGCTGACGGCCTGCCTCTGCTCCTGCCTGTAAGCAGCATCCGATAGCCTGCTTCACCCCAGCACCTGCTGCTCATCCCCTAGATCCTGCCACCCTCCTGCTGGGTGCCTGGTCCACCCTCCCCAACATGCCTCTGCTTTCCTGTGCCTCTGGCTCTCCCCTATATGGCTGCCCATGATGACCCCTTCAACCCAGGGCAACATGAACCTCAGTGAAGGTGTCATGCAGTGTGAACTCCAGAGTCCAAAAGGGCTCTGTGGGAGGTGAGGGAAGCCTCCCGGTGGGGTACACTTTCTGACCAGGAGCAGAGGCAGGACTGGTCTCTCTGGGGCAACAATTCCTGCTATGGAGGTCCTCTCTAGACCAGCTTGTGAACTCACAGTGTAAAACAGAGCTCTGGGACTGGCCAGTTGCCTGATACTTCTCCCTGTGTGACTTCTCTGAATCATTGTTGGGGCCGCCTCTCCTGCAAGGATTAGTGCTCCTGAGATTGCTAATGGCTCCCCCTTTACAACTTCTGTGTATCTAAAGACCAGTTGGGTAGCCTAACAAGCCTAGAGGGCAAAGAGTAAGGTATATTTCCCCAGAGCAGGGCACTCTTATGTGAGCTACTTTTCCTTAAGTAACTCCACAGCAAGGTAAGCCTGCAGAGGGCTGCCGCTTGACTCTACCTGGGAATCCATATAGCACATGTTCTCCAGCTTCCAGCTAGGGAGTAAATGGCCAGTTAGAGAAATGCTCCCAAAGTATCGACTTCCTTAACGCTATACAAGAGGAAAGCTGGTCAGCTGGCACTGGCCCCTAGATCTCTGAGGAGTACAGAGTGGGGTCCCCACATCCAGGGCTTCCTCCCATTGCCAATCCTCTTGGTACCAATCCCTGTCCTTCAGTAGCCACCGCCAACGGCAAATTCTCCATGCTTGGTGTCAGCATCACCTAAGTTGGGAGAAGCCTGCCACACCCTGATGTCGGTCCTGAGCCGCCCTGTGCTTCAGGAAGCTTCCACACCAGCAACAGAGCAGGGAGGATGCACTTCCGTACAAGCTGAAGGAATTACAGAAGTGAACACAAACTACAGGTGCCCTGAGCTAGTAAAACAGCAGGTGTCTTAAAGGGATTTAGATGCAGATGTGAGTCACAGCCAAGTTTTGGGGTGAGGTGCATGAAGTCCAGCTATGCAGCAACTGGAATCTAGAATGTCAGGGCAATCGGGAAGTGCGAGTGGCCGGTGTTGGTTTGAGTGTGGGGGGACCTAGCAAGGGGTGACGAGGCAGCACTGACAAATAAAAACAGACCAGCGGTTGCATGTCAATTTCACATGAAGCAACAAAGCCTACAGTTCCAGTAAGCACTCCTACAAAGTCTCAAGCACGTGCATGCTAACGAAATTCAGGTCATCACAACCATCCTGTATTATATTCGGTAGCCCTCCTCAGTAACAGGAAGGGAAAATTTCCAGCTGTGGGGACAGACGGTAGGAAGAGCCAGGAGCAGGTGACAATGCTTCTGTGTGACAGGCGGCTGCTTGCTGGGCAGTGTGGCCATGCCTGGAGCCTGCAGTCAATGTCCCGTGGTGGCTGAGTGCCCTGTGGAGGGGAGGAGTGCGGACAGTAGTCAAGAAGACAAAGGACATCTCACATTCAGCTTGACACAGGAGCAGAGGACAAAGCAGAAGGGCCTGTGCAGCAGGGAGCCTGAGACATCCTGAGTCAGGTCGCTGGCCCCCGAAGTGACACCAGCAGGGTGTCAGTGTCTGTTGTGTTAAGGGATCTGGTAAACCTTTCCCCTACACCTCCAGGATGAGGTGACTGTAAGTGACGGTTGTGTCTGCGCCCACACGTCCACGTCCACGGCTCTGCTGCCTCTCTCAGTTTTCCCACACGTGCACGGTTGTGTCTGCGTCCACGGCAGCCTCCCGGTTGCTTTTCCCACACGTCCACGTCCACGGCTCTGCGTGCCATCTTCTCAGATGTTGCTTTTCCCACACGTCCACGGCTCTGCGTGCCATCTTCTCAGATGTTGCTTTTCCTCAGGGACAAGTGTTACCTTTGTAACCAGCATAAATGCATGACAGCCATTACTTAGTGCTCTCATTATTGAAACAGTAAAACTGAGGTCCAGAGGAGTGAAATGGCTCCTCAAAGTCACAGCACAGAGACACATCTAGAACCCTCCATGGTGAGCATTTTACCCTCGTTGTATCTGGCTTCCCATATATAAACCGAACCATAGGGCGGTTGAGGGATTACTGACAGGAGGGTGACTTCAGTGTCTTCGGCAGCTGGGTGTTCAGTAGGATCTGTGGGCGGGGGTTAAGTTTATTTATTATTTATTATTATTGTGTGCCTGCATGCCATGGTCAAAGGGCAACTTGCAGGAGGTGGTTGTCTCCCCCACCATGGGGACCAGCTGGGGACCAGGCTTTCACAGAAAGTAGTTTTTCCCACAGAGCCATCTGTGGCCCAGGATTGGCTATTTTTTGTTTGTCTCAGGAGATGGGGCTCTTCAGGGCTGAGAGGCAGAGATGGCGGGAAGCTTCATACGTGATCTATATCTGGCTCAGGTGAGGGAAGGGGAAATGGGGACTGTGGGACAGCTAACTTTAGCTCGGTTCCAAGGGCATCTCCGTCTGGACTGTATCTGAGTGTTCACCCACAGAGACTGTTGGAAGTGTCACATGGCTTGTGGGAAGATGCCTGAACAGCATACTCACTATGCCCAGGCCTGGCTCGGTACAGCCACCGGCATCGCTGCATTGGGGAGGAGATGGTAAAGGGTGAGTAACTGGAGTGTTACCTGTCATACTCCCGCTGTGGGAGCTGTTATGATGGTTGCTACACCAAAGTGTCTCCCCCAGCCACACAGTGTGTAAATAAATCAAGCAAAGATATTGCTTATTGAAAGATAACACATGAGAGCGGGAGAGATAGCTGAGAGGTTAAGAGCACTGGCTGCTCTTCCAAAGGACCCAGGTTCAATTCCCAGCACCCACATGGCAGCAAACAGGATGCAAACAAAACACCATAAACATAAAATAGCTATTTTTTTTAATTAAAGATACCACATGGGAGGGCTGGACATGGTGGCAGACAGCTGTAACCCTTGGCTCTCCAAAGGCTGATCGTGAACTTGAAGCCAGCTTGTGAGATCCTGCCTCAACAAAAACCAACAAAACAAAACAGATAATGTGTGTTGTGGAGAAGACTGGGGTCAAGGGTCATGCAAACCGAATGCCAGTGCTTTGCTGTTCCATCGCAGGTGCTTTGGAAGCCTCGGCTCTGCCAACTCTGCCAGCCTGGGTAGCCTTGGAGGGAGGGAGGTTTCCTTCAGCTGGTCTTTGAAATCCTGTAGAAGTTAGCCAAGCAAAGAATGGGACGGGCTCTCTGGCAAAGGTTAACACTTAGCAAGTGCCCCAGTCACCTGTCCCCCCACCCTTGAGAGCTGAGGCGGGGGGCATCCAGGTAGCCTCGGGAGGCAAGCTGTTGGTCACTTCCCCATTGTTCTGGAAGCTTTCTGGGACCGGCCTTGAACCTCCGCAGTGCTGGATTCCCATAGAGGACAACAGGGAGAGAAGCTGAGTAGTCGTCAGGCTATCGGTGTGAGCAAGTACGGGAGGGTGTGGGTCCGGAATAGGTGGAGGAGGGATCCAGTGGCAGGAGGAAGGGTGGATAGCAAGAGAGGGCTGGACCTCGACTCTTCCCTCCTGTCTCGGTTGGGTTCCTGTTGCTTTTTCTACAAATAACTTATTTCTGCTTCCAATTTTTAACGTTCTTAGGTATTTTAACAGCATGTTCTATCAATGAGCTAGGTACCATTTACATTCTGTAGTTTTAGTCACTGTATTAAGCATCTTCAATGCCTTTAAAATTAAAGACATTGGTGTGTGTGTGTGTGTGTGTGTGTGTGTGTGTGCGTGCGCGCGCACGCACCATAGGCATGTGGGGCCCACAGAAGCCAGCAGAGGGTATCAGATCCCCTGGAGCTGGAGTTACAGGTGGTTATGAGCCACTGCAACCTCATCAAACCTTGTTTAATCTCAAAAGCTAAACAGGCTCAGGCTGGTAGTACTTGAATGAGAGAATAATTTCATCATGCTTTAAAAAAAAAAAAAAAAACTGGGTGGTGGTGGCACAGGCCTTTAATCCCAGCACTTGGGAGGCAGAGGCAGGCAGATCTCTGTGAGTTGGACAGGCTCAAAATCCTGTCTCAAAAAACAAACAAACAAATAATCTTGTTCACTACACCTATTTAACCCTCCTTTCTCCCCATCCTTCCTGCAACCACACATCCTTTTTGTCGCCATAAGAATGTTGCCTTCTGAAGAAGGTATTTTATAAAACACACACACACACACACACACACAGAGAGAGAGAGAGAGAGAGAGAGAGAGAGAGAGAGAGAGAGAGAGCCTGAGCCCACCCTAACTGGGGATCTGCAATACAGGACAGGGAGGACATCTCCTAAGATGCCTTGACCTGCCAGGGTGCTATCAATACACTCCCTGATAAATCATAAGGCGAGAACACGAATCATTAAAGATGATTGAGAGGTAAGACCGGGAGGAAATGAACCGATGGTTTTCTTACTCAACAGAAAAAGATCAAAGCGTCACAGGAAGAGATCAAATATTTTTGCATTGTGGCTTTCAAATAAGTGATTAACGAATGATTGTGTAAGCCTTTTGTAGTTTGATAAAGGAAAGGGATTGTTTTTATTTCCTCTGCAGTCCTGAATATTGAGCCCAGGGCTCACATGTGCTAAGCACACACTACCACTGGGCTACTCCCCAACAGGGGGATTCTAAATGCAGCCGTGCAACAAGGGTCAGGAGGATGGGGGCGTTCTATAATTATCAAAGAGATAAAAATAAATACATTGCTTTCTCAGAAGTTTTAAAGGAAGCTGTGGACTGTAATCTTCACAAAAGTTAATATTCAGGAGTTTGGTTTGGTTTTAAGTTTATATGTGTGAGTTTTCTGCGTGTATGTAAGCATACTGGTGCCCAAGGAAGCCAGCAGAAGGTGCCAAATCAGCTGGAGCTGGCTTCACAAGTCAGTTGTAAGTGGCCTTGTGGGTGGGGGGAATTGGGTCTAGGTCTCCTGCAGGAGCAGTCAAGACTCTTAACCACTGAGCCATCTCACCAATCCTGATTTGGGTTTTTTGTTGTTGAGTTTTGTTATATATTCCAAGCTGGCCTTGAACTTGTAACAATCCTTCTGCCTTAGCCTCTGGAGTATTGAGATTAAGGAATGTGCCACCACAACAGACTAAAAACATTATTTTTTATTTTAAAAAAAAAGTTTAGTTTGTGTTACTTTTTATTTGTGTGTGTGTGTGTGTGTGTGTGTGTGTGTGTGTGTGTTCAAATGCCAGAAGAGAGCGTCAGAATCTCTGTGTATGTACGAAATAGTATAGGTGTCCCAAATGCCAAAAGAGTGTCAGGTGTGTGTGTGTGTGTGTGTGTGTGTGTGTGTGTGTGTCAGGGTACACACCTGTGGCTGCATGCCCGTGGAGGTCAGAGTTAGTTGTCCCCTTGATTCTCAGGCAGGGTCTCATTTCTGTGCCAGGGCTGCACACTGGGCTGGATTCTCTTGTTTACACACACACACACACACACACACACACACACACACACACACACCGCCCCACAGTCCTGCTGGAAGTACAGACGTTGACACAGCATCTATCATTTGCTGAGTCCCAGGAACCTGAATGAAGGTATCCAGACTTCTTCATCAGAGTACCAGGGCTTTCGCCCACAGAGAGCCATCTCCCAGGCCGGCAGACTAATGCCTGGAGATGGTCCATCGGCCCCACCCACAGGCCCCGTGTGTGTGATAATAGTCTTATAAAACCTGTCACAGGAGCATTTAAGAGTGAGCTTTTTGTTGTTTGCTTATTTACTTTTGAGATAGTTTTTTTTTTTAATGGAACAATAAATACCTTTATTACATGAGGTATGAATGATGGTTTATTTGCCTTTCTGGGCTTTGATCTTTCCCAGATAGAACTCCAGCTCCTTGCCTTCTAGTACATAGCCATCTGCTCTGCCACTCTGGCCTGGTCTTGAGATAATACAGGCGAGAAGCCCGGCCTCTGGAGCTGCTCCTCCAGAAGACTGCTGATTTTGGCGTTCTTTTCCCTTTCATCATACTTTTTTAAATTTTCTTTGTTTTTTGTTTAATATTTCATCCTCCTCAGGCGTCAGCTTGCCCCCTTCTTGCAGCCCAGGGACAGTGCAGGTTGGGACTCTTACCACTGCCGGTACCATGCGCTGTCAAAGAGCACACTGCATTCTTCACCAGGGTCTTGGTGTGGACCAGCTCATTATTGGATGCATTGTAGACAGCATCAACACTCAGAGCCCCAGGAAAAGTTCCCAGCCTCCAGTCTTAAGGCACCATGGTACTTCTTTTTTGTTTTGTTTGTTTTTGTTTTTTGTTTGTTTGTTTTCTGGGTTTTTTTTGGTTTTTTATTATTTATCTATTTTTCTTATTTTACATATCGATCCCAGCTCCCTCTCCCTCCCTCCAATCCCCCACCACCACTCTCCCCTCCCATCACCCCCCCCCCACTCCACATGTAGGGTGAGTCCTTCTAGGAGGGATCATCTAAATTTGTCATTTGGGGTAGGGACTAGGTTCTCCCCCCTACCTCTAGGCTAAGGGAGTATCCCTCCATGGGGAATGTGCTCCCAAAGTCCTTTTATGCACCAGGGCTACATCCTGGTTCCACTGTCAGAGGTCCCTTAGACTGCCCAGGCCTTCTAACTGAGACCCACGTTCAGGGGGTCTGAGTCTGTCCAGTGCTGGCTTCTCAGCTGTCAGTCTGGAGGTCCATGAGCTCCCCCTTGTGGGCGCGGTACTTCTTATTGCCAATCTTAGTGTTGGCAGCAGGCTGTCCCAGATCACTCTTGGGCTTCCTGTTCTAGGGCTTTCTCATGCCCCGTCTTATGGCGCTTATGCAAGTTCTCCCGAGAGACGCCCATCCCTCGGTGCTGACCGGAAAGACGAAGTGCGAAGCTTCACCTGAGACTGTGTTTTGATTACAACCTTTTCCCCTCCCTTACCTTCCCTCCAAACCCTGACATTCTGTCTTCAAATTCCTGGCCTCTTTCTTCATCAAGTGTTATTGCCTGCATATATGTATTGTATATACAGATAGACTCCCAAACATAGTGTATTGAGTGCGTGTGTTTTCAGAGCTGGCCATTTGAACGGGCCAGTTGCTGTGCGGTCCCGGGAGCTCACCTCTCCCCCTCTCGGTTTGCTGTCGCCTGTGTTCTTTGTGCAGGGTTGAGGCCTCCTGGGCTTCCCCTGCGCTGCTTGGCGTGCTGGTTGGTGTCCTTGTTCTGCACACACTGTGCAGTCATGTTGGTGAGACTTTATGGGTGTAGCTTCTGCTGTTACTAGAATATTTAATGTCACAGCAAATATTTTTGTAACCGTCATATTCACTCTGAGGCCACTCAGCTCCATCAGAACCCCAGAGATGAAGCACGCAGTCTGTTTGGACAGCTAATAATGTAGGACACTCGCTATACGTCTGATATACAGGACACCAGGCTCCAGCGTCACTCTGTTACTGGTACCCATGACCCCTAGGGTGGGGCAAAGAACGGCAAGGAACTCCAAGTTAGGGTTTCCTGGGGTTTTCTGGCTCACTAGCAGCAAGGCTTTTCAAAGTTGTAGCTACTTGAGCAGAAATATTACGCAAAGGTCTTCTTGCAGTAGGAGTGTGTATTTTTTGCCTTCACTTTGTTGTTGTTAATAAACATGTTTTGCCACACAATACAATGTGGGTATCATCAGATCTCCAGCCAGTTAGGCGTATCCTTGTAAGTAACTTGATGTTACCTCAAACCTTATAATGGCACATGAGACATCATCTCTCTGTTTTCCAAGTTTCTCCTAATCACCTATCTCCTAGATGATGAACTTGGGGGCCCTCTATTGGGAATGGCTACACATTTCTCAAATTCACCATCAACTGGGGCTTCATAAACATCACCTTTCACAGCCTGTAACAGAGCCCCAGATATTAGTAAGCCCCCCAGACCTTAGCACAACTGACTCCATGATGAATTGCCATTCAGAGTATAAAACTCAGCACATAGATAGCACCACCTGTCAAAAAGAAAATAAAGACCTAATCCACCAATACCCATAGTTCTGGGAAAGTCTCTAAATGTACAAACCTTGTTTTCTGGCTTCTATAATTCCACTTCTGACTAACTGTCTTGTTAGTTGAAATTTGTCAACCCAGAATATGGTTTTTGTTCTTAAAAGCTCACCCAGAGAAATACTCAGTGCTACAGGAGGATCCTGAAAATCCACTGTAGTTGTCAGCTAGCTAATAAAAACTTCCATTGGCTTAAACCCATGTCTGAGCAGTCTTCTCTGATGAACACCCCCACAGCATTTCTGGAGGCCCCAGCAAGAGCCCGGAGACCAGACTTAGAGACACCCTCAGAGCCACTTGGAGAGAGGAAGAGTGGGGTGGCCAGGGGACTCCTGGGGTGTAAAATCTGAGATGTTTCAGGGCCCTGGGGCTCCCTTTGATCAATTGCTACCTAATGCTTTGGGAGAGTTCTGACACCAAAAGGAAACAGATGAGAAAGTTGCCTAGTCTATCACCTCTGAAGATGTCTGGTTAAGGGGCCTTCTGTTTGGACACATAGGAGAGGTTGGCAAGGCAGCTGATCCAGTCCGTGTCTGGGAACCAAGCAACATTACTGAGTTCCCCCTGTAGTCTGTTAGGGTATAGGAATGTGTGATGGCCACCCCTGGTTGTCTGTCTGTCTATGTGTTTCTGTCAGTTCTGTTTGCCTGTATTGATCAATGGCTTTCTCTGGTGTGAGACCCCCCTGGCTTAAGATCTGTGCCCACTCCTGTTGGGGACCTGAATCCTTTAGTCTCTTCCAGGCTGCCCAGAAAACCTCCCACCAAATAAAAGAAAGAAAGAAAACTCGACCTGACCCACTCTAGGGGCAGGAGTGCCCGTTTGTTTTGTTGACTGTCTCCTGCTCACAGTCAGGGTTGGTCCATGTGTGGAGGTGGGGAGGTCAGATTTCTCATCCAGGGACCCCTGTCATCTAAGAATGGACACAGGGGGAAGAAATCGGCCCCCCAGTTGAGCTACATGATTGTTCTGTGCAGCCTCAGGGAAGGAGGAAGGTGCCCTGGGCTGAACTGAACTGAAGGAAAAGAGAAAGTTCCATTCCTTTTTCTTTCGTGATTTATGTCTTTTTTTTTTTTTCCATATAATTGAAAACCTCAAAACCTTAAAAAAAAAAAAAAAAAAAAACTAAAAAAAGAAAAAGAAAAGTGCCTGGGCTACACAGGGATCAGTGCCAGAGAGGACACCAATTGCCTTCTTCTGTCTCCATTATCAGGGTTGCACTCAAGTAAATCAAAACGAGAAGGAGTCCAAATGAGAGACTGACGTCCCCGAGGACTCTGGGAAAACTGACTTCCCCAAGACCCAGACTACTAGGGGAGGGTGCAAGGACTTGCTGGCTTCTATAGATACCTTTTCTGGACTGAAACCGCTTAAATAGTAGCTTTAAAGTTCCTCCAGGGAAAAATACCCTGATTTGATCTCCCACTAGCATTGGGGTAGGACAATGGCCAGCTTTCATAGCAAAAATCTCTCAATTGAAAACTTCATTGTCCATGTAGATATCAGAGTTCTAGGCAGGTTAAAAAAAAAAAAAAAAAAAAAAAAAAAACCTCTCATTAGAGTCCAGTAAAAGATAGTGTGATGGTTGGAAAGAAAATGGCCCCCAAAGAAAAGTGGCACTATTAGGAGGTGTGGCCTTGTTGGAGTAGACACGATCTTGTTGGAGGAAGTGTGTCACTGTGGATGTGGGCTTTGAGGTCTCATATATGCTCAAGCCATGCCCAGTGACATAGTCTACTTCCTGTTGCTTTCTGATCAAGATGTAGCCAGCACCATGTCTGCTGGCATGCCACCATGTCCAGCCATGATGATAATGAACTGAACCTCTGAAAATGTAAGCCACCCTAATTAATGTTTCTCCTTTATAAGTATTGCCATGGTCATGGTGTCTCTTCACAGCAATAGAAACCCTAAGACAGATGGATAGACACCCTTTGCTTTGCTTAGGGCCTACTACACCCCTTATGAGATTATGTTCAGAAGACCTCCCCCAGGTCTCTATAAAGGCTATTCATTGGACTATCTGAGAAACTCAGACCACCTCCAAATCCACATTTTCCCCCTGTTCAAGTCCAATGATACTGTCTGGGTCAGACTGGGAGCCAAAGGGACCCTGAAACCAACTTGGAAAGGAGTTTACATGGTGATTCTTTTCACTCCTACAGCTAAAAGTAGCTGGCATTACATCATGGATCCACCACACCCAGGTCAAGAAAACAGAAGCCACAGATGTCACTGCCAAATGGAATGTTTCCCAGACTACCGACCCATTTGGCTTCATCAGTCCCCGGGTCCTTCCACTCTACCTCATCCTGAGTCTCGCATTTTATCCTGTGGGTATAAGTATAGGGCCAGGGTCCAACCCCTACCACCCTCAGGCCTGGACCTGGGAATGGAGGAAGACAGATACAGGGATGGCATTAGCTAGTGTGACTACAGACCATCAACCCACCTTCATCTTGACCTTTGCTCACCAATGCCCCCACTTTAAATGCCTGGTTGTATTAAAGAAAGGAAAGATATGAGACAGGAATACAGAGTTTACAAGTCTATGTATACCCTGTGGCTGGGTCACCTAGTTGCCAGAAACAAGGGAGCTTCTATTGCAGAAATTGGGATTATAAAACTGAGCCTTCCTTAAAGAAATATTCTGGCATTTTGGAAATAGGGAAAACCTGGAGAATCAGACTCTGTGCCACAGGAAGGGACCCTTGGAATAGATTTACTAGAACCCCCCCCCAGACCTTTAGGGTCCTAAACTCACCCAGGGCCAGTGTTTATTTCTTTATAATTGATTTGTCTACACTATAAGGCTCCTGAGAGGCACTGCTGCTTGGTGGAATATATTCAAGGTTATCCATGCTGTAGCATACTTTAGTATGCTGATCTTTTTTACGATCAAAGATTCCTTAATGTGGGTTCCAAGCCTGCTCTGAATTCCCTCCTTCTGTATCCACTGAGCACCAAGCACCCTTATCCAGTGGTTTTTGTTTTGTTTTGTTTGTTTGCTTGTGGGTTTTTTTGGTTTGGGGTGTTTTGTTTTGTTTGAGACAGGATTTCTCTGTATGTAACCCTGGCTGTCCTGGCACTCATTTGTAGCCTAGGCTGGCCTTGAACTCACAGAGATCCACCTGCCTCTACCTCCCGAGTGCTAGGATTAAAAGCGTGCGCCACCACTGCCCAGCATTATCCCGTGTTCTAAACCAATCCTTTGCATGTATTCCTTGATCTTTTCCTCCCACTCATCATCAGAACCCTCAGACGATACAGAAGTCTGGTCTCTACTCCATGATCTCTCTCTCCCTGTCCCTTCTTCTGTCCTCTGTTATCATGAGCCCCACCCTCGTTCAGGATACCCTCCTTTCTCGCATAATTGACTTTGCCAGTCCCCTGAAATGTGGCCCTGGCTCTTCCATCCACTCAGTACAGAGTGCTAGGAGTGACCTTCATTTTCATAGCTGATGGAGTGTCCATTTTGTTCAAAACCCTTCAGTGGTCCATGATCTTCAGGACTGTTGGGAGGCCCTGCTGGTTAGAGGTTGCATTCTACCAAAGCCTGGCAGCTCCCTCCATGCTCAGCAACATGAAGGACTTCCTCCCCAGCAAGGCTTCCTGCTCTCTACCTGCCCTCATCTGGAGGATGTCTCTAGGCTGGGTGCCTAACTTATCTCAAGGATGACCCTTGACACAGTTCCCTGAAAATACTCTTTCCCTGCTGTCCACATGGTAATTAGGTAAATGGTCTAGCCATCTTAATAGATCCATTCTTCCACTAGTTCAGCTATAAGATAGGAGCATGCCACTTAGTGCAAACCAGGTTTGCCCCCCAACCTACAAATTCCATATACTCTGTAATAAAGTTGAGCTGTCTCGCTGAAGTCACATCCCAGAGGGCTATCTCTGTTCCATCTACGCCATCTGAACCGTGTTCTCGCCTTCCGCTCCCTCTACCCTCATGGACTGGTGACCACAACCCTGAGGAAGAAGGAGAACCACACAGGACAGTTTCCGAATTTTTTATAGAGGTCCATTCTGGACATGACATGTGCCCTCTCCACCCTCAGTCTCATCTGGCCCTGACAAAGGAAGGCGTGGATGAAGATGGACCTTACTCTGCAGGGCCTCCCCCATCTCATCCTGTCCACCTAGCCGGATTAAAGGCATGTGCCACCACTGCCCAGCTAACCTTAAAAGTCTTGTTGCTTTAGACAGGCAGTGGTGGTGCACACCTTTAATCCCAGGACTCAGGAGGCAGAGGCAGGTGGATCTCTGTGAGTTTGAGGCCAGCCTGGTCTACAGAGTGAATTCGAGGACAGCCAGGGCTACACAGAGAAACACTGTCATGAAAAACAAAACCAAACAAAGGAATGAATAAAAGTCTTATTGGTTTATTAATTTGATTATACTCTATTTATCTAAACTATGATGCACCTTCGAGGGGACTATTGACTTAACTCAGGCATGACTCAACAGCTACCATGTAAATAATACAGGCTAACATGGAATGGATTGCCTTTAAAGTAAGTCCATCAAATTTCTTCGACCTCAGTTGAAGGTGCTCACTGGGACACTGGGATTTCTTCCTCCTGGTGTTAAGTCCTCTTCACCCCTTGACCTCCTCAGGATGAACCACTCTGGCTCCTAAGTCACTCTCTGACTGACCTGTTCACTTCCTGTTTCCTCTCCCTCTTCCTCCTTCTCCCAGTGGAGGCCTTTCCTCAACATCAAGGTTTGGGTTCTCTCCATGAATACATAATCATAATGAGTCCCCTCTGGGTGGCATCTGTGTCCTGTGTGTGACCAAAGTATCCCCATCACTGAACACCTGGCAGGTGACCCTTGGAGGTTCATTGTGTCCTGAGGCATAAGACTCCCAGCTCTCAGGGGAGGATGCCTACAGATTCTGCAATCCCTGCAGATTCTGCAATCCCTGCATTCTCGCCAAGCATGTGAGACCTCATTACAGCATCTTCATGCAATTGCATACCTACCATACTGGGAAGAAACTGCTCCATAAAGGCGGACTGGCTACCACGTTTCCCACAATAGATCTGTGGAAAAGGCGAGTGTGAACCCAATGCACAGCAGTGCTGGCCAGCAGAAACAGAATGGAAACTATAATTTTAATTGTTCTACTAACCACATTAACTGTAAAAAAAAAAAAAAAAAAAGACAGGTAAAATCGATTTTAAGAACTCTTTAACCCAGTCTATTTGAAATGCTATCATTTCAACATAGTATTATTTCATTCATCATCACGGCATAAAAATCTCAAGTGAGATGTCTTACGCTTTTCTCACAGGGTGTCTTTGAAATCCAACTGTATTTACTCCCCTTGTACCGCTCTGTCTGGCCCAGCCATATCCAAGTGATGATAGCAGCTGCCAGGCAGGACACAGGAGACCTTTGCAGTGCCCAAAGAGCAAGTCCACAGAATTGAGAATGTACTGGGCTTGCTTAGCTAGCCAGGATCAGGTGAAGGTTCCTCCCTTGGTCCCCCTGGGCCTTCTCAAAGGACTGCCATTCTGGGGCACAAAGGGGCTCTGCTACTTTTCTTCAGTGCCCTGTCTCCTGGGGAGTAAGCGCCCCTCTTTCCCACACCATTCTGTGTCTTGTCTGCAGCCACTCTGTGTGAATTTGTTCAAAGTGAACCGATCCGCCATCCAAGTGTTCCTTCAGAGTTTACTATATGGGAGCCACCTGCCAGGCACAGGTATAGGAGGCAAACCCGGTGCTGCTCCCCGGGGCGGAGCGCTGGGTCCCAAGGGAGTTTCTTCCCACACCTCCTAGGCCTGCCCCTCCTCCCTTCCTCTCCCGGCCTCGGGCCTCTGTCTTGGTGAGGGGCTGCCCGCCTCCCCAGCCTTGCTACTTTAGGTTTAGTGTCTATTTCACACTTTGGCCTGGTCCCTCCTCATCCTGGGGAAGTTTCTGTGTATGAGTCACTCGCCTCAAGGAGCACCAGGTGGCAGAGATGATAGTGTCACCAGGAGGAAGGAGGAAGTCTGCACTGCACAGCAAGGTCACAGTTCATGGCCCTGTAGCCTCGAGAGCATTCTGGAATGACCCACACTGAGCTTGTCCTGAGAATGGCACTCACCTAATGTGGGAGAGGACAGGGGCAGAGCAGAAAGACTCCCCACCTCCTGTCAGTCTTTTGACTGAGATCCAGGATCGTGTGTTTATGTCAGTTTAATTTCCGACAAGTACCACAAGTTCAGTTTAGCATCTGACAAGTACCACAAGTCCAAGGATAAGACTGGGTTATGGAGTGGGGAGAAGAGGAGCAAACGGCAGGCACTTTACCAATGGCCAGTGCTCCCCACTGGGGCTGGGTGAGGACTCTGCATGGGCCAGTGGGCAGTGAGCATGGCTCCCACGGCTGTCCATTGCCTTATAAGGGAAGGTTCCTTCTGAACTAGTCCACACTTTGCCAACGGCTTGGCGTAGCTAACAGTTAAAAGGACAATAGCTAAAGATGTTGCAGGAGGGTGGTGGGGACCTAAACCAGGGCCTGGCATGAACTAAGCGAACTAAGCGCAGGCTGACATCCTGAGTTTCCACCTCCTGGTGAGCACTGTTCTTCTCTTAGAGTTCAAGAGCTCAGTGAGCAAACTATAACACATGCGAAACTGCAGCCTGGGAAGCCTGAGAAACGTGCCCATATCTTGTGTGTGAAGACATGGAATGTACCATGCAGTCACAGCTTAAAGACCCAATGTTTCCAGTCATGCCATTGGGGAGACAGCCATGGGAAAGGACTTCAGATTATGAGCCCCTCTGCAGCCCTATGAACCCCATCGCATGCTTGTAGAGTGGCACCCCCTAGTACCTGCTAGTTTTCTCTCAAGCACTTACCCCTCCCCCCCCATGATCTTAATGACATTAATCCCAACTTCCTGCCTGCACTTCCAGGCCCTCAGCTCCCCAAACACAGCTCCCTGGGGAAGCATGTGATTATACACAGACAGAGCACCCTAGCAGGAGAGCCCCAGCAGGGTACCCCCAAGCGAGACATCTCCAGGAGGGCACCACCAAGAAAGGCCTCTCCAATAGACAGCCCCCAAGCAAGGAACCCCAACTCTCTGGCTCGGGCTCCTCAGGCTCAGTGTGGGAGACCCTGAGAGCAGAAAGTGCTCCTCTGGTCTCCAGCTCAGCCCCAGATACAAACCTTGGTGTTTCTTGTGTGCGACTGCCAAACAGCCACCCTTCAAAACCTGGCTCAAGGTCAAGATCATTCAAACTCCTGCGGTTCTAATCCCGATTGCTGGTCAGAACCACCTGGAGCACTTCTGGAAAAGGTCTAAGGCAATCCATGTGGCACATGCCACCAAGCCTGCTGCACTGAGTCCTTGCAATCCCTGGTAGAAGTAGAGAACAGACGCCCACAAATTCTGACCCCCACACGTGGACTGAGACATGTGCACCACCACACCACACCACCACAGGAAAAAAAATGAAATAAAATAAAAGTAGGGCTGGAGTGGCTAAGAGCATTTCTTGCTCTTGCATAGGATTTCAGTTCCCAGCAACGTTATGACAGCTAATTCCAGAGATCTGGCACCATCTTCTGGTCTCCAAGGGTACTGCATGTATGTGGTGCACAGACATACAAGCAGGCAAAAATACCCATACGCGTTAAAATAAATAAATCTTTAAAATAACAATAATAATAATAATAATAATAAGTTTGTGTCTCCAAACAGACAAGCATCTCTGAGATGTGGGGCCCAGGCTGTGGATTGTTTATCCTCAGGGTCAGGAACCTCATGGAAGCGTTCGGGGCGAGCAGGACCAGTCAATCCCATTGCTGCCCGTGGCTCTAATTTCAAATGTTGCCGTAGCTCTTTAACCTCAATTTCTCCACCTGTGAAAAAGAGCTTGTTCCCTGGGGATGAACTTGTCATAGTCGTTCCCTGGGGATGTTGTAAGACAGTGGCTAGGTCTCAGCTGCCCTCTTTCAAGTCAGACATTGCAGTAGCAGGGAAAGTGTAGGGAGTAGCCACACAGGGCCACGAGGCCCTTCCCGGGGCTCCTGGCGCTCACATGCTCACATGCAGAGAACAAAGACACCTGTGTCCGGGTCTTAAGGATCTGCGTGCTTCTCTTCATACCGGAAAAGGGTGTGAGATGCGTGAGATGTGAGATGCTCAGGAAAGAGCCAGGGATGCCCAGGGCTAGGGAAGGGCGAGGAGGATGGTGTGCTAGCCGTGGGACATCTGAGCCAGAAACAGGTTACTTCTGCTTCCCTGGGCCCACTGGCTGCCGGCCTCTTTAGGTCCCTCTGTGGTATGTGAACGATCACCTCTGGGTGAGGCTGAGGAAGGGGGTCTGAGACTGCTCCACCCACCAACCCAGGCTCTGCAGACCTTGCAGAAGCATAATGGTTGATCTTCATTGTTGGAATGTCTACAGGAGATTCTTCAGAGAGGACAAACTAAAGAGGGAAGACCACCCCTGACCCCTGTGCACCCACATCCACACTGGACATGAGTAGCACCACCGTGGGTTGGGGTTCTGGATAAAATACACAGGAGGAAGTGAGCAGAGGGCCAGTGTCTGTCTATCTCTGTTTCTTGACTGAAGATGCTGTGACCAGCGGAGTCTCATGCTCTGCTCACCATGATCCCTCCATCATGATGAGTGAGCTTTAACACTAAAAGTTGACCCTTGCTTAGGTTGCTTTTGCTAGGCATCTGTCACAGCACCGAGAAAGGTAACTAATACCTCAGAGGAGGCTGCCAGAGGCCAGCTGCTCTCAGCCTCAAGTTGCCCCAGCTCCCTTGTGTCCACAGGAGTGAATGGGGCCAAAACCTACGGCTTGACTGCTAGAAGGAACCTGGCACAGAAAGCAAGGGTCTGACTGAAGGCCATCCCGGGCCCAGACCTGGCTTGCTCTCATAACTTGCCAGCTGTGTGCCCTCTTGAAAATGTTTGATGGCCCAGAATTTTGTCTTGGGGGGGTTGTTTGTTTGTTTTTTGTTTTTTCAAGATGGGGTTTCTCTGTGTAGTCCTGGCTGTCCCGGAACTCTCTCTGAAGACCAGGCTGACCTCAGACTCACAGAGATCCACCTGCCTCTGCCTCACAAGTGCTTGGATTAAAGGCGTGTGCATCACCACCACCTGGAGTTTTGTTTTTGTTTGGCGGGGGTTGTTTTTGTTTTTTGACACTGGCATCTTGAGCAGATGAGAGAATTCAATAAATAAACACAAAGTTCCAAGCACAGGCCATCGGAAGACAGGAAGACAGCACTTGTTCTAGGGGAGGGCAATGGCCACTCCTAGGAGACAAGTTGAGAAATTCCAAGGCTATTTTTAATCACAATGTGAGAGAGTACAAGGGCAGGGCCCAGGGACCCCACAACACAGTCATGCCTGAGGAGAAATGTCCTGTAGTCTACGTGACAAAGGAAGGTTTGTACAGTTTTTGAACAAACAATTTTCCAGGAACTCAACCATTGTGCAAACTGAGGGAGCTGTGTGTTTTGTTTGGCACGTCACCAAGAGCTGCTAACTTCATGGAAAAATCTCAACCACTCACAGCACTGCTGGTGTGGTGTGGAGGAGATGGTGGCAGTCCCAGGCGCCACATTGGAGCAGTAGGTCACACCCATCGGACCTTCTAACAGCTCTTCACCGGGGTGTCTCACGCTCTAAGGTGCATGCACCCCACCCCGGGGGGCTTGTGAGAGCACAAAGGTCCCTGTGCTGGCCAGAGGTGGGACAAGGCACAGCCTGGTGTACGCAGTGACAGGTGGAGGGCAGCTTTCATTATACGTCTGCTTCTTCTATTCCTCATCTGATGGCAGGCGCCATCTTGGGTCCAGCTCCCCAGCCCAGCAGACAGACTGAGAGAGCAGAGTGCAGGTGTTAATGGGGTGTGACTCAGAAGCACAAGCAGGTCCCCACCTGCAAGATCCCACAGAGGAGGAGGTAGAGCTGTGAGACTGTGAGAGCTGTGAGAGCTGAGAGACTGTCACTGCCTAAGCCTCCGCTGGGATGGTCTTCAGGAAGACCTCAAACTGAAGCAGAAGGGTGAGGCCCCATAACCTCACAGGGAATGGCACTATTGAGAGGTGTGGTTTTGTTGGGGTAGGTGTGACCTTGTTGGAGGAAGTGTGTCACTGGGGGGGGGGTGAGGTAAAGTCTTCTATGCTCAAGCTACACTCTTTGACACAGTTCACTTCCTGCTGCCTGCAGATCAAGATATAGAATTCTCAGCTCCTTCTTCAGCCCCATGTCTGCCTGCATGACACCATGTCCCACCATGACTATAATGGACTGTAAGCCAGCCCCAATTAATGTTTTCCTCATAAGAGTTGCTGTGGTCATGGTGTCTCTTCACAGCAACATAAACCCTTAGATAACTGAAAATCAGTGTCTAATTTCCTCCCACCCTGGGAATACCAATTTGGTTCTCTCTGTGTGTGTGTGTGTGTGTGTGTGTGTGTGTGTGTGTGTGTGTGGTATGAGGTGTGTGTGATGTGTGTGTTGGCATGCCTGTGCACACACAGAGGCCAGAGAAGGGTGTAGGATCAGCTCTATCCCTCTCTACCTTATTCCCTTAAAACAGGGTCTCTCTCACCAAATCTGGAACTGGACCCTTGGCCAGCAGGACCAGTGTGCCCTCCCCACAGCACTGGATTATAGACACGTGTGTGAACATGATCATTTTTTTATATGGATGCTGGGACTCAACTCCCCATCCTTACACTTGCACAGCAACTGCCCTTGCCTTTTAAGGCCCCTTACCTGTGCCCACTTTGGCTCTTTGGCTGCAGGGGTGTTTAGGCCAGGACCCCAGCTCATAATTTTAGAGGTGCACCTTCCAAGTGGTCCACACCACCTACCCATGCTGGTCTGTTGGGGGTAAGAGCCCAGCCAGGGGCTAAAGCTCCTGAGGAAGGGGCTTTTCTCCAACCAGACAGTCTACCACCCAGAATCATGGGGATCCCTCTGATTTTCTCTCCCCCTTCGCTTGGCTCCACAGGAAGAAGTGTATAGTAGGTCAGCGAGGCAGACACCATCACTTTGGGGCCAGACAGGAGAGAAGTCAAGCCAGAACAGCGAAGGAATGTGAGAGACTGTGGACCTCAGAACGCTGTGCTAGTCCAGGGCCAACGCAGGGGTCTAACCTGCTCGTCAGAGGGGCTGAGACGGGAGCAGCATCCCTAACTGCCCACTGTGGCACACATGTGTGAGACAGACCCAGGGAAATTAAACAGACCAGAACGTGGAGTGACATTGGAATCACAGTTCACAGCAGGCAGATAGGCATGTGGTCAGGAGGTAGGGAGACCTTCAGTTGATGGGGTCTTTGCCTTGCAGGAGTAAAGACCCAAGAATGGATCCCAAATTTCATGTAAAACACTGAGCAAGTGGGCCAGAGAGATGCTCAGTAGATCACCACTGAGCCCCATGTCCCTCGCTCCATGCCCTAAGCGCCATCCTGGGGACACTCATGATGCAAGGGCAGAGCGGACTTCCTTAAGTTGTCCTCTACAGTCATGTCATGGCATGACTATTCACACACACACACACACACACACACACACACACATACACACACACGCGCACGAATAGGAACAGCAAAAAACAGGGTCAGAACTAACAATGAGCTGGAGATTATTTTTCTGTTCTTGAACCTTCATAATGAAGAATTTCCTTTGGCAAAGGAAGGAAATGTTTTACTTGGGGTAAGGAGCCATCTTTTATTTTGGTGGGGGACAATAGTGGTCTCACTTTAAGCCACCTTCAAACCTGGTAATAACCCCAGCTACTAGCACAGTGCCAAGTTACAGCCAGAAATAAGAACTGTTCTTAAAGGGAGCTGTGTGTTTGAGACAAGGAACACAGACCTGCATTCTATGCCCTAGGCTGTGGTTAAACAGGACAGAGGATCAGAGGATCAGGACCCAGCCCAAACCCTTGCCCAAACACCAGGTGGGTGATGTTCCTGTCTGACAATGCTTTCTGCCTCCTCTAGGGGGCGCACTTCAGCAGCTCTCTGCCTCTCCCTCACTGGGTTGGCCCAATTGAGGTCTGAGTTTCCTAGGACAGGGAGGTGTGCTGTGGAGCCAGGAGGTCCAGACAGCTGGTGTGGGGAGGTTCCCTCACATGGCCTACAGGAAGACAATGTGAAGGAAGAAGAGAGGAACTTATGAAGGGCAAGGGGAGGACTGGGGAGGGTTGAAATCAAATAGAGAAAGTGCAGCCCCCACCCCCCCAGAACACTTAGAAGTAAGACACAGGTCTCCTCTCTAGAACTCAAAACCCTTTCACGGAGACAGGGCTCCTAAGCTGGCGTTTTCCTTAGTTTCCCCAACCCCCCTGCTCCGAGCCTTTCCACACCCTGCAGGGGTGCATCTGTGGATTTCCTGTCCCTCCTGACATTGGTGTCCCCGGTGATCCATTCATCCTGAGAGTACAGTGTCCAGGTTTCTGTCCCCATGCACCTCATCTGAGCTCTCAGCTAGGCATTGCTCAGGACCTACATGTGTGGACATTTCCTCTCATTTGTTATGCGCCCAGAAGAGCTGAGTAGCCACCACCACCAGGGCAGCTCATGTCTAGACTGGACCTCTGTGAAGAGAATGGTGGCCACTGGGAGGGGAAGCTTGGGCAAGAAGGAGAGGTAAGGAAGGTGGCTTTTCTGTAGCATGGAAAGCACACGCTCTGGAGCCCTTGCTAATGGGCATGGGTGTGGAGGGACAGACATCATGCACTTGCTGCTTCAGGAACAAGCTAGTAACATCTTGAGGGAAGGAGGTTGGACAGAGCATGCTGGTGTGTGGAGAGTGAGCTGGGCCACACAGGCTGGACAGAAGAGCAGAAACACATTAAGCCAACTGAGAGCGATGAGCCTGCTGGCTAGGAGGTCCAAAGAAAGGGCAACCAGGGCAGCGAACAACCTGAGGCGAAGAACTCAGCTGCTCGTAGGGGACCGAAGCCATGTCATGACGTCACTCACAGGAAGTAACCAGTCTTGGAAGGGTCATGGAGGAAGAGGGATGTGCGTGCACTCTAGTATGAATGTAAACTTGTTCCAAACAATCAAAAATGGGATTATGTGGCCCCGCTACCCTGTGTCTTGGGAAATACCCGAAGGAATTGAAAGGAGAGCCTTGATATGGGCACACTAATGCCCACGGCAGCATGTACTCTGAAGGGTGGCGGCAACCCAAGTCCACAGAAATAGGAAAAAAAAAGAAGTGTATTCAATTCAGGGAAATGTGATTCAGCCTTCAGTCAGAAGGCGATTCTGACCCACGCTATACTGTGGTTGAAACTTGTGTTAGGTTGTTGCTCCTTTTGTGGGGAGGAGGCAGGAGGTGAATTCCTGTCCTGCAACTCTATGTAGACCAGGCTGGCCTCCTGAACTGAGGACAGGGGAGGGGTGGGGATCCTGGAGCCAGGCAGGACTCCAGGCCTGCCAGCTCTATGGGGTCAGAGCAGAGCCGCCCTCATTCAGAGCTTTGCACATTACTGTCTGGAGATCTTGTAGCACAGATTTCAGTCGAGCAAGTCCAGGACAGGGCTTCCAGGTACTGCTGGTGACATCATGTGACCATTTACATAGGCCAAGGAGTTAGCAAACCTTCCCTGGGGTGGGGAGGGTTTTCAGGATTCCTCAGGACAGATGCCAGAATTAGAAGGTCCCAGAGGAAAGCCAGCCACATCCCTTGGGGCCATCCTGATGGGGGCTATAGAAACAAAAGGACAGCTCCAGAGAAGGGCTGAGCCAAGGGCCATCTCCCCACCTGAGGGGCTGTGGACAGGTTGGGCAGCCTCGGGAGTTAAGCTCTGCCAGTCTACAGCCACCACCCTGGAGCCTTGGATGGAGCCTTGCAGGCAGCTAGACCATCTGATCTATCGTTGTCATGTGTCCTTAAAATACCTTGAGAATCTAAGTCCTTTCTTTAGAAACATGCGAAATAAAAAAAAAGATCTATTTTCCTGAAAATACATTTACAAACATGTTGAAATAATTCGTTAAAAAAAAATACAAGTGTTAACAAAATGCCTTAAACAACAAGAACTAATTCATAGAATGCAAAATATGTAGTGTTTCAAGGGCATTCAAGATGAAATTTTGTAGCATAAAGTGTGGACAAATAAAGGCAGTTCACGGTGCTGGAGAGATAGGTGGTAAGTGACTAAGAGCACCTGCTACTCTTACAAAGGAGCCGCGTTCCATTCCCAGACTAATCAGATGACTCACAATTACCTGTAATTCAGTTCCAGAGGAACTGATGCGTTCTTCTCATCTCCAGGGGCTGCCGGACATACATGTGTGCACAGCATACTTAAAAACACTCACACACATAAAATAAAAATAAATGGATCTTAAAAAAATAAGAAGCAGCTTGCCAAGCATGGTGGTATACCTTTTCAATCTATGTGGGAGGCAGAGGCAAGATGATCTCTGAGTTTGAGGCCAGCCTGGTCTACAGAGCTAGTTCCAGGACAGCCAAGAACACACACACACACACACACACACACACACACACTCTCTCTCTCTCTCTCTCTCACGAGCAACAGCTTATAATCAATTCATGCCAATGCCCTTATTTTTATAAGATAATACATACACATGTGCACAGATAAAACCAGTATCTTAAATTTCATATACTTTCCTGGCTGTGCTCTGCTGACTGCCCAACTCCACAATGGGTGATATGACAGTCATAAAAAAACAATAAGGACAAGTGCAGTGGAAACCCAAGCCCCCAAAGTGGTGTGGTGCCAGGACTTCCTGAGGAGTGACTGCCCTCAGCATCCTAGCACAGGGCTGGGAGGCCACATGGCTCAGTGCATCCCTGCTTCAGAGCCTCCGAGCTGTTCACAGAAACAGGCAGGACTCAAGTGTCTTTTCTCCTTACTTTAGACCCTAGCTGACCCCAATGGTGGGCAAACCCATTCCCTTCTAAGTTCCCCTGGGTTGAATCCCTAAAACACCCATGGTTTTAAGCAAACAGGGTTTGGACTCTTTTATTTGGGGTGGGGTTGGGGGTGGGGGGAGCGCGTTTGAGTCAGGGTTGCTCTGTGTATCCCTGGTTGTCCTAGAACTTGCTCTATAGAGCAGGCTAGCCTCGAACTCACAGAAATCCGCCTGCAGTGTGCACCACCACCACACCTGGGTTTGGACTCTTAATGGTTTGCTCTGGGCAATGACTTCATCAGCTCTAGCTCAAGAATGTAGTGTCTCCATTTTCCAATAGGTGGCGCAGCCAACACAAAGGTGCAATTGCTCAGGGTTCAACCCAAGGTGGATTGCAAATAGCATTCAAGCAATTCTTGATGCAGATAGAGCATCCAGGTATAAGGTCTGGAAGCAAAGTTACTACCAAAAATGAAGAAAGACTTGTCTAAGAAATTTTTTAGAAATAGAATACATTTAAAGAAAAACCTCACAGTTTAGTTCTTGATCTTATCATTTCACACAAAACTTGATAGCCCTTGGGCGGCCTTTGAGAAGCTCAGGAGCAAGTCCCCAAGTTGAAAGTTCTGTAAAAATTAACTTGCTTCAAGTTAAAAACACCTTTTGCCTTCAATGTGAAGGGGGGTCGCATGCTAGATCTTTCTTTCCTTTTAGCTACACTGGCTATTGTTAAGCAGATCCATTGGGCTTAAAGAGAGAGTCCATCACCTGTCTACAGAATAAAAGGAGCCCAGCAGCTTCAGCTCTGAGACCTGTCACTAACCAGGATCTGAGAAGCACCTTCAATCTACAGCCCAAAACAGGAAGAGAAAGGGCTCAGTACAAGCCAGGCCCGCCCCTCACCTTCCTGGCTTTTCATATCTGCCAAGTCAGCAGTCACCGTCTGGGGAGCCACCTCCCTGTGCACACAATGACTATGGAGCTTCACCATCTTGCTGTGATGATGTCACTCTTTCCCAGCAGCACAGACTATCTATTCAGATCGTGTTCGTTTTGTCAGCAGGGATGACAGATTGCACAAATCCTGAGTTGATTCCCAGCGGTTGGTAAACCCAGATCAGCTTCTGCTACACATGGGGATGCGGCATGAGCTGGCAGGTCGATTAGGGGGAAGCCAGCAGGAAGGCCTGGAGTTGAGAAAACACAGCACTGCATTCCCGATCCCCCAGGAGCCGCAGCTGCTCTGGCATGCAGTCCTGCGAAAGGCTTTCTGAAACATTCTCTATGACAGTCTTACATGATGTCCACTTACAGCACAATTTTTTGTTTTGTCTTCTTAAAATGGAGTTGAAAATTGATCTATAAGATATCTCTGGATGTAAGGAAAAAATATTCCATTGCTAAAGTGTGTATGTGGGGGGGGACGGCTAAGGAGAAATGGCATCAGGACTCAGATGGCGTAGAATAGCTGATGTTTGCCATTAAGCTAGGATTCATAGGATCGGTTTAGTGGGTGCTTTACTGTGGCCGGTGCACTAGACAAAGTGCCTTCCCCATCTCTAGCCCCACAGCTCTTCCTTCCAGAAGCTCAGGAAGGCTAAACGACATTTATTTCTATTGTACTCTGTATATGGGTGTTTTGCCTGCATCCTTTGTCTGCACAGTGTCTCCCTCAAGCCTGCAGAAGCCAGAAGAGGGGATTGGATACCCTGGAACTGGAATTAGAGACGGTTGGGAATTAATTGCCACATAAGTGTTGGGAATTGAATCTGGGTCTTCTGGGAGAGCAGCCTTTCCCCACTTTTAAAGATTTTGTCTATTTATTAAGAGTCTCATTAGTCTTGACTGGCCTGGACCAGACTAGCCTCAAAATTCACCTGCCTCTACCTCCTGAGTACTGAGATTAAAGGTATGTGCCACCATGCCTAGCTTATTTTGTGTGTCTGTGTGTGGGTGTACAGACTTGAGTGTCGGTACCTGTGACCAGGAGTTTTGGATACACTGGAGCTGGAGTTATAAGTAAGTCACTGTGTGTGTTGTTGGGAACCTAAGATCTTCTACAGGGCCATTATAAACTGACTACTGTGCTGTCTCTCTGGCCCATGTTAAATGCCTTTATTTTTGATTTTTAGAGACAGGCCTTCTTTGTGTACCTCTGGCTGGCCTTGAATTAGCCCTGTAGACTAGGCTGGCTTCAAATTCAAGAGATCCGCCTGCCTCTGCCTCCCAAGTGCTGGGATTAAAGGCGTGTGCCACCACCCAGTGGTTAAATGACTTTCTTAAGAACAGAGAAAAGACCCCAGGCCAGGGAGAGTTATCTGACTTAGTGGGTTAGGAGCACTTGTTCCCGTGAAGGGTTCGATTCACAGCATACGCATGGAGGCTCACACTTCTACAGACATACATACATACATGTAGGCAAAGCACTCATATGAATAAACCTTAAAAAAAATCCCTTGGTCCAACCCTGCTTACTTTTCTCCACTGATGATATGGCTGACAAATATTTTTAGAGTTTGAAAATTCTATTTTATAAGCAACACCCTCCCGCCTCATCTATGCAAGGGTTCTAGAAAATGAGTTAACTTTAGATTCTAGGCACTTTTTACCTAGAATCCATCTTTTCCATAATTCCTTATGACATCATTTTAACTGAAATATAATCCGAATTTGCATGACAAAAGCACCACACATTGTATAATATGGCATGGGCTGCCTGGAGATTTGAGGTCTGTTCAGATGAAGGCACATAAACTCCCTCCCCCAACACACCACACACAGATATCACACACACACACACAAAAGCACACACACACACCACACACAGACACACCACACATACTCAGCACATACACCACAGACACACACACACACCACACAGAGACACACCACACATATACAGAGCATACACCACACACACACACACACACCATACACAGACACACCACACATATACAGAGCATACACCACACACACACACACACACACACACACACACACACACACACCACACACACAGACATACCACACATATACAGAGCATTCACCACACACACACACACACACACACACACACACCCTGTCCACTTGCCACTGTTTCCTCCCTTCAGAGGGTAAAGAACAAGTCAGCCTGGGAGGACATCTGCCTGAAGTCTGCAGGCCGTGCCAGCTGGACACAGGCCACCAGTCCCTTCGTAATTATAGCATGGTTGGGTCTGAAGGCTCCATCCCTCAGAGTCTGTGCTCCCGCCCACTGCAGTCTGGAGCCCCAGTGGCCCAGCACACCCGGAATGTTCCTATGTAACCCAGTGGCCAAGGACACTCTGAAGTTTCTGTGTGGTTGTTTTAAATAGGGTCTTGTGGTGTAACATGAGCGGACCTGAACTCGGCTCCACCTGAGTCTTCAAGGACGGCAGCAGCACGCCTCGCTCTGCTGTCTTTAACGAATCCCAGCTGTCAGTTTGCTTTCCATGATTTATCTTTCTTCCTAAGATTTATATAATCTGGGGAACTCAAAAGGGCTTCCTGGTAGCTTCCTAAAACCAAGCAAGAAATTAATAATCTTACTTTTAAAACAATCCAAGGAGGGATGGTGGTGGTGCACGCCTATAATCTCTGTAAATTCCAGGCCAGCCTGGTCTGCAGAGCAAGTTCTAGGACAGCCAAGACTACACAGAGAAACCCTGTCTCAAAAAACATACATAAATAAGTACCCAAAGCCAAGGATATTAACAGAAAGAAAACATGAATCAGGAGTGGTGTTCCTGCATGTGTGCACACACATGACACATGCAACCATCAGAGAACAGCTTTTGGGAGTCAGTTCTCTCCTTCCCCTGTGGGTTCCAGGAATCAAACTCAGATTTACATAGTAAATGCCTGCAGCCACTGAATCATCTAGCTGGCCCATATTTCTGGGTTTTTGTTTTTGAGACAGATCTGATGCAGCCCAGCCAGGCTGAGCAGGAAACTGTGATGATTCTCTGGCCTTGGCTTCCTGAATGCTGAAATTACAGACCACTCCTGGCTTTGGCTTTTTAGTTTACAGTGGTGCTGGGAATTCGAATCCAGGTCCACAGGCTTGTACAGAGAACACTCTTATCACTGCAACAGACACCCCCTAGCTCAAATTTCTTAAAAACATATTTTTCTTATTTTTATGAGTATGACTACTTTGTATGGACGCATGTGCACTGTATGTATGTGTGATGACCATAGAGATCAGGCATAGTCGCCCCGCAGATGCTGGAACTGAGCCAGGGTCCTTTGCTAGAGCAGTAAATAGTTGTAAGCACTGAGCCATCTCTCCAGCCATCCAACTTACTTTTCGGAAGTCTCCTTACTCATATGTGAGACATGTAAATGAGAATTATCAGCACCATTTGCCTCGAAGCAGTCTGGGAATGACCAGGAGGCTGCCTGCTCACTGCTGGTAAGACCACTGAACAATTCCGCAGCCTCCACCCTCACCCGGAGCTCATTGCCAGTGGGGAACAGCCCATATACCCAGTGTATGGCCACAGTGCCTGTGACTGCTAAGGGTTGCAAAGAGCCAAATCAAATTCCTATGAGGTTTTTCAAAAGGGGGATGCACAAGAAACAGATGAAAAGGGCAGGGAGGGCGGCAGAAGTGGGCAGCTAGGGTGGGTGCCCTGCTGTGTACTCTCCAGTAAATACATTACTCAGAGAAACACACTTCAAAAGCTTGGGCCTACTGAAGGCCTGGATGGTATCCATTTCTGACCTTAACTCCAGTTAATTGAGTTACTAGGCTGTCTCCTAAAGTGTGGCCTGCCCCACATAAGTCCGTGGAACAAAAGCCCCAGAGACTGACATTCCTAGACCAGATGAAACAAGCTGCTTAAGGGTACACAGGCTCTCCCAGGCTGCAGTTCCTCTCTGCACCTATAGGTGGCAATAAAATGCTGCTTGCTCTGGACATCAGCCACCTGTGGAGACTGGGGGACACAAGCAAAGAAACAGGCAGGTATGAGCAGGTAACATAAAATAGAAACAGAATTTATTTCTCTGGAAGAAGCAGATATCCATAGCTGGAGCAGCAACTTTGGCAACAGAGGCTGATGGGAACACATCGAACAGGGGAAGAGCAGGGGTCAAAAGGGAAAGTACTGGTGCCCCTGGGGTCTGCTTCCAACCTGGGGCCTTGGGCCCCAGGCCCTGCCAGAGAAGAACCTGGCGCTGTTTCTCTGCTTCTGAACCACTTCGGGCTGTTTCCAGGTATAAGATCCCGAGAGCAGCCGAGCAGGCAAGTTCACAGTGAAGCCACAGGTCACACTCTGTCCAACACTTCAAATGCCTACAGGGGCTCCCTGGAAAAGGGCCCAGTGCAGAGGAGGGCCTGCTGGATGCTGGCCTACCCTTCTGTGCAGCCAACACATCCTTGTTGCCCAAGTCAAGCTGGCTTCCTCAGTCTAGCCCCCTAGGGCAAAGCCTGGGGCACACTCTAGCCACTAGCCCAGCTCTGATCTGGAGCCAGAGGCAGGCCATACACAGGGCCTGCCAGGCAGCTTCCCATCTTGCCTTCACAGGGCTCCTTCCCACCTCTTGGTTGGGGCACTGAGGGCTGAACCAAGGTGCAGAACAGCACTGGGTGGGTGAGTGAGGCGGGCGGCTGAGGCTCCCAGTCTCCTGCTGCCTCCCTGGGTCTCACCCTGTCCACTGGGAGCAGCCGGCAGCAGTGGGCCCCCAGGCCTGAGACGGGGCATCTCCCAACTTTGTCCCACAGACAGATTCAAGTGGTTCCTCTAGGGCAGACCCTTGCTCTCCAACAACTGTCAGCGTCTGAAAGATGGGCAATAACCAAACAGTGCATCCATCAACATGGGCTAAACGGCTTATGGGAAATACAGGGTCACCACAGGGAATTACTGCCTTTGGGCACCATGGAGAAAGCCCTGCAGGCTTTAGAACTTACTCTAAAGTGTCCCTTTTGACTTAAGGAAATAGTACTACTGGGAACTGGAGTAGCCAAGGACAACAGGAAGCCCAAGCTTGTTGGGCAGCAAATTAGGAACAACCACCAGCAGACACTACAGCTTAGTGACTGTGCAGTGTGTGGGAAGGCACAGCCCTCTCCCATTGTGCTTCTGACTGTTTCCGGCTGGAGTACAAGGTTACACTGTGTAAGAGCAGCACAGACTGGCACACCCCAGGCGCCCGCCCGCCTCGCAGCACCCAGCCCACTTGCTTTCTGGCTCGAAACCTGTTTCAGCCCTGCCTGTTTCACCACTTTGGGGCTTGATAAAGGTTCCAATTAATATTAATGTGTATGCTTTATTTTATATGAGCACACACATATAACTTGAAGTAAGCAGTTTGTTTTGGATGTTTACTCCTTCAAAAAGCATTGATATTAACATATCGAAAATATTAACAAAAAAATTAACATATTAACAAAAGGCGGGAGGGTGATGACGCTTGTGAATGAATACAGGTGCGCACATGGCACAGTGGGTATGCCGAGGTCGGAGGACAACCTCAGGGGCTGCCACTCACCTTTCCTCTTGAGACAGGGTCTCTGGTTTTTATGCCAGGCTAGACCGCCTTTAAATTTCTGGGGTTATTCTGTCCCTGCCTCCCATCTCTCCCATAAGAGCAATGGGATTACAAAGGCTCAAATTGCACTCATATTTTACACAGTCTGGGGACTCAAATTCAGGTTCTCGTGCCCGCACATCAAGCAACTTCTTCACTGAGCCGCCCTTCTCCTCAGTACTAACTGGCACGTCAACCAGCACATGATAAAAGAGCAAAGAAATGTTTGGTTAAATTTTCGGGACTGAACTGTTGCATCGGGAGGCACTTGGGCAGCTGAGAGGAGCTCGGGAAGCCAGCCGCCTCCACCCCTCTTTCACTCATTCACTCATGATAAAAACCAGGTGTCCAAAAAGCCAAGGTGAATTCATCTAGTCCTTTCCCAGCCAAACCGCCTGTCTCTGGGGCCCTGCCCCTGCCCTCTCCCCTACCAGTTGGGGCCTCCCTGCCTATGTGTGGCCCTTCGGGAGGTAGGTAAGCTTTTTCTATCTATAGTGGCACACCCCAAGGATAGCTCTCCTGGGAGAGGGAGGAGGGGCAGTGTATGCCTCACTCACTTGTGGTGGGCAGGGCCACAGGAACCCAGGAGGTGACAGCCAGCTTGCTCCAGGTCCCAGTCAAACATCTCTAGCACTTTATGGCACTCCACCCGCGGCCGAAGACCCAGCCCGAAGAGCTGCTCCACCTTAGAGGCAAAGAGTAGTGGTGCCATGAGACACACTGGGGACAGGGAGTACCAAACCAGAGCCGGGCACAGCACTCGGAGCCAGTGGGGAGGGTCAGGTACAACAGAACCAGCTCTCAGGGCCCCTGAACGCCAGAGCAGGCAGGAAGTGATGGTACCTTCAGATACTGGGCAGCCCTCTGCACACTCCAGCTGTGGCTCTGCAGGGCCGCCTGGCACTCCTCTGTGGTCACCCCATGCACCATGGCCTGCAGCTGGGCATACCCACCCATCAGCACCACTTGGGCCCATTCCTCTGGGTCCCTCAGACCCCTGCCCTTCACCTTCAAGTGGGCCTGGTACTCACCATCTGGACCTTGTCTGCTGGCCGTGCAGCCTCTCGCCCATCCCCCGGGCAGCCCCTCTGTGGCAGCCGAGCCCCTGGGTTGCTGTTATTGGTGGAGAAGTTGGCCTTTGGGTCTGGGGCAGCCTGAGGCATAGGTCGAACAGTGGCAGTGGGGGCAGCAGGGGCTGGGGTACTGGGTGGGGGCAGCAGCAAGGGCACAGGCAGGGAGGCCGGCTCTTCCGGGCTCTGGGCCTCCCGAAGGAAGCGTTGATAGCGCTCCAGGTAAGGAGGGCGCTCAGGCAGAAGGTAGTAATGAGTGCTGCTGACCTTCCTGCCATCGCGGACGATGGGCAAGATACAGGGGCCAGCCCGTGGGCCGGGAGCCTGGATCACTTGTGGCGTGGCATACTTAGGGTCTGAGGCAAAGCTTTGGGTGGTGGGCATGGTCTTGCCAGGTGAGCTAGAGAGCCGGTGCGGTAATGGAGAGCTGCCGGGTGGCACCAGGGGACTTGGGGTCCTGGAACCTTGAGGGGACAGGGGTTCCCGGGGAGGCACTCGGGGAGGGGAGGCAGGTCCAGGCCATCGGCTTGTCTCTTCCTCACCTGAGGGAGCTGGAGACAGCTCCACACGTGGGCGTGTGGGCCGAGGGGGGATAGGTACCCGGGGTGGCACCTGGGGCTTGTCATCGCCTCCTGGGGTTGGGGAAGGGGTCAGCTGGCCAGTGGGGACCTGTAGCTGCCGCATACATTCCTGCTGCAGTGCCTGGAAAATCTCTGCGGTCTGGGCCGAGCTGGGTGGCTTGCCGCCACCCTGGGGTGGAAGGAATAGGTTGTCCTCCAGGGCAGGGGGCAGCTGGGCCTGCTCAGGCACAAAGGCATAATTGGTCTCACCCTGGCTTGGCCCAGCAGGGAGCCCTGCACCTACTAGTGTGCTGTTGATAGAGCAGACCTCAACATCATCCTCATCTTGGGCCACATCATCATAGGCAGGGGGAGGGGGCAGCGGGCGAGCGTCCCAGTCTACTACAGGTGTGGGATGTAAAGGTCGTGGCAGTGCCCGTGTGGGGCTCTGTGGTGGTGTCTTGTCCAGCAGGGAGCAGGCATCCATGGCCAACTGTACCAGTGAGGGTGCACAGGGCCGTGGGGTTGGGGCCACAGGCTCCTCGCCAAAGTCGATGAGTGTGACCTCGCCCCCACTGCTTCGGCCTGCCTTGGTGCCTGGCACTCGGGCTGAAGGCTTTGCTAGCCACAGTCCTCTGGGCAGGGCTGGCTTCCTCAGACCCAGCCTCTTGAAGTCACTGGACAAGGGGTCTTGGTCCTCACTCACAGGGTCATATGTTGGCTCTGTGATTTAAAAAAAGGGGGGGTAGACCCCAACAGGGAGACAGTGTCAGGTATGAATGGGAAGCAAGGAAGGGAAGGATGAAAAGCCAGGTATCCCCCAACTATGCACTGCCAACTCCCCTAACGGTCAGCCCGTGCACCATGAGCATACCCGACCCTACTCAAACAGGACAGAACCAGCTCTGTCTGCCTTCAGGCCTCAATGAGAGCTGGAGGGACCCCGACTCTACCCAAGTGAGAGCAGGCAACACCCCACTCACACCTGTCTCCATAACACAAGAGCCCTGAATGCCTTGTTTAGTAACCCTCACTCCACCTCTATCGTGGTTTAGAGTAGGCATGGGCCAACAGGAACCTCCCTCAGAGGACAGAGCTCCTGATAGCCACCACAACACCCCAGACACAACCTCTGCAGGTCTGAAAGTGTGAGGCTGGCTGAGCCACAGCAGGACCACATATCTCTGAGGGCACAGATGGGGGAGGCAGGCATGCCCAGCCAGGCCAGCTCAGCAGCAAAAGCTCACAGCACACACCCACTCCCCTTCCACACGGACAGCCGCTAGGGCTCTGTACCTTCCAGGAGAGAAGTGAGAGGAGAGAGAGGGCGGGGGCAGGGGCCAAGGCACCCTGGGCAGCCCCACTTACTCTGAGTGAAGATGGCAGGCTGAGGTGGGCGAGGTGGAGGCTCCCCTGTAAGAAAGGCCATGCGGACAAAGGAGGCAGAGAAGGGTAACCAAGCAGGTCAGGGGTGGGGTGGGAGAGAGAGCCAGCCAGAGGGAAGAGTTTAGATGAGAAAGGGAGGGGAAGGGAGGGAGAGAAGGAGGGGGAGGGGGAGGGGTGGACAGGAGTGAGCAAATGTATAAACCCAACTGAAGATGGGGGTGGAAGGGAATGGGGAGGCAGGATGGAACCATGGTGTTCCAGAATGGCAGGCACAGGGCCTGGGAGGTAGATGGGGGCCCTGGCTGAGCTGGAGCCCAGAGTGGGGTGTGGGGTGTGGGCTCGGCAGAGAAGAGATGATTAAGGCAAGGAAGGGAGCCAGGATCTGAACAGCCTGGTGAGGAAGGAGGGAGGAGGAAGCTGAGGCTGTAGGGCCAGTGTGGACCAACCCAAGGATGCCCACCTCTGCGGATACAGCTGCCTCTCTTCTCCCACCCCACGCCTAGCCAGAGCCAGGGACCCAGCTGTCCCACCTGCTGCTCTGACCCAACTGTCCCCAGAGTAAAGCAGCAGGCTCAGGGTGCCAGTGAATTGGAAACACCAGGGGATGGGAGGGCTCTTACTTTTCACTCTTCCTAGATGCTGGGCGGGCCGGGAGGCGCTCAGCTCCACACTCAGCAGGTCAGGAGGGTCCATGGGGTTTCCCAGGTATAGCCTGTCGGGAGAGAACCAGGCCAGAAGCTGGAGAGGTGGCAGAGACACCTCTGGCAGATGGATGTTGGGTCCATCCCCTAAGGCCAAGTCAAGAACAAAACCAAACAAAACCTCCCTGAGTGTTCAGAGGGCTGTGCAGAGACTAAGACATATCCTAGAGGAAGCTGAGTCCCAAGGCTCCCAGACTCCTGGGTCTGTATTGATCTCCTGGATCTTCAACCAGAGGCGGCTCCCAAGGGACAGCACACCTGACCCAGGCTGAAAACCCTGTGCCTTCATGGACTCCAGTACCGATGAGGGCAAAGCCAGTCCCCGATAACCCCGACAGCACCCCAACCCATGCCAACCTTCTACCTGCTGGCACACGCTTGCTCTTCAGACCCTCCTGGGAGACTGAATTAAGAGAAGGCACTGCTGCTAGCCTCCAGAAGGGTGGGCAGGAGGCAGCTCCCTGCTGAAGCACAGGAAACGGGGAGGAGGCTGAGCTGCCGGGTAGGCTCCGCACTCACCCAGCCCTACACTGTCAGGGTCTGGGATCTGGGACTTAGTCACTAAAGCTGATTAAAGCCTGGAAGAATGAGGCTGGGCTGGCTAAGAGTGGGACAGAGGGTGCAGGCCTCCTGCAAGGGCCTCCCCTCTCCTTAATCTCCTGTGAGGCAGAGGACCTGAGCAGAGCCCTCTAAGGGCCTGATGTTCTAGAGTGTGGGGTATGGGAGAACAAAGGCCTATTTTACCATACCCTAAGGAGGAGGCAGCTGGAGAAAGGCCACAGAGGCAGAGACCTAGCAGGAAAGCTAACAGAGCTGACCTGGGATGGGTGAGGTACTGTGAAGGTGGCCCCCTCCCCCAGAGTGACTCTAGGAAGAGCCTGGAAGCACCCTGCTCTCACTTCCCCCAACCCCTCACCCCCCTCACTCCCCACCCCCACCCCCCACCACTCCAGGGCCTGTGCCCACTTCTGGGAAGCAAACTCCCTCCTGCCTGGATCTGTACAGACATGAGACATGACTTCCTAGGTCAGAGCTCCAGAACTCTGGAACCCCTGAAGGAAAATGCCACCGGGAGACAGGTGTCCCGTGGGCCAGATGGTGGTGCCTCCTCTGGTGGGTGACAGTGGACTTTTTAGCAAGTAAAACTGAGTTGATCCTTGGGATTTCCTGGCTTTGGTTTTACTCACAGTGGAAAACCACATGGATAGAGCTGCTCTGCCCCACAGATATGGCAGGGCAATGCTGGGAAAAAGAGAACACTGGGGACCCAGCAAGGAGTGCCCTGGCCTCCTCACCCCCAAGGGTTCCCTGGCATTGGGGGGGGCGCCTACACCTTGCCCCACCCCACCTCCATACGCTACTCTCATCTGCTAGGTGGGATTTTTAGAACAAAAGAAGCTGAGAGAGAAAAGAAATGAGTAAGATGTGTGGAGAGAGCCCGGGAGGAGGGTAAGGCTGAGAACCTGCAGCGGGGACCGAGGGCAGAAACAATCTCTGCTTACTCATACCTCAGACACCTACACAGCTATTCTAAGGCAAAAGCTGCAGCACAATGCAGGACTGGGAGGCCCGCAGTTGCTCCCCTCCGCAGTCAGCACGCAGTGCTGGGCTTAACCCACATGCCCTCCAACCCAGAGCACAGGAGGTGGTCACAAGGGAAAGGGCAACGGTCACACACAATGGCACCGAAGAAGCCACACAGTACAGGAATGTATGTGGTTCAAGTGTCACACCGAAGAAAGATCCCTGAGGACAAATGATAAATAAGCCCAGGGATGGGGAAGGTTTGCACCCATGCCAAGGGGTAAAGGTGGTCTCACTGCCCAACGGCTTTCCACTCCGGGGAAAACCGGGACTGGGAGCTTTCATAATGGACCTCATTCGGTTGGAAAGGTCAAAAAGGTAAGACCTTGACCACTCCTGGCCTTGAAAAAGCTCTGGGGTGCTCTTTGCCAGCTCCCGGTACGGCTCACTCTCGGAAGTATTGGGATTCAGAGCATACTTACAGCCTTCACCTCATCGGTAACAGACAGCACCATCTCTGGAATTGTGCACGGTGTAGTGAGGGACCAGTAATCTTAGGAGCCCAGGACCAGATCAGGTTAGTCTGTCCAGGTACTCACTCATCAATCCTGTCAGGGAATCCCCAGCAGTGGCGGGGGTCACTGTCGCCATGTCCCGTGTGAATGAAGCTATTCTGTAGAGGCTGGCTAATGTCCTGGGCTGACAGGCCAGCCACGGAGGTCACCACGTTCCGAGGGAAGGGTCCCACACACAGCGTCCGGGTGTTCTGTCCACGCCACCAGTAGTTCTCAGCCCTGTGTGACAGAGATAACACAGTGAGTACAAGCTATGGCGGTGGAAGTGACCTCAGACAAAGGGACCCTTCTCATACCAAGGTCCCTATTTATGGAAGCTGCCTACCATGGCAAAGGGTGAGCACTGAAGATAAGACCTCAAGATCAGTCCACCCACCAGTCTACTGTGTCCAACAGCAACCCCACAACCTGCCACTCCCTGAAGAGGGCCTGGCTATTTGCTCAGCCTTACCCTAAGCTCCTCTGGGTAGGTCAAGTAACTTTTCCTATAGTCTACAAACAAGGAAATGGATTCCAACAAGTGTCATACATGATTAGCCTATTTACCAGAATGGCTGCCGCAGACCCAGGATTCAAATCAATCGTGTCTGCAAAACCAATGCACACTCACAATACACCTGCTTCCTTCCTCTAGCGGGGGGCCTACCTTGATCTTGGGGCCACTAGATCGTCTCCTCAGCAGCAATTTTTAATGATACTGCAGCCAAAGGGTGCCCTGTAAGTTTAGGATCATGCCTTCCAATTACTATTCAGCCCTTACACGCAGATCTTCGAGATGCAGGAGCACCACCGCGAGCAAACCTGTGTCTGACGGAGTCTAAGCAAGCCCAGGCTGAGGCCTACAGAGCACACAAACAAGTGGAAAAGAACGGAACTCTCTCTGGATGCTCCAAAGCTGACTGCTGAGGCCCCTGTGTCTTGTCTGCTGCTCATACCTGACTGTGGACAGAGTCTGGGCCAAGGCATCGGTGCTAACAGAGACGTTGCTGGGACACATCGGCACCACCACTGCCTGCCCTGCCCTGTGTCCTCACTGTCACATCATCTGTCCCAGAGCCAGAAGGGCCTCCTGAGAAAGCCACAGCAGAGGGGCTGGGAGGTGCTGTGCACTGCACCCCTGCGCTCTGGTCCCTGAGGCTGCCGCTGGCCTACCACTAGCCACAGCAACCCTGTGATTACTCCCTGCCTTCAGGGTAGGAAGGGCAGGGAAGGAAGGAAGAAAGGACAACACCCAGAGAGGGAACAATCTCCTCTGAAAATAGCAGAGCCATTCCAAGGAGAGAAAGGGTCCTTAACACACAACCAGAGCTGCCTGTGCAAAGCACAGGGCAGCAATGCCTGCCCAGCACCCTGTCCGCAGCCCCTCCCTTTCCTGGCTACTAGCCCTAGACTCTACTCTGCGCACCTCCTGAGGTGTTACCTAAACACTCCGCTCACAACACACACACAACCCTACTTTGTCCCTTCCAAGGGTAAAGACTTGGTGCCTTCCACCCTCCTACCACAGGAAGTGGAGGCTGCAGGCCAGGCCAGGCCAAGAACCTGCAAATGGATTTCAAAACCTCTGCCCCACTCAATACCACTTCTGAAACACACACACACACACACACACACACACACACACACA
This sequence comes from Phodopus roborovskii, assembly GCF_943737965.1. Taxonomy (NCBI): domain Eukaryota; kingdom Metazoa; phylum Chordata; class Mammalia; order Rodentia; family Cricetidae; genus Phodopus; species Phodopus roborovskii. The sequence goes on along the minus strand of NW_026126469.1, from coordinate 17,878,155 downwards.
CACACACACACACACACACACAAAAGAGCTGTCAGCCATCCTACCCTCCAAGTAAGACCCCTGAGAAAGTCCCATCAGCATTTGTATCCCCAGGTCTGTATTTATTTATTTATTTATTTATTTATTTATTTATTTATTTATTTTTTAGGTTTTTTTTGTTTGTTTGTTTGCTTGTTTTTGGACAGGGTCTCTCTAGGTAATCCCAACTGTCCTGGAATTCACTTTGTAGATCAGGCTGACCTCGAACACATAGAGATCCTCCTATTTCTGTCTCCTAAGTGCTGGGATTAAAGGTATGTGCCACCATGCTTGGCATACCTCTAAGTCTAGACAGAGCCCCCTAAGCTCAGGTCACAGAATACCTAGGTGTCCTCTCTGCTGCACATCCTAAGAAGGATGGCACTTACAGAGTCTGAGCACTGGGACAAGCTGCATCCTAGAGTTGGAACTAGGAAACATTGATGACAGCTTCGGAAAAGAGAAAGGCAGGCAGGCAGGAGCCAGAGGAAGAGAGAGCCTTGTGGGCAAACCCAACCCAAAGAGACGCTCTTGCCGCACACCTGGAGACATGGAAACCTCGGATAAACAAACAACATCATCCGGGGGTGAACAGGCAGAGGAAAGCTCTGGCAACCACAGACACACAGGCCCACTCCCAAGGCTTGCTGGCTGCTGTGGCCTTGTGCCCCTCACCTCCCACCTCCTGAACAGTCCCAGGGACCAAGTAAGAGCTGGCACCTCAGAGGGACATGGCTGCGGCAGTACCAGCAGCTGAAGCCAATGGAAGCCTGGGGCAGAAGGGCAGGGCAGGGTGCACCCAGGACAACCTCCCAGGAAGGGACACTCCCTTGGCCCCTCCTGCAGCCTGCTTTGCTCTCTGTGACCCAGGGCACCACTTTCAGAGACATACAGGAAGCTCCTGTGTTACCCCAGGGAACACAGGCTTCAGTTGGAGTAGGAGACAGGCTGGTGGAGACTTGAGGTCACAGGAGCACAAGAGGGAGTTGGGTCCAGGGCTTTCTGGCTCTTGGAAGTGGACTTCTAGCATTAAGTCTCTGCCAGGTGCCCACCTTCAAATCTTCCTGTCTCAGGCTATTTCCAGAGTACTGTCTCCTAGACCCCTCACTTGCCCCTCAGGTCCAAACCCACACATGGTTCCTTCCTGCCCCCATTGTCTCCCAGAGCAGTTTTTTCTTTCTTCTGTCACCACCCCCTCCCATTCTCTGTAACCTACTAGAACATCATTCTTGTTCCAAGAATGGAAGTCCAGCCAAACATGAGGGAGCCCTGGCCTGTGGCAGTGAGACAGGGGCCGCAGTGGATACAGGTAAATCTAACACAGCCAGCTCCAGGTACCATTCCACTGACTCTCAGGCTGGGACTCACCCGACTCACCAGCCCTGGTTAGGCCCCTACAGGCATCTACCCAGCTCTGAGTCAGCAGAGGGGAGCTCACGAAATCTCCCTTGCTTCACTTTCTTCCTGGTTCTCAACCCTCACCCACAGTGCCCAGCCCCAACCAGTTCCTCAGACACTCTGGGGATCAGATGACTGGTGTGGGAACTAGAACCATGGGGGGATGCAGGTAGGAATTTCAAGTAAGTCAGACACTCAGCAGTTCTCACTGGGGAACCCTAGGAAACTCCACAGGAGGGATGGGAAGTTGTCAAAAGGGTGAGATCTGCGGGGTGGTGGGGGGGAGGGGGGACACAGGGGGGGCTGCTTAGGGGTCTGAAAGATACCAAGTTGAATAGTCAAATTCCTATGCAATTAGGCAAGGCAGCTCACCCTCATAACCCAAGACTTGGGAAGTAGAGACAGCAGGATAAGACGTTTAAGGCCAGCCTGAGCTACATGAGACCTTCTCTCAAGAAACTGGGAATCAGGAAGCGGGGCAGTTGGTGGTGCACTTCTTTAATCCCAGCACTTGGGAGGCAGAGGCAAGAGGATCTCTGTGAGTTCGAGGCCAGCCTGGTCTACAAGAGCTAGTTCCAGGACAGCTTCCAAAGCCACAGAGAAACCCTGTCTCGAGAAACAAAAAAAAAAAAAACAAAACAAAACAAAACAAAAAAAAAACAAAAAACAAAAAAAATCAGGGAGAATCCTATGTTGCAGACAGCAGAGGAGAAGAATGAGAAACACTCGGGAATTGTGGTGTTGGCCCCCAGCTCTGAGGCCAAGCTGGGCAGCAGCCTAATCCTGGCACAATGGCAGTTTGGCCCTAATATAGCCAGAGCTGGAGCCCAGTGGGAAAGGGCAGCTGGGGTTAGCAGGGAAAATCCATCCAAGCAGCTCTCAGAAGTGTGAAGCCTGTCACCGACACTGCCCACCCCCACCCGCCTTCCTGGACTCTTAGAGCCTGTTTAAGTTCCTCTCAGTCCTGGCCCCAGTGGAGGCCACAGCCTTCCTTACCTTCCCTCGATCACAGTGATGACATCGTTCATCTGGATGTGCAGCTTATCTGGCTCCTCAAAGTCCTGAAGGGCCCGCATGTCAGTAGGCTGAGCCTGGGGGCAGAAACAGGCCTTGTCCAGTCCAGGCTGGACCTCACACTACCCCCTGCTTGCACTCCCCAGCCACTGCGGGCTCATCTGCCCCTTACCTCCAGCAGGAAGTCCCGAAGGGCCACAAATGTGGGTCTGTCCTCTGGCTTGTGAGCCCAGCACTGGGCCATGACATTATAGATGTCCTGGGGACAGTCCTCGGGCCGGGGCAGGCGCTCCCCTTCCTTGTCAATCTTATGCAGGATCTGTCCGCCAAGATGTGCAGAGGTTGGGCCAGCAGAGCTCTCACCTCATCACCTCTACCTTCCCCTGACCCGACCTACAGCTGAAGATGCTGCCTCACGTGCCCAACCACAGCACAAGTTCTAGGGAGGCTCTGTCCCCAGGGCCCTAGCCCTGCCCAGGACTCAACTCTCATGCATGCCCTCCCACCCCCACCCCGTCCACCCCTGACATTCTCAGCCACCCTTCTCTTGGCCAAGCTCTCAGACAGGCCATGTCAACACAGAGCATCCGAGAGATGAGTCGTTCTACCAGAAAAGAATCAGGTCCAACAAGGTCAGGCTGGGAGCCGCGGCTGGATTACTCCCACCCACCCTATGGAGACCTCGCCCTAGTCCCCTCACCTGGCTGCCATTGAGGCCAATCCAGGGCTCCTGGCCATACGTGAACATCTCCCACAGTGTGACCCCAAACATCCAGGTGTCACTGGCATGAGAGAAGGTCCGTGTCTTCAGGCTCTCAGGGGCACACCTAACAAAAGATAAGGGTCAAAGGGAAGGCTTCTTGGGGACTCCTACCTGGTACCCCCTTTGGCTACTTCTGCCACCAGGAAACCCTATGCTCTAAGCAAAGAAACACTCCAACCAGGGCCCAAGGCAGGCCAGGTACCACCACAACATGCAGGTGGACAGCATTAGTTACAGCCTTCAAGATGCAGCACAATCTATTCCCAGCCTGTCTCTAGCTTGACCTAAACACATCTATTGACCATTCTTGCCTGGCTACTCTCTCTACATTTTAAATTTACAGCAAATCCCCCAGGAAGCCTTGTAGCACCCTACCAAGTACCAAGCACTTTGAATCTCAGGAGCAGTTACCCTTGTGCCTTCCAGGATCCCCCTGGAGAATTCCTTGGATGGGTGTACAAACATGTAAGTACATAAGAAAGGCACCCCAGGCCCAGAACAGGTAAGGACAGGCCAGGGCAGACATAGTCCTGTGGTGGGTAAGAGTCCCAGAAGTTTGTGGATCTTCTGAGACTGGGGTGGAGCTCAGGCCCTACAGGCCAGCAGCACCTGCCCCTCACCAGGCAAAGGGCACCTTGCGATGTTCTTGCATGACATAGTGGTCATCATTCTGGGGTAGAGCTCGCATCAGTCCAAAGTCCCCAATCTTGACCAGGTCACGGGTAGCCAGCAGCAGATTTCGAGCAGCCAAGTCACGGTGAATGAAGCGCTTGGACTCCAGGTAGCCCATGCCCTCAGCCACCTGCACAGCATAGCGGCTCAGAGTCCCCAAGAGGAAATGACCTTGGTGTTTACGTAGCCGGTCCAACAGAGATCCCAGGGGTGCCAGTTCTGTCACCTGAGGTCAGACATAAGATAGAGGATAAATCTGTACATCTCTGAGAGGCAAGGCTTCCAGTCCCTTTCTGGAGGTCTGCCATAGCCATACTTAATGCTCCTCCCTAACCTGTCTGTTAAAAGCTTCCCAAGCCTGTCCCTCCAGCCACCACAGGAACCTCAGACCCACACAGAAGCACGCCAAAGAGGCTCACACTAGATATTCCAAAGACCAGCTCCAGTTAAAATCCTGCCCTTCCTATGGGCACATCTCCTTGTCAATGAGCACTAGGAAATCTAAAAATAACAGTACTAGGCAAGACCTGGGTAAACCCCTTTGCCACACATGGTGGGAGACCACAGCAGGCAGGAGGAAGAGCACATCTGGGGGCCCAGAACCTGCAAGCTGCTCTCTGACCCTCCCTCCCACCTAAGAACTCACCATCTTCATGGGTGGTGTAAGCACCACACCATACAAGCGAATGAGGTTTCGGTGGTCAAGTGAATGCATGGCATTCACCTCCCGGATGAAGTCGTCCATGGCCTCTGGCTGGCTCAGCACATCAGGCTTCAAGCATTTCACAGCCACACTCACCTGCCAAAAGCAGGGTTAGCAGCAGAGTCAGACCTTTCATGGTCCCCAACACTGAGCTAACTGCTCCTTCCAACTCAACGCAAAGAACCTTGTCTCAGACCTGTTTGCCTGAGTGGGTGAGCATGTCATCAGTTTACATACTATGCCCCTGGCATGGGGACAGCAGCTGACTGACCTCTAGAGGTCATTAAATGAGGGCCTCCTCTTTCTAGGAAAATTCCCAAGTTAGCAGTGACAGTAAGTGAAGAGATGAGCAGTATGAAGACAGAACAGTAATTCGTTTGCAACAGCAGCCTCCCCTGGAAAAGGGGATGTATCTTCAATGAACCCAACAGAACACCTGTGGGGTGGGGGTAGAGGGGAGGCAGCTCTCAGCTGTTTCACTCAAGCCTCGGAACCACAGACCATTGGTTTTTCATTTTTCAGTGTCCAATCTGTAATAGTAAGCAAACTATCTGAAACCACTGTGCTTGGTTAAACCTGAACATGGCCAGAAGGTCAGTACTTTTACAATCTGTCCCTGGTTAGTCATCTCCTGGCATAAGAAGGGGAGATGGGCCCACCCCAGAGCTCACCGTCTTCCCTGCAGGGGCGTCCCATTCGCCTCTACGCACCACCCCAAAGGAGCCATCTCCCAGCTTCTCCAGGAGGCGCAGGTCCTTCTCCCCGATGAGGCAGGTGAGGCTCTGCAGGGTCCCCTCCCCTGCCAGGCTCCCTGGGGTAGGTGAGGGCTTCCGGAAGGTGCTCTGAGAGTGATGGGGAGGGAACTCAGCCTCCAGCCGCTTTCCACTGAACACCTGTTTGAAAGCAGCCAGGAGCCATATGGAACCCAGGGCCCCAGAGCCCCTCAGTTCCATCCCACTGGTAATCCTCAAACAGCTCCTGGCTTTGCCAAACTGCCTAGGGGGAGCCTGTTAAAGTGCCACACTTTCCCCTCCAGTGTATACACTAACTAGGAATCCACAGCTAAAGCCTCAGGGTAGGTGTCAAAAACAGGTAAAAATGTAGCTGTGGCCGAAGTGACCTGACCCCTAAATGGTCTCTGAAGACAGAGACAGTACAAAGTCTCCTAGGTACATCAGCCCAGCCCCCCACTCCCGTCTCCAGCTCCTCCCCATCCTACCCTTCCCTTCACAAAACTCTTATCCATCACACACGCTTGCCCCTAGCACAGAGAGAGGATAGGAGCCTGAGGGGCCCTCCAAACACCTCCCTGTCCATTTTTAGCCCTGGCCCCTTCTCTGGGTTAACCATTTGGTGCTGTCTGTCTACCCTCCCTGGGGAGTCGGCTGCCCTTCATCCTGCCCAGGGGAGAAGATAATTTTAGTCTGAGGTTGAACCATGGGTGTGTGTTATGTGTGGTGCTGATGAAGCCAGTCTTTGCTGGAGAAGGGCCTGGGAAGACAGCTGGGTTTCTGGAGGGCCGCCTAGAGAGAGAGGCTGAGAAGGAAGGGAGACTAGAGGGGTCTCTGAGGCCCATTTTTGAGAAGAGCCAAAGGTCAGGAGACGGGAAAAAGAAGGCCCGTGAGCAGACTGGGCCATGGTAGTCTGCTGGGGCAGGCTGCAGACTCTCACCTCCCTAAAGGCTGGCCAGCCTCACCTGCATGTGCTAAGGGGCACTCAAATCTGGGGACATTTTTTGAACTCTGTTCCTTCCTCCCAGTAACTAGAGTTCCTAATATTTACCAGTAATATTCACCTTGTAAGGTCTACCTCAGTCATTGCATCCAGGAGGGACCCTTCCAAAGCCCTTCAAGATATGCTAGGTGATGAGGCCAATACTGGTTTGCTGAAGACATGACAATTTGGAAAGGGTCACTGAACACTCAGGGACCTACTATGAGTCAGGGTTAGATCCAAAAATCCCACATTGCTTTTCTTTTCTACAGCCAATCAGCCCAGCACACTCATCCTTTGCTAAAACCTGGGCAAAGGACCAGGACTGTGTCCCCAGAAAAGGCCACAGGCTCTCAAGAGACAGCCCCTTTGCCAGACTGCAGACAGGAACTCTCTACTGCCCAATCCCTGACGGTTCTGTCCTGCTCACCCCCATCCCAGTTCTGAGGCCAGGAGTGGGGAGGGAAGCCCTGGCTGGCTCACTTCCTCTCTCATTGTCTTCCAGACAATGGGCAAAGTTCCACTGAGTCACAACACCACAGACCCAAATTAGGCTGGGTGGGGGGAGCTGTGGGGAAGGAAGCTGTCAGCACAGCCAGATGACCAAAGGAACCTGAAGACCAGGGAACATGGGGAACACGGGGCGGCATGTCAAATCCAAGATGTCCAGGCAGTCCCTGCTACCCCAGGCTGGACACTGGCCTGACTCTCGAAAAGAGGGAGGGAGGGAGGGAGGGAGGGAGGGAGGGAGGGAGGGAGGGAGGGAGGGTTGGTTGTCAACAAGTCCCTGTCCCTGCACACAGAGAGTCTGTGAAGCCCTCTCTGCATACAGGCTGTTCACGTGTCCGTCTGTGCCGGAGACAGACACTTAGCACTTAGCCAGGCAGCTCCACAAGTGCCCTGCCAGATAAAAGGCTAGAGGAGGGGGTCTGTACAAAGTGCGAGGGAACTGGTGACATTAACCTGCCGGGGAGAAGGTTCCTAGGCCTGCCAGCAGCACATGCCTCTTCCACACACACAGCTTACTCACACACCTTGCTCATCCATGACTTGCGTTTGCACATGGCCTTCCTCCTCTTCACAGCCTCCCACAGTCGCCTCTGACCTGCAAGGAGGGAAAATGAGCCCAGGGGAGTCAGAGAGCTCACGTGCTTGCCCAAAGACTGCCATCCACCTGGCAGGCTTCCTCAGTCCCTAGGGCCCTAGGGCCCACCACTAGATACGGCTCAACACAACAACACCAACTGAATCGGTTGCTCAACCAACCAAGAATTTCATTCACCCAATCTCTGCATTGTACTTCTAGATGATTCTCAAACTGGGTAAAGGTGTTTTTTCATCAACACTGAACAGTCATGGTGGGAATTATCTCTCCAACTCTCCAGACAAATCAGGTAAGGAAATATACAGAATTTTCCCCATTCTAAGGTTTACTTCCCATAAAATTTTGTTACACTACTGACAACAGTCACTGTGCTAGCCGGTTTCATGCCAACACAACACAAGCTAGAGTCATCAGGAGAAGGCACCTCAATTGAGGAAATGCCTCCAGGAGGTCCAGCTGTAGGGTGATTGAAGGGAGGGGCACCCCGAGGTCCTGGGTCCTATAAGAAAGCAGGCTAAGCAAGCCATGAGCAGTCAGCAGCAATCCCTCCCTGGCCTCTTAGCTCCTGTCTCCAGGTCCCTGCCCTATTTGAGTTGTCCTGTCTTCCTTCAGTGATGAAGGCTGATATGGAAGTACAGGCCAAACAAACCCTTCTCACCAGACCTGCTTTGATTACAGTGTTTCGATCACAGCAATTGTAACACCAAGACAGAAATCAGCTATCCAAGCCAGAAGTAGCAAAAGTTAGCATCATTTTTTAGCTTATAAAACATTTGGCTATTTTGAGTTGAACACATCAAGTTTTCTGATTGTGTTTTTTGAGACAGTCTATAGTAGCCCAGGCTGGCTGAATCTGCCATGTAGCTGATGGATGAGCTACTGACCCTCCTGCATCCACCTCCTGAATGCTAGACTTACAGGTGTTTACGATGCTGGGAATTAAACCCAGCACTCTGCTTTTGAATGAGTGAGTTCCACCACAGCCCAAGGATTCCTAATGTTCCACAGAGAATGACATGACTTCTAGCTGGCAACTGCTGGTTTTAGTTTAGAAAGAAATGAAAGATAAAGTTTCTGTGTATTGGCAAACCATCTGAGAGATGTTCTTTTAAAAAATTTAAATTTTTTACTTATGCATGTGTGTGTCAGTGTGTATGTGTGAGTCTTATGTGGGCAGTTGCCCATGGAGATCATAAGAGGTATCAGATCCCCAGAACTGGAGTTACAGGCAGTCTCAAGCTACCTGACTTTTAACAGTACATGCTCTTATCCATGGGGCCATCTCTCTGGCCCCATCTAAGAGTTTTTGTCTTCCCTTCTCATTGTAAATCTCTTGGCACTGACCCCACTGTTTCAGAATGAAACAGAGGAGACAATTCTACACTTACAAAAGAGACACAGGAAACACCCCACAAATATCTGATCAAGCATGAAGGTGAAGGGGCTAGAACACAGACCTGGTAGCAAAGGCCTGCAATCCCAGCTACCAGGGACTCAAGTTCATAGTCTGCCTGGGCTACACAACAGGTTCAAGGCTATCCTGGGTAACTTAACTGAGATTCTGTCTCAAAACACAAAGTACAGAAAGGACTAGAGCTGAAATTCAGTAGTGGAGTGCTCACTCAGCGTGAAAGGCCCTGGGTTCAATTCCCAGTAGGCTTTTTTAAAAAAGGTGTGGGGGGGGGGCGGGGGTCTGGAGATGTGTTCACAGGCAGAGTGCCTGGGTAGCACAGGCAAGGCGCTAAATTCAATACCCAGGACTGGAGGGGGAAAGCCAGAGAAGATGTGTGCAATTAACCCCGAGTGGTCATTCTCCTCAAATTCTAATTCACATTTACAAATACAAACCATTCCCAGGGAACCCTGTGAATAGCATTTCTACTGATACCTCCCCTTCACCTCAGGCAGCCATGACAAAGGGGTTCTTGGTGTGTGGGGCCACACTGAAGACATGCAAGGTAAATAAATGGTCAGAGGATAAAGCAAGGCCCAAGGGCTTCCTACCAGGCCGGCCCATGCCAATCTTTTCCAGGTCCTCATTCTTGACATACTCAAAGTGGGACAGACGGGTAACGTTGAGGTCATCTCGAAGCCTCAGGAAATACTGTTGTAGCTGCACCTCGGACAGCAGCTCCAACAGCCAGCCTGTGCCCTCCTCTGGCTGCATGCTGCTGCTCCCCAGCCTCTGTGGAAAAGGAAGGAAAGCTGAGAGGCCAGGAGATGTAAGCAGGTGACAGGAGACCTGCCCTTGGCATTCTATAAAACTCAAAAGCACTTTCTTGCACTCTGTAACAGCTGAGATGGGACAGCTGAGATGAGCCCCACACTGAAACAGTCACAAGTCATGTCTGGCCGAGTGAACCAGTGAACTGAGATCAACCTCCACACTCGGGGGCCTCGTGAATCATAGATTGATAGTATCGATCAACTTACTCCTAAAATCCCACTTAAAAGTTGGGGTGGGGTACAATGACCCTTTGAGATTCATCCACTGGAGCCCTTGTCAGACAGACCCCACAGAGATCTCAGTCCTGTTCTCACTGTCTGACCTGATTCCTGGACTACACCCAGGTGCCTAAAGGGCCCCAAGATGAAGGCAAGGGTGGGAGGTGTGGGCTGAAGAGGGTTTTCAGACATCTCAGGAAGCAGGAACTCACCTCCTGCAAACAGCTCTCACCAGAGTGAGGCCCAGGACTTTAACTAAAACTTGTCAGTTTTGCAGTACCAGATGTCAAAATTTGTATGAAAACTTATCCTCAAAAATATTTTGGGGATGGCAACATAGGCCATCTGTCTGGTTAGGGACCAGGTGACCCCTCCTGAACACAGCGCACTCTCAGCACAGCACAGACGAAGTAAGGGAAATGGGACCAGCATGAGCCTTCTGCCCCCACAGCTTCAGGAGTGCTCAGGCTTTCCCTGCAGCTCAGGGCAGCACAAAGAGTAACCATGGGAATGGCAAGCCCTTGGTTCAAACTCTGGCTGTTCCACAGAGTAAACTCAGCCAGGCAGCTAGCTGGGCTGGTAGGTGGCTTCCAAACTTTAAGCTGTAAATCTATTTGGATGGCTCTCTAAGGGGCTATATAACCCTCCTCATAGAGGATATTTTGTTTGTCGTGATGTGTGGGGAGGTGGGGGCTAGTGACATTTAGCAGGTAATAGGGGTTAAGAACACAAGTTATTCTGCAATGCTGCAATGCACAGGACAGACCTGAACACAAATTCTACACAACTTAGTTCATGCAGGTGAAAACCTTTAGAATGGCCCCAAATTAGACTTAGATTCCATTTTATATTTAAACAAGAAGATGCTTTTGTAGTTTTAATGTCACCTGATCTTGCTAATACTGTGTAAACAGAAAAATTCTACTCTATTGGGAACATAGTATAAGTCCACTGTCTAATTAATGAAGAATATACTCTTATCTCAAAACTTCTCTGAGTGGCTCTCTTGGGGTTTAATTAAGCCTCTTTGCTCCCTCCTAATTCCTCTAGCACAGGACAGAATACATACAGTGTTACAAACTATTTTCCTCTTATTTCTCCACATATTATAGTTGGCAACATGTTTATTGACCCTACATGTACTTAATATGTAACATTTCTATTAATTTTATTTGTGAAAAGAAAATAATAATCTTAGAACTATATTTTTGGGCTGAAGAGATGGTTCAGAGGCTAAGAGTACTCATTGTTCTTCCAGAGGACCCAGGTTCAAATACCAGCATGCACATGGCACCTCAAAATCATCTGTAACTCCAGTTCCAGGGGATATGACTCCTTCTTCTGGCTTCCTCAGGCACTGTACACGCATGATGAATAAACACACATGCAGGCAAAACAACCATGTGCATAAAATAGTAAGATAAAATAAACTTGAAGGAACCAAACATTTAGCTGTACTGACTCATTCACCCTCAACAAAACCATCTGTTTGCAAACTAAGTGTGGGGGCTAAGCAGATGTGCACCACAGCTCCTCAGAGTAAACCCCAAAGGTGCACAGTGAACAATCACTGGGCTGGACTCCACCATTCCCTCACTGCCCGGGCCCTGGAGCAAAGTGGCCCCAATGGCCATGTGGCAGGACTTCAAGATAAGAGAGACTGGCTCCCATCAGGAGAAGCAGCCATGGGTCTTCCGTTCTTCCCACACCCTCAAGCCCTAGGACCCGGGCTCCCCATTCTCTTCTCTAGGCTCCAGACAATAGCTCCAAGTCAGATTCTGAAGAGTCAGGGAGGCTCAATGAAACCCACAGGCCCTGTTGATGCTACTTAAAAAACACAGCCCAGCTTGTTCCCCTTCCTCGATCAACTAGCCAACAACCTCTCTGCTCAGATGGACACTCCCCTCCCTGGTCCCCAATCCGGGACCTGGCAGCTGTGAGGGAGGAGACTGAAGCCTAGAAAGAACACTGGCAGCCTAGTGAAGAAAAAGGAATCAGGTGGGGGGTTGGTCCTGTTTCTACTGCTAAGTGCAAAGTGGCCTCCCTTAAGTCTCCCTCCATCCCAAGTTTCTTTGTTTGTGAAGCTCAGGGCACTAGAGCAGTGACTCGTAACTCAGTCAGTCTCCATCTCTGTGTGTCTGGCTCATTGCATGGTAGAGAATCTACACCAGCTGTGTGTGACACATTTGGCTCCATTACCTGCATGTAAGCACACACTAGACTGGACTGACCACAGACAGACAGACAGACAGACAGACAGACACACACACACACACACACACACACACACACACACACACACACACACAGCAGCAGCTAGAAAGGAAAGTACTTCAGCCTATAATCCCATCAAGCCTCATGAAGGTGTCCCTCAGTCATGCCTACTACATGCCACTCTGTAAAGTGCTACTGACGAGCTAACCATGTCTACAATCAGTCTGATTCCCACCCCCAGCCCCCCACTCACTGTGTACAGACGCCGCCGCAGTCTGGCCAGTAGAGGAAAGGAGAGTTCAAGGCCAGGGAACCGACGGGCTGCTGGCATCTCCACGAACTGAAGCCCCTAAGCAAGTCAGAGGAGCTCTGTCCTAGATCTAAAGTGGGCAGGCAAGGGCCTCAGCTTCTGAATTTTATGCTCTGCCCAGAAAGGAAACTGGCCAGGGGGTGGGGAACCTGTCCTAGAAATCCCCCAAATCCCACACAGAAGTAGGAATCGGGGAAGAAGAATGGAGTGGTGGCTGTGCTCCACGGTTGGTTGCAGGGCTGGGTCTTCTGTCCTGTCTCCTCTCAGTGCAGTGCTCAAGCTCTAGTCCTACTCCCAGGCAATCGGCTTCCCCCACTGCCTGCTTGCCCGCCTGTGCCTGTCTGCCTGTCCTCCTTCTTCCCTCCCTCCCTGTCTCCCTCCCGCCCCAGCTGAGCCGCTCTGACACTGGCTGAAAAAAGACCTTTCTGAATCACTGCCAAGAGGACAGCAGGAATGGGGGGGCACTCTTCCTCCCAGCACTGGCCCTACTGACTCCCCACACACAAGGCTCCCTGTCTCTAGCTTCCACTGCAACCCTCGCAGTTGCAGACAACTCCTGGGACTTCAGCAAGGGGGCTGAGAACCAAACAGCACATAGAAAAAGGGGTTACAAGCCCCCATAAGGGCTTTTCTGGACCTATGGGGACTTGAATGCAGCCTGAATTGGGGGCTTGAACTCAGTCTTTCCTAGATCCTGCAGACAGACCCTTCAAAGACCCTCCCCCATACACGTCCCAACCTTGGCTGGATATCTCCTGGCTCAGACCCTAATGTCGCCCTGTTACCCTGGTGCCCGACGGAAATAGGAGGCCGGCAGCCTGCCAGAGTGGGACAGTCCAGCTGGGGGGGGGGGGATCTCCCCTGGGATCGCCTTGTATACTGCCCACACAATCAGGGTGCCTACTCCCCAGATTAGCTGGCAAAGATCCAAGACTCGCCAAATAAACGAACATGTCCCAAGCCTTCTGCTGAGATGCTCCTACCTCAGGCTGCAGGATAGATCATGTACAGCACTGCACACACATAACAGCCTCAGCTTAGGGGGCCTGGAGGCACTCCATCAAGCCCCTGTGGGCCCCCCATATTCCTACAGCTGACAAATGGTCCCTCTGCTCCTCAAGAATGCCAGCTGCTCTACAACCCCTAGCTGCAGCTCCCAGATACACCTGACAGCTGCAGGAAGTCCTCTCTGCTCCCCAGACCCCAGCACCGCCCCCCAGCCATGTGTAAGGAGCCCCTGTTTCTTGTACACTGCTCTCTTGTCCCTACCCAGCTGGCTGCCAGCTCAGAGAGCCACAGCTGGCTCATGGGGGAAGCAGCTAAGGTTGAGAGTTTTGGGGAGTCAGCATCCCCCTCTTTCCAGAATCTCTTCAAGTATTTGAACTCCCTAGCTAGAAGGACAGTCATTTCCTATTCTGATGGGGGGAGGGCTGGCAATAGCCCTTCTCCACTGCCATCATTTATACAAAGACTATGGATTGCCAGGTGCAGCCTCTCCTTGGGCTTTTTAGCAAATAATTGCTGTGAGGACTGAGGTCAAAGCTAATGTACAAGGCAAGGTCAGGCTGAGGATACATGTACGCTGCCTTTCTCCACAAGTTGACTGACCACACCCTCAGACTGGAGAAGGCTACAAATACAGCCTAGCCTTTTCCATAAGACACCACCTGAAACAGACCTAAGCCTGTCACTGAATTAAACAGGTTTATTTCCTCTATTGCAAGTTGAGCATGATTAGAATGGCCAAAGTAAAAACTCTAAGCACCCCAGAAAGGCATGCCCCAAATCCACCAGAACCCCATGCCTGATCCTTCCCTCGGGCGTCTAGGTAAGAACACCTGGCAGCTTACCCAGCATCCAGCTATGGAGACCTGAAGAGTGGCAACGTACAAATATTGCGGGGTCAGAAGCCAGATCAGTCTGGACCTCCTCTTGCCTGGGAAAATAGTCCTGACCTTTCTGCCTCTCAACTCCCAGGCACGTTTCCCTTCTCCTGACAGCTACTGCCCTCTCCCGGCTAGGAAAGATAGTGCTTAATCTCCAAAGGGAAGGAACCGGCCCCATGAATACTGTGCCATTTTCCAAGGCACACAGGGATATTGGATTGATACATATACTCAACGGGTCGATAAATGGAAACGCCCAAAACACAGCTTCTTCCCATAACAGAGTGTACTCAAATACTAGTTGTGTTTCCTAGGCTCCTAACCTGCAATGCAGGAAGCCCAAAGGGTATCTTATTTGGGTCCCTAGTAATCTATGCTCACCTAGTCAGACACCAGCATGAATAATTTACCACCACCATCCCTCAGACACACCACACACACACACACACACACACACACACACACACACTGCACCCAGCCTCCTGGCCCTAAGGATTTGGGAGGTAAGGGGTGGGACAAAGAGAAAAAAAGCACAGGCACCCTGGACTCTTAGGAAGCTCCTGCTACAGAGAGCAGAGCGGGGAGGGGGGGGGCGGCGCACAGATGAGGCCTGAGCTCCAGGTATCTAGCTATCCCCATTACCTGCTGTCCCTCCTCGCCCCCAGCCAGGCGCTGGTAAGCAGACCTCTCCCCCATTGGACCCAAAGTCCCACCGTTGGGGTAGGGAGGGAAGCGGTGCTGCCCGCAGCCCCCGCCCCTCCAGCAGCACCGGCAGCAGCAACACCCGCAGCGTCACTCCCCTGCGTCAAGGGGGGGGGGAATAAGGGGGACGGGCCTCGAGCATCCTCCAGGAGGGGAGGGGCTGCTAAAGCGCCTGGCTGGAAGGACTCCAATCCTGGCACCTGCATGAATTCCAAAGGCTCAGGTCTACAACCAGCAGGTTATCACAGCCACTGCTTCGGTTGGGCCTGAGGGTAACCCCTCCTCACAACCTCCTCCCCAGATTCTATGTCTCTGTGTTGAGTTTCCCCTCAAGCAGCTAACCAGCAAGCAGTGGCAGCTGCGACCCTCAGGACACCAGAGGAAAGGCTCTGACTGCAGAGCCATTGCTCCTCAGCACTTCAGGATGCCTCCAGGACTCAAGCTCCGGAGCCACCAATTAGGACCTCAGGGATCCAAACACCCTGACACTCAATAATATGGGAGTCACTTAAGAAGCCACAGAAGCTTGTCTCTTAATTCACCGAGCCCCTCCTGGCAATCTCAAACATCTTCCTCCACCAGCCTCACCACCCAAGTCTACTCCACCCACCTGCTGGGCAGACCTACAAGTTCTAAACTCCCTAACCCACTCCTCACACAGTCATGGAATCAATGTCTGCGACCAACTGCCCATCAGTCTATCTGTCACTGTCCTTACACCCCTACCCCATCCCTGGAAGGCTGACAGACCCAGGCAGTCTGCCCAGACCTGGGCCATCCCATTGCCCTTTGCTCTCAAGGCAGCACTGGACCTGGACATGCTAAGCAGGCCAGTGCGCCCAAGACCAGACTCTTGTGACTCCAGTGTTAGAGCAGAGTGCCCAGACTGCTGGAGAAGTCGCTCCAACACATGCTGGGAAAGGTTGCTTCTCTGAGCCAGCCCTGGGGTGAGGTTATGGCCAGCCTTCAAGAAAGTGCCAGTGCAGAGGCTGTTCCCTCCCTCCACCCTCAAGGCTCTAAGGTCACTCACACACACACACACACACACACACACACACACGTACACGCGCGCACACACTCATTCCTATGGCATCTGAGGCATCCTCTGACTCCTTCCAACCAGGTATTTAGAGCCCAGCTGAGTTCAGGGCACTCTTCCCCTCCCTGGGTCAGGGCAGAGAAGAGAACTATTAAGATAGCCCTGGAATCAGTTCCCAGGCAAAGGAAAGAGATCCTAGTGTGAATTCCCAGGAGCATCCTCCTCACACAGCCCACCTTGGAGCAGCAATGACAAGGAGAGGACCCTGCCAGGCCACAGGTTCTAATCTACTTAGAGTGCCTTGGTATCTTATGGTGAAGGCAGAAACTAGTCTTAGGAACAGCTACAAGAATCCAAAGTCAGCAGGCTAAATATGCCTTGCTCATCCAACAATCCCTCATTCCTGCTTTCTCCACCTCATCCCCTAACACTTTACCATCATGAAATCCACAGAACCTAATCTACTCTGAAACCTGGAAACCCAGTCCATATACATACCCTCAACTGTACTTCATTCCCCTTTATCACATAACTAAAAGGAGCCCACACACCTTCCCTGCCTCTCCAACAGAGCCAAGAAATCCCAAATTCACACTGAGGATTTTGTTCCCCCCCCCAAAAAAAAACCCCACCATATTCTTGGGAATATATGCCAAGTCAACAACCATACTTCCCCCTTCCCCTTCTTCCTCTCCAGTAAGCACAGGAGCAATAACATACTAGGGAAGAAAAGGAGGCCCACAGCTCCTCCCCCAGCCACAGCCACAGCCTTAGGATTCTCTCGCCTCCCATATGAACCCTACCAAGTCAGATCTGCTCAACTCACCTCTATGTATGCAGGACCCAGCTTCCAGGCTGGTTCCCTTCAAGACCTCATCCCAGAGGGGACTGTACCAGGCAACCCCATACCTTCAGGTCAGCGTGGTATGACATCACTGGTCTGAGGAGGCAGCTGGCCAAAGGCCAAGGAAAAGAAGGGAGTGATTCAGACACACCGTGGCTGTCCACACCCTCTCCATTTCCAGGGACAAGGGGGCCCACTCACTCCCAAAGAGCTGGCTAGCTGAGGTTCTGTGGTTGGGCCAGGCTGAGTTGTTTTCCCTAGGGATGTTGGGCCCACAGACCAAGGCTAGCCTGAAATCATTTCACCTTCCTTCCCTTCACTCACCACCCTCAAGACAGGGTTTCTCTGTAGCGCTGGCTGTCCTGAAACTCACAGAAATCTGCCTGCCTCTGTCTCCTGTGTAGTGGGATTAAAGATGTGGGCCACTGATGGGAGATGTCATTCTGTATATGTTTCTCATACTGGTTAATAATAAAGCACTGTTGGCCAATAGGAAAGGAAGATAGGAGGGACTAGGAGACAAGGAGGAAATAGGAAGTAGGAAGGAGGAGTCAAGATGGAGAGTCTGAAGAAAACAGTATGCCGCCAGCTCCCTGGTAAGAGAAATACATAGATCAACAGAAATGGGTTAATAATTAAAGGCAGAGCTAGCCGATAAGAAACAAGTAACAGGGCCAACAGCATTGTATCAAATACAGAGTCTCTGTGCATTATTTGGGGCTGGCGTGGCAGCAGGACAAGACCGGGCGGCGGCAGGCGGAAAAACTGTACTTGTTACAGGCCACCACTGCCCAGCTCATCTTCCTTCTTATATTTTAAAAAAAAAAAAAAAAAATTTACTTGAAACCGTAATTAATGAAATAATGTTTAGAGGAGAATTAAAGAATATTTTAAAGCATGCACAGTATTAGAATGTAAACAGCATTCCTAACTTTTAAGATAGATGATCTTGGACTGGAGTGATGGCTCAGAGGTTAAGAGCACTGGCTACTCTTCCGGATGCCCTGAGTTCAATTCCCAGCAACCACATGGTGACTCACAACCATCTGAAATGAGATCTGGCACCCTCTTCTGACCTGCAGGGACACATGCAATGTATAAATAATAAATAAATAAGCCCCCCCCCAAAAGGGTTGCCTTTATAATTACTATATCCTTTTTGAATGCCATTCATTCTCTGAGCCTTTACATTTCTCTCATTTGTTATTTTTTTTTTAATAATCCACAGAATCCAATTAGTGCTGCCCATAGGCTCATGGGTCTAAGGCCATCCACAGGAGCATGGGCAACCTACCAGTAGCCACATCCCAGAGGAAAAGGACTCTCCCTCCTTATCAGCTTCTATTATTCTCCTCCTTAACTGTTAGTTCTAAAGACTTTAAACCTCACCCTTCCTTCTTTTCTAAGAATAGTTAATTCCCTGGGGAGGGGTCACTTCCTTATTCCTACGTCCTGCTGCCACTACGCTATCTTTGCTTGGAAGCACCTGCACCTCTCAATTCCTATGTCAGACTTTACACAGTAGTTGCAGCAGTACTACAGCCTGGACAGCCTGACAAAGTGCTCCACCCATGCTAACTCCTGCTAAGGATGTCTACTCCTCCTCCTGATGGCAGCTACTCCAATACCTGCCAGCATCCCAAAGGCAAACAGTACAAACTACCCCAGGCAAGAAACCACATCCCCAACAGCAGCAATGGCCCCTTTCCCCCACCCAGGCCAGCACCTACTACTTCAAGCTCCTCAGCAGCAATGGCTCCTTTCCCCCACCCAGGCCAGCACCTACTGCTTCAAGCTCCTCAGCAGCAATGGCCCCTTTCCCCCACCCAGGCCAGCACCTACTGCTTCAAGCTCCTCAGCAGCAATGGCCCCTTTCCCCCAGCACCTACTGCTTCAAGCTCCTCAGCAACTCCTCCCACCTAACCCAAAGGCATCACACTCAAGAGCGTTCCTTCATTATCCACAGTCTCTTCAAGTTAACTTCTATCTTGAATGCTATCATTTCTCTAATTCCCAATTTTGTCCAAGCACCCTTGTTTCGGTGAAAGAATTTCATATAAATAAAAGAGAACAAAAACATATGGAAGAACAAAAAATACTTTTTTAAAAATTACCCATCATGGGGTGGGATAGATGGATGGCTGGCTGCTCTTCCTAAGGACCTTCGCTTAATTCCCAACACCTACACGGTGCTTATAACTGCCTACAACTCCAGTTCCAGGGGATCTGACACCCTCTTCTGGTCTCTGTGGACACTGCACTTATGTGATGCACTGTGCAGATTTATGAGCAGGCAAAACACCCACACCTATAAAAAATATTACCCATCATATTTCCAGTCCTTAAAAAGTTATTATTTGTGTAACTCTTTAGGGTAGTATATTATTCTGAGATAGCCATTTGTACAGGCTTCTGATGTGGTTAGTACCTGATAAACATAGCTAGAATATAGCAAGACTTTGGCCTTTGTGACAGACAATTAACTGGGTATACCACCAGGCCTTATTTTACCTCATTGTTTTCAATCCAGAGAAGACAACTCCCTCACGGAAAGAGGGGCTGTCAATCATTTCAATACTTTTGTCCCACCCACTAAACTTCTTTGTTGTTCCATAGACATTTCAGACCCAAAGTCAACTTGGCCAGAGGAGAGTCTGAACCAGCCTCCACAGAAGAGCCTTCTTAATGGACTGCAGGGAGACATCTGGGTTCAGAATGCTACTTGGGTCGACCAGATGGAGGCCTGTATCTATCAGGATCCCAGCCTTACTGGTGGACTGGGAAGGGAAGAGCAGAGTGCAAGGGGGAGAGAGTGAGGTACAGAGCATTGCACATGGTGAACCCCTCCAGCTTCGGAGGAGGGGAGGAGAGTCTACACCCTCAGCCTGCACTCAACACCCTACCTGTCGGTCTTAATTATGAAGTAATGATTTGTGGTCCACCAGCTAAAAAGAAGCACATCAGCCCTGCTATCCACAGGTCACCTAGAGTCCTATCATGCTCTCTGATCTCTACCATCGTCCTGTCAATACCCTAACAGTGTGTGACCAGTGACAAATCCCTACAGGTTTCCTGTCCATGTGTGGCACATATTGTTTCATCAGGGCTTGGTTACCAACTTGCAGACCTCTCACCCACTGTCCTGTCCTAGCACCCTCATGGCACCAAGACCTAGCACTGTCTCCAGGGAAAAGAGGGGGGTCAGAAGACAAAGTCGTCACCCACTAGAGTCAACCACTGCTAGAGCTCTTCCAGGGCTGGGCAGGGCCACCCAGCTGGACACTCTGCCTACTTCTGGCTCTAGCTTTGCCCACCCCCACTCCTTCAGCAATAGCCCAGAGCTGAAGAGGCCTATTGTTGGGCCCTCGAAGTGGGGTGAGGAAAGGAACAACAGCAAAGATGCACCAGAGCTGTGCACTGCAGAACACTGATCCTGCAATGTGCACTGTCCACACCCTTCAGACCAAAGTCTCAGCATCTGGAACATAGGAGCCACTGCAGGCTTGAGGTCCCAGGAGAGTCTGAGAGTAGAAGCATCAGGGTACTTCAACTCCCACTGTATCCTTCCTGTTTGATCACAAGCAAACTGAGATTCTGAATGGGCAATGGATGTGCCTGGTCCAAAGCATGGGAGGAGTCATGGGGAATGAATACCAAGAGGTAAGGGAGAACATAGAGATGGTACCAAAAAAGAGGCGATGTGTTGGAAGGAAAACAGTTCACACAAGCTACCAGGTAACTGGCCCTCCACTAACCTACAGAGGCCCTTCTCTCTCCATAGAGAAACACACTAGGTCTCTGTATAGTATCCCAGGAGGCATGACTAACAACAGGGACAGCCACATCTCAAACAAGGAGAGCACACAGTAAATGCCAAGATGACAGCTCCCTTTTCTACCAGCTCCAGAAACCTGGGGCCTCCAAGCTGGCAAAAGACAAGTAATGCGTTCTAGACTCTGACCAGGACAAGAAGATGTAAAGACACCCAAACTAGAGGCTTCCAATAAATGGTTTATCCAAGTCACCATAGAGAACTGTCAACCAGCCACCTTCAACAAGCTACCCAGCACCATAGTCCCCACAAACGTCTTCCTTGATTAGAAGCAGACAACAAAAATTTACCAAGTAACAAAGGAAAGCCTCTGGCTAGGGAGAAAACAAAACACACACAGAAGGGAAAGAAGAAAAAAAAAAAAGGCAACAGAGAAAAGAAAACAAAACAGGTTCGCAGAAGAAACCTTCAGACAAATAACTCTCAGTAAAATGCTCAAATTGATAAAGTGTGTCCACAAAATAAGAACAAGAGTTTTTGTTTTTAAACCAGAGTAACAAAGTTTCCAAAACAACTGTGCTGTGGAGGTGGCTCAACCATTAAGGCCATGCTAGTCTCTCAGCCTGGTCGCCTAAGGTCAAGCATCAGTTTTGATCCCAGCAAACACAAGACTGGAAGTAGCACCAACCTAAACAAGCTATCCTCTGACCTCCACACAAAGGCCAAGGCTAAGAACTCAGCTTTAATCTCAGGGATAAGAAAGCAGAAAATGGGCTAGGGAGAACTCTGTTTCAAAAATAAAATAAAAATGTCTGGATCTCCCAGAACCTACTTAAAGCCAGGCAAGCTAGCAATTTCCCATGCTCTTTATGTCAAGGTAGGAGGGGATAGGAGAAGCCCTGGACACTCTGGGCTGGTGACAGTGGCACAACCAGCATCACACAAAAAGAAAATGCTCTCTCAAAATGAGATAGAAGCACATGTGTATTCACACACACACACACACACACACACACGAAGAAAAATAACACAGACAAGAGTAAACAGACTCACTCCCAACTCACAGCAGGCATTGCTAAATACAGGTCATTGTTTTTGAAATCTAATGTTCACACAAGTCACAAATGTAGGTTCTAACTTCACAAAGTTGACTTCAAAAAGTTTTCTGCATTGATTTTTTTCCTTTCCTTTCTTTTTTTGGGGGGTGGGGTGGGGTGGGGGATTGTTTTGGTTTTTCGAGACTTTGTGAGCCCTGGCTGTCCTAGAACTTCCTTTGTAGACCAAGAGGCTGGCCTCCAACTCAAAGATCTGCCTGCCTGTGTGCACTGCCCCTGCCCCTGCCCCCACCACCCAGCTGTGTTTGGATTTCTAATAAGCTCCTGTTGTCACTGCTCCATTAAATACCATTGGAAAACAAGGATCTCTAAGCTCTGGAGTGGGGGTTCTAACTATGCATTAAAATCACCTGGTGCTATGAAAATGTCTATACTGAGGCTCCGTTCCCTGTGGTTCTAATCAAATTGGTCTAAGTAATCTTAAAGACTCTTCAAATGGATCTGAACTTGGGCTAAGAACCACAGCTTTACAATTGTGTCAATCATTTTTCCTGCCCAAACCAATCCATTTTCAAATACTGCATCCATTGTTGACTTGGCACACTTTAAAAAAAAAAAGTGCATTGGTGTTTTGACTTCAGGTATGTCTGTGTGAAGATGCCGGATCCTCCAGAACTAGAATTACAGACAGTTGGGAGCCATCATGTAAGTGCTAGAACTGAACAGGGTCCTCTGGAGAGCAGCCAGTGCTCCTAACTGCTGAGCCACCTAAACAGCACATTTTTAAAAATACTCTCCATGTCATGAAAATACGCTTGCAGACCTAGTTGTCATTCAGATAATTCTACATGCTACATCTCATTAACATCAGTGGAGAAGAACTGATAACATGCACAGATAATTATTCTGAGAATCTCCTCGTTAGAGTCCCACATTTACCCCAAATTTTCAAAAACAAATTATTAAACATAGACCTCCAAGTCTCTTCGAGTCATGCCTTTCTGGGAAGAAAACATCTTTCATCCAGCCATGGTCCAGCTCATGGGGGCAGTATAGTTTCAACAGCTCTTCACACCACACAAAGGCCTGACATGACTCTAAATATCAACACGTTTATGATTTAGATGTGAAGTGTTCCCAGAAAAGCTCCTGTGCTCAAGGCTTGGTCACCAGCTTTCAGAACTATGGAAAGGTGACTTAATCATGAGGTGTCTGACCTAAGTCAATGAATTAATCATTTGATGGAGTCATAATTTGAGAACATTAGCTCGAGGTGAGCCTGGCTACAGGAAGGAGGTCACTGAGGGTGTGCTTTTGACACTGGCCCCTTCCTGCCTATCTTCCTACCTCCATGAAGTTGGAAGCACTGCTCTGCCATGCCTGACTGCCTCACTGTAACCAAAAAACCATGGACCCTGGCAAGCCCAGACTGAACCAAAGTATTTCATCCCTTCAGTTGCTTTCCTTAGGTATTTACCACAATGATAAAGTGATTAACATAAGCACAAACTATTAAACCTAAATACAACAGCTCACACCCTCAAGATACGGAAGGGAAGCAGTTTCTGACCTAGATCTCCATAGTCACGTAACCACCAACTGAGTATATATAGGCTGGCGTGGTCTTAATCAATGGCTCACATGCATTCCTCTCCAGGACACTACAGAGGATGTGTGCTACCAAAACCATCAAGGGAAGCAAGTATGGTCTGAACAGAAAATGTCCCCTTCAGGTTCAAGTGTTCCAGGACAAGGTCCCCAGACAGTGATGCAATTTGGTAAGATGTAGGACCTTTAGGAGATGGGGTCTAGCTAGATGAAATGGGGACTCACAGCCCCAACTCCAGCCCAAGTGTTCTCTGCTTCCTGGAGCATGAAACACCCTAAGTTCCTGCTCTCAGAGAAGGAGCTGCCTGCCACCATGCCTTCCCCATCCATATGACGAGCTGTATCTCCAGAACAATTGCAGCATAGTGATACCCTAGTCAGACAGTACTGATAGCATATGCCTTTAATACCAGCACTGTGGAGGCAGAAGCAGGTGGATCTCTCAGTTTGAAGTCAGTATGATCTGCAGAGGGAATTCCAGGACAGCCAGGTTTACACAGAGAAACCCTGTCTTGATAAATAAAAAAATTTAAAAAAAAAAAAAAAAAGAAAAGTTAGTTTAATACTTGTCTCAGGGTTTTATTGCTGTGAAGAGACACCATGACTACTGCAACACTTATAAAGGAAAACATTTAATTGGGGCTGGCTTACAGTTCAGAGATTTAGTCCATTATCATCATGGCAGGAAGCAAGGCAGATAGCAGGCTACAGATTGGCTTGGCCATTAAGAGCACCTGGTGCTTACAGAGGATCTGGGTCAGGTTCCCAGCATCCACCAGCAGCTCACAACTGTATGTAATTCCAGTTCTAGGGGATCAGATGCCTCCTTCTGACTTCTGATGGGCACCAGGCACACGTGTGGTACCCATCATACATGCAGCCACAACACTCATGCAATGGACATAAAGATAAGTAAAAATCTAAGAAAGAAAGAAAATAACGGGCTTCTATCCTAATCAAAATGAGAGATAAAAGTCCTAAGTTGAGAAACTGGAACACAGACCCCAGGGAAGATTTAGGTGCTTACAATTCAGAGTGAAAGAAAGGAGACAGCCCCAGAGATCTGTGCCAAAGATCCCCTGGAGGACCTGCTGAGCACCGCTCTCATTATGTGAAGGCACTGTGGGAGACCAGGGGAAAGAACCACCCAAGGAGAGGAAGGGAACAGTACTGGACACATACCAGGAAAGCACCTTTTCTCAACAGCACGAATAATTAGAGTATTTTTATTATTACTCAAAATAGTTTAAAAGATAAAGCGAGTGTTTAAACAAACCAATATCAACGTAGTATGAAGTTTTTAAAAACTGTTTCATAAGAGGGATAAGTGAATGCATTTCATTTATGGTTCTTACCACTAATATCACTTGAAGGTAAGCTATAATAAGTAAAAGAGGCATACTGTGAATGTTACAGTCATAAAAAAAAAAAAAAGCCATCTGTAAACATAGATGCACACGTTCTTTCAGGACATGCTCCAGACACAGCCCAGGTGACCCTGGCCCTCCTGCCTTTATCTCCTGAGTGCTGGGGTTACCAGCATGCAACACTCCGCCTGGCTCCACAGGAGAGCTTAACAATCCAGGTGTGGAGTACACACCTGTAATCCTGGCACTGGGAAAGCTAAGGCAAGAGGGCTGCAAAGAGTTCAAGCTACATAGCAAGTTCTTGAAGGCCATTTGGGTTGTGGATGCCCAACCTCAAAACAAACAAACAAAAACACAGAAACAGAAACAAAGTGAAACAAAAACCTTAACAAAACACAGAAACAGAAACAAAGTAAAACAAAAACCTTAACAAAACACAGAAACAGAAAAAAGTAAAACAAAAACCTTAACAAATTACTTACAGGCAGAAAAATATATGTGTGTGTGTGTGTGTGTGTGTGTGTGTGTGTGTGTGTGTGTGTGTGTATCAGTGCTGGTAATTATATATGTAAAATAGTGCTGGTAATATATCTGTGTGTGTGTGTGTATCAGTGCTGGTAATTATATATGTAAAATAGTGCTGGTAATATATCTGTGTGTGTGTGTGTGTGTTATATTTTTTTTCTTATGTGATTCACATTAACAAATCAAAACAGAAAATCCAAAATCATTTTGATTAAAACTCTCACCAACAGGCCCAGATGAAGAGTACATAAACAAACAAACAAAAAAAAAACAAAAACAAAAACAAAACCCTACAATTAACTGCATGCTCAACAGTGAAAGACTTAATGTTTTCCTCAGGGAACAATGAGGTATCTACTCTTCTATACCACATGACTCAGCCATTATGACCTGGCAAGAAAAGGAAACAGATTACAGGCACAGGCGTCAGAAAGGA
Organism: Phodopus roborovskii; assembly: GCF_943737965.1. NCBI lineage: Eukaryota > Metazoa > Chordata > Mammalia > Rodentia > Cricetidae > Phodopus > Phodopus roborovskii. The sequence goes on along the minus strand of NW_026126469.1, from coordinate 17,852,566 downwards.
AAAACAAAACTGTCTTTGCTAGCTGATAACATGGAGACTACCAAGAAAATGCAGTGGACCCTCCAAAAATGCTAAAAGTTGCTGAACTAAGTCAGTTTTGGGAGGTTTTGGGATTCACGCTCCACATGGACTGTCACCATGTGTGGTACCCATCTGGAGTTCAGCACTGAGGCAGGCCCAAGAACTGAAAGCCAATCTGAGTTCAAGGTCTGCATCCCACAGGTGGCAGAAGATAACCTACTCTAGACAGCTGTTTCTATCACATGTGTACCAGATTGGTTCAAGGTCATCCTCAGCCATAGAGGGAGTTTGAAGTCTGTGATACATAAGATCATGTCTAAAGATTAAAAAAAAGAAAAGTCTAGCAAGACGGCTCACTTGAATTGAATTCCTGGACCCACATCATAGGGAAGAGAACACTGACTACCAAAGGTTTCTCTCTGGCTTCCACACATATGAACACATACAAATTAAGTAAATAAATGTAAATTAAATTAAAACAGCAGCAAGGGGCTGGAGAGATGGCTCAGCAGATAAGAGCAGTGGCTGCTCTCCAGAAGACCCAGATTCAATTCCCAGCACCCACAGCTCACAACTGTCTTTAGTTCCAGGGGATCTGATACACTCACACAGACATGCACGCAAAACACCACCACATATAAAATAAATGATTTTTAAAAAAGCAAAGAGGATAAGAAAGGGGGAGAAAGAATGACTAAAATTCAGGCCATGAACTATAAAAAAACTATCTGCAAATGATGCATCTGATAAAATATTTATATTCTGAATATAATTCTGTGAAACAATTTAAAAAAACCCACTGAACAATGGGCAACTAATGTGAATAAATAACTCACCAAATGAGTGCACGAAGAGATGCCAACATTAGTCACTAAGGGAACACTAATTACAGCCATATCAGACATACTATAGACCTCCTAGGTGTCTAAAGACACCACGATACAATGTATGGTAGGTTTATAAAATTGAACCACTTTGAAAAAGAGCCTCTCTGGTTATTTGGTGTGGAGGGGGTATATGTCACCATAGCCAACTATTTATTTTTAAAATAATTTTCTCATTCATTTAAAAAAATTTTAAATTAATTCTAAGTGACTTATGAAAATGAAAATACAATAGCTATTAATGGGGTTATGTGATGTCTAAAAGCTCCTTAAAGATGAAATAAATGTTCACCTACAATAAATATAATGCAAACATCTTCAGTCATAAGAATTTACCTGGCAGAAATAAAAGCATATATCCACACAAAGACTAACACAATCATCCCAAGAGGCTATATTTATAACACTAAATCTGAAACCTACCCATCACCAGGTGCATGTGTCTAAAGACGATTGGCATAAAGACTCCTGAGCAATGACAGGGAATAAACTAATGATATATGTAACAACATGAGTGAGTTTTGAAATAATGATGCTGAGCCAAAGAAGCCATACTCTAAAAGGTCACTATCTGATTTCCACTCATACAAAACTCTAAAAGGTCTCTGTCTGATTTCCATTCACACAAAACGACAGGTACTGTAAGCTCAGGTGGTTCTCCTGTTCATCCAAAAGTTCAGGAAAGTCACCCTGAAGTAAGTGTGGAGACATGAGTAGACAGACATATGCTGAGAGCAGAATTCTCTCCACTGAAGCCAGTGAGCCAGAACCACTCTGGTCATTCCAGGAGTGTGTGGCACCACACAGCAGAATGTCAGACAGCGTGACAGGCACGAGAGGAAGCTGACAGACAGGTTGGGCTTGCCAGAGCGGCAAACCTGCTCCTCCGCCAGTCCTAGCCACCACCACCCCTTCTTCTGCCCCCACAGGGGAACTCTCTCCCCACCCAGGCTGGTTCTGAACCCAGGTATGGGAGTCATTTGATTCACAGGCACACGGTGGGCTGGGGCAGACATTCCCAGCTAAGGCTCAGAGACAGCAACTCTGGATCCATCAGCCCTGGTGAGGCAGAGATGCAAGAATTCTTGATAGGGCTGGGAAAGAGGCTGTAAACTGCCAGCTAAGCCCATGTGGACCAGGAAGGAGCTGGTGGGTTCCTGTGTCAACAAGAAACCAATCTGACCCTGGCCCTAGAATGACCTCTAGGATGCACCAAGAAAGCCTTGGGGCTGGGTGGGGGTGCGAAGGGGCCTCAATAGGTTATCACAGCCTCCTGTCTGCCACTGTCCACACAATGAGGTCAGGCCTGGGCCGAAGAGCGGGTAGCAGCCACTGGTACACCCTCCTCTCACTGCATTCAAAGAAGACCTCATCAGTGGCTCTCTGCTCTTCTACGCATCCTTGGCTTTGGGCCCATAGCATAATCAGCCGTGACAAAACCGTGTGGCAGGCGCAGGTCAGGCTCGTGCCCAAGTCACTACTGACTGCCACCCTCACATGACCTACCAGACTAAAAGATAAGGCACTGATAATGCAACACTACCCACTTCCCTTTTCTGGAGGATGTGAGGCCATCAATGCAGACTGCACAACAGCCAGCTATTGCACGGAGAAACACCTACCTCCGACAGCAGACAGGCAGAGGGGATGACTTCTTCCCTGCAACTTTAGCCCTGGGGCTACCCTACCCTCCCTTCCCTCGGCAGTCAAACGGTTTCACATCCAGTCTAGACTTGAAAGAGTTGACTACTCCACTACAGCAGCTGCTAGATTGTGTGAGTTGTGTGTGTTGGGGGTGCTGCCAGGGTTAGTCAACCTGAGAGTATTGTTAGGAGCCCATTTTCCGGTGCTTCCAAACACATCAACTCCAGCTAAAAACAAAACCGACCTTTCTTACCTGAGTTTTCAGCTGTCCCGAAGCAGATACAGCTTCAGACTTGAGGTAGCAGAGAGGATCCTGCAGGCCAGTGCCTGCCCTCCGGCAATGGCTTCCAAAAGTCAGGTTCACAGCGCTCTTCTGCTCCCCAAAACCTTACACCCTCCTGCATTACTCTTGGCACTGGAGGACTCCTGATGCCAGCGAGGTAGCTTGCGGATTACCACCTCCTCCGCCGTCTGCGCCTGCGGGTCCTGTGCCCTTCTTGGAATTCCTCTCCCCCTGGGGAGCCTTTACCGTTCAGATACGTTTCCTGAACAGCCCACACGACCTGGCCCTCCTGCACCCCGGGCAGCCAATTTGCTTCCTGCACCCCACGGTGCCCCTCTCCTTCAGGCCCCCGGGGTCCCACAGGCCTGGCCCTCCCCAACAGCTCGAGTCTGTTCCCACTCGCTGGGGATGCTCCCAGGACCACCGCCTCCCTGCCCAGGTGCCCGCAGCTCTCCCAGCTGCGTTCGTCCGAACTTTCGAGCTCCTCCGTGCGCGGACAGGAGCCGTCCGCCAACTCGGGCAGCTCCTCCGGCTGCCGCAGAAGCCTGCGTGGGCTGCCCTCCCCGCGCTCTTGCACCCCGGCACGGGCCTCGCCCCGCTCCTGCACTGCGGGGCCGCCTCCCCCCTTCTCCTGCTGCTGCCTGCGGGGCTCCAGGCCCTCCTCCTGCGCCACTGGCCCGCCGGCCGAGGCTGTCCAGCGCGCCGGGCGCCTCCAGTCCGCGGCGTCGGGCGGCCCACACACCACCCCCAGGCTGCGCTCGTGGCCGCCGCCGCCCCGCTCTTGCACCCCCAGCCCCACGCCACCCTCCTCCTGCACCGCCGGACCCACCCCGCCCTGCTCCTCCACGCCGAGCTTCAGCCCGCGGAGAAGCTGCGGGCCCCAGCTGAGCCGCCCGACGCGCGCCGGCTGCTGCTCCGGCAGCGCCGGGCTCACTCCGCCACGCTCCTCCTGCGCCCCCCGCCGGCGACCCCCAGAGCCCGCCGCGCCGGGCACGCGCCTGCCCCCCAGAGGCCGCGCGCTCCCGCCCCTCCAGATGGTGCTGCCCTGCGCGCCCCCGCCCCGCGGCTTCCGCCTGGGCCCCGAGAGGGCTGAGGGGCCAGGCGTCCCGCCCCCGCCTCCGGCAGTCAACCTCGGCCACCCGGGCGGCGCGCCGCAGGTGCTGCGGCCCCGCGAGCCGGCGGCCCTCCAGCCGGGTTCCCAGAGCCCGCGCGCGCCTGCGCCGCCCAGGGGGGTGGGGCCCATGGGAGTCGCTCCGCCCTCTTAAAGGGTCCTGGCCCTTTATTGCGCGCGCGCGCACACTCAGGATACTGAAATTAGGAGTCAAGTGAGCACACACGGGCACACACACGCACACACACACACACGCTACTGAAAGAAATTAGGCGTGAACTCCTAGAATAAGCGTCTGAATTGCGGGTGGGGGTGGGAAGTGTTCCACACATTGGGACGAGTTCTCAGGATGCTGCCCAAGCCGACTTCGAACTTGTAATGGCCCTTGCCTCCTGAGAAGTCTAAGTGGCTGATCAACTGCTGCGGATTTACCCTGTGGGAGTGAAAACTCACTTCTACCTGTTCTCAATTGTTTCTGCTTTAATCTAGCAGCTCGACAGGGGGAAATTTTTTTCCCCCAGCATTCTTTCCAGAACAAGGGAGTTTGTCTCCAGTCAGTTTACATCTGATTGGAACCTTGGGTAGATCCAAACAATACCGTCATCCGCCCTCCCTACTCCTCCCTCTTGGGTCCTCTCTTTCCTTGCCTGCATATAGCCCTCCTCTCCCCAGGAAGAAAAAACAGTGGGGCCTGGTGGTGGTGGCTCATGCCTTTAATCCCCTCGGGAGGCAGAAACAGGTGGATGTCAGTGAGTTCGAGGCCAGGCTGATCTACACAGTGAGTTCGAGGACAGCCAGCCAGAACTGTTACACAGAGAAACCCTGTCTCGAAGAAACAAAACCAAAACAAACAAAAAGAGAGGAAATCAATGCCAATGTGATCTAATCCAAATGGGTGCAGGTCTGGACATGGACAGTAAGACTCAGAACCCAGAGGTTCGGTGCCCCTGAGCCCATGATGGTGTCCATCTCATCTATAAAGTAGGCATAAGGCAATAAGTGTGAAGACCCACCAGGAGGATAGGAGTAAGCAACTGTCCCTTTGTGTGTGGGTTAGCCTTGACTTTCCACTCCTTTCACAGCATCCTAACTTCTCAAGAAAAGCTGACCCTAAATGATTAAGACGTTGACAGATACTTTAGGTTTACAAATTCCACATTTGGTGACCCTCTTGATAAAGTCCTTATTCTAGTCCGGTGCTTAACCTAACAAAAAACATACAATATGCTGGGAGTTTTAACTTGCAGAAAAATAGCATGTCTAAGGAATTACAGGAAAGGAAGCAAGAGAGAGAGGGAGGTGGGAAGGAGGAAGAAACAGACAAAAGATACAGACCCTGAATGAGGAGGGGGTCTTCCTGTCCCTTACCAGACCAGGACCTGCCCCTTTTTTCCTTTTAATTATTTTCTTATTTTTATATTCATTGGTGTTTTGTTTGCAAGTCTCTGAGGGAGTCGGATACACTGGAACTTGAGTTACAGACAGTTGTGAACCGCCACGTGGGTGCAGGGAATTGAACCCAGGTTCTCTAGGAAGAGCAGCCAATGCTCTTAACCGCTGAGCCATCTCTCCAGTCCCCTTTTGTTATTTTCCTGTAAAAAGTAGTGGTGTACAGCTTTAATCCCAGCACTCAGGAGGCAGAGGCAGGTGGATCTCTGTGAGTTTGATCTACAAAGAGAGTTTCAGAACAGCCAGGGCTATACAGATAAGCCCTATCTCCAAAAGCAATATATAAATAATAATAATAGCAGCTCTTTCGTGCACTTAATCATCTTGGGAGATGACAGTTCCATTCATCTGATCCTCATTGGAAGGTAAGCATTTTAATAAGTTTGATTTTCCTCCCCATCAGCCCTTGACTCCTAAGTGCAGGCATTCAGGAAGTAAGCAGGTGGCCTTGGTCCTGCTTTGTACTTACATGTCCAGCATTGAGATCAAAAGCTATGGCCACGCAGGTGGACAGGTAGGACAACCGGGAAGATGAGTTCCACATAAGCTAGACAGGGCCTAATCTGGGTGGATTTGGGTCATGGTGGCTTGCTCCGTGAGGTGAACAGAGAAACATGCTGAATCATTTCGTTGCAGCTCTTTTGGTGGAGACTCTTGCCCAGGAGCCAAGGGGTGAATGTTCTGTATCTCAGTTAGGGTTTTCTCCCTTGTTGCCTGGCCTCAGGGGAAAAAAGGAATTCAGTATGTTTGGTAGAAGGCAGCAGAGGGATTTTGCCCCCAACCTCCTCGTACTATACACCTCAGGAGTGACAGTAGCTACAATCTACAGAGCCCCGATGAGCATAGCCTTGCACTCTGCATTATTCTCCCCTCATCCCATAGTCATGAGTGCACATTACCATTCTCAGTTTACAGTGATAGAATGGAGACCTGTGTGATTAAGTGATGTTTCTCAGACTAACTCAGCGGACAGTAGTAAAGCCAGAATCAAACCCATAGTCTGTTTTCTGCTGTTCTCTGAACCACACACACACACAGAGGCCAATGCAGGAGATAAGCTACAGGGAAAGATCAGGACTAACTAGATTTTTGTGGTCAATAGATGCAAACAAATGATTTGGCCAAAATGCCCCTGCTAGTAAATCCAGCTCCAAATCAAACAGAGTGAGGGGGTCAATGCAGCTCCATCCGGAAGGTCCTGATAGGTAATTCTCTTACGGAAGCTCATCACCCCTATCCTTCTCCCATCTCTTCTCCAGTCACCCACAAGAGCAAGATCTGTGTCCCTCACACATCCCTAGTGCATCCTTACCCGGAGCTTCAGATCTGAGGATACCAGAAGTTTCCTGCTTCCTCTATCCTGCCCTGTCCTTCACCAGGGCATCTAGTGCTGGAACTGTACTGGGAGATTTTTGTCACCAGGGTAGGTGATGGCATAATGTAGGAAATGAGCTTCCCATTGGAAGCTGAAGCGCCATAGACTCAGGAGGAGCCTAACCCAGACCTAGAACTTTAAGAGAGCTGCCTACAGCAGAGTGACTCTGCATGGAGAAGGGCTTGTCGAGTCTAGTTCAAAAGAGGGTGCCAACCTGCTCCAGGGATGGTGGTTCCCTGAAGGATCGCCACCGTGAGCAAGAAGGCAAAGCAGGGGTGGCAGGCACCCTGCCTCGCACCTGCACACAGGCGCTCAGCCAAGACTCAGAGGATGCTATGGAATCATTGTACCAAGGTTTTGTTATTTCATCATCCCACCCCCTTATTTTTCTGACTAGAGCAAGGTTGTTAAACCACTGTTGCAGGCTGCCAGCAGGACCTGAATTTTTTTTAATCAAAATGACAATAAAATAGAAAATACCAGGGTTGAAGAGATGGCTCAGCAGTTAAGAGCACTGGATAATCTTCCAGGAGGACCCTGGTTAAATTCCCAGCCCCCACAACTGTCTGTAATTCCAGTTCCAGAGGACCCAACATCCTCACACAGACATACATGCAGTCAAAACATCAATGCATGTAAAAATAAATATATCATTTTAAAAACTAGAAAATACCAAAACTGAGCTTGTTTTGACTTTTTATTTAAAATATAAAATGTACAAAAATGGACCCAGAGAACTCCAAAAGCTTTGGTCTCCCTCAAGGGCATTCACATCAGGGTTCTGGAATGTAACCAGCTCCTGAGTCAGCCTTCCTCAAGATGCTTCTTAATAAAGGGATTTACTAATCTTCCAGCATGCCTTTCATATTCGAAGCTTATTTTTTTACTTCCTAACACTCTCCTTTTCCCACCCCAGCAGAGGATAAACTCCACCACAACATGAATTTTTCTTCTATGCACACGCAGTTGGAATAATGCCTAACACAGCACAGATGCCAAGAATGTTTGTGGAATGGATGAGTATGTATCATAGGTAGTGAGCAAATTGTTTTTATGACATTTTTGATTTATTTTATAGATGTGAATGTGTTCTGCATCTTGATATAAAAATCTGGTTTTTTTTTTCTGTAGGTCACAATGAAAAACTTCAGATAGCCATTGCCAAATAATCCTACAGCTATGAATGAAGGAAAATGGTATATTAACTAGTACAGTGATTCAAAGTCACCCAGGGATCTTGTTGAGAGAGGCAGATTTGGACTCAGCAGGTTGGAAAGGGAATCCAAGGCCTGGCATTTCCATCGAATTTTTAGGGGCTGGTCCATGGAAACAGTGTATTTTTAATTGTTTCAGATTTTTGTGTTATATGCGCCTCAGTGTTTTGCCTCTGTGTGTGTATATGCACCACATGTGTGCCTGGTGTCTGAGGAGGTCAGAAATGGGCACTGGACCCCCTGAAACTGATTGTAGATGTTTGTGAACTGCCATTTTGGTGCTGGGAGCAACAAATACCCTTAACTGCTGGGCCATCTCTCACGGAGAAAAACAAGTAAGCAATATCGTATACCCTAACATAATTAAACTGTGATCTCTGGCATAGAATTCAGCACCTCTGGCTTCCCTTTTTTTTTTTTTTTTTTTTTTTTTCCTACAGGTGTGTGTGAATGGGCACACAAATTTACATACATGGGGGTCAAAGGACATCATGCAGAATTGGTTCTTTCCCTCTACCATGTGGATTCAGGGGTGTATGGGTTCCTCAAGCTTTGCAATCTATACCTCTACTCTCAGAGCCATCTCACAGTTCATCTCTATAGCTTTTAAGAGCTCCGCAGAAGATTACAGCATGTTACCAAAAATGGACATTGCTTGCTGAAACTGGGTAGGGAGTCAGAGAGACCAGATATTTTGATCTTTATACCCTGTGCCTGGAACCAGTCTGAACTGAGGTCCCTGAGTCAATAATTGGATGGAACAAAAGCAAAGGATTTTGGAGTCAGGAAGGGGTCATTAGAAGGAGGTGAAGAAAGGAATTCTGATGATTCCATAGGCACAGGAGTATCTGATAACCCAGACTTTCCCAGAACCAAAAACAGACTGCCCCGCCTATCACTGGGTCAGAGCTCCTGGGAGCTACTCAGCAGGTCCTGTTCACACGCCCCCGGGGAATTCAGTTTTCAAAACTATACTAGGGCATAGGGAGGAGTGGTTTGCCGCCAGCTTTCCCCCACATGCCTGCCTCCTCTGCCCAGCTGGAGTAAGAGCCAGAAACGTCCAAAGATTTTAAACGCTGAGGTCAACATGAGCTATTTTCCTAAAGGAAATACCAAGGAGTCCTGAGTTCTTACGCCCCCTGATGGAAAACTAGAGTTAGGATGGTGCTCCACCAACTGCCCAGTTGTGGTCCAGCAGTGTCCAGCATTATCAGGATCAAGCAGTTGGGGATGTAGCTTAGTTGCTTGCCTCACGTACAGTCCCCAGCACTGAGTAAATTGGGTGTGGTGAGCACTGCCTGTAATCCTAGCCCTTGGAAAGTAGAGGCAGGAGGATACATTTAAGGTCATCCTCTGCCAACCTGGTCTACAAGAAACACCGCCTCAAACAACAAAAGTACACGATCAAAAACAAAACAAACAACTAAGAAGCTTCTGAAAAGCCAAGACTAATTAGACCCCACTGTTCTGAGTGGCCGTGGTGAGGTGTTTTTTTTTTTTTTTTCCTACCTGTGTACCTTTTGTTGTTGTTTTTTCAAGACAGGGTTTCTCTGTCACTTTGGAGCCTGTCCTGGAACTAGCTTTGTAGACCAGGCTGGACTCGAACTCACAGAGACCCACCTGCCTCTACCTCCCCAATGCTGGGGTTAAAGGTGTGGGCCACCACCGCCCAGCCCCCTGTGGACCTTTCTGCAGCTCCTCTCTTGCTCAGCTTTCCTCAGTTAAAATGGAGTCGCCACACAACCCTTCCTGCCTGTGTTTCTCCTGCTGCTTCAATGGTGCCCATCCCAGGCCAGCCCACCCTTGCAGTCTCTTTGGCTTCCCTCTCTAGTTTAGAAAGCTTATTTTCTCTCTGCCACCCTACTACTTCTGAGGTATAGGCTCACGTGTGTAGCTCTCCTGCACCCTTAGCTACCTCCTAGTACCAATATTCAGCTGACTGCAGGGCATTTCTATTTGGTCACGTGGATCTAAGAAGTTAGCAACACCCCAAATGCAAATCCAGCATCTCACCCCATCCCAAGGCTCTCTAGCCAAAAAAACAAACTCTGTTTCTGTTTGTTTTTGAGACAGGGTCACACTGTGTAGTTCAGGCTGGCCTTGAACTCACAGAGATCAGCCTGCCTCTGCCTTCCAAGTGCTGAGATTAAAGATATGTGCCCCCGCTGCCTGGCTCAGACTCTGGTTTCAGCAGCTTCTTCTAGCCATTTCTCCCTTCAGCACCACAGTAATGCCTCCGTTCTACAGGCTCCAACCTCTTGCTTCACTTTGCCTGCTTCAGGACACCTAGAGAGAACCTGTGTCCTAAACCCGGGTTTTCCCTCCGGCAGTCTTCTTCCAAATGGTAGGCACACATACCAGATGTGATGTGGAGAAGACGCTCTCACCAGCCCAACCAGCGTGTTTCTCAGATCCTCTCAGAGAGGGATGTAAGGATTAGAAGAGATAATACTGCGACATCTACACCCCTGACTGGTGTCATTACCGTGAGTGTTCTCTAGATGACCTTGCTGACTTCAGACTCTGCACCTCCTCGGTAATTGCTGGTTAATCTTCCTAAAACCTCAGTTTCATCACATCCCCTCTTACTTAACTCTTTATGGCTGCTCCCTAGTAATCTCTGTGTGTTTGGTAAATCACAGCAGGGTAAGACCTACAGGGATTGATTCATCACAGCAACACAGTGGGAAATTAGGTACCTAAGGGTCAACAGTGTGAAAATAGAAGCCAACACAGGTCTGTGAGTTACCACTCTAGGAAATTGGTCTTACAAAAGAAAAAGTGATAAATGTGTCAGAAATCAGGGCGGTAAACAGCAAAAGTGAGGGTGTTAAACTATGATGTCTACAAGAACAGGCATGTACCTAATGAGACAACAAGTTCCTGGAATGTCACTTTAGCCATCTAAGATGACTTAGTATTGGTGGCTTCCTGTGATAGGGTGGTAAGACCAAGAGGAGCACTAGCTGGGGCAATCAGGACAGATGCTCAAGTTTGGAAGGCTGTCTTGCAGGGTAAACAGATTGATACAGGTCCCTAGAGGCACCTCTAGGTTATTGAATGAAGAGGAAAAGACTTGACAAAGGTGTCCTGTGTTTGTCTGCTGATTGGTTGATTACTAATTGTTTATTGAAAGCAGTGGATAGGTCCTCAATGTCCAAGTAAACCATTTCTGAGGTTTCCTGCTGTAGAATAAGAATAGTCCTTTTGTATACTGTGAAGATTTGTCACCCAGAATGGTTTAATAAATGGTTAAATGGTCAATAGCTAGGCAGGTAGAGATTAGGTGGGACTTGTGGACAAAAAGACTATGGAAAAGAAAGAGGGCAGAGCTGCTAGGAGATGCAGAGGAAGCAGGAGATAAACATACTATGCTGAAAAAAGTTCTGCAACATGGTAGAGTGTAGATAAGAAATATGGGTTAGTTTGTTTAAGTTGTAAGAGCTAGTTAGTAACAAAACTAAGCTATGGGCCAAGCATTTATAATTAGTAACAAGTCTCTGTGTGTTTATTTGGGAGCTAGCTGGTGGGACAGAAAGCCCTGCCTACAGTTTCCCTGATAAATGTTACAGCTCCAGCTTGCTTGGTGCTTAGCATATGCAAAAAAAAAAAAAAAAAAAAAAAAAAAAAAAGTAGAGATCATCCTTGATCAGGATGGTGGTTTGAAAGAAAATGACCCCATAGGAAGTGGCACTGTTAGAAGGTGTGACCTTGGTGGAAGAAGTATATAATTGTGGGGGTAGACTTTGAGGTCTCATATATGCTCAAGCTATACTGAGTGATAGAGTTTACCTCCTGTTGTCTGCAGATCAAGATATAGAACACTCTGCTCTTTCTCCAGCACCATGTCTGCCTGCACGCTGCCATGTCCCACCATGATGATAATGGACTAAACCTCTGAAACTGTAAGCAAGCCACCCCAATTAAATATTTTTCTTTATAAGAGATGGCTCAGAGGTTAAGAGCACTGCTCTTAAGGCTGCTCTTCCAAATGTCCTGAGTTCAATTCCCAGCAACCACATGGTAAGTAGCTCACAACCATCTATAATGAGATCTGGTGCCCTCTTCTGGCTACAGTCACACATGCAGGCAGAACACTGTATGCATAACAAATAAACAAAGATGTATTTTTTTTTTTTTAAAAAGAGTTTCCATGGTAATGGTGTCTCTTCACAGCAATAGAAACCCTAACTAAGACAGCCAGTAAATCACTCTTTCAGGCTGAGGAAAGAAGCTACTTCACAGGTAGAGACAGCACACTTGAGAATTTGGTTCTGAGTGGACCAAGACTCTCAGCTTGCACATGTTCTTGCTGCTGAGACTCAGGCCTCCTGGCAGCATTTCCAAGTATGTCTAAGAGCAAGCTGGGAATTCTGGCTGCCCAATCATTCATTAATCAAAGACAGGGCTGGGCACTGCACCTCACAGAGGTCTCCAGCTCACCCCTAGGTGGTCATACAATCATAAATACAAGCACAATGATATAGAATGCAGGTGACCCAAAGATAGGCAAGTCACGAGGGCTCCATTGTGACCTTGCAGTAGATGGTAGTTCATTCTCACAGGGAAATAGCCAACCCCATGGGCTAGCTTCAGGCTATATGGCAAAAGCTATGCAAGGCACAGTCCCTCTTCTATGTATTCAAGTTTTCTTGTCTGGTGTAACAGGCCCCAGACCTTAGTACAACTAACTCCATGTTGGAGGTACCATCCACCTCCTGCCAAAACTAAAACAAAGATCCAATCTATCAAAGTCCATATAGTTCTGGGAAAGTCTCTAATGTACCAACCTTGCTTTTTGGCTTCTGTAGTTCTGCTTCTGGCCAACTGTTCTTGTTAACTGAAGTGTGTCAACCCAGAACATATTTTTTATGCTTAAAAGCCCACCCTGAGAAAAGGCTCAGAGTTACACTAGGATCCCTAACACCCACTGTAGTTGCCAGCCAGCTAATAAATACTTGCTATCGAATTAAACCCATGTCAGAGCATGCTTCTCTGCTGAATACCACACAACATCTAGCATTGCTTTGTTTATTTATTTATTTTCATTTATGTATTTGAAACAAGATCTCTCTCTTTGTAGTCCTAGCTCTCCTGGAACTCACTATGTAGACCAGGCTTTGAGCTCACAGAGACCCTCCTGTCTCTGCCCCCCAAGTGCTGGAATTAAAAGCATGTTGGGCCATGCTTTACAGATTTGTTTGTGTGTGTGTGTGTGTGTGTGTGTGTGTGTGTGTGTGTGTTTGCCTACAGAGTTCAGAAATAGGCACTATAATCCCTGGAGCTGGAGTTAACAGGTAGTTGTGAGCTGCCTGGCATGGGCTACTGGAAGCCAGACTCCAGTCCTCTGCAAGAGCAATGAGCACTCTTGAGCCATCTCTCCAATCTCTCCAGCCCTGGCTGTATTTTTTTTTTTTTTTTGGTTTTCAAGACAGGGGTTTCTCTGTAGTTATAGAGGCTGTCCTGAAACTAGCTCTTTGTAGACCAGGCTGGTCTCAAACCCACAGAGATCTTCCTGCCTCTGCCTCCTGAGTGCTGGGACTAAAGGTGTGCGCCATCACCACCCGGCCCCTGGCTGTCTTGTATTTTAATTGTTTTTTAAAATACATCAAGTGTGTTTCAAAAAGCAATGAGAAAACAGATTCCCATACCAACCTTCAGCAGAGGTCAGACACTCAGACACCAACATCCCTTCTTGGCACTAATAGTGAGTTGGCTTTTCTTTTTACAATAAAAAAAGAAGCTAAGCCATATTGCACAGGAGTACTAGACATTTCCTCAATGGACCACAGAGTCACATCCTTTGCCACATGAAAGGAGAGCAGAAGACAGAGAGAAGTGGGGAGGGAGTGGTCTGGTTCCTGAGCTGACTGGACCGCTACTCTAGTCCCTCGTTAAGTCCAGCCATGCTGCTGGCACAGGTCCCTGTCCCTGTGGTGTAGAGTGCAACCCCAGCTCTCCACGTTCTTGGCATTGCAAGGTCCTGCTTGTTGGCAAACACCAGGAGAACAGCATCTTAGAGCCCATGCTTGGCCAGCATTCTCATGAGTTTCTTGTGGGCCTCATTCACATGCCCTCTGCCATTACTGTAACTAGCACCTGAAACCTTGAGTGTTCTGGAAGCGGTGGTGCCACCTTAGCTGGACCTTGTCCCGAAGTCACCCACATCCCACATGGTGAAGGCAATGTTATCTTCCTGAGTGGCCTCCAGGTGGAACCCAGTGATGGAAACGGTGGTCACAACTTCAGTCAGCTTCCGTTTGTACAGAACCACTGCTTTCCCTGCCATAGCCAGGCCAGCCATGAGAAGGCACATTTAGTTTTGTCAAAATGGCCCTCGAAGAAGTTTGCAAAGATATTCCCCATGCTTGGTATGAGCTTGGTTGTTAACTTGACTACATCTGGAATGAACTGTGACCCAGAAATGGAGGGCACACCCGAGAGAGTTTTCTGCTTGGTTTGAAGTAGGTGAATCCACTTCTAGTCCAGACCTTTGAGGCAGGATGGCCCACACCTTTAATCCAGATCTTGAGGCTGGAGGGCACACATTTAATCTGGGCCTTAAGCTTTTGCTCTTTGCCTGCTTGCCCTAGCTAGCAAGCCCATTCCTTCACTGGCATGGGAGCCTACTTCTGGATTCTATCATGTTCAGACCAGCTGAGACACCCAGCCTCATGGTACTGAGCAATCATTAGATTCTTCAACTTTCCATTCACAGCTAGCCTTTGTTGGATTAGCTGAATTGCAGTCTGTAAGGCATTTCGATGGATCCCCTTTTGTGTGTGTGTGTATATATATCCTTTCTGTAGGTTCTGTGACACTGGAGAACCCTGGCCAATGCACGTGTGAGGTGGAAGCAACAGTAACCAGAGGCCTCAGAGGCTGCTCTGAGCCAGGTGTTGATCTTCATTCCAGGCTCTTTTTTGGTGCACTATCATACCCAGCACTGTTTATGAATCACTGGGGATAGGTCCCAGGGCTTTGCACACATCAGGCAAGCACTCTACCAACTGCAGCACCCCTAGCCCTGCCCCATAAAGGCACCGTAAAAGGACAAAAACTGAATCTGGGCTTAAAGAAAGAAATACTCATCTGGGCGGTGGAGGTGGACACTTTAAATCCCAGCACTCAGGAGGCAGAGGTGGGTGGGTCTCTGTGAGTTCGAGGCCAGTCTGTATACAGAGCGAGTTCCAGGACAGGCTCCAAAGCTACAGAGAAACCCTGTCACAAAAAATCAAAAGAAGAAAAAAAGACTTAAAATTTTAAAGGATTATTTTATGTTGATGAGTTTTCAGAACAGTTGAAGAATGAAGTCATGTGAGAATTTTGAGTGTTTGTGAGAAAACTCCAAGAAAACAAGAGTCTTGTGACCTCAGTGTCTTCAGGACGCAGAATTATTCTTGGAATGAGATTCCTGCCCCTCCCAGGTGTAGCAGATGGCGTGAGCTTATGTCAGCTGCCGTTACTCATGTGTGGCGCATCCTGTGTCTCGTGATTGCACACGTCACTCAAGTGATTCCTTTTAATCCTCACAGTAAATGGCCTGACGCTCTGAATAAAGTTGGCTTTTGCATGAGACTTTAGTCCACCTCGTTTTTTAGGCCCCGCTCTCCCAGGTTCATACATACCAAATACAGCAGTAAACATGGCGTGTTTGCCTTCATGTATGCCTGTGTACCACATGTGTGTCTGGTGCATAGGGAGGTCAGAAGAGGGCATTGGATCCCCTGGAATTAAAGTTATAGACGGTTGTGAATCACCATGTAGGTTCTGGGAATGAAGCACAGGTTCTCTGCAGAAGCAACCAGTACACTTAACTGTTGAATCATCTCTCCAGACCTGAGCATACACTTCTTTAAAAATATTTTTATTAAAACAATGGAATCTTGAAATTCGCAGGCACATGGATGGAACTTGAAGAAACCATCCTGAGTGAGGTAACCCAGTCACAAAAAGAAGAACATGGTATGTACTCACTCATATATGGATTTTAGACATAGAGCAAAGATTACCAGCCTATAATCCACACCGCCAGAGAAACTAGGATACAAAGAGGGTTCTAAGAGATTCATACAAGGTCCTTCACAGAAGGGGAAATGAATAAGATCTCCTGAGCATATGGGGAGTGGGGGAGCAGTGAGTGGAGAGGGAGTTAGGAGAAAGAGAAGGGGAGGAGAGGAGAACATGTGGGACCAGGAAGACTGAGTCGAGGGATGAATAGACAAAAGCAAAAAAAGAAGTACCATAATGGAGGGAGCCATTATAGGTTTGAAGAGAAAACTGACTCTAGAGAAATGTCCAGAGACCTACAAGACGTCAGACTAACAATCTGATCAACAGTGGAAAGGCTACCATAAATGCTCTTCCCTGATAATGAGATTGATAATTAACTTATATGCCATCATAAAGTCCTCATCTAGTAGCTGATGGAATCAGAAGCAGACACCCACAGCTAAACACTGAGCCAAACTCCTGGAATCCAGTTGCAGAGAGGGAGGAATGATAAGAAAAGGGGTCAAGACCAGGCTACAGAAACCCACAGAGACAGCTGACCTGAACAAGGGGGAGGTCATGGACGCCCAGACTGATAGCTGGGAATCCAGCATTGGACTGACTCAGACCCCATGAACGTGGGTCTCAGTTAGAAGGCCTGGGCAGTCTAAGGGACCTCTAACAATGGAATCAGGATGTATCCCTGGTGCATGAAAGGACTTTGGGAGCATGCTCCCCATGGAGGGATACTCCCTTAGCCTAGAGACGAGGGAGGACAGATTTTGATGAGCCCTACAGGAAGACATCACCCTCCCTGTGGAGTGGGGGGGGGGATGGGACAAGAGGAGGGGTGGGGAGGCATGGGAGGGAGAAGGAACTGGGATCAATATGTAAAATAAGAAAAAATAAACATATATATATATATATGTATATATATATAAATATTTTATTGATTATGTAGGAATTTCACATCATGGACCCTGATCACACTCACTTCCAGGTCCTCCCATGCCCACCCCCCTCACCTTTGTGACCTCCCCCTCCACCCAAAGTCCAATTTGTGTTACCCATATACTCACGTGGCCAACCCCTTGAAGAAAACTGAGTCCTTCCCCACCTGCCTCCCCTCCAGAAGCCACCAATGTGAAGAGTTTCACTTTAGCATCTTTATCACACTTTTTAAGGGTTCTCATGATGACTTTATGTCCAGGCTGTTACTTTATCTAGGGGTGGGGCTAGAGTAGGAGTTGTCACAGAAACCTTCTATGTCTCTCTTTCTCGACTGTCAATAAGCAGTCATCAAACCTACTGCAAAAGTAGCTTCCCTGCCCTTTATAGTGAGCAGGAGCATGGACCATGGAAATCGACGTGATCTGTTGTGTCAGCATGTGCCAAGCAAGGACCACAGCATGGTCTCCAGGAGCAACACATGATCCCCATTCACCACAGCCTTCTCTCGCGCCTGTCACCACAGCGGAGTTTCTAGTTTAGCCTCTCTGCACTATGCATTCACTACTCAGTTCCTCCCTCTTCCCACCTCTCCGTTGAATATTTATTCATCATAGTGGCATTAGAAACTGCAAGGGGTCACATAGTAGGTTTTTGTTTGTTTGTTTGTTTTCTTTTCTTTCTTTCTTTCTTTTTTTTAAGCCAAAATGACTTTTGTTTTGTTTTGTTTTTCGAGACAGGGCTACTCTGTGTAGTTGGAACTAGCTCTATAAACCAGGCTGGCCTGGAACAGATGGAGGATCACCTGCTTCTGCCTCCCAAGTGCTGGGCACACAGGCTCATAGGGAATGGCACTATAAGAGGTGTGGCCTTGTTGGAGGCTTTGGGGGTTCAAATGCTCAAGCCAGGTACAGTGCCACTCTCTTCCTGCTGCCTGCCAATCCAGAAGTAGAACTCTCAGCTCCGTCTCCAGCACCATGTCTGCCAGCATGAGCCATGCATCCCGCCATGATGATAATGGAATAAACCTCTGGACCTGTAAGCCATCCACAGTTTAATATGTTCTGTGGTCATGGTGTCTCTTCACAACAATAAAAAGCCTAAGACAATAGCAGATTGTTTTAGTTTCTAGTCCCTACATATCCTCTCTGTAGAGGTGAAGGGAAATAGAACCCAAGACCTTGTACACTCTACTACTGAGCTATTCCCCTATCCCAGGAGTGGGATTCTGTGTTAGAATTAAAAATGCTCTATCTCAGAGAACACTAACCCAACCCCACTTCCCACAGCAATGAGGAAATGGAGATTCTGAGCCTCATAGAAGGATACTTGGAGTCACATGGAAATTTAAAAGTAGTGATTGAATTTGGATTACAATCTCCACAAACCAAATACAAATCCAAAGCGCCTTCTCTCTACCTGTCTCTGTTGTTTTCTGCGGTGGCTGGGATTGCACCTCAGGCTTCACATATGCTAGGTGAACACTCTTCCAGGGGAACTACACCCACAGTCCTGCAGCCTACCTTTCTAACCCAGCTTTCTCTAACACACACACACACACTCACTCACATTCTTACATACACACACTCACATACACACACACACACACACAAACATACACATTCACATACACATACACACACACTCACTCACATTCTTACATACACACACTCACATACACACACACACAAACATACACATTCACATACACATACACACACACTCACATACTCACATACACAAACATACACATTCACATACTCACATACACACACACAAACATACACATTCACATACACACATACACACACACTCACATACACACACACACTTACATACTCACATACACACACACAAACATATACACATTCACATACACACACACTCACATACTCACATACACACACACTCACACACTCACATACACACACTCACACACACACAAACATATACACATTCACATACACATACACACACACTCACACACACAAACATACACATTCACATACACACATACATACACACTCACAATCACACACACATACTCACATACACAAACATACACATTCACATACACACACACATACACATTCACATACACACATACACACACACTCACATACACACACACACACAAACATACACATTCACATACTCACATACACACACACAAACATACACATTCACATACACACATACACACACACAAACATACTTACATACTCACATACACACACACAAACATATACACATTCACATACACATACACACACACTCACATACTCACATACACAAACATACACATTCACATACTCACATACACACACACTCACATACACACACACACACTTACATACTCACATACACACACACAAACATATACACATTCACATACACACACACTCACATACTCACATACACACACACTCACACACTCACACACACACACTCACACACACACACAAACATACACATTCACATACACACATACATACACACTCACAATCACACACACATACTCACATACACAAACATACACATTCACATACTCACATACACACACACACAAACATACACATTCACATACACACATACACACACTCACATACTCACATACACACACACACTCACATACACACACACTTACATACTCACAGACACACACAAACATATACACATTCACATACACACATACATACACACTCACACACACACACACTCACATACACACACACTTACATACTCACATACATACACACTCACATACACACACACAAACATATACACATTCACATACACACATACATACACACTCACACACACACACACACTCTCATGTGCATGCCAAAGCTAAAACACACATAAAAAAATGTCCTTTGGAAGAACAGCCAGTGCTCTTAACCACTGAGCCATCTCTTTAGCCCCTGGTCATGGTTGATCATAGGAACAGAATAATTAAAACACACATTTTTTTTTTTAAATGAAAAAAGGGGAGGGAAGTCAAATATTCTAAGAGGCTCCTGAGGGTTTATGGCTTAGTCTTTACTTGCAAGCCAAGTGCTTTCCTAACTGAGCACACCTCCACCCTCACCCCCCCCACACACACACAAACATACACACAGTCACCTCCACACAACTCACCAATACACTCAAACACACACAGATTCCAACCCCACAACCCCACCCCTCCCCTCATCCCACCCTCACCCACATACAGACACACACCCCACCCACACTATTCTCCACACACACACCCCCAGCATCTATGGTTTTATTTTTCAACTTTGAATCTTTAATTTATGGGAGATTTACTTTGATGTAGGAATTCAAACAGGCATACACTGCCTTCCCCTCAGGGCAACTGTCGGCTCTGCTGTTTTAGGGTTAGAAACTCTCACTGCTAGGTGAGGCAGAGCAGAGATGATACCATAGCTGAGGAGACCAGGAGCCACAGGAGGTTTATAGGGGACAAAGACTACAACCTGGGTCTGGGGATGAATGCAGTCTTTACCCAGCACCCTCGGACTGGGGAAAGGCAGTTGACACCTGTAGTCCCATCAGCACTTAGGAATCTGGGGGGTGAGGGACTAGGGCAAGAAACCCCATTCAAAGCCTGGAATGATAGCTTCCAGAGTAAATGGCTAGGCAGCAGGCTCATTCCCTTGGACACAGATCACCAGTAAATAAATTTTTAATTCCCTAGAAGAGTGGTTTTCTATCTTCCTAATGCTGTGTGAGACCCTTTAACATGGTTCCTCATGTTGTAGTCGTCCCCAGCCATGAAATTATTTTTCTTGCTACTTCATAACTGCAATTTTGCTACTGTTATTAATTGTAATGTAAATATATGTGTTTTCCAAAAGGGTCATTTCACACCAAGGGGTTGCAGCCCACAGGTTGAGAACCACTTTCCTAGATTAAAAATAAGGTTTCCTAGAAACTCCTCTCTAGAGAAATAGACATGTTTAGGAGTAAGACCTGCAGATACTAGTGCCCAGAGTGTCAGAGCCCTACCAATTACTCTACTGAGGGGCTCTCAGGAAGACAAATGCCTCTCTCTCTCTCTCTCTTTCTCTCTCTTCCTCCTCCTCAAATATAAATAGATCACCAAACTCTACATACTTGGGGGGAAAGATTCACACATTTGGAATGAACAAATTCAGGGACAGTAAGAAGCAAAAACAGTAGAAAGCCTCAAACATATGTTAACACTAAGTGATGAAACAAAATTGTGTCTATAATACAAGATACATGGGTGTACTTTCAGAATGACTAAGATAAAAAAATTCTGATGACAGTTTATGCTGAAGAGGATGTGGAATAAGGGGAACACTCCTCCATTGCTGGTGGGAGTGCAAACTTATTCAGCCACTTTGGAAATCAGTATGGTGATTTCTCAGAAAATTGGGAATCAATCTACCTCAAGAGACAGCAAAACCATTCTTGGGCATATACCCAAAGGATGCACACTCATACCACAAGGACATTTGCTCAACTATATTCATAGCAGGATTATTCATAATAGCCAGAACCTGGATACAATATCTAGATGCCCCCAAAGAATGGATAAAGAAAATGTGGTACATTTATACAATGGAGTATACTCAGCAGTAAAAAACAATGACCTCAAGAAATTTTCAGGCAAATGGATGGAGCTAGGAATAAAAAAGATCCTGAGCGAGGTAACCCAGAAAGACAAACATGGTGTGTACTTACTCATAAGTGGATATCAGATGTAAAGCAAAGGATAACCAGCCTACAGTCTATAACCCCAGAAGAGCTAGGTAACAAAGAGGGCCTTAAGAAAGACATACATGGATCTGTCTAGGAAGGAGAAAAAAGACAAGATCTCCTGAGTAAATTGGGAGGGGGGAAAGGGGAGGATGGAAGAGGAGAGGGGAGGAGGGAAAGGGGAAAACATATAAAAAAGGAACCCTACTCACCTGCTCCACCTACCCAAAAAAACAAAACAAAAAAAAAACAAAAAACAAAACATGGATGTAAAAAGCAATATTCAGAGAGAAAATAGTTCTCAAAAGTTAAAATTATAGTAGCAAAACTTTCAAGAAGGAGTTATTAAACAAAGTTGAAAAACTCTCCCCCAGCATAAATCAAAATGGCAGAAACAGTGTTGAAGACTAAATTAACAGAGTTCAAAGAGCCCAATGATCAAACAGGAATCTCCAGAAAAGCTAAAATCATAGAAGACTTTATAATCCCTCATGAAAAAAGTCTCCAAGTCAAATATCATGGTTTTGAGATTTCCTTATTTATTTTTATATATGTGAGAATTTTACCCTAAGGTCCCTATGTGTTACACCATGTGTGGGTCCAGTTCCTCTTGAAGGTCAGAAGAGGATATTAGATTCCTTAAAACTGGAGTTATGGATGGTTATAAACCACCACATGGGTGGTGGGAATCAAACCTGGGTCTCTGGAAGAGTAGCCAGGGCTTTTAATTCTGACTCATCTTTTCAGACCCAGGGTATTTTTAGAGAAAAACCAAACCAAAACAGAGGTAGGTGTGTGTGTGTGTGTGTGTGTGTGTGTGTGTGTGTGTGAGTGACTTAGGGTTGAGTGTCTGTTTAGTGTGTGGGTTCTATTCCTAGAACCTGAGTAGTTAGGAGTCGGAAATGTATAGAACTTTTCAATAAAATATAGAAAATATCACCAATTACTTCAAAATATTACTTTCAAGACAGAAATTTATATCCAGCCAAACAGTTCATAATGTTTAATGGAAGTCTTCTTTTAAGATACACAAGTAGTCAGGCCTGCCAGCAGGGGGCGGTGGAGAAACCTTGCTTCAAAACAACCAATCAACCAACAGAAGACACACAAGATCCATACATAACATTTTCATTCTGTTCTTCAAGGGCATCTCTCACAGTCAGAGGAAACAACACACACAGATTACAGCTATGTGGCTGCATAGAGACTCCGTCTCAAAAACAGGAATGCTGATGTGGCAGGAGGTGAACATCTGTAATTCCAGCATGGATAGCTGAACTCCAGCCAAAATTCCAGTAATTACCTGACCTGTATAAGCCCCTACTTTAACTGGAGGGCATCCAATAGACCCAGGAATCTGATTGGTTCCTTTCCTCCAATGCAGTTACCCTTGTAAAAGGCCACTGGGTAATGGCGGGAGAAAGGAGAACAGTAAGACTCTTAGGACCTAAGTGTTCTAGCCAGGCAGTTGTGACATACACCTTTAGTCCCAGCACATGGGAGGCAGAGGCAGGCAGATCTCTGAGTTTGAGGTCAGCCTGGTCTACAGAGCTATACAGAGAAACTCTGTCTTGAAAAAGA
This sequence comes from Phodopus roborovskii, assembly GCF_943737965.1. Taxonomy (NCBI): domain Eukaryota; kingdom Metazoa; phylum Chordata; class Mammalia; order Rodentia; family Cricetidae; genus Phodopus; species Phodopus roborovskii. Next base: position 17,829,333 of record NW_026126469.1, on the reverse strand, counting down.
AATCTTAAAAAAAAAAAAAGTTCTCAACCTTCCTAATGCTTTTACCCTTTAATACAGTTCATGTTGTGGTGACCCCCAACCATAAAATTATTACAATGCTACTTTGTGACTGTAATTTTGTACTGTCATGAATGGTAATGTAACTATCTGATATGCAAGATATTCAATATGCAACCCCCAAAGGATCGTGACCCACAAGTTGAGAACCACTGTCTTAGGTTCCTCCATCCCCACCCACGGGACCTGGCCAACCTTTCATCTGATCTGCAAAGTGGCTTGTCTGGAAGTTGGTTCACAGGCTGAGATTCCCTCTTGTCACAATTCAGTGACAAGACATCTGTTTGAGAATTTATTTGCTTATACACATCTAATAAAAAATTCAGTAGGCTTACTTACCATGACCAATTAGCCAGTACCAAATGTCCATAGGAGTCATGTCACCATGAAAAACACTTTTCCTGTGCTGACCACTAACCGGTCAGGCCATTATGCATATTGGCCTATGGTGCCCATTACGAAAGCTATAATCATCTTGCATTTGGGGGTTCAGGGCTGCCACCTGGCCCCTGCTTCTTCAGGGCCCAATTAAATCCATTGCATTTAATTTATCCACCTGAGCAGCAGTATCTCCAGCCCTAAGGTCTGGCACCAGGGGAAGGGCTACAACAAAGTTCTTCAAATGTTCTGGTACCCTCTAACCCCTCTAACCATTTAAAATCTTTTAAGACATTAAAAAAAAAAAAAAAAAAAAATTTACTAATTATAGTGTTATAGTGTTCTGCCTGCAGGCCAGAAGAGGGCACCAGATCTCATTACAGATGGTTGTGTACCATCATGTGGCTATAGGGGAATTGAACTCAGGACCTTTGAAAGAACAGCCAGTGTTCTTAACCGCTGAGCCATCTCTCCTTAACACCATTTTTAGCTATGCAAATTTCCATATTAAACCAGAATCTCCACTTAGTGAACCAGTATCAATAAACTCAGTCTGACCCTGTTTTATGTTCCTTCCCCATTGTCCTTAAAATCCATTCCTACATGTTTTCTCCAAACTTTTGCTTAGTGGTGTAGCACACCTACTCATGGACTACACTTTCTGCCCCCTCTGGGAGCCTGCTTAGCCTTAAGTCTGGTTATAAGTCTAGAGACAACTGTTGGTGGGCCCTCAATGACATCAGTATTGTCTTTTCTGTCATCTCCTTCAAGGAAAGCCGCCACTGGTTAGGATTAATTTCCTCAGGCAAAGGCTGGGAGGGCAATACTTCAGGGGTTGTGCATGAGGGGAGACTTCTTCCTGAGCTAAGATAAAGCCTTGAAAATCTGGGAATTCCAAGTCTCCAGCCTCAGTAGGATCTTCCACAGGTCTGTATCCTATGACAGCATCCCCCGTTCCTTACGAATCAGTACATTACTTTAACTCCTGACCACCCCCCCCCCCCCAAGGCTGTGGCTTGAATTTTCGTTTTTAATTCAGCCAATCTTACTGAGGGGTTTGGGTTTGATTTTTCAGAAATGAGCTATTGTGGCTTCTGGAGAAAAGATTCTCTTTCAGAACACATTTAGAAGCCTTTATTTAGACTGTGTATGTGTATTTGGAACCTGGTCAATTTTATCAGAGTTCATTGTCTTTCCTCACTGTATCCTGAGAAGCTAGAAGCTGGTTAATTTTATCATGGGGCTCATGCTTGTCCTTGATCATTTTATCTAGAGATGCTAGAAGCAATCGGCCAGCATTGTTACTGTCACAGAAATAGTCAAAAGTGCTATGTATGCAGCCACCAAACTCCTTGCTTCTCACAATAAGTGAATCAGGATAATCAAATGTCTCGGTAAGTTTGCTTCAGTAACTATAGGTATCAGTCTACTGGAAACTTGCCAGGAAGCTTATCAGACTGGCAGAAACAAGAAAGCCCGGCTTCAACAAGGTAGAAGAGAACTTCCAAACACTGTCCCCTGACATTCACACGGACAAGTGCATGTGCATTCTTTCTCCATCACTAATGGAATCAGACAGCAAAGTAACTGAACAGTGTGGCTAATCTCTATTGTCAACTTGACAGGATTCAGAATCACCTCTGGGCATTACCCATGAAGCAATTTCCTGAGATTACCTGGAGGGAAGACCCATCATGAATGCGGGTAGCATTATCCTATGGACGTTGTCCCAAATGGATTTATAAAAAGGATGCAAGATAAAGCCAGCTGTTACTACAATTCCTTCTCTGGAGGAAGTGTCCCTCCTAGGGTCCAGACCACAAACTATGGTATCATTTCACCAAAATTCACTTGGAGAACCAGAGTTTATTTGATTTAGTTACAGAGCATAAGTGAAGTTACTGGAGTGGGATGATGGCTGACAAATGCCACACCCAGAGTCTTCACCAGCAGAGATGAAAGCCCCTCTTCCCCAGTGTCCTCCACTTACTTAGCTTCTTCCCAGAGCCACCTGTGGTTAAGGCACAGTTGCATGGAGCTACTGGATTGTTTCATTGTAATGAAACATCCCACCCACTTGAGAGGGTGTCCAGCTGGAGTGCTCTTTTCCAGGTGAGTAAGGCATGCTACAAGACATGGCTGTCCTGAAGGATATTCCCATAGGCCAACAGCTAAGCACTAGCATTCACCTCTATTAAGTTTTTCTCAAGAGGTTTTCTATGTGTAGTCCTAGATGTACTGGAAATCAACTCTGTAGACCAGGCTGTCCTCTAACCTGGAGTACCTGTCTCTGCCTCCTAGTGCTGGGATTAAAAACATCTGCCACCATTGACTGGCTCAATGGGTTACCTCACACTCCTACCACTAATGCCTGTCGGAACCTGGGTTCTCTGCAAGAGCAGTATGTGCTCTGAGCTTTCAACTTTTAGACCAATTTTTGTTGCTTTGAAATCTACCTAAATACACTAAAGACAAGGAGCTACATCAGAATGTCTAGAGCAATAGTATAACTAAATTGTCTTTTGGTGATAACTACCACTCTGGAGTGAGGCTGACAGTTGGGGAGGGATATGGCAGACTTAGGGCCTATGGGAACTCTATGCCCAGTTTTGCTATGAAACAAAGAATCTGACAACTCAGTATATCCAAGCATTTTTTATTCGGTCAGGTAAGGAATCTTCACATTGTTACATACCGGTTGTATACATTTATAAGGGCATGTCTACAAATATAGCTGAGCGTACGTTGGCAAGTCCAAACTCCAAAGGACATTCAAAAGCTAACACAGTAAAGGTCATGCGAATCCTAAAGCAGTACATCATGACAAAAGCTTACTCTTTTCTTATCAATATCTACCACAATAACCTGATGTATAATAGGTTGTCTATCATTCAGATACACCTTTTACCTAAGAACATGAAACCTCTTATCAACTTACTGCTTTGATTAGAAACAACCCTTACCATAGTAGAGGCTATTTTTATTCAAGAGATTTATGGCAAAACGCATGCCCTTTACTCATGTACCTTGAGTACATGAGTACTCAAGGTTATGTATGATGAAAGAGATTTGAATAGGAAACAATTCAGTGAGGCTATAAAGTAACCTGGTCGATGTAACTTGGGTGAGTGAACAGCCCCATGACAAAACTGATCAGATGCAGGTGGCTAACTAGTCTTTATAGCCACCATAGTGATAGTAATGGGCAGGTGCACCAAGAGCCTTTTGCAAGCTTTGTTTCTCAACACCCTTAATTCTCTACTATCTTCCAAAATTCCCTTACTTTAAGCCAAAAATGGATTCAAATTTGCTTGAACTACACTTAGGAAATAACATGTAAATAAAGAGAGACAGTTGAAATTGATTTATCACCAGCAAACATTACAAATGTATGCTTCTATTCCATAAACAGAAAACCTCAAGAAACCAGAGATAACAAAATACCCACATTAAGTAGGAAAAAAATCTTGGAAGTAATGATTTTTCTGTACAGCAGTTGAATTTATCCACCAAATGCTTAATGACCACAGATGCTTCTGCAACTAAAACTAAGGAGTCACAAGAAGTTGGGAATTCATGTTAGATACTAACGATCTTCAAGCTTTGAAGATGTCATTGCATGAAGAAAATTATGGGAAACACTGTTCCCGATAATTACGTACACCCTTAGTGTAACATATGGAGATCACTGTCTCCGATATAGACACTGTGGTAGGCAAAAACTACCTTGTTCTTTATACATTATGGAAGACACTGCTCCCGATAATGTGAGTTAAGTTTGTGACAAAGGTACTGGAAATTTTGCAAAATTGAATGAGTTACATCTTGAGTATATTGAGCTGTAAAATTTTGCAAGTACTACCACAGCCTTTAAGTGGCCACAACTCACTGCACCTAGGAGAGCTATCCTTTTTTCCTGGACAGTTGAAAGTGTAAGTGGATCAGGAATCCCTTGTTACTTTCAATTCTCTTCTACTTCTTGTCTTAACCTAACTGGTTTGTGACTTTCTCCTAAAGCCTGCAAGTGCTGACCGTAAGTGCAAAACTTCCAGTATCTGTTGGGTCTTATTAGCAGATGCTGCTTTATTAAAAGAAAACGACAGTATAACTGTCATAATTATGGAAGGCACTGCTTCCGATAATTATCTTCTATAAAAAAAAAAACCACTATTTATAGTGAACTCTGTCACTGATAAATAACAATAAATATCTCAGTGCCAAAATGATAGAGAGCTTTCCCCAAAGACTTTGGCCAAAGTTTGGCAGTGTGTTCTTTAAAGTCTGACAAACTGAGTCTAAAACTTGCTCTTTTTTCAGAAAATGTCGGGGAAAATAAAACAAAGAACTATAGACTATAGGGCAGATGCCAGCAGAGAGAAAACACGGATGTTGTCTTTGGCTCCTGGTCTCCTCATAGATAATATAAGGTTAACCAGAAAGGCCTATTCCTGCAGTAAGCAGACAAATTTCCTTTCATCAGAAGGACCTATGTCAACCTTGCTGGCAGAAACAAGTACTATCTCTTGTGAAAGTGACTGTCTAGTTTAGGAAATGGAAACCAGCTAATCCTAAGGGCACAAGCTCATCTGGAGACTCCTAATGAGGATCAGATGAGGGTGGGGGACAAATACATCCAGCTACCACAGTGATCCTCAGCACCCATTGTCCTCCCACCAGCTAATGCCCTCAAGCAACGTTCTTAACTGGTTCCCACATTTCCATGACCACGCTGCAAGAGGAAGTTATTACAAAGGACTCAAAATTCTAAAGATAATCTGAGGTGATATCATGAACACGGAAAGTGTTATCCACTGTAACTTCAAGTGCAGGCCCAACCCTGCACTAAAAGCTGCTGTCTAAGGACATTTAGTATCTGGATGATCAAAGAGAATTGTAACATCAGATTTGAGCTCTAATGAAAATTTAGCATAACCAGCGCAAGTCTAGAAACAGACTGCCCTGCTCTTATTTAATTATGTTTCATTTAAAACTCATTGTCAATATCCCAAATGTCACCAGAGAGGGCATTCGCAACTCCCTGAATAGTCCAAGTAGCTAAGGCTAACTGGTTTCTGAACAGTGTTTCATTAAAAGCACTACTGTTTTTCTGACGAAGCATCAAGTTATCCACTAAAGCTGAGAGAGTGTGAGAGCCAGAACCCCAGAAGATGTGTCGGAAAGGAGACTCTCTTGGAGACACGTAGGGTGACAGGAAGTGATATTCCACCTACAAAAAAGATAAAAGGCAATTTGCACAGTGCTCTAACTTCTGACTCATTTTCTTTTCAAATGTTAAACCTGCTGAGACTACTGGGAACAAGGTTTCTCTGTAATGGTTTGGAATCTGTACTGGAACTCTCTGTAGAGTAGGCTTGCTTCCAATTTACAGAGATCCTCTTGTCTCTGCCTACTACCACCCAGCAAGTATGGAGATATTCTAATTAAAAAATTTAAAATATCAAGTCAGATTGCACCAACTGCTTGCCTTGAGTGGCATAGGCAGGTGATTTTTTTTTTCTTCTTTTCCTAGAATATTTTTTTCCCGTTTTAAAAAAAATTTAAATTCGAAACAAGCTGGTTTCCCAGTCGTCCCCCCACCCCCAACCTCCTATCCCATCCCCTTTCTGCTCCCCAGGGAGCAGAAGGCCTTCCATGGGGAAATCTTCAATGTCTGTAACAGCATTTGGAGCATGGCCTAGGTAGGCCCTCCCCCATGTGTCTAGGCTGAGAGAATATCCCTCTATGGGGAATGGACACAATTTTCAGGTGGATTTCTTTTGAGTTCAGGTCTGTGTGGTCTACAGAGGGAGTTCCAGGGCAGCTAGGGTGACAGTGAGACTCAGTGTGCCTGAGTATACATGCCACATAATGGAGTCAATTCTCTGTCAGCTTTACAAAGTTATCCAAGATCTAAATTATGTAACTAAGCTTGCACAGTAATCTTTTACCTGCTGGGTCTCTTGAGTTTTGGTGTGGTAGGTTTTGTTTGAGACAATGTCTCACTTTTTAGTTATAGATGATCTGAATTTGCTATGTATGCTTCCAACTCAGATCTACTAGCCTCAGTGTTAAGATTAAAACTTACACACCACTATTCCCAGCTTAATTCCTTATAACACATACAGTTTCTCTCAAATTGAGTAAAGTTTCACTCATGGCCAATTTCTTCTGCAAAATTAATAGGACTGGACTAGAGAGATGGCTCAGTGGTTAGAAGTTAAGAGCACTTGCTGCTCTTCAGGTATGGATCCCAGAACCCACATGGTAGCTTCAAACTGCTATGACTCCAGATCCACAGTTATCAGCAACCTCTTCTAACCTTTTCCAATACCAGGAACATACAGGTGTACATATGTATATGTAAACAAAACATTCATACATATGAAACTAAGTTACTGAGCTTTCTTTGCTGTTTCTAAATGTTTTTAATTAATGTCTCTTGTATTTCCAGGTTACATATTACTTTGAGATCATGATATTGAATCCAGGTCCTTTGGAAGAACACCCAGGGCTCTTAACCACTGAGTCATCTCTCCAGCCCCTGTGTTCAATTCTAAATAAAGGATGTTAGGCCCCCAGTACTTGACACTTTCCAGCACTCAGGAGGTAGAGGCAGGCAGATCTGAGTTCAAGGCCAGCTTGGTCTACAGATTAAGTTCCAGGACAGGATCCAAGAGCTACAGAGAAACCCTGTCTCAAAAAATCACAACCACAAAACAACAACAAAATCTACTTTCCTAACATACTTACCTTCATAATACGGTCATTAATTTCCCTCATGACAAATCTGTTTGTTTTCTCAGCATTATGGATATCAGTCGTTAGTCTAGATGTAGCACGGAAAAAGTCTCCACGAGCAGAATACAGCCACTGTAGACTCAGACCCATTGCCTGTCAAAGACAGGTTAAATTGTTCATTAGATGTTATACTTCTTTAAGGACATATACTCTATAGCCCAGGGTTAGCCAGCACTCACTACAATTGCTCAGGCTGGCCTAGAACTCCAAGTAATCTTCCTACCTCAGCTTCCTGAGTACTGGAATTAGATATAAGCCATATAACCCACTGTAGAAATTATATTTCTAAAGATGTTACTATCTATAGATAGTAACTATCTAATCTATCTTCCCAATTTAGATTGGGACTCATATGTAAATTCAAGACCCAAAAAGCCATACTTCAGCACCTTGTATCAGAGGCCCTATAAACTATGGTAATAAATTCATCTTTGAGCCAGACTAGATAATTCAATCATCTATTCTTAGACTCATGTAGAAAGTAACATGAAATTCAGCATAATTAAGAAAAAAGCATACATGGTTTCCATTTTAATTTCCCTATCAGGGAAACTTCCAACATCTTGATATGTACTTGAAAATCTTTTTCTATTTGATAAGTTCCATTTTCTGAAGAGTTTACTTCAAGAAACCCATTATAATTAAGATACAGTCACTGTTTTGCAGGGGTTTAGAGGCCAGCCTGGTCTAGAGAGTTCCAGGGCAGCCAAAGGCTACACAAAGAGATCAACCATTTAGAAAACCAAAAGGAAGTTTATCTTGTCAAGTGTTATAATGGAACCAACCTACTGTTACAGAATAATCTTTTTGTATATTGTGAAGATGTGTCACTATGATTGTTTTACTAAAAAAAAAAAATCGAATGGCCAAAATAGCTAGGCATAGAAAAGCAAGCCAGAATCTAGGCATGCAGAGACAACAGTGATGTAAGTACCACGTCAGACATATGGTCTGAGATTAAAAAGCCACATGGCAGAATATAGATTAACAGAAACAAGTTATAAGATCTAGTTGGGGACAAGCCTAAGCTGAATCTCAAGCTTTTATTAATTAATAACAAGTCTCCATGTCACTTTGAGGGCTACTACTACAATATATGTTAGAGGAAAAAAAGCTAAAAGCTGCTGGAACTGGTGGTAAACAGATGTAATTCCAAGATCTGAAAGTTAAGGCCAGCCTGGGCTGCATCAAGATTCTGCCTCAGAAAACTGTGTGCACACATAGTCAAATCTCATGGATGAGTAGAATGACAGTTACCAGAAGCTGGGGCAGTAGCAAGGAGGGGAGGGTAAGGGCATTAAAATCTAGGCCAGTTAAAAATTGAGTTGCTTACCCTGATATCTGCTCTGTACTGGTTCAGATCCTTCACAAATGACAGTATCTTGTTGTTATACATATCATAGTCCAGGTTCAGTTCAATTTCATGGGTAAGTTTAATTATGAACTGACCAGCCACCTCTGCTGCTGCACGAACCATTTTGTTCAGCTGAGGAACTTGCTGAATCAGTTTCTCATAGGTATCCAAATTAGTGCCCAAATAAGGATATTCCTTATCCTAGAAGACAAAGAAGGGTTATTTATTGTACTGGTGAGGGCTAAGAGCCTCACCATCAATGTAAGAGAGCAAGCATGTAAGAAAGCACAGGGACCCATGTTCTAGTCTAGAGCTCACATGGTAAAAAGAACTCACCAGTTGTCCTCTGACCCCCATACACACCAGGCCAAACAGATACCCGTAAACAGAGTAATTGTGTATTTCTTAAATAGGTAAAATAAATCCCAGCCATGTCAATCTCCAAATCCAGGTGTTTCGTTATTCCCTAGATTTTCCAAATTGATTCAAGCTTACTTGGGCCCTGGCCTCTCTCCACTGGATCAATACTGGTAGTTAATAATTCTATCTGCTCTGCTGGACTTTCAGTGCCTCTCACTGGCTAACACTGTGATCAGTTCACATTGTCTCAGTTACCCTATACTTATTTGGTTGCTGCTTAAGAGAATATTTCTCAGCATCTGGAATACTTTCAATGGGCATCTAATAATTACAAGTTGAATAACATCTTAATGTCTTTTTTTAAAAACATCTTAGTATCTTAAATACTGAGACATTTGGTTTAATTATTACAAGATCTAATGAAAATGCTTCAGAGTTCTTCAGTCTTACCTCACAAAACCAGAAAGAAACTGCTGGGATTCCAGAATATGCAAGAAAAGGGAAAGCAGCATTGTCAAGGGAAAGTTTCTCACTGCAAGGAGAACAAAGGCAATCCTTAGCAAGTATTCTGAAATGGAGGCCTAGCAGGCAACACCCCTTCCTTTTTAACCAATTCCCTGTGGGTGGAGCTCTGTCTACTTTTCTCAACTTACACTTTGTTGATCCAATTGCTGTCTCGATATAGAGGTCTTCCATCAATTGGGTGTTTTACCTACAAAATGAAAATTAAAAAATTTTCTGTTCTTAATTCAGCCTAGTCACCAACATTCTTTTCTCTACAAATACTTAAAAATCTCAATTACCCTACCTGACTATCCTATCTGTCCCTTATGAAGGGTGTGGCTGCCTGCCTTTCTGCTCTCTTCCCTGTGATAGTTCTTAACTACAATTTATAGGGGAATGGACATACTTCTAAACCCCCTCTCAGCTACATTATCATGCCCACCTTCTTTCAATGATTTATTTATTGTGTGTATAGTGTTCTGCCTGTATGTATCCCTGCAGGTCACAAGAGGGCACCAGTTTTCATTACAACTGGTTGTGAGTCATTTTGTGGTTGCTGGAAATGGAACTCAGGACCTCTGGAAGACCATCTCTCTGCCCCCTGTTCACTTTTCTGTAGCGCATGTTATACTAGACTAACCAGTAAACTACTATCTTGTTTGAGACCCTAGAGTGACCGGAGAGTCCCACTGAAATAAGGCCATTATTTATTTCCTTGCGTCTTTAATCATTCCAACATTCTCTTCAATGCAATTGAAGAGATTCTCTGCAAGTATTCTCTTCAACATATTCTTTCCTCATTTAAAATTGTGGTCACAACTGGCTTTTCCAGTTGGTATTTTCTCTGGTGTTATTCAAGTTCTAAACCTTCCTTAGCATTCTGACTTATAATTGCCTAAGAGGCTTGACGGCAATATTCTAAAGATGATATATTCTGAGAATCTTTCATATATATGCTCCATCTCTCAGTTCAGTTCAGCAGACTGAGGATCAATAAGACACGACTAATACCGCTATAGAATTTACTTGCAATTCCTATCACTGGTTACTGATATGTTATTGGTTCAGGTTTTAGAACTAGGTATACTCACGTCCTGCATTGTCTTCTCAATAAGTGTATATAATAAAGGGCTGGCAGAAACCTTGAAGTTGCTAGTACCTGTAAAGAAAGTATTCTTATTATTTTTCCTGGACAATGGCAGGACCCTACTTCTGTGGCCCTATACAGTAACTATTATTAATAAAGTGGACATTTAAGTTAGGAAGTCAGCTGAGTGTAGTAGTACATATAACAATCTCAGCACTCAGGAGCCTGGCCTACATAGAGAAACTGCCTCAAAAACAAAACAAAGGATTTAAGATTTTTCTATTTAGCATTACTGGGATTTGAACCCAGTGCCTTATGCTCTACTACTAAATCATGTCAGGATAGTCTCTTTCAGTATGTAATCTTGTAATCAGTCATCTGCCAGCCCCTGACTCCTGAGTGCTGGGTTACAGATGTGTGCCACCATGCCTGACTTTACCTAGTTCACACTACTGGTTCTACACCTAAACACTTTTATTGGATCTCCATTCCAATGTCTTACTCAGTATGGCCTAAGAGATGGCTCAGTAGATAAAGGTATTTGTGGCCAAACCTGAAAACTCCCAAGGACTCACATGGTGAAAATGAGAGAACCAACTCTCAATTGTCTTCACAAAGCAGGTGGATCTTTGATTTTGAGGCCAGCCTGGTCTACAGACTGGTTCCTGGACAGTAGGGCTACAGAGAAACCCTGTCTCAAAAACAAACACTAGGAAGGGATGCTTACCTAGGACAACTTTATCCAGATTAATATAAGTGAAAGCCTTTAAATGTAGAGATGATAGGTATCCCTAGGAGAGAGAGACTATATTAATATACTCAAACCTATTAATGCATACATTAATAAACATTAGCCTATCACATGGAAAGCTATTGTTAAGGAACTATTTTTAAATCTGGATTCCATTGAGACTTACTATACTAGGACCTGAAATAGGTTCTGGAGGATAGCGCTTAGGTTCACTCTGCACATAGAATATATAATACCTCTAGCCATTCAGTGGCACCAACAGCTCCAAAGTCTCCTGCACTCCAGCTGGCAAAAATAATGCTTCTGCTGGGTTTAAACCCATCTGGAAGAGACAAGAAATTAGGTTCACCTTGGGAGTGGTTAACAAGATAAATTAAAGATTCAAAGACCCAGTAAGAACAGAATCTTAAAAGTAATCTTTGTAGGACAGCACCTGTATATCAACATTTTGAGCACATGGCAGGCACACATTATTGGTGGTTACTCCCTTAACCTCGGACAGTTATGAGTTGCAATGTTGAGGACAATCTGCTTAGAAACAAGTCACTTAAAATATGGATTGTTTACCTTATTTTGAGATACTCTACCATATCCAGGCTCACTTTAAATTCACAAGCAACCCCCCTGCTTTATGCTCCAAGTAGCTGGGACTACAATACCACCACATCAGACTATACCTGTAAGTTTTAGGAAGTCTCCACAGGGCATACTTTGTGACCACTCCTTTAGGCAGTACATGTTCCACAACCCACCAACTGCCCTGTTTATAGTTTTCTACATTAACATTCTGTCTAAAAGTGCCACTTTAGACCTCAATTACATTGAAATTAGAATTAGAATTACAATTACACTGTATTACACTGTAAGTAGAATTAAGCTGTTAATCTTAGTAAATGTTAGATTTATTTTTCTGTACAAGTTGGACTAGTTTCAAAGGATTAGATGATTGCTAGTTGAATGAAGATACTCCACGGAGAAACATTTTCAAGTCATGAGTCAATGAAAACAAGATGTTTTAAAGAACCTACCATAAGAGGATATAAAATGTTTATGGCCATACCACCCTGAATGTGTCTGGATATAAGATTACAAGTTAAATTCAGCAATGCAGAATGTAACTGCTAGCATGACATGGAGCTCACAATGTCAGAAATTTTCTGCGTTACCTCTTGAAACCATGTTTGAGAATGCTTGGGCAAGTTTCAACAGAAGACCTGTTCCCACACTCGATTTTGCAGCACCACTACCCCAGGCATCTCTCTGGGCACCAACTACAATGTACCGGTCTAAAAAACAGAAAAGAGGCAACACACAATCATATTGTTTTTATTCTGAGACAAGGCCTCACCAGTAGCACAGACTGGCATCCAATTTAGGATTCTCCCACCTCAGCTTCCTAGCACTTCAGCTTTGTGTTTAATTTTAAACTGGCTCTATTAATGAAATCTAAAATAAGCATGCCAGGTACAATGGATAAAAGCCTAATTTCAGATGATTTAGGATTCCAGGGATTAAAATTCACAGGACAGCTGGGCTGTGGTGGTACATGCCTTGAATCCCAGCAGTTGGGAGGCAGAGGCAAGCAGATCTGTGAGTTCCAGGCCAGCCTGGTCTACAGAGAAGGGTCCCAGGACAGCCTCCAAAGCTACAGAGAAACCCTGTCTCAAAAACCAAAGTCACAGGATAATTACTACCTCCTCAGCCATTTATGCTATTTTGCCCACATCAGCCATTTAGTAATAACTGAAGTCCAAGGACTTCCAACTTGTGTTTAATGTTGTCTATTCCAGGGACTATACCCTATTCACTAATCTATTACATACTAGCTTTTATGCTTCATGGGCAGAACTGGACAGTTGATAGTTGATACATGATCCCTTTAAGAAAACCACTCTTAGAAAAAAAGCTTACTTATGAAGCAGAGTAGCTCCTATCCATAATGGTTAGTTTCAACAAGCTAACATCATAAGGCCTTGTTATCTTCCAATATTTTAAGTCTAATTTTAGCTTTAGTGGGACAGATGCCAAGCCTGAGTTCAATTCCCAAGACCCATATTGACACAATTCCTCCATGTGCTGTGGCTCTCATGTATACATGCATAAACACACACACAAAGTAACAAAAATTTTTAAATGGTTAGAGGACGATACCTGTTGCTGAACTCCGACCTGCACTGTCATATATGTATTATGTATGCACACAAATACATACACACACAATGCCCTTTAGGGAAAACATGATGTATCCTATCTCTCTCCCTTCCTTTCCTAGACACACCTAGAGTAAGCAAAACACAAAGAAAAGTACAAGGCAGGGTCTGTACCTGGTTCCTCAAAACCTTTGATAACTCCAAAGATGTTAAGTATTCTTGTTTCTTTCAGTACATTGTTCACAGAGAGTTCTACATTTTTATCCTGTACAGATCTAAGCCTACAGGAAGAATCTGTTTTCCAATCAGGAGGACAGTTTCCTTCCATGGCTCTAGAAATGGAAAAAAGGTATTAGCATCATGTGCTAGTATTTTTCTCTGGTTTACAAGTCTGCAATCTGTCCAGAAAGGTTCTACAATAAAGACACACCTAGTTAGTTTGCATTTAAAATACTTGCAAAGATGGATCCATAACGAAGGCCTCATAGGAATCTGTTAGTGTATTTTCATGTTACCCAACCCTTCCACTAACAAAGATACTTTGTATTCTTACATACTCATGAATTGATTTTAAGGATCTTCATCTAGCCACCTCATGTCATCCAGTACCAGGTGTACCCATGTCTGACTTATATAAGTCCCTAAGAGGAAAATGGTGAACAGGATTCTGTTCTATTTTTAGAGATACTTGTACACAAGGAGGATAACCAGAAGTATTACCGTAAAGCAGCTGTAATCTATCACTAATTCTGTGCTGCTAAATGAAAATTCAGAACTAATAGCTATAGGTGGACTTAGATGTCGGGTCAACAGGATCTAATCCATTTTCTACAATAACTGAATAGGAACACCATAGGAAGTACCACACAAGCTGATTGCTGAGTAAACTGAGTTTACAAGTCCCTTATCAAGATCACTTTACTGAGAAAAAATATTTTTTCATATACACAAGTTAGCAATTAATTATCCCCAAATGTAAGCTTTATAGCCAACTGTTTTATGTTTAATCAACTTAGGCTCTTATATAATTAAAACCTTAACATTAAGAGCTTTCAGACACACTTACTGAAATAGCTTTTCTGCAGCCTTTCTTGAGATTGTCTGAACAGGTATACTGGGCAATCCTGATGACTGAGATGGTGGAAACTGGGTATGATTGAAAGATGGAAACCCAGGTGTGTATGGATCACCAGTTCCTAGATGAGCCTGGTAAACAGAATAGTTAGTTCTATCCACTTAGTCAAGAAGTTGTTCATTATATATAGCCCAAACCATTTAGGAACCTAAAGCCTCAAAGTCTAAGGATTTCTATAAATGTAGCTTTAAAAAAGTACTGTATACAAAAAAATTTTAACTTAAGGTATTATTAATGAAGCATTCAGCAATTATCTTCTCTTTCTGCTAAAAGAAAGGCACAATAGATGCAATGTAGGAACATCTAGAGAACACTACACAAATAACTCACATGTCCAAAGAATGAAAAGTCTGCATTAACAATGGGGAATTTAGTCTGGTCCATGTATATCAGGACACCAATTGCATTAAAGCTTTGGGCATTTGCAACCTAAAGAACATAGAAAAAAGCAGGACATTAAAATCTGTTCATACAAAATGAAAATTAATGCAAACTGGAATTTACACTAAAAGGCATCTTCTTCACCAGGGAAAAGCACACCAATTAGTACATACATACAGGAATTATACTATCTGAGTAAGTTGTATTTATATATTCTCTCTCTCTCTCTCTCTCTCTCTCTCTCACCAAAAAATTATGTCAAAGAAGATAAGAATAAAGACCAAGGAAAGGCATATAGGTAGGTTTGAAGGGATGAAATGGAAGGGGGAAAATAATCCACAAAAATAGGAATAAGACCAGCATATTTAAAACCCATACTTACCTTTTCTGCAAAAGTGATTTCCCCTGCTCTAACAATTACTAAAGATCCGTTCACAGCATTATTTAAATCTTCAAAGTCTTTTTTAGTGCCAAAATTAGCATGGAGCAGTTTACCCTAGGATAAAAACATTAGGTGTACTGAGGATCATTGTATCAAAATTACTATAATCCGACAGACTAATAGTAAGAAAGGAAATCAAAGGGGTTGTGTGCAAGATTTTAATCCCAGCACTTAGGAGGCAAAGCAAGCAGAACTCTAAATTTGAGGCCAGCCTGGTCTACATAGTGAGTTCCAAGATGGTCAGTGAAAACACCAAACAAACAAACAAACAAACAAAAAAAAAAAAATCACACACACAGAGGAGAGAAATTAGGAGGGGAAAAAAGGGGACTTTAAAAACCAAATCCCAAACTGACAGTTCTAAAGAAAAAACTAAGCAGTGTTATTAGAAGTAAAAATTTCTGGCATTATGTTTTCTATATCTCATTCTGCATCTAGGGTAAGGTCACCAGGATAAACAGTAATAGGTCAGGCATAGAAGCACCAATTACATATTTCCACATCTGACTCAAGCAGCTGAAATTCTGTGTGTTGGAAGGTACTGTGCTCTTCAGCTTTTCTGCTTGACAGAAGCCAGAGTCCTCTGAAGGAAGAGACTGAACTGGGGAAGGCAGGGATGTCTGTGGATAAGTTTTAATAAAGCTTTTCCTTAGGTGGGAACATGCTTAAATGTGAGCACATGAATAGGAGCAAAGCAGTGGGGAGCAGTCGAGGATAAGGAGCAAGAGTTAGGGCAGCAGTTCTCAACCCGTGATTAGTAACAACCATTAGAACAGACTAAGAAGCTCATCATCAGTTAACATTAAAATAGAGACATAGGAAACAGTCACATGCACTATTTTTACTCACAGTAACTTTTGCAGCTTTACTATATGCCACATAGCCCTCAGGATTCTCCACTTGGTCCAAGTCACTATTTGCATTTACTATGGCCACCGAGTTTTGAGCAACACTAAAAGGTAATAAAAAACTTAAAGCCATCCTTGAAGAAAAATTCAATAGCTTTAGTACACATAGCATTTTATTTGTACTGATTGGCTTAAGGAAACTCATCTATAAATTTTAACCTTGATTTTCATTTTGAAAACGTAATCTACTGAACACATCTGAAAGCACTTCTATAAAATAAGCTACTATATTTCAACATACCCGCCTTTCACCTGAATCTTCACATAATGTTCATCTCGCCAGACTTTGCTGAGTTTAAAGTCACGAAACTGATCTTCAATATAATAGGCAAGATTTTCATCTTTTTGAGATCCAGCCTCCCCAGAGGTCTGGCTCAGCTGCCTGTAAGAAAAAAAATCTTTAGCTCTGTTTTTTGAGACAGGGTTTCTATGTAGCACTGGCTATCCTGGGAACTTCTAAAATGCTCAGCCTAACCTGTGTATTTTAGGAAATAAGACAGTTTCTAGGAGACCTGGAGTAGCAAGGTCAAACAGCTTAAAGTATTGATAGACACTGCTTCCTGCACACATACAGATACAAATCAAAAGATGATGGCTCTGTGGTATACAGCACTTTTTGCTCTTACATAAGACCCAGTTTCAATTCTAGCACACACATGGTGGCTCATACCATCCACAAGGCTTCTGTAGGCATGAGTGTGATGTATACTCACGCAGGTAGATAACATACATATTAATTTTGAAAACCTAAAAATTTTAGAAAGGGAACATTAGATAGACAGAAGAAAACCTGACAGTCCACAATAAACTACAGGTGACAGAGAATCTGAAGAAAAAGAAAGGAGCCTCTCCAGATGAGTTCTAATTCCCTGTCAGCAGAGCACCCTGTACAGAGCAAGGGCAGGGCACTCTCTCTGAAACCCTTTCAAGTCTGCCCTGCCCCCAATGAACTTTTAGATAACTGAACTTAGCTTACTCGATGGTGTCAGTGAACTCTATGGCATCCAACTTCTCTGACAACAGTTTTTTGAGGTCTGCCCAATATAAGCGAGAAGATTTAGGAATGTCTTGTTCTGTGTTGATGATTTCTGAATTGACTGTCTCCGTTTCTGCCAGTCTCACACAGTCTTTCTGTTCTGTGCGTTTACAATAGCCCAGGTAGCCAATCATAAATCCTAAAGACAGAAGTTTTAGAGCTTAGTTCAGACTAATTAATTAGTTGTAAATAATCCCTGAAAATGTTACCTTTTCATTAAATGCTAAGGTCTGAAAGAACATCTTGAATCTCAGCTTTATGGAATTTTAAATTGCCACAATAAGTCATACCATTCCATACAGTGTCCTTTCAAGACATAGTTAATATGCTTCGATTAACTATAAGCTATTCTTCCTCCCTCCCTCCCTAACTCCCTGGATTTTCCAGACAGGGTTTCTCTGTGTAGCTTTGTAGACCAGGCTAGCCTAGAACTCAGAGATGCACCTGCCTCTCTGCCTCCCAAGTGCTGGGATTTAGGCATGTGCCACCATCACCCGGCTTCTGTGTATATTTCTAACACAACATCCATAACTTTAAAAAAAATGTACAATACAAAGTATCTCCTGACCTGAATGAAATAAGACTGAAATAACAGTTGGCTAAAAGAAATACTTTTGAATTTCTTAATACATTCTTACCAATCAAGAAAAAGATTATTACTGCAATTGTCCCAAAGCAGAGTCTTCCATTAAGCTTTCTGGGTTTTCGGACACTGGCCTTCATGTTATTGTCAGCATTCTCCTCTTCATCTACAGCCAATTTCATCTCCACATGACTGTTATCTCCATCTACTTGCCGAGCCAGGCTAAACCGGGTGTATGACAATGGTTCTCCACCAAACTGGTATTTTTTTTAAAGAAATTTAATACAAAAGGTATTAACATAACATAATTAATATAATATATAATATAATTTGATCATATACTATGACATACATTCATTCGGGAAGTTATCCCTCCCAACTAATACTCTTCTCTGTGCCCAATTCTGTCAATGGCAGATGAAGGCTAGCTAACATTCAGCTTTTCCAGGGTTTCCTAGTAAGTTTCCTATAAGCTTTCCTAATAATTTTTTTTTTAAAGAGATGGGGTTCTCACCATGTTGCTCAAACTGACCCTAAACTCAAAGGCTCAGCAATCCTCTTGACTCAACCTTCAGTGTAACTGAAACTACTGGCACATTTTAGTTCTACCTAGGTAGATAACTTCTCCCAAACAGCCAAAGCTACCCTATTCTTACAGTGTTACCCACAATCTTAATTGAAACTGAACATCTTTGCCTCTATTTTAAGAACTTGGGAAACAGGAAGATTGAGTTCAAGGACAACCTGAGACTACACAGAAAAATCTGTCTCAAAAACACAAACAGAGTATTCCTTTATTTGGTGAGATCTATTATACCTCAAGACCACTAGATCAGATAAAAGAATACCTGGTAAGAATTTGGGGCGTTCTTTTCTGCACATTGGGTGAAGTAATGTTCTTTTATTGCATTTTTACAGATAGATGAAAAATCTTACCAAGTTAGAGATTGCTGATCTGGCTTGATCCATCATTCCAAGCTGCCACAAGGACCTAATAATTAGAACAGAGAATATAATGATCAGATTAATCAGGGCTTTCCATTACAATGCTATGTTAATTATAATATGTCAAACTTGCTCCTAAGTATACTAGAAAAGTTTATTTAACAGGAATCTCACTGTGGCCACTAACTTGAGATCCTACTGTGTCAACTTGCCAGAACTAAGATTTATAAACTGTAATCCTTGACTGGATGCTGTATTGAGGTGAACAGCAGAAGGCGTGCTATAAAGGATAGGACTAGGATGTGTGACAAATTAGAAATCTGAATATGGCTAATGTTATTAGACCCAGGGAGTGCGATATGTATTAGATAATTGTTGTTAGAGGCTGTATTGAGTTTGAGCAGTCAGCCAGAGATACACAAAAAACCATGTCTTGAAACATATACCACAGGGGGAAAAAAAAACAAAAAAGAACCTAAAATATAGGGAAAAAACTACTTAGAATACTATCACTTTTAAATGTATTCAAGTAATCAAGAGAAAAAAGTAATGTGTAGTGACCACTTTCAGTCTTACTAAGTAGTCCAAGCTGGCCCTGAACTCTTTCATTCTGCCTGTTTGTCTGCCTCCCAAGTGCTAGGACTATAGGTGTGTACCATGCCCAAATAAATACTTTAAATTGGTATCTAATGATACTAATTCAAACTATCACCTGGAAAAAAATTGAAAAACCAGAAACTAAGAGAATTATGTCAAGACTGTCATTTTTTAACAGTCAGGCCTGGTAATACAGGTTGTAATTAAAGCGCTTAGAAGGATGGAGGATAGTGAGTTCAAAGCCAACCTGAGCTACCTATAGTAAGACCCTGTATCCAAAAACAAAACAATCGGGCTGTGGTGATACACCACCTTTAATCCCAGCACAGGGCAGGTGGATCTCTGAGTTAGAGGCCAGCCTGGTCTACAGAGGGAGTTCCACCAGGACAGGCTCAAAATCCTGTTTCAAAAATAAATAAACAAACAAACCAAACACCCAAACAAACAAAAGTGGGGGTGTGTACTGGAGGTTTGGTGGCATCCAGGCCTTTAATCCCAGCACTCAGGTGGCAGAGGCAGTTGTATCTCAAGTTTGGAGGACAGCCTGGTCTAAAGTGAGTTCATGGACAGCCAGAGCTTTTACAGTGTGTGTGTGTGTGTGTGTGTTGTGTAAAGCTCCAATGGACACAGGATTCCTAAAATGATTAAGTCATGTGCAAGTGATCATGTTCTCGGAAGCACAATCTCTTGCCCCTTCTGTTACTAAGTTTATCACTACCACTGCACCAACAGACCCAATTACTAGAGCCAGAACTAGAAGGCCCCACCCTGGGCCAATTTTAATCATCCAGTGTATACTTTAATGCTTGCCCGAAATAGCTATCCCTAAACTAGTCTAAGTTGGCATTTACTTATAGTTTTGCAATATCAAGGATCCAACCAAGGAAGGACACTTTTGCCATGGTTAATTAAATAAGCGAGCTAAGTAAATAAGATTGAACATTTTGAGTCTGAAGAAAACAAGGCTGGTTGTATAAGGCTTTGTATAATCATAAGTGCACATTTACCCCCTAAGAAATGTGTTATTTCAATTTTAATCTACAACATCAAAATTTAAGAAAAATCAAGCCAGAGCCTTTAATCCCAGCACTTTTGAAACAGAGGCAGGGTTATCTCCATGAGCTGAAGAACAGCCAGGGATACACAGAGACCCTGTCTCAAATAAATAAATAAATAAATAAATAAATAAATAAATAAATAAATAAAGGCTTAGGAAATTTAACCCCATCACCAGAGTAATTCCAAAATAGCCACACAAAGTAACAGATCAAGTAAAACAAATCCAGTAATTCCTTAAGTCACTCACTTAAAATCTCACATATTTAAATTTTTGGGGGTTTTGGAGGCAGTGTTTCTTTGTTAACAGCTCTGGCTATCCAGGACCAGACTGGCCTTGAACTCCAGAGATCCACCTGCCCCTGCTCCCTGGAAGCAGTGCCCCCCAGTACTCAGCAACATAGCTTTATTTAAGAGCCTCTTTTGAATTTTCTTCCAAGTTAAATCACTGAATCTATATTCTGCGAGCATGGCAAAGACATATACCAGCTAAAACAGCACTTCAAACATAAACTGGTAGCCATACCTGAGAGCAAGACAATTCGAATTTGGCTTATTATCCCAAGATGTCACCAATGCCACAAGAGAAAATTAATCTTGGTTTCTCTTATATTAGCTACTTATACATTTTTGTTCCCAATTATTAGGAAAAATATTCAATTCTAATGATAAAATTTAAGCTAAAATAAAAAGTTTCACATGTTTTGATCCATGACCTTAACTTTGAGCTGTGAGATGGTAGATAGCCAAAGATATTAATATTAACCAGACTAATCTCAAACCAAATCATTTCAAAACCAAGGCTCTGTAATTAATATAGGGATGAGAGGTGGGGTGAGGCAGAGGCAGATACCAAAATACTATGAAACAGTTAAGTCATGTATTGGTTCTGACAAGCACACTTTATTAGATAACAAATCAAATTCAAAACCTTTCCTCTTAGGACCTGGTCCAGATCTTTTGTCCCTTGTAAATTCACTGTCTAATTCAAAATTAGACAGCAACCAGTCCCTGCCTGACTTCAGCCAGCCCTTTCTTCTTTGACATAAAACAAAACAAAAAACAAACACTAGTCAGAATGACCTTAAACTCAAATCCATCTGCTCCTGCCTTGCCCAAATGGTGGGATCAAAGGTGTGAGCCACCATGTCCCCCTGTTATGGTCTGGTTTTAAGAGCCTAACTTTGCTAAGTGTGGTGGCACTTTTAATCCCATCACTCTCTTCCAGCAGGAGCAGGTGGATCTCAGGGTCCCAGGCTATGCATGGGTTCAGTGTGACTCAGGGGAAGTCTTCATACACAGCTTTTTGAAAAGAAACCCGAAGGTCAGACCACTTGGGAGCCACTCAAGTTTATTTTGTATAGCACTCATCTGGGAGACCAGAGGTTCATTTTTAAGTCACTTTTATTGTTGTTTAATTAAAGATTAGCCAAGAACCTTGCTCCATTACAGATAAGCACATTGCCACAAGCATAACTGCCTAGCCTTAGGGTGAAGTGATACACCCTTGGTCTCTATCCATAGTCAACACAGGCTAGGTTCAACCCATCATTTCTTGACAGCATTGTTATGCTATACATAGCCCTTTGAAAAAATAATGGATTCCTGTATAAAGCAGAATTTTATTATAACCCCCCAAAAAAGACAAAAAAAAAAAACTAAGGAGGACCCACACTAAATTCCATTTTCTTTGTAGATAAAGCCCTGAATCGGTTTAAATGTCTTCCTCAAAGAGGTCACATTTCAGTTTAAAGCCAACTGCATTAGCCATCTAGCCTAGCATTCCAAATCCATCTAATCCTAGAATAAAGATGATATCAGGTTTCTGCAACATGATTATTTCCCATTTAAATCCTCAAAAAAAAAAAAAAAAAAAAGCCAAAGACACTAAACAGTCCAGTCTTTGTAGCAAGATCATTTCATTGTAAGTGTTAAGCGACAAGTTTGCAAATATAGTTTTCTTACCCTCAATCACTATTTTAGAGAGCTGTCCAACACTGTAAGCACGCTGACTTTTCTACGGTTATTTCTAAATAGCTGCTCTTACAAAGAGGACTTATTCCTATAGTCTCTCAGCTTGAGGGCCGCTAGCGACATTCTTAGTATCACCTGCAACGTTCAGATCTATTCCGCCCTGCCCTGAAAATGGGATTCTACACGCAGGGCCAAGAGGAGAGCCTGGCAAGAAAGACTTAGGCGGTACCGCAGTTCCAATGTGCGGTTCTTGGAAACTTCCCAAGTGCCCAGGACACTAGTAACCGAATAGAGCGGTTTTGTCCTTTTCAGCTCTTGACGCCCGCCTGCAAGGAGCCCCAAGGTCACCCACGTACCCCGACAGCCGTTCCCTGGGGCGACTTCCTGGAGCCACCACCACGTGTTCCGAGCAGAACCAGCCTGCGCCGCAGCGTGGTGGCCCTTTCTCAAACCCGCGGCCTAGGACGGGCCTGCGGGGCCGATCCGGAGAGCGCCGGGTACGGCGGCGCCGCACCAACCCCGCTGCACCTGCAGTCCCCGCTCCGCAGTTCCCGCAGCCTCCACGCCCGCCGCCACCGCCCGCCGCCCGCTGCACGCGGGCCCTGACCTTCCGCTCTAGTCCGCCCGGAGCACGCGGAACACGAGGGGCCGGCCACTGACAGGCGCGTCACTTACGCTGAGGCGCCTCCGCAGCCCAGGACACTGCCACCGGCGCTCCACTCGCCTTCTGAAGGGACCGCTGCCTCCCAGCCAGCTTATAGTCCGGGCCCGCCCCCTGCCGGCACGCTGGGCTACGTCACTTCCTGCCGCACGTACACCTACCGAGGCGCTCTTAGCAAAGCCTCTGGAGGCGAGATGCGCGCGCAGCTGGTGCGTGCGCGGAGTTCAAGAGAAAAGGCGCCAAGGCGGCAGGTGTCGGGAGGGCGCACGCGATTGGCCGGGCCTTTCTCCACCGCACCCCTCCCCCCCACGCCGTGTCGCTGCAGCTGGCGGGTCGCCCGGGTCGCCCTCCCCCCCTAACCTTGACCGACCGTCAGCCATGCCGTACAAGGTCGGAAGTGTTAGCCTTTACTCCAAAACGTTCCCGCTGGCGGTGAAATATAGGTTTTGGTCTCCGTTAAAACCATACTGTGTTCTGCAGCCTCAGAAATGCTTTACAAAGGAAACACTTTCCTGTAGAATGCAGTTATTTAAAAAGATCTTCACGGGCAGGACTTGAGCCAAGCAAAGAGCTTCCCACGCTTAAGTTGAGCCGATAAGAGGGAAACTAGAAACTAATAAGATTGTAGATTAACTCGCATGTTTGTCGCCATTATTGCTGTTAGAGGATTGTTGCAATGAAGAGCAAATAAAAGGAGGTCGGTTAAAACTGCAAACATTCACACCCTTTTCTTCCTATCTGTAATTTACTGTCCAGCCTGAGATAAGTTTACAAAGAATTTACAAGGAGAGCGTGTCCTAGACCACAAAAGGATTACAGATAAAGGACTCCCTGGTAGAGTCCTTAGGGCCCTGGAAATGTCTTAAAAAGTGTTACTTCCCAGCCTCAGCTTCGGCCTTTGGTTTATCTGCTGTAAAATACAGCAAGTTTTTTAGGATTTGCTAACTGCTGGTCCCTTTACACCATACTCATGTCCAAAATGTTCTACTCCTAAAATATATAATAATTTTATAATCTGGAGCACCACTGCAAATTTTCTGAAGATCAACTTCTTGGGCTAGCCATTGAGGGATCTCTTTGAAATTCAGACAATAAACCAGGTATGGGGTTGCTCACCATTTTTAATCCTAGCACTCTGGGGGCAGAGGCAAGCAGATCTCTTAGTTCCAGACCAGCCTGGTCTATTTAGTGAGTTCCAGGACAGACACAGAGAAAACCTGAAGGGGGGGGGGGGGGAAAGAAAGAAATTTAGACAATAGACTGAGCCCTGGAAAAAAAACACACAGCAGGGTGTGGTGCTCCAAGTCTGCAGTCTAGAGCTCAGGCAGAAAGATGGGTGAGTTCCAGGCCAGCCTAGGCTACATAGCAAGCATGCCCACCTCAATAAATAAAAACAAAGATGACATTTTGAGGTGAAAATATTTTTTGTTTTATTTGAATGTATACATGTGTATGTACATATGTATATATAAATTTAAATAAATGTATGTGTGTGTGTGTGTGTTGTATATGAGCCTTGGTGCTCATAAAGTCAGAGGACAATATTTGGGAGTTGCTTCTCTGCTCCCATTTTGTGAATCCTGAGGATCAAATTTAGGCAGTTTATTCCACTGAACTGTCCTCATGGAAAATCTTTTTTTCTTAAAGACTGGGTCTCATGTAGCCCAGGCTGGTCTTGAACTTCTGATCCTCCAAACTCCATCCCTAGGTGCTGGGATTACAAGCATTTGCTACCACACTCAAGGTGCTGAGGATGGAACATAGGGCATCCTGGCCGGTAGGCAAGCACTCTACCAACTGAGCTGCACCCTTGTGACGAAAATGGGTTTCGTCACCATTCATTTCTATTTCAAATAATGTCATTGGTACTGGTAATGATTTGTTTTTTCTCTCTCTCTCTCTCTCTCTCTCTCTCTCTCTCTCTCTCTCTTTTGAGACAGGGTTTCTCTGTTTATCTTTGGCTATCCTGGAACTCCCTCTGAACTCCCTCTGTAGACCAGGCTGGCCTTGAACTCACAGAGATCTGCCTGCCTCTGCCTCTCATTTGGAAGGGAGAGGCAAGTGGATCTCTGTGAGTTCAAGACCAGCCTGGTCTATATAGTGAGTTCCAGGACAACCAGAGCTACATAGTGAGAATGTCTGGGGTGGGGATGTGGAGGAGACAAAACATGGTTTGGGTAATTTTTATTTAAACTATTCATTTTCAAAAGTCAACCTTCCACAAAATCCTTTTAAAAATAAAAACCAACAGAAGAATTCTTACAGTTCCTCAAAAAGGTACATAGACATAATGTCACGTGTACTAGAATTTTCACAAAATTTACTGAAACCAGGCTTAGTGGCACACACCTTTAATCTCAGCACACTGGAGGAAGAGGCAGACAGATCTCTGAGTTTCAGGACAGCTAACTCTACTTATCAAGTTCCATATCAACCAGTACTAAACAGTGAGACTTTATTAAAAACAAACAAACAAACAAAAAAGCCAGGTGGTGGTGGCACACGCCTTTAATCCCAGCACTTGGGAGGCAGAGGCAGGCTGATCTCTGTGAGTTCAAGGCTTGCCTGATCTACAGACTGAGTTCCAACACAGGTGACAAAGCTACACAAAGAAACCAAAACAAAACAAAAGGATGGAAATCAACAAGATACATACAATTTACTGAAGGAAAAAAAAACCTATAACCTAGAGTTTGGGGGTAAATAACTTAAAACCTGGAGGGTTCAAATGCTGGAGTTCTCAGCTGCCTTAAGCCTTGAGCTTTCCTTTCTGTGGATTTAATAAGCTAAGGCAGGTGAAAAGCTACTGAAACTGGATGGTGACTGCCAACACCTTTAATTCCAGGACTCACGAGGCAGAGGCAGTCAGATCTCTCTTATGTAATATTTTGTTTGTGTTCTGAAAAATAAAGCTTGTCTGGAGATCAGAAGGTGGAGCTAGCTACTAGTTAACATAGAGGTATAGAGGTCTACACAGAGGAGACAGGAAGTTACCCATCTGTGACTCTAGGGCAGAGACAGAAAGCGATAAGGCAGGGCAGAGACAGGATTTTGGCCCTTTCAGTCTATTTGGTAGAGGTAAGAACTCTAGTGGCTGGCTGCTTTGCTTCTCTGATCTTTCAGCTTTCACCCCCTAATATCTGACTATGGGTTTTTATTGATTAAAAACAATTAAGATCATGCTTTAGATCTCTGATGGAGTTGCAGGACAGCCAGGGCTACACAGCGAGACCATGTCTTGGGGGGGAAAAGCTACTGAAAATGGTTGGCACATAGTAGGCTCTAGGTTAGCATACATGGAGGCAGTTTACAGGGTGTATTGGGTGAGACAGACATAGAAGATGTCTACAGACATCTAGGTAGGATTTGAACTCATGGAGAGGAAGAAAGAAGGCATTCCATTGGAGAGTGTTTGATTGGAACCTCAAGCTTGCCCCTGTAGGATCTGCAAAACCTAATCCTCCCCTCCAAACCTGGTCCACTCAGAGAGCCTCCAAACAAAGGAAAGGCTCCAAAAAGTTCAGTTCCATGTTCTTGGTGGCTACTATAGCTTCCTCCCCTCAAGTTGCCAGCTGTCCTAGTCCCCACCTAAAGTACTCATCTTTTTGCTGTTCTTAGGCACAAACCCAGCTTGTGGCTAATACATCACCATCTCTTGCCTACAACCTATAAAGTCTCCCTGCTTTTATTTGTGGATGCAGCTTCTTTGGCCTCAATCTCTAGGACTGGAGAAACCACCTGGAAGTTGCTTTGCTCAAATACACCTCTTGTTAACTTTTTCAACTGGACTTGATTTGGCTGACTGCATCAGTAGAGAAACTTATTATGGGAGGCAGAAAACCTATCAGAGCACAACTCCACTATGAATCCAAAACCAGTTTGGGGTTAAAATTCTACTCCACGGGTGAGAGTTGTTTCTGCCACTAAGAGCACTGACTGCTTTTCCTCTAGAGGACCCTTGCTTGATTCCCAGCATCTGCCTACACAGAGGTTCACACCCATCTGTGACTCTAGTTCTGGAAGATTCAATGCCCTCTTATGACCACACCTCTGTACCAGACGTGAAGTTGGTACACAAACATATGTGCCAGCAAAACACCATAAACATTACATTTTTTTAAAAATGGGGCTGGAGATGTGGCTCGGTGGTTGAGAGCACTTGTTGAGAACCCTTGTTCTTTCTCAGCACTCACAAGGTAACTAACTCTCAATTACTCCTATCCCTAAAAGATCTGATCTTCTAAATTTCTCTGGCACCAGGCACTCTGGTGGTATACACACATGCAGGCAAAAACACTCAGATAAATAAAAACAAAGTAAATACTCAAAAAAAAAGAATTTTAAAGTAAGTGAATTAAAAAATTCCACTGTTACCACCCATTTGTTTCCACCAATGTATTTGAAAAAAAAAATGCCTTCATTTATTATTTTTTGTTGTTGTTGTTATTGTTCTGTAACTATAAAACAACATGGGATTGTTTTCAGAGGAATGTGTTATTTGGGACAATTAGAATCTGTGCTCCTTGGGCCATGGCCATTCATATTTGGTTCAAGAATAAACTCTTTTTCCCTTTGAATTGAGAGCTGTGTTTTGTGTTGACCAAGGTAACAGCATTTTTATGTATTGAGTAATGCTGTATGATGGGAAAAGTTATGTAAAGAATGGGGTGGGGGGGTCTGTAGCACCAAAAAGCTGAACAGCAGAATATGTACTTAAAGAGCAAATATGACAGAGGTGAGTATGTGTAATAGTGGAATGCTATTCAGTCATTAAAAATGAAATCCTATCAGGCCAGGCCTGGTGCACACCTTTAATCCCAGCACTCTGAAGAGGTCAAGGCTATCCTGGTGTACATAGTGAGTTCCAGGATATCCAGGACTACATATAAAGACCCTATTTCAAAAAAACAAAATAACAACAAAAAAAGAAAAAGAAAGAAAGAAAAGAAAAGAAATTCTATCATTTGTAACAACATGGGTGGACATTGAAGGTAGAATGGTGGATACCTGAGTCTGGAGAGAGAAAAGGGAGTAAGAAATGTTGACCAGTAAGCACTGAAATATAGCTGGACAGCAGCAAGAGGAGCGGGGAGACAGCTCTTATCACCCAGATGTCAGAACTGGAGTTCAGATCCCTGGAACCTAGACAAAAGCTGGGTGAGCATGTGACCTACCTGTAAAACCCAGCGCTTGGAAGCAGAGATGGGATTCCCAAGGCAGTAACTGGCTAGACTAATGGAAGAGCCAATCTCTAGGTGTTGTGGGATACCCTGTCAGAAAATCAAGTGGAGAATGGTTAATCTCTGGCCTTTGCACTCATATGCACACATGTGCATATGCAACTAGACACCCATGAAAATACACTCATGCACACACATACCACGTATACACATGAGAAAATATTTTAAGAGAATATAGGAGCAAGGGGTTCTAGTATGATCTCTCACAGTA
The DNA here is from genome assembly GCF_943737965.1 of Phodopus roborovskii. Taxonomy (NCBI): domain Eukaryota; kingdom Metazoa; phylum Chordata; class Mammalia; order Rodentia; family Cricetidae; genus Phodopus; species Phodopus roborovskii. Next base: position 17,800,725 of record NW_026126469.1, on the reverse strand, counting down.
AAGTTCATATAGTAACAATAATCTCAAGTTCTAGGTCAGCCTGGACTACACAGGGAATTCAAAGCTAGTCAGGGACATAAGCGTCTAAAAGACATTTTGAATGCTTTACCATAAAGATAAAGTTAATGTTTAAATTGATTTAAACATTACATACTAATGGGGCCATGGTGGCACACACCTTTAATCCCAGCACTCGGGAGGCAGAGGCAGAGACAGGCAGAACTCAGTGAGTTCGAGATCAGCCTGATCTACAAAGTGGGTTTCAGGACAGCCAGGACTGTTACATAGAGAAAGCCTGTCTCAGAAAAAAAAATTAAAGCATCGCAAACTACACTTTCTATGTTTTTGTGTGTGGGTTAAATATAAATTTAATTCTAAAAACAGCATGCAAATGTTGAATAGGAACAGAAATAAGGGTGCTCCAATGGCACAATTGGTTGTTATCACACAGTAATTTCAGAAATAAAAACAAGACAAGAGTCTGTGACAGCCAAATGTACCAACTGAAAGGCTTATTCTGTCTTCACAGAGGCTCATCTGTGGTTCCGTCTGGTTCCAAATGATGACTTCAATTCTAGTTAATATGTGTCCGTACAAAGCGGTGTTTTTACTTTCATTTATTTATTTTGTCTTTGTTGTTTTGAGCCAGGGTCCTTCTTTATAGTCTTGGCTATCCTGTAGTTATTTATGTAGGCCAAACAGGCCTCAAACTCAGCAATCCTCCTGCCTCTGCTTCTGAATGACAGGATAATGAACCTAATCCTAACCACACCTGGCTAGTCCCAGTGTTTTTGTTTATGATTTATTTATCTTTTGATTTTGTGTATGTGTTTTGCCTGCATATATGTCTGTGCACCACCTTCACGTCTGGTGCCCTCAGAGTCCAGAACAGGGACTAAGATCTTCTGGAACTGGAGTTATAATGGTTGTGAGCCCATCATGTGGGTGCTGGGAATCAAACCTTTGTCCTGTGGAAGAGCAACCAATGCTCTTAACCGCTGAACCATCTCTCTAGCCCCCAATGTTTTTAATGTAAAAGTAAAACTGAATGAAAATACTTTCTCCTTCTCAGCCCCAGCTCTAAAAAAGGACTTTACTGCTTGCCCTACTAGAGTCCTAATACCCATCTCATGTGAGCTGCAGACCAGGTACCAAAAGGGAACAAAGTTGGGTAGGGAGGTGTTGAGAACACAGATCAGCCAGGTGATGGCACACGGAGGGGAAAAAGGCTTTGAGCTTTTGGGATTTGGCGGGGGGAGTTTTGTTTTGTTTTGTGTGTGTGTGTGTGTGTGTGTGTGTGTGTGTGTGTGTGTGTGTGTGTGTGTTGTTTGTTTGTTTTGTTTTGTTTCATTATTGTTTGATTTGTTGGGTTTTTTTGTTTTGGTTTGTTGGTTGGCTGTTTTGAGACAGAATCTTTTTGTGTAGCTCTGGCTGTTCTGAAATTCACAGAAATCCCCCAGCCTTTATCTCCCTCCCAAGTGCTGGGATTAAAAGTATGTACCACCATGCCTGGCCTAGCTTTGAGGTTTTAAAACACTAGTCTGTTTTTGTTGTATATATTTTATTACATTAAAAAAAACAGGCTGGATGTGGTGGCACACACTTTAGTCACAGCACTAAGAGGCAGAGAGGCAGGCCTATCTCTGTGAGTTCAAGGTCAGTCTGGTCTATATAGTGAATTCCAGGACAGCTAGTGAGATCCTATCTCAACCCCTCCTTGCCCCTTTCAAAAACATCCCCTCCCCATCCAACACAAATAGCATTTGTTTGTTCACTTAATAAATGTCCCTTATAGAGTACTGCAAGTGGCTCAAGTCAGTGGTAGAGTCCTTTTGATCAGTGTTTCTCAAATATTTTTAAATATGCTCCATGGAAAAATGTGTGTGTGTGTGTGTGTGTGTGTGCACTCTCCTGTTTCATGACAATATGCATTCTATGTACATACATATTGAAGTGTCCTACTCTCTTCATGATCCAGAGTATAAAAATACTGCTTTGAATCCATTCGAGTGACTTCCTGGTGGGCTGTGTGACCTGGGTATGAAAACATCTGAGGGCCTTCAAGGCCTTCTTTCTCCAGAGCAAGCCTTCCCAGTGAGCACAATAAAGGACTTACTTAAAGAGAAGATTTCTCCTAAGTCCTCTGCCCATTGCTTCTACTCTCTACCACCCTGAACTTGAACAAATATTGATTTAGGTTTTCAAGTTGGAGCTGAGGCAGAAAACACAGATGCAGGAAAGCCTTTTGAAAGGCTCTGACGTGGTGACACACACTTTGGCTGATGATGGCGAAGCAGGCCTTCCTAGAGGCCTCTAGACCACTGTCATCCACAGTAAGTTCTGACCACAGTGCCTGGGTAACATGCTGTCTCTTTTTTCTTTTCCGTGGAATCAAATCCCAGGGAAATAACTTTAGATCCAGACTCATAAAACTAAAATGTGAAACTCTGCTGCTTGGGAGCAGGATGGGGTCCAGAGAATGGCTGTGGGGTTACCAGCTCATACTCTTGAGGGTGGTACTATTTTCCCATCATCTTTCTTCTCCTTCCGACACTAACTTGGAAGCCTTCAGTTTTTCTGTCCTCGTACTAATGACAATACGGTCTTGTTTCCCCAGGGCAAACAGTAAACTCACGAAAGACTATAGGACAGACTGATAGGAAGGAGTCTGACAGCAAAGTCCAAGGTTATTTAGGTGGGAAAGCTAGGTAATTAATTTTTCTGTTAATAATGAGGATATTTACACCCACTAATATAATGATGTGAAGACATAGGGCATGAGATTTAGTCACACTTGGGCAAGATAGAACTAATTTCATAACAGAATTTTAGTTTGGAAGCAGCATTAACTCATGTTGTCCTTGGCCTTAGTAAGTGCTCAATAAATGAAAACTAGATTCATTAAATACCACTGCTTCATCCAAACAAGTGGCTAGTGTCTCTCTTACTTCCCCAATCAGAGTAAATCTATAATTGCTCAAGAGAAAATTCTTCTCAGAGTTTTGGGTGGTTTGAGCTTAGATATGAAGTTGTTGTTGCTTAGATATGAAGCTCCCCCCCCCCCCCCCAGTGTTAGAGGCCTGGTCCCTGGCTGATGCTATTATTGTCAAGTGATTAGATAGTGTATGAAGTTCATTAATGGATCAATCTATTCCTATGTTTGTTTGGCTGGAACCTCCAGTTCACCCCTGCATGATCCTGGAAAGCCCCATTCCTCTCTACTGTCCATCTGTCTGACAATCCTGCCTGCTCAGAGAGTCTCCAAACAAAGGAAAGGCATCAAAAAAACCCAGTCCCACATCCTTGGTGGCCATTGTAGCTTCCTCTCCAAAGTTGCCAGCTGCCCAAGTCCCCACTTAAAGTGCTAGGCTTTTGAGCATCTTTGGGTACAAACCTAGCTTGTGGCAGACACATCATCACCCCTTGCCTACAAACCTATACAGTCTCCCTGATTTAGGTTGGGGATACAGAATTTCTAGCCTCAATCTCTGGGACTGGAGAACCCATCCAGGAGTTGCTTTGCTCAAATAAACCTCTTGCTATACTTTTTCAGATTGGCTTGACCAGGCTTATTGCTTCAGTTGAATCAGTAATTAGGAAGTGAGGCTAGTTATAGGAACTAGGGGTGACCCTCTCTCTGCCTTCTGAAAACTATAGAGTGACTGGCCTCACCCCATTGTGCCCTTTGGCCATGATGGTTATGTGGCCTCACCACAAGCCCAGAAAGACATCACCAAGTGACCATGGTGGGAGCTAAAATAGGTCCTCTTTTAGTTGTTCTTGGATATCTTGTCCCAATGGCAGAGATTAACCAACTCACACAGCTATGGGCTAAGAGAGAAGGCTCTTAGCTGTCCTGAGCTGCGTTCCTTCTACTTTCAGTAAACTGGATGACGTTTGAACACTGCTTTGCTGTCCCTAGAAATCCCTCTCAAGCTGAGTATCCAGACACCCCCTTCTCCTTCCACAATGTGGAACGCTCAGATCAAAATCAGATCATCAGGAGAAGTCACAATTGTCTGTACCACTGGGCCAGATGAGTCTAAGAAACTCATCTTTGCAGTGTAACTTTGCAGATGGCCCCATTTGACACACGCATGCAATCCCATTTCTGCTCCCTGCCAGGTTGATTTCTGTACATTCCCAGGGTCTATATACATGCTTTTGCTGAAGATAGCTAAGGAACTAAAAGAATTATGTTAATTTTGTTTCTAAAATGTCAGCGAGCCACTTCAACTTTCACATTTTATCTTCTCTTTCATCTATCTGAATTTTTTCTGCCTCCATAATTGAAATCTGATGTCCAATACTTTTGATAAACTGTGTAACATGTACCCAAACATTGACTAAGCTGAGGGGGTTTTTTGTATTTATGTTTGTTTATTGTTTAGATTAAGAAGAGGCCTTTGAAAAGAACGTTGTAACTGTTGATATAGTGGGAAAATGAACAAATGTATAAAGAAAGAAGCCACTTGGCTCAGCAGGGTGGTTCAGTGGGTAAAGGTGCCTGCTGCCAGTCCTAACTGCTTGAGTTTGATTATATATGTGTCTGTGTGTGTATACATGCATATATATATGTATATATATATTTTTTTTGAAGAAGCTACAAGAAGACAAGTAATAAGAATCCCAAGTCAGCAAATTCAATGTGCAGAAAAAATACCAAATCATCAAAAAAAAATTTGTTTTCTTGGCATAATATGCATAGTAGACAAAATTTTCCTGTTTGGAAATGGTTCTGCCCAAACTTTAATTTTTTTAGACATAGAAATGTGGTCAAGGAGGCCACTTTATGGTGGTCACATCTGGGAGGGTTGGCCTGGCTTCCTCTGGTTCATACCACCTGAATTCTAAATGTGGTAAGAGTTATATTCCATGGCTGGCTTTCCCAGGCCTCAGGGTCATGTCATGTCAGCCAAGTCCCTAAACTATGCAGGTTCAGAGCAGGTTCAGTGCCTGTATCTGTCCTCTTATCTGACTTCCAGCAATTCTGTAAGTTGGGAAGCCTACCCATTTTATAGATGAAGATGACAAATAATTGACTACAAGTGACAAAGCTTTTAATAGCAGAGCCCAGTTTAAGATTCTTTGAAGTCTGGAGAGTCTATCTTAAACGCACTTCTCACACACGCACACACACACACACACACACCCTTTGCTTTAATCCTAGCACTTAAAGGCAGAGGCAGACTGGTCTACAGAACTAGTTCCAGGACAGCCGAGCTGCTACACAAAGAAAGCCTGTCCCCAAAAAACCAACCCCCCCCCCAAAAAAAAAGAAAGGAAAGAGATGAAAGTTTTGTTTTCACCATAGAAGGATTTACAGCTAGGCTCCTGTCTAAGTTTTATAACTGTCCATCTTGAAATTTTGACAATAGGGTCACAATTAAATTCCTCCTAAAAACAAAACAACAATAACAATAAAAATCCCAAGTCAACAGATCAAAAGTGTGCCTAAGGTGACTCTCCCAAAAGCTCCCTAGAAGTAGCCTCCACTGCAGAGGGATTTATAATCAGCTTAACTAATGAGATGAATGTCCATGCCTCCTAACCAAACCATGGCTAAAGGCAGCCAACCTAAATTAAAACATGACAACATAACACCCAGCTTGCATAAGATTACTGCTTCCATTGACTGGAGAGATGGCTCAGTGGTTAAGAGTACTGGCTGCTGATGGGGGAGGCCCTTCTGTATGCTCTGAATATGCTTCTCTTATTGGTTGATGGCTAAAGCTGTTTTGGCCAATGGACAGGCAGGATGTAGCCAAGCTGGGAGTATAGGTGGCGCTTCCAGACTAGGAGAAGGGGAGACTCCATGAGCTGCCAGATGAGTAACATGTTGCCTCATAGCAATACATAGATTAATAGAAATGGATTAATAATTAAGAGAGAGCTAGCCAATAAGAAGCCTGAGCCATCGGCCAAACAGTTTATAATTAATATAAGCCTCTGCATGTTTGTTTGGGACTAAAGGGCTTGGGGGCCTGGCGGGAAAGAAACTTCGTCTTCAGGCTATTCTTCCAGAGGGCTGGGGTTCAATTCCCAACACCCACACTTTATACCCACATGTAACTCCAGTTCCATGGGATCTGATACCCTCATAAAGACATACATGCAGACAAAACACCAATGCACAAAAATTAAAAATAAGTCATCTTAAAAACAAAAAGAAAGATTATTGCTTCTGATCTGGGTAAAGTGCACAAACCTGTAACCCCAGCACTCGAGAGGCAGAGGCAGGCGGATCTTTGTGAATTTGGGGCTAGCCTGATCTACAGAGCTAGTTCCAGAACTGGCTCTATAGCTACTGGGAGACCCTGTCTCAAAAAGCAAAACAAAAGAGAAAAACTACCTCCATCCCACCCTTCCACCCACCCATCCCCCAAAAGAAGGAAGGAAGAAAAGAAAGAAGAAAATAAGAAAGAGTTTGCTGCTTCTGAAACTGGGCTCCAGTGAGATCTGGAGCTTTATTTATATTCCTCTCTTCTGTAATAAAGTCAAATCCAGGAGTTACTGTGAGTGATAGTGGCAGCCAGGCTGAAATGAGAGCCCTGGAGAAAGGTGGGCTGCTGAGACTGCCCACCACCCTCTTCATTGCAGGAGAATCTGGGGCCAAGACAGAGCTCACTCACCCTGACTTCAAGAGAGCAGATTTCCCCACAGGTGTCAGGATGAAAGTCCCTTTCCACTGGAGCCTTGGCTGCAGCCCAGAACTGCTTAAACTTTAATGTGCATGCAGAACCCTGGCCCTTTAAAGAGCAGATTCTGATTTAGAAGGTTAAGTTGGTGGGGGATGACTTTGCATTTCTAACACAGCTGATGGGTGATGACTGGGCTGCTGGACTGCAAGGGAAGGGAATTACATTAGCTGCTCCTTATCCTCCCCAGACAGGGCACACGGTGTGGCTTGCTGCCATGGAAGCTGCCTGGCAGCTGGTTTTTTTGTAACTGTGTGGTCTATTATTCTACAATGTTTTTTGATGACACTGACAATTCCTGAGGTTATCCCACCCAAAGTTAAATAAAACAGCCGTAAGTACCTCTGCTGGGACTGTACCAATTAACCAGCAGTGCATCTGTTCTATTCTTGTGAGGATTTTTCCCTCCTGAGAAGACACTAGACCCATTCTGAAGAACACACTGGTTCTCTTTTGCTCTGTGTAAACCAATAATGTGCCCTTCCAAATCAGTGTTCCATGCCTTTGGATAACAGATTTCTTGATAACCTTGGATGAATTAACAAAATGGAGCTTCTGAAACTATAAACCAGGGGAACAACCTGTGAACTCCATCAAGTGCCTGGAAAGGGCTGCTGACTGGCTAGTCCCCACAGCCCCGCTCTGGAACCTCTCCTGCAGACAGGCCATGGGCTAGGGTAGGGTAGGATTTTTCTAAAGCAAATACCATCATTGTCCCAACCTCAAAGAAATAAACAACAACGACAAAACTCGGCAGGGGGCCGGGGGGCAGGAAGCAGGGGGCAGGGGGCAGGGATCAGGGGGCAGGGGGCAGAGGCAGAGGCAGAGGCAGAGGCAGAGGCAGGTGGATCTCTGACTTAGAGGCCAGCCTGGTCTACAGAGTGAGTTCCAGGGTAGCCAGGGCTACACACAGAAAAGTCCTGTTTTGAGGTGGGGGGAAAGGAAGAAGGGAAGGGAGGGAGGGAGGGAAGAAGGAAGGAAGGAAGGAAGGAAGGAAGGAAGGAAGGAAAGAAAGAAAGGAAAAGTCACTCAAACAGGGAGGGCAGGTGCTAGAACTTCTCATCAGTCAGTTCTTGCCTAGAACGGGCTCAAGAATTATCCTTTCATGAGACTCCAATTAGCTTTTTTCTGGCTTACCCAGACTTTCCCTACAGATACCACTCCAACCTATTGGATATCTCTAGGCTTAGCTTCTGAAGATCCAGTCTTTGGTCCTGGCCAGTTTCCCTCTGGATGCTGGTCCCAGTCACTGGGCTGGGTCCCAATCAGTGTTAAATGGCAGAGGGCTCCTGCCCAGGGCTTGTGTGAACTGCATCACTGCCTCTGTAGAGACTGTTGCCTCACCCTGTTCCTAAGCCTGAGTTTGCTCTGGGGCCATCTGTCCAGGCCCGACTTCCTGTCTCAGGAATGCCTCTGATTTTTCCACTTGTCACAGAATAGACTATGCCTTCATAGCCAATGCCCCCATCCTTCTCCCTCGTTGGTGTTTTGGTAAAATATCCATTGGATATCTACTGTGCAGCAGGCTATGTTGAGCCCTAGTAATCAAGTTTCTGCCAAGTAACCCTTCACCTCTCTCTGACCATGTGTCCATCAAGTGCCTACCAGGGAGAGATCTTTCGGAAGTGTGCCATTCTTGTCCAGCATCAGAAGCATTTGGAACATTAAGAAAAGCATTCTTGTTTGATGAGTAGATGTCACAGATAAATGGCCAGGACAGAAGGTCCACTAAAATCTCCTATAATTATCTGTTTCCAAGAGCTTTTGTAGAAGAAACAAACCAGCCATGATATGTGCAAATTCCATGCATTGCCTAAGGGAAGGCATGTGATGAGCTGAAGGCCAGATACCACAAGTCCTATTCAGATCTGTGATGCATACAGGATTTTCTCTGACTCTTGTGTCTTTCTCTAAATTCCAGAGCCTTACTCTCAGGTGCCTTGGTGACCCAGTCAAATTCAACCTGCCCCCAAAGACAGCCCAGCATCCTGCTCACCAAGGCTGGTACTCCTATAACCTGTGTCTTCTGCTTCCATGTTTTGCAGGTTTAAGGGACAGTCTTTACAATCATGGAGCATCTCTCCATAGCCATCTCTAGGTTTTCAATAAATGGTTCTTGAATGGAGCTCCTATGGGCTTGGGCTTAAGTCAAACAAGCTCTGTTGGTTCATTACTACTTCAGATCAGAGGCCCTGAAGGGAAGAGACTGTCACAAGATTGGAAGCTTCTAGTGTTTAGCATCCAACAGAGCCCAATATCTTCACCCTCTTGGGGAGACTTCCAACTTTCCCAAAAGGAAATGAAACATTGGCACTTCCTGTTTTGATACTTCAGCCTGCCATCCCAGGTCACTTCTTGAGAAGGGCAAGGACAGTGGCTTGGCCAGGCTTCACATGGCCTGGCTTGTGCTGTGTTGTGTGGATTCTCTCTGCAGAACACCAGACTATGGTCTGAGGAGGAGGCTGAGGCTGGCCATGAGGATTTACTCCGCCCCCCCCCAACTCCCACCCCTGCAGTCGACAAGATATTCAAGGCAGCTTTGGAACCAAGGTGCCTAGTTTGAAAACTCATTTTAAGTTCTCTAATTGCCTTGGAGATACTGACCCAAGCACAACTTTAGTCCTGAAGTCTTGCTTAACTCTTACTTGTGAAATGGAAAAGAGTTGATCTGTTTAATCAGAATATAGTGTGATTTGTTCTATCTCTCTCCTTATGCGTGTGTAGACACCTGCCAATCATTGGCTACACATCTCAGTGCCATATTTATTTGCTTATCATAGATGCATCTTTTATGTTCTGTTTTGTTTCAACATAGGATTACTCTATGTAGCCCTAGCTTTCTTGGAACTCACTCTGTAGACCAGGCTGAGCTGGAACTCACAGAGATCCTCCTGCCTCTGCCTCTACTGCCAGGCTAAACTAGTATAAATGTATTTTAAAAGAGAAATAAGTCAGATGGTGGTGGCTCATGCCTTTAATCCTAGCACTTGGGAGGCAGAGGCAGGTGGATCTCTATGAGTTTGAGGTCAGCCTGGTCTATAAATTGAGTTCTAGGACAGCCAGGGCTACACCAAGAAATTAATATGAGTTAGTGAAGAAACAACCCTCTACAACAGCAGTCCTTGACTGTTAGCAGAACGGAATGACTGCCCTTGATTTAATTCCAATGCTGCTCTTTGTAAAATTAAAAGGTCCATATCCCTCGTCCAGCCATACCCTCGCTTCCCTACAGTTTCCCATGACCTTAGGTCCATTAGCACAAGAAAGAGTAAGATTAACAAAGAGCCATAAATTTGGACCCTGGGATTATCTGATAAAAGTGTGCTATCCTGCTTTCTACTGCTGTGATAAACACCACGACCAAACACAACTTGGGGAAGCCAAGGGTTTATTTCATCTTAGAGCTCTCAGGCAATCAAGATAACTTTTAAAATATTAATGGGTTAAAAGTGCAGTCTAAGTGGCCAGGTGGTGGTGAACGCCTTTAATCCCATCACTCAGGAGGCAGAGGCAGGAGGATTTCTGAATTCCAGGCCAGCCTGGTCTACAGAGGAAGTTCCAGGACAGCCAGGGCTACACAGTGCAACTTTGTCTCAATAAAAATGAAAAGGAAACAAACAAATGAAAAAGTTCGTAGGTTAAAGGTAAATGTAATTCAATCTTTACAATTTCAGAATGTAAATGATGGATGCCCAAAATGTGTTTAAGAGGTTTTTTTTTTTTTTTTTTTTTTTTTTTTTTTTTTTCAAGGCTAGGAAATGGCTCGGTGGACAAGAGCACCTGCTCCACAGACATGACGATCTGAGTTTGTATCCCCAGCACCCAGGTAAAAGCCTTGCATGACTGGATGTGCCCAGAAAGAGATCCTGTCAAAAGGCTATAAGGTTGAGCAGTCTAGGGGAAGGTATCTGATATCCTGCTCTAGCATTTACTTAAATGCATGTGCACATAACACCACACCACACACACACACACACACACACACACACACACACACACACAGAGAGAGAGAGAGAGAGAGAGAGAGAGAGAGAGAGGAATGAATGCCCTTTGTTTATTGAGACAGCTAAGCTGTCTCAGAACTAGTTCAGTAGGACACCTTCCCTTCCCCCATTCTTTTTAAAGTTTTAAATTTTTGTTTTTCTCTTTTCCAGTCATCCATTAACTGTTCTGTCAATGGTAGAGAGACTTCAGATGCTGAAAAAGGAGACTAATCAGTTGCTTGACACTTAAAATATATAGTGGGTAGAACTGATAGCTGTTTAAAAAAGTAATTTGCATGCTTTGTAATTGTTTATTGGAGATCTGAGAAAAATATAAGACAGTTTTGTCCTATAGATAGTGGCCTGTCATCTGCTGACATTCTAAGACTTGGTTATATATATTTTAGTTTATTTTTATGTATGTGTCTGTGCCTATGTGAGTTTATGTGCACCATGTGTGGATGCAGCCAAGGAGACCAGGGGGCCTTGGATCCCTGGAATGTGCTGTGAAACACTTGATGTGGGTGCTAGGAACCAAACTCTGGTCCTTTGGAAAAAACAGCAACTGCTCTCAACTACCAAGCAATCTCTCCAGCCCCTGTGTATTTACTTTTTGAGACAGAGTTTATGTAGCCCTGGCTGTTGTGGAACTCACTCTGTAGACCAGGCTGTGCTGGAACTCAGAGATCTGCCTCTGCGTCCTGCAGGCTGGGATTAAAGGAGTGTGCCACTATGCTGGTCTTTCTCTTTCTTCTCCTTCTCCTCCTCCTTCCTTTTCTGAGACAGGGTTTCTCTGCATATACCACTGCCCAGCAAAAACCTCAGGGTTTTCTGGGTATACTGGTTAAAAACACAAAAATGGGGAAGGGGGTCTGTCTAAATAGCTCCTGTTGCTTCTGCTAGCTCATTCAGGTTGCAGCACCCCTGCAGCGGAACTAGTAGTCACTGTCACCGTGAATTAACTGTATACCCACTTCCTGTCACTGGCAAACTGTGCCTCTCACCTATAGTTACTCCTCTGCCTCCTGGGCAGCCTCTCAGTTTTATTCTATATCAAAATCACCTATTTACAGCCCTCTAGTTCTTATTTTTTCAAAAGTTTCCTTAAGAATGCATGATAGAGGATATGGCAGATGTGGTGCCAAGACAGCCAGGGCTATATAGTGAGGTACTGTCTCAAACAAACAAACACACACACAAAACAAAGCGTTCACGATGGAAACTGCATGATCCATAACAGCTGATCAAGTTAAAATTCTGCAGAATTACCAGAGGACCACTCTTGGACAGACCCAGAACTGGCCCCCCCCATGAGAAGGACCTTTTCAGCCTGAAGCAGTTAAGAAAGAGTTGATGCCCCTGACCTCCAATCCTTTAGATGCCTCCACTTCCCACCCTTTTCTATACTTTTAGAGTATGGAATGATAAAGTGTCTTCACTGTAAAAAATAGGATTCCTATGAGATTACAGCTGACCTTGCCTAACCATGATGGTCAGTCGAAAAGGAATGTCCATTGAGACAGTCTGCCTCCTGAAATAATCTGCCTTTGCCTTGGGCAAACAATCTCTTGAAGGAGAGACTGCAGATCCCCACAAAGCCCCCTATGGCTGCAGCAATTTCCTCATTCCCAGGCCCCTCAACTGCCGCCTTCAAAGGATTCCGGTCAGCCCTTTCTCTTTGCAGACTCCTCCATTTCCCACGGGAGAGGCCACCCCTTTGCTGTGTGTGCTAATATATACAGTCTCACCTGTTGAGGTCAGATCATGGTCTCTGTCTGACTTCTGTGTTTCAAATGTTTCTGAAATCTAACAGCCATGCTGTTTTGTAATGCTCCTCCATTTCAGCTAAACAGTAGTAATTACCCAAAATAAAAGTAATGTGGTTTCAAGTTGTTTTTTTCTGGATTCTTGCCTCCCTGTCCCACTAATCCCAGCAATAACCACCACACCACACAGATGCTGATTATTCAACTGACATTCTTTAGCCCACTACACACCCTGCCTCCCTAGCTACCCCTCATAGCGACTGACCTCAGGCTAAAAAGGAAAAAAATTCAGTTCCCCCCTCTCCTTTCCTGCCTTAGAACTATCCTAGCCCATAAGCAGATGACAACTGGCTGTCACTCTGGAGACCCCCTTGTTTCATAGCTGAGTCACTCGCTCCCTGTCTGTCTTGTCTGTCTTTTCCCCTTCCTGCCTTACGCTGCAGTCATGGGGTGAGGGCGTGGTCTTGCCTATGGGATCTCCACTCTATTCCTTCCTCTCTGTCCTTCTAGCTCCTTGTACCCCTTCCCCCTCCAGTGACTATGGCAGGGCCAGTGGCCAGTGCTCCTTTCTTTTGGGGAAAAACCCTCTGCTTTCTCACTCCTGCCCATAGTCACAGACCAACAGTCTTCTAAAAGACTTCCATATCTTTTCACAAATGTATCTGCCTGGAGACCAAAAGGCTCTATTAAACCCAAATGTTAGCCAGCAGTGATGGTGCACACCTGTAATCCCAGCATTCGAGAGGCAGAGGCAGGCAGATCTATGAGTTTGAGGCCGGCCTGGTCTACAGAGTGAGTTCCAGGGCAGCAAGGGCTACACAGAGAAACCCTGTCTTGAAAGAACAAAAAACAAAACAAACAAACAAAAACAAATGTTCTGTGTTCTACTGTCACTTGATCTGGTCCTCATGATCTTCTCTCTACAACAGTCACTGCTGGTCCAAAACTGGTGCATTTGACTTCCACATTCATGAGGACCTTGGAAACTTTCTGCAGTACAGGGGAAAACGGGCCAAGATCCCTTCCATTCAAGCCTTTGTCCATTTCCATCCCCACCTTTCTGTTTATCCTGCTCTGACCCTCTGGTCCTCTACCAATATCCTCCCAGGCAGGCTCCCAAATCCAATCCGATCCCTCCTCAGATCTGACCGGTTCCTAATTTATGTTCCTCTTCACACTGATCCCCACCCCCCCAGGTGTTTTTCAAGACAGGATTTCTCTGTGTATCCCTGGCTGTCCTGGAACTCACTTTGTAACCCAGGCTGGCTTCAAACTCAGAGATCCATCTGCCTCTGCCTCCCCTGTGCTGGGATTAATGGCGTGGGCCACAATTTCTCGGCTAAACCATTTTTTGTTTGTTTGTTTGTTTGTTTGTTTTTTTCTGAGACAGGGTTTCTTTGTAGCTTTGGAGCCTGTCCTGGAACTCACTTTGTAGACCAGGCTGGCCTCGAACTCACAGAGATCCCGTGTCTGCCAAGACCCCTCTCTTGCTACTCTCATAACGAGGAGTCCCTTCCCCTGCCTCTGCCTCCTCTATCCTGTCCCTCCCTTTGACAGCTCATCTCCTGTTCCTAATCAGCTGATTTTCCCACCCCACCCCATTCCTCCATCCCACCAGCTTGTCAGCCCTGAAGGTCCCACAGGTTCCCATTTCCCTCCCTACATTTTGCTGACTGCTGGATTTCTAATGACCCCCCCCCCTTTACTGGCTCTTGCTGACCCCTGGGTTCTGCCCGCCTCCATCTCTGGGCCCTTGCCCTCCCCAGAGCTTCTCCATTCTCTGGCTTCTTCAGGACCCCTGTTCACTGGTTGATGTACTAAAATTCCCAGCCCTGGGTGGGGACTGCCCACTAATCTTAGATCTGAGCCAATTACCATGGCCCCTGATTTTAAGATGTAAGGATCTCAGTTGTAATCTCAGAGTTTACCCATCTCTGAAAGATAGACTGAGGCTCACACTGACACTTGTCTGTTATCTGTTCCTTTCCCTGGGGCCACTCCCTCCACAGTCTTGCCCATGCAAGGATTCCTCCCGCGCAAGCAGCTTGCTCACAGTCTTAAACATTTCTATTTGAAGTGTGAGGTCAAATTTAAAAACCTATTCTCTCTTGTAATGGCATTTGGCCACAATACCTTTGATAAACAACAGTCTCTGGCCCGAAAGCAGCAGTTTTGACTTTAAAATTCTAAAGACCTAGAAAAGTTGTACAACAATAGTGCTCGCTTCTATCACCAGAACCATCTGTCCTCCATTCTGTAGGACACATTCTCTTTCCCAGCAGCTGATGGGCCCTGGGCACCCTTCATCCCTCCCCCTGAGCTCTCTCCTGGGCTCCTAGCCTATCAACAGCTTGTAGAACCAAGACCCTGGAAGCTGAGGGACGGTTCAAGGACCCAAGTGACATCTTTTGGTGTTTCCAGTTACAGTTGGAGTTCCTTTCCTTCACCCTGTGGTAAGGGTGCACCTTCCTTGGGTTGAGACTGTGACATTCCTTCTTACACACCTCTGGCCACTTTTTCCTGCCTCGTATGCCTTGTCTTCAGCTATATTTGTGCAAACCTGACTCAGATGCTGTTTCTCAAGAAGGAGTCTGCTTTGTAATGTGTTCTAGACTGCCACATAGCCACGTGTTGAGGTCAATGCATTTCCTCTATCAGTATTATGGTTAGCCTAATGTCACATTGCCACCAGTTAGAATCACCGAGTAGGGAACCTTACCTGAAGAAATGTTCTGATTGCTGATTGATGTGGGCTCATCTTCTAGTAGCAGCCCACATAAAAAGGGTGATTCCAAAGGCCTGCTTGGAGTTAATCTGCCCTGTTGTTGCTGATGCTGCTGATTCCAGCGTTTCCAGTCTCTTCCTCTTAGACAGGGACCAGCTGCTGTCCAGGAACCTTCCCGGCTTCTAGTGCAGATTGGGACTACTGAGGCACCCTGACTTGTGGACTGAGTAACTGCTAGTAGTCACCTTCTCAATGAGAGACAGCTACCCTGGGACTACTTTCACTGCTCAGACATCCAGCCTTAAGGACCCACCGCTAGGTTACAGGTTCCCTGATTCTCAATTCTCAGGTGTGACTCTGTTGTTGTTACTGTTTTAAAGCTGACATAATAAATTCTCTCTCTCTCTGAGACAGGGTTTTTCTGTGTAGCCCTGGCTGTCCTAGAACTAGATCATAGACCAGGCTGGACTCAAACTCACAGAGATCTGCCTGCCTCTGCCTCCCAAGTGCTAGGATCAAAGTCATGTGCTACCACCTCCTGGCCAATTGAGTTCACATAAGCCTGTTCTAGTCTGTTCTAGATGATATTTACAGTGATTAATTTAACAACAAAAAAAGTGTATGTCTAATTAAGATAACTAATTAAAAAATGAAGTTTTAACAAAATCGGGATTTATTTAATGTAAGTTTTTTTCAGCTGTTGTTTGTGTTTGTTTTTGTTTTGCTTTTTCATTCTCTAAATGTTACACAAAATTAGACTGGGCTGGGGAGATGGCTTTGAAGGTAAAAACATTTGCCAAGGCTGAGTTCCATGCCGGATCCCACGTGGTAGAAGAAGAGAACCAACTCCTGCAGGGTTTCCTCTGACCATCACAGGTGCGGAGCAGTGGGCATTGGGGAGATGGCTTTGAAGGTAAAAACATTTGCCAAGGCTGAGTTCCATGCCGGATCCCACGTGGTAGAAGAAGAGAACCAACTCCTGCAGGGTTTCCTCTGACCATCACAGGTGCGGAGCAGTGGGCATACACACACAAAACAAATAATGTGTTTAAAATACTTCAAGGACCACACTTGTGTAATTAATTTCTGGGTATGCAGGAACCACACTTGGAGACCTACACCTGTGAGGACAGGGGAACTAAAAGGGACTAGAATTTCCCTCCTGTCTTACAAGTTCAGCAAGGTCGTCCCCAGGGGACTATGGCACATCTCTAAAGGTCACAAGACTCCACTGAGTCACCTGTCCTCTTGATCAGAGAGCCCATGGAGGCCTAGAGGTTGGGTTTCAACCACTGTAACTTCTGTGAAGAGGAGATTCCAGGGAAAAATGCCCTCAGTGCTTCCAAAGGAAGTCAGCGAGGAGTGACACATTCCAAAGGAAGGAGCAACTGGTAAGGAAAACTAAAGGAACCCAGGTCTTGTCCCAAACCCAGGTGGCCCCTGAGGACCAGGCCCTGCTGGCCTTGACAATTAAAAAATGTTTATTTTGTGTCATGGTGGCATAGGCCTTTTATCCCAGGAACTCAGGGAGGCAGAGGCAGGAGGATCTCTGTGAGTTCAAAGCCAGCTGCTTGGTCTACAGAATTCCAGGACAGTTAAGAAATCCTGTCTTGAGGGGGAAAAGAAAAAAAGAAAAAGAAAAAAGGACAACAACAAACAAACAAAAGGGAAAGCATTCTTTGAGCAGCAAGATAGTGTCCAAGTTGGTGGTATATATTTTGCAATACAGTTCCATATAGTTCCAGGCCTTCCAGAGGCTATATAGAGAAACCTGTGCTCAAAAAGCAAACAATAATGGCAACAAATGAGAACTTACTAATATAAATAAATGGTGGGTTAAATAAATAAGCAAAGAATAGAAATGTCTTTGGTAAAGAAGTTCCCCAAGCAGGGCCTCTCTGGATGGGAGCCAAAGCTGGGTCATCTTTGAAAAGCTCAAGGACAGGGTGTTAGTCTGTTTAACTGTGCCGGAGATGCAGCTCAAGATTCTCCCTGAACTGGGCATCACAGGTATGAATTTGCCCATCTCTCAAGTGGCTATTGCCTATGCCCACAAGTTCACTAATGGAGAAGGGAAGAAAGAGTTGCCTGACTGCCACCCAGATGGGCTTTGATGGCATGAGATAGGCGGGTCTGGTGACAATTATTACCATGAATCCAAACCCGTAGAACATTAAGGAGAGCATTTTCTGGACTAATGGAAAATATGCCTCTATTGTGGTCATCTACCTCTCCTAGGGAAATATGCAGTATATTATATTACAATATATTATATTATACTATATGCAGCATGTTATGTAATGCTTGACGAAAATGAGATAATGAGACCAAACAGTGCTTTACTCCTGTGGCTTTTCTCTCTCTAGCTCTAAACCCAGGCTAAGGAGAAAAATATCAGACAGACCGATTGAAAGACATCCTATAAACCAACAGTTCTCAATCTGTGGGTTGTGACCCCTTTGACAAACTTCTATCTTCAAAAAAAATTATATTATGGTTCATAACAGTGGCAAAATTACAGTTATGAAGTAACAACAAAAATAATTGTGTGGTTGGGGGTCACCCCCACATGAGGAACTGTGTCAAAGAGTCACAGTATTGAGAGGTTGAGACCAACTCTATAAACTATTTGATCAGTGACTAGAAAGACGGTTCAGCAGTTAAGAGCATACACTGTTCTTGTACAGGACCCAAGTTTGATTCCCAGTGCTCATATCAGTCACCTCACAACTGCTCCAGGGAACCTGAAGTCTCTGGTCTCTCACACATTTGCATACAACTGGTGTGTGTATGCACAAGGGTACACGTGGGGGGTGTGCATGGGTGTAAGCTGCCTGGTGTGAATATTAGGAACCTAACCCAGGTTCTCTCGAAGAGCAGCAAATGCTCATAACTGCTGAGACATCTCTCCAGCCCAATAGATGTACTTTTAAAAATTAAAAATCTCGGGGTGGTGGTGACACACGCCTTTAATCCCAGCATTCACGAGGCAGAGGCCGGTGAATCTCTGAGTTTGAGGCCAGCCTGGTCTACAGAGCAAGTTCCAGGACAGCCAGGGCTACACAGAGAGACTCCATCTCAAAAACCCAGTATATAAATAAATATTTAAAAAACAGACAAATTAAAAGAAAGCTTGTCATGGTGGTACATGCTTATAATCCAAGCATGTAGGAAGTAGAAGCAAGAGGATCAGGAGTTCAAGGCCAGCCTGGGCAATATGAGATCCTATCTCAAAAAAACAAAGTAAAATAAACCAAAAAATAGAATGAAGTAGAACTCTGCACTGAGGACATATCACATTTAAGGTTCATCTGGTTAAAAAACAAGCAAACAGACAAACAAAAGGCTAACTGGGCCAGCGAGACGACTCAGTGGGAAAAGCGCTCGCTACGAGTGCCTGGGCGCCTAACTCAATCCCCAGGAGCCACGGCAAGTGGAAGGGGAGGACAGACACCACGGGGTTGACCCCTGACCTCCACACATACATCTCTATTAAACAAAAAAGAACAGTACACTTTGTGGTGCATAAATTATGGCACGGTTTTCCAAAGCAAGCTGTGAGATAGAGTATTTGATATTATGACATTTCTATTATAGGGACAGTTACAATTTTATGTGCACATATTCTTTTTTGTTTGTTTTTGAGACAGGGTTTCTCTGCCTAAAAGCTCTGGCTGACCTGGAACTCACTTTATAAACCAGGCCTCAAACTCACCCAGAGAGGCCTGTCTCTGCCTCTGCCTCTGCCTTCTAAGTGCTGGGGTTAAAGGCATGCACCTGGCATGCACCACCCGGCTCTGTAATCTTGAACTTATTCCTAAAAGGACTCTTAAGACTTTTTTTTTTTTTTTTTTTTTTTTTTTTTAAGATTTATTGTGTGTGTTGTTAGAGGTCAAACCCAGGGGTCAGGCCATACTAGGCAAGCTCATTACACCCAGGCCTATACACTTTTAAAAATATTTTGTTTTGTTTGAGGCAGGGCCTCTCTATGTTTTCCTGGCTTTCTTGGAGTTCACTGTGTGGACCAGGCTGGCCTCAAACTCACAGGGATTCTCCTGCCTCTGCCTCCTGAGTGTTAGCATTAAAAGTATGTGCTACCATGCCTGACTAAAACACCAGTTTTTATTACAATAGGAATCTGGTGCTTTGGAACTGCAAGGGATTTTAGGAACTTATGATTAAAATTATGCACTAGTGTCTCTAAAAAGAAGAAGAAGAAGAAGAAGAAAAGAAGAAGAAGAAGGAAGAAGAAAAGAAGAAGAAGAAGGAAGAAGAAGAAGAAGAAGAAGAAGAAGAAGAAGAAGAAGAAGAAGAAGAAGAAGGTGGTGGTTTTCATATTGTCCAAAAAAAAAAAAAAAACTTTCTGTCCGGATTCCAGTGTGAGAAGCTTTGGAGCTGAGTGGAGCTAAAGGGCAGCGGTAGCAGGCTCCTGGAAGCCAGGCCTTGGGCTTAGTCCTCTAAAGTGGCCCCATGTCTACCCATGTCTGTGTAGTAGAAGCCTGTGGTCACATGGTTTCTGCCCTTGTTCTTAGACAATTCTTATTGTTTGCACTAAAGTAGAGGAACATTGTGAGACGTTGAGAAATTTGTGTAAACCATATAAGCCCTGGGGTGAAGGATGAATAACAGAATAAGATGCAAACAAGAGGTCAAGGTTCAGCTCAGCATAGTGTGAGAACCTTCTCTAGTCTCAGTTCTAAGGAAGTAAATGTGGGAATCCCCTACAGAAGCTGGGTAAACTTGTATGAGAAAACAATGAATACAGAAGCTGCAAAATAAGCAGCCGTCTCCTCAATAGAACATTCTTTAGTCATGATTCAGAGTATTATCGACCCATTGTTTCCTCTCCTCCTCTCTCTTGCTTTTCTTTTTTTGAAATGGTCTTTCTGTGTAGCCCATGCTGACCTGGAACTACCCAGGTAGCTCAAGCTGGCCTCAAACTCACCATCCTCCTGTCCCCCCCCTCCCCACCAACCTTCTTATTCAGGCCTTACTTCTAGATAGACCCACAGTAGATACTAAATGAAATCTAGTAACTTGAAATTGAAAGGAGAAAACTGGATGGGAATGAAGGCAGAGGCAGGAAGATCTCTGTGAGTTCAAGGCCAGCCTGTTCTACATATCGAATTGCAGGACTATATAGAGAGACCCTAGATAGAGGATAGACAGACAGACAGACAGATAGAAGAAAGAAGAAAGGGACAAGCTTTGTTTTTTGTTTGTGTAGTACTTGTGTATTTAGCCAGCACAGGAATTATAATTAATGTAGTAGAGAAGCAGCTCTGTACCCCATGTCACCTCACACAAAGCAAAACAGAATTATAGGTGGAGTAAGGACATAAATGTGAAAGGCTAGACTATTAAGCTATTTAAAGAAAAAAAGTAGGGGCTGGAGAGATGGCTTAGTGGTTAGGAGCACTGACTGCTCTTCCAGAGGACCCAGTTCCCAGCACCCAGATGGCAGCTCACAACTGTCTGTAACTCCAGTTCCAGGGAATCTGACACCTTCACACCAATACACATAAAGTAAAGTTAAATAAATTACTCTTTTAAAAAAGTAGAGAAGATCATGTAGCTGAGCCTGGTGGTGCAGGTTTGTAATCCCAAGTACTTTGGACCCAGAATCAGGAGGGCCATAAGTTCAACGCCAGCTTGGGGAACTCAGTGAGACACTACCTCAAATTAAAAAGTAAAAAGGGAGCAATGGACTATGGCGGCGGTGAGGGCGATAATTCAGTAGGTACAGTGCTTGCTTTGCAAACATGAGGACCTAGTTTGAGCCTCAGAACCCATGATTGAAAAGAAAAAAAAAAAAAAAAAAAAAAAGCCCAGCAACTTCCTCCTCTGCCACAGCGATCTCCATGAAGAGAAGTAGGAGAGGAACCTAGTCCATAACCCACATCCAGCAGCTCAGTGCCAGGAAAAAAAGCTTGTCAGCACCCAGTTCTCCACGGGCTTCCTGAGCTGAATCACATTGCATGTAGACCCATTTCTCTACCCTTGTAACCTTGAGCAGAGGCTAGCACTGGAGAGAGCCCTACAGTAGTGAATGGAGCCCAAAGCAGCGTGTCTTCTGATTCAAAGAGTGTTTCCGGCCAGTGCAAAGAGCAGAGGCATCACTTGTTGCCCGATGCATCCTGCAGGTGCCCTAACAGGAACACACCTGGTCCCTGCGCTGGGGTCAGATGCCTTTTGGCAGTCTCATCACTGGTTTTACCAGGAGCCCTTCACTGAGGCAGCAGCTGCTTTCATAGGCTGTCCTGGGGTCTGCTTTGGCTGAAGTTGTGGGTCTCTTTGATGGTTTTATCTCATTTGCCATGTAACAGAAATGTCTGCTTGAAATGCTGGCACTCCCTAGTAACCACAGATGTAATTCTGTGTATCCAGTTGCAGCTAAAAATTGTAGAGTTAGTGTCATGGAAATGCACATATTTCCCAAGTCATTTCATTACATAAGAAAATATCCATTTTGGCTGTGGTTTGTACTTGTCTGACATTGGGCCATCGCAAAGAAGATAGCACATTCAGCAAAGGCTGTCCAGTGCAGAGGAGTTAGCCAGAGATGGGAAGGAACCTCATGGGGGGGCCTTTAATCCCAGCCAGTGCTCTGGAGGCAGAGGCAAGTGAATCTCTGTAAGTTGGAGACCAGCCTGGCTTACATGGAGGCTCCAGGCCAACCTGGGCTACAAAGTAAGACCCGGTCTCAAAACAACTCACTAGGCCAGCAATAGTTTCCCATACTGAAACCAGAAACTTAATTCCAAACATGATTAGATAATGGAATTTCCCCAAATTATAGGCATGTTCTTAAACTGTTTTCTCTTTTAATTCCATTGTCAAGTAAAATAAAAAGTAGAAAGTAAGGTATCGCGGTAAATAAGGATCAGGATAAACAAATAGGCTGAATAGATGTTTATTCAGGGAGAAATAACTTACAACCTAGACAGATGAACACCAGGAAATTCAACCCGATCCTCTCCTGTCCGAGTCACGCCAGAAAGAGAGCGCACCTTCCTGGCCCCCTCCGACCTCCTTCCACAGGTCACTCCGCCCATGGCTCCACCCCCCAATGGGCGTGGTCAGTGACACAGAACTATCTCACTACAATTCCCTTTTTAGTCTAAAGAAAAGATTTAGGCTTAATACAAAACTATATACAAAACAGTGAATAACAAGTGTGCTCTAAGAAAAGGAAAATCGAGAACAAAATGACCTACATATCTAGTCCTAGGGTGAGGGCATAATGGAGTTTACAATAGAGTTGTCCTAAGCTGGAAAACGTAAGTCTAGTACCTAATATATCTAACTAGGAAGAGAGAATAATAGTTGTGATAGTTTAATCTTCAACCTCATCAAGACCTGAGAAGGAATTTAACAATATTAGAGTAGACAGGAAATGCGGATGGACAACTTCCAAAAGGTGCAGCAAGGACAGAAACAGCAAGCTACCTGAACAGTCACCCTAGGTCTCACAGCAACGTTGGTACACCCAGATTTGGCTAAGGCCAAGAGAACTTGACAGACCACAACAACAGCAGGGAGGTAGAATGGCTGTCTTACCCTGACTTGGCAAGGTCAAGTAGTCTTTTATATTTGTCTCCTGTAAGCATATAGGACTGCATGTCCAAATCAGTGGTCAAGGTGGGGGCAATTCTATGCCCAACAGGCCATTAGCTGAGGCGAGATTGAACTCCAGCAGGAGCAACAACAGTGTCCAACATATTTTCGGGAAAGTGCACGGTGCTGTCAGGAGCAACAGTGGAGTACTAATATTAAAACATTTAAATGCCATGTTCTGCATATCTATGAAGTGATTGAAGATTAAGCATCTATATCTGACTAATCTCATAGGTACAGGAAATGTGAATGAAGATAATTTGTAATACTCGGGAACTTAGCTAAAAAGACTGATTAAAACTTTCCTGAGTAAAGCAGGAACAAATATTTAAACAATATAACTATTTACATATACATACATGTAAATCCCTAAAATAGAGGTAGAGTATAAGTGTCAAGACAAGAGGTAGAACTATAAAGGGCAGCAAGATAAATATCCCAAATTGTATCAATATACAAAATGTCTTGAATACAAGAAAAGTATACATACATAGAATATGGTAAAAAATAATGTGCATAAAACATTGTAAGTGGAAATATTTAACACAATATAACAAAATATAAACTTAATTTTACACAGCTTACCACATAAGAATACACAACAATGTAAGCTGTAAAATACTATCTCATTTTTACTCAAATTCTCAAGGTATTAGTGCCCCCCCAAAGAATGGTGATGAAGAGGCTGAAATTAATCTATAACAATCAGGTCAGTATTGGGCTGGAAACTCCTCTTAGGCCCAACTCCTCCCTCTCCAGACCCCATCCCCTCAGAAAATCCACCAAAAGCCCCTGCTTCTTTGCTTTAGCTCAAGACTGTGCCTATGGCGTATTTAAGCCCCTTCCTCTGGACAGGTGATGTGCTGTCTCCTGCTCCCTTCTACCACCTCACCTCTGGGGACTGGAAAGACACCCGTGGGTGCTTGACCCTCTAAACCTGGTCTTTTCCATTTAGCTTGATCTGGCTTACTGCATTGGCGGAGAAACCTAATATCAGGGTAAGAAAACCTATCAGTCCAGACAAGGTAAGAAAGCCCAGGACTCTGGATGGAGGATCCCTCCCAGGGAAGAGATGACACAGATTCAGAACCAAGAGGCTTCCATTAAAAAAGCTCTGTGAGCCTTGCCGCACCACAAATAAGCTTGTTCTTAACTGTCCCAGTGACTGTCTTAACTTTTCATTCCAAAAGTATAGTCTTCATCACCATCATCATCATCATCTAGTGATGATGATGATGATTATTATTATTATTATTATTATATTTATTATTTTATGTGGATGGGTGTTTTGTCTGCATGTATATGCACCATGTGTGTGCAATGCCCACAAAGGCCAGAAGAGGGCGTCAGGTGCCCTGGAATAGAAGTTCCAGATGGTTGTTAGCGGTCATGTGGCTGTTAGAGTAGCCAGTGTTTTTAACCACTGGGCCATCTCTCCTGCCTCTCCATGTCCCTTTCATGCTAGGGTTTTGGGGAGATTTGTTTGCTTGTATCATGAGAATTTAGGGGAAGGAATTTTGGCCCTTCTCCAAAACATTAAACAGTGGATTATTTAGATAGTCCAGGCAACTTCCACACAAAGGACACAGGCCATGCGGTTCTGGTGCCCCCTGGGACATGGCTAGGATCATGGTACTCTGGCATGAGAACATATTGCCCCTCTCTCATAGTCAGAATTGGGCAGCAAATCCTAGAGTAGAGGACCCTCTGGAGCTGCTGAACCATGGGAGGGCATGAGGCTGCAGCTGGGACCATGGGAAGCCCAGAGCTCAAGCTCATGCAAGTGACTCACCCTGTGCCTTTTCACTTTGACTGTCACCTTGGCTCTCTGCCTAAACAGACACCCGGTCAGAGGACACACTCACGGGAGACAGCATCAGAACTGGGTCCATTAGACTGGCATCTCACCAGAAGCCAGCCTGGCAGTCAAACCAGGAACACCCACATTCTCCAAACCCATATGGCCAATGGCTACAGGGTTCCATGATAGAAAACTCAATCTCAGAACCCTGGGCTGCTAACTTTCTTCCTGTCCGCCATTGCTAACATTCTCTTTAGTGTCCAGTAGTCGTTAAGCCACACAAACAAAGCTTTCTGTACTATGGGAGAAATTCACTGTGTCAGGAAAACACATTGCAACATCTTTTCAGGATTACCATGTCTCTTTACTCTGGGCCTTTATTTATCTTTCTGCCATGTGATTTAAGTAGGACATGAAGAATAATCCTCACACCGCTGAGACCTGGGTTTGGGGCTCCACTAACTGGGATTAAAACAAACCCTAAGTCATGTCCCAAATATGTGTTGTTCAGCAGGCGATATACTTAAATGCTGCCATTGGTTGGGAAGTACAGGCAAACCCCATAAGACTCAATGGTACACATGTCTGTAGTTCTAGCTGCTTGGGAGCTGAGGCAGGAGGATTTCTCAAGTCTAGAAATCTTAGGTCAGCCTTGAAAACTAGAGAGATCTCTAAAAAGGAAACAAAACAAAACAAAACGAAACAAAAAAACCAACTCTGTGAATTATTCCTGATGTTTTCCTTGGTGAGCTCTATCCTTAAGGGTGAATCTGTGACCCCAGCAGAGCACCAATCCAAACTACATCCCAGCTGAGTGTGATAGAATGCCTTTAATCCCTCCCCCACTCTTCAGGCAGAGGCAGGAGGATTTCTGTGAGTTTGATGCCAGCTTGGTCTATGCTGAGCTTCAGGATAGCCAATGCTCCAAACCAAACAAAACTACATCTCTCTCTAATTCTTCCCTTACATTCTTTGAGAGTGTTCAATGTCTGTATAATACAATGTCAGTGTATTTTAATACATTTGAAATATGGAGACATATCCATTTTTTTTTATAGAAGAAACCAAGGCCAGGTGATGGTGATGCACACCTTTAATCTCAGTGGTCAGAGGCAGAGGCAGACAAACCTCTGAGTTTGAGGCTAGCCTAGCCTACAGTCTACAGATGGAGTTCTAGGACAGCCAGGGCTACAAACACACAAAAAAAAGCCTGCCTCAAGAAACCAAAAATAAAGAACATAAAAATAAACTAAGACCTAGAGTGATGGTTCAGTTGTTAAAAGCACTGTCAGGTCTTCCAGAGGACCCAGGTTTGATTTCTAGCACACACACAGTGGCTCATAATTGTCTATAACTCCATTTCATGGAATTCTGACACCCAATTCTTGCCACCAACGGCACAAGACACACATGTAGTGTACAGATACACCTGCAGGCAAAACACATGTAAATACAGATAAAAATAAAGGAAAAATACTGTTTGAGGAAAAACCAGTAAGATTAACTTTAATGAAGTAGTTTATTTCACCCAGTGTGTTCAAAATATTACCATTCCAACAGACTATTAACATAACATTAATTTTGTATTTTCATTGCTTTGTTTTGTTTTTGTTTATTGGTTTTGGTTTCTTGTTTTGTTTTTGTTTTGTTTTGTTTTGTTTTTGAGACAGGATTTCTCTGTGGGATGGTCTTGACTGTCCTGGAACTCACTTTGTAGACCAGGCTGACCTCAAACTCACTGCTTCTGCCTTCCAAGTGCTGGGGTTAAAGGTATGCACCACCACTGCTTGGCTGTTGTTCCTTTTATTGTCTGAAGCCTTTACAATGAGCTATGCATTTTATACTCTGAGAGCAACTCAGATCTTTGCTGGCATACTTCAAGGGTTCATAGGGCTTCTAGTTTAGCAGAAGTTTAGAGCACCACGTCTGAATGTCCCAGCTTGACCTTCCAGATCTTTCTTTCCAACTGAGCCAGGCATGCTTATCCTGAGCAGAGAAGCCATAGAGAGCTCTTCCCACTTTCTATCAAGTTCCATGAGATCCCAGAGATATCAAGGGACTTGTTTAAGTGGCAACAAGGAGACTTACCTAAACTTCTAGAGTATATGGGGGCCCATTGACACTAGTAAGTCCTGCCACTTAGAAAAACTGTCAGAATTATCAAGAACAAATGTATGGTCCCTCCCCTGGTTCACTGAGGGATTAGCCGATCTCAGCTTCTCAGAACTGGGTACTGAGAGTTAGTCACCCACAGACAGTCCCATGACTGGCTCTGGTGCAGGGAGCTGGCCTTCTGGGGGAAACTGTAAGCCACAGGGATTTGGAGAGGATCACATGGAGGGCAAAGCTGAGACCTCACCAAAGATGCACCACCAGTTCCCTGCTGCTGGTCACCCTAGGATAACACAGGGCTTCCCAAGGACCTATACCTGCCAGACCAAGCAAGAGACAGAAGTGGGATGACACACAGTCCTACAGAAAGCAGGGGCTTGGGAAGACACCCCGCAGGGAGACAGGGGTTCTGGCTGCAAAGGAAATGAAGACCATCAGAGGCCTCTCAGCGGCCTGTTCCAGAGTTCTCTAGACTTTCACACTGGTTAGGATCCCCTCCAGGGGTCTTGTAGAGTAAGGATTCTTCTACTTTGTAGATTTGGCCTCGATTCAGCTTCCTATCCACCGCCCATGTGACAGCTATTGCTGGCCTAGGGACCATATTTATGAGCAAGAGTGTACAATTTACCCAAAGGAGAGTGGCTTAAAAGGCAAGGAGGCCCAGTCAGGCTGAGGAGGGCGGGGCTGTTTCTCCCCACCAAGATGACTGGGGACTATAGTGATAGCTGCCAGGACTCTGTGGTGCCTGGGACACTCACTTAATTCTATGACTGTCATGAGTGTGTGTGTGGCGGGGGCTGGAGATGGAAGCCAGGGCCTGTCCACACTAGGCAGTGTCATTTAATCTTCACTAGAGCCCTGGGAGCAGGTGACTGCTGTCGCTCTATTTACAAAGGAGGAATCCAAAGCCCAGAAGGGCCATCTAGGTAGACCGAGGCTGAAGTGTGTCATCTCAGCTCAGTGGTAACAAGTCTGTAAAATTCTTATTGTGAAAATCCTTTCAAACTACGGAGAGCTCCTTCACGTCTGTGGCCCATAAAACACCCTTACTTCCAACAACTTCAAAGCCGGCCTGTATTTATTTATTCTAAATTAAAGTTTAGTTTCTTGGGGATTCTGGAAGAGTGTTACAAAGCATTAAGTATTTAAGGAATTTTATCTCTAACTTCCTCACTCTGGGGAACAGGCCCTATTGATGAGCTTCAAACACCATTGGTTCATTTTTTGTTTTTTTTTCTGTGGAGGTTGTATTAGCCAGGTAGGCCCGGTTTTTTTTTTTTTTTTTTTTTTTTTTTTTTTGTTCTTTTTGATTGTAGGCACCTGTGGTTATGAAAGGAACTGGGGGGGGAGGGGTACAGGGGATGAGCTGAGCGTGGGGGGTGGATGTTCTGCTTCCAGGTTCAACATAGTTGGCCTCCAGTTCACTCTGTGGCATGACTTCAGGCCTCCTGAGGCCTCAGCTCCCTCCTCTGTGCCAAGGAAGGGTATGCTCTCTGCCTAAATTTTCCTCACAGCTAATGACTTGCCCTTTTGGCCATGCAGAAAGAGATGAGAAGTTCCCAGAGAAGCCCAAACCACAGTAGACTATGTTTGTTGAGCAAGCCTTGTTACTTGTTCTTCTGGGTCATCCCCTGTCTCTACTCCCTAAACACACACACACACACACACACACACACACACACACACACACACACCCTCAACTCAGCTTTCCTTTTGTGGCCCAATCATCTGTTTTTGTTTGTTTGTTTGTTCATTTCTTCGTTGTGTGCATGTACATGCATATGTATACGTGTTCGTATGTATGTGAGTACACATGTACAAACATGTGTGGAGATCAGAGAACAACTTGGGATGTCTCATTCCTTAAATTGTCATGTGGGCAAAGACCCAAAGGACCACAAAACCAGAGTCTGAATTTGAGAGTCTTTATTAAGCAAAAATCACCAGTTAGTTGGGGACATTTTGACCTCAAGTCCCTAGAACGAGGTTGGGTAATTTTCTAAGGTACTTTCTCATGGTGGTGTGTGTTTGTGTGTGTGTGTGTGTGTGTGCAAGCGCGCGTGCGCGCTTGGGATGAGTACTAGGGGAGAGTCAGCTCTGAGTCAGACCTTGGATGGTTGCTGTGGGAACAAGATGGAGTAAACTTAGTGGCCCTGTCACATTCCCCACTGGTCTTAGGAAAATTAGTCAAATCAGGGATTCGTCCTTCTCTGAAAGAGTATAGTGTGTCCTAAGGACTGCTGAGTTGACCAAATTAACCCTCTGTTTTACGAAATAGTGCATAGAGTTTAAGATGCAAGGTCCCATGTTAATCCAATGGGAAAGAGAATTATAGGCCCAGAGACTGGCACCAATGATATGCTTTATGTATCTGTTTTTTCTCTTTTTGATACTTTTCATAGCCATGGCAAGAATTTCTTTAATTATTCCTGATAGATTAGCATAGAAATAGCAGGTTTCTCCTAAAGCTATACATAGTCTTCCTGTTTCATAAACAGTAAGTCTAAGCCTCTCTAATTATGTCCAACCACTTCCACAAGGGACTCAACTGTTATTCTAGCTCAGAAACAGAACCCTCTAATACCTCTAGGTCCTGGTCAGCCTGGCTATTTACTTCCTGAAAACTTGATCTTCCGTTATAAGGGCTAATTTGCTGTGGCTATTGAAGCAGTTATACCAGCTCCAAACAGGAGTGGAATGAGAATCGGCACACCCCTTGCTTGCTTTGCAGTCAGAGTCTGTATTAAAATGTATTCTCTCTCCCCCAGTGCATAGGCACACCTAGGGCAGAATGTATTCTAAAACATGAAGAGAGATTTGAATTTGGAAAGCATCAGAAGAGGCACATTTAGTCATTTAGCACACGTAGTACATGCACACCAAGTAGGTTCAGGGCCCTGGTAATATCAACCTTTTCCGAATGAGTCAACCTGTAAAGCAGAATGGCGGGCATCACAATAAGGGAAAGTAGGTTAATGGTCTTGGATATTAGACAAGTTTTCGTACCTCGCAAGTCTTCTAATATTAATTTGGGCTGCCCCCAGTCATGGGTTGACAGTCTTAGTTCTTATGTATATGTAATGGGGGGGGGCAAGGGTTTAGGCAATCCTGGTGGACTTCTAGCTGGGAATGTTAACTAAGTTGTTAACTTTATCAAGAGTAGAAAATAGGAATAAGATCCTTCAGTTTCCACCAGTGGGAGGCAGGACTCTAGCTGCAGGTGTTTTAAGTGAGGTAAGTTTTATGGAGGGGAGAATTGCTTTGGGTCTTGACACAAGTAAGAGAGCCTTGTGAGGATTCAAAGGATCTGGGTGGAGGTCAAAAGAAGGGGGTCCTTGAATTTCCAGTTATACAAGTCACCGGTCAAAAAAGCAGCATTCCATAAAAAGGAGTGAGTCTGGGGGCTTGTCCCGGGGAGAGCAGCAGGAACTGCCCTACCCTGGGTTGAGTTGGGGATTTCAGTGATTTGGGGGTGTTAATTGAGATGTCATCTGGGTTTCGGTATATATAATTGGGTCCTCGTAGGATATGAGGGGTAAGCAAGAACTAGGGTAGGTCTTAGAGGAAGGAGAGGAAGGTGCCTCTGGGGCAAGAAACAGAAATGGGATCATTTTAAACCCAGAGGGTGGGAGTTGTTAGGAACACTTTCCTGCCAGCCTGGTCTCACAGCTACGTCATCCCCAATAACACACAGATACAATGTATTAGATATAAAGCTGTTGGTCTGTTACTAGCATTCCTTATTGGCTAGCTCTGTTTTAAATATTAACCCATTTCTATCAATCTAAGTATTTCCATGTGGTCTTATTTTACCAGAGAGAGGTTCCGGACCTCTTACTCCTGTGTCTTACATTTCGATTCTTGCCTCTACTACATCTCACAGAATCCTCCTTGTCTCCTAGTCCCGCCTATCTTGCTTCCCTATAGGTCAACAGTGCTTTATTCATTAACCAATAAGAGAAACATATTTACAGAATGGCATCTCCCATCAGGGGGTAGCTCTTCTCCTTTGACATCCTCATCCCCTGGAACCTGGCTACCAGAGTCTTAGTACCAACCTTAAGAGAACAGGTCCTGGGTCATAGAGAAGGTGAGGTCAAACAGCTATATAAGGGAAGTGGTCAGGGTGGCCGGGGCTCCCTGTGACTACTAGCCAGACTGTGTTAGCCACTGAAGCAAACATGCCTTCAGGTAGACGTTCAATGCGGAAAGAAGGCATTCTAATTCTCAGAGGGTCCAGAGGTGTCCCAGTTCTAGGACTTCAAGTGCTGCCTGCTTTATGTGCGATACAGGGTTCTAATGCATGTCCTGCTTATAAGGCAAGCACTTTGTCTGCTGACCAATCCCCCAGCCCAATATGTGGTTTACTTTGCATTCTTGGGCATGGCCCCACCCCTTCAACTGGAAATGTATAACCCGTTTGACTTCTTCCAGTCTGGCCTCTCCCTTTGCCATACTCCCTAGTTCCCCACTCAACCCATGAGACTTCTTTGCTTGGCTCCAGGCCCCTGTGTTCTCCTTAATTCCCCAAATCTGCCTCCTCTCAGTTCTAACCAACCTCCTCCCTCTGCTCTCCACACCTTTACCACCTCCTCTGCCACTGCTGGGTGCCCTTCTCACTTGGCCTGCCTAGCAAACCCCAAGGAGATGCGCCTTGCAGGGGCCTGCTGAGGTGACTTTGATGATCTTTGGGGAAAACAGGGCATGCTTTGTGTTTTCCCCGTCTCTGGCTGCTTGCTCATCTGTTCTGCTGCTGTCATCTTATCACCTGGAGGCTTTTGGGAACAAGTGACCCATTGCCTAATAGTGACTTAAACAATAGGAACATTGAATTGTCAAGCAATTGACTGTGAACTCTTGGAGTTTAGTCTGACAGCTCAACTGTGTCACCAAAGACTTAGGTCCTTCCTCCTAATGCCATCCTTAATGTGTTGAGTGTAACTTGTGTTGTGACCACAACACAATGGCGCTCTCTCGTGCTCTCTCTCTCTCTCTCTCTCTCTCTCTCTCTCTCTGTGTGTGTGTGTGTGTGTGTGTGTGTGTGTGTTTGGGCGCCCTTGCCTGTTCATATGGCCAGAGGTTGATTTCAGAGTACCTTTCCTCATTGGTTTCTGTCTTAGTCACTGTTCTATTGCTGTGAAGAGACACCATGACCACTGCAACTCTCATAAAAGGAAGCATTTAATTGGGGGGTTTCAGAGGGTTCGTCCTATTATCATGGTGGGTAGTATTGGGGCATGCAGGCAGGTGGCAGTGTAAGGATTCAGGCATTACGCGGGCCTGCCCCTGTCACCAGGCAGAATGCACTCAGGCAGTACCCTGGTCAGCCCAGGGTTCCATGAGTACCAGTCTGCAGGCAGGTGTAAAGGACCCTTTAAAAGTCAGACCCCGCCCACTTACGCTCCCTTTTTGCCCTTTGCTTTCTTTGCTCCCTTTCCAGCGCCTCTCTCTCTCTCTCTCTCTCTCTCTCTCTCTCTCTCTCTCTCTCTCTCTCTCTCTCCCTCTCTCTCCCTCTTCTCTTCCTGGTGTCTCTATGTCTCTTCCCTTTCCCCTCACTCCCCTTTCTAAATAAACTGCTCATTCAAGCTCTATCTGCCTGGCATGTTATTCCTCTGCCTCGGTCACCCTCACCTGTTATGGAACCTGCTGTGCTCTCCCACGTGCTCCCTGCCCTTGGGACCCCCACAGGGGATCACCATCCTTCTTCTACAGCTTTCTCCTAAAACTGTTAGAACAACAGCCAGAGCAGTAGCTGACCCACAGGCAGGGAAGCAGAGAAAGAGAGACACTTGGCTTGGCATGGATTTTTGAAACCTGAAAGCCCAGCTCACACACTTCCTCAAACAAGGTCATACCTCCTAATCCTTTTAATCCTTTCAAAGAATTCCTTTCCCTGGTGACTAAGAGTTCAAATATATGACCCTATGAGGACCATTCTTGTTCAGATCACGGCAGTCTCCACTCTATTATTTTTGTTTGTTTGTGAGACCCAGTCTCTCCCTGAACTTGGAGCTAGTGTTCTACCTAGGCTGCTGATCAGGGAGTCCCTGGGATGAGGCTATCTCTATCTACCACACCTGGCTTTTCCAAGTAGGTTCTAGGGAACCAAGCTCGGGTCCTCAATCTTGCACAGCAAGCACTTTACCCACTGAGCCAACTCCCAGCCTGTGGTTCCAGCTTAGAACAGCACACACTTTCCTCCACCGTATTCATGGAGGAAAGGGAAATTGCCCTTTCCCAGTCTCTCTTTCAAAAAGTCTTTCTTTTTCCTTTTCAGAAAGTATTAGCAGGTATGAATGTCACCACCACCCCCACACCCTCAGGCCAGGCAAATGCACAGCTATCACTGTTCTGTCCAGAGCTGAGAGAGAATGAACTTTATGAAGGTATCTTGGTTCTGTTATCCTTGGACTTCCTTGCTGGACCAGCAGCATTGATGCCAACTGGGAACTCAATAGAACGCAGCATCAGGCCTTACCCTGTCCTTCAGCAATCAGGTAAGTTCTCCAGATAATTCATATGCAGTGAAAGTCTGAAAGGGCTCTCTTAAAAGGAAGCCCAAACACCCAAAAGGTGTACCCCTTTAATCCCAGTACTGGGGAGACAGAGGCTAGGGATCTCTGAGTATGAAAGCAGCCTGGTCTACACAGTGACTCCCAGGTCCAGATCATTCAGGGTTACACAGTGAGACCATGTCTCAAAAGAAAAGGAAGGAGGAGCTGGAGTCAAGTTCAGGGACCAGTGCTTTTACTGGGGCTTAAAATGCGGTTTAGAAAGGGAGGGGAAGAGGGCATGGCGGCAGAATGTAAGGACACAGCTAGTTGCTCTGAGGGACAGGCATCTCTGCAGAGAAGAAACAGGAAAGCCTGGCCTACCTACTGGCTCTCACCACCATCTCCTATCCATCAAAGACTGAGCCACCAAAATTAACCTATCATACTCTGCCGTGTTTGAAGCCAAATCAATCTTACGTCTTGTAGGACACTTTACCAGTGTCTGAAAGATCAGGGAGCCAGAACCCATAGACCTGGGCAGCAGCCACAGTAGACAGAGAGGAGGTCCCGTGGAGTCAGGCTCTACCAGGGCCAACAGCTGCCAGCGTGGGTAGAAGGGAGGTTGCATGTGCTGCTCCAGGTACAGCCTGGGAAACAGGGAGGACCAGTGTCCAGCGCGGCCCTCATCTCCTGCTCCTAGAAGGAGACTTTATATTTTAATAATCTCCGTAGAGAGCCCTGCACATAGTAGGCTCCCATTAATGCTGATTAAGTAGATGATGCTGTAGGTTTGCTTTGCCTTTTCTTGTTGGGACTCAAGGCCAGGGTCTCTCCTAGTGATATGCAGGTTGGGGTTGATTGCTGTTGTTGGGTATGGGGCCTTGAAGAGGAATTACAGGAGTGTGTTCCCGACTCCAGGAGTGGAATCCAGTCTACACGCAGAGGCAAAGCCTTGGGTTTTGCCTCTCTCACGTCTACCTGCCTCCCTTCTGCTTTCCACCATGTGTCATGCTCATGGGGTTCCCATCCCGAGTCACGAGTGACATTTTCCATTCTCCAGCTCTCTCATACTGTTTTTTGTTTCAAATTTTTGTTGATTTTTGATTCTCCTGCTTATCGCCCTAAGCACTGGGGTTGCAGGTCTATACCACTGTTCCTGCTAGACCTCTTTCCCTTATAAGCTCCCAGTCCCAGGTACTCTGTTACAGCAACAGAAGGTGGACTAAGGTGGGAAGTGAGTGTGTATGAATTCATACATTTGCTCTTGGCTTTCCTTATCTTCAGTGCCCATGCGCCCACTCTGCCAGTACCCTCACTTTAACTACTTAAAATGACCGGGCCCCCTCAATGCCACACTCATGTTTAAGTCCCTGAGATCAAAGGCTTCTTGTAGGGCCAGTCTTGGTGCACAAGCCTGTAGATGCCGGTATTTGGAAGGCCGAGTCAGGAGGGTCTCAAGTTTGAGGTCAGCCTGGGTTACATATTGTCTCACAACAAAGCAAAATCCCCTCTCTTTTGTCCTTAACAAAACAACAGAATTTCCACCAGAGTCTGGGATCATGAAAGGCTTGAGCCATCTAGATGTTTATTCTCTTGAATAATTCCACTGTTTGAGGTGAGCCACCTCAAACACTTTTTTGGAAGTGGGTGTGGTATAAATAATAAATAAATGAGTGAATGTCTGGAAGTGTGGCTGTTCTTACTTGACCTCAGGAGGCCAATTACCTCCTGATAAAGTGCCTCTGGCTCCCAATAAGCAGGATGGCTTAGGTCCAGCCAAGCTCTAAAGATGCGGCCACTGTGGGGATGGAGGGGCAGGGGCAGTCTGGGACTTAACAATTGTTTTTTTGCCACAGACTGGATTTGTAGAGTGAATTCTGCCGAGGAAAAAGGACTGAAGTCTCATTATTGTCACCATGGCAACTGCCCGTGTGATGGGAAGATTCTTCTGTTGTGCTCCAGTATCCCCAAGTGTATGGCAAGAGATTTGGGTTCTATGACCTGCAAGTTTGCTTGCTTTGGTTTTCTGAGACAGAGTTTCTCTGTGTAGTTCTGGCTGTCCTGGAACTTGCTCTGTAAACCAGGCTGGCCTCGATCCCACAGATAACCTGCCTGCCTCTGCCTCCTGAGTGCTGGGATTAAAGACGTGCGCCATCACTGCTTGAGGTTTATAATGTGTGGAGCCGCCTGCTGGGGGTGGGGCACAAGTGATGGCATCCTGCCCGCTTTTGTAGTCAACCATGTGTGTGGCTCTTGGCCCTCCTTAAGGCTTGGAGTCCACCACAGTGCCCCTGCTTTGCAGTATTGTTTTCACAGTGTTGGGGGATCAAGCCCAAGGTCTTACCTGAGTACCTCAGAGTTACACCTCCAATCTGGAGTTCGAATCCCTGGAGTTGCTCTTTTCTTAGTAGATCCTTTGCCAACAGGCAGTCCTTGGCACTTTTGTGTTCAGCTTAGGGCTCTGTGTCCTCCATATTCTGTGCGTTCAATGGCCGCCCCCCTCCACTCACCTGTCAACCAGGACAGAACAGAAAGAGGAGGAGGAGTAGGAAGAGGGGTGAGCTGTATGGAAATCTCTCCAGTGCAGGAGGCATCTGAAGGAATCTCTGCCTGAAAGGTCCCTGGGGGTGTTTCTCTGCCTCTGTCTTCACCCCAAAGCTCCCCTCCGCTCATCTCCAGTGTGGCAACAGCTGCGTTGACTTCCTCAGAACCAAGACTGAAGGGCTCTTCTGAACCTGTTCACCTTACCCACAGTTCTTGAATGTTCCTAGCATCCTGGTATGTACAAACTCTTGGTTGAGTGTTTTCTTCTTTGCCTCATTCTGGAAGGAGAGATAAGCCTGTTTCAGTTAGGGAGTGGAGCACTCAATCAGAGCAACTTCCAGCCACACCACAGAGGACACTCTGACTGCCTTTACCTGCAGCTACCAGCCAGCAAGGGCACACACACTTCCTCCCATTTCACAGCTGAGAAAGCAGAGGCTCAAGGCACTCAGGTTCCATTGCTGCTGTAATGAGGTGGCACACATCTCTAATCCCAGCACTTTGGAGGCAGGTAAGACAATCTTTGTAAATTTGAGGCCAGCCTTGTCTATGTGATGAGTTCCAGACTAGGCAGGGCTATATCATAAGAGTCTCTCTCTCACAGAGATCTAGCTGCCTCTGTCTCCTGAGTGTTGGGATTAAAGGTGTGGTCATCTGGCTTATACTCTTTCTCCCACATCCTGTCCTAGGGAGCTTAGGGAACATATTCAAGGCTTTTTTTTTTTTTTTAATTGGGTTGATGGTCAGACACTACCCACAGAGCCCAGGGAGACAGTGCAGCTCGGTAGATCCCATCTCATGGACCATGGATGGGCAACTCTACCTCTTTGTCTTAGAAATCTCCTGGAAGGCGCTGGATGCTAGGAAGATGCACTTTGCACACACAGCATTTTCTCTCCTTTCCATAATGGACAGGATGAAGAGAATGAACAGAGGACTCCTGGAAGCTGGAGTCAGGTACACATGATCCATCTAATTCCTGCCTCTAGCCTCTAGTACACAAACACCTTCCCCCAAGGAATTTTCTCCTACATGCCAGTTCTAAGTCAATGCCTTTCACTTGCTCTTCATTCATTGGGTAACTGTTGACTACACTCCTACTTTGTGGGGGGGGCATTCTAAGCCCTTGTCAGAGGTGCCTGACCTCCTGGGATGAGCACCCTGCTGGGGAGGAGTAGGGTAATGGATAGACATGATAGGTGAGTTAATTATGCAATGTATCTGAAGTATATGGCAGGGTGAGCGATCAGGGAGTGTTGACAGGATGCAGACTGCACATCATATTGAGGGGCAAAGGGGACCTCATCAAGAAGTGATGGGGGCTGGAGCAATGGCTCAGTGGTTAGGTACTGCTCTTCCAAAGGACCCAAGTTCAGTTCCCAGCATCTGTGTCAGTCTGCTCAAAACTGCCTGTAACTCCAGCTGCAGAGGATCTAACACCTCTTCTGACCCCTTCGGGCACCTGCACTGAGGTACACAAACACACCTAAAAATAAAGCTTCAAAAGTTTTAAAAAGCTAAGCATGGCGCATACCTCTCATCCCAGCACTAGGAAGTCAGAGACAAATGGATCCCTGTGAGTTTGAGGACAGGCAGAGCTACATAATAGAGAAAACCTGTCTCAAAACAATAACAAAAATAAAACCATACACACAAAACAGAAACAAAGAGTCACACCCTCAGCTCTCATTTGGAGGTTTTGATCAATACTGCAGCTTGTACAAAGATCTTGAGTTTCCTGGAATGTGGATGCAGGGGCCAGTTGGAAAGTGAACATTCAAATGTTGTGGCCAAAATGGCTGGCCTGGAGGAGAGTCTTAGGCAATGCAGCCTTGGCCAAATAGAGAGAGTGAGGAAGCTGGCCCTGGCCTCTGACCAGCTCTGTAGGATCAGAGTGGTTGCTGGGCTTATATGGACTGGTGGGTCTGACACCTGCCTGTTTAAGGCGGCATATCCTGGCAGTCCCAGGATGGGGACAGAGATTGACCCTCCCTCTCTCAGGTTTCCAAAGCTGAGCAAGCCTCTTAACATCCAGCACCCACCCATCAGAGTTTACTGAGATGCAAGCATCAGGGCCATCTGGGGTTCAGAATGGGAGCCAGGCACAAGCCAAGCAAAGTGTAACAGATACCAAGTATACTATAAAACTTGGGTTTAGGACAAGAAAACGAAATTGTATCTTCCTGACCTGGAAATCCTTCCTCCCTGTCTATCAAACCTTCCTTTACACAAAAAGGCCTGCCATTCTGTTCTAAGAGTGTGAAGTGACTCTCCCTCTCTCTTTGGTGCAGTGAACTCTTTCCCCTTCCTCCTTTGTTTCCTGTGCTATCTGAGTAAGATTGACGTTAGACCTCAGTGGACGGAAAAGACAGCCACCACCTGAGTTAGAATGAAAACCTAATTCACTTCCTGTCTCGAGGTGTTGACTCTTACAGTGCACCTTCCTGATCAAAAGTAAAGTTTTCAGGGCTGGGGGGATGGCTCAGCAGTTAAGAGCAGTGCTACATTGCAAGGACCAGAGTTCAGTTCTCAGCGCCCGGGTCAGGTGGCTGCACTCATCATTCCAGTATCAGAGAATCCAACAGCCTCTTCTGGCCCCACAGACAACTACACTCATGCACATACCCACACACAGATACACGGACACACACACAATTAGAAGCAGAACTAGTGGCAGCAGTGGTGCACACCTTTGATCCCCAGCACTCTCGAGGCAGAGGTAGGTGGATCTCTGAGTTCGAGGCCAGCCTGGTGTTTTGAGCATGTTTGCCATGTGTGCCAGCCCCAAATAACACACAGAGACACTGTATTAGATATAAAGCTGTATGCCAGTTACTAGTTTCTTATCGGCTAGGTCTCTCTTAAATATTAACCCATTTCTATTAATCTAAGAATTTCCACGTGGTCTTGGCTTACTGGAGAGGGCCTGGCATTCTTCTCTCTCAGTCCTACATCTCGAATCTCCTCCTTACTTCTTCCTCTCTCCTCCTCTAGTCTCCTAGTCCCGCCTATCTTGCTTTCCTATTGGCCAACAGTGCTTTATTCATTAACCAATAAGAGAAACATATTTACAGAATGACTTCTCCCATCAACCTGGTCTACAGAGTGAGTTCCAGGACAGCCAGGGCTACATAAAAGAAACCCTGTCTCAAACAAACAAACAAACAAACAAACAAACAAATGGAAGACAGGGTCAGACTCTGTGAGTTCAAGGTCAGGCTGGTCTACATAGTGAGTTTCAGGACAACCAGGGCTACACACAAAGAAATCCTGTCTCAAAAAACAAAACAAAACAAACAACCAACCTAACAAACAGAAAAGGAAAACTGAATCTTTTTAAAAAGAAAGAGAGGATGTGTTTGCCTTGTCCAGACACTTAGCTGTGGTGGTTCTTGTCCAGACACTTAGCTGTGGTGGTTCTTGTCCAGACACTTAGCTGTGGTGGTGGTGTCTTTCTGGCAACCTCAGCAGTCTTCCTGGAACATTGGAACTTCAGGTGAGGAGGATCCTGGGAGACTTGCTTGGAGGCGGTACGGAGCCCGCTGCCTCCGTGAAGCGTGGCGGTGTGGTTGCTCTCACTATGGTATGGGAGGCTGTTTTGGTTACACGAATCAACACTATGAAACACATGGCTACAGGGGCTTTCCAAATGAGCCTTCCTCCCAGTTCCTTGTCTTTCCCTGGAAGTGCTCCTGCCTTGAGCACTGTGATCCACACAAGGCGCTCCTATTCTCCAGGGGTTTCTGGCATAACACACTGCCAGGAGGCGGGGACCCATGTCTCTTCTGAGGGCTACTCTAATCAGAAGTAAAATGATGGACCCAGGACAAGGGTTGGAGCCTGACTTCAGGGACCTTGGAGCTGTGCTCTTAATGCTGGGTGGAGAGATCAGGACCCTGAGAGTGCAAAAACATCATACCTACACTTAAGTCACAGTAGAGAAACACAGCAGAGGAGCAAGTACATTAAGTCAAACCCCATGTGATTCCCCACACAGAAGAAGTTCAAGGTCTGCCTAGGCTATAGGCTGGGTCAAGGCTGCCATGGGCAACTTAAGACAACCTTTACAGGTCTCTTTACATAGTCCTGGCTGTCCTGGAACTTGGACTCGCTCTGTAGACCAGGCTGCCTTGAACTCACAGAGATCCACCTGCCACTGCCCCCAAGTGCTGTAATTTTCTATCCTTCTAATGTTCTGCAATGAAGGGAAAACAACAACATTATTCTATTTGTAAGTATTACAGTAGGAAGTTTGGCTTGGCATAAGGAAGACCTCCCTGGGTGGGCAGTGAAAAGAGTCCCCAGGGGACAGGGCCTGCTACCCTTCTTATCTCAGTGTGGACAGACCTCCCAGGGCCTAGAAGAGCAGCCAGTTGCTCAGAAACTGGAGTAGTGTATCGATCTCTGAGTGATACTCCTAAAAGCAATTTGTGTTTCTAATCCTATTATCCCCAAACCTGTCTTGTGTCTTGTGATGCTCAGGAGCTGAAGCCTTGATGAGCCCATCTAGAGGAATTTGCAGCCTCTGTTCTGGTTCCTTGGAGGGCGGCTGCAGTCAGGCCCTCTGAGTTCAGTATCTATCACCATGCTTGCCTCTCTTCCTAGGTTGAAGAATCTTTTAATTGTTTTTATGATCTCTTGCCAAGTGTAATTCCAGCACCAGGTATATATATATATCTCTTTGAGATTTTCATGCCTACATACAACGCATTTTTTAATTGTATTCATCACCTTCTCCCAGATTGCCCCAACAACAACTTTGTGAACTCAATTTCTCTCTTTCTGCTTTCTTTCTCCTACCCCTCACTCACCAAGTCCAATTTGCATTGTCCATATACACATGGGCCTGGTGTCAGCCACTGGAGCAGACCTACCAGGAGCCACACTCTTAAAGAAAACTGACTCTCAACTGGTGCATGCCTTTAGTCCCAGCACTCGGGAGGCAGAAGCAGGTGGATCTCTGTGAGTTCGAGGCCAGGCTGGTCTACAAAGCTACAGGAAGAAAAAAAAAAGAAAGAAAAAAGAAAAGAAAAAAAAAAGAAGAAGAAGAAGAAGAAAGAAGAGAAATGAAAAAAGAAAACTGGCTCTCCTGCCTAGAAGCCATCAGCTGTCACTTTTCAGCGAGGGTTAGGGGTTCGGCTCCTAAGCCTCTCCCTTCTCTGTGTGGGAGTGTGGACTAGCTTGACCTTGTGCAGCAGCCATGGGCACTGTGAGCTCATGAGTGCATCATGCAGTTGTGTCCAGAGAGTGCTCTTTCAATCTGGTTCTCCCTGAAATCTGACTCTTAGAATATTTCTTTCTGCTCCCTCTTCCAAGATGGTCCCAGAGCCTTGGGGAGGGGGCTGTGATGGATGTCACACACACTGTAGCTGAGCACTCCACAAACACTGAACCTCTGCACCTTGACCTGCTTGTGAGTTTCTGGGTTAACTGCCAAAAGGCTTTGTTGTATTATACCTGTCCTCAGAGGTAGCGTAGAACTTGGCACATGGAAAAGCTCAACAGGTTTGCACTGCCTTGAAAGAATGGGCTGGGCATGGTGGTGCATGTCTGTTTTCCTAGCACTGGGCTATGAGACTCTATTAGGAACAAAAAAGGAAAGAAAGGAAAGAGAAGGAAAAAAGAGGGGCTGGATCTCAGTTAAGAACACTGGCTCACTTCCAGAAGTCCAGAGTTCAATTCCCACCGCCCAAATAGTGGGTTACAACCTTCTGATCCATAATAGGATCTGATGTCTTCTTGTGGCTTTTACAGACAAACACGCAGGCAAAGTACTCACATATGAAAACTACATAAATAAATAAATCTTTAGCTGGGTATAGTGGTGCATGCCTTTCATCCCTGCACTCTGGAGGCAGAGGCAGGCAGATGTCTGAATTTGAGGCTAGCCTGGTCTACAGAGCAAGTTCCAGGACAGCAAGGGTTACACAGAGAAACCCTGTCTCAAAAGAAAAAGTGTGAGCATGACTAGGTGTGGTGGCACATGCCAGCAATTCCATCATTCAGAAGACTGAGGCAGGAGAATCAGTAGGAGTTCAAGTCCAGCTTGAGGAATAGAGTCTCTACACCTGGGTGTGGTGGGAGATGGCTGTAATTCCAGCACTTGGGAGGCTGAAGTAAGATCAGAGTTCAAGAGCAGTCTGAGCTACATGGGGTGTAGGGGAGGGGGAGAAGGGATTGGATAGAAGACTGACAGAGACAGGCAAATCCATAGAGGAGGTGATGCTCTGGCACCCTCTGCATTGTTAGAACATGAAGAGTTCTAGGTACAGATCCAGGCAGCCAAGTTCTTCACTGGGATCCCAGCCTTGTCTCCTAAGAATTGATAGGAGACCAGAGAGGTTATGGAATGTGCTCTACTGCACAGTAAGTCTCAAGGCAGCGTCTTCTAAAGAACTCAGCACAGCAGTGGAGTATAGAGGAACAGAACAAATACCTAACCTTGCCTTTGCAGTAGGCCTACTGTGTGACTCAGGGCAGTTTCCTAGCTCCCAGATCCAGAAAACATGGACGACAGCACCAATTCATTGAGTTGTGTAGAGGGGGAGACTGATATAAAGTTTCAAAGGGCTTGGCTGGGAGGCGGGATAAGGAGTCATATGCCTGTCTGTTTCTCCAGCGCCAGGCACCAGGACCTGCTAGTGTAATACTGACCTCTTTCCCATGTCTTCCTGGGTGTGAGCAGGGAAGGATGAGCGAGGGTCCATGGCCACCTGACTTCAGGAGGGAAAGGGAATGCTGTAAGGGTATATTTCTATACAACTTCAAATTTACACCCACTTTCTGACTTCTCCTTTAAAAGATTTTAATCCCAGCACTAGAGAGGCAGAGGCAGGTGGATTTCTGCAAGTTACAAGCCAACAAGAGTTCCAAGACAGGCAAAAAGACATAACCGAGACTTTGTCTCAAAAAACAAAACAAAACAAGAAGACAACCACATGCGTACTTTTAAAACCTTACTAGTTAGAATGCTTACTTCAATGTCTATGGAAAATTTGACTTCATCTCTCAAATTTACTGGTGAAAAGCCAGCCTTGAACAAAACATCAAAGGGAGGGGGCTAGTTGGCTAAGACGTCATCACTGTGTCTTGAGGCGGGGGGGGGGGGTGGCTGTATGGGACCTGTTTTCGTCATTTGCCCCTCTTTTACCTGGTTTCCCTGAGTTGGAAGCTCCGAGGCAGGGGTCTCTCAGGCTCGGTTGTCCTGCAGCCTCAGCCACCTCCTTTGTGTTCATTCCATTCTACACCCTCACAGTGCTCTCGTCTTGTTGCTAGCTGACCGAGTTCTGACCTAATGTGGAGTTTTGGCTTAGAGCATGAGGGCATTTCAATATCCCATGTAGTGTTCACTGTTCTCCACAGCACTTCCTGATTCTTTTTGTTTTGATTTGATTTTTGGTTGGTTTTGCTTTTTGAGACAGGGTTTCTCTGTGTAACCCTGGCTGTCCTGGAACTCACTGTGTAGACCAGGCCGGCCTTGAACTCAGAGAGATCTATGCGCCACCAACACCAAGTGACCAGTCATTTCTTAGTGAGCATAACTTTAAATTTTCAGGAACAGATGTCCAAACGTCAGAACACCACACCAATACTTAAAGAAATTATACAAATCCCATATGTGTGTTTGATGTGTGTGTGTGTGTGTGTGTGTGTGTTTGTGTGTGTGCGTGCACTATGTACAAAACAGAAAACCTAGGGAAGTGTGTGGACGGCCAACAGGGCAGGTGTGTGAGGGGGCTGCTGTGGAATCCTGGTCTGAGGGAAGCCTGCCATGGTGCAGAAACAGGCACAGCTACTGTGTTTCCTCTCTGGCTCCTTTTTTATTACTGCCCAGGCTGGGGACAGCTGTGTGTGGGCAGAGATGCCTCCCTGTCTCCCGCCTCCAGCCCTTCCCAGAGATGCACTACACCCTCAACCTCCCCACAGCATCTAGCTCCTTCCTCTCTCCCTCACACCACACTGCAGCC
Source organism: Phodopus roborovskii (assembly GCF_943737965.1). Lineage (NCBI taxonomy): Eukaryota > Metazoa > Chordata > Mammalia > Rodentia > Cricetidae > Phodopus > Phodopus roborovskii. Next base: position 17,757,018 of record NW_026126469.1, on the reverse strand, counting down.
ACAGAGAAGCCAGGCCTCCACCCACCTTCGCGGCTCAACTCTGGAGGTCTGGCAGTTCCTCTGTTTTGAAGCCCACAAGATTCTGTAGGGACCACTCTGCAAGCCTCTTTGTTCTGCTTTTGTTTCTCTCTTTCTCTTTTTTTAGGGGGAGGAAAGTGTGTTGTGCGCTTGTGTGTGCATGTGTGCATGCCTGCTCATTCATGTGAGTATGTGTGTGTGCACGCGTGTGTAGGTGGTGTACACATGTGCATGCATGTTCATTCACATGAGAGAGAGAGTGTGTGTGTGCATGTGGGTGGTGTATACATATGTATGCATGCTCATTCATGCGAGAGTGTGTGTGCATGTGAGTGGTATGTACATGTGTATGCCTATTCATTCATGTGAGTGTGGGGGGAGGTACACATGTGTATGTATGTTCATTCACATGAGAGAGAGATAGTGTGTGTGTGCATGCGTGTGGGTGGTGTGCACATGGTCATTCATGTGTGTGAGAGAAAGTGTGGGGAGGTTGAGGTACCCTTGATCACTTTCTGTCTTATGTATGTGTGTGATGGGGGAACACAAGTATGACTAGGTGCACATGTGGAGAAGAAAAAGACATCTTGCAGGAGTTGATTCCTTCCATTCTGTGAGTCCCAGGGGTCAAATTCAGGTCAACAGGGTTGGCAAGTGCCTTTACGCACCGAGCCATCTTTCTAGCCTTCTTTACCTATGTTTTGAGGCAGGGTCTCTCCTATGAACTCAGAGCTCAGGGGTTGTACTAGTCTAGTTAGTAAGCTTGTGCCAGGAATCACATCTCCACCTCCCGAGAATTATTGCAAGCAGCAGACATTTACATGGGTGTTGGGAATCTGAAGCCAGGCCCTCATGTTTACAAGGCAAGTGGTTTACTGCCTGCCTAGTTCCTAGTTCTTCTTTGTAAATCCCAGATTCAACCACAATGGCCAGCAACTTATTGTAAATAAGAGGAAGACAAAAAACAAAAAACGGATGACCCACACCTGTAACCCCGGCACTCGGAGGGTGAGGTGGGAGAGTGATGAGTTTAGGACTATCTGAGGAGCTCCAGGCTGGCCTTGGGCCATAGAGACCCTGCATGGCGAGACCCTGCATGGTGGCAGCGGGGAGAAGCGGTGTGTGTGTGTATGTGGTGTGTGTGTGTGTGTGTGGTGTGTGTGTGTGTGTGTGTGTGTGTACAGTTCCTGTTTCTATGGACGGAGGTGCTTTATGAGGCAGGTATGCTCTATGGATATTATTGCCCCACTTGACAGAGAACTTGGGGGCCCATGGTCACAGGGTTAATGGCTGTCTTCCTCCACTAGGGGCTTGAAGTTAGACACTGGGTTTACCTAGAGAGGGCAAAGAAGCCAGGCAGGAAAAGGAGAACAAGGAGGAAGAGGAACAAAATTGGAGGGTAGATGTATCTAAAGCATGGGCACAGAGCGACAGAAAGCAGGAGGAAAGAGAGACACTGCACGCATGTAGGTGACAGACAGGGCGTGGAGCAGAAGGGTGGGGCTGGCTGACACTGGGAGGCAAACCCAATGTGTCAAGGCCAGCAGGGGCACAGCTGGTTCTAGAGAACACAGCTGGGAGGTGTGTAGGTCACAAAACCCATTTCTCGGAGTCAGATCTTTGAGCCCAAAGCCCCAGTGGCACGCTCAACCCCTGCTGACTGTGGCCTTTGCCCCCCAAGCCTCCTCTCCACCTGTGTGTTTAGGCAGCCTTGTGGCATTTTCAGAACAGTTTTAAACTTGTAGGCTGTACCTGCCAAACTAGAATGTCTGGCCAACTCCTGTTATATAAAACATCCCCAGCCTCTGGGTGCCAAGGGCAGCTGCAACTCTGGTCCAAGGTGTGGGCTGTAGGTAAGGGGTAGCCAAGGAGGGCAAAGGTAAAGGGGGAGACTTCCCTTCCCTCCCAGAAGCATCAGACCCTGCCTCTGAGGGATGTGAGGCAGACAGACCAGGCTTGCTTCCTCCGTCCAGGAACCATTTCAGTCATCCATCTCTGCTCAGGGATCCCTGGAGGATTTGGGCTAGATCTGGAAAAGAGTCACACCATGCAGGATGTGGGCAAAGCAAGAGTTCACACCCTGAAGGTGTGAAGCTCACCCCTGAGCCTCTACTTAAAGATTATAACAGATGAACTCCTGCCCTGAGGAGGACAGGGGCCACACCGTCCCGCCACTGATTCATAGTGTGCAGAGAAGCTCTCAGACTAGGACTCAGCAGCCTTGGTGTCTAAGTGCTCATTTGGAGCAAGGCCAAATCTCTCAATGGGTTTGCAGAATTAAGATGAGGAGGAGAGCTTATCCAAGTCCAGCTGGCCCCCAGGGCAGGTCCAGGCAGAGGAGAGGGTGGAAAATGGGCCACCCCCAGGAAAGTGATATACTTCTTACAGAAACAGCCCGGAGCCTGCGGAAGCCAACAGAGTGCCTGCAAGCTGATGCTGGCAGAGACTGAGGGGAGCATAGATCCCATCTCCTCTATGCAAATGAAGACTGAGAAGGGCCCTGTAGTCACGTACAGGAGAGAGGGCCAAGACTGTGGGGATGTGGCAAAGTCTTAAAGTCTTCATGAACTGGTGAGGACCGGTCTGGCTCTGGAGGAGACTGCTGGAGTAAGTCCAGGGTAGGATTTGAGATGCCCTTGGAGGCCTCCGAGGCTGAGCCATGAATGCAGACACAGAAAGCATCTCAGCGGCATGGGGAAGATCAGCACATGGTGTAGAAGTGGATCTCCTGGACCTGATGTGGCAGCCAAATCTCCCCCAGGCTCTCCCGATAACTGCACAGTGCTGCCTGCAGCCAAGCAAGCACCCACCAGTCAGGAATCAACAGAGAGCGTCTTCTTGAAATCACAATTAGACCTCCTGCCCACCCATTTACCCTGAGCCATCTTACAGAGAGATGCCCTTGTCGGTCCCAGTTACCTCTCAGTTACCTGCTGTCAGTCTGTCTTTCCTACCACCCTTACCCCACATCCGCCTCCAGAGTTCACCTGGTTCTCCATGCGACCTTCATCTCTCCCCTTCCATTTAGCAACTAGAGAGGACTCAAACACAGCCCCATCCCATCCTGTCCCCACTGTGACCTCTCCTTAGGTCTGAAAGTCCCTCCAGAGCTGGCTTTACCCTTTACCTCCCATCCCTCCGGCTTCTCCACGCTCCAGCCACGCTGTTCTCAGAACTCACCTGGCTCTTCCTGACTCTAGTTTCTGTAACACCTTTGCCCTGGCTGAGAACCTCCCACCAGTTGGTTCCTTGGGATCTCCACTCATCTTTCAAGTCAGCCTTGACCAGAGCCTCAAAACAAAAATGATTTTCAGCCCAAAGCTTCCTTATTTTCTAAAATGAACACTGTTTTACTGTGGCAAAATATACACATAAGGTTTACTATTATAGTTTTGAAAAAATGTTTCAAGCCAGGTGTTGGTGGCACACACCTTTAATCCCAGCATTCAGTAGGCAGAGACAGGAGGCAGGTGGATCTGAGTTGGTGGCCAGCCTGGTCTACAGAGTGAGTTCTAGGATAGCTAAGGCTGTTACCAGAGAAACCCTGTCTCAGACAACAACAAAACATAAAAAAAAAAAAAAAAAAAAAAAAAAAAAAAGTTTTCAATGTGGCTGGAGAAATGGCTCAGTGACTAAGAGCACTGACTGCTCTTGCAGAGGACCTGGGTTCAGTTCCCAGCACCCACATGGCAGCTCACAACCATCTGTAACCTTAGTTCCAGGGGGAGAGAAGGGGAGGAGAGAGGAAAGGGAAAAGAATGGAGGGGATGGGAAGGGAGGGGAGAGAAAAGGAGTTTAGGGTAAGGGTTAGAGCAAGGAGGTCTGAGACTAGTCAGGACTCTGTAACGGCCAGCATTGGCTTTGATATGTTAATGAGCACCTCAGTTAGCCTCCTGCCCTGGCTAACTTGTTCAGGCCTCTTGGAACTTCTCCTTGGGCTGTACCTGCTACTTGAGTGTGGGCTGGCTCACGGGACAGATGTGATTGATTAGCCAACCACTAGTGAGGACTTGAGACCACTAACCCAACAGTGAATTCAGCAGGAGATTTTGCCCTGCCCACCTTTTTACAACAGTGTGAGTTTGAAGCACTCAGAAGATTCCTGCTTCTCACATCCATGAGGTAATTGTTCAGGGGCTGTGGCCCGTGGCTGAATGTGGCCCGTGGCTGAGTGTGCTTACCTGGTATGCTGGCTAGTCTCATATCATTTGAAACACAAACTAGAGTTATCTGAAAGGAGGGAACCTCAACTGAGAAAATGCCTCCATAAGATCCAACTTAAATGACAGGAGCAAGCCAGAAGGCAGCACCCTGCTATGGTCTCTACATCAGCTTCTGCCTCCTGGTTCCTGTCCTGTTTGAGTTGAGTTTCTGTCCTAACTTTCTTCTCCGGCTTGCTTTTTGGTCATGGCATTTCATCCCAGCAAATAGAAACCCTAATGAAGACACCCAGCATGCACAAGGACCTCAGTTACATCCTCAACACAGCAAGAAAATGACAAGGTGCTCGCTGCTCTAAGTCTTTCACTTTGGGAGCGAAAGGCTTAGAGCTACAATACACATGTCTCTACCATGGCTCTTGGAGATCTTTGGACACTGTGACTTATTCTTCATATCTGCTGAGCCAGTTCACATGAATAAGGAGAGGCTCTGACGAGGTTTGAGAATGTCTTTAGAAGGATGGTGGATGCCTTTAATTCCAGTACTGGGGAGGTAGAGGCAGGTGGATCTCTGTGAGGGAAAAACAACATCCAAAGTGTGAGTGTGAAGCATTGTGTAAAAAGATTTTCAAAAGGTTCTACCTGGCCTGGGATGTCACTTAGTGGTGGAGTGCTTGCCTAACATGTGTGAGGCCCTGGGCTCAATCTGGAACACAAACAGACAGACGAACAGATGATAGGGGATAGGTAGATACATAGGTACATAGATAGATACATAGACAGACAGAGTAGGTCAAGCATTGTGACATACCTGGAATCTGAACTCCTGGGAGGCTAAGGCAGAGGAATTGCTAGTTCAAGGCTAGGCCGGGATTTATATCAAGGTACTGTCTCAAAACCATGAAGTAAATAAAAAGAATAATGTGCTCTCACACACTCTTTTTTTTTTTTTTTTTTTTTTTTTAGGAAGCTATAATGTGTTCTGTCAAAATGACAGCACTAACCCAGAGAAGAAACAGGACCCAGGCACCAAGAGCTGATAAAATGTAGAGCGTTTTGAAGCTGAGGCAGATGGAAAAGGCCACCTCAGGAAGCTGCTGTGGCTGAGGCCTGGCAAGTACCAGTCTAGACCAAGGCAAACTGAAAGGTTCTGGAACAATGTATTCAGAAAGATGGTACTTTGACTCTGGTTATACAAATGGAAGAGGGGTTGGGCTTGAGTTAGTAACAGACATCAGAACACTAGTAAGCAAGAAAAGAAGACAGTTATTAACTATAGGGAAACTAAAAGCATTGTGTAGGAAAAGTCATTTCTTCTAGGATACCCTAAATCAGTGATTCTTAACCTTCCTAATGCTACAACCCTTTAATACAGTTTCTCGTGTTGTGGTGACCCCCCAACCATAAAATTATTTCATAACTGTAATTTTGCTACTGTTATGGATAATTAATTTAAATAGATGATATGCAGGATATTTGATACAATCCCTGTGAAAGGATCATTTGACCCAAAGAGTCACGACCCACAGGTTGAGATCCATGGCTCTAAAGCATAAACAGTGAATATTGATCTAAACAAAACTATAACATAATTAAGGTAAAAGGAAGCAGAGATAGGAAATGTTCTATGTAGTGGGGACAGGGAAAGCCAAAAGCCAGATCCAGTCATCCGGAACAAAAGTCAATAAAGTTCCATTCTGGTCACCCACATTGGGCAGCTCGAAACCTGTAACTCCAGTCCCAGTGGACCCAATGCACTCTTCTTGCCTCTAGAAGAACTGCACATGTGTTGCATAGACAGACCTGCCAGCACACACATGCTCACACAGAAGAGAGCACACACACACACACATTTAAAATCTATCATAATTTCCAAATTTAGAAGTTGTGCAATAAATGTTGACTGTGACATCTAATTGCAAATGATAAAGACATAACTGGTGAAAGCATAAAAGGAAGTTGAGTGTCATGTCACAAAAAAATCAAAAGTCACAGGCATGCCTTGACCCAGACCTGCATGTAGTGCCAGAAGGATGGTTCTGTCTCCATCTCACGTCCCCATCGCCTACGAGAATGCCTGCTCAAACAGGGTCCATTCGCTGCAGCCAGCTGCCCTGTGAAGGCTGCAGGTTGCTATCCTTCAGCGTAGTGAGATTGTCTTCCTGCTAGGTACAGCCAAATGCCTGCAATGGACAACAGTTGATCTGGGTTGGATCTCAAAAAAAGACTATTTTTGAACAGATTGCTACAGCCATAGGGAACACAGCACTCTAGCTCTACTTGGCTAACTCTGAGCTGTGTGCCCATCCTGGAACCACTGAGCCGTTCTCCTCTGAGCATTACACTATTAGCCTGTCCCCACTCCTTCACAAACGCCACTCAGACTGGGCATGATGGCGCACACCTTTAATCCGAGCACCTGTGAGGCAGAGGCAGGTGGATCTCTGTGAGTTCGAGACCAGGTTGGCCTGCATGGTGAGTTCCAGGACATCCAGGGCTACACAGTAAGAGCCTGACTCAAAAACAACAAAACAAAAAGGCACTCAGTGTTTAAATATGGCCCACCTTCCCATGGCTTTCCCTTCCTGGGGGAAAAGCAACCTCAGTGTCCCGATTGTCCCTTGCACTGCAGTTTATGGGCTCTTTGCTGTCCTGGATATATGCACACAGGGCCAAAAGGCGCTCCTGATGCTGCCTGGCCAGCCCAGAGGCTCCTGAGATACTGGTTTTCTGTCCTATGGGATATGAGGCTCTGCCATTGCCATGACTGTAGTGTATCCACTCAGCATGCAGGCAATGCCTTTGTTGTATGAGCTGTCACCAGGGTGAGAAATCTCCATCCTGCAATCAGACCCTTGGTTCTTTGAACCTAAACAAAGGACTTTGTCCTTGTTCAGCTGTGACTTTCAAAGTTTAGTCCACTTTGGCAGCTCAAGGTGTTTTTGCATAGATTCCAACTTCATTACTAACCTCTTTGGGTTTTACATAACTCACTAATTTGACTGGCAGGCTTTATTATTATCTAAGAGGATAATAAAATACATTAGGGTCAAAGATAAAATCCGTAGGTCCATTACCGAGTGCACATGACATGCTGACAGTAATTACTATTCCTGACTTTAATTGCCCAAGTACCTCTGAAGCAACACAACCAAATAGCTTTCCTGCACAAGACACATGGCCTAATACAACAAGAATCCATTCTCTCATAGTGTCGGAAGCCAGAAGTTGTGCTTTTAGAATCCTTCCTTGCCTTTTCTATTGTGGCCCTCTGACCATCCTCGACGTTTCTGAGTCACAGTCTCATCGATCAAGCCCTACTTTCAGCCCAGTATGGTTTCTGTCTTCCTTGAGTTCCTGTGCTGGGTAGTTTTGGTTCTTTGTTTGTTTTGTTTTGTCAACTTGACATAAACTAAGGTCATCTGGGAAGAAGGAACCTTAATTGAAGGATTGCATTCATCATACTGTCTGCAGGCAAACCTTGATTAACAATGGATGTGGGAGGGTCCAGCCCACTGTGGGTGGTATCACTCTTAGGGCTGCTGGTCCTGGGATCTACAAGAAAGCAGGCTGAGCAAGACAGTGAGCAGCAACCCTCCATGTCCTCTGCATCCGCTCCTGCATCCAGGTTCCTGCTTTGAGTTCCTGCCCTGACTTTTTTTCCTGATGAGCCATAATATAGATAAAACCAACCCTCTCTTCCCCGAGTTACTTTTGGTCATACTGTGTATCACAGCACTAGGAAGCAAACTAAAAAGTTATCTATGTCCAGTTTCCCTCCCCCACCCTTTTACAAGGATATTGTTTATTGGGTTTGGGGCTCACTCTAAGCCTGTATGAGTTTCTCTTTATTCACAAATAAAGTCAAGCGCTTTACCCAGGAGAGGACTTCAGCGTGTCCTCTCAAGACACAGGGTCTTCCTCTCTAGGTGTTAGTATTCAGGCATCTGTACTGGCCTGCCCTTGGGCCCCTGACAGGATCCACCCTCAGCTACAGCCACTAAGCGCACCTCATGTCTACATCCTCTACCTTCCCTTTTAAAAGGTGGGCCTTGCCCACCTCCCATCTCTCTCTCTCTCTCTCTCTCTCTCTCTCTCTCTCTCTCTCCTATCACTCTTGTCCCCAGTCCTTCTCTCTCTTCTTCAAATGAACTCCACATGTGAGCCTTGCTGAATGGTGTGACTCCTTCCAGCCATTTCTTTTCTAAATTATAACACCCGGCTCTCTAAGACTTCCCAGCTGTGAAGAGAACCTGTCATTCCAACCCAGGTGGCCATATTGCTCCTCTAGGTGTGTGACATCCTCTAAGTGTGTGACAAGTGTCTGCTAGAGCACCAGGGAGCCTATGAGACTGCCTTCTCCCTTCCTGCATTGCAGAAACTGACAGCATCTCACCCTGCTGAGGTGGGTGGGGGAGGGGGGATAAAGACCAAGGAGAATGGGGCAGAAGGGAGATCAAGGATGCTGCGGTTGAGAGCTTGCCAGACTGTGTGACTTCCGACTAGCTTCCTCAGCTGCTTGCTTCCTTTGCTCTTCCCATCTGCCCTTCTTTCTTAGAGTCTCACTCTGTAGACCAGGCTAGCCTATGACTCACAGAGTTCTGCCTGCCTCTTCTTCCTGAGGGCTCTGATTAAATGTGTGTGCCAAGACCTTCAACCACGTTTGTACCTTTTTCTTGAGCTGTAGGGTGTGACATCACACTGTGAGGGATGCTGCTTTCGGTATTATTGCAGACTCTTTGAGGGTTGTATGACGTTAAGCTGTTCTTGGGGAAGGTTATTGTTTACTTGCGAGGATCAGACCCAAGGCCTTGTACAAGGTGAATACCAACTCTACAATTGAGCTGTACACTCAATACTGTTTCTCAGTATTCCCTAACCTCATTGTTGCTGGTATCTGTAAAGTAAGAAACCTGGCTTGGGGAATATGGTGAAGTCTCATTACACCCAGCGCAGACTCTGTGTCCGTAAAACACAAATCCTTCCTGTTATCCCTTCTCCTAGGAGTCAAGGATATTACTATAGTGGGATCCATTCCTAGAAACAGACTAAAAGCGGGACAGTTGCTTCAAAGTCCCTTTCCTTGTAAGGCGGGACTAGAGACTAACTCAGGGTATGTCTTTTGTGAAAAGATTCAAGCAGAGGGAACTTCCTTTGCTTTTCTCCTTTATTACAGTTATTAACATATTAGTTGTACAATTAATGGTTTTCATTGAAATTTTCTTTCTTTCTCTTTTTTCCGAACCAGGCTTTCTGTGGCTGCTCTGAAACACACTCTGTAGACCAGGCTGGTCTCCACCTGTCTTTGCCTCCCAAGTACCAGGATTAAAGGTGTGAATTTTGTATTCATTCCAACTGGAAGAGACTTATTTGAGAAAGGTAGCTTTTGTCTCTCTCACTTTGATTTCTCGGAGAGGGATGATAGCATTGCTCTGGTTTGCCTTTTATCCTGACTGATTCCATTTTGATTTTTAGTCTGCTTTGTTGAGGCCATGAGCAGGAGCATAGTGTGCGGCGACGCCAGCCTCCTTTAACAGTGGGTTTGAGGTGTGTGCCCGATCTTAAAGGAGCCTTCCTATTCCTTTATTTACACACCAGCCTACACAAAGCATGCTGTGTTTTCCCTATGTGGATGCCTTTATCTAAATGGTACCAGGTACCACATGTGTCTTGGTAACATTTTATTCATATCCCCTTGCCCAACATCAAACATTTGGTTTGCCTGTTTGTTCAAGAATCACACCACAGAACACTCCATGCACGGTGCATACTTCCCTTGATGATGGCCTTGAACATAGCCCCTTCTGACATGCCCCTCAGAAAGAGTCCCTGCTGAGGGGCCAGGAAAGAGTCCTGGGCTGGCACACTTGCAAATCATAAGGAGTTCTCACTTTGAAGCCTGGCCACCCACAGACCCTAGCAGTCTGGATTCAAGATCAAGGACCACCCCCCTCCCAAAGCCTGAGGGACAGGAAAGGTCCAACAGAATGCAGGACCTTTCTGAGGCTACAGTCCCTCCTGCTGGGCAAGCACTACTCAGTTCTGCTGGCCAGGGGGGCCTATCAGAAATAGAAGATAAAAAGGGAAGTAAAACAAACATGGCAAGTAGGACAAAGGCTCTGAATACAGAGCTTCACCAGAACAAAGGGGGCTACACTACAGATACAAACATATAAAGAGATTAAGCCCTTGGGGCCAAGCCTTGATCTAAAATTAGGACTCTTCGGGAACAAGGTCTGAAGCTGGAGGCAGGGACCGTCCCTAGGAGAGCACTCTTCCTGTAGGGTGGCCTGCTGGGTGGCCAGGGCTCTTGTTGAACCACAGTCCCTGTTAGGGACTTCCTCAGTGGACCCTTGGAGCCTGCACTGCTAGATCAGTGGCTATACATTTGAATCTTAAGAGCAAAACCGCTTTCCCTAGGGGGAAGGAGCTGGCCTGCCCATTTCTGCAGTGTGAATAACCCCACACCGCCCTGACACTAAGTTACCAAGATGTCCTGCTTGGCTTGTAAGTTAATTCATTCAGGGTTCAGGAAAGGGCATCACGTTTAGAAACTCTTTGTGATCTTCCTCCTTTCCTAAGAATCTGCAGTAGATACCATGGCCACTGAAAAATCAGAGTTGATCAAAATCCACTTATTTTTTGCTAAGCAATTTCCAAAGTTGCTTACCCCAAATTCTTTCAAAAATGTGCGTGTGTGGTTTGCAAGCATGTTTTATTATGTTTAATATCATGTGTCAGAGCCCCCTCCCAAAAGAAAGTATCTTTGGAACCTACAGAAAGAGCATTAGAAGAAAGCCCCGCCCTGGGGAGTCCCACGAGAAAGGCACCCACTAATTGCATGTAACATGGTCTGCAGGGTCCTCACAAGTTCACTGATCATGCTCACAGGGAAGGAAAGGACCTCAGCTGTATGGTCACAGGCCCATGGTCACAGGCCAGGTTTCAGCTTGGAGTGTGCGCATGCCCCAGAGCCTCATGAGAGCTAAGCAAGTGCCCACCACTGAACCACACCTTAGCTCCTCAGATTCTTTCCAAAGTGCCTTTCGAAGACTCGCCCTGGTATCCTTGCAGGCGGGCTTCTGCTCTCTGGACCCAAGGTGCTGACCTGGCGCTGCCTCGTGGAGTGCGGAAGGTTTCTGGTAGTGCAGCAAAAAAAGCCCTTTCCCTGCCAGCCCAGCAAGGCTGCCCAGGATAGGAGAGCAGAAACCAGGACAGCTTTTAGAACAGTGTGGACCATGTCAGGAGGCTGGGGCACATGGGAGTAATTGAGGATCACAGCTGCCAGGACACATCGGGGGCTCCTGTGTACCCAGCAACTGAAATTCACCCCTATAGAGGAAGCTTCCCACAGGAAAAAGGCCACTGCCTTGCCACTGCAAAAACCATCCCCACCCCACTCTCTCTCCGACCAGCGCCTGTTTTTAGGGGACTCCTCTAGTGCTCACATCATCCAGTGGCAAAGCTACAGGAGCCCCTAACCCAGAGGAAGGTGACACCTGTCACCTACCCTTCAGTGGGGTGGGTTTGCCGACACTCCATGGGTGGACAGTTTCTCAGCCAGCCCAAGCGCAGTGTTGTTTCAGGAATAAGCTTGAGAAGAAGAGGGCACAGGGGCCCCACAAATACCAAGGCCTCTATCCAAGCCTGCTTTTCTGCCGGAGGTGGAACTGGGCCAAGTGTCTCTAAATAGCTCTTTGGTGGCCTGGGAGCCCTGCCCCTGAGGTCAGATTCGGAACTGAGGATCCCTGAGAGACTCGGTTCTCATTCTCTCCATGGCATATCCGTCCCCTCAGGCAGGCCATCTGGACACCCTGGGAAGAAGGTACAGTGTGCGGACAGAGGAGGGCCTAGTCCCTGTGGCAACCTCTTCTGCTCTGAGATCGTATGTAGATTAAGAGCACTATGTCTGGTACGAGCAGCTGGGATTGGCAGAAGTGCAGAGGGACACTCCAGAGCTTAGCTCTGCCTTCACTGAGCAGAGAAGTATAAAATCCAATGGGTCAGGAGTGAGGTGGGGCGTAGTGTGTCATGTGTGTATGATATCTGTGCTGTATGACAAATGTTGTGTATGGCATGCATTGTTTTTTAAAAGTGCATTGTGTGACATGTGTTATGTATGGTAAATCTGTTTTATTATTATCAGTGAAACCAAGACAACCTTTTTGGCTTCTTAATCTCAATAAAAGAATTTAGAGCTGGACATGGTGGTGTCCACTTGAGAGGCAGAGGCAGGCAGATCTCTGAGGTCGAGAGCAGTCATGGCTACATAGTGAGACCATGCCTAGAAATAAGTAAATAAATAATTGATTTTAAAAAATTAGATGCAGGCTTGAAAGAAAGCTTGCAGACAATTTTATTAGAATTTAAGAGGAAAATAACAGAACAGGCAAGCTGCAAATCTCAGCTGGAAGATGGTGACGAGGTAAAGTCATGTCTGTAACGGTGGAGGTCAGCAAACCAACATGCACAAAGAGAGAGAAATCCCGGAGCATCAGGTAATGAACACCACAGTTTTAGAAAAGAGAGCGAGAGAGAATAAAAGAGAAAGTTACACTTTTCTTAGTATTTTTTTAAAGTGGGCAGATTTTGTAAAATTTATTTTCATTTAATGTCTATGAGTGTTTTGTTTTCATGTATGTATGTATGCCATATGTACAACAAGGTGCCTGAGGAGGTCAGAGGAGGACGTAGAGCCTCGTAAGTTTCCATGTGGATGCTGAGACCTGAACCTAGGTCCCATGAAAGAGTAGTCAGTGCTCTTAACCACTGAGCCATTTCTCAGCCCCAGAAGTAGCAGACTTAACAGAGCTCCATGGAGAGACTCCATAAGCAACTGTATTGAGAGTAGGGCTTCTAGGAAGGAAAGTACATTATTTCATTAAGGGGATAATTATTCCTCCCATCTTGGCTTGGCTCCTGTGAATTGGCTTCCCTGAGCGGTGGTCTTTTAGCTAAGTGATTGACAGGCCCAACTGGATTAACTGTGAAGGAAAGAGACAATTGTATGGAATGTTCTAATCTTCCAGGCAGAAATCAGAATGTCACATCTTCACCAAGGCCAGAGGTGTTCTTTAAGTGTGTGTGTGTGCGTGTGTGTGCATCTTTGTGACATTTGTTGATATGGGGGATATTCACTGGGTTAGTATGCATGAATAGAAGGCAGTTTTTCTTGGAGGGAATTAAGCAAAGGAAATGGGAAGTTGAGGTCTGAATGGAGGAGAAAACTGAAAAACAGGGCAATCTGTGGGTGGAGTAGAACTACAGGGAAAGAAAATGTCTGCGTGAGGGCAGGAGAGAAGGCAAACCTCCTCAGAGTAAGCCTCCTTTTAGTTCTGTGGAGTAAAAGCAGAAGGAAGTGCTCATCCCTGGTAATGAGGAAGGTTGTGAGCAACAGAAAAACCTAAAGCCAACAGTGGTTTCTCCTGCTTAGTAAGGCTGGTGGAGGGCGGGGGAGGAACTGAGGGGGCGGGAATGGGGGCTAGGAGAGCAGGGCCGAGGAGGGCAGGGCTCAGCCTGGCGTTCCTGGAGTCTCCAGCTTTCCCAGTGGGACTGTGGCTGTTGCCATTCCCTAGAGCAGGAACCTTTCAAAAATACTAGGAGAAGGCAGCCAGCCTCCTTTCATGCCAGTCCTGCAGGCTAGGATGGTCACATGGCACCTTCAATATCAAGATGGCCTGGTGACATAGTGTTGCCATAATTCCAGTCTGTCATCCCCAACAAAACCAGTATTCTGGTTTTTGTTTTAATATTTAAAAAAAAATCTATGTATGAGTGTTTGTCGGTATGCATATACATGCACTATCAGTGTGCAGTGTCCTAGGAGGCCAGAAGAGGCCTTTGGCTCCCCTGGACCTGGAGTCACAGATCGTGTGAACAACCGCATGTAGGTGCTAGGAACCAAACAGGTCCTCTGCACAAGCTGCACGTACCATCTCTCCAGTTCCAGAGTTCTGTTCTTAAGGAATTCAGGGAAGAGAGTATGGGGAAGGTCATGGAGCTCCTGGGCATGGACATTGCTGATGATGGCTAAGTTCAAAGACTACATCCCAAAGTTGAGCTGAAAGAGCCTCTAGAAACCTAAGAAGACTCACTTGGACAAGGGCTATTCAAGACTCCAATGCCATCCTTTGGCCATTGTTACACAACAAGACAGGTCTCTTTGGGGATAAAGTTTATGTCAACAAATTATCCAAATACTTTCTGTTATTTTCAGCTAAAACTTGATACAAGCTGAGCATGACCTGAGACTCATGCCTTTAACCTCTGGCTGAGCATGTCCCCACAGTGTCCCTGGAACTGGAATTATACACAGGTGTGAGCTGCTATGTGGGTGCTGAGAATTGAACCTGGGTCCTCTAGGAGAGCAGCCAGTGCTCTTAACTGCTGATCCATCTTTTCAGCCTCGACATGGCACACTTTTTAAAAATTCTCTCCATGTCATGAAAATAAGCTTGCAGACCTACTCAAAATTCTAAATGCTATGTCTCATTAACATCAGTGGAGAAGAACTAATAACATGCAAAGATAATTATTCTGAGAATCTCCCCCAGGAAACTCTCCTATGAGTTGCTTTGGTCAGGTGTTTTGTCATAACAGCAGAAAAGTAGCTAAGACATGAATAGCAAAGGTAAGCAAGTAGATAAGACAGGGCAAATTGGAAAAAGGTGTGGAGTAACACATATTAGCAGGTTTTTAGTTGCTACAATAGAACACCTGAGGATGTCTGAAAAAGCCTAAAAAGGCAAACATGTAATGTGTTTCTTCAATTATACAAATTCATAGACAAAAAACCAGAAACAAAAACCATTGCTCAGAGACAAATACTAACAATATGTCTTCCTACACACTGAACATAAATGTGTGTCTATCTATCCGTCTGTTTAATCTATATTTTATGTTAGTATAATCACAGAGCCAGATGGGGTGTCCCATGCCTTTAATCTGAGCATTCAGGAGGCAGAGGCAGGTGGATCTTTATGACAATATATCTAGTTCCAGGTCAGCCAGAGTTACATGGTAAAACCCTGTCTCCAAAAGCAACAACAAAAGATACAATTACATAAACCACCTTTGCGTTGTTATAAGTACTCCCCAAATCCTACAATGAGATTTTGTATTGTTTTCACTTTTGGGGTTTGTTTGTTTGTTTGTTTTTGTTTTGTTTTGTGAGACAAGGTTTCTCTGTGTAGCCCTGGCTATCCTGTAACTCTGTAGACCAGGCTGGCCTTGCACTCAGAGATCCACCTGCCTCTGCCTCCTGAATGTTTAGATTAAAGGCGTGTACCACTACTACCAGGCAATGTGGGTTTTTTTTGTTTGTTTGTATGTTTGTTTTCTTCAAGACAGGGTTTCTCTGTGTAGCCCTGGCTGTCCTAGAACTCACTCTGTAGACCAAGCTGGCCTTGAACTCAGAGATCTGCTTGCCTCTGCCTCCGGAATGCTGGGATCAAAGATGTGGGCCACCATTGCTTACTTTTTTTTTTTTAATACAGTGTCTCCCTACAAAGCCCAGGCTGGTCTCAAACGTGCTCAACTCCTGGCTGATATGATTTTAATGACTTCACAGTAGTTGGTCATATGAATGCCATAGTAAGCCAGTCTTCAATTTCTGAACATTATTTCGGTTGATTTTTTAATTTTTTAAAACAATATATACATCTTTCTGTCACACTATCAACCATGTCATTTCCTTATCCTTAGACTGGCTTTCAGACTCTCTGGAGTGGTACCTCCTCTGTCTGCCACCCCAATGGCCCAGTTCTGTCTTCAGAGCCACATGTCACCCAACTCTTATCTACTTTTGATTCCTGCAGGTGCTGGCAAGCTAACTACAGTTTAAGCAAAGTAAAACTGGTTAGCTCCTGGTTAGTTTTGCAGGCTCAAGGGAAATCTCGCTAAATAGTCGAGACTATTACTGTAGGAGACTTGCAGGCTGTCTTCTTTAACCCTTGCACTTCAAGGAGCCAGGAAATGAAGTCTCAGCATGAAACAGTGCGGTATTCCTTTGTCTTGATGGACAGGTGGTGCAGAAATTGAAAGGTCCATCACCCCAGGGACTGATGAGCTGAGGTCATAAGTTCTCTAGTTCACTGTTCCAAATCCCAGGTTCCAGAGCAACTGTGGGGTCAGGTGGGGACATGTGTGGACACATACTTGGTGACAACTGTCCCACTGGTCCTCACACTCTGGGAGCCAGTAACATTGTCTCTAGAGCAATGGCTCTGGCTCCTTTCCCAGGGTCAACTCAGAAACCCAGGCCTCAGCTTGGCAGCTTGTGAGCACTCTGGAGGTCTGCACTGGGCCAGAGGGCAGGTGAGCCTCAGCCTTGGTATGTGAAAGAAATGGAGGGAGAAAGGGGACAGAGGAGTCAGCCTGCCTTCACTAAGCACCTACTGTGTGCAACCTGATGGCCGGCACCCGAGGACCCAGATAATAACCTCAGGAAAGAGGCAGCAGCCATGTGGGGAGGGAACAGTGTGGTGGGGTTAGGGACACAGGTGCCACTCCAAAATGACCCACACTAGCTGTATGAACCTCGGTGAGCTCCCTTAAACCTCTCGGAAATCAATGGTTTTCCCAGGAAGATGGCCCTCATCTCTCTCCAGACTTTCTCCTTCCTACCTCCCCGCAAGCAAACTCCAGCATGCTGTTCACATAGCCTCAATCTTTTTGTTTTGTTTTTTCTTTTGAAAGTTAGCACTTACTATAAATTGCCTCTTAAATTAAAATAACAACGGAGGCAGGCTTATCTCTAGGGAGTTCGAAACCAGCCTAGCCTACAGAGAGAGCTCTAGGATGGCCAGAGCTACACAGAGAAACTCTATCTCAAAAAAACAAACAATGAATAAAACAAACAAAAAACAACAGCTGAGAATAGAGGCATGTGTCTGCAATCCCAGCACTCAGAGGGAGGTCATTTTAGTTATATAGGAAATTGGAGATCAGCCTGTGGTATGTGAGACCCCATCTCAAAAGAAAGTAAGTAAAATATGCACAGGACAGGGAAGGTGGCTCAGTTGGTACCTTGCTTGCTGTGCAAGCATGAGAGCTGAATTCTGATCCCCAGCATCCATGTAAAAACTGTGTCCAGCGTCTGTAACCCCAGTGCTTGCGGTGGGGGACAGGTGAGACAGCAGATTCCATATGCATGCATAGCTGTATATATCCACATGAACATACAACACACACATACACACACAAATAACACACATATCATAAAGAGTATTAAAATAAACCCATTGTCTGCCCCCCAAACAGAAGAATAGGGCTTAGCCCTGTGGTTGTAACCCACGCTTGAAAAACAGAAAAAAACTGATAAAGTCTTCTCAGAGCATGTTAAGCCCCGGTCACATTCCCCACCTCAGCCAATCAGCCTTATCATTCTCTTACACTTCATTGAACTCACCTATGGATCTCTAAACATTTTATTAGTGTTGCCATAGCACTGAATGCTGCTGTTTTGCTGTTATTGTTGTTATGGATGGAACTGTATCCCTCCAAATAGTTGTATTAAGTCCTAACCCCAGTACTTCAGAAGGTGACCATACTTGGAGATGGGGTCTTTGCAGAGAGACACAAGTTGAAACAAGGTCATTAGCATGGGCCCTAATCCAATAAGACTGGAGTCCTTACCAAAGCAGGAAAAGCAGACTGGGAGAAGCTTGTAAAGCCTGGAGTGGGGCTTTTAGAAGTCACACCCTCCCCAGAGGCCTTCCCAGGTGGCCCAGCTGGCTCTGTGAACCTGGGGCTTGGCTCTCAGCCTCCAGAACTGCTGGGTGAGAGTCAATGGGTGGCACACTGTTATAATGCATTGTCATACCTCATTCAATGCTGCTCTGCCCTTGACATTGGCTTGTAAGTGAAGCTGGGATGATTCGTTTTCTAGACCAGATCTCTTTATGATACACCACAACTTATTCATTTGACCTTGAAAAGTTACATGGCTTGATTACATGTTTTTTTTTAAGTATTCATGTGTGTGCACTCCATGCTTGTCTGCTGCCTCTGCCAGAGTTGCTTATAGTTCTTGTTTTCACGGGAAACGTGTTGTCTGGTCTCTTACCCCTGTGCACTGGCGGAGCTCAAGTGCCTCTGGGGTCAAGTGGGCAAACACAAGTCTTAACTACCTGGCAGACAACTTTATGGCTCCCGAAAGGGGGTGGAGCTGACAGCTGGAACAGACAGCAAGTGTCCTCTCTGCCCCATGCATCCTGAACACTGGACTACAGTTTCCTTTTGTTCTTGCCAATCTGAGGGGTGAACTTTCTAAAGAGATGGGGCATCTTTACTTGTTTCCTGAACACCTGTTTTGTTTACACAAGACCCTGCTTATGTCTTCCTTGCCTTGTTCCTTCCTTCCTTCCTTTCTCTTTTTTCTTTCTTTTTTTCTTCCAGACAGGGTTTCTCTGTATAGCTTTGGAGCTTGTCCTAGCACTCAGTCTGTAGACCAGGCTGGCCTTGAACTCACAGAGATCCGACTGCTTCTGCCTCCCAAGTGCCAGGATTAAAGGTGTGTGCCACCACCGCCTCCTTGCCTCCTTATTTCTAGCATTCTTTATATGTTCTGAACTGTAATTCCTTCACTGGTTTTAGGCTTTGCACATTTGTCACAGTTGTTTTTATACATGCTTTTTTGTTATATTTACGATGTCCTGTTATGACATCTTCCCTCTTAAACAGACTCTTGTCCTCCTCGTCTTCCTCCACAGTTAAAGGTTCACAGCAAAACTGAGCAGAAGGTATAGAGGGTCTGAAATACCTTCTGGAGAAATCTTTCATGCTCCCTGAAGCACTCTCTGGCCAGGAGACAGAGCATAGGTAAGCAAGCATTGGCTGCATGCCTGCTCTCCTGGCCTGGAATCCTGGCCATAAGTCACTGGGAGAGGCTTGGGGGAGGCCAGGCAGGCCAAAGGGAAGTGGCCAGCTGCTCGGGGTCTTGACTGTAAAGGTGGTTTTACAGCTGCGTGCATGGAATGCCAAAAATCATTTTAAAGCTCAAATTAGACAATCTTTTTTAAATGTATGTTTTCATTATTATGTGTGTGATCACACACATGTGTGCAGGGTATATACATGCATACACTTGTGCATGGTGGATGAAGTCAGGGTGTCTTCTTCAACATCTTCTCCATCTTTTTTGTTTTTCTTTAAAAAATATATTGTGCATGTGTGCATGGCATACACCGTGGTCACATATGGAGGTCAGAGGTCAATTTCTGTGGAATTAGTTCTTTCTTCCCACCCTTATGTGGGTTCTGAGGATGGAGCTCAATTTGCCACATTTTCTTTTTTCTTTTCTTGTTTGTTTTCAAGACAGGGTTTCTGTGTAGCTCTGGCTGTCCTGGAACTCACTCTGTAGACCAGGCTGTCCTTGAACTCAGAGATCCACCTGTCTGTGTCTCCCGAATGCTGAGATTAAAGGGGTGACCCACAAAGTTGCCAGATCTTCAAGGCAATACCTTTACCTTTGAGCCATCTCACTGGCCCTCCAACTTACTATTTAAGGTATCATCTCTCACTGAACCTGAGCTCACCATTTTGGCTTGCATAGCTAGCTAGGAGCCCCAGATTCACCTCCATCCTCCAGCACTGGTGTCACAGGTGTGTGCCACAACACCCTCAGGCTCGTACAGAAGGGACTTTACCTACTGAGCCCATGCATACTTCCAATGTGTATAATTTAGGCACTTAGAAAGCTTAGTAAAGCGGCTAAAAAAATGCAAAAGTAGATGACAAATTTCAGCAACTGTGCATGTTTATAGAAAGAAGAAAGACAGCCTAGTGTAGTGGTGCATGATTGCAATCCCAGGACTTAGCACAGAGGCAGGAGGATCACGACCTTGAGGCAGCATAGGAAAATCCTGTCTCAATATAGCCAAATGGAGAAGGGCAAAAGTTGGTGGGGGGGGCATAAAAGGAAGGGAACTTGTCTAAAATATTCACAGGAGTCGGTTCTGATTGCAAGATTATGAAGTATTTTAATTCTCCTCTTTGTGTTTTTGACACTCTACAATTTTTCCAAAGCATAGCGGGGTAACGCAGTATATGTCTGTAGCTCCGGCTACTCAGGAGCTGAGGCAGGAGGATCACTTGAACCTGGGAGTTTGAGGTGAGTCTGGACAATACCACAAGACCTTAGCTTTAAAAAAAAAAATTCTAAAACATGTTCAACTTTTGTGATTAAAAAAATACAAAAGCAGGCCAGGCAGTGGTGGCATACACCTTTGATCCCAGCCCTCAGGAGGCAGAGGCAAATGGATTTCTATGAATTTCAAGCCAGCCTGGTCAGCAGAGCAAGTTAGCCAATGCTACATGGAAAAACCCTGTGTCAAAAGAAAAGGAAAAAAGAAAAAATGTAAAAGCTTGGTTTCAAAACAAAAGCAAATTTGTACTCAAGAGATTTTATGAGCAGCACCAGTAGCCATCAAAGGCCGCTCCGTGTGGGAGAATCACACTCCATAGTTGGAAGCAGTTTGGGGCTTGCTAGGTCCTAGCGCAAACCAGGCCCACCTTAGCTCAGCCACTTGTCTGCTATTTAGACTTGAACTAGTCAAACTACTACTTGGGGCCTCAGTTTCCACAATTATAATTCAGAGATAAGGTGTTGAGTGATAAGGAGAGGCTCCAGGAGCCCCGCAACACAGCAAAGGGGGGGGGGATTACATACAACTGTGCCACATGTCTTAGCTTCAAGGCATTAAAAAGAATACAAGGATCAGTGTGTGGTGCACACCTTTGCTCACAGCACTCAAGCGGCAGAGGCAGGTGGATCTCTGTGAGTTTGAGGCCAGCCCTGTCTACAAAGCAAGATCCAGCTAGGGCTACACAGAGAAACCTTGTCTCAAAAAAAAAAAAAAAAAAAAAAAAAAAAAAAACCAAGAAAAAGAGAAAAAGAAAAGGTAAGGTAAAGAGAGCTGCTGATCTGTGAAATATGGTTCCTGGAACTGAATATTTTTGAGGCATATTTTACTAGGTATCAGAAATCACCTCTCACCCCCAATTAACCACAAGCAGCCTCTGTGCTCTTCCATGTCGCCCCCCTCCAAGCCTACAACACCCCCAACCTCCTCAGTAAATTATCCTGGTCTCTTCTCCTGTGGCTGCTCAGGTGGGCCAGAGAGCAGGCCTTGATGTTTCCTTACCCTCTTCACACTCTACCAACCTTCCTCTAGTCTCCCAAGGACAAGCCCGTCTTCAGCTTGGCCCCATCTTGGTCTGGGTGATCCTCAGTGCCTTCCTCTGGATTCCCCCAGCTGCTCACCCTCTCCCCATCTGCCTAGCGGGGCTGATTTCCCTGCCCTACCTAGCTCAATGGGACTGTTGGGGAGGTGTTCATGCTTTTATTTCACCCTTCTGAGAATAGAGTTTGTTCACTACCTCTGTGTTAGTTCTCTCTTGGGGAAAGGTAAAACGTGGTGTCATGTAAACTAGGCTGGCCTCCAACTTCCTATGTAGCTGAGTCTGGTCCTGATCCTGCAATTCCAGCTCTTCCAAGCTCTAGGATTACAGGCCTATGTAGCCACCACTGACCCTTGTGAGTTCTCTTTGAACCAATGTTTACCTCCTAAACACAGCCTGGAAGTTGTTACTAAACTTTATGAGTGACAGTGGAGCAAAGGCAGAGGAATGGGCAAGCACTTCAAAGATGATAAAGACACCCCAAGGGGATTCAAAAGAGGCCCCTGGGAAGCAGGATGTATAGGAGGAGGCTGCTCCAGCAGGAAACGGTTCTAGGTTGCCACCATTCATGGTGCTGGAGGCTGTGAGTGATGCTCTCCTCATGTTCATGGCTTTTCTTTGACTCAGATTCTTACCTGTGGGCAGACTGGGTGCCAGTGTTGCCTTGGAGACCTGGTAGGTGGGCGTGGGTTTAGTTCTTCTGACACATTCTAGAGCTGGCATCTCCTGCAGCTCTTAGCCCATCTTTCTGGTTCTCCTTTTCAACATGGCCCCATCCCATTCCCAGCCTGCTACCTGTCTTAGCATAGGCTCGGGTCAGTCAGTCAGGGCTCAGCCAGCTGGTCAGAGGGACATCCTTAGTCTCTGCACAGCTCAGAGAGGAGGGCTGAACTTCTGCGCCAGGGATTGGCGACCGGGTGGCGAACATTTTTTTCCAAATCCATCATCCCAACCAGGTCACTACCAGCAGTGAAGACAGTGACTTTAGGTAACTCACCTCACCTCTCTGGGTCCCTTTCCTGTTCTGTGAGACATAACACCTGCCCTAAGGGCTGTTGTGAGCGGCAGGAGGGAGCAGTCTCCCAAACATAGTCACTCAAGTTTCTGTTGCAGCTCCTACACCAGGATTCCATGTACAGACACACAGTGCCTGCTGACAAGTCAACTTTAAGTCATCTCACTTTACAGAAAAAAGTACTTTGCCGGGCTGAGAGGGGGGTACACACCTTTAATCCTAGCACTCAGGAGGCTGGATTTTTGAATTTAAGGCCAGCCTGGTCTACAGAGTGAGTTCCAAGACAGCCAGAGGTACATAGAGAAACTCTATCTTGGTTGGGGGGGGTATTGTGGGGAGCAGAGTCCATGTGCAACCTGATGAATGTAGGCAATCTCTCTTGACACTTTTAAACAATTCATCAAAAACAAACTTGTGCCCTAGGCTGGGGGCGGATGGCTCAGTGGGTAAGGTGCTTGCTATAAGGGATGAGGACCTGAGTTTGGATCCCCAGAACTCACATAAAAGCGGGCACAGGGGCATTTGTCTATAACCCTAGCACTGGGGGAGGGCAGAGACAGGTTCCCGCTGGCCAGCCAGTCCAACCCAAAGAGCAAGCTCTGGAATCAGTGAGAGACTATCTCAAAATCAAGTAAATGAGGCAGGCAGTGGTGGCACATGCCTTTAATCCCAGCACTGGGGAGGTAGAGACAGGCAGATCTCCGTGACTACAATGTGGTCAGCTTGGTGTACCAAGTGAGTTTCAGATCAACCAGGGCTACACAGAGAAACCCCGTCCCAAACAACAACAAAAACAAACAAACAAAAAGTAAATTAATAAAATGGAGAGCAACAGAAAAGAAAGATCACCTCTGGCCTTTATATGCACCCATCCATATACAGGAACATACACACACACACAATGCACACACACATGAGCACACACACGTACATACATGCATATATACACACTCATACACACACACACAATCTAAAAAGAAAGTCTCCAAATGCTTCACCTCTGGGTCAGATCAAGCTTCTTTGAATTATCAACATTCATTTTTAACATCCACTCAAACACTCAACAATTAAAATATGAGGTCCCCAGGGAAAGGACCTGCCAGGTTGTCACATGTGCTTTGAAAGGCTCTCTGGTAACAGAGGGGACACTTGACCTCCTGCTGAAGCTGAAGCTTGGAGATACCTCTGTCCTGGAGGTGTTACAGGCTACCCTGGAGAGCCAGGATTGGGGCAGCCCAGCCCCTAAGAGCTTGACAACAGAAGGACAAAGGTCTAATGTGAAGTGAGACTTTAACTCATCCTAGGGTTAGGATGTCCACTCTTGGTGCCATTTCCCTAGGTAAAGGGACAGAGGTAAGAAAGTGAGAGCAGGTCTGCTTTCTTGCTCTCTAGAACAGAGTGCACGGGAGGTGGTGTGCACGGGCATCAGTGTGCACAGGAGGCAGTGTGCACGGGAGGCGGTGTGCACAGGAGGTGGTGTGCACGGGCATCAGTGTGCACGGGCATCAGTGTGCACGGGCATCAGTGTGCACGGGAGGCGGTGTGCACGGGAGGTGGTGTGCACAGGAGGCGGTGTGCACGGGAGGCAGTGTGCACGGGACCAGTGTGCACAGGAGGCAGTGTGCACGGGAGGCGGTGTGCACGGGAGGCGGTGTGCACGGGAGGCAGTGTGCACGGGAGGCGGTGTGCACGGGCATCAGTGTGCACGGGAGGCGGTGTGCACGGGAGGCAGTGTGCACGGGAGGCGGTGTGCACGGGCATCAGTGTGCACGGGCATCAGTGTGCACGGGAGGCGGTGTGCACGGGAGGCGGTGTGCACGGGAGGCAGTGTGCACGGGAGGCGGTGTGCACGGGCATCAGTGTGCACGGGAGGCGGTGTGCACGGGAGGCAGTGTGCACGGGAGGCGGTGTGCACGGGCATCAGTGTGCACAGGAGGCAGTGTGCACGGGAGGCGGTGTGCACAGGAGGCGGTGTGCACAGGAGGCAATGTGCACGGGAGGCGGTGTGCACAGGAGGCAGTGTGCACGGGCATCAGTGTGCACGGGAGGCGGTGTGCACGGGAGGCGGTGTGCACGGGAGGCGGTGTGCACGGGAGGCGGTGTGCACAGGAGGCGGTGTGCACGGGAGGCGGTGTGCACGGGCATCAGTGTGCACGGGAGGCGGTGTGCACAGGAGGCGGTGTGCACGGGCATCAGTGTGCACAGGAGGCGGTGTGCACGGGAGGCGGTGTGCACAGGAGGCGGTGTGCACGGGCATCAGTGTGCACAGGAGGCGGTGTGCACGGGAGGCAGTGTGCACGGGAGGTGGTGTGCACAGGAGGCGGTGTGCACGGGAGGCGGTGTGCACGGGAGGCAGTGTGCACGGGCATCAGTGTGCACGGGAGGCGGTGTGCACAGGAGGCGGTGTGCACGGGCATCAGTGTGCACGGGAGGCGGTGTGCACAGGAGGTGGTGTGCACGGGCATCAGTGTGCACAGGAGGCGGTGTGCACGGGAGGCAGTGTGCACGGGCATCAGTGTGCACGGGAGGCGGTGTGCACAGGAGGTGGTGTGCACGGGCATCAGTGTGCACAGGAGGCAGTGTGCACAGGAGGCGGTGTGCACAGGAGGTGGTGTGCACAGGAGGCGGTGTGCACGGGAGGCGGTGTGCACAGGAGGTGGTGTGCACGGGAGGCGGTGTGCACGGGCATCAGTGTGCACAGGAGGCGGTGTGCACGGGCATCAGTGTGCACGGGCGGCAGTGTGCACAGGAGGCGGTGTGCCTGGCTCTGGCAGTAGACAGTCATCTGCTCTGCTGGAGGGATTCAGGACTGGAGTTTGACCTCTTTAAGCTAGATTAAGAGATGCGGTGAGGCCCACGTGTAACAATCCCCTCACTGTTGCTCCTGCACTAGAGAGAGCAGGGCCACTCGGTCCCCCACAGCTGCCCGGGATGAAGGCAGGCTGGGATGCATCTGTGTGGGGTATTTTCTATTACACAACAACACATCTTCCAGGGCAGATAAGAAAGTCAAAAGAGCCAGGTATGGTGGCCCACACTTGTAATGCCAACTTTGTAGGGGCTGAGACAGGAGGATTTCTGTGAGTTCGGATCTTACTGGGCAATATAGTGAGCTCCAGGCCATCTACAAGAGTGGCTCTCAGCCTTCCCAATGCGAGGCCCTTCAATACAGTTCCTCATGTTGTGGTGACCCCAGCCATAAAATATTTCATTGCTACTTCAGGACTGTAATTTTGCTACTGTTATGATCAATGTAAATGTCTCAGGATGTCTGATATGTGTCCCCTATGGAAGGGTCGTGTGACTCCCAAAGGGATCTCAACCCACAGGTTGAGAATCGCTTACCTAGAGTGAAACTGTCTCAGAAAAATAAGTAAATAAATAAGATGGCTACCCAACATAATTTGAACATTCTAAGGATGGAGGCAGAGTACAACTTTCAATTTCCAAGCATCCCAAGACACCCTCCCCCCATGACTCTGGGATTCTTTCATTTGTTGTCTTAGTCTTTTTCTCTCTTTCGTTTTTTCTCGATTCCCTTCCTTCTCCCTCTTTCCTTCTGTACAGGGGGTGGACTCCAGAGCCTCATCTGTGCCAGGCAAGCCCTCGACAAGCAAGCTTTACTCCCAGCCATGGACTTCTTTAATATTAGAACGGAAGACTAGCTGGGCAGCGGTGGCGCACACCTTTAATCCCAGCACTCAGGAGGCAGAGGCGGGCGGATCTCTGTGAGTTTGAAGCCAGCCTGGTCTACAGTGAGTTCTAGGACAGATTCCAAAGCAATACAGAGAAACCCTGTCTTGGAAAAAAAAAGAAAAAGAAAAAGAAAACATAAGACTGCCAACTAATAACAAGAAAAAAGGCAACAGCATTGATGAGAAAATTCTCTCCGGGGCTGGGCAGCGGTGGCACACGCCTTTAATTCCTGCACTTGGGAGGCAGAGGCGGGCGGATCTCTGAGTTTGAGGCCAGCCTGGTCTACAGAGCAAGTTCCAGACCAGCCAGGGCTACACAGAGAAACCCTGTCTTGAAAACCAACAATTGTTATCTTGACTGTGTGCCTAACAAGCCAAAGTCAGATGGAAAATGCGTGCAATTTCATCTACTTTAGGATTTAAGAAAAAAAAAAAATAAAGGGGGGCAGAAACGAGGTGCAGGCTGAGAGAAAGGGATGAAATCGGTTGACCAATAGGAACATTGTGAAAGGACACAGCAGCATGTGGCTGGGGGTGGCTCAGCAAGAGGTGACAGGGGACACAAGGGTGGTTTATGTCATATCTTGTTGAGGCTGCTTCACCTAAGAACCTGAGTTACAGCTCCCACTGAAAGATCACAGAAGGTTCTGGATCTGTGGGCTTCTGAGAGGGAGGGCTCAGGGGCAGAGAGGCCTGAGAACAAAGAGAATCAGCTATTCCTGAATGTTCCTGGGAGGGGGGGGAGGCTTCCCATGGACTCAAGCAGAAATGGGTTTAAACTCCTGCTACCACAGACTAAGCTAAGGAAGGTGGTGCGGACAGGGATGGGGATGAGACCCATCTGTGACTGGCAGCTGGCATTGTCCTCAGCCCTAGGGAGAACCCATCCCACCCTGAGCCAGTATCCCACTGAGGACTAAGCCTCCTTTGCCACCTCTTCCTGTGACACAGGCAACGTTGTCACCCACCCAGGGAGCTGTGGTGACCTGGTATAAGAAGGGTCCTGGGACACACATGCCACTGTGTCCTGCCACTATACATTCCTGTTTGGTCCCCTCCTTTCCCTATGCCACTTCTGGGCTAGGATGGCTGTCCAGGCAACCACTCTGTTCCTGGGGCTGCAGCTGATGGTGTAGGCAGGCGGCTTTTTCATGATTCATGCCCAAGCAGAGGAAAGAGGTGCAATTCTAATTTGAGATCAGAGCCCACAGTTGGGGGGGGAGGGGGCTGCTTCCTCCCAGGTTAGGAGAGAAGCCCAGGCTGGGTTGAGGGTTTGGCTGGCTGGGCCTGCGTAGGGGTGGGCAGCACCAGCTGTGCCAATACAACTGCCCATAAGCACCTGGTCCTGATTATTCTCAAGTAATGTCTGAGTGGGAGAGCGCCTGGTTCCATGCATGGGGGGAAGATTTCCAGTCACTCAGCAACGCAGAGGGAAAGCTGGCCTGGAAATCAAGCCTCATGACACCCCACCCACAGCTAGAGTCCCCCCACTTAGGAAACTCCCACTCAGTTGCCATATTTGATTAATTTGCCTCCAGTCTTCTAAAGATAATACACAAGAAATTATTTTTACTTAGAATGTTTGCTTTGTGTGTGTGTGTGTGTGTGTGTGTGTGTGTGTGTGTGTGTGTGCCTGCTGCCTGTAGAGTTCAGAATTGGGCATCTGATCCCTTGGAACTGGAGTTACAGATGGCTGTGAGCCACCATGCGTGAGCTGGGAATCAAACCCAGGTCCTCTGCGAGAGCAGCCAGTGTTCTCAACCACTGAGCCAGTTCTGTGGCCTCTACACATGTAATTTCAAAAGAGCATTTAATTATACTATAAATAAACGTATTCTCTAAAAGTTCCCTTCACATCGTTGTTGCCTCCTGGACACGCTGTGGGTTTGATGACTGAACGAGAGAGAACTCTCCCTCCCACCCCAGGTCAGGCTCTAGTGGGTTTTTAACAGGTCCTCTTGAGCCGACAAGCTTCTGTTGTTACTGTTTGATGTGTGTGGTATATATGTGTGTATGTGTGTGTTAGTGTGTGTGGTATATATGTGTGTTAATGTGAGTGTGGTATGTGTATGTGTGTTAATATGTATGTGGCATGTGTGTGTTAATGTGTGTTGTGTATATGTGATGTGTGTTAATGCATGGTAGTGTATGTGTGTTAATGTGTATGTGATATGTGTATGTGTTTATGTGTGTGTGATGTGTGTGTTAATGTGTGTGCATGTTAATTTGTGTATGTTAATTTGTATGTATGTGTATGTGTGTTAATGTGGGTGCAGCATGTGTGGTGTGTATGTGATGTGTGTTAGTGTGTTAATGTGTGTATGGTATGTGTGTGTTAAAGTGTGTGTGGTATGTGTGTGTTAAAGTGTGAGGTGTGTGTGTTAATATGTATGGTATGTGTGTGTTAATGTGTGATATGTGTGTACATGTTAATTTGAGTGGTGTGTGTGTTAATGTGGGTGCAGTATGTGTGGTGTGTATGTGATTGTGTGTGTTAATGTGTGTGTGATATGTGTGTGATATGTGTATTAATGTGTGGTATGTGTGTAATGTGTGGTGTGTGTGTGCATGTTAATTTGAGTGGTATGTGTGTTAATGTGGGTGCAGTATGTGTGGTGTGTATGTGATTGTGTATGTTAGTGTGTTAATGTGTGGTGTGTGTGTATTAATGTGTGTGGTATGTGTGTAATGTGTGGTGTGTGTGTGCATGTTAATGTGTGTGGTATGTGTGTAATGTGTGATGTGTGTGTGCATGTTAATTTGTGTGGTATGTGTATGTGTGTTAATGTGGGTGCAGTATGTATGATGTGTATGTGATTGTGTATGTTAGTGTGTGTGATATGTGTGGTATGTGTATTAATGTGTGTGGTATGTGTGTAATGTGATGTGTGTGTGCATGTTAATGTGTGTGGTATGTGTATGTGCACGCTGACACGGAGCATGTGTGGAGGTCACAGGACAACTCTGAGGTTGTTGAGACAGGGTCTCTCTTGTTTCTGCCACTTTGCTGCCTGCTCCAAGTAGCTGGCCTGACAGCTTCCGGGTCTTTCTCCCCTCCGCCTGTCTCACAGCTGGGATTATGGCCCGGCCTTTTCCCCAATGTGGGCTCCAGGAATGGAACTGAGGCAGGCTCAGCAAGCACCTTCTCAGCAGTAAGGTCTTGAATGGCTCCCCCTCCGAAGCCTCTCTGCCCTGGACTCCCTTCCTCCATCAGATTCTAATCCCTGTGTCCCTTCTTCCCTCACAGCAAGGGACTTAGACAGGAAAGGCAAATAAAGCTGCCGAAGGATCCCTCTTGCCAAGACCAGCTTTGGAACTCACTTTGTGGACTTTTCTCTTTCTCACAACAAGCAGGGCTTCTCTTCCCCAGTTCCTGCCCCACTATTAGACTCTGGGCTAGCACTGAGCATCTGTTCATCTTGTGTAGCATCTCTTCCAGGATCACTCCAACATGGAAAATGAAGGCATAAAGCCCTGTGCACTGGAGCGGCCTCCACTCTGAAGGCAAAGGAGTTGGTGAAGACTCTGTCACCCAGGCATGCACCCTGATGGAACCTCAGGGGTGCTGAGAAAGAGTCCAGCAGAGCACTGGCTCAGAAGAAGTCACAGTGTGTCTAACCCCAGAGGTCAAGGGAAAGACTTCAGGAAAAGGTTGTGGCCAATGGTGCCATTACAGCTGGGGATCAAAGAAAAGTGACCTCAGACAACCTGGGCTGGGGATCCAGCTCAGTGGTGCTGTGTGCTTCGTACGCATACCGCCAAGAGCTTCATCTCCAGCACGGCAAAAGAAGACAAAAACAGACCAAAGTAGAAACAGCAAGTTCCGCTAAGGTCTCTGTAGCAGACGTACGGGTGGAGCTGGAAGGGTGTAGGCCTTCCAACCAAACTCCAGGGGGAGGTCCCCGAGACCCCACTGAGCAGAAACAGGGTGGGATGAAAATCAAACAAACTGCTCCTTTAAAGCCACCTGAATGTTTTAGGAATGTCTGGATTTGGGCTTCTCTTTCCTGCAGCAGGATGTTTAAAGAAAACAGACCTGAAATGCTTCAGGTCCACAGCAAAGAGCCCCAGTGTGCCTCCTTCTGGCCTTGGCTTTGGAAAAGGCTGCTTTCCTCTCTACTCTGGATCGTGCCCAAGGCAGCCAGAAGCTCATGCCTGAGCCAGCCCAACAGCCCAAGTCCCTGCGGCTGGTCAGAGTTGACTGGGCACAGATGATCTCACAGGCTTACAAGGGCTTTCACCCCAGGGCCCCACAGCAGGGGTTCTTGGGAACTTCAGACTGCTGCCAGCTGGCAGCCAAGGGACCAACCCCTGTCCCCCAAGACCAAGCCTAGCTCCTTCCCTTAGAAACAGATAGCTTGGCTAAGGGAGAGGGAGCCGAAGGTCACAACAGAAAGGTGATCCGGGCTCAGTGCCTGGGAGTTAATGAGGTGGCCTACCCTCAGCCTTGGCTACTTCTGAGTCATCTCAATCCAGAGTGTGTGAAAGGGCAAGAGGCCAAAGAGAGAAGACAGGAACACAAGGTGTTGGGAGCCCAGGCTGGTGGCCCAGATCTATGTCCCCACTGTTTGAAGGCTGAGATAGTACTTTTGTCTAGCATGTGTGAATCTGTGAACTCAGTCTCCAGGGGAGGGAGAATCCTTCGCAGAATAGACTGAGATGGTTCATCCTCACACTGCCCCCTGGGTAACCATCCCACCTCAGTTCTTATCCAAGAGGACAGTCCACACCTCCCGACAATGCATTCCAGAGCAGACAGGGGAGGGTGACTTTAAGAGGCTGAGAGCTATCTAGGACACACTGCAGGGAGTAGCCCTATGTCTCCAGACACCCACTCTTGCTGTCCCCACAGCACCTTGCTGCCCTGACCAGGATGGGGCCAGCTGGAGGGCTTCTCTCCATTTTTGCTCATGGCTCTTGAAGTGAGATCTAGAAACGTGTGGGCTGGGGAAATCCCCAGCTCTGTTCTCTGCACAGCATTGGTACCTTTCCTTGCTGACTCTCTTGCTGCCAGGGGACAGAGGAGGGTCAGCATGACCTAAGCTCTGTAAATGATCCTAGTAGGCCAGGCGCTGCAATGTTGAACTCAGGCCAGGGCTCTGTTCATGGATCCAGAATCCTAGGTATGAGGGGCAATGGTGGCATGGGCCTGTGGTCCCGTCTGCTTGGGATGGGAAGTTGTAGCAGGAGGATCACAGGTTCAGGGCCTGGCTGGGCTTCAGACTGAGTTCAAGATCAGTCTGAGACCAAGTCCAAGACAAGCCTGAATAACTTGATGAGACCTTGTCTTAAAATCTAAAATTGTACTTGCCTTGAATACATAAAAATTTAGGTTTGAGTCCCAGCATTTAAACATTTTTAAAGGGATGCCAGGTCAAGGCAAGAGAGTTGGGGACTGTCCAGGGTCACACCCACAAAGGTACTAGGAGTACTTTCGGTGTGTGGATTAAATGAGCCAATGCAAGCCAAGCATTTAACCCGATGCCTGGAGCACAGAAAAGCATTCAAAGTGGCTGTAGTTGCTGTCGTCATCCTTATGCTCCTGCTGGCTGATGCCAAGCAGCGAGGTCTCTAGGCCCTTCCTGTTTACCCGACAGGGCATGGGCCAGCTTTCTTACACAAAGCACTTACCTGGAGACAGCTGAGGCTGGCTTTTCACGAGCTGTGCGACTCCAGGGAAAGCCCCCTCCCATGCCCACATCCTTGGTTTCCTCCTCCCTGAGAAATGCGGTGGCCAGATAGCCCACAGGGTCCCCCCAGTTTAGAATCTTGTTTCCATAGCAAGACAAAACTGTTCCTGTGAGGAGGCATTTAGGAGTGGGTGCCTGGCTGGGCTGTAGAAGCCCCGGGCACCGCAGACAAAGACGCCCTGTGCACATGCTGCCTGCAGCCCTTATGCTCTGTACCCAGATCCCAGTTTCCAAGAATCACAATTAGACATCCTTACCTAAAAGTCCTCCACTGACTGTGTTCCTGGAAGTTGTCGTCCAGGAAAAGTTGGGGAGCGGGTGGGGCAGTGAAAGGGGTTGCGAGCAAGAGGGTAGCATGAATGAGCACGGCAGGAAAGACGACATAAGAGGAAGGCCACAGGCCTGAGAGGAGAGTGGAGATGTGACAGGAGGCGAAGCCAGAGATGGGGCCCAGGACACTGAAACAGGAGCCAGGAACACCTGCCACTTTTGACTTCCCTCAGCTTGGGTGCCATGAACACAAGCAACAAACACAGGCAGCCATCTGTTTGCTTAACCAGCGTGCACAGCCTTGGCCCAGAGAGGCCACATGCTACTGCTCTGCGGGGGAGTCCCAGCTTTTACCCCCCCCCCCGACCCCCCAGTCCACACTCCAGTCCCCTTGGCCTGGAGATATCCTAGGGGTTGACTTTCATAAAACTTCCCCATGAAGCAGTACTCTTCCCCACGCCCCCAAGGGGTCCCACTCTAAACTGGGCAGCAGT
The DNA here is from genome assembly GCF_943737965.1 of Phodopus roborovskii. Taxonomy (NCBI): domain Eukaryota; kingdom Metazoa; phylum Chordata; class Mammalia; order Rodentia; family Cricetidae; genus Phodopus; species Phodopus roborovskii. The sequence continues at coordinate 17,724,495 of NW_026126469.1, read as the reverse complement.
GAGGACTGCTCGGTTGTCATGGTAACCGGCATTTTGAAGTCCTGAGCAGGTCACACAAAGCCTTGCCTCCAGCAGCTCTTGGGTCACACTCTGATGACACCACCGTTGATTAAGCAGCCCCTGGCTAGTGCTGGAGTATATGACAATGCTGTGCCTTGGGATCACTCATCTTGTTTCATAGAGAAGCCCACAGTCTGTCTTCACACTGAGGGACCTGTCGTGGGAAAGGTCACAGAGGGTTCCGGCTCTCCCACTTAGCAGGCCAGGGGAAGTTACTGGTTTGTTGAATGGTGAGTTCCTCATCTCTAAAACAAGAATGGCCATGTTGCGGGGTTGTTGTGGAGATTAAAGGACATATGAATAACATTACACAGGACTGACAGGATGTCACCTGTCAGGGCTTCATCCCTGGGCTGTATCTGTTTAAGAACTAAAGAGACACAAGCCCAGATGGAGGTCTCCTAAAGGCCTGACACCTGACCTAGATGTCCATGAGGATGACCAGCAAGGTGCCTGTGGCCTTGAGGTGTGAGGAGTCTGGCCCTAACTCTCACTCCACATTGTCTCCTCTGCCTCATCACCCTGCCTTGCCCCGCCTTCTGCCACTCGCAGGGCCCCCTCTTGGGTGGGGTGGTTAGGGCAGAGCAGGGTGGGGTGAACCAGAGACAGCAGGAGCCATTATCAGGTGGCACAGGATGGAGAGGGCTTCAGCAGCCTCCTTATCAGCTGCCCAGCGGACCCACACCGTGATGCACTGGCTTATCAGCAGGGCCCGGCGGGAGAGCCAGGTCCCCCAAGGCTACTGCTCAGCCTCTCCTGTTGCAGCTGCTGAGAGTAGGCATGGCAGTAGCCTTCTGGGAAACAGAGACACCAGGCTTGTTGCCATCAGGTTATCTTAGCTAACCACTTCACTCCCTAGCCCCTAAACCCAACTGAAACTCGTGGCAGTGGGCTGTGGGATGAAGAGTCCGACCCCTGTCCTCCTCTAGGAAGGTCAAAGCCAGTGACTCTCCATGAGGTAAATGACTCTTGTGGGGACCGCTGGGCTGAAAAGGGAAGTGATGTCTATCTACTCTGCCATGTGTCACTCAGTTTGCAAGTCTCGACGTCCCAAAAGGCCGTCAGGACCACTTTGGAGATGTTTTGGATACCCATCGCAGGCTCTAGGAGCTGGAGGGGACCCTGCAGATGGCGCTCCAGCTACAATTTAGCACATGGTCATTCCTGGTCCTCACTCTGAGGGTGGTAAGGTTTTCTGGGCATGCAGAGAGTAGGGCCCCATCATGGGGCTCTGATAACAGCTCTCATCTTATCTGTTGGCCAAGGACTGGGTGGGGTACATCTGAGAACCAAAGGCAAGTTCTGGAAAAAGGTGGGGACTGCACAACCAAAGCCCTCCAGGCTGGACACATGAGGGTAGTCTAAAGTTCAGGGATACAGGACACCAAGGACAGGTGGGCTAGGTCCCTCTCAGAGCCATAGAAATTCTCAGCTGCAAAGAACAGAGACCTAGAATCCTCACCACAGAGAGAGAAGTGACTGCCTTTGGGGAAGTCAGGGCCTCTTTGATAATCTGAAGAAAACTGTATCCTTGCCTAGTGGGAAAACCGAGGCCTTAAGAGTCAGGGAGGATAACATGGAATTAAGCCTCTGAAGGACCTTCGCCTAGGGCTGGATGAGTCTCTTGTATACCTAGAGGCTAGGAGCCAGTAGGTACAGTGCCAAGCCAGGCAGTGCTGAAGGGAGACTCTCCCTAAAGCCCCTGGTGGAGCTGGGACTTCAGCAGGTACCCTCAAAGCCAGGAAGTTGCAGCTTTGGCCCAGGCTCCTTGGGCCCCTCTATTCCTCTGACACAGGCCCAGGCTACCTGGAGAACTCTCCCTGGGAGGACGTAAGCAGGAACCCCAAACTGTCACATTCTTGCCTTTTTTTTTTTTTTTTTTTTTTTGAAGCTGGGATGTTCTCCTCTGCATACACAGGATATGCACACCCAGGTATAGACACACATATCTGGGCTCAGTGGCTCAAGGACTATTTCCATCCTTAGCTGCCATGTGACCTCGGAGCTGGCTCAGCTCTACATTTAAATGTGACCCCCCATAATAGCCCCAAATTTGGTCCCTAGCACGATCTGGAAGGGTCAGGCTGGGCTGAGGTTTTTAAATTTAATTTTACTTTATTTACTTATTTATTTCTTTAGAGACAAGGTCTAAGTAGTCCTGAATGTCCTGGAACTTACTATCTAGACCAAGCTGGCCTCAAACTCACAGAGGTCCTCCTGCCTCTGCCTCCCAAGTGCTGAGATTAAAGGGACCCAGGGACAGGGACAGGGATGGGGGAGTTAGTGGACAGGAGGGAGGTGATGATAAGAGAGTGAATCTGGACTTCATTGTCTAAAGAGCTGGAGAGATGGCCTGTATTACACAAGGCCGCACCGCGGTCACTAGTAAAGCCAGAGTTTAAATGTGCTCCATCAAACCCCAGGGATCTGAAGACTCACTCACAGGACCTTGGAGAAGGGGGTACATCCAAAAACGAGACTCGGTTGCATGAAAGATGCAGGCTTAGCCTAAGACTGAGCACTCCACATCTCCCCAGGTCTCTTAGAGTGGCCGCTGGAAGGGTACCCACGCCTAGTTTGATGGCCTTCCCAGCCACAAGGTCCAGTGCTGCAGTGCAAAGGGGCCCTGGAGAGAGACTTGCATGTTCCCGGGCAGTGGGTGCCCTCTGCAGCCAAGTATAGGTACTGCAGGGCGGAAGCCTCTGCAACCATGACTAGTGGTTTTCTCTCACATTACTGCCAGCTCTCATCAGGAAGACTGCAGTTAATACTGCCCGTCCATTGTAAGGATGAAAGAAGCTTTAGTGTCCTGCTCAAGGTCATGGGGCCAGGCAGCGACAGAAACCCCGTGCTTGAGTCTCCAGAGATCCTGGCTCACCCATCTCTGGAGGTCTTTGTCCCCAACCCCTTGAACAGTCAACAACCATCATCATCAGAAACCAACAGTCAACATTTAATGATTGGTGGATGCCATGCTCCCACCAGTGAAACAACCGGGCCTGGGCCCAAGCAGACCATGAGGATTTAGACGGGGAGGCATAGGTTCACTTGGTCCAGGCTCTGTGTGCGCCGGGGCGAGCCTCGCCTGGGGGCCTCCGACAGCAAGGACAGCCGTGGGCTGGCATCGATCTAAATACAGAGTGGGCACATGCAAGCTCCTCCGGCCTCCCCAATTCCTGCTCCCAGCCAGCTGCTGTGGTCAGCCTCCTCCCCAGCTCCCCACTGACTGAGCCAAGGGGACACTAACAGGTCCACGCTCACAGTCACAGTCACGGGTTGGGAGGAACCTGTGGTGGCTTCGCTCGTATATTCCACTCCCTTATATTTCAATGAAACTAGACCGTGTTCTTCAAAACAGTATAAACTGTAGGCCAATCTCTGTCCTCATTAACAGTTGAGGAAACTGGCCCAGACCTGGACGGCCAGGTCCAAAGTACGTTGGGGACGTGGTCTTTGTTTCTGGCAAGCGTCTGGGTGTTCTGAAGGCCTGTGACCACCCTCATTCAAGGTCCCCCCATCAAGCTCCAAGAACTCCAGCTGCACGGCCGGCCGTCCCCACCTCCTGGGATTTCCCACAGATGCCCTGGGCCTTACCTCCCGGAGAACAATGGCAGCCTCACCACTTCCTGGGGTGTGTGTGAAGGTTGTGTGTGAAGGTTGGGGCTGGGGCCCAGGGGGGCCTGGAGAATGGTGTTCAGGAGGACATGGTAGTGAGGGCTGCGTCTTCTTGTGGATCCATCCTGTCCCCACTGGCCTTTGCAGACAGATAACTTCAGACATATACCTAAGAAAACAAGCCAGATGCAAGGAGTCCATGCCATTCCTAGCCAGGGCCCAAACCTCCCTCTCAGTTTGGGGACACATGGGGGGTCGACCCTGCCCAGAGGCAGGCTAGCTTCTTCTGACTACACCTCTCACCCCTTCAAGCCACAAGAACCCCCAGAAGGGCCCAATGGGTGGGAGCAAACCCAAAGGAAAGGTTTGAACGGTGCAAGATCTGAGAGATGGAGTAAGGGGCCACTCCGCCCACCAGCCCTGGGGTCCACCATTCAGATGTCTGTCCCCAACTCACTTGGGACCCAGTGGTGCACACATAGTTAGATACCAGTTCCTGGCAAAGCCCTGGTCAAAGGGGTTGTATTCTTGATGGTACCTGCACTGGACGGATATGGGGATGGGAAAATGTCAGAACTGGCCAGTCCCTCACGGCAGCAGCCCACCCTCAGTCTGTCAGCTCAGCTCCAGCTGCCACCAGACTGCAGGGGAGGGCAGGGAAGCCGGGAAGTGAGCTGAGCTCCCAGGAGGAGCAGCCCGATTCTGAGCAACTCTGGCAAAGCAGATGCTGACACTGTACCCACCATCACCCTCCTCCCTTGCCTTCTCACGGCTCCCGTCACCTGTGTGCCCCTTTGTGGCAGCCTCATTCTCTGGGCCACCAATACCCTCCTCCGGTCTTCTTCCAGACCCTCCCTTAACCACTCAGCCCCTCGGCAGACGGTCCCTCCACCCAACCACCGCGTCTTGGCTTTCCTACCACTCATTTTGCCTTCCAAATGTTTGTCTCCATTGAATTTCACCATCTGCAAGGCTGGTCGTAATTTTGATCAGGTTTCCCCAGCCAGAAACACATGGCCCAGGAAACCCTGCCCCAGATATGATGGATGATATGGCAAAGGTCAAGCTCAAAGTTCAAGTCCTCCTCTGGCCACTTACCAAAGCTATAGGATGCCACCACACAATTACTAGATGGGCTAAAACAAAAAAACTAAACAAACCTCCAACAGTGTCAAGTGTTGGCAAGCAGGCTGAACAATTGGAATTCTCATATATCATAGTATGAATGCAAAATGGTGTTCTGGATGACATTCTGGTAGCTTGTCATAAACACACAGCTGCCTCATGACCCAGCAGGGACACTTCTAGGAATTTCCACAATAGGAAAGTTAGGTTCTGGACACCAGTGTTTGGACTAAGTTCACTCCATACTTTCTCCAAACTGGAAATTATGTAAAAATCCTTCGAATGGACAAGAGCATCCCTACAATGCAATGTGATGCTACACTGTGATAAAGAGGAATAAACTGACAAGAACAGCATAGGTGAATCTCACGTGTGCTGTGCTAAGCAAGCCAAGGCAGACTCTAAAAACAATGACTTTGTTTATGTGGGATTCTGGAAGATAAAACAATAACAACAACAACAAAAAAAAAAAACCTCTAGGGTTGGAAAACAAACCAGCCATAATCTGGGGCTGTAATAGGATGACAAATGGACTACAAAGGGCCTTGAAAGAATCTTCTGGAGTAACGACGATGCACTGTTTTCAGATACCCTTACCCTGATTCCTGGGTTTCCATCAGTACTAACTCCCATGCTCGGTTTTACTGGCTGCTTTCTGTGACGGCTCTGAGGGGGTCTGCTTCAATTCCCAGGGCCATCTTCTCCCCAGAGCTGTTTCCTCACTCTCTTAGCATTCTACTTTCAACCAGACTTCATGCCATCAACTCCAGCTGAGTGGTAGAGCATCTGCCTAGCATTCTCCAGACCCTAGGTTCAATCCCCAGTACTGGAAGGGAGGGGAAAAGGTCCATTTTCTGGTTACCTAATCCTTTTGCAAAGCTGGCAACACCTGATCCTTCAAGATCACACTAGGGCACACAGACTGACATTTCTGGCCTGTCTAACTCTTAGAGCCTTCTCTCGGTCAAAACTACACCGCCAGGACAGGCCTGTCTTAGTGTGGACCATGGTGAAGTGGGAGATCCCTATGCCCAGTCCTCAAATGCAGGCAGCCTAGGAAGATGAGCAATCGGGAGGGAGAGCGACCACCAGGCTCCAGCAGGTGGCGCTGTGGTCCGAGGTGCTGCTAGGGACACGCATCCCGAAGGCCTTACCCTTAGGGCCAAAAGCAGTGGAGGACCAGATCCAGAGGGCCCAAGATGCTTCCCACAGCCAAACATCCTGGTGCCCACACTCCACCCCACATACCTTGCTCTCGCAGGAGCGCTCAGCCGTGCTCACAGATATGGCCTGGATCAGCAGCAGCAGGACGAGCGGAATCAAGAAGCCCGCAGCAGGCACAGCCACCAGGATGCTGCCTAGCTAAGGAGTCACGCCCGGTGCAGCTCATCCTCCCTTCTCCACCATACTCCCGCCTCCTTATCCCACCACGCTGTGGCCCTGCTTCTCCCTTTAGGCATTAGCATGTGGTCCCATTAGGTTCTTAACACTTAACACTTAAAACTTCTGGGTTTTCACTCGGTCCGTTTCCCTACGCTCATCTGCCCACACTGAGCCTCTCAAGTGGTTTCTCTGGTTCCATCACTGGCTCCACCCTCTGAGATCTCATCTCTCACCTGCCTCAACCCCTCCCCCACTGCTTCTCACGTGGGTCTTTGGACATGTGCAGATACGCCATAACCTTGTCCACGGAGAAGGGCAGATGGCTTGTGCGAAGTAGGAACATCAGGCAGGTGACCAACAGGGAGCCTGAGTAGAGGCAGAGGGACAGGACCAGCAGCATAAAGAGGCGGAAGTTGCGGTGACCAATGCAGTTATTGACCCACTTGCAATGGTGATCAAAATCCTGTGAGAGAGAAGGGGGTAGACCTCCAGGATCCTTCCTTTGACCCAGCTTCTGTCACCCAAACAGCTCAGCCCTCTAGTCACTTACTCTCGGCCCCCCACACTGACTTTCACGCCCAGGAAGAATCCTGGTGACCAAGGTCCCTGATGCTGACATTTCCGTCTAGAACACAATTAAGGCTCTGTGTCTTGAGACATGCCCTGTGTAGCTTTTGGTCGGACATGGACTATCTCTGGGGCTTTCCTTTCTCGTCTTTTAGGCGAAGATGAAAAACAGCCTTGCTCAGCCAGCGTTCCTCCCGCATTTGTAAGCTGGGATGCCAGTGCATGTGAGACAAGTTTGCACAAGACAGGAGATCCAACTGAAGGGTTTAGATACCCAGTGACAGCAAGCCAGGAGATGGGAAGGGACTGTCTCCCCTGTCCCTTCCCCAGGGCCAGAACAAATGAAAGTGCCAGCCTCCCTGGACAGACGCAGGCACAGAGGCAGGGAGTGACCTGTGTGAGGGACCAAGAACAGGAGGACATGCAGTCACCCTTGGCCCTCACCAGTCATGGAGAAGTCTCACGCCCTCTCCTGGGCCACATATGAGGGGGCTTTAGGTTCTGGCCAGGTCTAGGTGACAGGTTAGCAAATAGGCAGGCAGTAAGACAGGGACTCACCTCCACACAAACGTTGCACCAGAGGCAATGGTAGGTCCGGGGTGGGCGATGGAAGCAGCACTTTGGGCACCACTGCAGGCGGAAAGCCCTTTGGTTCACACTCACCACGTGCACCGTCATGGGGTCCTCATCGATGGAGCCTGATGCGGGAGAGGGCAGGCAGTAGCCTTCACACTGCTGCTCCGGGCAGCCCTACAGCAGCATTGGGTGCTGGGAATGTAGGAAGGGGTGGGTAAGGGAATCCCTGACCTAACAGAGCAAGCTGGTGGCCGTCAGAGAGAGACATGTTGGGGGGCATGCTCCGGCAAGCCAGTGTATAGAACTTTGCCTTTGAAACAATGGTAGCTCTTAAAGTTTTGTGTGTGGTGGGAAGATGGAATGAAGATTGTACAGTTTGGACAAGCCTACCGGCTTCCTTCTCCAGCCTGTGTAGCCCAGCCTTCTGAAGCAATTGGAATACCCAGGATCTTGTCCCCCTCGCCCACACACCTTGGTGGCTCAGGAAATGAAATTCTAGAGTCAGAACAGTACTGCCATGGGCACAGAAGCCCTGAGGCAGAGGTAGGGCGCTGGCCTTTGGGGGTTCCACCTCCTCCTTCCAGGGGGTTGGGTCCTCACCTCGATGTAAGATACCAGGATCTGAGAAGTTGAGCGAAATCAGACTGTAGAAGGTGAGGATGAAGAGTGGGCCTGTGATCACGGGAAAGACCCACTCTCCGTTCTGAGCCAGCCACCTACAACTGAGACCACAGCCACTCTCAGTCATGAGCTGGAGACCCCCCTCCCCCAAGCCTGAGGGCTCTGTCCAGCTGGGTCAGGATACACAGAACTTAAAGCCAGCTCTAAGTATCCAGACAAGAGACAGATAACCGAGGGCCCACCAAATGTCACCACATTACCAGTTACGTTTACCCCCTACCCCACTCTACCCCACCCTACCCCATGCACCAATACTCCAAAACTGCCTGCACATTTGCCTCTTACTAGACAGTTGTTCCCGGGCCTTCTGTTACTTCTTCCTGCGTCTCCCTGCCTCTGTACTATCTCTGTTTTCCATCCTGTATAAGAAACCTAACAGATGATATGGGACACTCACGGGAACCCGAAGAAAAGGCCACTCAAAAAGATCAGCAACATTATATTGAAGGCAGCAAACAGGCTCGGGAGGAACCATGACAGTGGGGTCACAGGCAGCTGCTGTGGCTCCTTCACAAGTGTCGTGGTGTCTCTTAAAAGAGGCATGGCTAGGGCAGAGGAGATGGCACAATTGGCCAAGTGCTTGCTGTACTACATGAGGGCCTGAGCTCAATCCTCAGGTCCCATGTAAAAGCAGGGTGTATTGCTACATACCTTTAGCAGCCACAAGAGGATCCCTGGGGCTTATTAGCCAGGCAGTTCAGCCAAACGACAAGCTCCGGGGTTCAGCAAGAGACCCTGTCTCAAAAAATAAGGTGAGGTTAATTAAGAAAGACAACGGACTTTGGATCTCTCTCTCTCCCTCCCTCCCTCCCTCCCTCTCTCTCTCTCTCTCTCTCACACACACACACACACACACACACACACACACAGGGAGGGGGTATCATACTCACAGGGCAAGTATGAGCCACTAGTTACTCTTTCCTCTAATAACTCCCAGAATTTCATTGCCATAGCAACAGAGGCCACAGCCCCGGAGAGGAGAGGTGTCAGTGTGATGTCACAAAGGCAGAGAGAGGGAGGCTCTGGCTGCTTTTGATCACTTTCAGTACCAGCCATACTCCCCATCACTGGTGCTGGAGACTGAGACACCCAGCCCTGCCTTGGAAGCTGCTGGCTGGGGTTTGTCCCCTGAGGGTCACATGTTGCAGCCCTGCTGATGTGCTGGGCGTCTCAAGAGAGGGGTTACCAGGGACACTGACTAACTTTCAAAGGGGTTGATGTAGTCTTCTTGCACCCCCCTTAGCAGGTCATTATGAAAAGCATAGGGCTGACTTCTCCCCAGTGACAGAATCTCTGTCATGTGAATTCCTAGTGAACAAACACCACTTCACCCCAGACAGAACTGATGACAGGCCAGAGGGCCAATCTCACCCAAACCAAGCTTAGTGAACCAGTAATTACTGAACCTAAAGAAACATGGTGGATTTGAAAACAGCTTCATTGATGAAAAGGTCACAAGAGCCATATGTCTGGAGTGCCCTGCACGGCTGCAGGCAGGCCTTGTGGCTCGTGTACATTTCTGAGTGTCTCTGGTCTGGTCAATTTCTTTACCTTCCATCCTCCCTCCAGGGGGGCTGTTTCTAGATATAGCTATGCAACCCTCTCCCCCATAATTGTCCTGGCTATGATGTCCTTTGCCATGTAAGCAGGCAAGGGGACCTTCACCAAAGGCCAATGGTGTGGCTGGTAATCTTTAAGCCTACAAAACTATGAGCTCAATATATTTCTTTAAAGTACCCATTCTCAAGTACTTTGTTATAACAACAGAACACAGGCTATTTCAAAGATCCTATGACATTTAGGGTTGGGGATCCAGCTCAAAGGTAGACTGCTTGCCTAGCAAGTACAAGGGCGTGGGTTCAGTCCTCAGCTGGGGGGGGAGATAGCAAAAAAGATCATGTGACATTCAAAAGCTCATAAGAAGGCTATTGGTAGCCCGGCGTTGGTGGCGCATGCCTTTAATCCCAACCCTCAGGAGGCAGAGGCAGGACTCATTATGTAAGCCAAACTGGCCTTAAATTCATAGAGATCCATCATCCATCTGCCTCTGCCTCCTGAGTGCTGGGATTAAAGGCATGCACCACCACTGCCTGGCCAAGGGAAAAACTCTTTATCCCTTAATCTTGACTCTCCCACTTAAACAATGAAAATGCTGGTACTACAACTAGGCAGCACCGCAGCTGGTTTATACCGTGCCAAGCGTGGAAACCCAGAGCTTCATGAGTACCAGGCACGCACTCTGCCAATTTAACTACATCCCTGCTGTGGGGTACTCACCAGAGAAGACTGCCAATGGAAAGTCTCTGTCAGCTGGTGATGACTACACTGGGTGCTCAGGATCCCAGTGTAGCCCTGAGCCTTTCTCAGAGTGAGCTTTTAAGCACAATAATCTGTGTTCTGGGTTGACAAACCAGTTAACAAGAACAGTTAGCCAGAAGGGGAAATACAGAAGCCCAAAAGCAAGGAAGGTTTGGGCAGGTGGTGTTGTCTATGTGCTGAGTGTTACAGCCTAAATGGTACTGACATCATGGAGTCAGTTGCCCTAAGGTCTGGAGCCCTGTGTAATCCCCAGCCCCAATCCATGCAACATCTGCCAAAATTCCATCTGACAGGCTGGGAAGATGGCTCAGTGGCTAAAGCTCTTGCTGAGCAAATGTGAGGACCAGAGTTCAGATCCCCAAAAGTCCACCTGTGATTGCAGCCTCAGACGGCAGAGACAGGGGATCCCAAAGCAAGCTGGCTAGCAAGAACAGCCATATTGACAATCGATAACTCAAAGAGCAAGATGGAAGAGAGGATGATTTCTTTTTCTTTTTTTTTTTTATGCATATAGAGTATTTTTTATTTAATTTTATATAACAAAGTCCAATTAAATGAAAACAAACATTTATACACAATATTTGGGAATTTGGGCGTCGTTCTTTCCAAACTACTTCCTGCTGGTAAGGGGGCGCTGTCTTGGGGGATTCGAAGAAGATTCAGATACAGAGGATGATTTCTGACACTGACGTCAAGCTTCCCCATACATGTGCATACATGCACATCCATATACACAAAAGAACACACATGCACATACATGCACTTGAAAAAATGGAAAAGGAAGAATTTCAACTGAGTTTCTCCCCATAAATGGAGAAGCTGCTACTAAGAGTCATTTGGAAAGGAGAATGAATCCAAATAGCCACTCTTGAAAAAGAACAAAATTGGAAAACTCCCTCCCTCTTCCCAGTTTCAAAGCTCACTACAAATCCACAGCAATCAAAATGATGGCACTGGCATGGATATAGACATATGACCTAGAAAGCATCCCCTCCCCCAGCCTGCCTTAAGTGCCTCAGTGCCAGCAGCCGCATCATCACAAAACCCCAACCCTTTAAGAGGCCCCACAATCATAGATTCATCTCGTTTTCTCGGTCTTGCTCTGCCTGTCTTTCTCTGTTTCTCCCTCTCATGTCCCTGCTCTGAGACGGCTTTTCATACACCCCCAATAAACCTTTCTCATGAGATCTGTTGCAGGGTGTGATCTCTGAGGCAAACCAAAGCCTCACCCGCCAAGGGACTCCTAACTTAATCCAAGCAATATAGGTCAGGAGAATAAAGTTTGGAGTACAGTAAGTGTGGTAGCTCACACCTGGAATCCTAGCGCTCCAGAGTCTGAAGCAGGAGGGACAGGAGTTCAAAATCAATGTTGTCTGCATAGTGAGTTCAAGGCCAGCCTTCACTGTATGAGATCCTGTCTCAAAACAAAACAGAAATATGGAATGAAAATAAATCCTTGTATCTCTCACCAATTTGTTTTTCGAGAAGGTTGCCAGTTATTCAATGGGGAGAGTAGCCTTTTTTTTTTTTTTTTTTTTAGTGATTTTAGTTATTTTAGTGATTCTTTGTGAATTCACATCATGCACCCCAATCTCATGCATCTACCCATCCCTCCATACCCACCCCCTGCCCTTGCAACCTCCCCCCACAAAAACAAAACAAACAAAAATCTTACCATGAACTTATTAATGATTTATTTTACAAGTATGTTTTGCTTCACGTGTATGCCTGTATTGTATTTGTCCTGGAACTGGAGTTGTACACGATGGTGAACTGCCCTCAGGATGCTGGGAATTGAAGTCAGGTCCTTTATAAGAACAAGTGCTCTTAACCACTGAGTCATGTCTCCTGTCCAAAAGTCGTCTTCTCAATAAACAGTGCTAGAACAACTGAACACTCAGTGTAAGAGAAGTAAACACAGCTGGTGGCACACACCTTTAATCCCAGCACTCAGGAAGCAGAGGCAGTGGATCTCTGTGAGTTCTAGGCCAGCCTTATCTACAGAGTGAGTTCCAGGACAGCCAGGGCTGAGCAGTGAAACCCTGTCTCAACAAAACAAAACAACCAAAGAAGGGTTTCTATTGTCTGGCAATATGCTCAGATAAGGGTCTATGTTGTTTTTAAACAAAGTCTCAAACATTCTATTTTACCAATAAAGACTTAAGAGCCAGATGCTGGGGTGAAAGCCTGCAAGCTCAGAGAAGCAGAGGAAGTACCCAGCCTCTCCATTCTCTTATGTCATTTCCAAATTCTCCTCAAACTGAATGTCCCTCCCTCCTACTCCCTGTGCATCTCTGTCCTCCTGACTCCCCCTTACTCTCTATGGTTTTTCTTAATCATCCTGAGTTCCCTTCCTGTCAGTGATTGCTTGCTCTGCCTCTTGACCTATGCTTGACTTAACCTTGGGTTAAGCTCTTGGGTTAAAGGTGCATACTAGGGCTGAGCCTCATCACAACTAGAAACAGGTTTTTCCAGTAAATAACACAATTTTGGGGGTTCACAGTATGATCAAACATCCTGCAACAGGTTGGGAGGAAGGGTCTGGAATAAGCATAACAATAGGTTCCTTTGTAAAGTGCATGGGACCTCTTCCATAAGAATGAGTTCTAGCGTGATGGTGCACACCTTTAAACCCAGCACTCGGAAGGCAGAAGCAGGTGGATCTCTGGGTCTCGTTAGTTCAAAATCAGCCTGGTCCACAGAGTGAGTTCCAGAGTTCTAGGACAGGCTCCAAAGCTACAGAGAAACTCCTCTCAAAAAGAGCACTGGCTGTTCTTCCAAAGGACCTGGGTTCAATTCCCAGCACCCACACTGGCTCACAACCACCTATCATAGGGTCTGATGCCCTCTTCTGGCATGTGGATATACATGCATGCTTTTGTACATAAAATGTAAATAAATAAAAATTTAAAAGAAAACTAATGATTGACAATTTGACTCAGGAATCTGGGGGATTTAGGTGAGGGCTGGCTCTATGTTTCAAGACAGGCTTTCTCTGTGTTACAGTCCTGGAACTTGCTCTGTAGACCAGGTTGGCCTTGAACTCACTGAGATCCTCCTGCCTTTGCCTCCGGAGTGCTGGGATTAAAGGCATGCGCCACCACTGCCTGGGCAGTCCTGGTTTCTCTAGTGCTTATTCTGGGAGCATGAGAACCTCACGTCCTCTACATGAAGCTGTACATGAAACATGAGGACCCCACATCCTCCACAGGGGCCCTACACACCAGAGTACATTGTGTTTCAGCTGCAGTTGAAAACCTTGCCCTCAAAAACCTAAGAAACAGAACACAGTTTGCCTGAACAAGCTCACTGCAGAGTATGTAGTCACCTGAGCAGGCCCTCTACAAGGTATGTAGCCAAGCAACTCTCACTGGGGTCTGAGAGATGCTCGTGTGACTGCACTCTGAACAATATTGCTCACAGCAGTTAAAATTCAGTGTCCATCAGCGGACAAGTGGGCAACCGAAAGACACAAGGGAGCCTCATTCAACCTCGCCGGGGAAGAAAGCTCGACACACTATATGTTCTGTAGACCTTGACTAATATGATAGCATTCTGCCAGGTAAGCACTAAACAGACCACCACACAAAAGGAAATACCATGTAACACAGTTACATGTGCATGCTTTTTTTTTTTTTTTTAACATTTTGTTTATTAACGTAGAGATAGAATTTTATTCTGTAGCCTAAGCTGGCCTCCAAGCTAAAAATGAAATAACAAAATGAAATCATTATCTCATACAATTAATATATGCTAATTTAAATTATTAAAAAACAAACAAAGGCTGATTGGTTATTAGTTCTAAAAGTATGGTCCACATCTAGCTAGCTGTCAATCAAGGGCATCCAGAAGAATGTGACTGGCCCAACTGGGCCTCCGTAGCTGAAGGGGGCTGGCCCTGAAGGGCAGAGCTGCAACTTTGTCTGATACCATGGGCACACTGTAAAGAAAAGGCTAGGACAGGAACACCCAGTAGGGTGAAAAATGGACACCTCCCCTGGGACCTACCAGTCTCCAGCCTGGCCTCAGGTCCCCCTATTCCTTCCTACACTCCCCACCTCGCCCCCATCTTGAGGATATTTCCTCCAGGGTAGTCTAAAGTTCAGGGCTGTGTGCAGTGTAGGCTTGAGGCTTCTCAGCAGCCACAGATGAATGGCCTGAGGTGTGTTCCAGCGGAAGTTGCCTGAGTCAGCTTGTGGCTGTTAGGTGTGGCCAAGGCCATCGACCCGCAGGACCAGTACCCTTACCCTCTTTTCTGCCCTTCCCAGCACCTCAGGAGGTAACTGGCCCTTAGACTCCTACTCCTGGTGTTATATTGCTTGTCCTGAGAACTGTGTTTTATAGAGGATAAACTGCGGGACTCCACAGACACGGTGATGTGTTTGGGGAAAAGCCTCCTCCTAAGGCCCTGGACTCACTACCGAAAATCTCCCACTGGGCCTCCACAGTGAGCTCCTCTCTACCCCAGATGCCTTTGCCTCTGTTCATGCCCACAACACCCTAACTTGGTTTCTTAACCTCGGTCGCCCTGAGCTTTGCAGTCTGTGAAACAGGAATAAAGACTGCCCTATTTTACAAGATGGTGGTAAGGGTTAGAGGAGGAACAGCCTCATTTCCCTCAACGCCTGGCATGTCTGAAGCACCTGCTGCCTTCACTCTGGTTGTCTTATTTTGTCAGGGGTCCAAGGAGTCTGTGGCATGCACCAGGTCCCATGCCACAGCCTAGGGTACTGCACATGTGCCCAGCCTCAAAGCAGTTTACACCTATTTGGAAGGAGGAACCACCAACCAACGAAATACTTCTTTTTTAAAAAAATATTAATTTATGCATTCTCTAATGGATGAGTACTCTATCTGCATGTACTCCTGCATGATAGAAGATGCCACGTCGATGGGAATTGAACTCAAAACTCTGGAAGAGCAACCTGTGCTCTTAGTTGCTGAGCCATCTTTCCAGTCCAATAAAGAAGTCTGTAAACATGAAACTTGGAGTAAGGGCGTGCGGGTGTGGTGTGCGCAGGAGTTTTCAAGTGTGTGTGTGTGCACCTCTGGAGGCCGAGGTCCCCATGGAGTGTTTTCCTCAACCATTCTCCATCCTTTTCCTTTGTTTGGTTTGAAACAGGGCTCCTCTGTGTAGCCCTGGCTGTCCTAGAACTCACTCTGTAGACCAAGCTGGACTTGAACTCAGAGATTCGTCTGCCTCTGTCTTCTGAATGCTGAGATTAAAGGCATATGCCACCATCACCTGGCACCATCTTATTTGTCTTAAATGGGTTCACTGAACCTGGAGCTCACCAATTCAGCTAGATCCACCTCCCGAGATGTAGGATTACAAGCATATGCTGCCACACCCATCGCTTCTGTGTGGGTGCTGGGGATCCTTTCTTCCAAGGGTTAGTACAGACCAAGCCATCTCCTCAGCCTTTATTGGGGCTGTGAGCTCTGACACCTAGATGCAATGCAGCCTCCGCTTGCCTTGCTCTTTCGGTCCAGGTGTGACCAAGTCCATCCTCAACCCAACACCGGCTGACCTTTAAGAAGCAAACCCTGAGCCTGGTGGGGGTGGCATGATCCTTTAATCCCAGCAGTCAGGAGGCAGAGGCAGGCAGGTTTCTGTAAAGTCAAGTTCTGCCTGGTCTACATAACGAATTCCAGGTCAGTCAGCGCTACATAGCGAGACCCTGTCTAAAATGCAGCAGCAGCAGCAGCAGCAGCCGGTCACACGTCTCCTCTGGCCTTTCCAGCCAGCCATCCCCACCACACACCAAGCCTTGGACCCAGACACATCGAGGCCTCAGCCCTGAGTCCCTCATCTCCAAGGAGCCAAAGCCTATGCTTCTGCCCCGATCACCCAGAGTTACTGATCAAGCTAGGACTTTGTCCCCCTCTTCTGGGCCTGGCAGGGACATTCTGTCTTGGATCCAGTAAGCCCTAGATGGCTCCTAAGGGGGGATGGAGTTTGGAGGGTTAGGGTAGTCCAGGGACAAGCAGTGATCACAGGCAAAAGAGGTGGGCGGGACCTAAGCCTAACTGGTAAGGAGGAGTAGGGAGGAGTCGGGAGTCGGGAGTCGGGAATCGTCAGCACAGAGGATCAAATTCCTCCGGGGTGAACTCAGAGATAAAAGGCTGACACAGGAGGCTTGCAGAGAACAGGGGAGACTGCCCACTTTCTTCTTAGCCCTCAACTAGCAGAACAAGGCTGTTAGCCCACAACACAAGACAGAAGCCTCCCCCACTCTTCAGTGGCTGGCCCTGCCTGCCCCTCCTCACCCTCACTGTCTGCCTGAGAGACCAGAAGGATGGAGCCCGGCAGGACTCAGATAAAACTTGACCCCAGGTAAGTGAGGGCATGTGCATGTATTGGGCTGGGAGCCAGTTGCTAAGAAACAGCAGCAGCCCCTGTATCTCTGGCCAGTCCCCGCCTGGCTCCCTCACTGGGCTCTTTGACTTGCGACACTCAGAACAAGATAAGATTGAAAACGGCCTGCAAGTCCTCTTGGGCCTCAGGGAAACTGGAATTGGATCAGTGTGTAACCATTTCAGGGCTGTGACAGATCACAGAGGCCAGGGCTGCAGAAGGCACACCTAGACATGCACAGAGCCCCTGAGCAACAGTGGGCAGGCCCATCCCTGGTGCTGCGATGGGACCACTCCTTTCTCTCTCTTCCTCCCTCTCTTCCTCCCTCTCTTTCTTCTGATAGAATCCTATCATGTCCTTATGAAGTTGAAGCTGGCCTCAAACTAAGATCCTCCTGCCTCAGCCTCTCTCTCCAGTGCTGGGATTACAAGCCCACAATACCATGTCTGGTTAAGAGTTTACTCTTTCTTTCTCTTGGACCCTGCTCATCCTCCCTGGCCAGTTAGGCTACTGCCCTGATGGAGCTGCCCATGGCTAACTGGCAGCTTGTTTTACTCTAACCAGAGCCAGTTCCCCAGGGCTTCAAGGAAAAACAGACTAGCTCCTTGCACTCAGGAGTGTTTGGGGTGTAGCAAACTGTCCAGTCTGCCGAACCCCTTCCCCAGCTGCCTGGTTCTGAGCAAACTGCTGTCTCTCCAGGTACACAGCAGATCTTCTGGAGCTGCTCCAAACCAACTACAGCATCTCCTCCGCCTGCTTCTCTTACCCTCCCACTGCAGCCCAGCTCCTGAGAGGTGAGTCAGGGGGCCTTCAAGGAGCTGAAGGGAAGACATGTGTATCCCAGAGGGAAGCCGGGGCAACTGGGGGAGCTCAGGAGAGCTGGTTTCCATCTGGTCAACGTGAGAGGGTGTCTGGCCTGGTGTTAATAATGGCTCAGGCCTCGGAGAAGGTCATTCTCCCAAGGAATCAGTGAGCCACAATGAGACATGAAAGTCTAGCCCAGGAAACAAACCTGAGGCTGGGCCTCCACCTACTCCAGCCTCAAGACACATCCAAACTGGGGACACTAGGATCTAGAGCATTTATTTGTGTTTCCTGCTTTTAAGATGGTCATTATAGTTCAAGCCTCACAGTTGTCCTGGAGTATGCACATACTCCCTAAGAGAGCTCACGGCTCTGCAGAGGGTGGCCGCTGTGAGGAGTGGACTTGTCTTGCATGAGCCTGCAAACTTGTCCTCCTACTGTCTAACTGCTTTTGTAAGTGGGAGGCATTGGATGGAGCTGAGCTGCCTCCAAGCTACTGAGAACAAAGCGGCATGTGTGCTTCTAGGAGGGGAGTGATCAAATGTGTGTGTGTGTGTGTGTGTGTGTGTGTGTGTGTGTTATAAACTTTATTTTGTGTGCATTGGTGTGAAGATGTCAGATCTCCTGGAAATGCAGTTACAGACAGGTGTGATCTGCCTTGTGGGTGCTGGGAACTGAACCCAGGTCTTCTGGAAGATCTACCAGTGCTCTTAACCACTGAGCCATCTCTCCAGTCCCAACCAAGCCAGTTTTATCTTGTCTCCTACACCATGATTAACTGTTTCTGAAATGTGGGGCTCTTGTGGCTTCTTCCAAAATAGATGCCTCCTAAGCAAGGGGACACTGTCATGTGCAGTGGGAAGCAGATGTGACCAGGCCCTTGGGCTAAGGATAGCTCTGTTTCAGATGCTCTGAGCCAGAGCCTTGTCAACTGCAGGTGTCCAGAGATGCCTGGTGACACTCTGGTTAGCGACAGCAGGTAGCTGCTCTACCCAGCTTTGAGCACCTCATATTTAGAGAATTGCGCGGGTGGGACAAATGTCACCTCACATCAGATGTCCTCAGCCCAGGAGGTATTTGGCATGTCTACAGACTGTTTGAGTGGCCTCACTGGAGGTTGCCTGCCCTTAGCATATAATGGAAGATGTTAAGGAGGTCACTAGACCACCTGCAGGATACATTATAGCCCTGCACAGTACAGCCCTCAGCAGTATGGTGTCAGCAGTACCCATCCTCTGAAATCTTGCCTTGCACAACATACTAACTCTCATAACTCTGCTACCACATGCATAGGTAGAACAGCAAGGATTTGGAAATAGGTTGACTGTGGGTCTCAGAGTCAAGTAGGCTGCCTGGTGAGGCTGGAGCAGAAGGGACATGGGGAGCCAGGGTGGGGATGACGGTGGAATGAGCCAGCCGGCTGCCCACACATGGTTACTGGTGGAGGAGCTTGGGGCAATTGACAGGGCTGGGCAGGTGAGGTGGGGCCTGGATCAGGTCAAGCCTGAAGGTTGTACTTTATCCTCAAGATGGAGCCACCCCTAAGGGCTGTACCATTGGGAGGGGCTGAGTGGAGTTTTCAGGACCTTTAACCGGTAATCAGAATGACTTGGGGGTAAGAGCTTGGCTGAAGCAGAGATAAAACCAAGAGGTTGTTGACCCCATCCAGCAGGCCAGAGCAGGTCAGCAGGAAGGAAAGAAATGGAAAATGCAGCCAGCACAAAGCAGGAGCCCTGGTAAATATTTAGACAGGAGAGTGATTCTGAGTTGTGGCAATGACCGACGGTAGAAACTCCTTCCGGTTTCTTAAGTGGTTAAAAGGGCTGTTCTACAACTGTTAGAGCTTTTAATAACCAGGTGTTTTAGAACTTATGATATGGTTCCAGTTATAATCTTTAATTTTGTTTCAAATTGAACTGACCGAAGCGTTTATCTAGAAGACCCAGGATGGTTTGGGGAAGGTGCAAAAAGGAAGACTGTCCTGCCAGCGACGAAGGCTTGTGCTAAGCTTGTAGCAGTTGAAGCAATGAGGTCACAATGGGCTTGGAGGGACAAAACAGCAAAGCCTCAGGTCTAGGGGCAGCACTAGGCCTCCATGGGGGCCACACAGAAGGGAGGTGGGCCCCCTCCTAGGAAGATGTGCACAACCACTGCCTATATCCCCAAGGAAATAAGTACACAGGAAATCAGCATTAATTCAGGCACATTAAGGACATAAGCATAAAATGAAAACTTTTTTACTAAAAAAAAATTGTCTTTATGATTAGAAACAGCAAGTAATTTCTTAAAAGTCAAGAAAGGGCCAGTGAGATGGCTGAGTGGGTAAAAGTGTTTGCTGTCCAAGCCTGAAGACCCGAGTTTGGTACCCAGGACCCTTGTAAAAAGCTGATGAAGCGGCAGCCACACATGGCATAATATATAATACCTATGAATATAGTACCCATGAATCCCAAACTGCCCCTCTCCCAGCCCAGCAGTTCTAATTCTAGGCATATGAGAGGTAAAACTCTCCTGTCTGCATCAAGACACACCAGGGATGCTAACTGCAACATCAACTTCTCATGATGAAAGCAATAAAAGCTATAGAAACAAGGGTGGGCAAAAACACAGCGTTTGTAAGACGTCATTTGCATAAATTATTTATTGTAGATATTTATTTTATTCTAATTATTTATTATTAGTCTTATGAGACAGGGTCTTGCCATGTAGTCCTGGCTGCTTTAGAACTCTCTCTGTAGACTAGGCTGGTCTTGAACTCACAGAGATCCTCCTGCCTCTGCCTGCTGAGTGCTGGGATTAAAGGCGTGAGCTACCACTGCCCTGTTCAGCCTGCTTTCTTATAGAAGCCAGTTTCACCAATCCAAGGGCGTCATCACCTCAATGGGCTGGGTCCTCCTCCCACTAATTATTAATTAAGAAATGCCCTAAAGGGTAGACCACAGACCTATCATATGGAGGCATTTTCTCAATTGGGGTTCCCACCTCTCTGATGACTCTAGTCTGTGTCGAGTTGAAGAGCGAGCATACTTAAAGGAGCAGTCACTGTTACTTGGCAACAGAACAGAGAGCATCCTGACAAGGCCCGTGTGTGAGAGGTGGAGGCAGTATGAAAGTATAGGAAGATGTAAAGAATCTCGATGAGCTGGGCAGGCCTCATCACACAGGCTACAGGACCTGTGGGCTGAAGTCTAAGCACTGGGACAGAGAACACAGGCCCAGGGGCCAGCCAAGCAGAGGTCAGGGAGAAAAGCAGAGGCCACAGAGAAAGCCCTGGGCAGAAACAGCTCAGCATGGCTGCTGGAAAGATGAAAGCATGGGAGTGAAATCTTCAGCCCCAAACAGAGCTGAGATGAAAGGGTTTTAGTTAGTGGGTAATTGCACACATTGATAGAATCCAATACGCACATACAAAGTACACTGATCAAATCAGGGAGGCTAACTTCTCCAGTCCTTCAAGCTCCTATTTCTAGTCTTTCATAAAATGTGAGCTGAAGTCACCCTAGTGGACTGTGAAACCCTAGATGTCCCCTGTTCCCCAGTCTCCCTCTGTACACCCCTCTGCCTTTCTGCTGTGGAAGACAATTTATTTAGAAAAACTCCCTTGAGTCTGGAGAATGCAGGGTGTGGAGATCCCAGTTCAGAGGCCATGGGAAAAGCCAAGAATGGACTTCTGGGAGCTTTCCAAGAAAAGAGCAGACAGGGTGTGAGCTTTGGTGTGCTTGTGTGAGTATACCATCATTACACAGTGTATATTAGTGTTAGAATATGCACAGCGGTATCACCTTCTTAATGAAAACTTTTACATGTCAGGGACTGATGGGGATAGCTCAATGGGTCAGTTACTTGTCACACAGCATTAGGGGCCTGAATTCATCCCCAGCACCCACATAGACAGCATGGGGAGGTATCTATGTACCCCAGCACTAGGAGGCAGAGATGGAGGGACCCCCTAGAACTCGCTGCCTAACAAGTCCAGTCAAATTGGTGTGCTCCAGGTTGTGAGAGACCCTGATCAAACAACAAGGTAGTGGACTGGTGAGATGGCTCGGAAAGATGCTTTTAACTGAGGAAAAGTTAAAGACTCTGTAGGATCAGACATGATGGCACACCTTTAATCCCAAGCACTTAAAGCCAGGGGTAGGAGAATAACTGTGAGCTCAAGTCTAGCCCTCTCTAATATTTCTGAGTTCCAGTTCCAGGCTTGCCAAGGCTACACAGTGAGACTCTATCTTAAAACTCACACGCAGGCACGCACGCACGCATGTGCTTGTACTTTATTCAATAGGCATTAATGGAACAGCATTTGTCCTTCAATTCATTAGCATCTATTCCTCTCCTCTAGAATTGGGCCCATTGGAAATTGCCCTCACCATCATCTTGACCTTTTTTACCATGGGTTCAATTGCCATCTTCGTGGAGGATGCCGTTTATCTGTACAAGAACACCCTTTGCCCCATCAAGAAGAGGACTCTGATTTGGAGTAGCTCTGCACCCACGGTGAGGATGCCAGCGCTGGTCCTGGAGCCAGGGCAGGCTGGCTGGAGAGTTCTCCTAAACTCACTTGCTCCAGAACAGAGCTGCCTGCCGGCACTGGGGATGTGAACTGATCTCCACCTGTTTGCAAGGCCAACAGCCCATGGGATGAAGTCTTCTATTGCAAAGGACTGCAGAGACAGCAACCCACTCAGTACCAGGACTTTATCACGGCACTGCTGTTAAAAGCGGGCCATCTTCCAATACACAGGTGTTTGTTTCCACAAGATCATGCTCAGTGTGGCCCTTCTATTGTGGGTTGGTTTTGGTTTTTTGTTGTTGTTGTTTCCCCTGTGTGTACTGAACAGTCTATCACTGAGACACAGCTCCAGCAGCCGTAAGCCTTGTCTGTGCAGCCATTGCATAGGACCTGCATTTAATTTATTCAGTTATTTTCCAATTGCAATTTTTATTTTTAAAATTGAATGTTATTGTTATTATTATTGAGAGTGTGTGTGCACATGATGGGGAAGCACACATGCCACAGCTCGTGTTAAGAGGCCAGAAGACAAATTTGTGGAGCTGTGCTCTTGTTCCACCCTTACGTGGGTTCTGGGGAATGAACTCATTGCCTGGTTTTCATGAGACGCTCCTCCACGTGCTGAGCCATCTCACCAATCCTCATTTCTATTTTTGTCGGTTCTGGGTACAGAGCCCAGGGTCCTACGCATGCTCTACCAATGACAGCCTCAGCGGTTAGCAAGTGGAGGGGCCTCGCTACAAAAACATGGGATGATCTCACTTGCCCTGCCCTAACGCGCATCATGCTCTTCTGCAAGCAGGTGGTGTCTGTGCTCTGCTGCTTTGGTCTCTGGATCCCTCGAGCCCTCACACTCGTGGAAATGACCATAACTGCGTGAGTGTCTGGCTCCGCCCCGCCGCTGGGGATGAGCATTCCTTTATTGGCCTTTTCTGACTCCCAAGCCTCCAGAGCCCTGGTCTGTAAGTCCCATTGATAAGAATCTAGCTCTCACCCACCTGTGCTAATGTGAGACTCTTGATTCTGCTTGCGCTCAGGGAATGCCTTTTTGGGGCACATGCCTCAGTTACCTGTTTATTCCCAGAGGTCCAAATTGTCCCCTTCCCAGTCCTCTGGACCCAGTTACTTCTCTGTTCCCCATGTCATGCACCTAAATGCCAGCCTCAGCTGGGCAGCAGTGGCACAGGCCTTTAATCCCAGTATGTGGGAGACAGAAGCAGGCAGATCTCTGGGTTCAAGGCCAGGCTGGTCTACAGTTAGTTCCAGGACAGCCAGGGCTAGCTAAATGGAGAAACTGTGTCTTGGAAAACCAACTAAAATGCCAGGCTCTTTTCTCTTTACCTCAGCGAACCCCCCTTTCTCAGCAATCTTTATCTCATTAGCAGCAAAGGGTGCACGGTGAAGCTCCCACCCACACTTGCAATCCTGCTTCTCTATCCCAGGTTTTATGCTGTAGTCTTTTACCTGCTGATGCTGGTCATGGTGGAAGGCTTTGGTGGGAAGGACTCAGTTCTGAAGACACTGCAGGACACCCCAATGAGGGTGCACACAGGTCCCTGCTGCTGCTGCTGCCCCTGCTGCCCACCCCTCATGCTCACCAGGTAAGGCAGAGAAATGCCAAGGGATGAAAGAACATGATGCTCTGTAACCCCAGTTCATGGCTCTTGAAATTAAGTCTGTATGGGACAAAGCCAATGATAAAGGTAGGCATCCCACAGCCAGAAAATCCACATGGGCCCCCAGAGAGAGAAATAGAGGAAGAATTTTTTAAAATGTGGATGTTTTGACATGGGTTTCTGGTCCCCTGGAACTGGATGACAGTTGTGAGCTGCCATGTGGATGCTGGGAGTTGAACCCGGGTCCTCTGGAAGATCAGTGGGGTTTTTTTTTTGGGGGTGGAGGGGTTGATACATGGTTTCTCTGTATTGCTTTGGAGCCTGTCCTAGATCTAGTTCTGTAGATCAGGCTGGCCTCAAACTCACAGATATCCACCTGCCTCTGCCTCTGCCTCTGAGTGCTGGGGTTAAAGGTGTGCACTACCACCAGTCAGTGTTCTTAACCTCTGAGCCATCATCTCTCCAGCCGGAAAGGAATGCTTCAGCTCACTGCCTTGCTGATCTACTTACCTACTTTATATTGAGACAAAGTTTCTTTGTGTAGCCCTGGCTGTCCAGGAACTCTGTAGACCAGGCTGACCTTGAACACACAGAGATCTACCTGCCTCTGCCTCCTGAGTGCTGGGGTTAAAGGTGTTTTTTTTTTTTTTTTTTTTTTTTTTTTAATCATGCCCAGTTTGCACTGCATACTTTAGTGGCAAAGTGAAAACTGTAGTTTGGGTGCTTGCTTGCCCCTTTGCCTACTTTGAGTAATGGACTTGAAGTCAATACTTTGAGCTCCTACTCAAAAGGCATCAACAGAGGCAAGTGTGAGGCCAGGAGGGTTCCCAGTACCCTCAACCTACCCTCTACTGTGCCTTCATGGCAGTCCAGCCTTGGGAGCTCAGTGGAGAGGCTAGGCTTCCTTAGGACGGGTGGTTTATGGGTCCATGTTAACTCTCTTCCTCCTTCAGGAGGAAACTTCAGCTGCTGATGTTGGGCCCTTTCCAGTATGCCTTCTTGAAGATAATGCTGAGCATAGTGGGCCTGTTTCTCATCCCTGATGGCATCTATGACCCATCAGACGTAAGCCAGGAAAGGACAGTAAAGTCTAAGACTTGTCTTTGGGTTCTAGAAATAATCTCTGAGTGCCAGCAATACACAGGGTCAATGGGAGGGGTGGCCACAGGGGAGTAACAGCCCAGAGAATCCGGTGGGGAGATGGTTTAGGCTTTGGGGCTTTCCTCACATGGAAGAGGAGACACAAAGGGAGGGTTTGTCCCCCTGACTGCTTTCTGGTCTGCCACCAGATCTCTGAGACGAGCACAGCTCTGTGGATCAACACTTTCCTCGGCGTGTCCACACTGTTCGCTCTCTGGTCCCTAGCCATCCTTATCCGTCAAGCCAGGGCGCACCTGGGCGAACAGAATATGGGGTCCAAGTTTGCTCTGTTCCAGGTAACTACACCCCAGAAACAGCATTTGGCAACACACGACGAGTTAAGACTCACAGAGGCAGAAGTGGATTCAATAGTCTCAACCTTTGGGTTTTCTGAGAGATTTGGAAGATTTTCTCCCCCACTGCCAGACATTTTATCTATCATTTGCCTTTCTGTGCCACAAAACACCACCAACTGGGCTTAAAACAATAGAAATGTATTGTTGCACAGATCTAGAGCCTGTAAAAACCCAAAGTCAAAATATAGGCAGAGCCATAATCTCTTTGGAACCTAGAGAACCCAGCTTGCCACTCCCTCTCGGATTTGGCCCTTCCTTGGCCTTGTGCTGTATTTCCCCTACCTCTGCCTCCATCATCATATGGCCTTTCCCACCTGTCTGTCTCTATTTTATGTGCTACATGCTACTGGGTGTCTGATGGTGACCAGAAGAGAGATAAAAAAAATTTTTTTTTCTCATGAGCAACCTGAATGAGTGAAATGGAAGCAGGATTATCATTTGCCCGAAGATGGAAATCACAACCATTTTTAGTAGTTTTAGATCTCAGCCCTCTATTAACTGCAGAGACTAGTATGCCTAGTCTGCACTGGCCCCAGGACCAGGGGTGGCAGTGGCAGCCCTACCCCACCACCTGTCTCTTCTGTCCTGCAGGTTCTTGTCATCCTGACTGCCCTGCAGCCCTCCATTTTCTCCGTCTTGGCTAATACCGGGCAGATTGCTTGCTCGCCACCTTTTTCTTCTAAAATCAGGTCTCAAGGTGAGCTCTTAGGGCTCCTTTCTGTGTCACAGGTGAGACTGGGAGCAGATCGGGGAGAGAGGACCTTGGGACAGAAGTTGGGCCAACCTGATGTCTATTCAGAATGTTCAGGAAGAACCCAAGAAACCAGGCAGAGGATCTGAGGACTCTTCCCTCTCTCATCATGGAGAATGGCAATGTCCCCAGATTGAGGCCAGTCCGAATGGCCAATCCAGGAGGGCAGGGATTCAGTCCTCACCTTGGGATAAGGATGGATGTGGTTAGGAAGCAGACTGCTGGGTAAACACACACACACTGGCCTCAGATCACAGATATCATAGCCCAGTTCTGGCTACCATTAACCTGCCTTGCTCCACACAGCAGCCTGGTATCCTTAGGTCCTGGTTCGGAGGTAAACTGGAGTGTCTCTTAGCTCACTTGCCAGGGCTGCTATGGCTCCCTCCTCTGTAACCCCTATCGTGTTTTCCTCCACACTGCAGTGATGAACTGCCACATGCTCATCCTGGAGACCTTCCTGATGACGGTGCTGACACGAATGTACTATCGAAGGAAAGATGACAAGGTTGGGTACGTCAGTTGTTCAGCACCAGACCCGGACTTGAAACTCAAAGCCTGAAGAGAGTGGCTTGGACTATGGAAATGATACTGTCCTTCTCAGAAGAGCATGCGCTTTCTTCTGTCCCTTGACCTTAAGCAGAGGTTAAGGCTCTCACTGGCAGCACAGGCTGGCAGCTTCCCTGTGACGTAGGGATGAAGGTAAAATGCAGCATGCTGAAATGTTTTGAGTTGTGTTCAGGGAAAGTGTCTGAAGTTTTGTAATGAACAGAGTCTGCATTGGCAGGCTGCTTCTGGGGGGGGGTACATGCCACTATTGGTCACCCTGAGGCTTCTGGGGGTGCATGCCACTATTGGTCACCCTGAGCTTTTGCACAGGAGAATAAAAGGGAGAAGAGCATGTGTTTTATGTATGGTTTATCTGATATAAAAACAGGCAAAACAGCACCAGCCTTGCTTCCAGAAGAAACCAGGCTCTGCATGCAGTACAAGTCATTCTTTCCTTGGGTGTAACAGTTGGCCATAGGAGGTCTGAGATCCCCTTGTACCAGCTTTTTGAGTTTTTTTGTAAGAAGCTGCAAGTGGAACTGCTCATTAATACTGTCATGAAGCTTGACCTTGAGGAGAGATATCAGGACGTAAATTCAAAGGACCTGAGAATACAAATAAATAAAAGCCCCCAGTACTTAAGACGTTAACACACGTAAGCCTGGTCAAACCTACAGGAAATAGAAACACCAGGCAAAACCACAATGCCTTTATTTGGCTAAATGAAAAAAGCCAAAATAACCCTGAATAAATTATTATACAGGAAAGTGGCACACTGAGCTCTGAGGCAAACTCCCTATCGAACGGCAGTGGTGACGGGCAGGTGTTCACGCCACAAGTGACTCTTTCCAACAGCATTTTCTGTTCAGGAGCCTTGATGCAAAACACAGTTAGCCCCTCCAAGGTGGTGGAGGGTGCTCACTTCAAACCCAGGAGAACCCAATCTGGGCCATCCAAGTGTAATCCTGCCATTTCTGGTCTCTACCCCGATCTCGTACGGACAAAAAATTCTGGCAGACAGACTATATTTCTTATTTTTCTTTTAGGAGAATTAACCTTTAATATTATTTAATATTTAATGTCCAAGAACATGTTGTACTTATTTTTTTTCTGAAAAATAGAAGCTAGGGACCATTCTTTATCCCATGATAATCTGTTCTGTGAGAGAAAACAATCATTGTTAATGACTTTGAAAAATACAACCTTTAAAAATACTTACATTGGTAAGCTTAAAAAAAATACCATTAGTTTTTAAAACATCATTAAGGAAGCTTCCTTTGAACCTGTGTGGGTTCAATTTCGGCACATGTATGCTGACAGAGATCTAGAAGCTATGGCTTTAGGAAAGAAACCAAAGTAGGGAACAGAACTGATCTGAGAAGGCATTGAAAAGTTGGTAAGGAACAGATCTCAAAGACAACAGGCTCCAGTATGTGAGTTAATGGGAGTGAACGTGGGCTGGGGACAGTGACAAAGCACTGGAAGAGCCACCGTGGCTGGCCAGATGTGTGGCCATGGGAGTATCTACGGTGCTGCCAGAAACGGTCTCTCCAGCTCTCTTCTTGGGCATTTCCAGCCTTCGCACACTCCCAGCCTCTCCCTCAAGTCTGCAAAGGGTCTTTGGCTTAACTCTCAGAGACAGCAGCTGTGGGCACTAGCGATCCATTTCTACTTTGTCTATGTGGCAACCAGTCCTCTCCAGTCTCCAGCCTAGCACAGAAAAGAGCAACATTCCTGTCCAGCCCATGCCCAGGTCGGCTGCTATACTGGCCTCTTCTCAGCACCAGCTAGAAGACTCCTGTCGGCGGCCACTTCCTATGGCATAGAGGCTGTGAGGCCAAACAACTTAAGGTTCTCGCATCCTCACCCGGACCCTTCCATGCTGCCTGCTTTCTTATAATGCCTCGGGGAAAAGCTCCACAGCTGAGGCTGCACAGGAAGAGATTCGGATTAGTCAGACACAACATCCAGATGCTTAACCACATTTAACTGGATACAAGTGGCCGACAGTGCAGCATCCCAACAGCACCTTTTTCTAGCACCTAGGAGCACACTGACCCTCGAGTACCTAACATGTTGCCACACCCTCGACATTTTTGCTTATGCCTGTTAACTGAGAATATGAGTGTTCCAAGATATGAGCATAGGCTAGTCTAGCTAAGGTGCACATCTTGTCAGCCTCCAGGCCCTGGTGTTTGAGACTCTTTCCATCTCCACAGTGACATACATCCACTGAGAGAACGAGCAGGTGAATGGCAGCAGTGACGTCATCACCCGTGTGTACCTGGGAGAATAAGGCAGACAGAAACGGATCCCCAAAGAGAAGACCAAAGTAGAAAAGTTAAAACGAGCTATGCAGTGCTATAAACATGAGAAAACACTACTCAACAGCTTTGAAAAAGGATTCCAGGCCAAGGCCATTATGGATCACATCTGACAGTGAAATCAGCACTTCATGAGGAGTAGTTAGGAACAGAGTTTCCACAGGCCATCGATCGGGGCACCAAGTGTGCCTCTCTGATCCTCTCCTCTGCTCTACCTGCCTGGAAGATAATATAGGAGCCTAGGTAGTCCTGCCATGCAGGCATTGTGTGGTGCTAGCCTCGGACCCTTAGGCAGTAGCACAGCTTCCACCAGAAAGTGCCTAGGGAGGACTATGATATAAATGCTCACAGTCCCAGCAGAGGTACAAGGAAAAAGAATATGTGGTTTTCTTTGCTGAAAACACTAAAGCTCCACCCCCACAAGGGGTACTTATGAGTGACAAGCAGGTCCTGGAACAAACAATTTTGCCCTAAATCCAGCTACAGGCTAACTGACGGTGATGAGCTTGCTGGGCCATGTAGCTGAAATGAGATGCAAGGGGCCTAAATACATCAGCTCATACTCAGTAGCACGTATTGAGAATCGGCATTCTTTGATGTGAAATTCAAGTTCTGTTTCCTCTGGGAACTAACAGGTGCAGTAGAAGCGTAACCACCAGCATGGGTGGCCAGGGGGCACGGACCTCTGTGTGCCAGTAGTTTAGCGCATGCCTGTGACTTCTGGAAGGGCAGTGGAGGAAGTCCCTGCCAGGTGCAGTTCTTAGGAGGATAAAGAGTCTCCATGGGACACTGATCGGCTCAAAGAGCATTCTCAAGAGGAGCAGAGGTCAATAAGTGTTTTAGAGATGAAAGTGTTTTCTGATGCTCTGCCTGTGTGCCCTTTGAAAATCTAAGTGTTAAGTATGGCAATAAGCAACATGGGTTAAGGAGCCAAAATTCAAGCTGGGAACATTTACAAAGCATCCTTTGTATAAAGCCAGGCATGGTGCTGAAATGTCA
The DNA here is from genome assembly GCF_943737965.1 of Phodopus roborovskii. NCBI lineage: Eukaryota > Metazoa > Chordata > Mammalia > Rodentia > Cricetidae > Phodopus > Phodopus roborovskii. The sequence goes on along the minus strand of NW_026126469.1, from coordinate 17,694,759 downwards.
GCTGCAGGGTGAGGGATGTATTCCCAACAGAAACGTAACCACAGCTGCCCTGGCACTAGACTGAGTTCATCGCACTGTCCTCTGCAATCCCAGCAGCCCTCAGTGTCCCTTCCGTCACAGGTAGGTTGCAGGAAAGAGAATGACAAGAATTCCCAAATAAAGGGCAACAGAATTTTCTGAGAAAATGAAAACAGCAGAAAGACCACAACCGACGCTCTGTGGTTTGATTGCAACCCCATCAGAGTCTGCATGGACCCCACTGGGTCCAACAAGAAACTCCTCAGGGAGTAAGAAAAGCGAGGCTTAGAACTCTTCCTTCCCACAGCCACAGTGACACATGGGCTGGCAGGGCACTCAGAATTAGGAGCTAATTCAGGTTTCAGATATTTTAGGGAAGTTAGAATTGCAACAATCTTGCTAAATGACCCACCAGCATGGCTCTTTGAAGGATCTGGCAAGCCACCTTGCTTCAGAACAGAAGGCAAGCACTAGTGTGTCAGGAAGAAAGGCCTCTGGGTAGTACACGCTTCCTTCTTCTGCCCACTCCTCAGGGCAAAAAATTAGTTCTACTTACTATATTTGAAAGACTAATTTTTAAAAAATTAATAAAAATGACAATTTCCCTGTCAAGATTACATGAGCATAAACAGTGAAGCAAAGTTCTGGGGAGGAAGATGGATGCAGAGCAGGCTTCTGAGCAGGTGTGCTCAGCCGATGGAGGTCTCAGGGCACAGGCTGTTTTGTTTCCCCCACTCCCAGGTCCTCTTGCCCCATTGTCTTTTCTTTGTAGATGTCCTTAGGTTTAGTGTTGGGATCACAAAATGGAATTCGACAGAGAGCTTCTGGAGGTGACGGGCAAGGGGGAGGGAGAGGGAACAGGGACGAAAGGTTAGTCCTCTTCATCCTCGCTGATGTCACAGGTCACAGCCTTGCGCCTAGAGAGACTTGCTGGGGAGGAAGATGGGGAAGTCTTGCCAGAGAAGGGCCATCGAAAGGAGGGGGAGGGGGAGCGTTCATGAGTAGGGCTGCTGCTGGGACTCTGCCTGGGACTGATGGCCTGCAGCATCCGACCTTTTCCCTCTTTCAGCATATGTTTCTAGGGAGGCAGACCAAAAGGGAAAGTTAGAAGATACCTTTGGACCACAGGGTTTTTGACTCTCCCCTATAATTAATTTCTCTATTGCTGAGGGTCAAGGCTATGGCCTCACATTCGAGGGGCGCGCCCAGCCCTTGCTATGTCAAATATGACTGAAGAAGACAGGAGGGCTCAGCTGTAACGCTAGCAGTTTCCTCTCCACACCGGCTTGTCAGTCATTCTTTCCTCGACTCCCGTCAGAGACATTCTTCGAGGTGGCTTAGTCTGCAGTGCACATGAGCGCAAACACTAATGGAACTCTATTTGGTTTGAGAGCAGTTATTCTCACTGGGGACCCACAGCAGCTCCTCATGGAGAGGCGACTTTCCATCTGCGCTCTTTTCCCCTTCTCTTCCCTGTAAACCCAAAACATAGAAGTAATGGCTTCTACCTACTTATCTTAACTCCACGTGTCAAAGCTGATAGACAGCTGGCAAAATCACTAGGAAAATGTGTGACTAGATAACTTCTTCATTTTGATGTTCCTTTCTGCTAAGAGTCTATATTCCTTTCCACAGCATTGCAAGTCTCTTGAATTCACTGTACAATGACTAGAGGCTGAAGCATTAGTATCACAAGTTCAAGACCTGCTTTGGGTCACATAGAGAGCTCAAGGCCAGTTTAGGCACCTTAAGAAGACACTCCTAAAAATAATAAATAAGCTTGGTGTGGTGGCATACACCTTTAATCCTAGCCGTTGGGAGACAGATAGGCAGATCACTCTGAGTCCTAGGCTAGCCTGGTTTACACTGCAAGTTTCAAGCCAACCCCATGGTGAGTTCTTGTCTCAAAAATAATAAACAGATGAATAAATAGATAAGGCTGAGGGTGGAGCCCAGTGCCAGTGCTTGCTAGCATGAGAGCAGCGCCCCACCCACATGCCCCCAGGGTCGGGAAGGCAGGCCCTCACCAGTGCTCCTTCCGGACCGAACATTTCCAGGAAACTTCCAATGAATTCTCGGGACTTCTCTTCCCACTTCTGGATGAGGTCAATGCTCTTTTCTTCCACCTTCTGCACAAATTCTTTTGATTTTTCTTCCACATCTTTCACTTTCTTCTTTACTTTGTCAACCCGTTCTTGCAAGTGGTATTTCTTCTCCTAGGGCAAAACAAATGGCTTTAAGACATAATGCCCAAGCTGGAAGGGATGGCTCAGGTTACTAAGAGTGCTTCCTGCTCTTCCAGAGGACCTGAATTTGATTCCCGCACCCACTTAAGACGGCTCACACCTGCCTCTATGTTCAGCCCCTGAGAGCTCTGACACCCTGACCTGCCAGCATCCACACTCACACGTACTTACCCAGAGACATACACATAACAATAAAAATAGTTCATTAAATTTTCCATTTTAGAAATTCTGCTTTGCTTAATCTGCCCTGTATTTATTTAACATAATAATAGGAAAGATTGCCAGGTGGTGGCGCCTCACCCCTTTAATTCCAGCATTTGGGAGGCAAAGGTAAGTGAATCTCTGTGAGTTCTCGGCCAGCCTGGTCTACAAATCTACACAGAGAAACCCTGTCTCAGAAAATAATAATAATAATATTAGGACAGATTATCTCTGAACAGTCATCATATATGAAAGTATCATTTTTGTTTGTTTGTTTGTTTTGTTTTGTTTTTTGAGACAGGGTTTCCTCTGTGTAGCACTGACTGTCCTGGAATTCACTTTGTAGATGAGGCTAGTCTTGAAACTCACAGAGATCCACCTGCCTGTCTCCTGAGTACTGGAATTAAAGCTGTGCACCACACCTGGCTGAAAGTATAATTTTAATATCATAAGAGCTCTGGACTAAACTAACTACAACAGTGAGGCTGGAACAGACCAGCATATAACCAAATTAAGTCAAGGTTCTCAAGATAAATCTAATATAACAAAATATTATATACCCAACATGACTCTTTGAGATGGGAATGTACAAGCACAAGATCATTACATAACACTACTAAGAAACAGCCAATTATGCCAGAGGCAACGTGGAAATACTAGAGCCTTAATTGATACACTGTACTAGGTGCCCCCCATCATCAGCTCATTCCATAATTTCCTCTTTTATTTGTGTGTGTGCATGTCTATGCATGTGTGTGCGTTCACATGCATGTGCACGTGTGTAGGTCAGAGGAGAACATCAGGTGCCTTTAACCACACTCTATTTCCTTGAGTCAGGCTCTCACTGAACCTGGAACTCACCAATTCTACTAGGCTGTCCAGCTGCTGTCCTAGGCCCCAGTTATCTGAAATAATGTGCTGCCACACCTAGCTTTTTACATGGGTGCTGGGGATCAGAACTCAGGTCACTATGCTTGTATAGCAAGCACTATAACAACCAAGACATCTCAGCCCATGTTTTATTTCTTAGAAATTGAAGATCTGCTTGCTCATCTGCAAAATGACAAGAAATTTGGTCCTATCAACGTTCCTAAACATTAGTGTAAAATGGTATAAATGCTCTATGGAGAAGGAGTGATATTTGGTTAAATGTAAAGTATCGTATCATCTGAGCATGGCACTTGCGGTAACCCCAGTACTCAGGAGCCCAAGGCAGGAGAAACACAAGTTCCAGGTCAGCCTGGCTTAACTTGAGACCTTTTGTTGAAAACAAAACAATGTGGGGCTGGAAAGGTGGCTCCGCAGTTAAGGGCACCTTCTCAGAGGACCCGGCTTCAATTCCCAGCATTCACATGGCAGATCACAACTGTCACTCCAGTTCCAGGGGATCTGACACACTCACACAGACATACATGAAGTTATTTTTTTCAAAAAAAGGTAGTCTCCTAACTCCATTATCATAAGAAGGAAGGAAAAGGCCACAGTTCAGCTCAGTAACACAGCATGCACTTGGCTGCACAGGGTGAAGGGAGGGAGAGGAAGAAAAGGAAGAGGAATCATTTATTTTTATTTTTTCTCCTTTCATTTTTTATGTATATAGGTGGGTTTTTATTGTTGTGTTGTCTCCATGTTGTTGGTGCCCCACATACATGTAGTGTCCTAGGAGTCCAGACAGGTCACTGGATGCCTTGGAACCAGAGTTACAGATGATTGTGAGCTGCAAAATAGAGGCTGGGAAAAGACCCAGGTCCTCAGGAAGAGGACTTAATGGGTGAGCCACCTCTCTGGCACCTGCTTTTGTTTTATGAGACAGTCTTGCTATGAATCTTAGATAAGCCTCACATTTGCAATCCTGCAGTCTCAACCTCCTGCTGGGGATATAGGCATGCAGCACCACCCTTGGCTCACCTACTTTTTTCCCTTGTGACCTGAAACACTATATAGCTGACCTTGAACTTGAAGTGGTCCTCCTGCCTTTGCCTCCCAAACCCTGGGAAATCGGGATGCACCACTAAGCCCTACCCTGGTTTACCTTATTCTTTCACAAAGCTGGGAACAAGTGAAAGATTTGGGCTATATGATTACTGCATACAATATAGTTAACAGATTTTTTTCTTTTTATATCAACTTTACTGAAACTTTATACATAAAATTTATAGAATTTCTAAAAGCACATATTATGCAAAAGTACTTGTATGATTTTTAAAACAATACTTGTAAATAGCCCATGCAGGGAAAGTATACATAAAATGTTGTGTATCATTAGTAAGCCACATGGGGAAAGATCATAGTTTTCATCACATTTTCAAAAAAACATGCAATAAAAAAACAAAACTAACCACCAGTTAAGAGCCTTTCTTTATCTTTCTGATAAAGTGTACTATATAATTTATACTTCTGTTGTTTTTTTGAGACAGAGTGTCATGTCACTAAGACTGGCCTCAAAATTCTGATCTTGCCTCTAGTCCTTTCACTAGAACAGATATATCTGTATTTGGGACTATGGACAAGCTCAATTATACATTCCTATTTGCTGAATATTGTGTATGTGTGTGTGTGTGTGCACATACACACATACACACATGTTTTTTGTTTCTTTTTAAAGACAGACCTCACTGTGCAGCCTAGCTGGCCTGGGGTACACAGAGCTCTCCTGTCTCTGCCTCCTGCATCACCACGTCTGGCTGTGTTAGCCTGTCCTTGTATCAGTACACTGAGATATTAGACCATGAGGGCAGAACCTGCCTCTGTGCTCTCTATGAGGTGCTCAGTGTGGTACTTCCTGCAAAGAGGTATGCATTAGCTTTGAGGAATGATAACCACAGCAGACTGAAAAGTATGCTTGGCCCAGATGGTGTAGAAAGTAAGATGTGTCCTACAGAGGATGGGAACTTGGAGATGATGTTGCAACTCACATTGATAAAGCTGACATTGAGCTCCTTTGCAGTGTAGCCCCTCTGTAGGTTCCGTCTTGCATATACATCATAGTCACGGACAATGCGGGTGATGATATCTGATGTGGAGATACCTTCTGTCCTCTGTGTAGGAGCAAACATGCCTAAGTTGAAACAAACAGACAAACACTGTGATGTCCTGGCACATCAGATGAGGACTAGACAGAATCTGGGGGCAAAATACTTCTTTTTTTCTCAAAAAAAAAAAAAAAGACTTCCCTTTAGTCCCAGCACTTGGAAGGCAGGTAGATCTCTGTGAGCTCAAGGCCAGCTTGATCTACACTGAGTTCCAGAACAGGAAAAAAAAAAAAAAAAAAAAAGCAGACTCTAGAGATCCAGCACACAGAAGGACTGAGGCAAGGCCTAGAAGAAAGGAGGCACACATTGTCCTAATGGTAAGAAAAGTATGGGACTTGTCCTAAGTTTAAGAGATTAAAATGAGATGTTTGGACCAAAACATGACAGGTGTTAGACTCTGTTGTTCACAATTTGACCAGAAGCAGAATATGGATTTCTCAGAGTTCACATTCTCTACTGTAAAGCTGACTCTCTGAAGTTGCCCAGGACCCCATAAAGTGAAGCTGGACATCAACCCACTCACCTGCTTCTTTGATGTGCTTATACACGTCATCACTCCCCGCTGAAGAATAGGGGATATCGTCATGGGCTACGAAATCAATCTGAAATCAAGAGAAAACCCTCTCATCTCCAGGCTAACTGCCATTTGGAAAGACCCTGTAAATATCCCTGGGCTCAGAAAAGGGGAACCTGGCAGGGCCACACCTCAAAACACCATTTTCTCTGCACCTTTTTGCCTGGTCCATACATTCTACAATCTATTCAGAAACCACCAACGTAATTACTTATGACTTCTACATAGAAAGCTTGCAGCTATCTCTCCTGGTCTAAGAGAAGTATTATGTCCCTCTGTACATCATCAACATGCCATGGTCAGTGAATCAGGAAAGGTTTCTTGTAAGCCAGTTAGTATACAGAGCCTAGAAAGAAAGGAATCTCCCTGTCCTCTGGGCTCTACAGAAATGAGCCACAAAAAGGCTTCTAAAAAAGTGAAAGATCTCGTTATTGCTTAATTAACTGCTGTTCCTCTTAGTTCCCTAGAAATGGGGAATTTAGATATAGCAACTGAAGTCCTTTTACCAGAACAGATTATTTGTTCTACTAAGAAACACAAAACCCAAAGCTATGAGTCTTTATCACTGTATTGCTGTAAATACACTACACAAGACTAGGAAGGTTACAAACCCTCATTTATTGACTCTTTCTGGATGGCCCATAAGCCTTTGCTAATGTAATACTAACCCTAGCAAACCCAACCTCCAGAAGCTGCACAAGTGTGGAGCAAGCTCCTTAGGAGCTGAGCTAACATCTCCATTACCCATGAACAAGTTACCAGGACAGCAAAGTAAAGGCCCAGCAGCAAGCAAGCTGAGTGGTGGGGATTTACTGCTTACAAGGAGAAAGAGGACACAAAGTTCTCCTCTGACACCTATCTGGGCTGGCTGTGCTGCAGAGAATACTTTGCTCATCACCCTTGGTACCATTGCTAAGTGCTGATGGAGGAAAGGTAGAGAACCACATAGGTCTGTCCTAGGCTGGTGAGATGTCTGAGCAGGTAAAGGCACCTGCTGCCAAGCTTTGAACCCCAGTTCCATCCTGTGAGAGAACCAGCTCCCACAGGTTATTCTCTAACCTTTACACGTGTGCCATGGCCCCGTATCACACACACACAATAAGTAAATAAAATGCAGTAAATGGTCTATCCTAATCCTAAAGTTACAATAAACCTCTGCTGGCTTCAGGCCTACTCAAGTACCACTTTGGAAGGAAGCATGGTGGCTATCTTTGCTCCTTCCTGTCTCCTGCAATGATCCTCACACCCACACAGAGAAGTAACAATATGCACACTAGCTTCCCAAGCTGGAGGGTCTCTAACAGCAGTAATCAATCCATCCCTTCCATGCCCACCTTTGCAGGAAGCATGCTTCAATGAGGGAGAACTCAAAGGCAGGGGCTTTTAAAATAATAATTACTTCTTAAACAAGAGCAAGAACACCCTTGATTTTTGAACCCACACAATTTCTAGCCCCAAACCAAAGCTGAAAGTAAACTGAAATCAACAGAAGAGAATGTGTGCTATTTCCTAAACACAAAGCTTCAGTTTTTGTTTTTCTTTTTGAAAGGTTTTTATATTTTGTGTATGCCTGGTGTCCAGGGAAGCCAGAAAGTATTGGATCCTCTGGAACTGGAGTTACAGTTGTGAGCCACCATATGGATGCTGGGAACCAAATCCAAATCCTGTACAGCAAGTGTTCTTAATCTCACAGTCATCGGTCCAGTCACCTTTAAAGAGATTTTATTATTTATTTGTGTGTGAGTGTGAGTGTGAGTGTGTGTGTGTGTGTGTGTGTGTGTTGTACAGGGCTCTATGGAGCCCAGAAGAGGACATTGGATCCCTTGCAGCTGGAGTTACAAGCCACTGCAAGCTGCTTCATGTGTGTGCTGGGAAAACTGGTCTTTTGAAAGAACACAAGTGCTTTTTTTTAACTGTGGAGCCATCTCTCCAGCCTTTGCTTGGTTTTGACACAAGGTTTTTATTGTATAGCTCATGCTGTCCTCAAACTTGTGGACCTCCATAGTGTCTTGGCTATGGAATATAAACATTTTTTTTAACATTTAAGAAATTAAATTTATTTTGTATGTGTGCATGTAGGCTAGAGGACAATTCACAGGGGTCAGTTCTCACCTTCTAGCATGTGGGTCCAGAGTTCAAATTCAGGTCATCACACTGGGCAGCAAGTGTGTCTGCCTGCTGAACCATTTTACTCACCCAGATAGATAAGTCTGTCAGTGTGTGGCTAGAACTATGGATATTCTAAAGAGATTAGCATGCTGTAAGGGGAGGACACAGCTATTGTGTCGGGAGAAAAAACCATGTAGCCAGACATTTCATTTCAGTCCAGCTAACAACGTAACCTGGAGCACATTATTTTGTCTCTCTGGGCCTTGCTCTCCATATATAAATGAAATAATAATACTCCCACAGGCTGGCTGTGGGGAGCAGATGACAAATGGAAAAGTAGCCTTCTGTGTCAAGCACTGAGGGGATGTGGGAGTCAGGGACAAGACCACCTTCTTACCCGGTGCTCTGCCAGGAACTCGGGCGTCAGCGTCCAGGGGGCATTCCTCACCACCTCGTCCACATAGCGGCAGTGCTGCACAGCGTCATAGCGCTCGCTTTCGCTCATCACAGTGAAGCCCTTGAAGTTGTGCGTGAGCTCATCGCTGCAGACTGGGTTCAAAGCGCAAGTGTCAGTCAAGGCCCCTGACCCCCCTCACTCATCTACCTTTCCCATCTTGTACTTTCTAGGCCTTAACAATGCTTACACCACCCCATCCAATGAGGAGAAGAATCTTCTGGATGTCATTCAGCCTGGGTAACAATGTTTTCCCCAATCTAAGACCTTCAGGAGAACATTCACTACACCAAGGCTCACACTTCTGAAAAGGGTAAAACATGGAACTCAGATTTTGACTGAGTTTCTGCTATATATTTCCACACCAGTCAAGTTTTTAAAAAATGTTTTATTGGAGCTGGAAAGATGGCTCAGCAGCTAAGAGCACTGGCTACTCTTAAAGGCCACCCAAGTTTAATTCCCAGCACTCACATGGTGGCTCACAACTGTGTGTAACTCTAGTCCCAGGGGATCTAAAGCCCTCTTCTGAATTCCTTGGTCACCAGGCACACATGTGGCATAGAAACACACATGAAGACCAACCAGTCACCAACAGAAAGACCTACCTACCCATACAGATAAAATAAATTTTATAAATGTTTTCTTATATTTTCCTAAGATTGGACTTGACCATAACATTTGCTTGGCAGACTTTTCTACTGCTGTTGACTCAAAGCTAATGAGGTGAAGTCCAGAACAAATGTTTTTAAGGAGCCAACTGGCCAGTGCTGCTCTATAACCTCAGCTATAAACTGCGAAATAGCCCAGGCCCTCTCAGTGAGCCTGCTGCTGCTCTCTCCAGGCTAAGCTGCCCCTATAGACTGTATCTGGGACAGCTTATACCACATCCTTCCTTTCATAAATTAAACCTGAATTAGTTACTGCACTCAAGTCACACAAACAGGAGGGAGACCACTCTTTTTCTGAGCAACACCTAAAGCCACCCGATGTATTCTTACCTCCCACAATGAGATATGTATTAGGGAAAAGGTTCTTTGCTTGCATCAGAGCCCGGGCATGACCAGAGTGAAACAAGTCAAATATTCCATCCGCATAAACTCTCACAGGCCGCTCACCTGGATCCAAATGAAAGAACTGGTCAAAAAGGACATTTACTCAACCCCTCACACCTGACACACACGACCGCCTCACTGTGGGACTCTCTCATTTCATTCTCCTTGATGGTCTCTGGGGTTGGGCCTGGTGACACAGACCTGTAACCACTCTAGAAGCTGGAGCAGGAAGATTACCAAGTTCAAGGCCAGCCTGGACTACAGAATTACTTCAAGGCCAGTCTGGACAATGCAGTGAGAACCTGTCTCACAGTCAAAAGAGGTATAGGTATACAACCCAACAGCAGAGGTCCTGCAAAAGGCCCTAAGGGCAATCTCCACAACTATGAAAATTAAAATAAAATAAATGCAAACATGAGCCATTTTACTATTATATAGTCTCAACAAACTAGTACACAAGAGTACCTGAACAACACAGGTATTCCTTAGTAAGGGCAGCAATTTCTGTTTCTGCAATCTGAATTAGACTGCAGTCCATGTTCTTTATATGGACTGAGTGCTTTTTCCTTAATACTACCTTAGAAGTGATATTAAATATATAGTCAATGAATACATATTCTGAACTATAAAATCCTCACCTTAAAAAAAGAACACTTTTGAATTATGTGTATGGAGGGGGTAGGTACATGTATGTGTAAGTAGTATCCCAGAGACATCTGGGTCCCTGGAGCTGGACTTATAGGTGGCTGTGAACTGCCCAATATGGGTGCTGGGAACTGAAGTCTGCTGTTCTGCAAGAGTAGTGCACACTCTTAACTACTAAGCTCCCAAGCCCTCACTTGAGATTTGTGATATTTCAAGTCATAAATGAAAATTTATTTCCTACATTATTTAATGATGGGGTGACATCCACAGAATACTGTAAGAAGGTAATATGAACCATCTTCCTCTGTTTATTATGTTCTGTATTTAAATAGAACATAATAAACTATTCTGACTGCTAGGACTCTCATTTTCAGCTTGCCTTGGTTATTAATAACTAACACTTCACTTTGAAAATCAACCCTTAAGGTGGGCAGTGGTGACTCAAGCCTTTAGTTCCAGCATTCAGGAGGCAGAGTCAGGTGGATCTCTGTGAGTTTGACGCCAGCCTGGTAACAGAGTGAGTTCCAGGACAGGCTCCAAAGCAATACAAAGAAACACTGTCTTGAGAAACAAACAAACAAACAAACAAAAAAATCAACCTTAGCCAGGAATGGTGGTGCATGTATTTAATTCCAGCACTTAGAAGTCAGAGCCAAGCAGATCTCTGAGTTCGAGATCAACCTAGTCTACATCACAAATTCTAGGACAGCCAGAGCTACACAGTGACAAAGCCACTGCTGTCTGATGGGACATTTCTCAGATACATGAAGTACTTGAAAATAAAATATAAACATTTTAGGATTTTTCATTATGGCTTTCATTTTTTCCATTAATTAGAATAAAAAAGAACTGTCTATTGAGTATTCTTAATATGTATATATATATATATATACACTAAGTATATATATATATATATATATATATATATATATATATATGCCACTATATAAAGCCAGGAAATTATCTCCCAAAGCATGAGACCAATTCCAAGGCTACTGACAATGTTCACTGTGCTCCAAATGAGAAATCCCAGCAGTCTAAGAAACCCTGCTTTATCACTGAGTTATACCTTTGTCCTGTAATATACTGAATATTATAGGACATATATTAATATTGACCTATACTATAAGGGTTAGTCAACTAGCTATTGTCAACTAGCTTCCTTCATCTTTAAGCCTAAATTTATTCATCTATAGTAAATAGTAAAAAGTAAAATAAAATATGAATCAGCTGGGCAGTGGTGCCACCCAGAACTTGGGAGGCAGAAACAGGAGGATAGAGGATATGAGTTCAAGACCAACCTGGTCTACAGAGTGAGTTCCAGACAGCCAGGGCTCAAAAACAAACAAACAAACAAACAAACATGTACAATCTTTTTTTTCCCTTTTAATTCTTGAACTAATGAAGAAACTAATAAAGGGCTATGATATGACTTTACTTGATCCTAAAAGGCAAAGGCTAGATAAACTGTGAGAGCTATGAACATATTTCAATATAGGCAGGGCAAAGCAAGGGGCTGGTGAGGAATCACTGTCTGGGGAGTGGAAAGCAGAATGTTACTGAGGGAAGCTGTTTGCCAGCATGGTAAAGTATCACTGGAACCTTTTCCCAACCAACCTCCACCTCCAGTCTTTGGTAACACAGGCCGGTATATTAACCAAGTGGCCATAAGGGGCCACTGTTGCACAGTTCTTGGGAGAAGTAAGCAAATAAACCACACCCTGATTGGCAACCGTCTCAGTTTACTAAGAGAAACCTCATGTCACCCTCTGGGTTATAAAGAAGGTGGCTACATTACTCTGGCTCAGTAAGTTAAACCAGGCTTCAATTAACTGTCTACACGGACACTCTCTCAAACATCAATCATGGAACCTCCTGCCTCTCCCAAATTTCCTTTCTCTGGGTTAAACACATTGCTGGCTTCACCATCTTCCAGTAGATGCCTGAAGGTGAGCTCATCTGTCCTATCATATCTTTACCTCTGACTAAAGACTTTTGTTCTGAATTACACAGACCCCCTGTTAAACTCCCTTAAGTTTCCTAGGGAAAACATTGGGGAGAGGAACAGGGAAGAAATACTTTTGTGTTGATTATTAGATTAGAATTCCCCAACCGATACAATAACCTTTCTTGTTTTAGTCCTTGTCCTACATTGACAAAAATATATTCTTATCTAATATAACATAGGAGATGGCAAGAGGAAGATGAAAGAGAAAAACAAAAGATCAAACCAGTTAGCCAACTTTACAGGAGAACTTGCTACAGTTTCTTACACCCAAACCCTAGGTGAGGTGCCTCAGGGGCTGAGTACTTGCTGCTCTCTCGACAACTAAAGGGTGGTTCCAAGCACCTGTGTGGCAACTTACAACCACCTGTAACTCCAGGTCTCAGGGATATGATGCCCTCTTCTGGCCTTCTCTGTCACCAGGCATATACATGGTGGACATACATACATACAGGCAAGATACTCATAAACATAAAAAACAAATTAATAAAAAATAAGATGCAGTAGTCTCATAAAAAACTTCCCACTGCTTAGCACTAATGCCTATAAAGAACAACAAAAACAAACAAGCAAACAAAACAAAACAAAAAGAACAAAATAACTCAGGTGGTGGTGGCATATGCCTTTAATCCCAGCACTCAGGAGATGGAGACAGGAGGATCTGTGAGTTTGAGGCCAGCCTCAGCCACAGAATGAGTTCCAGAACAGCCAGAGCTATACAGAGAAACCCTATCTCAAATAAACAAAACAAAACAAAAAAGCATGTATCTTTGTCTAAAGTCTTTAATTAATTAAGATCATCAGTGCTTATTTATTAGAAGATTCAAAACCTAGAAATATTATCACACATTGTTTTTTCTTTTGTCCTGTTATCACTAAACATTGACCTCAGGGTCTCAGGCATGCTAAGCCTAGGCACTTCCTCTCTGCTATACCCTTAGCACACTACTACATGTTTTCAGCTTTTTAATGTATCATGATGATATGTGGATACTAATAACAAACTGGATAATTGTGAACAGATCTGAGCAAAGTATGAATTCTAAATATGTGTCATTATATAATAAAAAGTTGTTAACTACAACAGGTTCCTGCATCTGAATGTGAAACATGAACTGTCTGCTGGCATTTTGAAATTTACCTCCAGGCTACTGAGATGGCTCAGGAGATAAAGGTACTTGCCACCAAGCCTGCTTATCTGAGTTCAATTCCCGAGACTCATGGTAGAAGGAGGAGACCAGCCACTGAAAGTTGCTCCCGACCTTAACATGTATACTGTGGCATGCACACCATGTACATACACACAAAATAGATATATGTAATTTAAAAAATTTAAGAGGCTACATAGTGAAAATCTGAACCATAAACAAATTAATTAAATTCACTTCATGAATCAGAAAAGTTGTGATCAACATGAGCTATCTCTAAATACTTTTTGCAGCCAGGGTTAACATCTATCTTTTCTTTTCTGCTACAATGGGGATCAAACCCTACCAATAAGTGACATTCCCAGTTTGATTTTTTTTGTTGTTGTTGTTTTGTTTTGTTTTCTGTTTCATGACAGGTATGCCAACAAGCCAGGAAACAAATGTATAGTAAGGAAAAATGCACAATTTTATAAGATGATGTTATCCTCTGCAACAGAACATTAAGGCAGACTAGCATGCTAAAGACTATAGCAAACAAAATAGTTAAGCCGTTACTTACAAGGAGTTCCTCTGCAGGCTTCTTCCATAGTTACCCTGACGTAGGGCTTACTAAAGTCAACTTCAATTTCATCAGAAAAAGGGGCTGGCTGCCGTAAGCCCTGAACAAGAACGTAACAGAACAGTAGTAAGTCAAATTCAATGATATACACTGAAGTACTCAAAATAAGAGCTTTAAAGGACGTCAATGATGTGACTAAACCTTTCTAACACTGAGAATGTAAAGGAAGAATTCCAAAGTGAAGAGTGACAGTTGCAACCTTCTTCAGGTTCAGTAAACCATGGCATGAAGAACAAATGTCTTTCTGTTGACTTTGGGGTAAAACCGAGAAGACTACCTGGGAACCTAAGCACAGCCCCAAGAAACTGGGTCTGGAATGATGGCTTCCCTGCAGCATGGTGGTGTAGCAAACCTTGGACCCTGTGACAAAACTGCCAGGGTTTCTAAGAAGATTTCATATTGCTTCAACTAGGGAACAGGAGGGCAAGCAGCTACTAAGTAAAACCATAGCTGCTTAACGCTTCATCCTCTATGTTTAAATGCTCCCTGTGAGGCAAGGAATGCTACAGCAGGACCCTCCGTTTATAGGAGGAAACAAGGGTCAGAGAGTTAGTTATGAGAACTATATGCACTAAGAGGCAAAGCTCAAACCAGAACACATGTGTGCTTATCTCTCTGTATGTGGCTTCACTTGGGAGGCTTTGTTCAATTTATTCCTAAGATTTTATTTCTCTCAGATGTTATATGAATGGAATCTTTAAAAAAATAAAAACAAAACTCTTTGGCTTGTTTCTTGCTAGTATACAGAGATGTAATTGATTTGCTTGTGTGACTTCAATGAATTTCTTATATTTCTTTGGCCCTGTAACTGTATAACTCGGCTACTAGGTTTGTTTGGTTTGAGAAAGGGTCTCTGCACTCCTCATCCTCCCGCCTCTACCTACTAGGTACTGGGATTACAGGTGTGTGCCACCATGCCTGGCTTCAGCTATTAGTATTAGTAACTGTCATGTTGTTTTGTTGATTCCTTAGGATTCTCTATATATGAGATAATATCATCTGTGAATAAATAAAATGTAATACAGTTCTCGTCTATCTGGATGTTTTATTTCTTTTTAGTACGGTGTATTGCCATTAGAACTTCTAGTGCAACACTGAGCAGAAGTAAAAAGATTATATAATATATACATATATTATATAAAGATCCAGGAGGTAGTGGTACACATCTTTAATCTCAGCCCTCAGGAGACAGAGGCAGGTGGATCTCTGTGAGTTTGAGGCCAGCCTGGTCTACAGAGTGAGCTCAAGAACAGGCCCCAAAGCCTGTTCTTGACAAGGGAAACCTTGTCTCAAGAAAGAAACATTCATTTGATTAGGCTTTTAAAATATATACATAATTTATTATTTTTTACTTTTGTGTTCATTGGTGTTTTACCTGCATGTGTATCTACATGAGGGCGTCAGAAGCCCTGGAACTGGGGTTACAGGCAGGTATGAGCTGCCATGTGGGTGCTGGGAATTGAACCTTGGTCCTCTGGAAGAGCAGTCAGTGCTCTCAACTGCTGAGCCATGTCTCCAGCCCCTCAAGGCTTTTTATTTATTTCATGTGTGTGGGTGTTTTGCCTGAATGCATGTCTGCGTGCTGCTTACATG
This sequence comes from Phodopus roborovskii, assembly GCF_943737965.1. Classification (NCBI taxonomy): domain Eukaryota; kingdom Metazoa; phylum Chordata; class Mammalia; order Rodentia; family Cricetidae; genus Phodopus; species Phodopus roborovskii. The sequence goes on along the minus strand of NW_026126469.1, from coordinate 17,679,063 downwards.
CCTGGTGTTGGCAGAGGTCAGAAGAAGGCATCAGGTCTCCTGGAACTGACTTTACAGATGGTTGTGTGTGAGCCAGGTGAATGCTGGGAGTTGAACCAGTGCTCTTAACCACAGCCCCAATTTAAGTACACTTATACTTCTATGCTGGGCTACTTCATACCTACCCTTGGCTGCACATGGTCTATAGGCCATGGATTAGAAACACCTGTCAAGGCTCAATAACAAATTACTTCCCTCGCCTCTCAGTCAATGTCAATTTCTTCCTCTTTCTAGGTGGTACTTTTCACACTATATATGATTTGTTACTGTCTCCTTTTCTTGCCTTTGTTGTTATGTTACTGTTTTTGTTTTCGAAACAAAAACTGGCCATGAACTATACAACCCAGTTTCTTAAATCCTCCTGGCTCAGTCTTGATTGTTCAGATTATAAGCGTTTACCACAACTGGGTAAACAACCCTCATCTTTGCAATCTCATTAAAAGCATCTGGCAGCCAGGGGATCTCAATATATGTTGGCTAAAAAGGAATTGTGGAATCTTAGTCATAAGCAGAACCATGGCTTTTCCTCAATTTAGGTACTTTACACATTCATCATTCTTGCATACACATATATGTAACACATATATATTTGTGAATGACCCATATTCAGATAGGCTAAATTTTAAATTTTTATAAATAATTTTGTGATTTATTTATTTTTGGTTATATGAGACAGGGTTTCTCTGTGTAGCCCTGGCTATCCTAGAACTCACTCTGTAAGTCAGGCTGGTCTCAAACTCAGAGATCAGCCTACTTCTGCCTCCAGTGTGTGTTAACATGTCCAGCAATTTTTAAGTGTGTGTGTGTGTGTGTGTGTGTGTGTGTGTGTGTGTGTGTGTGTGTGTGTGCACTTGTGTTAGATCAAATTCAGAACCTGCTCTCTACTAGGCTGGCACTCTATCACTGAGGCACATTCCCCAGCTATCATAGTCCTTTTGATTTTTGCCTTTAGGAATACTCCTATCAGGAAACAGTCTAAATATACAGAGAAAACTGGACAATGTTATCCTCTCTCCTCTGCCCACTTCATGCTGACCCCCAACTTAGCCACATAACATTTGGTGACCTTTCTACATGGAAGGACAAGTGTTCTTATGGTGCTAAGGAGCTCTGAAAGAAGAGTTCACTCTATGCTTCCATCTTACACAGGGAAGACCCTGCTCGTCCTCAGCCCTGGTGTCTACAGCCACGCTGGCACACCGGAACTAAGTCATGTAATGCTGTCTGCCTGCCTCAGACATCAACAGGTAAGTGCAGAAGTAAATATGGTACGATACAGGATAAGGTATTATTTAGCAATGAGAAGTTAAGCAGTGAACATACCATATCATAGGTTAATCTTAAAGACATAGTCAGTGAAAAAGGCTAGCCACATAATGTGTGTTTGCATTTATCTATAATGTCTAAACTAGGTAGCACCAGACACAGAAACATTAGTGGTTCCCAAAAGCTGAGCAGAAGTGAGTGATTTGCTAGTAGTAGACACAAGGCTTCCTTGGGAGTAGTAAATATACTCTCCTGAAAAAACTGTCTGTGAATATACATAAAATTACTAAATTGCTGGTGTGAGGAATGTATATTATAGTTCAATAAAGCTGTTACAAGAGAAGGAAGATTGTTTTTTGCTAGAGTTCAAAAGAAGTTGAAAGTATAGGTGTACAGTGGTGATGACAAACTCTTTTCTTTAGCAGATGCTCTTCCCCATAGGGTCAGTCAGCATGCTGGGTGAGTGGAGTTTGGGCCATTAGCCAAGGCTAAAAAGCTGGTGTATACCTGGGAGATGGACATAGCAGATAACTGAATCCATGTAAATCATTTTACAGGGATATACGAAGCAAAGTCATTTAAAACAGTGGAACTCCTCCTCAAGCCTCCTCGAAGCTCATCTCTTTGCTCTGTTCCTTAGTATAGATACTGGAGCTATGTGGTTGAGTTGTCCCTATTCTAAGTGACACAGCTGAACTGGAGCCATCATCATCTCTTCAATCTGAATTCTCCGAGAAACTTTCAGAAATTAATAATGCCCTAGTTTTTTGTGATGTTTTGTTTCTTTAGACAGGATACCATTATGTAGTGTTTGCTAGCCTCCTCTCTAGAAGTAGACCAGGCTGAAATAGAACTCAGAGATCTCTGCCTGTCTGCCTGCCTGCCAAGTACTGGAGTTTGCGGAACAAATACAGCTAGCACAATGCCCCATTCTGTTGATTACTGCACCATCTTCTGAGTTTTCTATGGTATGTAGAATCATACTCCCTAAAAATGTCCTTATTCTATGGAAGCTGTGACAATGTTGCCTTATTTGGCAAAAGGGGCTCTAGAAAAATTATTGTAGACAATATGAATATGACAAATGCAATCACAAAAATCTTTTTTTTTTTTTTTTTTTTTTTGGTTTGTTTGTTTTGTTTTGTTTTGTTTTTTGTTTTTTGAGACAGGGTTTCTCTGTGGCTTTGGAGCCTGTCCTGGAACTAGCTCTGTAGACCAGGCTGGCCAAGAGAAGTAATGAAACACAGAAGCATTTGAAACACAGATTTCAGAATAATGTAGTGATTCAGTAGCAATTTCAATCATCTCCAAGTCTTTTGACGTGTTTCCGTGTTTCTTAGGTGAAGCTTTAAGAAGGTACCAAGTTGAGACAAGACAGGAAGTTTAAAATGGTGTTGTTCGAGTAAGGCGTGGCAGTAGTCTAGGAAAAACATCCATGTCACAGAGATGGAGGTGTGCAAAGGGACAGAGGGGTATACCCAGAAGTGAAATAGGAAATGACACAGGACACTGACACTGTGAGATGACACTCGGAAACTGAAGCTTTGCTACTTTGTTACTTAAATTTTACTTTTAGCCTAATGCTTGCACATCCTCCAAGTTTTCCTAACCATATTTCTCAGTTCCCATGTAAGGGTCCTATGCCCGAGCTGTAATTCACAATATGTCAGGAAAGCATAACAGCCTTTACCATCCATGCTATCTGCTCTTCCTGTTATTTAAGAACACTCACAGCAGTGTCAGTGTCCCATTGCTCTCTACCCCACCAGTGTGTCCACTCACAGCTCCACTTACGACTGAACAGTGCTGCACTTTCGCAGGAATGCCATCTTCCTCTGTCGCTCCATTAGGGCCGGATGCCTCTTTCCTCCTCTTCCTCGAATTGACTTTAGCTGAACTCTGTGCATCCATCTTCTTTTAACTGGTCAAAAAAAGAGAGAGAGAAATGCTTGAACCAGTATTCCAGAGATACAAATACAACAAAACAGTGATTACAAGAGCATACATTTCACCAAGATGAGCCAATGGCAAAAAAGAGGATGTGCAAACACCACTGCGGAACAATGGCCACAGTTCATCCCTTGGCCTTGAAACTTGCTCCCCAGCACACTGCCCACACACCCCCATTCCATATCTTGACTGTGTGAAGACTGGAGTAACACTTGGCTGAGGAAGACTCTTACCCAATTGAACTAGCTGAAATACTTGTGATCAGCGGTATCAGATTTCAGGGTTTTTGGATTTGGGAATATGTGCTTAGACTTTACTGACTAACCTGAAATACAAAATGTCATGAAATCTAAAGTATTTTTAGCAGACTTGGAATGGTCAACTGGCTGGCCTAGAACCCAACATATAGACCAGCATGGCCTCACACCTGTGATGCTCCTGCTGCCTCCACCTTCCAAATGCTAGAATTACAGGCATGCATCACCACCCCCAGCTTATCACTACTCTTTTTATCTATCACAGAAACACAGCAGGTGCAATATGAAAAGTTGTCTTTGGTAAAATACTTTTGCCTCAGCTTCTGGCATTGGGTGACAATTGTGAGTCACCATGCCATTTCACCTTCTTTCAGGGTCACTACCTCAAGCTGGGTCAGAATTCCCAGCTAATAAACAAATGGGAACTCTTTCTCTAAAAGAAAACCTACTTTTCTGTCTGTTTAGCAGAGAGTATGTGGTACCTCCCTATCCTAAGAGTCAGAACCACCTGTTTAGATGTGGGCTTATGCCACCTCTCTAGTCCCAGCAGGAATATTTGCATTACAATTTTTACTACATTTATTCGTGTGTGTGTGTGTGTGTGTGTGTGTGTGTGTGTGTGTGTGTGTGTGTACACATATATGTGGAGGAGGGAGGAGGTCAAAGGACAAGTTGTGAAAGCTAGCTCTCTCTACCACGAGTCAGGTTGTCACATCTGGTGACAAGTGCCTTTACCCAATGAACCACCCTGCTAGTCCAATATTTTTATTTTTCTTGTGTAATACAATCTGCATGAGGCAACTAATTTCTTTTTAATGATGAATTGTTAGGCATCATCCAGAACCTGAGGATAGAGGAAGCTCTATGATCAAATGTCACTTCTGCCTAAGATAATGAATGGCACAGTGGAAAATCTGCTGAATAAAGGAAGAAAACAAAAGCCAGACAGAATGAGGCTGCTTTGCCTGGATGCCTCTTGAATGAGATGTCCTTCTGAACAGCCACAGCTGTGCTTCACATTCTATCCTCCAGCTCAAGTCCATGTGGCCACATCTACAAGAAACCTGGCCTGATTCTTAAGAGGCTGAAGGTGACGCCCTGTGAGTCATGGCTAGGCAGTAACCTGACACAGAGAGATAGCAGTCTAGAGTGACAGGAACACCGCCCAGAAACTGCCTTTCATTACAAACAAATGGGCATGGGAGAAGGTGAAGCGCCAGTGACACTAAGGGCACCTAGTTAGCAATCACTCTTCTAAATATGCACTCATCTGAGAGGCTTGCTAAGAATGATGTCAGGCCGGTTTCTAACTTGCTCATCCCAGGGCTCTTCTATAAGCATCTGCTCAAGTCCTCAACTAAGCTTTCCCTTTTCCCTGGAGACTGAATTTGTGTCAGGTTGATACACACTAACCAGCACACACATAAAACATCTAAGTATGCCAGGATTAGTGATACAGCCCTGTAATGTCAATACTTGGTTGCAAAGACTGAAGAATGATGAGTTCAAGGCCAGCCTGGCCTATATAGCAAGTTCCATGTCAGTCTGAGTTACACAACAAGGCCTTGTCTCACAAAAGTAAAGGCCGAAATGTAGCTCAGTGGTAGACTTGCCTACCATGCAAAGGCACTTGGTTCAATTTCCAGCATCACAAACAATCATGGTGTATCCACAGCTATTATTATTAGCCAATTAAAATAAAATGCAGGCTGGTGAGATGACAAGTCTGATGACCCAGGTTCAATGTCTAGTACCTACACCATGGAAGGAGACAATTGGCTCCTGCACGTTGTCCTTTGACCTCCACACATGCACATACCTTCCATAAGTAAATTAAAAAGCAAAGAAATGAATAAATGTTAACAAAATTAAATGCAGGTAGCCATTATTTGAAGGAGACTTCAATTGATACATAGAAGCCACATGCAGGATTCTACCTTCACAATGTTTGATAAAGGATTCCAAACTCATCACTTGACAGTTTGCTGAGTTTTGACACAGCGTCAAATATGTCTCCACAGATTATTTGTTACAAATGGAAAAGGGTTACCTTGATAGCAGTGGGGAGGGGGTGTCACTCTACAAAACCACCCATATCATGCCTACTATGAGGTACTGAGGACATACCAGCCACAGGGGTGTGTCAGGAGGAAGCAAACAAACACAATGCCACTGAAGGCCATCCCACAAGGAGCCCAATCTTCAAACACTGCTGGTCATGAAAACTAATGAAAGGCTGAGAACTAATCTTCCAGAACTAGGTGATCATGCTGTCACATACTACTTGATTTTAGGTGCCAACACTGAAGTCCCCTGAAACAAAGTCATGATCTACAACTTATGTACAAGGAGAAAGAGGAAGAAGAAAGAAAATATTACATTTGACAATGGCAAAAGACTTGCAACATATGAATCTAGGTGAGGCATATGGGAGTTTATCTTTATGAGCCTGAACTTTGCGATAGGCCTTCCTTTTTGTTTCGTTTTGTTTTCCTCAACACAAATCTAGGAAGGGAAAACAAGGAAAAGGTGTATAATATATATTAAAAAACAAGGCTGAAGTGTAAACAGTGGTAAAGCACTTGCCTACCAGTCACAAGGCCCAGCTGGATCACCAACGTGAAAAAACAGCAAAGTATGCTTTAGATTCAGCACAAAGAAGTTCATCTCAGTATTCCTGCAACTTTCCTATAGGCTTTCCTTTCTTTTCAAAATAAAATGTTTTATTTTAAAAATCTCTACAGCTTTCTGCACAGATCAACTCTCATATGAGATCTCTGGAGTTCCTTCTCAGTTCCAACTTGTTGACTCCTAACATGTGCTGCATAACGAATGTTCATGTGCTATATCACATATGTACATAGCACTGCTATATAATGCACGCTATATTTTTACAACTCTATTGAGGTATAGACATACATTAAACTGCACAATGGGGATGGAAGATGGCTCAGTGATAAGAAGGTAGACTGCTCTTCCAGAGGACCCCAGTTCAATGCCCAGGACCCATAGAAGGCAGTCAACTCCAGCTCCAGAGGGATCCTGCGCCTCTTTCACACTATACCCACATGTACCCACCTACCTACCCACAAATACATATGTAATTAAAATAATAAAAATAATTTAAAATTAAAATGGATTTTAAAAAATATAACTGCATCTGTGTGGTGGTAGCATACACCTTTAGTCTCAGAACTCAGGAGGCAGAAGCAGGTGGATCTCTGTGAGTTCAAGGCCAGCCTGACCCACAGAGTGAATTCCAGGATAGTCAGGGCTGTTACACAAGAAACTCTGTCCCCAAAAACATTACATGAGATATATATATACACACACATACATATATACATATATGTATGTATACATACATACATACGTACATATACATACATATTGATGCAAGGTTGGGTGTGGTGGTGCACACCTTTAATGGAAGTATATGGGAGGCAAAGGCAGGTGGCAACAGGCAATCTCTTGAGTTTGAGCTCAGCCTTTGAGTTCCAGGACAACCAGTAGTACATAGAGAGTTTTGTGTCAAAAAACGAACATGATAGACAGACAGACAGACAGACAGAATGACTGACTGACTGACTGACTCTGTCCCACAGACCCACTTTAATACCTACTGAGGGGCAGAGCCCCCAGAATGCTCCCGTTAAACTCCATCTCTTAAAGGTCCCATCATACTCACACAATATGGACCAAACAGACCTAACATATTCAGAATGCAACTGTCTGGAGGATTTACTGACAGAAGTATGGTCATAAGCAGTATGAAAACCAGTTAGATCCCGAAATTTGGGTAAAGGGAGTGGGAATTATTTATGGGTCAGGACAAAAATTACTATCATGGCTGGAATTACCTGCTTCAACAAGACAAGAGTTTCTCTGTATAGCTAGCTTTGAGCCTATCCTGGAACTAGCTCTGTAGACCAGGTTGGCCTTGGACTCACAAAGATCCGCTTGCCTTCTCTGCCTCCTGAGTGCTGGGATTAAAGGCATGTGCCACCAATGCCCGGCTAGTGCTTTATCTTAAGATAATACTAAAGAAACAAGAACATCCCTGGACCGGGAGTCCTATGGTAATCCCTACCATTTAACTCCTGTGATTTTATCTTTTTATGGTTTGCTGGGGAAATATACGAAAAATAGCTATGGTTATTTAGAAGCAATCATGGTGGCTACAACTCAAGACCGCAGTCATATCTCTCCACCCTTATTATCACTGCAGTCTTGTCAGTCCACGTCCTTATCACCTCATAACGCAGAAGTGCTTTCATTCCACCCCACAGCCGCCATCATAACAAGTTCCAGTGTCATTCAAAAGTCCAAAGGCTCGTCAGAACTCATGGCAGCTACTTCTACTTGTGATTCTGTACCTCCAAGATGAAATGGTAGGTCAAGGCTGGAGAGATATTCCTATCTAAAAGGCAGCTAGAGATAAGTAGAAAGGATCAGTCCAAGGCCAGTCTGAAACCCAGCAAGGAAAGCGCAAGAACACTAACTGAAGTAACTCAAGCCTAGCATCTTTCTCATGTTTGCTGAGGAGTCCCCGACACTGCTGCTTATCACCCAGGGCTGGTTCTCCAAGCTGCCCCAAGCTCTGCCTAGCATGCACTTTGCACTGCTGATAGCTCTACCTTTCTAGGGTCCCAAATACTGCTCAACATGCCTGGCCACACAGAAATGGGCTATCTGAAAAGGTTCCTACCCTGTGAGAAACTTCTGCTTTGCCTCCTAGGCTTTCCTTTGAAATCTGAGTAGAAGCCACCATGACCTCTTAACTTTTGCAGTCTGCATATCTGCATACTTAACACAAAGACAACAGAGTACAGGCTGTACCTAGATCCATGTGACTCATGCTACAGCCACAAAGTGCTTGGCCAGTTAGAGACAGGGAAATGAACCTAAGTTCCTCCTCCCCAAGGCACTTGCTGAAATAATTCTGTTCTGCGAGTGCTCCAGGCCTGTGATGGGAGAATAATCTGATTTCTGAGCTGCACTACAAGCCTTTTCCGACTGTCCCAGTGCTAAGCCAGTACCACTCTCTGGCACACAGCTTCCTGGATGCATCCTCTATGATCTTTCTTTGCTCCAAAATCTTTCTACTTTGCTTCCTTTGTTCTTAGCCTCACCATAAATCTGGGTAAAAATAACCAATAATATCGGTTCCCAGCCTGGATACTTTGTTGTTTTAAAATTCCTTCCACCAGAAGCTAGAGAGATAGCTCAGTGGTTGCCTTAGTTACTGTTTTGTTTTTTTTTTTTTTGTTTGTTTGTTTGTTTTGTTTTGTTTTTCTTTCTTTCTTTTTGGTTTTTCAAAACAGGGTTTCTCTATGTAGCCCTGATTGTCCTGAAATCAACTCTGTAAACCAGGCTGACCTTGAACTCAAGAGATCCACCTGCCTCTAACTCCCAAATTCTGGGATTAAAGGCATGTGCTACCATGTCCAGCTTTATTTTTGTTTGACAGGGTCTCTCTACTTAGCCTTGGCTAGCCTGGAACTCACTATGTAGACCAAGCTAGCTTTGAACTCACAGAGATCCACCTGCATCTGCCTCCCAAGTTCTGGGATTGAAGGCACAAATCAACATGCCCAGTTAGTCTATCATTCTTAATCTTAAACTTTCTATAATCAAAGGCTATGGACCTAATCTGGTAGCTTCTTTGCCACAGTGTGACAAGAGTAGCCTTTCCTCCAGTTTCCAATAGAAAACCATTTCTGGGCTAGTGACATGGCTCAGATCACGCAGTAGACAAAGATACCTATCTTCTAAAAGTTGTCCTATGACTTCCAACCATACACCCTCTGGGATGGATACACACACACACACACACACACACAGAGAGAGAGAGAGAGAGAGAGAGAGAGAGAGAGAGAGAATAATTAACTTTTTTGTTTGCTTGTTTATCCAGATGCAGACCAGGCTGGCCTTGAACTCACAAAAATCCACCTGCCTCTCCCTCCCAAGTGCTGGGATTAAAGGCATGCCCCATCACTGCCTGGCTGAGAACTATAAACTCAGTGGAATCATTTAACCTTGCTGTGCTTTAGTTTTCTCATATATAAAATGAGGATGAGGGCATGAGCTACTCTGTAGGATTGTGATGAAGGTTACATTATTTAATGTGCACAGAGCGCTTCTAACTTCCTGACACATAGGAAGTAATCTAAGTATTAGCTATGATTACTGTAATCACTGTTTTAGCACTGTAACATTTAGGAATGCCATATAGGAATGAGGTTTATTCACACAATAAAGTAGATTTATATCTGTTTCAACATACTCATTAAGAATTCTAAATATTTTACATATTACTTTCTGAAAATAAAATTCTTTTATTGTATTTTTACATTAAAGAATATTAGGGTACTTGTTGAAAAGGAGGGTTCTGGTGATATATTACATATATTTATTTTTGGTTTTTCAAGACAATGTTTCTCTGTGTAGCTCTGTCCTGGGACTCACTCTGAAGACCAGGCTATCCTTGAACTCAGAGATCCTCCTGCCTCTGCCTCCCAAATGCTGGGATTAAAGGCGCATGCCACCACTACATGATAAAACCAAGCTTTTTGACAGACATGGTACCTTGTACCTATAATCCCTATACCTGAAAGGCTGAGGCAGGAGGATTGCTATGAGCTTAAGGCTATCCTGGGCAATATAATGAGTTCTAGGCCAGTGTGGGCCTAGTGACACCCTAACTCAAAAAAAGAAGCAACAGCTGCTTTTGGAATTTATAGATTATGTAAAGTTGTGATAAGGGGCTAGCATGGTAGAAATCATTCAAGATTAAGTTATCTCATCAAATTAGAACAAAGAGCACCATGAACCTTTTCAGAAAGAATTTTAATTTAAAAATGATGGAGGTCAGTTGGCATCTCTGTATCACCACAGATGTTGGCTTGTGAGTCTCTGAGATCCACCTGCTTCTGCCTCCTGAGTGCTGGGGTTAACCAATACCCAGCTTGCTTTGGTTTTTTAAGACATGACTTCTCTGTGAATTCAAGGCCAGCCTGGTCTACACAGCAAGTTCCAGGACAGGCTCCACAGCAGTACAGAGAAACCTTATCTCAAAAAAACAAAAAACAAAAACAAAAAAGAATCATAACTCATAATGCAGTGTCTTGTAATGAGCTCTAGTGCCCTGGAGACATTCAATACTTAGTGACTTCCACATGGAAAAGTCAGGAAGGAAAGACACTGCAGACAAAACACAGAACTCCCTCATTAGCTCTGTGAAGGTAGGCAAACATTTCCTCTTCCCCTCTTAATGCTTTATCCTTCAGAAAAATCGTTCTGAACAGTTGCAACCAAGGAGCCACAGTGGGATGGAGCACCTGTCGCCCGCCTCCTCCTCCCTCCCCCCCCCCCCCGCAACACCTCTGCCTACTCAGCCTGTCACCTTCTTAATCACAAATGCTCATTTCCAGCACACCTTCTACATGAGGACAGTATCGGCCAGCCTACCAGCTACATCAGTCTCTCCCAATTGCTCTCACGACACACAGTATCCACCTGCTGTCTCTGATCACACTCACAAGCCCAGCAGAGCTGCTTCTGCTGACGCACCTCCCTGCACACACTGGCTGCCTTGTTCTTCAGTGTTCAATACATGCCTGCTTGGACACATCGACTCAGCTAGAGCCGTGGAAATGTGCACGGGGGTGGGGCGGTAGGGAAGAGATACTAAGGATGGAACCACCCAAGTGTTTTTTTCTTTAATTTAAAAATCATACTTTTAGAAGTTGTGTGTGTACACACAAGAATTGTATGAGGATGTTGTTGGTGTATGAGCATGTGTGTGGAGGCCAGAGGACAATTTGCAGGAGTTGGTTCTCTCCTTCCACACATGGGCTCCAGATAGAAATTAGGTCCTCAGGTCTGGTGACAATGCCTTTATCCACTCAACTATTTTTATACACCGAACTTGCTCTATTAAGTACTTTCTCAATATGGATGTCCTGAAGGAGACAAAACCTTAGTTTAGGCATGCACATGCTTGTGTCTCACTTAAAGATGAAAGGCCCCTGTAAGTAGTTTTAGGCACTCTTACCCCAACCCTCCTATTATACTTACTGCTATTACATCTAGCAAGCACCTCAGGGCAAAACAGGAAGCACATCCAAAATTATGTGACAACCTAAATGGTAGCACATTGAAACTACATATACCTTTCCAAATTTCAACAAATTCAAGTTTAACTGATTACCATAGGGAACTATCTGCAAAAAAAGGAGAGGTGAACTTCTCCTTTGTGATGTTCAGACTTCTGCCATCGGAGTGAACAAGCTTATTGTGTATGTGAGACCTTTCCCTGTGTCTAGCATGCCAGACCCTCAATAAGGTCCATCGTGGCACGTGTTAATCGTGTCATCCACTCTGCACTGCTTCTGCATCTTTGAAGTTTAAGGAGGAGGACTGTGCATAAGAACCAGGTCTCCCACACTGGGGCAGACACACTTCTCTGCAGGCCCAGGATGTCCCACTGCTGCTTTTCTAGGTTTTAATTCAGCACAGCCAAGCTCATCTACTGGCTGCTCTGTGCTGCAACAGCAGAGGCGAGTATTTGCAAAAGAGACTGTGTGACCTGCAAATCCAAAACCGCTTACCAACACATTATACAAGTTTTGACAACTCAGATTTATAAATGAGGACAGGATTGGTTTTTGTTTTGTTTTGTTTTGTTTTGAGAAAGGAACTCCATATAAAATCAGGCTGGCCTTGAACTCACAGTGACCCCTCCTAACTCAATCTCCAAATGCTTGGATTAAAGACATGCACCATGATGATTAGCTTCAAAGTCAGTGTTAACAAATCATCTGTTGACAAATTGCCTAGAACTATACAATCTAAGGTAGCAAACAGTACTAGGAATAGGATTATTTCAATAAATTACACTATAGGGCTAGTGAGATGCCTAAGTGGGCAAAGACACTGCCATGCAAGCCTGACAATCTGAATTTGTTCTGGAATCCACTTAAAGGTAGAAAAAGAAAACTAACTCCACAGTGTTCTCTGACCATCACACCTCTACTGAGACACAGGTATGCACATATATACACTAATAAATAAGTAACTTTTTAAGAAGAATGTATGGGCTGAGTGTTGGTGGCACACACCTTTAATCCTAGCAGTGGGAGGCAGAGGCAGGTGGATCTCTGTGAGTTCAAGGCCAGCCTGGTCTACAGAGCTAGTTCCAGAACAGGCTCCAAAGCAATATAGAGAAATCCTGTCTCGAAAAACCAAATAAATAAATAAAAGAATGTATGGTAGTGGTACATGTCTTTAGTCCCAGCACTCGGGAGGCAGAGGCAGCCTGTGAGTTTAATGCCAACCTGGTCTTCAGAGTGAATTCCAGGACAGCCAGAGCTATTACACAGAAAAACCCTATCTCTAAAAACTAAACAAACAACAAATCAAAAGAACATCTGGTCTGGAACTTCTAAACATAAATTTCTTAACATAACTTGCATATCTACATTAGTTTCAAGCTGGAGTTCAATGCTACTACATACTTCAATGTTTGAGGTCTGAAAATTTCTCTCCTCCCTCTAATTTATTCAAAGACACCCTTGTTGTACACTGACTGGATACGAGCTCTGTATAAAGTATGAGTTAGTAACTGGAGCAAAGCAAAGCATCTGCATGGGCCTGGAAACAGAGTAAAGTATTACAGAAAAAGACTCACAATGAACACTAACATTTAGTTCTTTCTTCTTTCTTTGTTCTTTTGCCTGCATTATATCTATGCACCATGCACTCTGTGTCTGTGTGTGTGTGTCTACTTATAGACGGTTGTGAGCCACCATCGAACCTGAGTCTGCTGAAAGAGCAGTCAACGTTCTTAACCACTGAGACATCTCTCTAGCTCCCACTAATGCTAGTTCTTACATCTGAACTTTTTGGGGGTAACAATGAAAGAGATCAAAATTGAGGACTGCAAGCATGCCAGGCATGCACATTATTACTACACAACCCAGGTCCAGATAAACAATTTTATTTTGCACTGTTCTTCAAAAGAGTCAAGTCATATATGATGGGTAGCTCATATTTGTAACTTCAACACTTGGGAGGCTGAGAAGGAGAATTTCTATGAGTTCTGGACTAATCTGGGCTACCAAGTGAAACACTGTCTCCCAACCCTCCCGCCAAAATAGCCAAGCAAAGTCCATGAAGATTCAATGAGTAACCGCCATTTAACTTATGCTCTTCCTAAAGTGAGATGCAAATCTCCTATAAGGAGGATAGATGATAGAATTTGGAATTTGGATATCACATTTTACACACCTGTTTTGCCTAACTTCTAACAGATTCACAATTTCCTTCAGTGTTAGGAACATGAGCCACAACAGTAATAGCACATGGAGTAGAAAAATAGACTCTGGCACCAACAGATATCATTCCATATGATGTTATAATTATTATTACTACAACCAACTTGAAATACTGTTTAAACCCATAACTATTTTTAAATTATAGCAATAAGACCCATAGACAAACATTTACTATAATAATAAAAGGGACTTATTGGAGCTGGAGAGGTGGCTCAGCTTTTAAGATCATGTACCCCTCTTATAAAGGACCTAAGCTTGGGTTTCTAGCACTCAGTTTGGCAGCTCACAACCACTTCTAAACCGGGCTCCAGGGGACCTGACACCCTCTTTTGGCTATGGGCACAGCGCTCACTTGCCTATAGCCCCACACAGATACACAGATAAACATAATTTTTAAAAATAAAAATAGGAGTTTGAGAGATGGCTCAGCAGTTAAGAGCATTGGCTGTTGTTCCAGAGGACTTGGGTTCAATTCCTAATGCCCACATGGCAGCTCACAACCATCTGCAATTCTCATTCCAGGAGCTCCAATGTTCTTTTCTAGGACTTCAGACACACATCTGGTGCCCAAACACATATGCAGGAAAAATACCCATACATATACAGTCAATTTTTTTTTAAAAAAAATTAATAAATAAGGGGGCTAGAAAGATGGTTCAGAGGTTAGGAGCACTGGCTACTCTTCTAGAGCTCCTAAGTTCAATTCCCAGCAACCACATGGTGGCTCACAACCATCCATAATGAGATCTGATACCCTCTTCTGATGTGCAAGCATACATGCAGACAGAACACTGTATACACAATAAATAAATATTTTAATTAATAAAAATAAATCCTTTTTAAAACACATAACCGCTGTAGTACACATTTTAAAATATTTTATTAAATGTACTGAAACATAACAATTCTTTTATAATTTTATGTTATTTTAATTTTGTGTAAGAAAATTATTCTGCTGGGATGATGCAGGCTTTTAATGCCAGCATTTAGGAGGTAGGGGTAGGTGGATCTCTGTGACTTCAAGGTCAGCCTGGTCTACATAGTGACAGCTATACACTGAGACTTAGTTTCAAAAAAAGAAAATTACTCTAAACTTGGTGCTGTGGGTACTAATAACTTTAAAAAAATGTTTACAACAGAGTTAACCAGAGACAGAGAGAGGGATCCCCTGCTATAACCTACCTACAAATTGTTTTTCAAAGTATATAATGCA
The DNA here is from genome assembly GCF_943737965.1 of Phodopus roborovskii. Classification (NCBI taxonomy): domain Eukaryota; kingdom Metazoa; phylum Chordata; class Mammalia; order Rodentia; family Cricetidae; genus Phodopus; species Phodopus roborovskii. The sequence continues at coordinate 17,664,001 of NW_026126469.1, read as the reverse complement.
TATAATTCTATTACTTAGGAAATCTAAATCCAGATTAAAATAAGTATAAGAAGTATTTCTTCCCATAATCAGAGCCTGTATCCTAGGAACATTCTTTCATTCTTCTTCTTTTATAATCTATCTGTCTATCTATTTTTTACTTATTTATTTATTTATTTTGAGACAGGGTTTCTCTGTATTGCTTTGGGACCTGTCCTGAGACTCCCTCTGTAGACCAGGCTGGCCTAGAACTCACAGAGATCCTCCTGCCTTTGCCTCCTGAGTGCTGGGATTAAAGGCTTGTGCCACCACCGCTCAGCTGAGACCATTCTTCTTAAAAGGGTAGGTCCTCATATCAAACAGCAATGGTGACTCACGCCTCTTCTGCAATCAATGATGTTGAAGCATATTCTCTTCTAGAAAATTCTAGGACCTTCTACTTATGTAGAATAAAAGTACACATGCATTAATCCATAAAACAGTGTAACTAGTCAAGCACAGAATATTTCCCCAAACTCCAAGTGATACCCTAATAAGAACCTTTCTGACTCTACACTGCAAACTGTACAGTGATTAAGAATATCTATTAGGTAGGTAACCACATTAATACAGTGTGTGGTTGAGTTAAAATGTAGCCCAGGCTAACCTGGGATCCACCATCCTCCTGTCTCAACTTCCCAAGTGATGGGATTATACACATCCACAGTTGGCTTTCAAATCCCTGTTGGATTGTTGTTTTGTTTTGAGACTGGCTGCCTCTCCTGACAAGCTGGAGCTTGCTATGTAGACCAGGCTAGCCTCAAACTCAGACATCTTCCTAAAAGTGTGTGCCACCATGCCTGGCTAGATCTTTTCTTTTTAAAACACTGGGTGACACAATCAGAAGAAATCTTCTACAAAGGGCTATAAGAAAGGAAAAAGTTGCTGGGCATTAGAGGTGCCTGCCTTTAATCCCAGCACTCAGGAGGCAGAGGCAGGAGGATCTCTGTAAGTTCGATGCCAGCCTGGTCTATAGAGCTAGTTCCAAGACAGGCTCCAAAGCCACAGAGAAATCCTATCTCAAAAAAAAAAAAAAAAAAAAAAAAAAAAAAGGAGGAGGAGGAGAAGGGGAAAAGAAGTAAAGATGGGTATAGCGGCACACCCTTGTAATGCCAGCACTCCGAAGGCTAAGGCAGGAGAGCTGGTATACATATATTTATTTATTTTAGGATCTCACTTTGTAGTCCTGGCTGGCCAGGAACTTGATAATGTAGACCAGGATGGTCTTGAACTCATAGAGATCCAACTGCCTCTGCCTTCCAAGTACTGAGACTAAAGACATGGGCCACCACACCTCAGACTGTCAAGAATTTAATGCCAACCTGTGCTACATAGTAAGTTCCAAGCCAGCCAGGACTACGAAGAGATCCTATCTCAAAATAGATTAGGAGAGACAGACCATACTCATTTCAGTTCATTTCAACTGATTACTAATAGCCCTCATAAAAGAGAGTGATTGAGAAATAAAAGCACAAGCTAAAACTTTAACTGAATTACTCACAATGTGGTATCATTCCCAGGTGTCAGGCTTACCATAAATTTAGAGATGAATGCATCAAAACCCTTCCATGACTGCTGACACTTCAAGCATTATTCTGTCCTTGTCTCCCATGACAGTTGCCATATAGTACTATATTATTTATTTATTTACCATTGTACAGGGGGAAATATTCTTTTTATTTTTCATATATTACCATGATTCCCTATGTGTGTGCTTGCTCATGCATGCATGTCATGATGCATGTTCAGAGGTACAACTGGTTCTCTCCTTCCATCTTTACGTGGGTTCCAGAGGTTAAACTCAGAAAGACGGGCTTGAATCAGGTAAAGCACCTTTAATGGCTAAGCCATCTCCCTGGACCCCAGCCCAGATCCTATATTTAATTTTTCTTTAAAACCAGATTTTACTGCTTTGTAAACCCACAGGTGCTGGAATTACAGATGTGTGCCAGCCACCATGTCCAGTCCCAATATTTTTATTCTTGTTTCTTAATACAGAGTACCTCTATGTAGTCCTGGTCCTTGACAGTAGTTCAGACTGCCTTTGAACTCACAGAGGCCCTCCTGCCTGTACCTACTATGCACTGGAATTAAAGACATTTGCCACCATACCTGGCCCAATGCCTCTTATTAGCAATTCTATTTATTAGTAAACTCTCTAAACTTCAAGATTGAATACAATGTGAAGATCATATATCTCCCTGCTTCTATTTTATTCTTAGTATACTTTTGTGTTTTCAGTTCCCTCCTCAAGCTTGGTTCCTAGCTTCAAAGTTTCTCCTTCCTCGATAACTACTCCAAGCAGTTTCTCCTACCACAAACTCCTACATGTTCACTCCCTCTATAACTATCACTATTCCAATATAGTGTTAGGCTCTCCCAAAGACTCTGAGTTTTAGTCCTCAGGCAAAAGTAGTCACCTCAATTACATCCAAAAAGCCTTCTTTAGTTAAGCCCATTTGTTGGAACATGTGCCCAGCACAGGTCCCAGTTCCTAACTCATCTTTGTACTTACTTCCCTGCTGCTCCTCAATCATAGAATCATCACAGAAAGAAAAAAAAGTTCACAAATAATCCACTCCACTGTTTCTCAAAAAAACAAAAACAAAGACAAAACACAAAAAGCTTGACACAGTGGCATTTGCCTTTAATCCCAGCATTAGGAAGGCAGAGACCAGATGTCTTGAGAGGTCAAGGCCACCCTGGTATGGATAGTAAGTTCCAGAACAGCCAAGGTTACACAAAGAAACCCTGTCTCAAGGGAGGGGAAGGGGGGAGCTGGTATCCCTGAACCCACCAGGCTGTATTACAACTCAAAATAGCCCTGCCTCAGCCACAGGATTATAGCTGTGGGTCACCACACCCATTTTTCAAACTTTAGCTACATTTTACTGCATACATTGTAAGATGTACAAAACTAACTTTACATCTTCACTGCAAACACACATACCTGAAACCCATTTCATAAGTCAACAGTGAGAATTTCTATTCTAGTACAGTTGTCTTTTTTTTTTTTTTTCAGTTGCCACGCATTAAACTGTCATTACAACGCTACAGTACACTGGGACGCAAGGTTGGGAGACATTAATCCCAACCCGGACTTCCCTTTCACTGATGAAGAAAGCTGTAACTCAGTGGTGGATTAAGTTTCTCGCCCACAGAACTTTGTCCGTAAAGTTCAAACTCTTGTCTGATAAATCTCACGCCAGTGTGGTTTCTGCTTAAGACCTCTGCCTAGTCACTCACTCACTCCCACTCTGCACACAGCACAACGTCAGAGCACCAAGCCCAATTCTGATCTAATTCTTCCCCGCCAGCCCTCAAAGCCACTGCTTGCTGGCTGGTGAGCGTGCCCTCGCAGCCGCTGCTTCATGATCCCTGGGGTCAGTCCCTCAGTCACCGCGTACTTACTCGGTCATGGTCCCGTCGCAGCCTCTGCCTCGTGCTCTCCGAGGTCAGAGTCCCTCGCATTTACTGCTCCGGGGTCGCAGACCCCTCACAAGCAGCCACCGCTGGGTCACAGTCGTCCTGGCTGTCATTGTAACTCGGTCACAGTAGCCTCGCAGCCCCGGCTTCACACCTCCCTGGCTGTCACTGACCTGCTCTTCAGGCACAGCCCCCTCACGGTCCCAGCCGGCGTTTGTCCACGCAAGCAAACACTACCCGGGGTTCCTTACCGCAGCTCTCCCAGGCTCCGCTGCCGTCCGATTCCTTCCTCGCGCCGCGTCACCGACTAGCGAAGTCAAATAGGTTGCGGGGAGACGCCCGGGAAACATCTGACCGGACTGCGGACCGGAAGTCCCGCCTACTGCCCGCCCTCTTGTCAATCCCACCGCTACATCCCTGAAAACTACAACCTGACATAGTAGTTCCGCTTCCAGCAGGGCCGGGCGGGTGGAGTGACAGAGCACCGCAGCCAGGCACGGGGCCAACAGTCCCGGAATACCGGATGTGTGGCGCCTCCTGCCGGCGGGGACTCGCTCGGCCTGTGGTCTCCCAGCGTCCCTTGCGCCCGCCGCCCCTCACACTCGATCACACGAGCGGCCCCGACACCCAACCTCACCAAAGAATTCGAGCCCGCTAGCTAGCCACGTTCGGTTCCGCTCAGGTCTGAGCTCACCTCTTCCGGTTATTTTGACCTAGGTTGATCCACCAAAAAAATCCCTACGAATCGACTGCGGAAGTCGTTGAGCCAGAGTACAGGCGTGGGCACTGGTACAAAAATGCACGGATCAGGGTGTGCAGTCTAAGAGAACGAACTTGCTACGGTGAACTTTTGTTTTGTAAAGGTTTAAGATTTGTGCGGGTCCACGGAGGCCATACACAAAGCCACAGAGGAGCTGGAGTGACACCTGGATGGGTGCTGGGACCTAAACTCTAGTCCTCTGCTAGAGCTTTAAGTGTTCTTAACTCTTAGCCATGGAGCCGTCTCTCCATCCCCTCTGTGCTGCCGGGTGGTGGTGGACTTTTTGTTTGGGGATTAAAAATAACTTTATTACAGGGTCTTAACACTATTTCCAGACTGGCCTGCAACTTACTCTTGGCTTTGAACTTGCAGTGGTCCTGCTGCCTCAGCCTCCGGAATGCAGGCATTAGCCACCACACCCAGCTCGATTTTGTAGATGTAAGGCAAGTGGGCACATAAAGTTACAGAAGAAAAATGGGGGAAGAAATTTAATGCATTTGTTTGCATTTTTTACTTGAAGATAGCCAAAAAGAAAGAAGATGGGTAAATTCTGCTGAGGTGCTTTCAAAGAGAAAAAATGATTAAAATCTCACAGGCACACACCTTTAAGTTCAAGTAGGTGTTTGGACATGACAGATAAAATGACCCAAATAAGGACAACTAGTTGGAAGAGACACCAAAGGCCTCTATGTGGGAAAATGGTCATCACAAAAATAGATTGTAACCAACACAGAAGTCTCCAAATTTTAAGGGGTTCTACTTTATATACAACTTGAAGCTTCTCAGACCCTGACACTAAACAAATGTAGTAAGAGCCCAGACAGCATAATAAAAGCAAACTACTAAATATATAAATCTAAAACAACAGATTTTAGGTGCCAAAGTACCAACTTATTTTTATTTGGTCAGGATATTTAGCAATATAAAAATGTCGAGGTTTCTTCATAATCACAGTCACTCTTTCCAAAGATTCAATAGTAGAAACAACCAAACGCTGCTACAACACAGAATAAGCTGTCCTATAAATAAATAAATAAATAAATAAATAAATAAATCAGTAAGAACATAGAAATCCAGGATATTAGTGCTAATGAGAAAGCAGGTCAACACAGGCAATTGAAATTAAGACTATACCAGTGTTATATACTAGTATAAATAAACTAGACCTTCAATAATTTTCTTTTTGACTTTTTCTTCTGTTTCCAAAAAAAACTCCATACATAATTCAAAAGGCTTCAACATAGACAATCAAACTTGAAATGATCTTCCTGCCTCAGCCTCCCAAGTGTAGGGAATCACAGATGTGGCCCTCCATACCCTCCTTTTTATCAATTTTCAATTATGAAGATTTCTTCCTTCAAGAAGCAGAAGGTTTCCAAGAGCAGCTATAAAGTTGTTTTCCTGAGGATGCCTGTAAGACTGCTTACTAAAAGGTGCCCAGTAGGGTAGGAGGGGAGTTGGGAGAGTGGATAATTGAAGCAGTCCATTTGCATGTATGGAAATGTCAATGAAACCCATTATGTATAATTAACATTCAGTAATCTAATATTTGATGTTGAGGAAGGAGGATAGAGTGGGAGTTCAGCCTCTTTAATTACTCATATAATTAATTATATATGTTTATACACACATACATATATATGTATATAATTAATTACATAATTATATGGTGTGGTGATGCATGCCTTTAATGTCTGCTCTCAGTATACAGAGGCAGGATCTGAGCTTGAGGCCAGCTTGATCTACATAAAAAGTTCCAGGCTAGCCAGGGTTATATAGTGAGACTCTTGTCTCAAAAAAACAAAACTAAAACAACCTGGACTGGAGCAATGGCTCAGTGGTAAAGAACCTCTGCTTCTCTTGCAGAGGACCTAGGTGGTTCCCTGAACCCACATCACATGGCTCATTGGGATCAATCTGATACTCTCTTCTGATCTCTGGGGACCCTGCACTCACATGAACACACAACACACACAAACATTTATATATACTTATAAATATATAATATATATATATATTATATATGTTAAAAACAATGAGGTAAGGGGACTGGAGAGGTGGCTCAGCAGTTAAGAGCACTTCACTGCTCTTCCAGAGGACCTGAGTTCAATTCCCAGCACCCACATGGTGAATCACAACCAGCTGTAATGGGATCTGGTGTCTTCTGGTGTGCATGAAAACAGAGCACTCATAAACATATGATACACCAATAAATATTTTTTTTAAAAATGACATAAAATAAAAAGTGAGGTAAAATAACAGGAAGACAGAAAAAGAATCAGATTTTTTAAATATATGAATGAAATTTTGGGTAATGCATATTTACGAAATAATTATTCTATATTCCCTTACTTAACACAGAAATAATTATCAAATGCTTTGAGGTTGTTGGAGTAAGTGCATTACTCCGAGCAAGTAATATACTATCATTGACAGTAACAGCATATTACCATACAGTCTGGATAGGGAAAGACAGCTTCACACATGCTAGGCAAGATCTCACTACATCACCCAGCCAAGTCTTAAATTCACTCTTTGCTAAGAGGATCTTCAAGTGGAGACCTCTTGCTTTAGCCTCTTGTGCACCTACAATTAGAGACCTGTATCACCAGGCAGAGCTTTATTTGTTCATCTTTTAGCTTACAAATCACCAAAGCTAAACTAAACTTTAATTGCAGAGCTCAACTGAACTTGTTAGTAAAAATCTACCTGTCTTAGCAACCAAAGGCTGTCATACCAAACTTACTCCAGCCTAGTAGCAGGGAGGAAAACAAGCTGAACTCAAGCACCTAACTATGAGCCAGAAGCCAGCCCTTTGGTGGGCAGCACTCCATTTCTGTGGCTGGGTTTGTGTGTTCTAACAACAGCATATCTGTGGAAGAAGACTGGGTTTTGTTTTTTTGGTTTTGTTTGTTTGTTTTTTGCATGTATCCATAGAATGACACTTTGGTTTTGTTTGTGGGGATTTACAGGGGTGGTTTTGGGAGCGGTGAGATAGGGTCTCATGTAATCAAAACCTCCACTTCTCAGGTGCTAAGATCAGAGCCATGCACCACCACATCCACTCTGATGCTTTTGTAAACCCTGGCAACTAGGGACACATGGGAAACTTTTACAGACTAAGTCACTGATCCAAATGTCAGCTTACTGACCAGAGTCTACTTGCAAAGCTCCCTGACATCTATATTTTTAATTAAGTTCCCTCTGTACTGGGAAACCATACCCATCTTTGGAAAACCTAGTTTCTAATATTTATAATGTAAACTCAGGATAATTCAGTAGTTTCCTTAAAGTCAATCAAACTGACTCAGCTGGAAATGGAACCCCCTTCCTAGTTTACTCAGTTCAATTTCTGTTCTGCTGTACTAACTACAACTCTACTAATTACAACCTGAAGGACTTTAGTTGGGGTGACTTCTGGAAGCAAGTATCAAAGTAAGTTACCTGAAATACATGTACCAATAACTTACCGATGCTCAAATGAAACAGTTTTGTGTTTTTGGTATCTTGTGTGTGGTTTCTTTAATGATTTTTTTTTTTTTTTTTTTGAGACAGGGTTCTCTTGTAGCCCAGGATAGCCAAGGGTGACTTTGAAGTCCTGATCCTTCTGCCTATACCCACCAAGTGCTGGGAACACTGACGTACACCACTATGTCCAGTCCAGTTCAGTGAAATTGATAGGGGAAAGAAAGGTTAGACGGGGTACTTTCATATTCTGTATTATAAAATTCATTTGTACTTAATATTGTAGAAAGCAATCTGCATATATGTACTAGTAGAATACATCATTAATTGGTTTTTGTTTGTTTGTATTTTTGAGACAGAGTCTCTCATGTATCCCAGGCTATCCTGGAATTAAATTGTAGATCAGTCTGGCCTTGAACTCACAAAACTCTGCCTTCATCTGCCTTCTGAGTGCTATGAGTAAAGGCTTGCACTATGATGCCCAGTTAATTGGTATTTGTATTTTATTCATTTTTATTTTATATGCATTGGTGGTTTTGTCTCAATGTCTGCACGAGGGTCAGATCCCCTGGAACTGGAGTCATAAACAGTTATGAGCCGCCATGTGGGTGCTGGGAATCAAACCTGGGTCCTCTGGAAGAGCAGTCAGTGCTCTTAATCAGTGAGCCATCTCTCCAGCCCTAATTGCTCTTTTCAAAAAAATATTATCTCTTATTTTACCTGTTTGGGTGTTTTGTCTGCACTTATGTCTGTGTACAACATGTGTGCAATGCCTGTTGAAGCCAGAAGAGAGGGGCTAGAGCTACAGACAGTCCAGAGCTGCTATATGAGGACTGGGAACTGAACCTGGGTCATTTATAAGAGCAGCCAATGTTCTTAACTGCTGAGACATATCTCCAGCTCCTAACTGTTTGTTCTGAGTTAACTCTACCCACATCCCAGATGCCCCTGGAGAACTACAAGATTAATATAGAAACGACTGTCACTCAGTATTTGGAGTTCCTGAGCCCATATATCAACTGATTGAAGTAAGCATGTGAGGGATGCTAATGAGAGACATACAGTTATCACAGGCCTCCAAATCATGGCTGAGCACTTGACTAGAGGGGTAGGACTGAACTACTGAATGACTCTTTGTCTCCTACTCAGCCCTGCTTTTCCTTGTTATCAACTGCTGCCTGATGAGGAGATGCAAACACACTTTTAAGGATATCAATCTACTATCATCTCAGATTGCCAGCTCTCTGAATAAAGCACAGAGATTCAACCTGTCTGTTCATAGACCTGTGAGCAGACAGGCAGAAGGAACTCTGGTTTTCCAATTTTTCTTTTTCACAGTTTCTTTTATTTCTCCTTAGTTTTGAGACGTGGCTTTGAGATAAAGTAGCTAATTTTATTATTGAAAGAAAAATCATCTTTGCTTATAAAATCTTCATCTAAGTTCTTTTGTAGCTCAGTGAAGTGTGGTATGTTCAAATGAACAGATATTTTTAAACTAAGTTAATTTCTACTCTCATAAGGTTGTCAGAACTGGATTTTTGGAACACAGTCATTTATATGTGGGTGGCAGGTAAGGGGTGGGGGTAGTTTGAAAGAAAATGGCCCTCAAAGGGAGTAGCACTATAGGTGTGGCCTTGCTGGAGGAAGTATGTCACTGTGGGGACAGGTTCTGAGGTCTCTTTTTGCTCAAGTCTGGCTCAGTGTGACAAAGAGTAAACTGCCTGTTGCCTGTAAGATGTAGGCCTCTCAGCTCCAGCACCAAGTCTGCCAGCACACCACCATGCTCCCAGCCATGATGATAATGCACTGAGCCTCTAAACTGTAAGCCAGCCCCTCCAATTATTTCCTTTAGGAGAGTTGCTGTGGTCGTGGTATATCTTCATAGCCATAGAAACACTAAGATGGAGGGGGGTTGTGAAGGTTACTTTTCATTGTCACACCATCATGTGTGCATGTGTAACATTATTTTATTAGAAGCCACTTTATTTATAATTTCCCTGTTTTAAGCAGAAATGTCTATGAATTCTGCTTGTGTGTTCTGTACAAATAAAATAATAAAACTTAAAATAAAACCACTGATACCAGGTGGTGATAACACACACTTTAATCCCAGCACTAGGGAGGCAGAGGCAGGTGGATCCCTGAGTTCAAGGCAAGCCTGGTCTGCAGTTCAGGATAGACAGGGCTACACAGAGAACTCCTATCTTAAAAAAAAAGTTTCAGTAAAAGCACCTTATCCAGAAATCTGAGAAATGTGTCTCAAAAATACTACTGTATCCTCACTTTTAGCAGTAATCTGATATACACTGGCCATATCTCCCCAGACATGAAAAAGGAGTTTCCCAAAGACTTACGTTCATGAAGACATCATGAGTGTAGTTGTCAGTGTCTGCATCCCAGAAACATCGAGCACCCATGCTAAAATGCCAATCAAGAATGGTCAGTAATGTACATCTGAACTATAAGCTGCCATGGTCAAGTTCATTCCCTACAACTTCACAGGTCCCTGCTCTACACCTGTCCACGGCACATGGAGAGAAATGTATTTGTAAAGCAAAGTATGCTGGACAACCAGCTAGAGGTGAGGCAGCCAGAGCCTCTAGCCACCTTAGCAACCCAACTGTTGCCTGACAACCACAGGATCAATCTCTCCACGCCTCTGGTACTTAGAGTGGCCTTTCACTATAGATTACCTCAGTTAGGACACTTGTGATTGACTTTCAGTGGGCTCAATTCCTACAGAATAATAGGAAAAGAAGTCTTACAAAGGACCCAACATAATACTTTATCCAGCCTGGTCATTTTAGAGACCTATACAAGAAAGGGACAACTGAGCTAAGATTCAGTCTTCTAACTAGACCAGCATTAGGAGGTTCATACCTGTAAAACCAACATTGGGGAAGCTGTGGAAAGTTACTACTGGAAAGATCAGGGCAGCAGAGTGAGACCCTGTTTCTAAAACAAACAATAGCCAAGTAGTTTTGCAAGTCTGTAATCCCAACACCTGGGGACTGGAATCAGGAGATGTGGAGCTCAAGGTCATCCTCAGTCACAAAATGAGCTTGAGGGCAGCCTGGGCTACAGTGAAACCCTGTCTCAGAAAAACAAAAACAAAAACAAAAACAAAAAACCTAGAATTTGAAAATACCTTTAGGGACTACAGGAATATATGTGTGTGTGTATGTGTGTTTCTCTATAGCTTTTGAGCCTGTCCTGGAAATCATTCTGTAGACCAGGCTGGCCTCAAATTCACAGAGATTCCTCCTGCCTCTGCCTCCTAGTGAATGGAAAGAAGGAACTTGTGCACCATGGCAAAAAATGGAGGTCAAAGGGCAACTACTAAGAGTTGCTTCTCTCCTTCCTCTAAGTTGAGTCCAAATATTAAACTTGGGTTGTCAGGCTTGGCGGCCAGTGCCTTAACTGAAGAGCCATCTCTTTAGCATCCCAGGACTTTTTGGAGCTTGTCCTGACGACATCTAACAAAGTCAACCCAAATCAGTAGAGGTTTCAAATACAAAACACAGTTCTGAAGACAGTTCTAATTTGTGGAGGTTATAGTGAGGTGGAAATCACTTACTCCCTATATAAGATCCTAAGTCCAACATCCCCACCCCACAGACTACAAACTAGATAATGTAGATTGTCATGATGTGAGAGTCAGGCCCCGCTGACAAGGGGCTGCTAAGTGGCACAACCACGTACAGAACATGCCACAAGAGTGTCATGACTAAATAAGAGATGACCCTAAGGCTGTGAACCTTGGAACCCAGCAAGACTGAACCTCCAGTGCACAGCTGCATCTGGTAAGCCATCCTTCTCATTCTTACAAAGACTTACCGAATTATCTACCCACCCAATGGATGACTCCCAAGGACATAGAAATGACAGGAAAAGCTGACTACTCACAATACTCCTTCACCCCGCTGTTCTCCAGTCACTACTTGTACCACCATTTTATACCGGTCATATCCCAATTCTAGAAAAGAAAAGAAAATTATCTCTAGTCAAGTATGTAGTAAGTGACCGACCAAACACAGATTCTTCCAGAATGGATGTAAACACTCAGTCCATGGGTATTTAAGGAGTATGAGAGTAGAGTTAGGGGTGTGAGACCTAGAGATAAACACTAACTATAAAGTTACTGCACAGTAAACCCTTAGAGCCTAGCTTTCCCTTTAAGTTTCTAGTCTGTTAAAAGAGAATGCTCTCATTTGGTAGACTGTGAAGTTAGATAAAGTATAATAATACACAAGGCTTTTAGCCTAGTACTTGGTACACAGGGGTCTTCAGTGAACCTTGGCCCCTGTCTAAGATCACCCTTCAAGTTACAGAAATAAGAAACCAATCTGCTTGCCTCAGGGACCAGAGAGCTCATAACAGAACTAAAAAGCAAACAAACAAGCAAAAAGAAATTATTTCAGGAGTGGCATGCACAAGGTGTATCAGAGTTGGGAGTTCTTCCAAGTATGCGGGAGGGGGGATGCAGGATCAGAAAAGACTTCACAGAGAATGTTCTAGAGAGTGAGAATTTACCAGGTAAAGAGACTTTCTATGGAGAAGGAATAACAAACACAAAAGCATGAGGATAGGACTGGAGAGGTGGCTCAGAGGTACAGAGTGTTTGCTGCTCCTGCAGAGGACCTGAGTTCGAGTGTCAATAGTTCACAACCACCTCTATCTTCAACTCCAGAGAATCTGATGGGCACCTGCATGTGTGTGTGTGCGCGCGCGTGCACGCGCACGCGCACACACTAAAAAATACAACTGGGCAGATGATGAAAACATGGGATCTTCAGGAAAATGTAAGGTTTTCATTAAGGTGGACAGGAAGAAAAGGGAGGTGGATAGAAAGAAACATAACCTGGGCGTGGCTGCACAAGGTCAGAGTGCAGAACAGCACAGTAAACTGGACAAACCACATGAGGGCTACAGATACCGTCCAGAGGCAGCTTGAACAAAATTCGTAGAAAAGCTGAGTTGTTGTGTTGTTGGTGGTTTTGTTTGAGCCATGATTTCACAATGTAGCCCTGACTGATATCAAACTCTCATTAATCTTCCTGCTTTAGCCTCCTCAGGGCTATGACTACAGGTGGGCATAACCACCCTGCTCTCCAAATTATTTTTTAAGAACACCACACCCTCACCTGAGCTTCCCCCTGCTCTCTCAAACCCTAATGGCACAGAAATGTAAGCAGGACACTTACATTTACAGGGCTATACAGAGAAACCCTGTCTCAAAAGCAAACAAAAGAGAACCCTGAAAGGATAAGCTAACTGAATGCCTTCAAAGTATTATCGACTGGCAGACACGTGTATTTCTTTTTCAGAGTTCTGTTTTGTTTTTGGTTTGGTTTTTTTTTTTTTTTTTTTTCATATTTATTTATTATGTATGCCTGCAGGCCAGAAGAGGGCACCAGCTGGGGATTGAACTCAGGACCTCTGGAAAAGCAGCCAGTGCTCTTAACCCCTCAGCCATCTCTCTAGGCCCCTCTCAAAGTTGTTTATAGTTGCACTTGACTATGTAAGGCCCTGGAGCACTCACTCATTTCAGCTGGCTTGGCACGACTATTTTTGTGAAATACCAGAAGAGATTTTATAGGTATGTACCTAAAGTACTTCCTTTGGTAAGGAATTTAATCCCCTAAAAGAAATGTCAACTAATATCCATTAACTGTGTCATCAATTTATCCTGATACCCCAGTGGTTACAACTTCTTAACCTACTATTGCTAATAATGCCTCTTGTTTTTCATTGAGTGTACACTACACAAGAAATATAGTTTTATATTTATCCTGTGAGTATTGAAATAGTAAACATACTGTGAATATCTATCAATTCATGTATTAGATGAAAATGGAATAATGTTTTGAGGAAAAAATCCTCCACTCTTTCAATGGAATAAAAATTGTGACATGTTACCAAATAAATGAAAAGAAAGGAAAAACTAAAAAGGAGGTTATGGTTGGGTTTGTGACTGTGACTTTATGGTACAACACTTGCCTAGCATTCAGGAGGCCTGAACTCCATCCCTGATTCTATAAAAGGTGGGTGGCACAGATAGAAGTAAATAACTTTTCTGATGATATAACATTAAAAATAGGTCATGAGAGCCAAGTGGTGGCCCCTGCCTTTAATCCCAGCACTCTGGAGGCAAATGTAGGCAGATCTCTGTGAGTTCCAGGCCAGCCTGGTTTACAAAGTGAGTTCCTGGATAGCCAGGGCTACACAGAAAAACCCTGTCTGAAAAAAACAAACAAACAAAACAAAATTGGGCATGATAGCACCCCCTTTTCCTCCCATCATTCAGGAGGCAGAGTCAAATGGATCTTCATGAATTCCAGGCCAGCAGAGCTATACAGTGAGATCCTGTCTCAAAAAACAAAAAAGTTTAGTTTTTGTTAGCAAGAGGCAAAAGCACAAAATGTACTATACATATGTCAAGCATATGTCAAGCAAGAGTGGAGGGCTGAATAAGAAAAGCAGTTAAAGACTCAGCAAGAAGTGGGTCTAGGACAGCCTAGGACAGTACTGCACACCTGACCAAATGGTCCAGGTTGGTGGGGAAAACAAGCAATCATTATGAGGGAAAGGAGGTCTTTCTGAATATTTGGGTTTCTTGGACATTGGTTCCCTATGATGCTTACATACAAAGTTTTACACTTTCCTATAGTCTGCAAAATCCCACCTGAGTAAAAATCACCAGATAATTATAGAATCCCAGACACTGAAGAAAAAGTTGTCTTTAACAGGAAGTAGTTCACCTCCTGGGTTCAAAGATGGGCCAGGGTGCCAGGTGGGCAGTAATGGCCCATGTCTTTAATCCTAGCACTCAGGAGGCAAATCTCTGTGAGTTCAAGGCTAGCCTGGTCTACAGAGTGACTTCCAGGACACACAGGGATACACAAGGAAACCCTGTCTCAAAAAGGGAGGGGCAGGTAGGAACAAATTGGTAGAACTGGGTGTTTGAAGGGAACATCATTTCCAGCTGTAGTCCATGTTACCTTTTAGTTTATCTTTAATGACTTCTGACAGATGTTTTGTGAGATATGGCATATCATCTGGAGAATATTCAGCTTTTGCCAATTCTTCCTTGAGCACGGCATGGATGCAGTCTTTAACCACAGAGGGTCTAAACCTAAGGCAAACAATTTGAGAATATCTAAATGTCAGCTCAGAACCCGGACATGTTTTCACACTTCAGCCTTTGTGTTATCAGTAGCCCTAAAATACTGTATCTAGCTGGGAGGTGCTGGTGCATGCCCTTAGGTCCCAGCACTGGGGAGGCAGAAGCAGGCTGATCTCTGTGAGTTTGAGGTCAGCCTGGTCCACAGAGTGAGTTCCAGGAATGCCAGGGCTACACAGGGAAGCCCTGTCTCATAATAATAAACAAAGAAACAAATAAAATGCTGTATCTAGGGTCTAGGAATGTAGCTCAATGGTAACAAACTTGCTATTTACTTCTTTCCCTAAGCCCTTCTTTCTCTCTTACATTTACTTTGTCATATAGCACTATGTGGTGGAGTCCGCTCTTTCCTTCCACTACCTAGGTCTCCAGGACTGAATTCAGGTCATCAGGTTTGAAGTCAAGTGCCTTTGCCAGCTGAGCCATCTCACTGGTCTGCTTAAGCTTTTTCTCTTTTTATGATTTTATTTGTATGGACTCTTGCCTATGTATGCACAATGTAACAAACATTTGTTAAGCTGCCAAGTGGGTGCTGGGAACCAAACCTGGGTACTCTGGAGGAGCAGCAAATGCTCTTAATCACTCTCCAGCCCCTGCTTATGCTCCTTCCATCTTTCACAAAATGCTAAGCCTTTCTTCAGACAAGTCTCATATGAACTCATGGGACCGTTCGCATGTATTTATTACTAACCCCATTCTGCACTGCTTACAGGAGAAACATAGCTCAGTGCCGTTCTATACATTTAGGGCATTTGCGGAGGTAACTGAACATACCTTTTCCTGTATCCATGAGGAAACTGCAGCATGAAGTTGCTATACATATAGGACTACCTCTCTACCTCTATTTCTTTAAAAAGATGTATGCCGGTAGAGGCCAAAAACTGGAACTACAGTTACAGATGGTTGAAAGCTGCCATGTGGTGCTGGAAACTGAACCCCAGTTCTCTGGATGAGGATTTAGGGCCAGTGCTCTAAATCACGAAGACTATCTCCAGTCTCCACCTTGGCTTTTTAGGCAGGGTCTCTTACTGGGACTTGCAGGTGAGACCCAAAGTCTGTTTCTCCAATACTGTGATCACAACGAAACAACTCCATTAATAGGTGCAGGAATTGCATTCAGTGCAAGCACATGACAGACAGCTATCTCTACAGTCACCCACCAATCCACACTCCTCCCTGTCTCGCCTCGAATTAAAAAAAAAAAAAAAATCCTCTCTTGGGCTCAGACAGATGGCTTAGCTAGGTAGTAAAGGCCCTTGCAGCCAAGCCTGATGACTTGAGTTCAATCTCCAGAACCCACAAAATGGAGAACAGAACAAAACCAATTCCTAAAAAGTGCACAGCAGCATACGCACACTCCACACACGCAATCCTTTTTCTTTGGTAAGATGTTATTGATGTACGATTTTACAGACTTAAGCGACCGCCCTCTTCTAGCAACCTCCTGGGAAGTGGTCGATGTTATATGGGAGGGGCTTTGTATAGACTCTGCCCGAGTCTTATGCCAGAAGTGCACAGGTAAGCACGCGGTAACTCTTGGAGTACTGCTTTCACACTGCTTGTTTCCAACCTCTATTTTTCCTGTCCCCCGTGCGCATCTCCTAAAGGTCAACCACTCCCACGCACCAGTCTACGGCTCAAGGGAAGACCTGCCAATCCCGTTGCAGAGCTCAGCGATGGAAAAGTTGCCAAGTCGGAAGGCCAAAACCGTCCAGCCCCTCCCCTCTACGCGTCTCCTTGGCGACGCTCGTGCGCCTGAACCCCACTCCCGACCGACAGTGTCCCCTGTATCCCGTCCGCTACGCGCCTTTGCTGAAAAATGGGCCTCAGAATATAGGTGTTCTCGGGCTCCCCTGAGTTCTTGTCGGCCTCGTACAAGCCCTCGGCGCCGATGGATAAGCGAGTGGACGCGGCCATGATCTCTAGAGCGACACTCAGCCGGTTGCTGCTGCCCGCCCGGAGGTCCCACAGCGCGTCCCCAGGGCAACGGACTTCTCACGTGACATGCCACAGCCACGCCCCCTCAGCGCCTGCGCACTGCCTATACCAACTGGTGTCTAGCAGTCTAAGAGTAGTTAAGGACCTTAATACCGTCTCGGCCAGCAAGCTGCAGGACCAAACCCATCCTAACTTCCTTTTGTTTCCTCTGTTCCTGGTTTTTGAGGCAGGGTGCATGTAGCTCAGACTGGCCTCGAATTCGCTAGGCAGCCGAAAGTGCCCCTGAACTGCGTCCTCGACTTCCCCAGGTTTGGAATAAGGGGCTTGCACCACCGTGCTGAGTTTTATGGGTGCTGGAGCTAGAACTCTACTGGCTTACATCCATCCGTGCACAGTGCCCCTTCTGGTTTTTGGACAACTTGTGAGTCCAAAGCAGGATGCATATATAATTTTGTTTTATTTTGAGGCATTTTTTAATTTAAACTTTTTGTACACAGTATTCTTATCACAATTTCCCCCAATGCCAATTCCTCCCCACCTCCCTGACAGATCCAAAGGAAACTCTGATTCTCTAAACTCCAAAGGGCAGCCCAGAAATAAGCTCAAGCTGGACCACGGGAATTCTGGCTGTGAGATACTCAGGACTGGTGAAACCGGTTGCCTTACCTCCTGCAGGAAGGACAGTAGTCTACCCAGGCTCTTATCAGCCTATCAAAGTGTATACTGGCCTCCAGGCTTCCTCACAGATAGTTCTGGCCATGCCAGTCTCCTGGCCTGGCCATGTTCAGTCTACTTTCTTTCTGCCCTGGTCTCTTTCAAATGCCTCTGGCTGTCCCCTCATGTCTATAATAAAAACCTTAACCATGTCATACTGGCAATCTCTTTACTGTGTCCCCTTGAATACACTTCCCACCCCACCCCGCAACTCAGGCCCTTTCTCTAAAAAAAAAAAAAAGAAGAAGAAGAAGAGGAGGAGGAGGAGGAGAGAAAAGGAAGAAGAAGAGGAGGAGGGGGAGGAGGAGGAGAAGAAGCAGCCAAGCCTGAAGGCACATATCTTTACATTCAGGGAGCACAGGCAGATAGACCTTGGAGTTCATGGCCCACCTGTTTTAAAGAGGGAATGTAGGGTGAAAAGGGCCAAAAGAAAAACACCCTGTCCTGTGGTGGTGCACACCTTTAATGCCAGCACTCCGGAGGCAGAGGCAGGTGGATCTCTGTGAGCTCAAGACCAGCCTGGTCTACAAGAGCTAGTTCCAGGACAGGCTCCAAAGTCACAGAGAAACCTTGTCTCGAAAAAGCAAAACAAACAAACAAAAAACATCCTGTCCCTGATTTAACCCCAGAAACAGAGCTTAAAATCCCTGAGCTTGCCCCAGAGTCAGGCTATAGAATCCCACCAATCCCTGAGCCAGGGAAGCTCCCTCCCTAAGAAACTCTATGTAAACTCTGTGCCCTGTTCAGTTTGCTGCGGCCTCTCACTCTAGGGGCAGCCACCCTCCTGGATTTTCCCTTCCTATTCATCTCTTGGGTGAGGTTTGTTGTGCAGTGTGACACTTTCTGTGGAGTGGAACCCGACTAGAACAATTTCTGTAGGAGCCAGAGCAGAGAAGAACTGTAACACTTTCACCAGGGAAACTTTCCCTAGCAGACAGAGTTGTTAACATTTGGGGAACCTGTGGTGAACTGTAATAGTCCCAAGCAAGCTGTAACAACTTCCCTGGGGAAACCTCCCTTCCTCCAGAGCAGAGTTGTTACACTTGCATTAGTGAAACCCTTCCCTGGAGTAGAGCTCCCAACTGCCAGGATCCCTGTCCATCTGAGCTGCAATGCTTACAAGAAGTTCTGCATTTTCATTCAAGTTCCAGGACAGTCAGAACTACACAGAGAAACCCTATCTCAAAAGCAAACAAACAAAGAAACAACAACGACAAAAAAACCAAAAACCAAAACAAACAAAAAAGGAAAGAAGGAGGGAGAGAAGGAAGAAAGGCAGGCAAAATAAACACAAAAGAAGAAACCAAAATATAAAGCAAAAGAGCAATAAGATAAGCTATACCCAAAACAAAGCAAAATGAAGCAAAAAGTATACCCACATGGCGTCTGTAGGAACTGGAGCTTAAGTACCCTGTAGGCATGGTGTTGAGCAGCCCCAGGGAAGAAGCCACCCTTGGTGGACTTGGGGAGAGGAACAGGTTTGGAATGGGAAAGAGCAGGACTGAAGAAGAACTCCCAGTTGAACAACTGGACATCCCAACGTTTGAGGGAAATATATACACACACACAGACACACGCATGCATGCACGCACACGCACACATACATACATACATACATACATACATACATACATACATACATGAGCACCAGTTTGAGTCTGGCTACTTTCTGTTGGCATGGGATGATGTGGGGTGGGGGAGTTGGTAGTCAGTGGGCTCATGCTCCCTGGGAGGTGTGGGTGAAGAAGCATTTGGCTAACTGTCATCCTAGAGACCCCAGGAATCTGTTTCTTGAGGAAGTGGAGAAGGCAAGTTGCTAGGAGAAAAAATAGATTATCACTAGCCCTATGAATGGGGCTAGCCATGGGAAGCGGGAAGATGCCAGTAAGAATGGGATGGAGACGTTCCCTGGTTGTACAAAAAGGGAGAAGGGAGAATGAGTCAGATGACAAAGCAGCTATGCCCTTGCGTCTGGAGAGGTGGCTAGCACTGATGTCCCAGGAGCTTGCAGAGGGACTGCATACCCAATCGAGACATGATGTGTTCCAGAAGTACCTGAGCCATCACATCAGACCTTCAGCTGGCCTGAGTTTGCAGCGAAGGTCACCTCTCAGCAGCAAGCAGACATGTCTGGCAGGAGGGTGGGGAATGCAGGGTAGGGTAAAGAGGGTCTCTGGAGACTGATATTGGTTTCTACCAGGCCAGATTTCTTGATGCAGTAGCAGAGCTCTTTCCCCCAGGAACATGCAAGTACCTGTAAAACAGCTGTAACAGCTGTACATCTTGGTATCTTAGTTGAAGGGCTGTGGCTTTGGGTTAAAAGGCATGAACATTTTTCCTAGGGCCTGGTTTTCGCCGGATGAGACATACCTTTAAGTCCATCCTTAGAAGACAACCAGAGGAAATTTACTGAATGAAAGGTGTTGAGCCAGTGAAGGAGGAGGAGGGAGGAAGACTGAAAGGAGAAGGGCAGGAGGGACAGAGTCAAACATGCCTACAGACTTCCATAACCTCTTTAATGCTAACCTGTTTCGGGGCAGGGAGTCGGCAAGAATGAGCAGCCATGGATTGTTGAACTGGTAACAGCATCTTGCTTTTCAACAATGTTTCAGCAGAATTCTGCCACATGTGACGGGAAACAATACAGTAATGCTGAAAAGGCCTCTATGCAGTCCTGTTAGTGACATAAAGAATATAAAAGCTGGGAACAGTAAAATCCACAGAAATTTAAAACTCCATCTATCCATGCTTAAACTCTGAAGCCTGAAGCCCGTGAAAAAGGCAAACCTGTCTGTATTTTTAACAGGAAACTTAACTAATGAACTAATGAGCTACAAAGGTGGTTGTAACCTTGGTGAGGGAGCTGTTAAACTGGTAAATGTGTCAATACCCTAAATCATCAAACACCATCAGAGCCCAGAAGGATAAATCTCGATGAGTAAGCTGAAGTGAGACTGCTTTGCTGATACCTAGGACAGCTGTCCTGGGTTTCCCCATGACTAATGGGGACCGAGGTTCCAAGGCAGCATCATTCTGCAACTGCCAGGCCAAGAAGATGTGACAGACTTTCCTGTGGAGGAGGAATTTGGGGGGACTGGCCTACTTTGTCTTGACAAAGGGGGGGGCAATCAATTCCCCAGTGTCCTGCTGGTCCACAGTCTAGACAGGGTCTTAGCAGCAGTTAAGGTGCAAGGCAGTTTTACACTCCATGGCCTGCTTTGCTACATTTAAAGAGCGCTCCAGGAGGTTCTTCTATGGCCATCCATACAGGGTGTTGCCAGGAGCTGGCATGTCTCTATCATGAGAAGACTTTTTTTTTTTTTTTTTTAAATCAAAATGCCATATTCTCAGATCTCTGAAGCGTTTGAGGATTGGGGCATCATTACCTCTTAGGTATAAGCAGTTTAGTATCTCCAGAAGGCAAAACCCAGTTTTCACAGTGTAAACAATTTAGGGCTTTTAAAATTACTCTTACATGACAAAATCTGGCTGCCAGCAATGGAGGTGCACCTTTGATATTTCAGAAAACCAACATTGTTTTAAACCTTATCTTTAATAAGCCTTGTTTTTAGGACAGGACTGGAATTATCATACAAAAACCCATCCTAATCGAAAGCATCTTGGAGACCTGTTATAAGATAGCGGTGACGTCACATGACCTCCCCCTTTCCAATCCTAGTCAGTTATAATTTGGAGTTACCAGTTTTAAGTTAATTTTTGTTACAGATTTTTAACCATACCCAATTTCTTAGTGCTTTGTTTCTTTAATAAGGTAGAATAGCATAAAATTTCTCTGTCATTACATCAGATTCAGGGCCAGAAAAGTCCAGAGGCAACTAGTTGTTACCAAGACACGCAGAACACATAAACTCAGACATCCAAGATCAGTCAGAAAAAAGCATGTGGCTAGATACATTTACACATTTCCATCCATATAAACAAAATAGATGGAACAGAAAGACAGACAAAACGTTTTGAAGGAAACTGTGTCAGATGATCAACTTGAAAATCCTAAAATAAGAGTTTACAGTATAAGAAACCGTAGGAATAACAGATTTTTTAGGAGTGAGGAAGTTGAGTTTAAAAATGAGCTGCAGGACTGCAAGTGGAAACTGAGAGATAGCATAGTAGGTCTGCAGTCTGATGGCAAGGTGAGAGAAAGCCAGGAAGGAGAAGAAGATAAGGAGGTGTCCACATGGGTCTGCAGGCTGCAAGGGCCAGAGCCACATGGAAAATACAGCCAGCTGGAGCTTAAACAGTAGGTCTCATAGGCTGTTGGGGGAGGGGAGAGAACAGCCTTGTGCTGGACACATAGCAGTAACAGCCTTTGTCTCTGCCCCTTCTGCTAGAGATAAGGGGAATGACTTCTTTTGCCTCGAAGGAACCAGTTTCACAAGTTCCTGAGGAATGCTGGCTTTTATCTAACTTGCAGAAATCTTCCTATAGCCCATATTAAGCTCATTTCTGGATATTTGAATTAACTTTTGGAGTTTGGGGAATTAGTTTCCTTTGCATCTGACAAGTTCATTTTGTGTTGGCCAACTATTCCTGGGCATGGAGACTTCCCTGAAGTGTGTTTAGTATCCCCAGTGAGTCTCACTGGAAAGAAACTAGTTTTCCTCTGCCAGAGGGTATCAATTGTAGATAGCTTCTTGGTTTCGGGTAGGAGACTGCATTCATTTTTGCCTCTTAGAGTTGGCATCCTGTCTAGCTTGAAGCTTTGCAGGTCTTGTGCATACTGCCACTGTCTCTGTGAGTTTATATGTGACTCAGTCCTGTTGTGTCACCCATCACCCCTGGCTCTGTAGCCTTCCCACCTCCTCTTCAGAGTAGATCCTGAGCCCTGAGGGGAGGAGTTTGAGGAAGACATGCTGTTTAGGACTGAGACTTTATAAAGTCTCATTCTGCCCACTGCAATTGTGGGTCTCTGTGAGTTCCCATCTACTACAAAAAGCAGCTTCTGGGATGGTGGCTGAGCAAGACACTGATATGTAGGGGTAACAGGATGTCATTAGGGGTCATTATATTGCAATGTTCCTTTAGCAGAACAATAGCATTTGGTTTTCCCCCTAGACCTATGGCCTATCCAGTTTCAGGCTCTTGGCCGTCCTAGCAATGTCAGGCATGGGTCCATCTCATGGAGTAAGCCTTAAATCTAATCAGAGAGTGGTTCATTACCTTCACATTTGTGCCACCATTGTTCTGCCATATCCTCCAAGGAAACCACTATTGGAGGCTCAGGTGGC
Source organism: Phodopus roborovskii (assembly GCF_943737965.1). NCBI lineage: Eukaryota > Metazoa > Chordata > Mammalia > Rodentia > Cricetidae > Phodopus > Phodopus roborovskii. The sequence goes on along the minus strand of NW_026126469.1, from coordinate 17,641,251 downwards.
ATTCAGAGCACCTTCCAGTACCACAAAGGCAAGTCAGTAGGGGTGAAGCCTCTAGTCTGTCACCAGCTTGAGCTCTCCATGTTCAGCCTAGGGCCTTCCCATCAGCTGAGGCAAGGTTTTGATAGGTAGCCTGGAATTCTACCTTAGCCTCCAGAGTGCTGGGATTACAGGCATCACTACTATCCCAATTTTATATTTTTGTAATAACTGTAAATCAAAAGACAAAACATGGTGTGGTGGCACATTCCTATAAATCCAGTGTCAGGAGGTTGAGGGCTAAGAGCGAGACCACTTCAAAACAAAACAGAAAGAAGAAATGGTATTTTGTGACAAGTGGAGATTACAGAAATTGAAAGTGTTTTTGTTTGTTTGTTTGTTTTGGATTTTCAAGACAGGGCCTGTCTGTGTAGTCTTAATTTAAGAAAAGCGGGGGAGAAAGCCGCCATGAGGCAGGGTTCACGAAGAGGTTTTTTTTTTTTTTTTTTTTTTTTTTTTTTTTTTTAGGGAAAGGGATCATAAAAAGCGGCCTCTGGGGACAGGAGCAGTAGGAAAGAGAAAGGGAGGCAGAGGAACAGAGGGGGCTGTGTGGAGGATGGGAGGTGGACAGGGCCCTTTTAAAGGGGGAACATAGTGAACACAGATGGTGCTCTTAGTGGCTGCAGCTGAGAGCATATCCTGTCAGAACCCCAAGAACAGGCCGGTACACTGGCTGTCTAGGAACTCACTCTGTAGACTAGGCTGGCTTCTGCCTCCCAAGTGTTGGGATTAAAGGAGTATGCTACCACCACCTGGCTCAGAAATTGAAAGCTTTACCAAAACTTTAATTAAAAATTTCCAAAACTGGGCTGGAGAGATGGCTCAGAGGTTAGGAGCACTGGCTGCTCTTTCAGAGGCCCTGAGTTCAATTCCCAGAAATCACATGGTGGCATCTATAATGAGATCTGGTGCCCTCTTCTGGCCCACAGCTGTACATGCACATAGAACACTGTATACATAATAAATAAATAAATCTTTAAAAAAAAATTTCCAAAACTGCTGGGCATTGGTGGCCCACGCCTTTAATCCTAGCACTCGGGAGGCAGAGGCAGGAAGATCTCTGTGAGTTCAAGACCAGCCTGGTCTACAGGAGCTAGTTCCAGGACAGTCTCTAGTTCCAGAATAGTCTCCAAAGCCACACAGAGAAGCCTTGTCTTGAAAAGCCAAAAAAAAAAAAAAAAAAATCTGAAACACAAGATACTCATTTGCATCTTCCCAGTTGCTTTTACCTAATTAGACATGAGCATGAGCAGTTGCAAAAGGACTACATGATCCTCAACACCTAAAATGTCATCTTCCCCCTAAACAAAAAGTTTGCAGAGCACAGCTCCAATCCCTAACCACAGCCTGGGTCATCCTGCTGTGGTGCACAAGTCAGGAAGGAGCAGGTTAGGATGCTTCCAGGCTTCCAGGTACCAGTGCTGGATCCTGTTTTAGAAGGCTGTAGATCCTGACCTCTTCCTTATTCAAAAACTAAGGGGGCTGGAGACATGGCTTGGTATTAAGAGCACTTACTGTTCTTGCAGAGGATCTGAGTTGGGTTCCCAGAACTCAAATCAGGCAGCTTATAATTGCCTGTAACTCCAGCTCTATAGGGAATCCAATGCTCTGGCCTATGAGGTTACCTGTAGTCATGTGCATATACCCCCACACACATACACAGACACACACACATACACACACACACCACACCACACACATAATTTAAAAACTAAGAGAAAGAATTTCCTCTGGTGTTCATCAAGCTTCTTTTGTAACCTTCAACCTGACGGTTTTATTTAAAAGTTCCAAAATGTCTTCTATGATGCTTAGAAGGGGTAGTTGCTGGGGAAATACCCATTATCAGTTCAAGTATAGACAGACTAATTTTACTATTCAGGTTTTTGTTCAGACTGTACCTTCTTCAGCCAGACATAATGGCACATTTGGGAGGTGGAGGCAGGAGGATCAGGAGGAATATAAGACCATCCCCAGCTGCATGGTGAGTTTAAGGCCAGCTTGAGCTATATGAAACTCTATCTCAAACAAAACAAAAACCTCATTCGGGAGGCCTAGATTGGTCTCCTTGGTTCTAACAACTAAACCCCACTTTCCCTAAGCATCCTTCACAGAGTGGCTTTCCTGTGCCCCATGCTTGAAATCTCTCCGTGGCTCATATGGCTGCTCTCTGGCATTCTTCATGATCCCACTGGCTTGTTATGCCTTCCTCGTGGAACTGTCCAGCACACTGAGCTCTGTGGAGAAAGACCACATGGCAGAGTACAGAGCCCACACCAGCTCACCAGCTCAGTGCGCATAGCCTCCATATCTGCCCCTGGGCTCAGCAGTACCAGCCCTGTCTGATGCTGTGATGGTTTGGATGAGAATGGCCCCCATAGGCTCATACATTTGAAAGTTTGGTCTGAAATTGGTGAACTGTTTAGAAAGGATTAGGAGGCATGCCACTGCTGGATGAGGTGAGTCTAGAGCTGTGATTTGAAGTTTCAAGAGCCCTTGGCAGGCACAGTCTCTTTCTCTCTGCCTCCAGACTTTCAGATACAATACAAAGCTCTCAGCTACTGCTTCAGCACCATGCCTGTCTGCCTGCTGCCATGCTCTCTACCATGGTGATCATGGACTCATTCTCTGTCATTGTAAGACTCAGTAAACTATTATTTTATAAATTGCCTTAGCTATGGCATATTTTCACAACAGTAGAGAAATAATTAAGACACCCTCTTATTCCTATCTGTTGGACCAACTCTTCCAAGTTCTACAAGCTCAGATACAAACAACCAAAGCCTTCCTTAGGCTTTCTCTGGAGTTCATTGTTCCCCTGAGCTCTTTGGCACCTGTGTTGAATGCTAACATAGTTCTTTCGTTTTTGTGAAACAGGGTTTCTTTGTGTAGCCTTGGCTGTCCTGAACTAACTCTGTAAATCAGGCTAGTCTTGAACTCACAGATATCTGCCTACCTCTGCCTCCTGAGTGCTGGGATTAAAAGTATTCACCACCACTGCCTGGTGCTTACATAGCTCTTAGCATGTGATGTCCAAATTATGATAAATGGATCATCAGTCTGAAGGGCAGGGCAAGGACCAGGGCAAGAAGCTTGTCTTGGGCACCTCTGGATCGGAGTTACAGCATGTGCAGCAGTTCAGGTATATCGTGGGCACTCAGAATACATGATTTATTGAACTCTACTGTAGATGAACAAGTATTTTGGGATTCCCGGTAATGGGTTTCTCCACCAATTTAATAGCCAACTCAAGCCAAATTAACAAGACTAGGTTTAATCCAAGCAAAGCACCCCCAGGTGATCTCCAGGTAAGAAAGAGGAGAAATCACCCATCCGGCTTAGGAAACAGGGTCTTCACCCATCGGGCTTAGGAACAGGGTCTTAAATACCCTGTAGGTGAGGTCTTGAGCTTGGGGAGGAGCTGCCTCTTGCCAGGCTTTCTGAGGGGAAGGGTTTGGAGAGGGAGGAGTGGGGAGTTAAGGGGGGTCTTCCAATAGAACATAGACTACTGAATAGAAGCCTGGTCTAATTAGTCTGTTAGGGCAACTACAACAAATTTCCTCAGTATAGGAGGACTAGTCAATAGAAGCCTGTGGTTGTTGCTGTTGTTGAGACAATGTCTCTCTACTCAGTCATGACTCCTGCCTCAGGTTCCTGAGTGCTAGTGTTATAAGTATGAGCTGCCCTGACCATATTTCTTCACAGTTCAGTAAGCTAGAAATTGAAGATCAAGGTAACAGTAGATTTGATTTGGATTGCAGATGGCTGATTGGCTTGGTCCTTAAGTGGCCTTTTCTTTGTTCTCATGTATCAAGTGAGATCTGGATGTCTCCACCACCACACACTTACGTTTCAACCCATGGACAGGCAGGATTTAGCCAGCCAGGATATCCAAGCAGGGACAGAGAAAGGTGGTAGGCAGAGTTGAGGACAAACCATACAGCCACCAGGAAGGTGGAACACCTGAGCATTCTCCAGTAAGCCAAGACCACGTGGAGATACAGATTATTAGAAATGGGTTAATAATTAAGAGAGGACTAGCCAATAAGAAGCCTGAGCTATCAGCCAAACAGTTTATAATTAATATTTGCCTCTGTTTATTTGGGACCAAACAGCTCCAGGACCGGGTGGGATAGAAACTTCCGTCTACAATACACACACAATCAAGCATACACATGTTCTGTGGCACGTGCACAACTCCTACCCCCATACACAAATAAATAAATATAATTTTAAATTTTAAATTTGTTTTATTTTACTTGTGTATATGAATGTTCGGCCTATATGTATGTCTGTGTACTTGCATGCATCCACAGAGGCCAGAAGAGGGTGTGAGATTCCTTGAAATTAGATTTATAGATGGCTGTGAGCTACCATTGGGCACGAGAGCCAGATGACAATTTACAGGAGTCTGTTCTTTCCCTCCACAAGATGGGTTCTGGGGGCTAACCCTCAGGTTCAGGTCCTCAGGCTTAGCAGCTGCCATCTTTACCCCAGAGCCACCCTTATGGGTCCCTCCTTTGAAGGCCGGCGTACCCTGAGCCCCCACCTCCTCTCTGAGGCCCCATCTTGTATGCATGTAAACAAAGGGTTTCTCCCTCCTTTTCATAAAGGATGCTCCAGGTGTTGTATAGGTCAAAGTTCCTCCTTCCCTGCAGGGAAAGTGACTGTTCCTCTGAGAATTGACACCTGAATGTTTTATGGATCAAAGGGCTTCTCCCCCCCTTCTGGAAAAGGGTACATTATTAATTAAAAACCAGCCCTCAGCCTGAACCTGGTGGACTTCAGCTACATCCTTGGCCCTATTATTTTGAGACAGGGTCTCAATATGCAGCACAGGCTGGTCTAGAACTGATGATCACAGGTGTGCACCACCATGTCCAGCCTCTCACTCTTCTTGTAAGGGTGCCAATCCTAATGGACCGGGACATCACCTTTATGACTTCCTGTATCCCTGACTACCATGTAAGGCCCAGTCTCCAAAACAGTCACATTGGTGATGATGGCTCCTGCCTATGGTTTTGAGGAAATGCAGATCTATTACAATGGCAAACTTGAACTTAGGATTGAGGGGGTCAGCTAGCTATGTGTCTGAGAATGGGGAGTCTCAGCTTCTCTGACTTTACACATGGCCAGCTTTTCTGGGACTGTCAAGAGGCTGAAATGAAATTATTTTACAAGTTAAAAGCTCCTCCTCATACACCAGCAATAACTTCGCTGTTCTTTCTATTACTGAGTCATCTTCAAAGTACACAGTGTGACTTTCATTTTATTGTACCATTCCCCCATGTGCAAGAAAGTGCTGGTAGCCATAGGAAGGCCTAATAGGGACTCACACCATGTCCTTGAAGTGAGAGCAGCAATACATCATGAAAGGACATCCATTACCTAGCTCTTCTCACAGAAGCTGCACAACAGGCCAAGGATGCTATTGATGAAGTGGATGACCGCCAGGAGGAGCTGGAGGAGGCTGATACACAGCAGGATGGAGAAGAAGGCCACGTGCCACACCACAGCCTTAGAGGGCTCCAGGCAGACAGAGGTCCAGAGTGAGCGGTCATACAAGTAATTCCTAGCCCCAATAATAAGGGGGTCAGGGGTGGGGAATAAACAAAAATAGTCAATCAAGGAACTGCAATAGAAAAACACAGGGTTGGGGCTCTGGTGACCTAGGTCACGGGATTGTAGTTGTGAGGGTGACAGTTACCTGTTGGGCAGGTCTTTGAAGGGATAGCCAAATTTCCAAGCTTGTGTCTGATTGAAGGATGAGATGTCAAACATGCAAAAGGGACCATCTTTCAAGGCTACTCCAGAAGTGATAAAGCAAACCAAGGCCCCAAGTAAAGCCAGGCCACTTGACAACAGAGCAATAAGCATCTGTAGTGGAGGCAGGAGACAGAGGTTACACAGAGCTGTGGTCAGGGGGCTGGTGACATGGCATGGCCAAGTCTAACCTCTTTGGTGGCCACGCATTCTCCCACCCTATCATGGGTAGCCAGTGTGACACATTCCTTTACAACATGTCCAGTGGTGGCTGATAAGGTGTCTGTCTTGGTAGAGTCAAGAAGAAACTGTTGAGAAAGGCCAGAAAGACAGACAGATAGACACATGGACTGCACAGGGTCTTTGGACCGCCCAGCAGGTTGATACCCCTTGCTAGTCTACTGCAGTGTCTCCACTCTGAACTAGCAAATTGCTGGCTGCTTGTTCACTTTTCTCTTCTAATGGCAAGCTATTGGCTTTAAAGCCCAAATTCCCGCTCTTGATCTCTTTTTTGAATCAAGCATAAATGGCAGGAAGGAGTTGTTAAAGGGCATAGTTAGGAACTGAAAACTAAACTTGCCCCTTGAGCCCTCTGTCTTGAGTAGAGGATGTGAGAGTTGTGTTAAAGGGTGGGAACTTACATACAGACAGGCTGCGTTCTTACTGAAGTACCCTGTCATGGAGATGAGAACAGCCGCGATGAGGACCTTGACAGCAGAGAAGTGAGTTAAGAGAAGACTAAGTGAGAGCTAAGGAGACTCCTCAATGGTTAAGAGCATTGGGGGCTCTTTCAGGGGACCCAGGTTTGGTTTCCAGCACACTGTGGCCTACAATCTCTGTTAGTACAGTTCTAGGGAATCTGACACCCTCTTCTGGCCTCTGAAGGTTCCTGCACCCACAATGGTACACATACAATATATACATACAAACACCCATGCAGACAAAAATAAGTAAATTTGAAAGAGACTGGGTGATTTGTATTTCTAGCTGCCACACACAACTGTTGAAATGGCTGTAGGGCCCAGGTTGAACTGTTTTGACGTGTGTAGGTGCTGACATCCATCTAGCCTTCCTGGTTCCAAGCTAAAACTCCAGCAACACATGGCAAGTCCACCCATTCCTCATTCCTTGGGCTGTTTATGAACCCAATACCAATTTGTTGGAACACCCCAACCACCACAACCTCCTAATGGAAATTCCCACTCATGGAACCCAAGACACATACCATGAACCCTCCTCCCCAGAGCCCAGAGCCCAGCATGGCATGCTTGCCAATGAGGCCCCTTGTCAGGTAGGTCACATCCCAGTTAGGAAAGAAGAGTGCGATGTTGGCCCCAGCAGCAAACAGGGATGCTGTACCAAGGCTCAGCCCGAGGAAGCGGGAGCAGGTCCGTGAGCACGCCAACACCCGGGAGAACGACAGCATCCTGGAATGATGGGAGAGTGTCACAGCTGAGCCAAGGTGGGAATACCCAACAGGAGACAGATGGAGACAGCTTCTGGAAACAGGTTATATCAAAGACAGCTGAGGGAATTTTACAACACACTGTCTTCCACAATAATTGGAGTTAACTCTCATTTTCTACCAAGCTTCAACCACACACATTTCTACATCCATCACATTTTGTGTGATTATTTCTCTATTTTTCTTTTAAATTTTTATTACATTTTATTTAGTGTATGTGTGTGGGTGTCTCTCTGTGTGTGTGTATGTGTATGTGTGTGTATGTGTGTGTGTATGTGTATGTGTGTGTGTGTGTGTGTGTATGTGTGTGTATGGGGATATTCATGTGATACATCACTTGCAGAAGTCAGAGAACAATTTTTCTTTTTTTAAGATTTGCTTACTTTATATATATGGGTGTTTTGTCTACATATACATCTATCTGCACACCAGAAGAGATCATCTGATCCTATAAGACCACAGTCATAGATGGTTGTGAGATACCATGTGGGGCTGAGAATTGAACCCCTGAAAGAGCAATCAGCACTCTTAACCACTGAACCATCTCTGCAGAAAGGCATGTGACACCATACCTGGCTGTCAGTGGTGTTCTTATTGTTCATCCATTGCAATGAGATAAAAAACAAAACAAAACCCACCACCTTCAGTCCCAGTACTTGGGAGGCAGAAACAGAAGATCTCTGTGAGTTCAAGGCCAGTCAACAAAGTGAGTTTCAGAACAGCCAGAGCTGTTACACAGAGAAACCCTGTCTTGAAAAACCAAAGGGGGAAAAAGCCCACCATAAACAGAAAGTAACATTATTCAAAGATAATCTGGCTATATATGTAGAAAATCCTAAACAATGTATTAAAAATTACTTGGATAGGTGAGTTTAGCAAGGACAAACAATAAAGTATTAATACTGTATCCTGTCTCTATACACAGGCAATGACAAGTTGAAAATTTTAATTTAAAAGGTATTTGCAATAGCACAAAACAAAAATATCTATGGATATATTTAATAATGTATACAGGATGTATATATGATAAGAATTACAGAGCACTGTGGAGAAAAGGAAGATGTCAATGACCCAAGCCAGTTGTCTGTGCATCCCTGTAGTCCAGCTATGTGGGAAGTTAGGGTAGGAGGAGGAAGACAACAGGAGCCCAGGAGTTTAATGCTAGCCTTGGGGAGGGGACCGGAGGAGAGGGGACTGCCTGCCTGCCTGCCTGCCTGCCTGCCTGCCTGCCTGCCTGCCTATATACCTCCTGAAATTGTTAGAGGTTTTTTTGGTTTTGTTTTATTTGAGACAGGGTCTCGCTGTGTAGCCCTGACTAACCTGGATCTATGTAGACCAGGCTGGCCTTGAACTCACAGAGATCAGCCTGGCTCTGCCTTTGGGAGTGCACCACTAATGACACCTAGCCTTGTTAGCGTGTATAAATGTATATAAATGTGGGTGAGGATGAGAAGCAACAGGAATGGTCCCACGTGTTGTGTTGGTGGTGAGAACATAACGGTGAAACCGTTCTGGAAAATAGTATGGTACTGTCCTGTGCCTAAACATTCACTTACCAAATCAGCCAGCAATCCCTCTGCTTGATGAAAGTGCAGTGACAATGCCTGCCCACACGAGCACTGAGACTTGGATGTCCCCAGTAGCTTCACTCATAATAGCTAAAATCAGGCGTGTGCCAATAATCAAATGTCCATCAACCAAATGTATTTTATATGCATATAGAGAAATAGTCAGCCATAAAAAAGAAAGTCTGATGCATGCTTCAGGTGGCTCATACTTGTGAACCCAGGAATTTAGGAGCTTCAAACAAAAAGAATGTAAGAGTGAGGGCTGTCTGGGCTACACAGTGAGTTTCAGGACAGCCAGGACTACAAAGAGAGGACCATGTCGCAGCAGCAGCAGCAGCAGCAGCAGCAGCTAAACACAAATAAAAATGAGCCTCAAACCAAAAAAGCGTTAGTTAACCTAGTTTCTACCTGTGTAAACTACAGTTTGGTAAGGAGATGGTTTCCAGGGGCAACACTGAAGAGGCAGGCTCTCTCCTCAGCGGGTCTCCGCAGCTCTTTGGTGGCTTGTGATTCCTCAGTCCAGGTTTTCTCTCTGCCCCCATGCACCTACCTTCCTTTTGCAGTTCTGTTCTGTGTGGTGAGTGGCCTTTACCAAACCCTTTTACACTGAATAGACAGCTTGTCCCAAGTGAAAGGGTGTGGGTCTTGTTAGAGAAGAGGGGCATGTTAGGGGAGTGGGTGTGAAGAACAGCCTTTACCCAGGGATTCCAGGGTTGGAAGGAAGGACGGAGTAAGCAGCTAGGGAAGATGATGGAGGCCTCCTTTTGAAGCCCACTTCCTGACCAGTATCCAGCTATTCTCAAGAAGCAAGCAAGGCCTCTGGAAAACATTCCTTCCCACTGTGCTGGAGTTTGCTTTGTTTTTTGTGGTTTTTTTTTTTTTTTTTTTTTTTTTTGTTTTGTTTTTGTTTTTCCCACTTGTACTGAGTTCCTCATTGTCTTGTGATTTAGGCAGTCTTCCCTCCTCACATTATCTCACCATTTAAGGGCAGTGTTCTGCTTGTGACACTAACCCACTCTCTCTCCGAGGACTGACTTTGTCAGGGCCCAGTAAGAACTGGCATGTTCCTGCCACTCAGGAATGTGTTTTGAACCTGGCCCAGGGTTTAGCACCTACTCATAACCACCCTTGAGTGAGATGTATCGAGACCCCCCCCCCACCCTCCAAGTATCAAAACCAAACTCTCCTGTTTCTCCTCAGGGAAGTCCTAGGAAGGGGTGGAAAATTAATGAGCCTGTGCTAGGCATGGTGGCACTCACCATAACCCCAGGTTTGGGAAATAGAGGCAAGAAGATTAGGAGTTCCGGGCTGTCCTCCACAAAGTGAGTTTGAGGCCAGCTGTGGCTACAAGAGACCATGTCTCAAATCCTCCCAAACCAAACAAACAAGAAAAGGATCTCAGTTAATGCTGAACTTCAACTTCAAATAATCAACAAATAATTCTTGAAGTCAGGCATGGTGGTGTGCACCTGTTATCCCAGCTCCTTGGGGTTTGAAGCAAGAGATCTGGAGTTAATGGCTAGCCTTGGCTATAAAGTATGTTGGAGGCTAGCCTAGGCTACAGGAGCCTAGTCTCAAACAAACAAATTTAGACAAATAGAGGAAAAATGCCAAACCTGAGTGTGTCCTTTCAGGTGAGTGGAATTCAGAGAGACCCTATAACTGAACACAGTGAACTGACTCCTCGTGTCTTGGTGAGTGCCAATCCCAAACCAGCCACGAAGTAAAAGAGTGGAGAAAGACGTATTACACATACAGTCAAGGAGAGCAAATGGTACCTTTGCATAGTATCCATAAGCACACATGTATGCTATATGCATGTGAACACTGTTAAGTCATTCTGTGCAAGCTGAAGTCATAGTCTAAAATGAAAATCTAGACATATTTGGGGGTGCACATGTGCAGAAGCAATGGACAGAAATGTCTCTAGGCATGCTACATTTGCAACACAAAATAAGAAGTGAAAACAGAGTAAAGGACACATGAAGGGGAATTAACACGAGAGTCTGCCCCTGGAGGTACCGGCCTTGCTTAATCACTAATGACCCTTGGCTGGCCTGCCGGTTGGACTCTGTAGTAAGAACAAGGAGGCCCCACTCTGGAACCAATCAAGCATCAGCAACTATGTGGGCACAGTTTTCTCGGAGGGGGAGCACAAATTCTGTGTGTACCCCATTCTCCACCTTTCCCTTTATTCCTCAGTTGATATTAATCAAACACCTAGTCTTTGGCTGTCACTATGCTAGAGCCTAGAGAGGAAAAAACACAGTCCCTTTCCTTGAGGACTAAAAAGATAGGCAGAACAGGCAAAGAGCAAGGAGAATGGAGTGTGGTAGAGGCAGAGACGCTCACACACTCACACAGGGCCATTTAACTTTTGCCTGCGAGACACGACACCCCCCCACCCCCCCATCCCCCGGCCCGCCAGAGGAAGTGCGGTCACAGAAAATCTTGGCTGATAGGGAGGCACTGGATGGGAAAGGTATTCTAGGCAGGGACAGAGAGGCCTGAAGTTCACCGAGAGAACTCTAAGCGGCAGAGCCAGGACTCTGAATTGCAAGACTGGTGTCCTGCCGTTCCTGGACATCATTTCATTGGACCCTTTCATTTCGGCTTACCTGGGTCTGAAGACAAGAGTCCGAGTCCGGAGGGGAGAAAAGGAAAGTGGAGGGTGCTCTGTTCAAAATGGGCCTTGGCTCCTGCAGCCACAGCCAGGACTCCTACTGAGGCAGGCTTGCAGGGTCTGTATATATAGAGGTCGCCTGGACATTCATGCATGAGTGCAGATGTGTGCCCACAGCTGCCCACAGTCATTCTGTCACAGGCGAACCCCAAGCTTGTGACCCACTCTCTGCTCATTTTCACGTGATTCCAAGGAAGGAAACAAGATGCATGGCCTCATGAGCTCAATGGTCTTAATGAGTCACTGGTTGCACCCAGAACTGCCTCAGCCTCCTCTGCCACCAGCACCCTGCCCCCACACCCGATGCACCATCCTGCTGTATCATCCTTGCTTGTAGAATCTGGACTCCCGTGAGTAGCACCGAGCACTGCCCACCCTTTCTTCCTTCTGCCTCACTTACTTGGCCTCAGGGCTGTTCTTCCTTGTGTTCAGGCGCCAGGCACCACCCTCTAGTGTCTCAGTCACAACAAACTTTGCTGCACAGTGATGGGAGCTCCAGACCGGCCTTAGATAAGTCCTAGTCAAGGCAGAAGTGGAAGCAGGAACCCTGTCTCAAAAACAAAATATAGCAAAGCCCAAAATAAAAACAAATGCCTTAAAAATAATTCCACGGCGCAGTGACAGCAAAGATGACAACTAATATCCAAGAACTGTCTCTTTTTTTCCTAGAAATAATCCAAGTAAAACATCTTTCCTTAATTAACTTTCTTATTCTTAGCAGAGAGAATTACAGGAGGCAGAATGCCTGTTTGGTTCTTAGTTGTAAGCGGGCTTAGTAATTTTTAGAAAATAACAGTAAGTTCACAAATTCTGGAAGTGGACACACACATGCCTCTTTTAAAATTATGATTATGTAATGTGTATGGGAGATTTTTCTGCATACATGTGTCTGTGTGTGCCTGGTACCTGCTGAGGCTAGAGGGCATTGGATCCCTGAAACTGGAGTTACAGATGGCTGTGAATTAAGGTGTGGATACTACGAATCAAAGCCAGGCCCTCTGGAAGATTGACCAGTGCTCCTAACTGGTCGAACCATCTCCCCAGCCCCAACCACAGACATTTTAGCCACTCAAAATGGCCTTGTGGGATGTTTTCTGGGAACTCAGTTCACACAACTGATCCTAGAGCAGTGGTTCTCAACTGGTGGGTCATGACCCCTTTAGGAGTTGAATGGCCCTTTCACAGAGGTTGCATCAGAACATGCAGATATTTACATTATGATTCGTAACAGCAGCAAAATTACAGTTATGAAGTAGCAACAGAAATAATTACATGGTTGGGGGTCACCACAACATGAGGTGCTATATTTAAGGGTTACAACATTAGGAAGGTTGAGAACCACTGCTCTAGAGGGTGAAGGCTGTATCTTACCTGATCTGAATATGCTGAACCCAGCATGACAGAAGCTCAAGAATCATTTTACTAATGAGCTAATTCATGTACCAGATAAAGTAACACACATAGTCTCTGCCCAGAATTTACTTTTGTTGATAAACTAAAATGACTGAGTATGTGCACCACAGGCATGCAGTATGGGTGGAGACCAGAAGAGGCGTCAAATCTCTCCAGAACTGGGGTTACAGGTGTTTGTGAGCTGCCTGTTATGGATGCTGGGAAATAAACCTCAGTCCTGGGGGAGAACCAGAGTGTTCTTGACTGCTGAGCCATCTCTCCAGCCCCAGTTTACATCTTTTATTATTTTATTTATTTAATTAGTTTGAGACAGGGTGTCACTGTATAGCTCTGGCTATCCTGAAGCTTACTGTGTAGACCAGGCTGGCCTCAAACTCACATAGATCTGCCCACCTCTGCTGCCCAAGTGCTGGGATTAAAGGTGTATGGGGGTCTCTACAAAGAGCAGGGTCACATGATCCATGTGAGGCAAGAAGGAAATCCAGTGCAGCACGACTAGTTAGCCGGTGTTAGACCTCTAGAGTCTGACACCAGACAGTTTATTGTAGGTATGCTGAAGTACAGTACAATTTGGAAAAAAGTTTCCTGATGTAACACAATTCCCTGTGCACAAGGAGGCATAATTACCTCAACACTCTTCCCAAAGTACATGCCACTTCTTCCATGAAGATGGGTTTTAGAAGTAGGAGATATATATATATATATATATAGATAGATAGATAGATAGATAGAGAGCGAGCACCTAAGGGATGATATGGTGTGGGCTCCACCATACATACAGTGTAGAGAGCTATTAGCCTACAGTCCTGGTTGTAGGAGTTTGGGAGAGTCCCTGGCCATATAGATAAACAAAGGTCACATAACCCATTAGCCACCCCCAGCCCTGGTTGTGGGAGCTTAGTATGATCTGGTTGTACAGATAGCACAAGTCACCAAGCTATTAATGACCTCCATTCTCAGAGTTTTGGGTGGAAAAACAGGTTATTTTATTATTATTATTTATTTAGCATATGTGCACTGATGTTTGGCCTGCATATATCTGTGTGAGTGTGCCAGATCCTTTGGAACTGGAGTTACAGGCAGTTGTGAGCTGCCATGTGGGTGCTGGGAATTGAACTCGGGACCTCTGGAAGAGCAGCCACTGCTCTTAACCACTGAGCCATCTCTCCAGCCCCCAAAACAGGTTCTATCTTTCCTAATTTCCCTAGTGCTAATCTATGAGCACAAGGATCTTGTGCTCCCAACAACTTCCAACAACTAAGTCTTTTAAACTGTATACAAGCTGTTCTCTTCTTCCTCCTCCGCCTTCGTCTTTTTCTCCTTTTTCTCTTTGCCCTGGTGCTATGAAGTCAGACAACTTCCTGCCTCAGTCTCCTTTACGTTGGGATTAAGGTATGCTCCACCACGCCCAGAATTATGTGGCCATGTTTCTATATGTCAATGTGTACATGCCTATAGATATTTTCATTAAATAGAATCTAAGCTGGGTATGATAGTATGTGCTGTAGTCTCTGGGCAACAGTGAGATGACCACTCAAGAACTAAATATGGCTTAGTTTTCACTTCATAGGCAATAAGTGAATTCTTCATCTTCCCAGAAGTTTGAAATTCAATTGAGATACCAGCCTGAGCATAACCATCCTGGTAAAAATGAGGACATTTCTGTCCCCACCCCACCCCAAGACAGGGTTTCTCTGTGTATCCCTGGCTGTCCTGGAACTCTCTGTAGATGAGGCTGGACTTGAACTCACAGACATCTACCTCTGCCTTCATAGTGCTGGGATCAACAGTGTGGGTCACTACCCAGTTAGAATGAGGACATTCTGAGGTACTGTGCACCAGCTCTAGCTATTAGATTGTTAAAACAATGGTACCCAAGAAGTCATAACTTCCCCAGGAATCTTATGCTGGGATGAGGAAAAGCCTGAAACTTGGTGCCAGCTAGATGAAGAATTTGTCTCTGAGAAAGATTTCATACAGTTCTCACCACTTTTCTGACCACTGGCAGAAAAGACTGGAGCAGAAACTACCCTCAACCAGGACTGCCATAGCCCTGCTCACCTCCTTCCCTCTACTGAAGCCTAGATCTCACCTTAGGACTGAAGACTTGGGGGTGTGGCAGGCTTGGTAGACCTCTTAGTTTCTTTTCATCTGGGCCTCACTTCAACTCACTTGCAAGTCAGATTGTGAATAGGGCTAGGGTGGGAAGGTTAATACCATAGAAGCTTTGTCAGGCTGGGAGGCCTGGGAAAAAAACAGGATGCACAGATGTTCCAGTCTCAGGGCTTATGAGGTGGAATCTGAGACAGGAGAAGGGGAAGTTAAGACAACAGGATTTGGAGGAAGGGAAAGGGGAAAGATAGGTCCAGCAGACCAGCTGCTTTCCAGTCTTATTTAGAGTGACTGATTAACCCTCCTGCACTGATTGATAGCTGATGGAATTGATAGCATTGCTTAATGGAAGGAAAGAAAAAAAGTTTCAAGAGGTTAAGAGACGCCATCAGTCACCAGAGAGGAAGTGTAGGCGGCTTTTCCTCCCTTAGTATAGAAATACTGAAAATGTGAGCCCACTCAAGCTGGGCTTCATTCCCAGCACACTGAAGCTGCTGTTGGTTTCAGTGCCGGCTCTAATGGACACCTTACGGTCCTTCTCCCTTGACCCTGCAGCGTTATATGTAATTACACTCGACTCTTCAACACCCTCCCTTGGTTCCCAGGCACTTGGCTGGCATCTGCCCCCTCACTGGCTGTACCTCCTGGACAATCTCTTTACAGGGCGAGCCTTGGGCTTTGGACCGTCTGGGGAACCTCATTCACTCTCAGCGCTGAACTCTACTTATGCCCTTATTTCTCAGCTCTGACGCCAGTTCCTCTCCTCCTAGCTCCGCTCGTGTCCAGCTTCCTATGCTATGCCTGTAATTAGAAGTTAACACATGGAGAAAAGTTTGCTCTTACCAATCATGTCTGATGCATTTAGCAAGGGGCCCACCTGCCAGGAATGTTTCATTCATGTTTTCTCATCATCCTGGATCAAACTGCAAGCTCCCTTTTCCACTTTCCAGTGCCTCTAGCTACACATTATTTCCCAGTTCACCCCCTACACTCACCACTTGCTATATAACTGGCTCCCTCAGAGCCTCAAATTCTCTTTCCCACACCAGTGTTTGCATTTATTCTCCTGCCAGCCTTCAGGTCAGGCCTCAGTTCAAAAAGAAGTTTTACCTCACTGGAGATCACAAATTGCACCCGAAAAAAATACAAAAAGGAGATTCTATCAACTACTTAGGATATAAAATAGGTCTACGGAAAATTAGATCACAAAAAGTACAGATCAGGAGAGATGGCTACCAGACTCTTAATGATTTTCAAAAATTACTAAGAGAGATTTCTCAACTACAAATCATTCTTGGAATGGAAGGGCATGATTGGAAAAACTTGAAAATGGCCCTAAAAGGGGACAAGGACTTAAACAGTCCACAAATACCATCAGCTAAAGATGAAAAGGAATTAGAATGGGTAGAAAAGAGGATACTAGAAGCACATGTGGACCATGTGGATCCAAAACTAGACTGTATTCTAGTTTTATTACTATCTAGAGAATCCTTCAGGTATTTGGATGCAGAGGCAAGATATTATATTACAATGGATATTTCTACCACATAAACAAAATTAAAAACTAAAAACATATATAGAAAAGATCTCTAACTTGATTATAATAGGTAAATTAAAACTTTGTCAGCTTACAGGAAGTTATAGTACCTTTAACTAATGAGGAAATTTCCTCCTTATGGAAAGATAATATTGGCAGAGAGCATACAATAATTTTTTGGAATGATTAGCAACAATTATCCCAAAATTGAAAGAATCAAATTCATAAAACAAACAAACAAAAACAATTTAAATCCTTCCACACATTGTAAAAAAACACCTATCTCTAGAGTTCCTACATTCTACACTGATATAAACAAATCTGGCAAGGCAGGCTATAAATCAGGAAAATTAAGTAAAGTAGTTCAAAGCCTTTACAATTCTGTACAAAAGGCAGAACTGTATGCCATTCTCATGGTACTTAGGGATTTTACAAAACCCCTCAATGTCATTACTGACTCTCAATATGCAGAGAGACTGCAAAATTTATTCCCGATGATACAGAATTAATTGTTTTATACAGTTACAAGATAATAACAAAAATAGGACTCATCCTATATATATATAAAACACACATCAGATCCCATATGGGTCTGCCAAGTCCTCTAGCACAAGGCAATGACAAAATTGATCCGTTATTAATAGGAAATGTGCTAGAAGCCTCGGAGTTTCATAAGAAACAGCATGTAAACGGCAAAGATTTAAAAAAGGATTTTTCTATCACTTGGCAACAAGCTAAGGAAATAGTAAGGAAATGTCCTACTTGCTCATTCTATAACCAAACTCCTTTACCGCTAGGTAGTAACCATAAAGGTATAAATAGGAATAAAATATGGCAAATGGATGTGTTTAATTTTACAAAATTTGGAAAATTAAAATACGTGCACCACATTAGAGATACATTTTCAGGGTTTCAATGGATCACTGCTCTGAGCTCTAAAAAAGCTGATTCTGTTATCACACAACTATTAGAGGAAATGGCCATTATGGGCATACCTACACAAATAAAAACAATGCTCCAGCATATGTCTCCAGCAAATTGAAACAGTTTTTTGAGTATTATAACATAAAGCACATACACAATCCTACAGGACAAGCAGTAGTTGAGAGATCCAATTGTACTGTAAAGGAAATGCTCCATAAGCAGGCAGGAGGAACCAAGACACCCAAACACAGATTACATAATGCTTTATTCACATTACACTTCCTTAATGCTAATGAAAAAGGAAAAACAGCTGCAGAAAGACACTGGACAATAGAAACTTCTAAACTAAATCAGCCGGTGTACTTCAAGAATGTATTGACCTCAGTATGGAAACCAGGATATGTGTTACGTTGGAGTAGGGCTTTCGCCTTTGTATCTACAGGAGAAGAAAAACTATGGATACCATCTAAGTTAATCAAGATCCAAGTTGAACAAGAGAAACATCTTAAATCAAGAGAAATGACAAGTCATCCATCAAATTGGTTCCCATGAGACGTGCAGAGACCTCTCAAAGGTAGGGGAAGTGTTCTGTTCTTGTCCTTACAGGAAAACATGGAACACCCATCTTCAAACAGCCAAGAAGCACTGAACATATAGGTACCTACAGAAGAGAAGATAGCTCTCCAGAAAGGATCACTTAATGAAGAGGAATCTGATTTATGGTAAAAAATATTTAATTCTAGTAAACTATTTCTATATAGAAAACTATTTCTCTTTACTATCTAGTATTCCTCTAGTCCCAGTTCATGTAAACCAATGTTGGCTTTGAAGTTGGATTTGGCTTTCCTTCTCTAAACTCAAGCATGTTGTTAAGATTAAATTCATAGTTTCTACCTTATATCAAGAAGTCAATTGGTGTAAGGCAGAAGAAAACAAAATCTGGGGACTCATTTGCTTATACGCAATTTTCTTTCTGAAATACTAATTTTCTCATATACATTTTAATGCTTATTGTTGCCTTTCCCTATATGCATACCTTAAAACTTGAAAATTTTACATTGATACTGATGTTTAAATTTTCCACAAGGAATAATAACAGTTCCTAACAGCACTCTTTGAACTCTCTGGAAAGGAGGGGCCCCACTTCGTCATTTCCACTTGACTCAACCTGATGCATCTGAACTACAAACATCACCCTAAACTGGTTTGAGACTGTTTGGTTTGAGACAACTCCTGACTAGCTAGCTGTAATGGGGCACCTTCTTATTATACCCTGGCCAGAGTTTCAGACAGAACTCCAGTCAAGAATTTCCTGCCACACAGAGACTAGCTACATATGTCACAGCCAGTCCTGTTAAGAAATTTGGTTGCTAAAAATTTTCTTCCTACAGGATCCCACGGAGCAATCATCGTTCCATTTCAGCAGAAAATAATCGTAAGATAACGACACCCCCTTTCCCTACTCTGAAAATTTAGGGATAATATTCATCTTCTTAGGGTTGGTTTTAGTTACTTAGGGTTGGGTATAAAAGGTGATGCTTAGATTCAGGTATGTCTTTTAGACAGGGATAGAGTATGGTTGGAAAAGATATAGTTTAGATGGGATATAGGCAGATTAGCCTATCTTCTTGTAAATTATTTTAATAATAATGATATTAATATTACAGCTTACATTGTTAGAGAGTCTTATATGTGGTACCTATGTAAAATTAAGTTTATATTCCCTTCCCGGATAAATTGTATATTATGTTTTGTCATATTGTGTTAAATCTTTCCACTTAAGATGTTTTATGTACATTATCCTTACCATATCATTCATACACACACACACACACACACACACACACATGCTTTATGTTCAAGACATTTTGTATATCAATACAATTTAGGATATTTTTGTCATGCTGCACTTTATAGTTCTATCTCTGGTCTAGTCATTTCTACTCTACCTCTGTTTTAGGGATTTACATGTATATAAACATACAGTTATATTGTTTAGGTATTTGTCCCTGCTTTACTCAGAGAAGTTTCAATCAGTTTCATAGCTAGGTTCCTGAGTATTACAGATTCTTCTCTCCTGACAGCACCATACACTTTCCTGAAAATATGTTGGACACTGTTGTCGCTCTTTCTGGAGTCCATCCTCGCTTTGGCTAATGGCCTCTTGGGCAAAGAACTGCCCCCATCCTGACCACTGATTTGTACGTGCAGTCCTATGTGCTTGCAGGAGACAAACATAAAAGACTACTAAACCTTGCCAAGTCAGGGTAAGACAGCCTTTCTACTTCCCTGCTTTTGTTGTGGTCTGTCAGGTATTCTAGTCCCGAGCCAAAACTGGCTGTACCAACGTTGCTGTGAGACCTTGGGTGACTGTCCAGATAGCCTGCTGTTTGTCCTCACTACACCATTTGAAGTTGCCCATCCACACTTCTGTCTACTCTAGTATTGTTATTTTCCTTCTCAGGTTTTGATGAGGTTAAAGATTAAACTATCACAACTATTATTCTCTCTTCCTAATTAGTTGTCTTTCCAGCTTAAGACAACTCTATTGTAAACCCCATTATGCCTTCACCCTAGGACTAGATATATAGGTCTTAAATTTGTGTGTTCTTGATTTTCCTTTTCTTAGAGCACACTTGTTATTCACTGCTTTGTATTTAGTTTTGTATCAATCCTAAATCTTTCCTTTAGACTTAACGGGGAATGTAGTGATATTCACTTTGTCGGCACCTGTGGCACCGACCATGCCTATTGAGGGTGGGGATGGGGCAGATGCTACCTGGAGGAACTAAGTCTGAGGAGGAGGCCCCGGGAGGTCTCTTGCTTGAAGCACGGGGACAGAATAAGGAGGCATCCTTGGGACCAGGAACCTGCTGGTGTTCATCTGTCTATGTTGTAATTTATTTTTCCCTGAATAAACATTTATTCTGCCTATTTGTTTCTCCTGATCCTTATTGAACCTTAATACCATGCTATCTAATCTCCCCTTTTTCTATACTGGTTACTAAACCTTGAACTGGGTAGACAGCATTCTACCGATGCTTATTATCTTTATCCTCTCAATATTCTAGTGAAAACACACTCACTCATTGATTCCTTTTCATACCTTAGTGAAATCTGTGGCTTCACCAATTCCTTGAGGACAGGAACTATGTTACCTTTTTCTTACACTTTTTTTTTTTCCTTTTCACTTTTTTCTTAAAGATTTGTGTTTATGTGCTTTTGGTGTTTTGCCTGCATGTATGTCTGTATGAGGGTGTCAGATCTCCTTGAACTGGTGTGAGCTGCCATGTGGGTGGTGGGAATTGAACCTGGGTCCTTTGGTTAAGAGCATTGGCACCTCTTAATTGCTGAGCCATCTCTCCAGTCCAGCCCCCTGCTGTTCACTTTTTGAGACAAAGTTTCATTCTGTAGGCCAGGCTGGCCTTCAACTTTCATCAAATTTGTTTCAGCCTTCAAAATGCAGGAATCACAGGTGTTTTGGAACATGGCAAGTCTGGCACTTAGGGACACTAACAGTTCAAATAAAGGAAAGTTCAAACTGACCTTGAACATGTGTAGCTAAAAATGACTTGAACTACTAATATCTTCACCTCCAGGTGCTAGGATTACCACATACCCATCTAAGCTGATTTTGTAATTATTATAGATCTTAAAGAGTAGAAAACCTGATTGCCCAAATTTGTTAAATATATAATTGTACTACTTTCAAGGCTTACAGCTAACCCAATGCTTTGATTCCCCTTTAATCTAAATGTTTAATGTATTATTAAGAATGGAGAAAAAAAACCAAGAGCAACAACATCTGACAAATACAAACTTCCCTTTGTCAATAAAAACTAAGTGTCTTAGTCTTTGTTTGTTGGTTGATATTTTTTTGTTTGGTTGGTTTTTTGAGACATAAAGGGTCTCTCTATGTAGCCCTGGCTTTGCTGGAACTGATAGGAAGACCAGGTTAACTTTGAACTCACAAGAGTTCTGCGCACCCCAGTGTTGGAACTAAAGGTTCCATTCCTGGCTGTTTTTTGAGAGAGGTTTCATGTAGCCCTCCCTAGCTAACCCTAACCTTGCTATATATGTAGCTCAGGCTGGTCTTGAGCACCTGATCCTTCTGCCTCAAAGTACTGAGAAACCAAGTATCAAAAAAGTAACTTAAGTGTCTCATACATGAGAATTTAAGGACAAATTTTGGAATTATGTAAATGAAAAGTAATACCCATTACTTGACAAAAACAATGACACAAAAAACTAATACTGAAAAGTTTTTGTTTTTATTTCCAAGATCAAATATTACAACAGGACATTTACATGTATTTATAAAAAAAATGCAGCAGTTGAATTTATAGATCAGAGGTTTCCTTGAGTTTGGTCCCTCTCTCAGCACAGTGAGCTGATGTCTTCAAAAGACTTCTTCATTCCACTCCCCTCCCTCTACCACCCTGCTGCCCCACCCACCCACCCTAACTCAAGTTGCAATATTAATATAAAGCAACTGGGTACAACACATCGAATATTCACAATTTGGTACAGCTCAAACCAGGAAATCATCAGCAGAGAAATCCTGACTTCAGAAAGCGTTTGCCTATAGCCTAAGTGTGTCTATGGACACATCACAGCCGGGTGTCTAGCATGCCCTACGTTCAGAGCAAGTGGAGTCCAGTGTGTGTTAGCCAGCAGTCACAGCTCTCCTGCCTCCATGTGCCTTTTGATTTCAGGCTTCCCCTAGCATCTCTACAATCACTAGATATTGGGGAGGGTCTTTCATGAAATTCTTAAACAAAAATTTCAGTGGATGGTACAGTTTCCCCATCTCATTGATCTCAATTTGGGGAAACATTCTAACAATAAATGGTTTCCTACTACTGTGGAATTAATGCCTAGAAACCTGAAAAACTCCATGAGGGAGCATTGGCCAGAAACATAACACGGGAACTAGCTCTGTTCATTATTTTCTTGAATTCAGCAACAACCTCAACTATAGATTAAATTTAGAACCTGTTCTTCTGTATTAAGACTTCAAAATTCAGTAAGACCAATGCTTTGTCTAGGGCAAACTGAGCACACAAACAGCCCAGGAAATATCACTGTTAAGAACTGCTAGAAAAGCACCTGTAAAGCAAATACTCCAAATTAACTTCAATTACCTCTTGATAAGATAGGAAGTGAGATTTGGAAAAAGACATGAGAGACAAAAATTAGTGAAGATGTGTCAGAACTGGGCATCCCAGATGATTCAAAAAGCGATGTTTAATCTGAACTTACACAAAACATGCAAAGCTCACAAATACTCCTGTATTTGTTACATCCGTAACAGTTAAGGAGAAGAAAAAGAAAAAGAGAAAAAAGAAAAAGATGTTTAGATGCTTAGAATTTGTTAATAACCAACAGAAAAATTGTTTGGAATAAAGAATTCTCAGGAGTGAAAAACTTATGTCCAATATTCATGTCAAAACTTGGACAGAAGCCCCCCCCCCAAAGTCTATATATCATGCCAGTATCAAACAGCACTCATCTCTCCACATTGGAGGCTAGAGGCTCTCACAGCTATCCCCTCTGCCTTCCAGGTGCTACAAATAGCCTTTATGAATTGGAGGAGTAGACCTAGAAAATATCTTGCCAAGGGCAAGGTAAACAGCTCCCACCATAGGCTTATCATTCACAAAAGAAAGTGGAGGTCACAGGTCACTTTCTTTAATTAGCTGGTAAAGCAGGGGGCTCTCCAGAGGCAGCAGAACATCAACACAGTTAAGAGTATATGATTATAAGTTACATAAGCCTATTTGTATTTTGAATCGTATCACTTAGAATTTATTGATATTTTCCATTGTTAAGAACACAGCAGCACTGGGCAGTGGTGAACACCTTTAATCCCAGCACTAGGGAGGTAGAGGCAGGTGAAACTCTGTGAGTTCAAGGCCAGTTAGGTCTACAAAGCCACACAGAGAAACCCTGTCTCAAAAAAAAAAACAAAAAACACAAACAAATAAATAAACAAACAAAAAACAGCACCTGTGACAAAAGCACACCATAAAACTCAATTTGTTGAAAACAAGGTACCCAACTGACTATAAATATTCTATTATCAGCTTGAAATTCATCTTGGGGACACACACTGTAACCTCAGCTATCTTGATACAGGGAAGAAACCAGGACAAGAATGAATGGTTCCCTATTAATTAAGATTCCCACATGAGTCCATGAATAAAAGTAAAAATAAAGGATTCTGAGAAGGGAAAAACCAATTTCAGGTCAGAACTTCTCACTTAAAATAGATCCCAATTTTTAATGATCAGTAAGTGACTCTCGGTACCATAGATTAAAAACTGCTCTTCTTGGTAATGTTGGACATTGAACCCAGGGTCCTGAATACACACCAGCCCATAGCTTCCTTTCTGGTGGAGACAGGTGATCAGGCATTGCCTATTTTTCCAGTTTAGCTTGACTCCTCTTCTTCCTACTGGAAAACCTAAGTGACCTTATAAGGCATATAAAAATCTTAGAGCAATTTAATTGCTAGAAGAAGTACCATTACACAATAAAAGTCTGTTGATAACTGCCAAAGAATTAAGTGCAACAACATAACTTCCCATACTTATAATGTGATTATTCTTAGGCAAAATACTATCATTGGTATTCATATCTCTAATTATGTGAAGAGATCTTAAAACAAATTATTTTGTGTGTACAACTGTTTTGCCTGCATGTATATCTATGTACCACATGCATGCCTAGTATCCTCAGAGGTCAGAAGAGGGCACTGGATCCCCTGGGACTGGAATTACGGATGGTTGTGGCACACCATGTGGGTATGGGGAAATAAACCAATATCCCCTGCAAGGGCAGAATGGAATCTGAACTTCTGGGCCATTTGTCCAGCCCCATGTTTTCTGGTTTATAAAACCAAACATATATTCACTATATAAATCCTATGTCTCACTATTTTCCTCCAGAGCAATGAGTTCTTACTATAGTGTGGCACTATAGTAGCTTTAATTAGAATTCTTCAAAGAATGATATTTAATTGGGCCTAGAAGAGCACTGTGATGTACAAATGCATGCTAAAGCAAACTACCAATATATCCAAAAAGGATGAGGCAAGGAGAATTTTATTTTTGAGTCAAGACCTTGGTATATAACTTCAGGTTGACTGGTACTAGCAATCCTCCTACCTCAGCTTCTTGGGAATGCCTAGTGGCCTCAGACGCAAAAGAGTTGGACCCCCTAGAACTGGAGTTATAGACAGCTGTGGACTTTTATGTGGTTGCTGGGACTTGAACCCAGGACTTCTATGAGAACTGCCCATCCCTCCAGGCCCACAAGCAAATTTTTATAAACTTCTTTACTATGTTTAATCAAGTAGTTAGTTCATTTGGATAACCCAAGTTTATTTTGTGATTATATGGTATAAAGGCCATCTTAAAAACATAGTTAAAATTAATCAGGTTAAGCCAAATGTAGTAGCTTTCACCTATAATCCCAGAAGAGCTCAAGGCCAACTTGAGGGCGCTGGTCCCACAGATGTGTCTTTCAAAAACAAAATGTTTATGAGAACAGTGAGATTTAAGTAGGGCAACCAGGAACCTATAAACAAACAAACCGAGCCAGCCATCCTCTTACGTGGAATAAGAATTCTCTTTAGGAAGAAAATGAGCTATAAAAAAGATGTTTGCCTCAAAATATTGCCTTCTATATTAATTTATAAAAATGAGAAATATAATTTTAAAAACATAGCCAAATCTATTAATTGTGACAATTTTGGAGAAAATCAGGTAAAGAATGAAGAGACAAAGATGGCAGCTCACTGTAATCCAAGGCGGACCCAGAGGTTCAAGGTCATGTTCAACTACAGTCTCTTAAGGGGCCAGCCTGATCCAGAACAGATCTACAGACAGAGACTTTATCTCAAGAAAAAAAAAAAAAAAAAAAAAAAAAAAAAAGAGGCTCTCCTGACCTACATTAAGTATTTGAAAACAAAACAGACAAAAAAGAGAATGGAGAAGCAAGATTAAAAGGTTGTTTCACTTCAGGGTTTCATCATATCCAATAACATTAGGCATCCAGGTTCTTTAAGGGAGAAACTAACCAAGGATGTAATAATCTCTGCTCTTTAAAAAAAAAAAAAAAAAAAAAAAAAAAAAAATCAACAAACTAAATACTTCTTAATTCCTCTTAATTCTAAGCTGTCTCATCACCAGGACTAACACAAAGTTGAGTCAAAAGTCTAAATAACCATCACTGAAATATAAATCTCTGTATTACAGAAGAAATCAATGTATCAGAATGGTGCTCTTTGGTTATGCTGAGCTGTAAAGAATACCCTGCACCACTCTAAAACATGAACTAGGGATTCTAAGTTTCACAGTAGACAACTGAAATTACGTAAGGCAAACAAACAAACAATGCTCAATGTTCAGGGCCTTTAGGTAATGTAATTCAGGGAGTAACTCAGGTGGTAGAGTGGCTGCCAGAAGCAGCAGCCTACTCAGTAAGGCTTAAGCTGCTGGCAAAGTGTGAGCCCGAGAGGCTGGTTTTCCTACCCTCATTACTTTTCAAGTTTTAATTTTACACAAGACATTACTCATAATTTGTACACTGCAATTTACCTTTAAGTAAGTAAATGAAAGATCTCTAAAACTCTGACACCATAAAGATCCACTCTATGGGACAAGAACTACATTTTTAAACATCAGCTTAAAAGGTCACATCTGCCCAAACCAAGTGCAAATTTCAACAAATAACTTCACAACTGCTGAGCCAATACTTAGCTTAACGCACACAAATTCAGCTCCAATGTTGGAGACATTCTACTTTGCATTCATTGCATAGCAAGTCACTCTTAAAATTCATTAGGCTTACAGCATTAAGTTCTTGAATTGATTAACGATTAACAAGTATTCAGTTAACACTTGAATTAGTCTGAGAATAATATAAAATAAAGGGAGAGACCAGATGCATAAAACATCAGGGTGGATACAAGTTTTTCTCTAAGAGCAGATTCCAAGTGCACAATCCCTCCACAAGGCTGACTCTTATTAGTAGTTAACCCTACCTTTGACTTGAAAAGACAGAGAACTACTTATCTACTCTGATTCTTGTTTTCAAATAAGAAATTCTAAAGTCAGGATAACAAGAAGCAAAGCTGTTATCCAAATGGACTGAACCCACCAGGCACCCTTCTTTGTCCCAGGATCAACCACCACATATTGTACTCAGGGAGAGAAATCTTGCCTTCATTTTTCAGGAGCCCTCTGGTATTCTTCTGAAGTGTTCAAGTGAGATTCCTGCTAATTAAAGAGTTTTTAGTACTTGAGCTCAAAATTATTTATTACTCAGGCAAAGGTCTTGACTTACTGATACACTTAATGACCCAAATTTGGTATTTTCCAGAGGCAGAGTCAAAGACTGAGCCACAGCACTTGCCACCATCCTTATTTCTTCTTTGTGAGAACTCCTCTAACTAAGCCTATACTATCCTTTCCTCCTGAGTTCCTATTATAACCACAGTTCAACCCTGGAAGGGTTAACATTCACTGTCCTGCTGTTATCCATGTATATAAATGACTCCATAATTGGATAAAGCAGTTGAATCAGATCTTAGCTTTCAAAATATTTCTGACTTTCGACTCAGACTCAATAGGTAGCTAATATAAGTGTTGTACACAGGATAAAACAAAAACGTATAAAGAACAAAGGGTTGTTGAATACCTTCTATCATGAATAATCTATGAGAAAAGATAATTGTAACTTTTTAAAAATCTTTCCTATGGTTTCCATCTATTCTTGGCAAATAATTCCTTATCGAATTATTAAAAAAATAATGGACAAATGTCTGTTAAAAATGGCATAATTAGGATTTTATAGGGATAACACAAATCCTATACAATCTTGACCCCAACTATACCTTCCAGCTTTAAGGAAACAAAAACTCTTAGTTTACAAAGCCAAATAATAAGATGATATTAAGAGTAAACAGACTACAACTGATGTAAGACAACACAACACACAAGGATATTATAGAACAGACTCTGGGCCTAATTTTAATTTTCCCTTACTAGTAATGACATACTGAACAAGCTGTATGAATTCCAGTTTTCCTCATTTATAAATGAGTAGAATATATACCGTGTAGGGATTGCATGAAGACTGAAGGAGGAAACATACACATAGTACACACAGCACATGCTAGCTACACAAAACCAGTCCTGCTCTCCTCTCACCCAGTATTGTTCTCTCAAGTCCAAACAGGACTCCTCTCTTTTCCCACTAGTTTTCATTCCCTTTCTTTATGCCACTCTCAAGTCTATCTTGTACCTCTCCTCCTTACTTTAAATACTTTTGAGCTGTTTCTACTACCCACAGGGAATATGTTTAACTAACCTCACAGACCTCATTTAACTGTCCAATAAAAGCTCCCTCTTGAAAGACAAATAACTTGCAGAAGAACTAAAACAAACTCCTTACATAGATTAAATACTTGAGCAAGGCAATATTCTCACTTATTTCCCTCATGTATGTATAATTCATAACCCTTCCTCCCATGGACCAACCCTGATAATCACACTCCTGGTCAAAATGAAGTGAAATCCTCTACAGCTCTTCATCCTGACTAAGCTTGATAAATGTATAACACTCTGCCTCTTAACTCACATATATACTCAGTCACCCTAATTGGGTTCTGAAAAATGGATTTGCCAGTGCTAAGCATATAAAAGACCCTCATACACCCTCTCACTCTGAACATCCTGCCTCAGGTTCTCAAGACAGGTTACTATACAGAGAACCTAAATGAATGGGACAAGAGGATGCAGAAGAGTCCTCTAAGGGAAAACTCTTGACTGACTTACATTTTGCTGGGCCTGTGCGCTGGGAATGGAGATGGTGCCAGCACAGCAAAGCTGAGGATTGATTCTCTCTCTTACTCTGTGGCTCCTGGAGGCTTCAGAGCATACAGCTCCATTCCTCAGCTGTTTCTATTCAAGTTCAGAGCTACAACTGAGGAGTTAACATGCTTGATTAAGCCTCAAGAGCTATGAAAAACAATGTGGTATTATTCACTCACCAATCTAAAGAGAGAACTTTGACTCAAGTGTAAATGAAATTGTAATTATATAAATATATTTATAAATATTCATACAATTATATACGTATACATAAGCACTTACACAGACTTAGAAAAAAATGTAGGAACATTAATTCAAAAGGACTCACTGAAAAATAACAAAATTTCCCATGATTTCCTTGAGGAGATACATAACCCATTCTTTAGGGAGGTCCCTCAAAATCCAACCATTAACAACCATAGTCTATCATCACATACTAGCAACATACCACATCTCTTTAGCTTATCTTTTTAATTCCCTAGTTGCCAAGAGAGCAATCTGCAAGTACACAGGAACCCAAAGGTCTTTGAACAATTACAATTTATGTTCCTCAAGTACAAGAATCAGTCAACTTGACAAGAAAGGTCATTCTACAGAAATGGTTTTATAACCAGTTTAAAGTTTTGATTTTTCCCATCAAACCACTATTGCCCTGTTAGAGCACTCTACCTAAAAGTTCAAGGAAAGAACTGAGCACATAGTGAAGCTGATAAATAGTACTACACAGACTCAGGTGGCCTCAACTAAGTAATACTGAAAAAAGCTTTCACCAAATACAATTTGAATGTGACTTGTTGGCAGAAAAAGATTCACAACTGATGGTTACTGGTAATGTCCCTCTTACTAACTGCTGTCTTATGAATCGAATTTCAAGGTCTTCCTCTCAATTTCGATTTCTAAAGTAAAATAGCACGAGGAATTAAAGTCAATTAGTTACCAGAGCATTTTAGAGATTATTCCAATTGGGGATAAAAAACAAAACCACTGTTTCTAACCAAAAAAAAAAAAAAAAAAAAACATTGTTAGCAACTCTCAGCTGCAGGTTTTCCCACCCCTGCCCACCCACCCAACCCTGGTACATACCTAAGTATGCTTTAAGCACATAGGACAACCAATAACCATAGTGGTTACAATTACAAGCCATCGTACTACATGATTATTGAACATCTGCCTTCCTAGACAACACTACATACTCAAGACAATGGAGCCAAAGGAACTAATCTGCTGTGCAGGTAAAAACAGCAAACACCTTCCTAGCCCAGAAACAAGATGCTCACTACAGGTTCATCCTAGTACTGGAAAGAGGAATATTACTAACAGATACTAATAAAGAAAACCGTCTTGGTAATACACAATACACTAAGTACTCATTCTGCCAATAACATACATCATGGAAATAACTCTTATAACTGGATCATGGGAACCTTTGAAGGAAATTTTAAATATGAGCAATAATATAAGGAATGCTTTCCCTACACAAATAAAAACCTGGGTATTTCACTAAGAGATCTTCTTACATGAAGAACAAAATGCATGTTAAGAGAATTTCTTTTCCCTAGCAAAAATGGGGATTGTTTTTTAATTCTGATTCTAGTCATTCTTTGTCAAGAGTCTAGGATTAAAATCACTAGAACCCAAAGAGATGCCACACAAGAGACTACTTATTAGAACACACATTTCCTGCTGCCAGTACTAGGAGAGATCTTATTCTTATCTTTACACTTCCATTTGGTCACCACATTTGGTAAGAAAGAAACAAAGTGAGAAAAAAAAGATCACAGAGAAAGAGAAAAGGAGGAAAGAGACTAATTACAGGTGACAGAAAGAAATAAAGGAAAGGCAGGTGACTTGCTTGCTCAGCTTTGGCTCTATAGTCCTATGAGCCAAAATGCATACTTAGTGACATGGTATCTCACAGGAAAAGGGAAAAGGGGGTAAGCTGAGAGAGGTCAGGCCATGGTGTTAATTTCTTTCCTGTACAAAGACAGTCTCTTGAGGACAGAGGCCTGCCTCTTGTAAAGTGATGTCATAGTCCAGATGAGAGAGCTTCCTCCGGGGGAAGTTGGTAAGAAGTTCAAAACGTTCATTTGGATATCCTTTAGACTGGACATGTTTCACCAAAGCCTATGAAAAACAAGAGTAAGACAAAACTGTTAGCTGGAAATAATACCATGCTGACTAATTCAAAAGAGTACTCTACCTTTATCATATTAGATAAAGTAAGTTATTTAGATAATGAAAGCTTATAGAAAGCCAACAAAACTCTTTGGATAAGTAAATCTATACCCAGTAACTTAGGGCTACTACTTTGTGATACTAAAAGAGTCACTGCTATCTCCCCAATAAATAAACTCAGTTAATATTTATATAATATAGACTATTTTTCTTCCTTCAACAGAGAATATATCCTTTCATTCTGTCTATGACCAACTACAACCACAGAACTGTTACAATTTCAACATGTCCTTCTCTACAAATGCTTTTTCATCAGATAAACGTGCTCAGTCTTCTCCAGTGATCTTTTCCCTTTACTCACTGTCTAGTTTTCTACTCAGTTTTGCAACTAAATTTCTCAAGAGTGGTCTACAGGCTAGAGAGGTGGATCAATGTTTAAGAGCACTGACTGCTCTTCCAGAGGACATGGGTTCAATTCCAAGCACCCAAATGACGGCTCACAATTGTGTAACTCCAAGATCTGACACCTTCACACAGACATATATGCAGGCAGAACACCAATGCACATAAAATAAGAATAAACAAATTTTACACACACACACACACACACACACACACACACACGGTTTACACAGTAGCAACCCTTGTCCCTAGGTAATATGCACCATGACCCCTGGTAGATATCTAACATATTTAATGATATATATTAACAACTAATAATATAAAATGTTATATATACATATAAGTTTTATAATAGGTGCACACACATGCATGCTGAGGCACACAACCACGCATACATACATGCAACATTACTTCTTTTAAGCTGCAGGACCATCAGTCACTTGTATTTCCCCAAGAAAGTGTTTCTCTATGTATCCCTGGCTGTCTTAGAAGTCACTCTATAGACTAGACTGGCCTCAAACTCAGAGATTTGTCTGCCTCTGCATCCCAAGCGCTGGGATTAAAGGTGTGCACCACCACCCCCCATTGAAAAAAAAATTTTAACATAAATTTTAAGTTTTTTGAAGTTACATGACCAGATACCCTGTGGTAACTATAACATTCATTTGGTAACTAAGATGGCTATTACCTCTCAGGTATACACAGCCTGGCTAGCCTGGATAAAGGGAATGATTCATATCACACACAGGTGATGGAGTGGGACGTTAGGAAGTTTCATTGTGCTATTCAGAATAATATTTAATTTAAAACTTACAAATTGATTCTGGAATTTTCCACCCAACATTTTTTTCTTTTCTTTTTTGTTTTGTTTGTTTCAAGACAGGGATTTTCTGTGTAGCTTTAGAGTCTGTCCTGGAACTCTGTAGAAAGGCTGCTTCAAACTCACCGAGATATGCCTGCCTCTGCTTCCTGAGTGCTGGGATTAAAGGCATGCGCCGCCAATACCTAGCCCACTTAACATTTCTATACCAAAGTTTGCTATCAGAACTAGAATGGTGGAGGAAAAGGACATTTATCGTATTTATTCTTTCTCTTGCCTCTGTTCCATTTCAAACAGTAGTAGTCTGGAACCAGTCAGCAACTTATCACTGTCTTCAACAGTATCTACAGCTGTCTGATTTCAATTTAAATGACCCCATTTAAACTGGAAAGGTGGGGCCTGGCTGGCCGGAGGTCAGCACAGGCAGGCCTCTGAAGGTCCTCTCCACCCCTCTGGCTCTGGTCTAGTTCTTTCTCTGCTTCCTGACTCACAGCCACATGAACAAGTCTCCAGTTCCCACCACTAGAGAAGGAGCCTCTGCCATGCTTTGGCTGCCAAGCCTAACCTTTGCTTGGATGCAATTTCTCGGAAACCATGAGCCAGAAAAACCCTTTCCACCCTTACTTTGTCAAGTAGTTTGTTGCAGAAATGAGGAAAGTGGCTATCCCAGGCATAGTGACAGGCCAGGTATAGGTACTTAACCAAAACAGGGCTGGAGGGGGGGGGGCACCACCCACAAGTTCAGTTATGTTAGGCAGACCAATTTCTTTTTCAGACGTCAGGACCTTGGGAGCACTAAGATAAGTGATGCCATGTACAAACCGAAGAGTAAACAAAACTTACAGGTAGACAAAGAGGGAATGGGATAAAATAGAGAATCACAAGAAAAAATTCTAGCAGACCACAGAAGAGATACCGAAGAACCTTGATTCTTAATTATTTTGTAGTAACAGCTATTAAGAAACCCAAGCTCCCCACTATAGTCTTCAGATAAATCCACCACTTCTTTTCCAGAAGTCAGTGTATTCCACACAAACAGAACTGAAAAGCCTAAGCTGGCCTGTGACTTGCCTCAAAGAATGAAAAGCAAATAAACTAAGAAATAGGACAGGCATGGTAGCTCATGCTTATAATCTCAGCACTTGGGAAGTTAAGCAAAAAGACTATTTTGAGTTCCAGGCTATAAATGAGACCCCCACCTCAAAGACCATCATAGCCCTAATTCCAGTAATTAGGAGACTGAGGCAGGCAAATCTCTGAGTTCTAGGCTAGCCAGGGCTACATAGTGAGGCCCTGTGTTAAAACAAAAACAAAATACAAGTAAAAAAATCCCAACAACCCCCCCCCCCCAAACTAAGACTCTTGACAATAAGTTTTGAGTCAGATACCAGATACCCTACATATATGTCAGAGAGACTATGTTCTCTTGGGTAAGGGTACAAAATAGTGGTAGGGTTTGCTTAGCATGCATTAGGTTATGGGTTTAATCCCTAACACCACGAACCACATGTTTCAGTGAGATAAACTCACCAGCAGTTTAGCTTGCTCTGGAAGAGTGATCTGCTCCCTTTTTCCATCTGGGTACCTCAGCATCAGCTGTGCTTTTGGTCCTAAGGAACAGTTAGATACACATAGGTGTTTAATATGGGAGATTAACTAAAGCAAGCCATTCAGTACATTCAAGTTTAATAAGTAAAGCAGGTCTATCCTGTAACCTACCATTTACATCTATCCCCTCCACTATTCCATCTGACTTTTCAGGTGACATCTCCAAGACCTCAGGATCCATGGCTGGCAATCCTTGATGGTTTGTGGCTGTGCCAGGCTCAGTTCTGGCTGGGGGCTCAGTCAATGGCCTTCTGTTCTCCTCTTTTCTATGTCCCAGATCTTTATGAGGAGACTTTCTGGACTTAGCAAGATTCTCTACCTCCTCTTCTTCATCAGAGCCACAAACCGAAATGAATTCTTCGCTGCCAGAGAAAAGTTCCGATTCAGATTCTTCATCTGAGCGGCTATCCTGTTTTGCCTGTGCTGAGTCGAAATGTGTTTCCTGCAAGGAGGCTCTGATGGCAGCTTCCAGCTGGCTGTCTTCACTGGCATCTATGAGGCTCTCCTATGAAGTGTAGTCAGAGCACAGGTGGAAAGAATAACAGTTAAACCAAAACAAAACCCACTCAAACAGGGTATAAAAAACATACCAGTCAACATATCACTAATTTTCTGCCAAAGCAGAATTTGTCTCTTGCACAATGTGAGGTCAAGGACTTACTATCAGAAAGTCAAATTGAAACGAATATTTTAAAGGCAAGGAAAAAAAAAAAAAAAAAAAAGGATATGGTGGTATAAACCTATAATGCCAACATTCATGAAACAGAGATAGGGAATTGCCCAAAGTCTGAGGCTAGCCTGTACTACACAGTGAGATGGTTTCAAATTCAAATAAACAACATGAAGATCTCAAAGTACTTACAGTACACTGGTATTTTAAGCCCAGGCATTTTTGGCATCAAAACGAACACATTCAAAAAAAAATAGCTTATTTTCGTTTAGCAAAAGAACTGAAGTTGTAAATATAAAGTCAAACTACTACTCTTTAAAATGATTAAACATCAGAAGATGTCTCTTTTGGTTATCATTAACTGCAAAGGTTCTTAGCATTCAAAACAAGGAAATACCATTATCAAAATATGACATGGTGGTGTATGCCATGCCAATCCTCCTAGGATTTATCATTTGGGAGGCTGAGGTAGGAAGCTTGCAAGTTATTTTATTTTGTTAATGCTGTTTTTTTATGATTTATTTATTTTATGCACACTAATTTCTTGCCTGCATTTATGTCTGAGTGAGGATTACACACAGTCTGGAGTTACAGACAGTTGTAAGCTGCCATATGAGTGCTGGGAATTGAAGCCAGATCCTCTGCAAGAGCAGTCAGTGTTCTTAACTCCTGAGCCATCTCTCCAGCCCATGCCTATAAGTTTGACTTCCAGCACGTGAGATCATTTCTCAAAAAAAAAAAAAAAAATCCAAAGAGAAAAATTTCAGGGTGTGTGTGGGTAGGTTAACTAAATTTTTGAAAGCTTTCTAACTATAATAAAGATTTTCATTATGATAATGATGAGAAATACAATTTCATTTATTTATCCTGTGCATACGTATGTGGCTTTGCAGACATTGTGTACACATATAAGTCAAAGGACAACTTTCAGGAGTCTTTTCTCTCCTTCCACCATGTGCATGTGGGTTCTAGAGATTACATTTAGGTCATCAAGCTTGGTAAAAGTGTCTTTATCCACTGAGCCATCTAACAGCCAGAGTAATGCAAGTTTCTAATCTCTTGTTAAAAGTTTTGAGTATCAGTTTTTTTTCTCCTTTTTTGGTTTTTCAAGACAGGGTTTCTCTGTGTAGCCCTGGCCATCCTAGAACTTGTTATGTAGACCAGGCTGGCCTCAAACTCAGAACTCAGAAATGGGTCAGCTTCTACTTCCCAAGTATTAGGATTAAAGACATGCATCACCACTGCCAGTCCAAAGATTTCATTTTTAAAAGTCACAAAATACGGAGCACGTGAATGGAATATATACCATGTGCATGCCTGGTACCTACGGAGTCTAGAAGAAGGCACTGAATCCCCTGGAACTAGGGCTACCGGTGGTTATGAGCTGTCTGATGTGGGTGCAGGAAACCAAACTAGGGCTTTCTATAAGAGAAGCCAAGTGTTCTTACCCAAGGAGTCATCTCTCCAGCCCTGTATTATGATTACTATTCTTTTACACAGAGTTGTAATATAGTTCACATTGGCCCAAAACACACAATGTGGCTCAGGATAGTCTTGGAACTCTCAATCTCTTTCCTACTGCCACATAATAATTTCTTAAAAATTAGTTGGGTGGAGCTGGACAGATGGCTTAGCAGTTAAGAGCACTGGCTGCTCTTCCAAAGGACCTGGGTTCAATTTCCAGCACCCACATGGCAGCTCACAACTGTCTGTAAGTAGGAATACCTGCAGGCAAAACACCAATATACATAAAATAAAGATTAAAAAAACAAAAAAGCCCACTTAAAATAGCTGGGCATGGCCGGACACGCCTTTAATCTCAGCACTTGAGGGCAGAGGCAGGTGGATCTCTGTGATTTTTGAGGCCAGCCTGGTCTACAGAGTTCTTAGATAGTCAAAGTTACATAGTAGAGAAACCTGCCCCAAAATAAACAAACAAACAAACAAACAAACAAATAAGCAAGCAAATTATGGCTATAAACAAAAATATCTGGGGCTAGAGAGTTGGTTCAGATTAAGAGAACTTGCCACTCTTTTTAGAATTTTATTTTTATTATTTTAGTGATGTGTGTGGGTACCCAGACATCAGACCTGGACTCAGTTCCTCTGGAAGATTAGTACATGCTCCCACTAATTCATTCCTCCAGGTCCATCTGCTGCTCTTGCAGAGGACACAGATTCAGTTCCTAAGACATCATGGCTCATGACCATTCATAAGTTCAGTTCCAGGGGAATCTAACTGTAGATAGAAGTTCCTGTCCCTCCCAGTCCTACATTATCTCATGTCATCCAACATTCTCTTGTAGCCTCCAAGGACACTACGCACATGTAGGGCACATATACACATACAGGCAAAACACTCATATACATAAAAAAATAAAATATTTAAAAATTATAATGTTTTTAAAAATCAAACATGTCTAATGAATGAAGTTCATGTACTACATGTCCTATAGTATTTATTTGCTTCTTTTGTTTGTGACTTGTTTTGAGAAAGATCTCACTCTGTAGTCTCAACTGGAATGGAACTCATTATATAGCTCTGACTGTCCTCAAACTTGCAGTAGTCCTCCTGATTCAGCCTCTTCAGTGCTGGGATCACAGACATGTGACACCCTGCAAACTAAGAATAAAAGGAATACAGGTAGGAGATGGAGGCAGAAGTATCAGGAATTCAAGGATATCCTTGGCTACATGGTGAGTCTGAGTCTAGCTGAACAAGATGTTATAACCTGTCTCCAAAAAAGCCTCAGTAACCTGATAAAGTACATTTTAATAAACATACGGATTAGGGAGACAATCAGTAGTAGTTAAAGCTTACTTCAAAAGCATGAGGACCATT
The DNA here is from genome assembly GCF_943737965.1 of Phodopus roborovskii. Lineage (NCBI taxonomy): Eukaryota > Metazoa > Chordata > Mammalia > Rodentia > Cricetidae > Phodopus > Phodopus roborovskii. The sequence goes on along the minus strand of NW_026126469.1, from coordinate 17,604,356 downwards.
GCTCAGATTCCCCAGAACCCTTGTAAATGCTTGCTGAGTGTAGCAGCCTGGCTAGGATTCCACTTTTCAGTAGACAGAGAACCCCCCCCCCCCAAAGCAAACTGTCTAACAAGACTAGCTATATTTATGAGCTGTGGGTTCAGCTGAGACCCTGCCTCAATGAATAAGGAGGAGGGCAAAGAAGGCAACCGAATAAGGTTCCTGACATCAATCTTGAGCTTACACACACAAGCCACTATGTACAGGAACATACATGTAGACATAACACACGCACATACACACACACACATTTTTAAAAGGAACTATATAACCATACAGAGGAACATCCAGTGGTGAGACCATGTCTCCAAGAGCCAGGGAAGGAGCACCAAGAGACTCCAACAGTCAGATTAGTGCTGCTGTTGCTTTAGTTACAGAAGCTTCTTTCTGCAGTGGACAATGTTAAGACTCATAAGTGGTTAAAATGTACAGAATAAATGCTGACAGTTGAGCCATAAATGGGACTATAGCATTCATGGCAGCCTCTCCAAAGTTAAGGGCATGGTGGGAGAGAAGGCAGAAAGAATGTATAATGTGAAGGATGGGGTGGAAGGGTGTGGAACAGGGTTTTCTGGGCATGACAAAATTGCACACCTAAATGCACAGTGGCTGTGATTGCCTGTGTAAGCCCAGCACAAGATGGACCCATCAACAGCCTGCCTTGGAAAAAACTGACAAGGGTCCAACCTTTCCCTTAGATAAGCAGTGAATGGCTGCTGGGAACAGGAGAACATGTTCTTAGGATGTAGCCACTGGTAAGGTGCCAGTGCTCTTGTAAACGATTCTCACCTATGCTTCTGTAAGTGAGCTTGGATCACAAAGATAAGTGAATAGAAATACAAAACTCTATACACATACACACATATATACATGCATGCATACATATATATCAGCTAACAATAAGATGGATCTTATTGTTCAAATTAATAAATTTGTTTAATTAGGCAGCACTCTAAGGTCAATAAAAAATAAGAAGAAAACACTGCTGGGAGAAATTAAAGACACAGAAATAGGGCAGATATATTCCATACTACTAGACCTGAAGATTCAATTACTCGATGTCCACAGAACCAGTATGATTCCAATTAAAATGCGAGCATGTTTTCTTGTATTAAGCAACAAGCTGGTTCTTAAACTTGTAAAGAAATGCAAAATGCCCAAAACAAACAGAAAAGTTTCATTTATGTAATTTTAATTAGGTACTTAGATAACTTCAAATAACTATTTTTTAAATCACTACATGATAGACCAATTCTAAAGACACATAATTTTATTCTCATTGTCATCAAAACCCAAACAGCAATGATAACCACAGTGAGACTGCCTTATCTTTGAAGATTTTTTACTTGAAATTAATCATGATATCAACTAGCAAAGATGACTACATAATAACATATTATAGACATTAAGTATAAAAATAAACTCTGGGAGAGCCAGAGCATCCCAGGACCTACAGCTATCTAACCAGTAATAATGCCAAATAACATTGCAAGCCAAAAACCTTATATCCACTGTTGCTTTAGTATGTCACGAGAAGCCCTCTCAGAACCGCCCTAGGAAGAAGCTGCATCCACCAGCAGCTTGGCCGTATCAGTTCTCCAGCTCACATGTTTATATTGTTCCTTCTTTTCTTTTTTTAGGTCTCATTTTTATGCTTTAACTCTGGGTGTATGTGTGTGGGGGAGTTGTACACATGTCTTTTTTGGCGGGGATAGGAAGGGGTGTTCTGAGACAGGGTTTCTCTGTGGCTTTGGAGGCTATCCTGGAACTAGCTCTGTAGACCAGGCTGGTCTCGAACTCACAGAGATATGTGTGCCTCTGCTTCCCAATCAGTGCCAGCTTGTATACATGTCTTATGACTTCACTGAGTAGATGAAATCCTTCTGTAGAAAACCATCAAAAAAATAAGGACAGCCAGAAACCCTAACTGTTCAATACTTACATTATTATAAGTACCATCTTAATGTCAAACATTTTACATAAGATGTTGACATAAGCACATCCAGTCACCCATCACTTATACTTACTGATCGGGCACATTTTTTGGGAGGACTGCTAGAAAGTCCATCCAGTTGTCCATGTTCACCCAGAAACCCTGTTACTTGGTCCAAGAAAGAAGACACATCTAATTGGTGCCACTCTACTAGCTTCTGGCCTAAAAATTAAAAAATTCAAGACATGTAAACATAAAATCAACAATTCTTCTAACCATATTCATTAAATAATTGTCATATGCATAGTTAAACTTTGCTACAAATTCACATCCCCATCCCTCACTTGTTGAAGTCACACAGTATTGTTGTAACCTACTGACAACATCACTTATAACTCATTGAAAGATTTCTACCTACGACAGGACAATTATCTGCTGGCACCACTTACAGCCATTTAGGAAGAAGAAACTCAAACAAAGCAAAATATAAATAAAATATAATTAATGATAAAACCAGCTCACCCTCTAGTGCTCTTAGAGGAATACAACTAGTGCTTATAATAATACAAAACCTAAGGAGACCCATACAAAGTTTTCCTCCAAAAGAATGTAAGTGTACAAACACAAAATGTTGCTACCCCTCAAATTGCCAGAAATAGTCCCTAAATATACACATCCAAAGGTGTCTACACAATTATAATGGGAATAAACAAAAAACTTTCCTTAACTATTAAATTTCTGAAAACAGATCCAGTCAAATATTAATCAACTATTAAGGTATTGAAAAATAAATGATAGGTTAAAAACTGTAATTTGATGTAGCTTACCTGTCCGTGGGTCCAAGATGGAAACATAGGGGAAATCCCCTAGCTTATAAAACTGTATGTATCTCTGACCTTCCTCGCTGTCGTGATAAACCTGTTAAACCAATGATATAAAAACCTTCTTTTTAAAAGGCTGGCTATACCGTTATCTCCTAACAGTAATAGAGTCTCCATGTAAGCCTTTGACAGACATACTAAGTTCTCATTCCCATGTGAAAGGGGACTTGTATCCTACTCACAGTCCCTTCTGAAAATTCATTATGAACATACCAAACTATTCCTCTTCCCTTCTCAGTTCAGAGAGCTACTAATTCTTTCTTTTCAAGTATCTGTCCATCTATGGGTTTTTTGTTTTGGTTTATTTTTGAGACAGGGTCTCACTATGTAGCTCTGGCTATCCTAGAGTTCACTATCTAGAGCAGGCTGTCCTTGTGAACTCAGAGATCTGCCTGCCTCTGTCTCCCAAGTGCTGGGATTACAGGCATGTGCCACCATGCCTGACACGGTACACTTATTTTAATAAATCACAATATATTAAGATTATAAGTTTTAAAAGCCAACATTTTATTAAGCAGAGATGTAACAATACTTTATTCACTCAATATTTGAATAAAATAATAAAAGGAATTCTGTCATTAAAAAACAATCACAGAGGCTGGCAGTGGTGGTGCATGGCTTTAATCCCAGTTCTCTGTAATCCCAGTTCTCTGGTCTACAGAGTGAGTTCCAGAACAGTCAGGACTGTTATACAGAGAAACCCTATCTCAAAAAAAAAAAAAAAAAAAAAAAAAAAACCACTAAACAAAGAAACAAACCAACCACAGAGGCCAGCAAGTAAAAGTGTTGCAGCAAAAAGCTTGACAACCTGAGTTTGATTCTCAGAACCCAATTTCCAAAAGTTGTTCTCAATCTCCCATACCACATACCCATACACATAGAGCACACACAAATTTATAATAACAGAAAAAAACACAAAAATCCCACTGAATTTATCAGACTGTAAAACACAAAAAGGAAAATTAATAGCATTAGTAGTAGTATATCTTAGAATAAGAAAATATTGTTTAAGTTACTTTCTGTAACTTTTTAAAAATTAGAAATTAAAACTGGACCTGTTTAGTCTATAATCCCCTCCTATTCAGATGTCTGAGGTCAGAGGGTCACAAGTTCAAGGTCTACTTGGGTGGTTTCAAATGCTAAAAAAGGAGCTGGGCTCTAGAGGTGCAAACCTTTAATCCCAGCATCCAGGAGGGAGAGGCAGGTGGATCTCTGGGTTTATGACAGCTGTCTACACAGTGAGTTCCAGGGAAGTCCTGTCTTGAAGAAAAACAACAACAACAACAACAACAACAACAAAAAAAAAAAAAAAAAAAAAGAGAATGGAGCCCAGCTTAATGGTGGAGCACTTGCCTCATTTGCAGGAGGGCCCAGGTTGAATCCCAAGTAGCCAGCCTCTCCCCCACCAAAGAAAACCCCAACCAAACAAAAAGAGTGAAACACAAGGGAAATTAGAAGTAGGCTACCTGACTTTAACTAGATAATTTATACAAAAAGATATTATATCTGGGACACTAAGGAATACTAAGCTAGGAACACTAGTAGAAGAGTAACAAGCTCAAGCTAAGACACAAGGTTTAGTGTTTCTCTAATGCTCTAAGATGTTTTCCTCATGGTCACTGGCCTTGTAGGGTTATTCAGCAGTTGAAATCAACTAATCCATGCAATAAGCATGAAATTCATACCATATCTTGAAATTTTAGCACACACACACAGAGCAAGATAAAATGTTAATGTTATATCGTCTATTGATTTAAAGAAGAAATATTAATATTGATTTCACCTGTTTCCTTTGAACCTTTTTAGATGCTATTTCTCCTTCCACTACTTCACTGCTGCCTTTATCCTGACTATTTAACCATTGCAGTTAACGTACGTCACAAACGAATTCACTCTTCCCAGTTTATAACCCATTTCTCCTCCACAACACCCTACACTATAAAAATACATATTACAAAATCTTTAATTAATGCCTTTCTCACCTGCCAGAAAATGAAATGTTCCCGGATAATATTCTTAACAGCTTCATTACTCCACACATCACGGTTGAGGCACTGGCATGCAAAGTCTTGTACATTTTGAATGTTTATCATCAGCCACTTATTCTGCATCTGGCCACATTCTTTGGCCTGTAAGAATAAAGTTAAATATTTATTAAAAACTAGTTTCTAGCCATACAGTGTTGATGCATGCCTTTAATCCTGCACTTGGGAGGCAGAAGTAAGCAGGTCTCTGTGATTTCAAGGCCAGCCTGGTTTACAGAGTGAATTTCAGAACAGCCAAAGTAACACAAAGAAACTGTCTCAAAAAGACCAAAAAAAAAAAAAAAAAGAAATAGTTAAAAACAAAAAACACATAAGGATGGAAAATACACAGGGAATCTGGGTACTGTATATTATTGTGTTGTCTTTGAATTATATGACTGCTGAGGAAACAGCAACAGCTGCTAACATTTAATTGAAAATGTTACTAGAATAATCCAACCTGTATATTTTGAAAATGCCTTGACTTTAAAATTTAAGTCTAAGGGTATGTTACTTTAGTAAAACAGATTTTGCTTTTGCTTCCACAGAAAATGGAAAGCTGTGGATTCCTTCCAGACTAATATGGTTTGATCAAGCAAGACCCCTTAAAGCAGTGGCCCAGATAATCCAACATCCAAAACAGCTGAGACAATGCAGCTTCAGACTACTACAGCCAAGATTAGGTCAGGTTTCTGGGTTTTCTCAGGATCCCCTTGGGATTGACAGAGCCCCCCCCCCCCCCAACAGCAGGAAACAGGAGAGAACTATGCACAAATCCCCAAATATTGTTTATAAATATATTCATTTAAATGGGGTTAGTTAGAAATGGTTAATGATCACAGTCAATTTCTTTCTAAAGAAAAAAAGAGATTATGATATACAAATGTATACTTTGCATTGGTATGGATTTTGGTTTAGTTCAAGGTCAACTTTGCTATATGTATTTTTTCTACTCTTGTTTGGGTATTTTGTTTATACAGCTAATTTGAAAATGTAATGTATAATTAAATACAGATTACATATAGTCACCTATAATAGTCAAAACATAGTTCTGTTAGTTAGGTTTTCTAGATATACAGAGATATATTTGAGATGGATAGATGGTCTTCAAATCTTTCAAAGACCTACAGAATATGGCATTTAAAGTTGTTTATTAGGGTTTTTCATGACAATGAGACACGGATTGTTCCTGCCATCACCAATTATGTCAGAAAGGAAGATGGGCTGCTTTCAATATGGCAAGACTGGTCATTTGGGCAAGAAACTGCTCTTGCCTTAACTGTTTGACTGTATGCTATATAAACTGGACACACAGGACACACAGGAAGTGACTGTTCAACTTGCCAAAACAAGATGGTAAAGTCCTTCAGGGTTCCTACTTCATGGAAGAGTCTGCCAGACATTCTGCAGGACACAGAGAAAAATGGCTGACAAACTGCCAATACAGGTGGGACAGTTTCAAATTTCCTGCTTTGCCAGACACTCTAGGCCTAAAGGTTGAAGATGGATGCCCCAACATTGCAGAATAACTTCAGATGACTATCCAGGCAGTGAGATGTCTCTGTCAATTCTAGAGTTTATATATATTATTGTTCTGAGGTCTTTGATGGAGTTGAAGACAGATAGTTATGTTTATGGTTTTCCTTAGCTGTGATAAAAGATAAGTTACATATAAAACTTTAGACTCACAGACAATATAGAATATTTTTATTAATTTTGCCAAACGTTAGTTGACTAAGTATTGTTAACTATAGTTCTTGCTTGATAGCTGTTTTGTTACATATAATTTTATACTATGTTAAAATTAAAACCTTTCTTTTTATTTAGATAGAAAAGAGATGATGGGGATGTCCTTCTGTATATATGTTTCTCTTATTGGTTGATGAATAAAACACTGATTGGCCAGTAGCCAGGCAGAGAGCATAGGCAGGGCTATGAGACAAGGAGAACTTTGGGGAAGAGGACACAGGAGAGGTCTTGAGGGAGGCACCATGTAGCTGCCAAAGGAATAACAGCCTCATGGCAATACATAGTTTAATAGAAATAGGTTAAATAATTAAGAGAGAGCTAGCTGATAAGAAGACTGAGCCATTGGATAAACAGTTTCTAATTATTTTAAGTCTCTGTGTGTTTGTTTGGGGCTAAACAGCTGTGGGACCAGGCAGAACAGAACCTGTCTACATGGTGGCACAGAGGAGGCAGAGGCAGACCCGTCTCTATAATTTTTGAAGTCAGCATTGTCCATATAATATATCTAGGTCACATAAGACAAGACTCTGTCTCAAAAAAGGAAACAAACAAACAAACAAAAAAAAACCACACTACAATTGTAAATCATTTCATAGTTATAGTGCAGAATTTCCAACAACTTACTGTTTCAAAGCTGCCTTTGTGCATCAAGTCGATTGGGGGACGGAACAGATCCGCAAGGGTTGTCAGTTTCTTATCTATTGCTCCTCCATTTCTTAACTCCTGTTCTTGCCTAACTGCAATACAGAAGGATGGAAACATCTAATTAGCCATAAAATGAAAGTAAATTACATAATAAACAAAAGGCCTTATATTAATGAAAGAATGAACAATATGCTTGATCAAAAGCTAATGACTGAAAAAAAAGGGGCAACATTTTAGGGTTTAGTGATTGTTCCCTAACCAAAGGATAAAAGTAGAAAATTAAATTAGTTACAAATAGTCATGCTAGGCCAGGCCTGGTAGTGCAGACTTACAATCAAAACTACTTGGAAGGCTAACACAAGAAGATGAAGGTTTGGCCAGACATGGTGGCACACACCTTTAATCCCAGCACCCAGGAGGCAGAGGTTGGCAGATCTCTGTGCGCCCAAGGCCAGCCTGATCTACAGAGTGAGTTCCAGGACAACCAAGGCTACACAGAGAAACCCTGTTCTGAAAAACAAAAACAAAAAGATGAAGGTTCAAGGCCAACCTGAGCTACAGAATGAGCTAGTTCAATCTGTAACTTAATGAGAGACTGTTTCACAGTAAGAAGTAAAGCCAGCTAGGGATCTAGCTCAGAACCTATCTAATATATATACAGGACCCAAGTATAGCCCCCAGCATCATTTAAAAAAAACAAAACAAAAATGAATGCACCTCGAGAAGAGGATACACCTGAGGGGTAGAATGCTTGCCTGCCTAGGATATTCAAGGCCCTGTTTGTCCCCAGCAAAACACACACACACACACACACTAAATTCTTTCACATATTCATAAGCAACGCAGAGGAAAACTTTCAGAATCATGTCTCTAGCTCTGAAAGTGATCCTAGCCCATCTATTGCAGTTAGCTCCTGCAGTAGAGACTAAGGACATTGCTGTCCCCATCTACTAGAAGAGCACAGATTTTTCTGATAATTTAAACCTTCTCTTTCAACTTTTTCCAAAGTAACAGGACCTATCTGTGCCTTGAAGGGGCACAGTATGTTATAAAACTAGACACAGCATTTCTCATGTATTATCTAAAAATAACTGTCTAGAGCCAGCAAATGGCTCAGTAAGTCAGGACACTTGCTGCCAAACCTGATGGCTGGAGTTCAATTCTCAGCCCATACAGTAGCCATCCTCTTGTTAGAGGACACACTCACATCATGGCCTATACAAAGCCCCAACTAATAAACAAATAAACAAATAAAAATTGTCCTTTCTTTAGAAATCTTTCAAAGTATGAGGTCAAGATACTTTTGAGTTGTGCCACAGAAAGGTATGAATTGTATGCTGACTAGTTTTATGTCAACTTGACAAGCTAAAGTCAAAGAAGAGGGAGACTCAATTAAGAAAATGACTCCATTAACACTAGGCTGATTACAGGCAAGCCTATAGGGCAGTGATTCCTGCCTTGCTTGATTTCCTGTCCTGACCCTCCTTCAATCATGGACTATGACTTGAAATATGAGCCAAACAAACCTATTCTTCCTTGAGTTGCTTTTGGTCAGGGTGTTTCATCACAGCAATAGTAACCCTGACTAGGGCTGTGTGTGTATATCCATGCATGTCATACATACATGTGGGGTCAAAGTACAACCTGCAGGAGTCAGTTTCTCTATTTTTACCATGTGGGCCCTGCAGATTACTCAGGCTTCATAGCCACTATGTTTACCCAAAATCTTGATGTCACTATAATTTCATTTTTTAAATACGGTGCACCCTCTAAGTAACTAGGACTAATAGAAAAGATATTAAAGAGAATTCACAGACTGGTTCACAAATACCTACTAGTTTCAGTTTGAAAATCTCGAAAACCATCAAATATTGAACGTGCAGGCCTTCGTCTTTTAGGGGCTGTAGAAGAAAAACAGAATTAGTTTAAAAAAAAAAATCAAAAACATTAATTTTGAAAATTCTAAAGGAATTCCTTAGATAACCATTTATTTTTATATTTTTATATTTTTTATTTCTTTTATGTATATGTGTATTTTCCCTACAAGTTAAGTTTGTGTACCATGTGACCAGAAAAGAGTGTCAGATGCCCTGAATCTGGAGTTACAGGCAGTTATCAGCCACTACATGAGTGATGAGAATTGAACCTATGTCCTTTCAAGAAGCAGTCAGTGCTCTTAACCACTGAGCCATCTCTCTAGCCCCATATGTATTTTTAAATGTTCATATTCTTAATAGTGCCTTCTCTCAGGAGAAGAAAAAAAGTCAAGTCTTCCAGGTTATGAACACAAAATGACCCAATCTTATCATGCAAATGAGAAAATCAGAACTAGGTAAGAGAGACCAGACAAAGATTTTTTTTTAAATTCTTTTCTTCTTCTTTTTTTTTTTTTAAATTTATTTATTATGTATACAGTGTTCTAGAGGGTGCCAGATCTTATTATAGATAGTTGTGAGCCCTAAAATAGAATCAGACATGGAAAACCAGTGTAGTAGGGGAATATTCTACTTCTAACCCACCAACAGCAGCCAGCTGCTAGTCTACCGTATTTCCTATCATCTCTCTTTTCTTCCTCTCATGAGACACCAGATCACTTTGGTGTTTTTACTACTACTTCATATTGCTAGCTATCTATCCAGCTCCTATTATTTCTTGGGCTCATTCCTGTTCCTATTTGCTCCCTACTCATTTGTCATACCTTCACTAAGAGTTTCTTTTCAAGCTGTAATACTTCTTGCCCAAGAACTTTTTCTTGGAAGAAACAGCAATCAGCTGAGTTGCCTGGAAATGGTTTAGACCAACTGAGTCACTTGGAAAAAGACACACTCCAGCCTGTTGAACTTCCTGCAGGCTGTTCAGTATATTCCAGGTTCCCAGCTATTGTGAGGTGGGTGGGCTTTGGTGATGCAGCTTTTTTTGAGACCCTTCACCCATATTCCTGTAAGTAACTCCAATAAACTCATTAGTTCAACAAGTTATCTATACTTTGGTATGTAATGGGTTCTCTATCTGAGGTGAGTTGACTTGTTTACTGCATCTTCCAAGAAAAGTTTTATCTCACAAAACAATGAAGAATCGGGATCCCCAGACTCAATAAATAAAGTAGAAAAGCAATTGAACACAATCCCAACCTCTGGCCTTGAGTTGGGGATACATCCTTCAGCAGGCACATTCTTCAATGTACTTTATAAATTACACTATCTCTAGATTACTTACTATACCTAATATAATGTAAATGCTTTCTAAATGATTATTCTGTTTGTTTAGGGAATACTGGTAAGAAAAAAGTCCATGTTCAATACAGATTAATTTTTTCTAATGCTAGGGATTAAACCTAGTAGCAAGTACTTGACTTAGAAGTATTGACACCTAATGGATAACTTTTTAATCTTTTAGAAAAATTATTTCCCCTTCTTGCCTGGTATAGTGGCATACATCTTTAATCCTAGAATTCAGAAGACAAAGACACGCAGGTCTCTGTGAGTTCAAGCGTACAAAAAGCTCCAGACTAGTCAAAGACACACACTGAGACCCTGTCTCAAATGAGTAAATAAATGAAAATTTTTAAAAATTATTTTCCTTTCCCTATCCTAGTTTTTCTACAAAACTTAAAAGAGGTCTCTTATCCTTGTGTTTCAAACCATTTCTCTGTACTAGTTTTCTCAATACAATATACGCTTCACCATCTGCCCTACCATAGGAAGGTTCATCTTCTGTTTTTTAATACCTACAAATATTTGCCTCATAAAAGGAAGTAGATGCTTATTAAACTGTTACTGCTCTTTAAAACTGATTAAATATCCCATACTTGAGCATATTCTGAATTCACCCAATTTTTTCGGTGGGAAGGCATGGAATAAGAACTAATTTTTTCCTCTGTCCAAAACAAGAACAGCACTTGGAGAAATTAAAATTGAGAGAAGGCAAGGCATACAAAACAATAAAGAGCTATAAGTCAAGTATATATTGAGCTACCTATCAGTCAAATGTACATTCAGAGCTATCTATCAGTCATATGTACATTCAGAAGACACAACATAAAATTAAGGGTCCCTTTTAATATAATGACACTGGTTTCCATAAGATGCAGCAACTCCAAATGGGGAGCTGGGGGAACTAAGCATGGTTCCGAACATCTTTAATTCTGGAATTTATAATGTAGAGCAGGCAGTCTCTAAGTTCCAGACCAGCTAAGGCTATCTATAGTGATAACTTCCCTTACCAAAAAAGACAGCAATTCTTTTTGTTAAGTTTCCTCCTCCACCTCCTCCTCATTATTATTCTGTTAAGGAATGCACCTTAGATAAGAACTGGTTCTATAAATGAGGAACAATCTCTGAATAAGCCTTCATATTTCTAGGTCATTTTATTAAAATCCTAGACAACCACAAAGTCAAATAAAGTTAAGCAAATAAAGTGAACTTACCACCAAACAAAGGTTCTGGCTCCACCAATATTTCTTGCTTTTGAGGAATTGGGGCACGAACTTCTTCTCTGTTTAAAAAAAAAAAAAAAAAAAAAGTGCATAATCAAAATGAAAACTGTTTTTGTGACACCCATTTTCCTTCTAAATTGTGAATGTATGCAAACTAACAAGTGAAACAAACACATGATTTTTTTTAAAAGAAACTATATAGTAATCAGAATAAAGAAGCTGTAATTGATTTCTACACAGAGATTAACTAGAAGAATATATATAGCACAGAAAGCTAAAATGGTTTACAAGAACAAAAAGAAAAAGATCTCTCTCAGGTCCCTTACACATTAATTTTTAAAATTATTTTTTAAATATGGAGGATAAGCGAGATCTATGCATAGTTGAGACCTCAGATTCCACTGAAGCTGCAATTTTAGGTGGTTGTGAGCTGCCCAATATGGATGCTGGAAACAGAACTTGAGTCCTTTCCCAAGAGCAGAATGTACTCATAACCACTGAGCTGTCTGTCCACCTCAACCTAACTTGAATCTCCTCCCTCCTTCCGTTCCTCTCCCTCTCTCTCCTTTCTGGAGACAAGGTTTCATTATGTAGCCCTGTCTAGCCTGGAACTGAGAGATCTACCTGCCTCTGCCTCCCAGGCTCTGAGTTAAAGCTTGTTCCATACTACCTCCAGGCTGCAATTATTGTTTTGGTCTTTCTGCCCATCCCCCCACCCAGGGCAATTTGTCTACCACTGATCTAAATCCCCAACTTTCCTGAGTTCTTTCTCTTAAAGACTTTATTTTTAGTTTAATTATGTGTGCAGGAGTATGTGTACATGTGAACTCGGAGTCCTCAGAGGTCATGGGTGACATATCCCTCTGGAGCTGGAGTTACAGGCTCTTAACCATGGAGCTGTTACTCTAGCACCCTTAAAGATAAGCAATTTATCAAGAAGGAAAAAAAAAAAAAAAAAAAAAAAAAAAAAGTCAAGTAAAAATGACTAGAAAATATAGGCTTACTAGGATCAATATAATTACTGCTATATCTCATAATAATTAAAATGCAAGGATGTATTAAAGCGTCAATAAATAGGTAATAAATTTTATGTTATAAAGAAGCTACCATAGGTATAATCTTAAAAGTATTTACTTAACAGATCCTATACAGAAAAGGAATCTTCTATATATGAGATATAAACAAATATATAAAATGTATATTAAATATATAAACTCTTCTCTTTAGTCCCCACCCCTTTACTTTTTTTTTGCTGTATAACAGCTGTGGCTGTCCTGGAACTAGCTCTATAGACCAAGCTGGCTTGAACTTATCGCTGTGCCTCTACCACAACTTCCCGGCAAGATTTTATTCATTCATTCACTGTTTTTGTCCCCCCCCCCCCTTCCCCAAGACAGGGTTTCCCTGTATAGTTTTGGAACCTGTCCTGGAACTGCTTCCTGTAGACCAGGCTGGTCTCAAACTCACAGAGATTTGCCTGCCTCTTCCTCCAAGTGCTGGGATTAAAGGTGTGGGCTACCACCACCCAAAGAGACTTCATTTTTTATGTGAATGAATGTTTGCCTCAATATATGTTTGTGGGAATTAAGACCTTGACTAAGAATTCACTTCCCCCGATGCCCTCAAGGCAGGCAGCTGTAACCATAGAAGAAAACATGTTTTCTAAGGCAAAATGTTCCTTTGGTTTCTGGAACCCTGGGACGGACCCCTGAAAACACCCTAACCGGTCCTTGGAACCTGAGATGACTGACTATCCTCCTCCACTTCCTCCTCTTCCATCTGGTGCTGGGGTATAAAAGCCAGCCCCAGGAGCAAAGAAAAGAGAGGGCCTTCTTAACATCAAGCAAGAGTCATGTGTTGTTAATCCCGACACCCTCCACAGATTCTTGGTCCCAGGCCATGCAGACACGGCATATGCCTTCACACTATGTGCATGCATGCCCTCAGATGTGCTGGGACTGGTGTTCAGACAACTGTGAGCTGCCATGTGGGTACTAGGAATTTAGTCCCCTAGAAAAGCAACCAGGGCTTTTACCATCAAACCATCGCTCTGGCACATCCTTTAAAAGGTAGTTCTGCGGCTAGGGAGATGGCTCAGTGGGTGAAGATACCTGTTGTCATTTCTGATGACCTGAATTTCATTTCTATGCACAAGGTAGAAGGAGAAAATTGATATTCAAAAATCTGTCCTCTAACATCCATAATGTGCCAAAACATGCGCATCCACACACAAGAGATAAATGTAATACAAATTTTAAATAAATTACTTAAAATTAAAGCCTATTCTCAGCGAGGGATAGAGCTCAGCAGTAGAACACAAGCCTAATATCTGCTGAGCACTGCATTTGATCCCAAGCACTGGAAATAAACATTCTTTTCAAAGTGCATCCTCAAAGAATCAATATAACTACTCACTAATAACTCAGTAAAAAAAAAAAAATATTTTTATAAACTTTTTCTAGGAAGGTGAAATGCAAAATGTTTTGATAAATGGGCTGGTAATTCAGTGGCTAAGAGCATTAGCTGTTCTTCCAGAGGACCTTAGGTTTGATTTCTAGCACTGATATGGCAGCTCATAACCTTCTGTTAACTCCATTCTCAGGGAACCCAACACTCTCTTCTGGCATCCATGGCACCAGGCAGGCACACAGTGCACAGACATACATGCAAGGACAAAACATCTGCACACATAAAATAAATTTAAAAGATCTTAAAAATACAAATAAATGGGATCTGGGCACTGTAGCACATGCCTTTAGTACCAGTACTTGGGAGGCAAAGAGACAGGTAGATTGCTGTTAAGTTCAAGGCCAACTTGATCTACACAGTGAGTTCCAGGACAGTAAAGAATATGCAAAGAGACCCTGTCTCAATAAATAAATAAATATTTAAAAAAAAAGTAAATGGCAGGTTACCTTTAAAATCAGTTTATTTAAAGTCATAACCAAATATTGGAACTTAATATTTTTGGACTTAATTATCACAGAAAATAGCAGTAACTTATAAGACTTCTAAGCATATGGGCCAGCAAGATGACTCATGGGGTAAAGCCACTTGCCACCAAGGCCTGACCAATTTACTGGATCCCTAAAACCAACACTCATAAGGAGAGAACCGACAGCCACAAGTTGTCCTCTACCCTTTCCATAAGTGACATGGCACCCTACATGCCCAAACACATATATGGGGGAAAAAGAATTATAATAAAGATCAGTTTAAATTAGATCTAATGAGTTCTACCATGTGTTCTTTTGTCCTGCAAAACCCCGTGCTCACCACACACACTTTTTTGGAGACTATTTCTAAGCCAAAGTCTAACTAGGCTGCTTCAAGCTTCAATCTTCACAACTGAGGTGGGATTGCACTGGGCATGTTGATGCATGCCTTTAATCCTAGCACTAAGGAGGCAAAGTCAGATAAGTTTGAGGCCAGCCTGATCTACATAAGACCCTGATTCAAAAAAACTAAAAACAAAATACAGCAGAGGATGCTGGGATTATAAACATGTGCCATCAAATCTAACAAGGCCCTATTCTTTTTCAATATCTAACAGTTGGAATTTCCACATTTAACACTTAGAATTCCAAGACATACTTTATATTTTTAAAAATTATGAATATTCATTTGCCAATGAACATTCCATAATTAAAGAACCACCAGTTAGACAAGTCTATAATAAGACAAATGACTGAAGAATAATTCAAGATTACATTACATATTCTTTCCTACTTTTTGTTTACAAGCCTTACTTACTACATAACCCAAGCTGGACTCAAACTTGAGATTCTCCTGTCTCAATCTTCTAAGTACTAGGATTAACCATCGGTGGTTCAGTGGTAGAAATCTCACCTGCATGTGCTGGGATTATAGAAATGTGCCACCACACCCAGCTGCTCTTTCCTACTGGACATAGGTCACTGCTCATATGCAGAATTTCAATAACCTGAAGGAACAGACAATGTATCTGTAGAAGGAAGTTTAGTAAATATTTTAATCAAAAAGAAACACCAGTTGGTTTTGGTGACCCATGCCTATAATGCTTACTACTTAAAATGCTGAAGCAGGCAGTCACTTGACCCCAAGAGTCCATCCTGGGGCAACAAAGGAAGACTCCATTTCAGGGAGAGTTACATGGAGAGGGGAGGTGAGTAAGGTGGGGCCCATTACACAACTTTAAAAGATTTTCCAAAAAATAAATGTACTTTTCAACAGGGTATTATGTACCTCAAGCTGGCCTGAACTTATTATGCAGCCAAAACTGTCCTAGAACTTTTGCTATTCCTGTCCCCTCCTCCCAAGTGTTAGGATCACAGGTGTGCACTATCCTGCCAAGCTTTTAAAAAAAAAAAAAAAAAAAAAAAAAAAAAAGGCCCCCTTTTTTGGTTACAGGGTTTTTCTGTATTGCTTTGGGGGCTGTCCTGGAACTCACTCTATAGACCAGGTTGGCCTCAAACTCACTGAGATCCACCTGCCTCTGCCTCCTTGAGTGTTAGGATTAAAGGCAGGTGCCATCACAACCTTGCTAAAAAAAAAAAAAAAAAAAAAAAAAAAAAAAACTTTTATCCAATTAAATTTTTTAAAATTGGTATACTGCACTTGACAGGGGATGTGCAAAACTGCCTCAATCTAAGTTACTCAACTGCAATCCAATGAAATATCTCAGTTAAATAAATTAATAGTCTTGTGGATGAAGATGACTCAGTGGTTAAGGGCTGCTGGCTCAATCATGAATTAAGAACCCATCATTCACAAAACCTGGAACTCCAAAGAATCCGACTCTCTCTCCTGGCCTCCATGAGCACTCATACACACATGGGTACAAGAGTGAACACACACACACACACACACACACACACACACACACTCTCTCTCTCTCTCTCTTTAAAAAAAAAAGTTCCTATAAGGTAAGACTTAATTACTGTATATCTAAAGATATTTGGCAATGCTAACTACAATAAGCAGAAAAATAGAGATGGTGAATTGGAAGGGAAATTCTAGTTAAGGAATTAGGAACTACTATTAAATGTTCACCAGTTGCATATAAACAATCTATCCGAATCATGATGTAAGTAAGTAACTAAGGAAAAAACACTCATTTATGAGAAACATTTGCTCTTAAAAGGCTACTTTCTTTGAGGCTTAGGAGTTTGAGACTAGCTTAGACAAAGCAATGAAACCTTACCTTAAAAAGGTAAAATAAATGCTATCGGGCTAGGATTTAACTCAGTGCCAGAGTACTTGCCCAGCAATGGTGAGACCCTGAGTTTCATTTATCTTTCAATAGCCACACATTGCTATCAGAGTCATTAAAATAACAAACAAACAAACAAACAAAAAAAGCCAAAGTGCCAGTCATGGTGGTGTATACCTTTAACCCCAGAACCTGTGAGTTTGAGGCCAGCCTGGTCTAACATAGTGAGTTCCAGGCCAGGTAGGAATATACAGTAACTCACTATTTCAGGCACAACCAAAAACAAACAAACAAGTAAGTAAGCAAGCAAGCAAACAAATACATAGATACATACATACATATGCTTCCCCCAAATCAATTGCAAATATCTACTATTTAAGTGTCTATCAACTAAAACATGTTTCAATTTTGTTTATTTATTTGTTTGTTTATTTGTATGTGTATTTATTGGAACAGGACAGCCTGGAATGTGCTATATAGACAAGAATGGTCTACGAATTAACAGAGATCCACTTGTCCGCCTCCAGAGTGCTGCAATTAAAGGTGCATAACATATCAACCTGCTCAATATTGATTTCCATTAAAGCTCTAAGCCATATTGGGAAATGGAAGCACACTGGAGACAAATGGTCATCAGAAAATAAACAAACAAGCAAAAACTTTGCAAACTATTAATATGATCTTTAAAGTTTATAACTCATGTAGAAAGAATATTCCATTGATCTGAAACTAACTCAACAAAGAACAATTGTACTTGTATGTGACCTAGTTCTTATGTCTGATTTAATAAATTACATCTGATTTAATAAAAATAAAACTCTGGGCCTTTGCCTGTTGTATTTAAAATGATTCCTCATTTAATTTCTCATATTATAAACTATGAGAATTACAAAAGACTAAAAGTATTAGTCTTACTTAAGGACTTTTAAATTAAGTATTCTTTTGTTTTGTTTTGTTTTTCAAGGCAGATTCTCACTATGTAGATCAGGCTGGCCTGGAACTCAAACAGATCTTGCAGGCCTCTGCCTCCTAAGTGATGGAACTGGACTACTACACCTTGCCCCTTTTAAAGCTTTTTGTTGTTGTTAAAGTCAATGCTTAGCCAGGAATTGTGGGCATACCTGGAATCTTAATATACAAGTAGATCATGAAGTCAAGGTCAGTCTAGGCCACAAAGCAATGGTATCTCAAAATCAAACAAAAAACCCAATGACCATCTGAGTGCAGAGGCTTGTGGCCCAACAAGGTTCAAGTCTAATGCTTTCCAAAGACATGAAATTTTGCTCAAGAGTTATGTATCCATTGTAAACTCTCACTAATAAAATACAGAGAGCTAGAAAATCAAATATATACAGTTCTATAAACAGTGGTAATGCCTTTAGTGAAAGGACCAGAATTTTTTAAATGATTTGTTTATTTTTATTTTATGTGCATTGGTGTTTTGCCAGCATGCATTCCTGTGTGAGTGTGTCAGATCCCCTGGAACTGGAATTATGGACAGTTGTGAGCTGCCTTGTGGATGCTGGGAATTAAACCCAGGTCCTCTGGAACAGCAGCCAGTGTTCTTAACTGCTGAGCCACCTTTCCAGCCCCTAAAAAACTAGTATTTTGCCGGGTGTTGGTGGCACATGCCTTTAGTCCCAGCACTAGGGAGGCAGAGGCAGGCGGATCTCTGTGAGTTCAAGACCAGCCTGGTCTACAGAGCTAGTTCCAGGACAGGTTCCAAAGCAGTATAGAGAAACCCAGTCTTGAAAAACCAAACCAAACCACAAAAACTACTATTTTGATCATACACAATTACATTTTTTTTTTTTTTTTTTAAAGTGCTACATCTTACACTCAGGTCCTATGCATGTTAGTCACACATTCTACCACTAAGCTATACATGCTTCAACCTTAGTTTTCAAAACCATTTCAAGAAAACTTACTTTCCTGAAAAAAATGTAGGAAAATCTACATTTGGAAATATGAACTTCATTAGACTATGCCTGCTTTTTAACTGCTGTGTAGCTTGGAAAAATGGCCACACTCTTGTTTCCTCAGATGCAAAATAACACCAATCTATAAAGTTCTTTAAAAACAAAAACATCAAAATTACTTCAAACTTGCTCTGTAGCTAGGATGACCCCGACCTTCCAATCCTCTCATCTTCACCCCCTAACTATTAGGATTAGAAGCATGTGTCACTAAGTCTGGCTTATTTAGGTTTGGGGCTTAAACCCAGAACTTCTTGAATGTTAGACACTTTTGTCAACTGAGCTAAATTCTCAGCCAACAAAATTCTTTTTGTCGTATAGCTGGTGGCTTTGGAGCCCACAAATTCCAATCTCAGGCCAAATATAATCAAGCAGTTGCACCCGTACTCGGTCACCTGCCTGCCCATCGGTAACCCACAGTTCTTTTGAGGAGTGAAAAAAAGAAAAGATTAAAGAGACAAGATGGAACACTAGAGAATATAAGGTATAGTAAATACAAAAGTTTCCACATATTTTTTTCAGATTCTTTCAACCTTAAATGTTTTTCAAAGCTAGAAAATTAACCTAACTTTGATAAAAATGCAATTTAGGCAAAAGGTATCTGCTACAATAAATAATAAATTCATACTCTGTGTGTGGTCTGACAGTAGAAACACTTGCAGAACTGGTACTGGGCTCCTCAGCAATTCCTCCACCATCCAGAAACATAGTGACTGCCATCTCCAGGTTGTTGTTGCAAGCTTCAAGCATATGTTTTCCTACACTTTCACTTGCACCTGAAATAGAAAAGAAAGTTAAAAATGACATCTTACAGTCAAACTCGTACTAAAACATGCAATCCCCAAGCAGATTAACAATCCTTCCCCTTTAAAATGACTTGCACATTTGTTTACTTCTGCCCTGTTGTTGAGTTGGTATAAATACAGAGGTAGAAAATAATACAACAGTATCACAGCAGTACAGACTATTTTGCAATCAAATTTGTTTTCTTTTCCTTTTTTAAGTGTGTATGTGGGTTTTTGTTTAAGGCAGGTCTCACACTGTAACTCAAGCCAAGTGTTCAACTCAGAAATCCTTCTGCCTTAGCCTCAAACACTAGGCTTACATGAATGAGTACTGCCACCACGCCTGGTTATTTATTTGTCATTTCTTTGCATATATGTGCTACAGTACATGCACAGAGGTCAAAGGACAATACCTGGTGCCATTCCTTGCTTCTACCTTGTCAGACAAGAGAGTCTCTTGTCCACCACTACCTATGTTAGGCTAGCTACCTAATAAGCCTCTCATCTCAATGTAGGAAGGAGCCCTGGGATTACAGGTATGTAACTATGGTAACTGCCTTTACTTAGGTTCTAGGGATCCTCATGCTTGCATCTCCTTAGCTCTGTTTGCAATTTTTAAAAAAAAAAGGCTGAATTACCTAGTGTGGTGGGATATACAAGCACTTGGGACTCGGGCACCTCTAAGTTCAAGGACAGCCTGTGCAAGCCTGTCTCAAAAACAAAACAAAACCAAAAAAACACAACAGGTTGAGTATATTATTTGTTACTAATAATAAACTGAAAATGGGATAAAGAAAAATTAAAGACTGCATTCTAGAAAGTTAGAAAGAATGCAATTCAATTAAAATTTTTTAAAAATCTATTCAAAAGTTTTTGAGAAGGGGTTGGGCTAGGGCTCAACTCAGAACACATTTTTAATATCAAACCAAGAGAAGTAACCTAGACAATTTTGTCTAAGATATAAATGTCTGGTAAGAAATGTCAATCTTTGTTATTTAAAACTGGTCCAAACAGTCATTTGTAAATAGAGCCAGCACAATCTGTTGAGTGAAATGTAAATTGGTAAAGTCCTCTTAAAAACAATTTTACATGTACCAAGAAATTCCTTTTTTAACTTAGTTGTACAGACTTCTAGAATCAAATCAACATGAAATACTACATGCATAAAATGTCCAGAAATATGTTCAGAATAGATTCAATTAATGAAGCAAATTTTGAAACATAAAGCTAGTATGTATTTGATTTAAATATTATGCAGCCACTGCAAATCACCCTGAGCTTCCTATCAGGGATGAGTTTTCTTTATCTAAATTATATCCCTTGGAATCTCATTCTACTGGCAGAAAATGCTCTAAGATTTTTGTCTTGAAATGTGTACTGTGAAAGCATTTTACTGAGCATGCCATTTCAAGGCTGACAGCTGTTTTGTCTCAGTACACAAAACAGAATTCCAATGTCTTCTGCTGCTACAGCTGGGAAATCAGTTGTCAGCTTAAAGAAAATTATTTTTATAGCAGTCTGTTGGTTCTAGAGCTTTTAAGGTTTCTCATTGGCCTGCAGTTCCACTGTGAATGTCAAGGTTAGTCTTCATTCCTTGGAATTCACTGGATTTCTTTTCTTTACTTTTTGTTTCTTTAAAACAGAGTTTTTCTGTATAACAGCCTTGGCTGTCCTAGAACACCTTTTGTAGACCAGGCTGGCCTTCAACTCACAGAAATCCAACTGCCTCTGCCTCCTGAGTGATGGGATTGAAGGCTTGTGCCGGCATCTTTCTTTCTTTCTTTAATGTTGCCTCTTTATATCTTCATTCTCAGCAGTATCATGTTTGTTTGTTCCTTCTGAGATAGGTTTAGCTATGTAGCTCAGGCTGGCCTCCTGCCTCAGCCTTCCAGCCCTGGAATTACAGGCACATGGCAGCTCACTTGACCTGGTGATATCTTCACTGCTATCTTCTAGTTCACATATTTGCTGTTTAGGTATGACTTTAACATCCTCCAGTCCTTTATAAGTAGTTCTATTTTTACTTAATTCTTCATCTGGGTGGTGGTGGTGCACACCTTTAATCTCAGCACTAGGGAGGCAGAGGAAGCCAGCCTGATCTATAGATCAGGATCTATAGAGTTCCTGGACAGCCAGGGCTACACAGAGAAACCCTATCTTGAAAAAACAAACAAACAAACAAACAAACAAAAAAAAAAAAAAAAAAAAGAAAAAGAAAAAAGCCTTAATTCACAATCCTATTTCAACTTTCAATTTCAATTACATCCACAATATAAAACATATGTTATAACAACATAAACTTTCTACAAGTCTCTATGGATCACTGTCTCTTATTTTCCTGGCTTTCATTCATTATCCAATTTTTGTTGTTGTTATTTTTATTTATTTATTTTTTTTAATCTTGTCATTGTGTATATACTGTTGCAGGATATTTGTCCTCACTAACACTCCGAGACAGCCAATAAAGTTAGCCTTGAATCAGGGGGTGGAGCTAGCAACTAGCTGACCAGAATTAGCCATAGGGGTTTGGGAAGATCCAGGATACATATAGAGACACAGGAAGTACTAGGGAGGAGCTTAGAAAGATTTGTGAGCCCTTTTGAGGAAAGAGAGAGAAGGGTCACTGGCCACTTATCAATCAAGTTTTCACCCCAATATCTGACTATGAGGGTTATTTAATAATAGTACAATGTTAAGTAAATGCTTTAATATGTGTATGAGGAAGATGGGTATGATTCCCTCAAGCTGGTAGTTTTGAGTCAATGCATGTGCTTGGGTCCTCTGCAAGACTAGTCTGTGTTAGTATTTAGGCATCTGTACTGGCCTGCCCTTGGAGTTCAGACAGGATACACCCTCAGCCACAGCCATTAAGAGCACCACCTGTGCCTGTTCACTATGTTCCCTTTTAAAAGGGCCCTGCCCATCTCCCATTCTCTCTCTTTCTCTCCACCACCCCTCACCCACCCCCACCCCTCTCTCCTGCTGCTCCTGTCCCTGTAGGCAGGTCTCCCAGTCTCCTTTTCTCTTTTTATGATCCCTTTCCCCTAATAAAAAAACCCTTCACTTGAACTGTCATATGACGTCTTCCTTGTACTTTTTATTTACAACAGTTAGTTCTCTTAACTACTGAGCCTTCTCTCTAGCCTTGTACTTTTTATTCTTTTCATTATTTATTTGTATGTGTGTATTTGTAAGTGCATGTACACATGTCTAGTTGCACACATCTAAAAGCACAGAGGCCTCCTCTGAAGTTGAAGTCCCAGGCAGTTGGAGACCAGCTTGTTACATGGTGGTGGGATCAAAACTCTGGTCCTTATGACTGCACAGGAAGAGTTTCTAGACACTGAGCCATCTCTCCCCCACCCCCCAAGTCGCTGTTCCTTTTATTGAGACAGGGTCTCACATTGTAGCCCATACTGGCCTCAAACTGAAGTCCTTCTGGTTTGGCTCCCTAAGTGCTGAGATTAGGAACCAGAAAGTTGGCTCAATAGGTACACATATTTGCCATCAAGTACTGAAATTATGGTCTGTGCCACCTTTGTCTAGGGTTCATCTGTGATTTGTTTACTATGATATAGTATAGTATGCCCTGGAACTTTTATCTTAAGACTGTTTTAAGCCTGAAGGGATATTCACCTAAAAGCTTAGTGGATTTTTCAAGGTAACCAACCCCAGGTATAATTAATAAGAGTTGACAGTTGGATGGAAATTTTTCAAAGACCACATGGGAAATGTAACTCTGCACCAGACAAGTTGACAAATTAACACTTTTGGTGCATCAGCATGCCTGAACTATATGGGGAAGGTGGGTATAATGGCATCCCAAGCATTTAATTTTTTTTTTTGTTTTTTTCAAGATAGGATTTCTTTGTGTAGCCTTGGATATCCTGGAACTCATTCTGTAGACCAGGCTGGCATCAAACTTATAGAGATCCTCCTGCCTCTGCCTCCTGGGTGCTGGGATTAAAGGTGTGTGCCACCAACACCTGACTTTAATTTTTTTTTAATTTAGTTAGTAAATTTTATATGGAGAAGATTATCAAAGCAATCAAAATAAACTGAGACCTTATCATGAAGGACTGACTTTGAAGCTTTGGGATTTATCTTGTAGCTGTCAGGAGAAAAGTCATTAAGGAAGTGTGGGTGAGTGGTATAATTAATTACCCTTATGTTTTGGAGGATACTCTTGCAGCAGAATGGAATGATGTGCTTGGAGGGGCCTATTGCAGTAATTAAGTAAAAAGTTTGAAGGACTTGAGGTAGTGGAAGCTAGCCTGTTTTTAAATAATTAGCTCCAGGCCTACCAGCACTGCATAGTGAAGCTCTGTCTTTAAAACACTACTACATACCTACACCTACCCCCCTCAAGTTGTCCTATGGTGCATGTATGTACAAACACATAAATACACACACATACAATAAATAAAAAGTAATTAATTTTTGCTAGGCAGTGGTGGTGCATGCCTTTAATTCCAGTACTAGGAAGGCAGAAACAGGTGGATCTCTGTAAATTCCAGGCCATCCAGGGATGCACAAAGAAGCCCTGTCTTGAAAAACCAAAAAAATGGGAAAAAAAAAAGTAATTAGTTTTTTATTGAAATTAATTTTGATTAGTTTTTAATTAAAAAATAAATATCTCTTGTGGGGAAGGGGAGAATTGGATTAATATGAAATTATATTTCATGTGGCATGACATGAAATACATGGGTCTTCAGTTCTATTTTCTTGCATACAATTTAAAAAACCCTCAGAATCCTCAAAATGTTTCTTTTGGGGTTGGAGGGGTTCAAGACGGTTTCTCTGTGTAGCTTCTGAGACTGTCCTGGAACTGGCTGGAACTCACGGAGATCTGCCTGCCTCTGTCTCCTGAGAGTGTACCATCACCCCACCCCACCCCCAGCTCAAAATGGTATCTTAAGGAATGCATTTGGAGTTGACTAACAGCTGAAAGCCCATGGCAGCTCTCAGGATGGAAGCTGACCACCTCAAAGGCAGATTAAGCAAGGGTAGAAATATTAAAGGTTAATCAATCACACAAATGTAATGGAATCTTGAAAAAAAAAAAACCCAAACAAACAGAAATGACAGGCTTTAGAGAGCTCCTCAAAAACCAAATGTGAGAGCCCGGTGTTGGTGGTGCACGCCTTTACGCCCAGCACTCAGGAGGTGGAAGCAGGGGCTGGTGGGTCTCTGTGAGTTCAGAGTCCAGCCGGGTCTACAGAGCTAGTTCTAGGACAGGCTCCAAAGCAATGCAGAGAAACCCTGTCTTGGAAAACCCAAAACAAAACAAAACAAAAAAAAAAAAAAAAAAAAAAACTAAATGTGAGGTTCTTAGAAGGTGTATGTCCATCCACAAACAGAGTGTAGCAATTCCATGTCCTCCTGTAACCCTATACATTTACCTATATCCTTTGCAAAACAAGTATTTTTCCAAGATCAGGAATTAATCAGGAAATCAATAAAGCCTAAAAAACAGCAGACTGGTAAATTTGAGAAGCTTTCTGAGACTCTTTGCCTCCCTCAACTATGAACACCACCAAGCAGCCAAGTTCTACAATTTTCTCCTAAGGAGTATCACTCCTAATCAACTTTCTAAATAAAGTTCTACTCTACAGACTTTTCTCAAGAACTCTGCTCTTGGTCATGCTCCTTTTTAAAAAATATTTAAACAGGAGTAAATGTAGATTTACCCCAAGAGTGGGGTTTCCAGAGAAAAACACACTGATATTGTTTACATTGTATTTATTTATGCCTAGCTCTATTTGTTTGTTTGTATTTTAAAACTTATCTTGGGTGTATGAAGTGTGTACATATCACACTTGCGGAAGTCAGTTCTCTCCAAGTGAGCCACAGGGACTGAACTCAGATCCATCAGGCTTAGGGGCAAATGCCTTTACCTACTGAGCCATCTCACCAGTAACCTTGATACACTTTTTCACAGCAAAATAACATGTGATTCTCTCCATTTCCTTTTTTAAAAACTCAATGTCTCTCTTGAGCTGCATACAAGCTATATGACAGACCTCAGCCAGAGGCGAAAGCAGGATTAAGACTAACCTGCACTACAGAATATAATTCCACTTCAAAAAGGGAGAAGACAAAAAAGGAAAGTCAAAGAAAAAAAGAAAGAGAAGTGTGACAAATGATCACTGCACACAAATTTTTACTGTCGCCTTCCCACCACCCCCCCTCCTACCAGAATCCAAAGATGCTTCAATTGTGAATCATAAATAAAATAAAATAGTATAAGCAAGGCATGGTGGCATAAACCTGTAATCCCAACATTTGGGAGGCAGATGAAGGATTATAAATTTTGAGGCAAGCCTGAGCTAGAGAGTGACACCCTTTCTCAAAAAATAACGAAATAGGGGGCTAGAGAGATGGCTCAGCAGTTAAGAGCACTGACTGCTCTTCCAGAGGACCCAGGTTCAATTACCAGCATCCAAATGGCAGCTCACAGCTGTCTGTAACTCCAGGATCCAACATCCTCATACAGACACACAGGCAGGCAAAACACCAAGCAAACTACCAATGCATAAAAAATAAACAATTAAAAAAAAATCCTCTAGCAAACTGTTAATACTTTGAACTGTCTATCCCCCCCTCCCAAAAAAAAATTGACCTAAAATTTCTAAAACCTTCTTCTTTTTTTTTTTCCCCCAAGACAGGGTTTCTCTGTGTAACACTCCAGACTGTCTACCACTGCCCCACAGAATTCCCAACTATACATACTTGTCATCACGATATACCTGTGCAGCAGCACTGTCAGCATTGATACAGAAATCAAAGTATTAACCAACTCTGAAAAGCACTGAAGATGGTTTACATACTAGAGTATCAAATATTCATTTAAGAGTTCTTAATGTAAAAAGTAAACATATCACTATGTAAATGGTTTTTATTTAATAAATGGAAAAATTATATTTTACCAAAGAATTACTTTAAAATAAATGTCTTGGCACAGAAAGATGGCTCAGTAGGCAAAAGTACTTGTCAAGCAAGTCTGATAACCTGAGAGAGATTCCCAACCCACACTGGAAGGATAAAACCAATTTCTGAAAATTATCGCTTGTCCTCCCCAAGCACTGCTTGCACCACCAATTCCCCCCAAATCAGACAAACAAAGATTAGACAGGTGCTGTACACCTTTAAACTCAGCAGTGAGTTTGAGACCAGCCTGGTCTATATAGTAAGTTCTAGGCTAGCCAAGGTTACACAGTTTCAATAATAACAAATAATAATTAAGTTAAATTTCTTGTGCTGAGGACATAGAGGTGCTTTCCTAGCAAGCACTAAGCTACGAGTTTGATACCTGGCACCACACAAAACAGAGCATGGTAACTATAATGGTTTGAGTGAGAATGGCTCCTTTTGGCTCAGACATTTGAATGCTTGGTCTCCAGTTGGTAGAGATGTTTGGGAAGGATTATGAGGCATGTCACTGGGGGTGGGCTTTGAGGTTTCAAAAGCCCATAACATATCCAGTTAGCTCTCTGTTTCACAGCTGTCTCTAGAGGTGAGCTCTTAGCTTCTGCTTTAGCACCATACCTGCCCACCCTCATTCTTCCCCACCCTGACAGTCATGGACTATGAAACTGCAAGTCCCAATAACAGAGACAGACAGACAGACAGAGTCAGAGAGAGAGAGAGAGAGAGAGAGAGAGAGAGAGAGAGAGAGAGAGAGAGAGAGAAACAGAGAGAGATAGATTTATAAGTTGCTTTGGTCATGGTATCCCATCATAGCAATAGAAAAGAGAGTGACACAAACCTATAATCCCAGCACTGGAAGATTGGATCAGGAGGATCAGAAATCCAAGGACATACTCAGCTATATATAAGATTCAAGGTCAGCCTGGATTTATATAGGTTTTTGTCTCTATAAACAAATTTGATTTATTAGCAATAAATGTGTTATGTATAGTATACTTTATGTATCTATATGTACATACCTAGAGTTTTGTAAAAAATTTTTATCAAACTAAAAGGAGTCACCAGGAGCTAGAGAGTTAGTTCAGCAGTTAAGAACATTTACAGAGGACCAGCATCCACAGGGCAGCTCACAACCATCTGTGGAACTCCAGTTCTAGTGTCTTCTTCTGACCTCCAAAAGCACCAGGCATACATGCAGAGCACATACATACATGCAAGCAGGCAAAACATTCATGATATAAAATAAATCTAAGGAAAAAAAGTTTATAAAAGGCAAGTTTAACCAGTGTAAAAAATGTATGCCCTCGGAAAAGGCTTAAGTACCTAGGGATAGAGAGATATTAAAAAGTTAGAATCAAGCTGGCCGTGGTGGTGTACTCAGAACTCAGGAAGCAGAGGCAAACAGGTGAAATCTGTGAATCTGAGGACAGCCCAATCTACAGAGCAAGTTCCAGGACAGCTAGAACTACATACAAAGAAACCCTGTTTCAAAAAACAAAACAAAATAAACAAAGAAGTTATAATCTATAAAAATTGCATGCCCAGTTTCTATACTCAATAATAGTAAGACATTTTGCATAGTCCCTTCTGCAAAAGAATGTATATAACACAGATAAAGATCCTGGAAACTCTTCAGATAAACTTGGTCCCAAATCCTAACCATGTCATCCACTTGTATGATTAAGTAACTTAACTAATTTCTCTAAGCTTTAGTTCTCTCACAAGAAGAAAGTATTACCAACATCATGAGCTATGTGAACTAAGAAAATGCATATGAGGGGCTGAAAAGATGGCTAAGAGATGGTTAAGAGCACTTGGTGCTCTTGTAGAGGACCTGGGTTCAATTCCTCACACCCACAACGTGGCTCACAACCATTCTTAACTCTAGTTCCAGGAGCTCTAATGCTTTCTTCTGACCATTTCTATTTGAGTTTCTGTGAACAAATAAATTCCTCCTACTTGGGCACAGCTCTTAACCAGCAAACAGCTAGCTATTACTAAATGTCCAGGCTGTATGACAGTAAACTGTATGTTTACTGTCAATGAATAACATGCAGAGTATGCAATTTAAATATTTATATATACCACTTAAGGAGAACCATTTTGTCACATAGTATATGGGTCAAGTAATGTCTCAGTTATCTTTCTCTTGTCTATCTGATACTATGAATATGTGCTTCCCTTGTGTTATACACTCATTTAGAAAATAACAGGAATGCTGACATGGTGACTCTTGCATTTAATCCCAGCACTCAGGAGGAAGAGGCAAGTGGGATCTCTCTGTGCCTGGGCTACATAGCTCATTCCAAGACAACCAGGACTACATAGTGCCATCCTGTCTCAAAAAACAAAACAAGACCACGACCGTGTAACCCTTTTCTAGTACATCAGTCACTCTCTGTTAGTAATCCCTTTCAGAAACAGAAGATCACTGAAAGATAATTAAAGGTCCCAGTTGCTGGTGGAGCACTAGAATCACAGGGATGAGACGCCATATCTAACAAACATCTGGAAATACTCCAGGCATTTAATAAACAGAAGGCCATTTTTGATGTAGTCATAAATAAAAAGTAGTGGACTGTCATTTATTGGAGAAAAGCTGGGCTGTTATGATAGACTGAAACTTCCCCCCAAAACCTGTGCATACCTCCATTTTAGGTTTTTAGTCTCAAGAACTATAAAAATAAAGCCAAGTGGTAGAACAATCATGAAATGGTATACTACTTACTAGTATAAAAATGAAGCACTGAGATGGGCAAGTGTTGGCATATATATTTAAGTCCCAGCACTCAGGAGGCAGAGACAAGTAGATCTCTGTGAGTTTGAAGCCAACATGGTCCACATAGTGAGTTCCAGGGCAGCCAAGGCTACACAAAGAAACCATCTCAAACAATGAAAACAAAAAAACTATAAAAGTAAAGGTATGTTAAGCCATTTTAAACTACTAAAATATTTGCAGTAGTTTGTTATCCAAAAGAAACCAGTAACATTAAGAGTTAACTCTTTTGTAATAGATTCAACAGTTCTACACCACTAGAAATTTATACAGCAAATCCCAATAGAAGTTTCCTCCCAGATAAGAAAGTGGGAAGGAGTAAGGGTTTACTAAAAAGGGGGAAGGGGAGGGCTATGTGACAGAAGGGCAGTGCAACAAACTTAGTCAAGTATTCAGTTTCAAGTCCTAATAATAATTTTTCATAGATGAGCTGTAAAAATATCACTTGTTATTTTTACAACAAAAATCATGCTTTCCAATGAGAGTAATTAAATAAACTTGAGGATGAAGACATCTATAAACTTGTTTACATTTACTTGAAGTCCTAGTATTGTAAATAGCAGCAGAATAGCTTAATTTCACCCAGGAGTCTATATAATCTAGGGTACAAATTACACCCTACAGCTTGTCATCACATGTACCTTTTTCCTATTTATCTCCTTATCTTTCCTCCTTCCAATGTTTTAAGGTTGCTAATAACAAAACACCATTACTTAGCCTAACCTGGGGCACACAGTTTATTGAGAAGTAATGTCTTTGATGCTTGCTGTCTCTTAGTTTACACCCTTTCTCCATCTATGAGGAAAGAGCTCCAAACCTATAATGTAGTCTAGCTCACGTATCCACCACAGCTGATAGAAATCAAGGGTTATTCCGAATGTATAGACCTCATGCCAATTTGCTGTATTACTTTCAGTGTCAATACAAGAACTATCAATGAGGAACCAAAGTGTAACAATCAATATTGAAGAAGAAAACTGTGGAACATGGTTGTTCACATCTATAATACCAGCTCTCAGAAGGCAAAGGAAAGAAGACAGACAGAATTTGATGTAAGCCTGGAATATCTTAAAAAAAAAAAAAAAAAAAAAAAAGCCGGGTGTGGTGGTACATGGCTTTAATCCCAGTTCCCAGAGCTAGGGAGGCAGAGGCAGATGGATCTCGAAGCCAGCCTTATCTACAGAGGGAGTTCCAAGACCTCAGGGCTGGACAGATAAAACACCACCACCTGCCTAGAAAGGTTACTTTTTTTTGGTTCCAAGTTCACCCCAGCAAAAAAAAAAAAAAAAAAAAAAAAAAAGTAAACTAGATTACCAGACTATCTACCAGTGAAAATCAAAGTGGGTGATGGCTGTGAGAAACTGAAACTTCAACAATTCAAACCTTAACCTTACCAGTCTTCAAGACTGGAGCATTTCAACTTCAGTAAAAAGCTTTTGTTCATTGTTTTAAGACAAGGTCTCATGTAGTACAGGCTAGCTTTTAACTCGGACTCCTGAGTTCTGGATTATAGATGACATCACAATACCAGCTAAAAATTTTTTTAAATGTATACACCAGCTCTTTCCATCATCTTGGAGCCTGTGGAGGTCTGCTGAGGAAGATTTCTAAAAGGAAAATATGTCTAGAAGGCTGTGGTTTAGGGACATTTTTGCTAGCTACACGTGAAGACTTTGGAACTAAAGACAGCAAACAGCTCTTCTTAAAATTAAAGGTGTTGAGCTGGGCTTTGGTGGCACACTCCTTTAATTCTAGCACTCGGGAGACAGAATCAGAAGGATCTCTGTGAGTTTGATGCCAATCTGGTCTACAGATTGAATACCCAGGCTCCAAAACAATACAGAGAACCCTGTCTCAAAAAAAAAAAAAAGTGTTTATACCCAAGATGAAATTGAATTCTACTTTGCAAGAGATAGTGCTTATGTGTATAAAGCAAAAAACAAAACAAAAACAAACAAACCCAGTCATCTGGGAAAGGTAACTCAGGACAGTGAAACAGTGGCAAATCCTGAAGCAACCTTCTTCTAAAGCCCACTGAACAAATAATCTATGTGATGCTGTACCCCTCCCAGACTTAAAAGTAACAAAAAGTAAAAATTTAAAGTGGATTTGTGCCATTAAAAAAAAAAAAAATGTATGCACCAAAACAGCACTTAGAAAATATAGGGAAAGGAAACAACTAAATCAGGTTAGAAAAAGCCAATCAACCCTTTACTGCACCAAGGAGCAAAACTCCAGGGACTAGAAGGTAATACCATGGAAACTTAAAGCACTGTTTCCTGTTGTGTAATTACCTTGACCAGAAATATCCAAGGAACAAAAATGACCAACACAATCTTTGCTGTCTGACAGAGCATTGTTTTTTGACTCTTAACAAAAGTTGGGGTATGAGAGGTTTATGGGTGGTAAATTACTGTAGGTAAAAATGTCTATAACAACAGTCACTAGGAAAAGTGCAAATTAAACCCACAACTGTATTACACTTATAGAAAAGGCTTTAAAGAGTGTCTAAAATAACAAGCACTCACAAGAATGCAGAGAATTGGAACTCTCCTGAACTACTCAGGGGAATGTTAAAAAAAAAAAAAAAGGCATGGTAGCTTTTAGGAAACCATCTGGCAGTATCTTCCATTTATTCATGTATTATATGATCCAGTAAGTAAACCTGTAGGGAATCTGTGTAAGGTGTGATGGTTAATCTTCATCGCTAATTTGATTAGATTCAAAATTACGTAGGAGACACACCTCTAAGTATCTTTGATGGCATTTCCAAATGCCCTAAATGTAGGGCTGGCTGGGCCCTGGACTAAATTAGAAAAGCCAGAGTACCGAGGATTCATTTCTGACTTCTACTCATATCAACAGACTATCCCCTCAAATTGTGAGCCAAAACAGACCATTCCTTCTTGAAGCTGCTTTTGTCAGGTGTTCTAGCACAGCAAGGAGGAAAGGAAGGCAGGATAAATGAAAGTATTTGTACACTGCTTTTAGCAGCTTTATCTGTAATTTTTCTAACTGGAAACAAGTGTGTTCCCCTCTTTTAACTCTTCTCTAACACTAGAAGTTCAACCACCACACTCCTGTGCCACCATATGAAGCACATATGCCCTTTTCTTGGTAAATGGATAAATAAAAGTGTAGGATAATCACTAAATGGTATACTGTTTACCATTAATAGAAATGAACCACTGAGACAGGCAGTGGTGGCTCACGCCTTTAATCCCAGAACTCAGGAAGCAGAGGCAGGCGATTTCTATGAGCTTGAGGTCAGCCTACTCTAGAGTTCAAATACAGAATACTGGGTTACAGGCATACAATCCATTTCCAGTACAGCTCCATGAGTTCTGATTTCCAACAGTGCTTATCTGATGTTTGAGAACCAGGACACATGTAATGTTTAGTGTCATTCATTACTCTCCTGACTTCATTCCTACATCTCTGGTTTACTTCTCTGTACTTACTCTGCAGCGTTTCCAGGTCCTTCTGCTTCAGCTTCATGCCCTAGAGCCAACATTTCCTCACATTCCTCTCTCCTTTAAAATGCCATTCTTGTTGTTTTATTTATAGCCTTATCAACCACAAATATGACAGATCTGTCTTCTTTATAGACCCAAGTATTCACTGACTTACTACACAGTTCCATTTGAAATACTGACTGGCAGCCCCTACTTATTCAAAACTGAACCTATCCTCTTCCCAAACCTCTTTTTTCCATACCTTCAGGAACAATATTGTTAACATACATCTAGATGTCTAAACAAGATCTTAAACTGCATTCTGACTTCTCAGATTTCTTTATCTTTTGAAGTTCACTTTTCTCTGCTTCCTTTATGCAGAATTCCTTGCATTAATCCAACAGGTGTCTGGAGAATCTCTTCTCCAATGTGGCTCATAAGCTCTTTCTTTAAAAAGCCCAAACATAATAATGCCAAGATTCCCTAAAATAAAATGGCTTACAAAGCTCTTGTAGCTGCATTTACTGCATCTCTCACGAGCTAACCATATTCTTTTGGAATTCTCACCACTCCCTAGACCTACTGTCTCTTCTCTCACTGTATGCTCGCCCTCTCACCTGCAAGTCTATACATAATGTCCTTCCTGTCAGAAACGTCTCTTCCAGGTTCAGATAAGAAATACTTTCTTCTGGGAAGTCACTGTATCACTTCCTGTGTTTTCCCATTAGCTTTTTGGCTGGCTTTCTTTTTGTTTTTTGATACAAGGTGTCACCCTTCGTCATGGGGGGGGTCTGGAACTCAGACCAGCCAGCCTCAGCTTCCCAAGTACCAATATTAAAGGTGTAGGACACCATGCCTGGCACCTGAATTTTTTGGTCTAACTTCATTACCATCTTTTGAAATACTTAGTAAAATTCTAGGGATTTTCCTTTAATATCTAGATTATGGCAATGTTTCCTTACACAATGTTCTCAAACACAGTTTAGTATCAATCCAAGAGAAATAGAGAGAAAATAGGATTGGAAACTGGCCCAAAGCCAAATACTACTCACACCAATATTTCTAATGTTATAATAAATATTCAGACCAGGTATTGTGATGTACACCCAGTACTTGGGCAGATCTCTGAGGTCAAGGCCAGCCTGATATTGATAGTGAGTTCCAGGACAGCCAGGGCTACATAGTAAGACCCCATCTCAAATAATAAGACTAATAATCCATTCATTCAAAACTTTTGGAGAAATAATAAACTAAGGTCTCTTCTACAATGAGATTCTATAACTTTTTGAACTATACAAATGCCTACTATGCACAAAACTCTATGCAAATCTCTGTGGTTGGAGAGAAGGCTTTGAGGTTAAGGGCGCTTGCTGCTCTTGCAGAGAACTGGAGTTTGGTTCCCACCACCCATATCATGAGGCTTGCAACCACCTCTAAGTTGAACCTCAGTGGATCCAATACTCTTCCCACTTACTAACACAAATACAGGCATACATAAGTAAGCAATTTAAAAAGCATCATTAATAGTCTCTTAAATTCTTCTCAGCTTCCAGTTTTTTAAGTTTATTTCAGAACTGGACATGGTGACACACAACTTTAATCCCAGCAGTCTAGATGCAGAGGCAGAGGCAGGTAAGGCCAGCCTGGTCTACATAGCAAGTTACAGGACAGCAAAGGCTATATAGAGACCTTATCTTCCCCTACCCCTCCCAAAAGAAAGGAAGGAGGAAGGGAGGGAGGGAGGAAGGGAAGAAGGGAGAGAAGAAATGTAGAGAAGTTTTGTCTGTATGAATGTCTGTGTACCATGGGCATGCTTCTAGGGCATCCCCTAGAAAGGGAGTTAAGAGACAGAAGTTAAAGGGCAAGTGGGTGCTGGGAATAAAACCCAGGTGCTTTTAACAGCAGTCAGTGCTTTAAGCACTGAGTCATTTATCCAGCCCTCCCAGCCTTTTTAAAGACAAGCTCTTTCTTACTAGGCAGCCCTTGTACTTTGGGGGGAGGGGTGTTCATGACAGGATTTCTCTATAGACTAGGCTGGCCTTGAACTCAGAGATCTACCTGCCCTGCCTCCCAGAATTAAAAGCATGCACCATCACAACCAGGTTCGTTTATCCTTATTTTTTGATTGCTAGTTTATTTTCACCTGTTTTTTGGTTTGTTGGTTATGAGGGTCTTATTCAACCCAGTGTGACCTTGAACTCACCACATACCAGAAGGCAGCAATGAACAAATGCTGAGATTACAAGTATGTGCCACTACATCTGGTTTTATTTTTTATTTGCTCTATGTCCTTTTACCTCTTAAATTATTCTAATTATATGTGTAAAATTTGTATACATGTAATGAGACAAAAGCCCAAGGTTGCTGTTAATGGAATTTCAGGGTTCAAAACATTTTCTCCCAGAATAAATCCAATACTACATTATTTTTTCATGTTTTGAGAATTAATTATGTCTGATCTCAGAGGCTAAGTAGGGTTGGACCCAGTTAGTAGTTAGGAAACTAATATGACTACAGATATTTTTAAATATGGTATAATTATAGAACATCAAGAATAGAGGATGTGGATCAATTGATAGTGCTTGCCAACTTGTACAAAGCTCTGGGTTCAAGTACCAACATGGCATAAATTAGAGGTGGTAGTACAAAACCATAATCCCAGCATTTGGGAAGTGAAGTCAGGGAGATTGGGAGTTCAAGACAACCTGCTGCATAGTGATAGATCTGAGGCCAGCCTAAGCTATACAAAACCGTGTCTCAAAACAAAAGTAACAACATTTAGTAGGACTAATTTTCTTCTCTCTTTTTTAGTGTTTTTATCACATTTAGAAAGCATACGATTGTGTGTGTGTGTGTGTGTGTGTGTGTGTGTGTGTGTGTGTGTGTGTGTGTGCCTGGTCTACATAGTAAGTTCCAGAATAGTCACTATTTCAGAGAAACCCTGACTCAAAAGACAAAATAAATAAAAGACTTCCTGCCTCAACATAATCAGGACTAATTGTACAGTACCACATTAGGGTTAATCAAGTTTCAAATAGTTCATCACAATCTTCTCAAGAGTCCTAAAATTTATCAATAGAAATTCAAAGCCTGGCTGGTATACAGCACTGGGGAAACAGGCAGAAGCAGGGAGATGTCTTTGTTCAAGGCCAGCCTAATCCACATAAGTCAGCAGTCATATGGGGAGACCCTGTCTCAAAAAAAGTGACGTGTAGCCTGGCTGACATTGTAGCTCAGAAGCAGACAGAACAGCATTTGGCATTCACTCTTCACCAACGACTTCCCCAGAAATATTTGTAACTTTTAAGGGGCTTTGAGTATAAACTCAGTGGCAGAGTGGGTACTTAACATATTCAAGACCTTGAGTTTAATTCCAACAACAAAAAATACAAGAAAAAAGAAATAAATTAACGATAGTCCAAGGAACCAGGCATAGTGGCTCATGCCTGCAAATACAGCAGCCAGAGGCTAAGGCAAGAGAATTCAGAGTTTGAAGCAGGTCTGAACTACAAAGTCAGATCCTGCCTCACAAAAGACCACTCTAAGGAATTTTTCCTACTGTAGACCTCCAGAAACCACTATGTACCAGGGGACTCCAATCTGATACAGCAACACAGGAGCTAGGCCAGAAACAAGACTGACATACAAAAAATAGTGTTAAAACAATTGAGGCTACTTATTTCAGCACATTTTGGTTTCTGTATATATATTTTCAAAATGTTGCACAAGAAATAATATAAGGTTAAAGCAACTGAGTTTCTGAATGAAACCAATTCGAAGAAGAAAATGAAGTGGTAGTAATTTACCCAAGAACCTAAAATTAAACAGTGATATCTTATACTTTCTCTAGGACACCCAGAAAAAAATTAATATTTCTCTGTCTTACTAGACTTTTCGATATAAACAACGCAGTAGTATTAACTTGTATACACAGAAATCTAATTTCTTTCCATAATGTTGGTTTGGTTAGACACTGGGAAATCCACATACTATAAGTACAATAATCTGACCACAGAGCCTAACAATATTTTCAGTTATCTTAACTTTCCACCTCAACTTTATTACAAATCCTATTTTACAAGCTTTAACATTTTCCATGTGAGAACACACACACAAAAAAAAGCAGCAACCATTTAATTATAGTTGCAGAGCAAAAATAAAACTAGCTTTAATTATAAAACTGCAAACAACATGTATTGGGTAAAATACCATGTCTTACAGATCGGACACATCAAACTCAAGAACATGAATTAGAACTATCCTCCACATCTAACACATTATTATTACAGAGAAAAGATAGCCCTACTGAGAGGGGGAACTAACTTTCTGACCTCTTTTCAAAATGACAAACTAGAACAGCAAAATCACACTCAGGCACATGGAGTACGGCTCTCTCAAATCACTCCACAGAGAACTTCATCATTTGCTCCGCCCTCTAATAACTCATGCAAAAAAAAGTTGAGCACCATCAGAGAGAAACAAGACACAACGCATTCATAGAATGGCTTAGAGCCTTCCCTCCGGGCTAAGAGAACCTGCGTCTGCCCTTCGTCGGGGTCCGAAGGGAAAGAAAACCCTAGGCCTAAGGTTTCGTGGATATTAACACCCAGAAACAGATTTCTCTGCAAGAAGTTTCTGCCGCCATCCCTATTTTATCAGCAAAGGCTCGGGCGCCATCGTCTCGATCTTTGATTTTATTATGAGGATGTGGGAAGGGCCACCCAGGATTACTCTAGGCCTTCCCCCATTAAGCTTGGGGGTCCCCCTCATTTCTATCTTACATCCTCCATCCCTAAGGTACTCCTCCGCACCCCTTGTTCCTGGCGGCAAGTCCCCCGGGATGTGCAAAGGCGCGGCAGGACCCCCTCCCCCCACCCCCCACCCCGGCCTTGCCGTTAAGACGAGAAGGCCCTCACACGCCAGGGCCACCGCCAAGGCTCCGGGGGGGGCCCAGCGAGGGGAAGGGCAGGCAGGGGCGCAGGGAGGATGACCTGGTCGGGAAGAGAGGACAACGTGAGGGGACGCACTGCACCCCTTGTCCGCGGGCCGCCGGTACCCCGAGAAGGTGAAGGAGGAAGAGGGCGGTGGCCCGGGTGCGGCCCCCCACTCCTCCCGCCCGCAGGTCCCCGGCCTCGGGGACCGCGGGCTCGGCCCATCCCCTGGTCTGGGCTGGCAGGGGGCGTGGGGGCCTGTCTGGGAACGGAGAGGAGACCGAACCGTGGGGCTAGGGGCACGCGCGGGGGAAGCTGCCTCCCGCCCGAACCGCAGACCCCGGGCGCCGTCGTCGCCTGTTCCTCAGGGGAGAGGACAGGAGCTGAGGGGAAAGCCCGAGGGAGGAAGGCATGAAGGTGAGGTGAAGCGGGGGCAGCCCCGACAGCTTCCCGATCCCCCTACTCTTCATCTCCCCGTAACCGCGTCTCTTACCGGTGATGGCCATGAACTGCTGAATTAACCCCTTCAGCGCCGACGACGCCGCGGAGCCCCCGTGCGCAGCCATCTTACCGCCGCCGCCGCCGCCGCGGAACAACAACACAGACACACACGGGCCTCCCTCCCCCACTCCGCGGCGGGCCGTGCGCAGGCGCACTGACGGCCCAACGCTCCGCCCCCTCCCGCTCGCGCGCGACTCGCGCAGGCGTAATCTCCTGCATCGCCCGGCCACCAGATGTGGTGTGACTCCCGCGTTCCTACCTGCTAGCCTCGCATTCTTTGAAACATCTAATGGCTTCTTGGAGCCCTGAAGGTATCCTAAATGCCGTGTTGGATCCCAGTGTCGGAAAGAAGCTTCAGAACTGAAATACAGAACTTCATGCTACTCACGGGGTTTCACATTTAGTAGGTATTTTTTTGGTTTTGTGTGTTTCCTAAATTCTAAAGTGTAAATTAAAAACTTAGTCAAAAATGAACCAGTCCACGGTAGACTTTAATAAATATTGCTCACACTTTTTTCTTTTTTTTTTGGTTTTTCGAGACAGGGTTTCTCTGTGTGGCTTTGGGGGGGGGGGGCCTGTCCTGGAATTAGACGAGGCTGGCCTCGAACTCACGGAGATCCGCCTGCCTCTGCCTCCAGAGTGCTGGGATTAAAGGCGTGAGCCTCCAACACCCACCATATTGTTCACTCTTTTTCTTCAACAAATGTCTTAGTATGTGTCCCCTCAGGTCATTATTATTTTCTTCAGATATGACTTTTTTTTTAAACAAAGATAGGTATACATGTAGATACGATAAAAAAAAATATATAAAAAGAACACTGGAAAATGGTCCTGAAAACATTGCTAATGGTTGCAACTAAAAAAGAGGCAATGATGAAAGAGAC
Organism: Phodopus roborovskii; assembly: GCF_943737965.1. NCBI lineage: Eukaryota > Metazoa > Chordata > Mammalia > Rodentia > Cricetidae > Phodopus > Phodopus roborovskii. The sequence goes on along the minus strand of NW_026126469.1, from coordinate 17,565,221 downwards.
GTCTAGCTTAGTTTTTATCATTTATTTTTATATAGGTATGTAATTTGTATGATTCTAAATACTTATTATTTCAGTTATTATAGTATCTTTTATTCATCCCTCGGAGGCAGAGACAAGCGGATCTTGGTGAACTGGAAGCTAACCTGGTCTACAAAGCAAATTCCAGGACAGCCACAGCTACACAGAGAAATCCTGTCTCAACCCTCCCCTTAACCCCACCCCAAAAGGAGTTGAAGGATGGAAAGATGGCTCCACTGTTAAGAGCACTTGTTGTTTTTGCAGAGGACCCAGATTTAGTTCCAGCAATTGCAGTGCAGCTCACAGCTGTCTGTAACTCCAGTCACAGAAGATCTGACAGCTCCCTTGGGCACCAAACACATGTGGTACACAAATATTTCATTCCAATCAGAACACCCACACATATCAAATAAAAATTATTTATTTATTTATCATGTGCACAGTGCTCTGTCTGCATGTATGCTGCAGACCAGAAGAGGGCACCAGATCTCATTACAGATGGTTGTGAGCCACCATGTGGTTCCTGATTGAACTCAACCTCTGGAAGAGCAGCCAGTTCTCTTAACCTCTGAGCTATCTCTCCAGCCCCAAAAGAAATTATTTTAAAAAGTAGAAGAAGAAGAAAAAAACACACAATGTAATTGGATGGTCCTAAGTTGTAGATCAAAAAGCCAAAACAATACAGAGAAACCCTGTCTCAAAAAACAAAAAAGTCCAGATCAAAGCTGGGCAATGGTGTCTCTGCCTTTAGTCCCAGCACTCAGAAGGCAGAGGCAGATGGATCCTGAGTTTGAGGCCAACCTGGTCTACAGAGTGAGTTCCAGGCCAGGAGGGGAAAAAACAAAAACACATAGGGAAGGCAGGCAGAGAAGATGAAAAGGAGAGTAAAGTGGACACAAATAAGCTAACAAGATTGGGAGATGGAACATAGCAAAAGTGCAAAAATAAATTCCAGAAATAAAGATTTTTGTTATCAAGGCCAGGGAAGTGGTTCAGTATAAAGGCATGTGGCCAAGCCCTGGCCAGTCTTTCTCATTAGGTCCAGTGTTACCACCATCAGAAACAAATATTAGGGTCCAGTGGAAGGGAGTATTCACAAGACTCTTGTGAATTTGATTTGACCCCAGCACTTTCCAGAAAGTGGAGAAAGCATTCAGTTTAGGCATTCAGCTGTTGGGAACATTGTGTGTTATGTCAGGAAAACCCATCGCAGAGGCTCAAAACAGCAGGGAAAATGAGGGGAGGGTTTATGCACAGTGCTGCCTGGCTTCAGCTCCACTGACTCTGAAGACACGCCCTTGTCTGCATGAATGTTGTCCCAGGCTGATGGCAAAGTGGCTGTGACACTTTAGAAGTGCCTCGGGCCGAGGAAGAAGCGCCATCCTCCTGCTAAGAAAGGGACCATTTTCAAGAAGTCTCTTTGGAGGTTTTCCTTCAGAACCCATTGGTTTGAACTGAGTTACAATTCCCTTGCTAACCCAGTCCCTATGCCAAGGGGTGGGGGGAGAAACGGAACTGGTTTAGTATAGCATATGGCTTTGTGGAGGAAGGTGCTTTCAAGCTCCAGAATGTGGTACTTGAAAAGGAGAAAAGAGGAGGAGGAATTGATGTTAAACTCTTCTCCATTCATAAAACTTCTGTGGACATGATGAAATGCTCCCCCCACTTCCCTTCATTCTGGTTCTCCTTCTGAGTAAGTTTTTCCGGGTTCTTCTATACGAGGAACACAGTCACTAGAAACTTGCACCTCTCAATATGAAATTTAAAAATTGATATTGTGCAGTTAAGAGCACTAGTTGGTCTTCTAGAAGACCCAGGTTCAATTCCCACACCCATGTGGGAGCTCACAGCAGTCTATAATACCAACACCAGGGGATCCAATAACTGGCCTCCTCGGGCACTTTGTACAGGTGGTACACAGAAATAGGCAGAGGGAAAACATACACATAAAATAAAGGTTAAAAACATTTAAAATGATATTGTGAAGATTGTCAGAATTAAAATAAAGGCACTTTTGTTTAATCCTTCATAAGGAATAAAAGCTGAGAATCCCATTTGCATAGGTTGGAGAGCAAGAAGTATTCACAGAAGACTTCTGGAAGCATAGCCTTACACAAAGGCCATTGTACCTTTCAATTAATACCCCAGTGAGGATGCTGGCCCAGCACCTGTCTATTCAGTCTCAGACTGAAGCCATCACGCAATAGACACTTGTTGCCAGTGGCTATAGTCTCAGAGTATTTCATGTACTCCTTTGAATTTCACATTTATATATTCCTCTTGTTGCAAGCATTGTGGCACAAAAATGAAATCCCAGGAAGCTGAGGCAGGAGGATTACTAGTTCCATGCCAACCTGGAATTATATACCAAGATCCTGATTCATAAATAAAACTCTCCTTGACTCACCCATTTTGAATACACCTGTACTTTACTATGGCATGTATTTGTACACTGCAATGCTCTTCTCTAGCCCCAGCTGGGCGTTGGTGGCACACACCTTTAATCCCAGCACTTGGGAGGCAGAGGCAGGCGAATCTCTGTGAGTTTGAGCCCAGCCTGGTCTACAGAGCTAGTTCCAGAACAGTCTCCAAAGCCACAGAGAAACCCTGTCTTGAAAAAAAAAAAAAACCAAACAAACTATATATATATCTGTCTTCAAGAATTACAATTAAAGCTACTTTAGTGCCACATACAAGTATCTGTATTAACACATCTATCTCATTGCTCTGGAGGAAAACAGTGAGATAAAGAAATACTGGTTTATATAGTGAGTTTATGTTTGATTTTACGAGAAGCCAGAAAACATGGGACTAGACAGATATCTCGGCAGTTAAGAGCACTTGCTGCTTTGCAGAGGAGCTAGATTTAGTTCCCAGCATCCACATGGTGGGCCACAACCATTCATAACCCCAGTCCCAGGGGATCCAATTCTGACCTCTGAGAGCACCAGGAACACATATTATACACAAAAAATGCACGCAAGCAAAACAGTCCAATGCATCAAACAAAATGTTTAAATTTTTTTTAAAGAAGCCAGAAAACTTTCTTGAGATTTTTAAATTTCAGTTATGGGAGGCTAATTGGCAGTCATCATTTTAACCAGCTGATGACAATTAACATTACTGAAATTAGGACAATTTAGGCCGGCATGGTGGTGCAAGCTGTGACCCCAGGTGCTCCAGAGGCTGTGGCACATGCCTTTAATTACAAGAGCTGGTTCCAGCAAAGCCACAGGAAAAACAAACAAAAAAAGATAAACTTTTGTTATTGTTGTTGTTGTTTTAGAGAGAGCTAGGGATTTGTTTTCCTCACATGAGCAAGACCCTGATTCAATTCCTAATTACACATTGAGAAAAAGGAATTCTTAATGCAATGTGTTAGGAAGTGCCAAGTAGCATCTGTGACATATTTGTGGCAAAATCTTTACCAGTTAAACTAACGAGTTCTACTTTTCAAACTAGAATAAATATGAGGATAGGGATAAATTAAAGGATGCTATGAGGACTCACCTAAGACAGTGCAGAAGATTTGCAGTTTGAAGATGGCTGGTCACTTAAAACAGTCTGTGTTGAGCATAGTGACATGTCTGTAATCCTAGCACACAGAGGCCAATGCAAAAGGATTGTGCATGGGTTTTGATCTTTATCCAAATGACTCTCCTAACAATACTTCCCAAACAGTTACACCACCTGTGGACAAGCTTTCAAATATGCAGGCCTGTGGAGGCCATTCTCATTCAAACCACCATAAAATGTAATGATTTTTTAAAAAGTATTTATTCTCATGGATAGCAATAGGATGTTTTATTGCAAAGCCTTTAGTAAACAGTTAAATGTCCCCTTTTGCTAAGCCAGTTGTCACCTCCAAGAGGCCATGGACAGAACAGATGAGTTGTGAGGAGGTAGGCTGGTTTTGTGGGACTCTAGAGACAGATGAGTCCCCCAGCACTAATATGAGATGGCTATTTCTTGTTTTAACAAGTTGCTTTCAGTGTGGGTACTGACAACACCATTATCTCATCTGGTTGGTATCTGAATTTCTATTGAAGGCCTTAGGTTTGAGGGTCATGACAGGAAAGGTTCTTGAACTTTGGCTGTGGGACCAGGCACCACTTAGCTCCATGGGCTCCAGTGGGGATCAGGCTTGCTATCACCCACGTGACTACATCGTTGTTTTCATACCTGGATCTCCTCAGGAACCAGAACCCTTAAGGGAGATTCTGAAGAGTTGATTTCCCCCAGAGAACATAAAGCTGTGTGCATCTGCACACAGAAGACAGAATAGTCTAACGACAGTCTCTGAGCAACCACTGACCACTCTGTATGCTCTCTGGAAATCATCCCCTGTCCCCTGCCACAGGGCTTATAACCTAACAGGATCTAAACATTTCCAGAGAAGAGCCATAAGTCACAGAAGGTGACACTTAGCATCTAGATGACAAGAGATTAAAGGTGTGCACCAGGCCAGTATTGTCTACGTAGCAGTTCCAGGCTGGCCAAGGCTATCTAGTGACACCCTGTCTCAAAAACAAATGAAAAACAATTTGCCTAACTTGGTAGCTCACAACTTTAACCCTAACAGTCAGGAAGCAGAAGTGTACAGATCAGTGAGTTCAAGGCCAGCTTCATTACCAGCCAGGTCTATAAAGTGAGAACCTACATCAAAACAAACGCACGCACACACAACAGTCAGAACTGATCTCTTAGCCTTTTGTACATGTTTGAAAGATAGCTTTTGTAGCTCCAGCTGTCACAACAAGCATCTATTCTATGGTTTTAAAGGTTTAAGGAAGAAAAAAAGTGGGAAAAGGCAAGGTAAAATATCCTTAGCACGCCCATCAGATTTCTGCATTTTTCTCATTGACTATGATGTTAGAGGGCATACTTAAGAAGCAAAGTACTCCTTTTTGAGAAATCCCTCTCTCTCATAATGGCAAGACCTGGATAAAGGCACTCGATTGCCTGAAAGGAGGAAATATTTGTCTGTCATTGCTGCCCTAGTCTCCAAAGGTTCATTGCTATCTGTCTTAGTTACTGTTTTATTGCTGTGAAGAGACACCATGACCAACCAAGGCAACTTTTATAAAGGAAAGTATTAAATTGTGGTCTTGTGGGGCTGGAGAGATGGCTCAGCGATTAAGATCGGCTGTTCTTCCAGAGGTCCTAAATTCAGTTCCCAGCAATCACATGGTGGCTCACAACCATCTGTAATGAGATCTGATGCCTTCTTCTGTGATGCAGACATACATGCGGAGCACTTGTATATAATAAGTAAAAAATAATTTTTTTTAAAATTGTGGTCTTGTGGGACTGGAGAAGTGGCTCATTGGTTAAGAGCACTGACTGCTCTTTCCGAGGGCCTGGATTCAATTCCCAACTCACAACTGTCCTTAGTAACTCCTCTTCCAGAGGATCTGACACCTCATATAGACATACACAAAGGCAAAACACCAATGCTCATAAAGCAAAAATAAATTTTGAAAAAGTAAATAATTTTTTTAAACTGTAGTCTTCTGGGGCTGGAGAGATGATGGCTCAGTGGTTAAGGGCACTGTCTGCTCTCCCAAAGGACCCAGGTTCAAATCCCAGCACCCACATGGCAGCCAAGGACTGTCTGTAACTCCAAGACCTGACATGCTCATACAGACTTATCTGCGAGCAAAACACCAATGCACGTATTTTTTTTTTTTTGAATTGTGGTCTTGCTTACAGTTTAGAGGGATGATGGTTCATGATCACGGAAGGAAGCAGTCAGATGTGGCTTTGGAACAGTAACTGAGAGCTTTACATCCTGATCTTCAGACAGCAAGCAAAGAAAGAGACCCAGGTTTTGTGGGATATTTGATCAAACTGACACTCAGAGACTGAGTAAAGTTAACCTTGAATAATGGGACAGAGTCAGCTTCTAGCTGATTGGAATTAGCCATAGAGAAGCCAGGAATTTAGATAGAGGAGACAAAAAGGAAGGAAAGAGTGAGACTAAAGTTTGGCTCTCCTTTGGGCTGGGGATGAGTGAAGAGACACGGCTCTTGCTAGGTCTCTGGACAAAAAGCAGAGTCCTTGGTTGCTTATGGGCTTCTCTGATCTAGCAGGTTTTCACCCCCACATCTGAGTCTTTATTGGTAAACAGAACGATGGAGACTTAATCTAAATCTTCATATTGTGCAGCCACACTTGGGACTGGAAAGCCTTCCAGGCTACAGCCTGAGTAGCCAGCTGGGCACTGACTGGGGATTGTGGGTAAGAACTGAGGCAGAAGCCGTGAAAGAACCTTTTAATGACTTGGACCTAATGGCATGTTCAGCCTGCTTTTTTGTACCATCCAGGACCACCGGCCCAGGGATAACATTGTCCACAAAGGGCTGGGCCCTTTCACATCAATCACTAAGAAACATACCCCACAAACCAATCTAATGGAAGCATTTTCTTAATTGTGGTGGCCCCCTCTTAGATAACTCTAGCTTTTGTCAAGTTGATAAATAACAAAGTGAAACTATACAAACAATAACCATACAACAGACCACTTTATTTTTGAAAGGAGTAAAATGGGAAAATTTAATAAAAGTCTAAAACTTAGACCCCAAAGCCCAAACAGAAAAATTCTTAAGCCTCACTGAGTTTCCAAAACGACAGCCTGGCAGATAAGGCTAAATAAAGAACTGGGTACAGAGGCCTGGGAACAGACAACAGCCCTCGCCTCCCAGCTGTGTCAACATTTCTCTTTCCTAAAGAAGATCAGATAGTAGTCCATTCATAGTTGTAAAAGTCCCTGCCTAGGAGATAATGAGCAAACTTATTTCCTCTACAGCTTCCTGCTTAATTGCATTCTGCCTAAACATAGTTGTTTTATCCTATATAACCATAAAAACTTTGTAATCTTAAGGCATCCAATCTTTCGAACTTTCCCCTTTAAACACCCCCTCAGCCCTCCACTTTTTCTCAAACAAGCTGCAGCTTGATTTAATAAAGAAACCTTTGTTCATGCATTCGACGAGTCGTCTCCTTGGCAGCAGTCTTTTTGAGGTTCCACGATCTGGGCATAACATTTTTCCTAGCATCCTAGCAGATTGTGAAGGTGTACCAGTTTGAACTAGGTAGTAGACCCACCTAGAACTATGCTACCAGGCTGGCCTCAATTCCTCCCTTCTCCCAGAAAAAAACAAAACAATAAAGACTCAAAGTCCTTGGGTGACTGGAGAGATGGATCAGCAATTTAAGAGCACTGCTCTTCCAGAAGACCCAGGTTCTATTACCAGCACCCACAATGGCACCTCACAATCATCTGTAACTCCAGTTCTAGGGGATCTGATGCCCTCTTCTGGCCTCTTCAGGCACCAGGCATACATACATGCAATCAAACACTCATAAACAGAAAATACATAAATTCAAATTCAGGATTTTGTTTTGGTTTTCTGTTTGTTTGTTTTTTTTTTTTTTTTTTTTTTTTTTTGAGACAGGGTCTCAGTAAATAGCATGGCTGAATTGGAACTCACTATGTAGACTAGAGCTTAGAGATCTTCCTGCCCCCTTCTCTAGGGCGCTGGGATTAAAGGCATGCACTATATTAAAAGAATCAATTGCATGGATTTTTAAAAATCACCATAATAGGCATACAGTCTCTGCAAGTGAAATGAAAAACTAGTGTCAACATGAGAGACGAAAATGAGAAAATTAAGACCCTAAATCTGAATTTACCACTTAAGCAAAAGAGAGACAGAGTGATGGTTAGACACAAACTGGTGATAGGCAATGTGATGAGGACTCAGGGTATTAGGCTACATAGCATGGTATTGTCTGACTGTGAAGCAGGAATAGGTTGCAGTCAGCTTCAGAAGGGTGTTTCTGGCATAGACCACCAATGGTGAGCTTTCAAAGCAAGTGGTGGTAGCTCACACTTTTACTTAAATCCCTGCACTTGGAAGGCAGAGGCAGGTAGATCTCTGAGTTCCAGGACAGCAGGGTTACAAAGGGAAACCCTGTCTCAAACAATCAAACAAACAAAAAGAGCCTGTTAGGGATTGGTTTTTGTTTGGTTCCAAAGAAACCCAGAGCACTGGCTAACTGTGCTGTTCATTAGCATACCAAAGTGCACGTTGACTTGTAGGCTCACTCAGCATCCGTGACTCCTCCCAGCACTTCCCTATCCCAGCCCCAAAAAGCCCTCTCCAGCCCAGGGGCTTTTCTCCCCTCCCCCCACTTCTCATTTCTGTATAAGCCTGCTATTTCCACCATGGGCTCTCTTGTTTTCCTCATTGCCCTCCTTCTCTCTTCCTTCTCTTCCTCTCCTCCTTTCCCCCTCCTCTTATGGCCCTGTTAGTCTGGACTCTTCTAGATGCCTCTGGCTGTACTCTCCTCATATCTACAATAGACTCCTAATCCTCAACCTTACCTTGGAATGGTCATGTCCTCATTTTCATTCAGTTTTCAGAGGTGTTTTCCATGAACCAAGCTGTCATTGATTGATTAGCTAGGTTTATAACCTGTTCTGGTGTTACTTGTTACCATGGATATAGATTGAAAAATCAATGTTTTCCTAGGAGCACAAGGAGTCTTACTCTCCTGGGGAAATTTTTTGTAACTCACTACAGAGAAAAAGTCAATTTTCCAAGTGTATAAAGAATTCTCTGGAAATTGAGAGAGAAAAAATAAAAAATGAAAAGACCAACATCTCAACTGAAAGACTCAAACAGAAAAATAAATACAAATGGTCCAGAACATCGAAAGAAAAACTAACTTCATGCTGGAGTGCGGGTAGCTCAGTGGAAGTAGCTGAATAAGGTCCAGGTATTATCCCCCCCCCAACACACACAGAAGCATGTCAACCTCTTTGTTGTTTGAAATTAATTGACCTTGTGCAATGTCTCCTGTATATTGTGCAGTGTCTTGTGTATACAGTATAGTGTCTTGTGTCGTGTGTTATGCGCGGTCTCACATATATTGTGTAGTGTTTTGTGTCAGTGAAATAGGAAAAATTAATAAAAGTCTAAAAACTTAAGAATCCAAAGCTCATATAGAAAAAAGAAAACTTTCAAGCTCCTCCGAGCTCTCAAAAGGCAGCCCGAGAGATAAGACTAAACAAAGAGCTTGGTACATGACTAGAGACCTGAGACCAGATAACACACCCCAGAGAAATATGTGAACACTTCTCTGTCCTAAAGACGACCAGATAGCCATCAACTCGAGGTTGTAAAAATCCCTGGCACAGGAGATAATTAACAAATTTATTTCCTTACACTATTCTGCTTAATTGTATCCTGCCTAAACATACAGTTATTGTTTTGTCCTATGTAACTACAGAAGCTTTGTAATCTTGAGACTCTGTCTTTTGAATTTTCCCTTTAAAACACCCCTTTTGCTCTAAGTTGTAAGTCTTATTCTGCTTGCTCCTGGGTAGAATCCTCGATGCAGTTTGCCAGTAAAGAAACCTTTGTTCTTGCATTTGGTGAGTTGTCTACTTGGTGGTGGACTTTTTGGGGCTCCATGAACTGGGCATAACATCTGTCGTGCAGTGTCTTGTGTGCACTGTGCAGTGTCTTGTGTTTGTTGTACAGTGTCTTGTGTGTACTGTGCAGTGTCTTGTGTGCACTGTGCAGTGTCTTATGTGCACTATGCAGTGTCTTGTGTGCACTGTGCAGTGTCTTGTGTGTACTGTGCAGTCTTGTGTGTGCTGTGCAGTGTCTTGTGTGCATGTGCATAGATGTGGAGGTCAAAGGACAGCTTTCAGGAGTTGATTCTCTCCTTCCATCTTGTGGGTCCCAGAGATCAAATTCAAGTCATCAGGCAAACACCTTCTCTCTTCTTTTGTAATAAATGCTTTATCTAACAACTGTGCACAAATTCCTATAGAAAAGCACATACCACAGCTGGGAAATTAAGGTACAATACTAATGGACAGTTAATGCATAAGCCACCAAATTTTTAAAAAATTATTTATGCCCAGGAGGCCTCAGTCCTTCACAATGAACCACAGGCAATCTCTTCTGCCCAGATATAGGCCAGTCAGCTTTATTAACCAGTGAGAATACATATTTACAGTGTACAAAGTGGAAAAAGAAAACTAATCTCTGACCTCTACATGTATGCATAACATAAATGCCTCTTTCTCCAATAATATAAAATTTAAAATTGTCTATATACTACCGTTGCTGAGTGTTCTAGTGCATCTCTGTAGCTCTGAGGAGTACGGTGAGTTCCAAATGTTAGAAATACATTTGGGGTTGCAAAGCAAGAGACCACCACTCCAACTGACATGCCTGGACAAGGCTGACTATATTAGTTAAGGTTTACTATTGCTGTGAGGAGATACCATGCCTACGGCAACTATAATAAAGAAAACATTTAATTGAGGGGGCTCACTTAGAGTTCAGAGGTTCAGTCCATGGTGGAGAGCATGGTGGCATGCATGCATGCAGGCATGGTGCTGGAGAAATAGCTGAGTGTTCTTTATCTTGCAGGCAACAGGAAGGAACTGACAATCATACTGAGGAAATTTTGAGAAACACAAACCTCAAAGCCCACCCCCAGTGACACACTTCCTCCCATAAGATCACACCTACTCCAACAAGGCCACACCTCCTAAAGTGCCACTCCCTTTGGGGCCCATTTTCTTCCAAACCAGCACACAGACTTGACTTTACTATTGGCTAATGAAAAAGATTTGGTGAACAGGAAATGAAGGTATGTGCCACTACTGTCCAGCTATTTGATATTTCTTACACAGACCAGCAAGACATCTGACCACTTCCCATCTCCAAACAGGTTTAAAAGTTAAATTCTTCTTTAAAAATATCAAATGTTTTTCTCATTTTTTTTTCCTCTGAGATGGGATTTCCCTCCTAGGTAGGCTGCAACCTTGAACCCTTGGCATTATTCTGTCTCCTGGGCAACTGGACTGTAGGCATGCACCTGCTCACCTGCCTCTAGTTCCTGTAATTTTTAGATTTATAAAAACAAGTTCTGCTAAGCACTCACCAATGGTGGGAAGCAAGCTGTTTGCTTCTAAGCTGTCTGGTTGATCTGAGGTCAGTGCTTCTTGCTAATTGTCACTCTTCCCCTAGTCTTATTTTTTTTGTGTGTGTGTGTGTGATATTCAGGTTTACTCTGGAGAATTACTTCATTATGTGCCATTTCCAATGGTTCATGTGTCCTCCTTTCAAGAGATAAATTTGATCTTATCCAAGAGCCCCGGCTCTATTATTTCTAGGGTGTATCCTGCTAGCAGCACTGGGAATGTAATGATTATGTCTAAAGGCTTAATTTTATAAAGAGGTAATTTCAAAGAGGAATTTTTGGCACCTTCTTGAGTGAGGAATTGCATAGGCTTGAGGGACTTGTAAGGGTTCAGTTAAATTGTCAACAGCTTTAGGTAACAGCCCAAGTATGGAGAGGGGCACATCCCTTATTTTCCTTGAGGTTTTCCTTTCTCCAATTGAACCTTTGTACCTGTGTTTTGTTGTGGTTTTTTTTTTTTTAACTTCTTTCTTCTTCACCTTCTCTCTCTCTCTTTTTCTTTTTGGTTTTTCGAGACAGGGTTTCTCTGTGTAGCTTTGGAGCCTGTCCTGGAACTAGCTCTGTAGACCAGGCTGGCCTCAAACTCACAGAGATCCACCTGTCTCTGCCTCCTGAGTGCTGGAATTAAAGGCGTGCACTGTAACTGATCCTTACTGAAGTTTTCTCTCTCCTGGAAGAATGGATGAGCCTCATTTCCCCACACATATTTCCCCATCTTGTCAGGATAGGAGCTTACAGATTGCTTGCTTGCTTGTGTCAGGTCCCAAAGAAACCAGGGACAAGGCTCACTCAGTACCTGTGACTCCTCCCAGCACCTCAACTGGTGTAAATCCCAAGGATTAAATGACATAGACCACCCACCCATATCATGATCAAATTAATTTAAGCTAGCAACTAATTAAAAGCAAACTTTTAAAACTTCATGTACATGGGCTGTCTTCCCCTAAAATTGGTTCACGATATCAGCATTGGATATGGAGAAGATAAAGGCTTTTATAGCTCAGGAGTAGGGAATCTCCATATGGGGGATTTGGCAGTCAAATAGATGGTGTTCTAGAAGCAGACATAAGGTAGTCATAAACAATAGGTGGTTATAATAACCTTTTGAAACAAAGGTAGGGTTATAAGATGCTTGTTTAGTTGGAACCTCCAGCTTGCCCCTGTATGATCTAGAAAGCCCCAGTCCTGTCTTTCTCTCCAAACTCAAGAGTCTCCCATAAAGTAAAGGTGCCAAAAAGCCCAGCTCTGCATTCATAGCAGCTACTGCAGTTTCCTTCCCTGAAGTCGCCAGTCTCCCAAGTCTCCACTTAAGTGGTGGCCTATAATCTGTAATGTCTCCTTGCTTTAGTTCAGGGATGTGGCTTCTCCAGCCTCAATCTCTGGGATTGGAGAACTCACCTGGAAGTTGCTCCGATCAAATAAATCTATAAAAGGAGCAGGCAAAAGCATCTTGGCCTAAGTAGAGCCATTTTGATTTTAGACTCTATTATTTGCAGGGTGAAATAAAATGCAGGTTCCCAAGCCCTAGGGGAGCTAACAGCTTTCCAATGGCTGACCAACCTTCTCCCTAAACCATAAAAACAGTCATTATGCATCTTTAGTACTCTAGAAACATTATGGCTGTTCCTAACCACAGAAAGACAAATGAATCTGATTGGTTGGACTGAAAGGCTTGCATTATTGACAGTAATGGAATATTCAAGGAAGCCCCTAATCTTTACATCCTGTGATTGGTGAAAATTGTAACTGTAACATGGCAACAAATGTTTGTGATTTTTGTGCTTATAAACCTCACTTCTGCCCCTGTCTGGGGCTGTCAGGAAAAACAAGGCTTCTGAGGCCTTATCCTGCACTGGTTGATCAGTGACCCACTTACGTGGCGATTTAATAAAATCTCTGGAATCATAAGTATTGTCTCTCTTCTTCCTTGCAGTGCATTAACAGGCTGGGTTACTGCATTGGCAGAGAAACTTATCAGGGAACAGAAAACTCTATTAACAATCATAACAACTTAGTTCCTCTTTTGGTTTTTCAAGACAGGGTTCCTCTGCACAACAAATAGCTCTGGCTAACTCGGAACTCACTTTGTGGACCAGGCTGGCCTTGAACTCACAGAGATCTGCTTGCTTCTGCCTCCCTAGTGTTGGGATTAAAGGTATGTGTCACCACTGCCCAGGCATACCAACTTTTTAAAACAAAGACATTGCTATTCCTGGAACAGGTTGTACAGAACAATTTGTAGTTATGGTTATAGGTGAAGCATAGCTCAACCTTTGAAAAAAAAGAGGTTTAATCATAAACATAAGTGAACATTTACTATAAGATGGCTTTCAAACCTAGAGTGGAGGTAGGCTCGTTCATCACCCAACCCCTACCCTAAACCTCTCCAGTCCAGGCTTTGCTTCCCCTTTCCCCCAGCCTGATTCCTACATAACCCAGCTATTCTGGCTACTAGTTAGTTCCCATGCACTCTCTTGGCCCCCATCTCCTCTTTTCTCTTTCTCTCGTACTTGCTCTCCTGTCTCATGGCTGGATCTATTCTGCTGGCCATGTTCACTCCGGACTCTTCCAGATGCCTCTGGCTAGAACAGATATAGAGAACCTATATCTACAATAAAACCCTTCTTCTTAATCATACATGTCCTCATTTTAATTTACATAGCAAGTCCTAGGACTGCCAGGGCCACACAGAGAGATCCTGTCTCAAAAACAAATCAAATGAAATAGATGGAATAAAGAAATTGAAATAGCTGCTCCAGGGGTGAAAAATGGACAAGTTTATTCCAAGTTGTGAAGGCTGTCTCTCGGGAAAGCAGAGAGAAGGGACAGGGGTGGGTGTGGGGTAGAGATCTCCTGGGTTATATGGGAACAAGTACCCGGGAGGAAGGAAACCTATGAGCTAGAATGGGGGCTTGTGAGTAGGGACTGAGGGAGCCTAGACATGCTAATAGACACTACAGTCATATGTTCATAGGAGAGCCACATACCCCTTTTGCCAGGAGAATGATTCCTTTCAGGAAGTGGAAACTACCTTCTAGCCCCTGAGGGAATGCTGGCTTTTGTCTAAATGCCAGACTTTGGGAAAAGTATGACACTATGTAGACCAAGACAGTCTCAAACTCAGAGATCTGCCTGCCTCTTCCTCTAGAGTGTTGGGATTAAGGCATGCACCATAGAGTAAAACCAGGCGTGGTGGCACTTACAATCCCAGTCAGTACTTTTGAAGTGGAAGCAGGAGGTTCAGAAGTCCGTGATCATCCTAAACTACCTAGAGAGTTCAAGGGCAGCCTGGGATACAGCAGGCTCTGATTATAAGTAAAAATAATAAGTGGTTTCTGGTCATCTTAGTCTTATCTGTTAAAGGAAAACACATGTGGGTTGTTCCCCTTTCTCTTCAGCTTCGAGATGCCATTCTGAACTGCTATGATTAAAACAATTCCCAGATTCCTTTGCTTTGGCTTCCTGTTGAGAAAAAAAGTTATGAGTTCGAGGTGGTAGTACAAGCCTTTAATCCCAGCATTAGTGAGGCAGGGCAGCCTGGTCTATACAGCGAGTATCAGAACAGCCTGAGCTACACAGAGAAACCCTGCCCCCCCAACCAAAATAAATAAAAATAAGGAAATTGCCTGTCAATAGGAGTAAATAGCTGCTGGAATTAAAATTCAAAATACTTTTTTAAAAGGGGGGTGAATCCAGATGATGGCACACAGCTGTACTCCCAAGAAATCGAAAGAGCAAGATGAGTAGTTTAAGGTTATCTTCAGCTACATAGCAAGTTCCAAGCCAGCCTGTACTATATATGGGAGACCATGTTTTGCCTCCTACCCAAAGGGAAAGATTTATGGTATTTATATTTTATTATAAATATAAGTATGTGGATGGGTGCTTTGTCTGCATCCATGTATGTGCATCTTGTGTGTGCAGTGTCTGTGGAGATCAGAAGACGGCAGTGAATCCCCTAGAACTGGGCACTGGAGTAACAGTTGTAATCTGGGACGTGTTCCTCTGGAAGAGCAGAGTCATTTCCAGCTCCTTGTGGTTTGCTTTCTTTATTTTTTAAAAAGTAATTTATTTGTATTTTATTTGCATTGATGTTTTACCTGAATGTCTGTATAAGGTTGTCAGATCCCCCAGAACAAGAATTATAGAGAGCTGTAAGCTGCCGTGTGGATGCTGGGAACTGAACATGAGTCCTCTGGAAGAAAGCCAGTGCTCTTAACCACTGAGCCATCTCTCCAGCCCCATGTTTTGCTTTCTTATCATTGTCACAGTAGTGCCAGTCTGACTCCAGCCTCCAAAGCCCCCAACTCTAATAGAAGTGGACTAACGAAGCAATTTCAGAATACAAGCAACAGTTGGGACTTATTTCCTGGGTCTGCAGGGTCCATCCTCTCCCACACCCTGAGCTCCCTCTAGGTTTGGAAGCAGCAAATTGCATCTTCAGTTATGCTTAGATTGCTTGTGTTCTCCTGTAGCTCTCTTCTGGACTTTGACCACCCACCAGTCCCTGGGCTCACCCCAAGCTCTGGACTTGAAAACCCCGCCCCCAAGAAAGCCCTATATAACTGTCTCCTGCTCAGTTCCCTGCTGCTTGCCCCAGCACAGGCAGTTACCCGGTGTGTCTGGTGTAAGGTTTGTTACTGAAAGGACACTAGCCCACTTGAGCATGTGGCTCTGGCAGCCTTGCTTGCCCTTCTCCCCCATTCCCTTTGCATTCCTAAAACTGTTAGATTGCATTCCTAAAGCAGCCACCAAGGTCTGCTCCCTTTTTGGCCACTTCCTCCTCCTGAGGCTGACTACCAAGGTCCAGTAAGCAAAAGCCCCTTTTGGCTCATCTAGTTAACATTCCTAATCAAAATATACCACCACCACATCCTAGCCCATTCTAACACAGACCTTCTCCTTTCTTCCCTTTTTATGTATTTATTTATTTATTTATTTATTTAGAGACAGGGTTTCACTGTGTAGCTTTGGAGCCTGTCCTTGAATTCACTTTGTAGACCTGGCTGGTCTCGAACTCTGAGATCCACCTGCCTCTGCCTCCCCACTGCTGGGATTAAAGGTGTGTGCCACCAACACCTGGCTTCCTTTTCTCTTTTTAAAAATTACATCCGTGCCAGGTCTAAATTATATCTGTAGCCTGGTCTACAGAGCTAGTTCCAGGACAGCTAGGACTGTTACACAAAAAATCCCTGTCTCAACCCCCCCCCCCAAAAAAAAAGACACCTGCAAGGTCATTTGCTGCTGTTTTCTGAGTCAGAAAGCGACCACTAATTTTTCTACCCTGTTAATGACTTCTGTGAAAACAGATGCCTTTGATGCCTAATTGGGGGGGGGGGGGTCCTGGGGAGGGAACCTCTGCTGTGCAGTGGGGTCTCCTTCAGTTGTATGGTGTGACTGTGATATTCCTTGGCTACAGACTGCCAGGATAGTCCCTGCTGGTTCACTTTCTTTTATGCAGCACTGTCTCAGCCCCGGCTGGCCTGGAGCCTCTATGGAGACAAGGATGACCTGAACTCAGTACTACCTGCATCTGCCTCCAGAATGCTGCAATTAAATGAATGAGCTACTACATCCAACTATATCAAAATGTTTTTTCCTTGTAGACCTCCATTGTAGGTTGTTTTGTTTTTTTGTAAGCCAGTGAGGTTTCTGAGGTTACCTGCAGCATGGGTGAAGAGAGGTTGCTTACAGGCCCATGGTGACTAAAGGCAGCTGCAGAATCATTGCAAAGTCCGCTTCAGATGGACACCACCCTGTGGTGATATTTTGTTTGTGATCTAATAAAGCTTGCCTGAAGATCAGAGTGCAAAGCTATCGACACTAGTTAGCCAGAGGCACACACCTTTAATCCCAGCACTTGGAGCCAGAGGCGGATGGACCTCTGTTAGGTCAAGGCCACCCTGGGTCTAAAAGACTTGGAACAGCACTTGGAGTGACACACCTTTAATCTAAGCACTAAGGAGGTCGAGACAGGAAGGGATATGGCTGGGTAGAGAGAGGAGAAGACAGGAGCTCAGGTAAGTCTGAGGATGCAGTCTAGGCAGTCATAGGATTCAGTCTAAGGATCCAAAAAGACAGGACCACCCATGTGGTAAGAGCTAATGGCTGGCTGGCTGCTCTGCTTCTCTGATCTTTCAGCACACCCCCCCCCAATATTGGATTCTGAGTTTTATTATTAGTACCAATTAGAATTCATGCTAGACCACTCACCAAAGCTGTATCCAAGAAACTCCCTGTTCAACTTGCAGGCAGTTCCACCAGAGAACCTGTTCTCCTCCAGCAGGTGTTACTGTTTATATAACCTTGGGGAGGTTGTCCAGTTTGTATTTTTGAGACAGGGTCTAAAGGGAACCCCAGGGCAAAGAAGCTGTAAATCTCAGGTTGGCTTCTAACTCCTGTTAGCTGAGGGATCCCAATCCTCCTGCCCATCAAAAGTGTGGAGTAATAGTCCCACATACTCTCTCCCCACACCTGCACTGTGTGTCACTGAGTACCGAACCTAAGTAACCTTGGGGCTGTCAGGGAAGTACTCAACCACTGAGCTCCATCTCCAGCCTCTATATTATTTATCTGGGGTGGGGGGTGGAAACAGGGCTTCTGTGTGTAGCTCTGGCTGTCCTGGCACTCACTCTGTAGACCAGGCTGAGCTTGAACTCAGATCCCGCCTGCTTCCCAAGTGCTCAGATTAAAGGTGTGCACTAACATGCCCATGCCCAAAATCTATTTTCTTAAATTTTATGGTGGTTTTGTTATAATGAACAATGTCTAATTTTTTATGTAGCCAATTTTTGTTTAAGTTTTTGAGACAGAATTTCACTTGGGCTGGAAGTGTAGCTCAGTGAGAGAATGCTTACCTAGCACATGTGAGGTTGTAGGTTTTCCCTCTAGCACCACAATATGTAGCCCAGCTTGGCCACCAGATCAAAATCTTCCTGCTCTAGTCTCAATAGGGTTGGCATGTACCACCATGCCTGGTTTATAGCCTTTTAAAAAAACAAAACAAAACAAAAAAACTAAAATAAACATGAGAGTCGATTTTTATTAATCATTCTTTTAATCAATTAATTATATATATATATATATATTTTTAGAACTCAGAGATGCCCCTGTCTCTGCTTCCCAAGTACTGGGATCAGTTAGGTATGTATCACCATGCCCAGTCTCTTTTTCATTTATTTTCAACATCTGCACAGCTTTAATATTCTGATAAAATGTTTCCCACAGAAATAAGGAAATCACACCAATGACCAATAAAAAATACTTTCTAACCCAAAGGCATAAACAGTAAACAGAAAGGTTAAAAGAGAAACTACAAATCTCCAAACCAACTTCAGTCAAGAAGACTTCCCCATTGACAAGCCAGTGGAGAAGTACATAAATTCTAACCACATCACTCCATGGCTTCTTTTTCTTCTTTCCTTTGGTCATGAACTATTCCACAAAGATTCAATGTGATAGCTTTTAATTTGGAGTTCCAACACTTAAAGCATTATTAAGTTAAATTGCTCTTAGAAAAAAATTATGCCAAGATAAACATAAAAACAATCTCAAAATTTAGAAGAAAAAGCTCAAATGACAAAAATGTGGATCAAGCCAAACACTGTGCCAGGACAGTTCATGATGTTCACAGTAAATGGACGCCAGGACACCAGAAGAAATACAGTTGGAAAGATAGTAGTAAAGTTAAACTTCACAAAATAAAGTCAGTTCCCTTTGGATTTACCTTTCAGGGAAAGCCTGAGCAAACTCCACAAACCACTTTCCATCCCTGCAGACAAACACTAAAGTCCGAGCCAGCAAGCAATAAGGGTGGTATCGACTGTGTTCAACAGAAGCCTATGGTATAATTTGCCTACAGTAAGTAAGTTCTTTTTTTCTAGAAAAGATCAGTAAAAATATGCCAAGATAACATGGTGTGAAAAGCTGAAAACCCAAAATATTTTCTGTCACTTAAAGAAGGGTTCATGTTCTGCCACAAGAAATCTGGTGCCCATTCTCAACCCAGTTTCTGGTTACAGTTTCCAGTGACCCCTAACTGCCAACCCACCACTCAGCCTCATCCCACTCTTAAACCCTTTTGTGTTGACAACCTAGCAGCTCTTTTGTCAACTATTTGATGTAGATCCTAGTCCATCTTAAACCAAAAGAAATGCTAGAATACTTAGTAGGTATGGGAATAACTGCTTTAGTGTTATGGAAGACACCCTTGTGGATTCCTTACCCATTCATGGCATCTGAAGATGTCTCACCTAGGCACTTTTTTTAAAGACCCCTGCAATTAGAACATAGCTGTATTAACAACGGAAACAATTCTTAAGGATCTTTCCTTATCAATGACTTTTGCAGAAACATATTTTTAGACTCTCCCTTTGTAGCCACACCTTAGAAAAGAGAGTAAGCATGCTTGCTGAGCAGAAGTTAATGACACATCAAGATTTTATGATGGAAAAGAGCTACCTTTACAATACAGCTTTACTAGATTACAGAACACTCTCTTTAGCCATGCTTTGTTTGGTTTATCGCTGAAACATTTGGATAATACTTTTCTGTGAATTACTAGACTGTAGGGAATAAGTGCGTTTAGATACATTACTACAATCATCTTTAGTAGAACTTGGCATCTTTCTTCCATTAACTGAATCCTTCCATGTGCTTTTAGAGGGTTGCCAGTATTCATCTTTTGTGCTCCTCTGAGATTTTGACCTCTCTGAATTGGTCAGCTTTGCGGAGTTCCTATCTTTGGAATTCTTCCTCTGTTTACCCAGCAGCCTGTCTGGTGGTGAAGATGTGCGCAACTGGTACTGATCTGGGGATCCTTTCTGTCGGTTTAGCGTCATCGGTTCTTTATCCACCTCCTTTTGAAGCTGTAATGCTAACAATCGATCCTCTTCTTCTTGTTTATGTCTCTCAAAAAGCATGTGTTCCAAATCTATTAGTTTCTGTGTAAAATTCACTTCAGTTTCTTCTTGATCCGAAGATTTGAGAAACACTTTCCTTCTTTTTGCAGAAAAACATGGATCCATGACTGCTGCTTCAAACACAGACTCCTGGTTTTCTCTTTTGGAGATCTCTTTCCCAACCACTAGATGATACACTCTACTTTCTGGAACTCTGTTACCACCAGCTAACTGGGTCACACCTGACACAGAGCACTCTTCGTTTTCTATTTTACCAGAAGGCTTAAGTGTAGCTTCATTAGAGTAGGGAACTTTGGCTTTAGGTCCCTCATGATTTACAACACATAAATCATCACGACTGGTTGATAATGTTTCAACTGTTCCTTCAAGGCACTGTTCGGCATCCCTGGCACATAACCATGGCACAGGTGACTCTGCCAAAGACTCTGAACCTTGTTCCTGAGTTTCTAGGCATATCTGCGGAGAAAGTGTTGGCATATCTTTTTCAATTTCTGTGTCTTGCCACACAGGGCTCTTCATGTCACTACCGTCAATTTCCTGTAGAAAACAACATTACAGATTATCTAAAGGGAAAATATTGTATAAGCCACCATAGGTGAAGGGTCACTATACAGCATCACATATCAACAATGAGGTATGTTCGCATCACCGTTGCTACCTACCTTTCCTTCTCTTTCCTGATTGGAACAAAGATCAAAACCTATGTCTATCATAATTCTTTCTTAATCTTATTTTTACCTGGTGTGCTAAGTAATATTAGGACAAATAATTCCACTGCCCTGAAAACCGACTCCAGGATGTTTTGACCTTTATAGATCTTCTCTGGCTTTTAAAGGTTTTATATTTTTAATTATGTGTACATGTATGTGGCAGGGGATATATAAACATGACTACAAATCTCCAGAGTCCAGAGACAGCACTGAGTCCCCTGTAGCTGGAGTTATAGTCAGTTAATGTAACTGGGCCTTCTGAAGGAGCACTGAGTGATCCTAACTGAGGCATCACTTCAGCCCTTCCTTAGTCCCCACCCCTCTTTAGTTTTTTAAGATAGTTTCTCTAGCTTTGGAGCTGTCCTGGCACTCACTCTGTAGACCAGGCTGGCCTTGAACTCACACAGATCCACCTGTCTCTACCTCCTGAGTATTGGGATTAAAGACGTGACCCACCATTGCCAGGTTTTTTTTTTTTTTTTTCTTAACTCATTGATAAACTAAGTAAGACATATTAACAAGTTGAATCATCTGTATATCTAGGAAGAGATGATTATTCAAAAATTTTGAATAAAATATATTGCTCGTTTCCCTTCCTTTCCTCTCCGCTTCCCTCAGTGCCAGGGATCAAATCTGGACCTCACCTCACTTTGTGTACACACTGTATTAGTGATCTACTAGCCCCATTCTGTTTCTCAGGTTCCTGGTAGGTGCAGATTCATTTTAATATCCTTTATGAACATATGTCTATTTGAGACAAGGTCTCAGTAGCCCAGACTGGCCCTCCCGCCTCAGCCTCCCAAACCCTGGCATATCCCACATTCCTAGCCAATGCTTGTGTTTTCTCTAATCACAAAGTCACAAAGTCCAGCACTAAGGTTTGGTATCTACATCAAACATGAAAAGAAACACTAAATTAGAGACTAGCAAAAATACACTTTCTTGTATTTAGCCCTTAGATAAATAACTTAACTTGCAAGACTAGAAAGATAAGTCAGTGGTTAAGAAAACTGGCTGCACAGCCAGAGTCCAAGCCAGAGGACCAAAATTCAATTTCCAACACCCATAGGAGAGTTCACAGCTGTCTGTAAGTCCAGTTCCAGGGGATCTGCCGCCCCCTTCTGGCCTCCACAGGCACCAAGTACACAGATATACTTGGAGGCAAAACAACACAATTTTCTTTAAAAACTATTTATTTTGTTTTTTTCAAAAGAGTTTTACTCCCTGTATTTCTGGCTGTCCTGGAACTCATTCTGTAGACAAGGTTGTCCTCAAACACAGAGATCCTCTGTCTCCTGAGTGGTAGGATTAAAGGAATGAATGTACCACCACCTGACAAAATAAACTCTTTAAAAAAAATGGCAAAGTTTGAAGTGACTCATAACTGACTAGGTTGTTCCTTACAGACCCCTGAGAGCTGCACACTAGGGATGTTACCAGAAATAATTGAATTTGTTTGGGAACAGAGTCTAACTATGAGTCCAAACTGGCATGGAACTTGCTATGTAGTCCAATTTGAAATCTTTTGGCCAGGCTGGAGAGATGGCTCAGAGGTTAAGAGCAGTGGCTGCTCTTCCAGAGGTCCTGAGTTCAATTCCCAGCAACCACATGGTGACTCACTATAATCTGTAATGCGATCTGGTGCCTCTTCTGGCCCACAGCTGTACATG
Organism: Phodopus roborovskii; assembly: GCF_943737965.1. NCBI lineage: Eukaryota > Metazoa > Chordata > Mammalia > Rodentia > Cricetidae > Phodopus > Phodopus roborovskii. Next base: position 17,542,892 of record NW_026126469.1, on the reverse strand, counting down.
CACATAGAAAACTGTATACATAATAAATAAATAAATAGGTCTTAAAAAAAAAATCTACTAGCTACAGCCTTCAGCTGCCTATGTGAAAGGATTATAGGTCTATACCACCTGTCCAGAAACCACTCTGACATGAGTTTTGAGTGCTACCACACTCTTACTTGGTGTTATCTTTTAGGTCACTGCTTAGGGTCTCAGTTGTGAGGACTCCTTCTTTAACAGACATGCCTAACACAGCCCTCCTAGAACACACTGCTTTGCATCTTCTAGGTAAACTGGTGTCAGGTGTAGCCTATTCAGCTGTGCAAATGCTGTCATGTTAGCCAGAGATTAGAAACCCTGGCCCAGAAGCCAAGTCCAGCCTGCTGCCTATGTTTGGGATAGTTTTGGGCTAGAGAGTTGGCTCAGTTCAGAGCACTTGTTGCTCCTGCAGAGGACTCAGATTTGATTCCTGGCACCAACATGGCAGCTTTCAACTATCTGTAACTCCAGTCCCAGGCCAATGCCCTGTTATGACCTTCTTGGGTACCAGGCATCCACATTTTGTACATATATACACACAAGCAAAACATTTATATGAGATAGAAGGCTTAGTGGTTAAGAGCACTGGCTACTCTTTTGGAGGACCTGGATTCAATTCTCAGCCCCCAAATAGCAGCTCACAACTGTAGGGGTTCCTACATCCTCATACAGATATACATACAGGCAAAACACAATGCACACAAAGTAAAAATAAATCACTAGAGCAGGGCATGGTAGCCCAGGCCTTTAATCCCAGCACTCGGAGACAGAGGCAGGTGGATCTCAAGAGTTTGAGGCCTGCCTGGTCTACAGAGTTCCAGGATAACAAGGGCTGTTTCACAGAGAAACCCTGTCTTGGGGTTGAGTGGGGTGGGGAAGAGAAAAATTTCCTGGATACAGATAAGCTTACCTGCTTGCATATTTACTAAGGAAGCACTCACTGGTGGCAATGGCAGAGTCCCTCTGATAACAGAGACAAAATGTCTGTCCCTGGTCCATTAGAGAGAGTGAGCTGAGGATAGCACAGATCTAGTGACCCATAGTAGGAGTCAATGCCCCTGAGAGCCCCTGAGAGCTTCCTCAGCACCAACATACCTTACATAAGCAGCTTTTATCCTCTCCACAAACAGCTTCACATGGCCATGCTGACCCAGACTTCAATTTAGGTGACAAATATCTTTAAACAAAAAAATGTTATAAGTTACTAAACCTTGAATGCTTTGAAAAAAAAAATTAATACACTAAAGGTTGTATGTGTGCTGGCTATTTAACTTACTGGAGCAGATTTCATCTCCAGGGACACAACCTGAAACCCTAAGTAGTCTAGGGCAGTCAGAGTGCCTGGCTAGCAGCTAGAGGTCTAGCTTCCTGCCTAGCACTGCAGGGAGGGTTCTGTGATGATATATTTATGATTTATTAAAGACTGCCTGAGGATTGAAAAAGCAAAGTCAGCCACGAGCTACAGAGGTCAGGTAGAGGTGGCACACATCTTTAATTCCAGGACTCAGGAGACAAAGGTAGATGGATCTCTGTGAGTCCAAGGCCACCCAGGACTACATGAGATTGAATCAGTCTAAAACAGTAACAGAGCTCACACCTTTAATCCCAGGACTCATGAGGGGTATTTAAGACAGGAATAGGGTCTCAGAGCTGGCATTCATTCTCCAGCCACATTGAGGATAGATAGGAAGGCATTGAGTCTCTAGTCACATTGAGGACAGCATGGCAGTCTGAGTGAATCTGAGGGACAGTGAAGTTGGGAGCAGTTTGAGGATTGCCCCTTTGGTCTGGGCTGAAGTAGAGATAAGAGCTAGTGGCTGGCTACTTTGTTTTTCTCATATTCAGCTTGAAGCTTGAACGGGTCTTCTATTTTGCATGCTACAGGATTCAGTACAGTATTTTAGTGTAAAAATAGAAGGTCATACTAAATATCTCAAAAAAAAAAAAAACCTTTAAAAAACATAAGCTCATTAACAAAACTTGAAGAACCAGTGGTCAATATGAACAAAACCCATATGTCACCAATGGATAAATGGCAGTCACGTTCACTTACTTTTGAATGTCTCCAAAGCTTTTTTGTTTGTTTGTATTTTTCTTTTGTGACTTGTTTGTGACTGCATCAGATTTTCTGGAACTTGAAGGAGAAGCCAAAATATTTTTCTCATAGTTACTGTTCTTCAGTCACAAGAAAAACATACAAAAACATTATTAAAGAGAACTTTATGGGGGAAAAAAAAGCTTTGAATTCTATGAACTCAAATTCTTAATTTTTCAGAAAATGAATCCTTTAAATTCTTTGACTACTGAGCATGTACATACTTCATTTTCATTACCTAGACTTTATTTTGCAATAGGCATCCACACAGCATTTACATTGTATTACAGACCATAATACATGATTTAAAGTCCATAAGGAGGCAAGATGGTTCAGTGGCCAAGGTGTTCATGGTAAACCTGACAGCCTGAGCTCCATCTCAGGACCCATATGATAGGAACAAAACAAACTCTCACAAATTGTCCACTGACTTCCACCCAAAATGCTGTGGTACATGTGTACACCCCCCACACACACATATCAAATATATAAATGTAATAAAAAGCATACAGGAGGATTTGTTAGGTTATATGCAAAAAGCTATGCCATTTTATGTAATATTTGACTACCTTTAAATTTTTATATATATGAGATCCAAAAAAGGATGCCTATATAAACAAAAATAAGCTCATTTAAGTTTATCTAAATGAAACAATTTGTTACTATATATAAAATGAAATAACACACACACACAAATACACTCTCCCTCAAAGAAATGATGATACTAATTAATCTTCAAGCTGATAATGTCATTATTTTTGGGGTTTTTTAGAGACCGAGTGTCTCCATGAAACAGCTCTGGCTGTCCTAGAACTTGCTTTGTACACCAGGCTGGCCTTGAACTCAGAGATCAGCCTGCCTCTGCCTCCTGAGTGATCGGATCACATGTGCGCTACCTTCCCCGCATCGTTTTGTTTTTTAAAGATATTAACTTATTTTACCAGCACATAAGTCTGTGTACCACATGCATGCCTGATGCCCCAGGAGTTCAGAAGAGGGTGTTGGATATCCTGAAACTGTAGTTATAGATGGTTGCAAGCTGTCATTTATGGAAGGTGCTAAGAATCAAACTTGGGTTCTGGCCAAGTATAGAAAGTACTAAGCCATCTCGCAGCCCCTGACAGTCTCATGTAATTAACTTAAAGAGCCAAGGGTATTATCTGGAGCAAAAATTAATACACAGAAATAAGCCATAATTGTTTATCATGTCTAAAATGTACATTAAGCCAAAAACTACCCTAAAATTTCAATAAATCTACTGGGACCTCATGTGAAAACTAGAATTAGACTGAAAGTCAGGTACAAGTGATTCTGAATTCCCCTCTTCAAATGTTTCCATCTTGATTCTACTCATCCATCCATTTTACAGGACAATCTCTTGCCTCCTTATCGCTCTCTGCTTTGTTTGTAGACGGTTTCAACTGTGTAGTTCAGGCTGGCCTTGAAATTGCAGTGATCCTTTTGCCTCCACCTCCCAAAGTGCAAGGCTTAACCCTCAGCTGTTTTTTTTTTTTTTTTTATAATTTCTGATTATGTATCTTTCTAAATTTTTACTCAGACTGAGAAAAGGATATAACAAAAGGGGATAAGATCACAGAGCTTAAGAGTACATTATTGCCGGGAGGTGGTGGTGCACACCTTTAAACCCAGCACTCAAGAGGCAGAGGCAGGCGGATCTTTGTGAGTTCTAGGCCAGCCTGGTCTACAAAAGCTAGTTTCAGGACAGCTTCCAAAGCAATACAGAGGAACTCTGTCTCAAAAAATCAAAAATAAATAAATAAGAGTTCAGTATTAATGATAAGATGCATAAAAAAATTTTAGGTATATTTCATTTTGGTGAAATATATTCTCAGGTGTGTTTTTCAAAAGTAGGGGAGTTAATTCTCAGAGGCTCTATATCCTCAAAATTCAGACACCCTAGCTCTCACTGGAGACGGTACTCACTAAGACAAACCCCCATAGAGTCCAAGTCAGTTTGGTTTAGAATAGGTATGAGAACTTGTACTTTATTTTCAAAACACTTTACATTATTTTACTAATTTCTTAAAGTATGGGTGTTTTGCCAGCGTGCATGACTGTGCACAACACATGTGAAAGGTGCTGGGGACCAAACCCAGATCCTAAAAGAGCAGCCAGTGCTGTTAACGCCGAAACATCACTTTAGCCCGAGAGTCTATTTTAAAAGAAACCTAGGTGGGCTCAAGGTATATAGCTTACTGTTATAGCTTGTGCTAAGGCTTTGGCTTCAATATACCAGGCTCTTTAAGTCAATAGGTTCTGAAATGCTTAGGTTTTGGTGAATGTTTGACAATCCGTGGCTTTCATTGCTCTTTATAAACAATAATCTAGTAGCAAGGTAAGGAAATCCCAGTTCAATATATTATTTAAGAATTAGGCTAGGAGGACCAATGGGAGGCTCACTAGTCAATGTACTTGCCACCATCCCTGGATTCCTGAGTTTGATACCCAGAACCCACATAGAGGAAGGAGAGGACCAACTCTGTCCTTTGACTGCAGCTCATGTAATGCCCACACACTAAATAAATAAATTAAACGTTAAAACAGGATCAGGCTGAGGGTATAGCTTCCTTGTTTAGGATATCCAAGGTATGGGGTTTGATCTTTACCACTGATAAGTATGTCCCTAACTATAGCAAATAAGTAAAAACACACAAAAACATTTCAGTCATAAAAGCTTGCTTGCTGGACTAGGAGCAGTGGCTCTTGCCTTTAATCCCAGCACTCAGGAGGGAAAGACAGGAGGATTTCTGTGAGTTCTACACCGGGAGTTCCTTGACTACACAGGATTACAGTGACCCTATCTCAACAAACAAAAACAAAACTCAAAACAAAAAATAAGAAAAGTTGCTTTAATTTTATTAGTTTTTCTTGGGGTTGGAGAGATAACTCAAGTTAAAACCACTCACTGATCTTCTAGAGGAGCCAGGTCACTTCCTAGCGCCCATGTCAGCACCAGCTGCCTATAACCCTGCTTCAGAGGACCTGACACTCTCTCCGGGACTCTGGGGACATCTCAAACATGTGCCATATCCAAAAAAAAAAAAAAAAAAACAAAACAAAACAAAACAAAACAAAACAAAACAACAACTTTAAACTCACAATGCTGGCGCTGAGCCTCCTGGCCAGCTCCTCGTCGCCTTTCAGCTGCTCTTCCAGCTCACTTCTCCTCTTTTCCGTCCGTCGCTTTTCCTCCTCCTCCTCTTCTGCCAACAATTTCTGTATGTATTCTTCACTGGCTTTGTTTTCTTCTTCCTTGCTGGCTTGTCGTTCAGCCTCCACCTTAAAAATCATAAAGGACATCCTTTTCTGAAATTTCTAATATATTCATATTTCACAATAATTGTAAAAGAAAATAAAGTGAAAACTGTCAAGAATTTATCTCCAACGAGATTCAAATTTCCATAGGCAAACTGCTCTAGAGCAGTTCAAGGTCCTACACCTCAGGAAGCCTGCCCCAGTCAGCCAACAAAGGTTGGACAAAGACTCAAAACCTCTTGCCCCCAGTCCTTACCAGTTTCCACTGCAGCAGCACAGACAAGCAATGTTTCCTCAGTTCACGGAAAGCCATGGGCTGACTAAGGTAGACCTAGCTGTCTCTGCTGCTGCCTGCTCTAGCAGATTTACTAAGGAAAAAAGAAAACCCCCAAGAAAGTAGAAGGCGAGCAGCAGCAGCTTCTAAATGGATGCCTACCAACAATAGACTCCACATTCCTTGTGTAGTCAGTAAAGCTCATCTCTCTTCCTCTGGAATTTACTCCTGAACTCTGATTCATTCTTTGGCAGCTTTTGACCCTAAGCTCACTGTGAATACTTTCATTCACTCATGTCTTAGATGATGGCTACCATGAATAACAGACTTGTCATTTGCATAGAACTGTGCTTCCTATAAGTCAACAGCTCTTATTTGCTAGAGCAGCCTTATTTCATCATAAAGCTAATACCATATTGGGGCTTGTTTGCTTCTGAAGTTTCATTCCCTCCCCCTTGGGGGAGGAGGGGAGAAGAACCCTGTGGTGTCACACACAGCTGCTGTACTCCTCCATAGTATGTTGGTGATGACTTAAATGCACTGCCCAGTTTCAAGTTGAACTGTGTCACCCACACAGATTTAGGATAAGCAGAGCAGCCCCAGTGAGTCTCTCTCTTGAAATCCAGGAAGCTGGTCTGTAACAAAAAGGGGCACTGGGCTTGCTTCCACAATAATAGGCTCTCCTACAAGTGCTACTGTGAACTGGTATGTTTTATAGCCAGCATTTGGCCTGTTGAGTCTTGTTATTTTTCAATTAGTAATAATAAAACTCCTAAAGGAACTTTCAGGGCACAGGAATCATTTATTGTCTTTGTGGAGGAAAAGTCAATTACTAATTCAAATGTCGCTTTTTGCCTATAATACCAGCACTGAGGATGGAATTAAGAGGGTAGCATAGGCTACACAATGAGTTCTAAGACAGCCTGCGATACAGAGCAATATCCTGTCTCAAAAACAGGTAAGTGTCCTCCTGGTACCATACTAGTGAGGCTCAAATGTTTCCCTGGAAGCTGAACCTTTGCCCAGTGTATTTCAGTCACCCCCATATACTAAACCCACAATCTACCACTTCTTCACCATATTTTTTAAGGTAAAAATTCCAGAGAAATCCAGTAAAATTTTATATTTAAATGCATAGGCACCACTATACAGTAAGTAGTAAGGCAGCCACCACTACATGGCATGATCCTATCTAAAAACAAAAAGCATCCCTCAGTAATTATAAGTAATAGAGGCTAATTTATTATTATTGCTGCTGAATAATTAAAAAGGGACCTTTGGTCAGACAGACGCACACTGGTTAAGAACATTGGCTGCTCTTCTAGGACCTAGGTTTGCTTCTCAGCACCCATATGGTGGTTTACTAACTATAGTTCCAGGGAATCCTATGTATGCCCTCTTCTGGACTCTAATGACACTAGGCACACAAGTAATGCACAGACACACCCACACCCACACTAAAAATAAACAAAAATGGGACCTCTAGGTGTGCTTAGGTGACAGACACATGCTTTTCATCCCAGCACTTGGAGAGCAGGGGCAGGATCTCTGTAAGACCATGTCTTAAAACAACAAAACAATTTTTAAAACCAGGTGTGACACCACTATTCAAATAACCCCACCACTGTGAGATGAGGCAGGAGGAACGGAAGTAGTTCAAAGTCATCCTGGGCCACAAGAGTTTCAGGCCAGAGTTTCATGAATGGGGATAAATGGAGCTATAAAGTACATTCAACTTACTAGCATTTCAGTATATGATAGTTATTAAAACATGTCCCATATATAAGATTTCTGAGATTGGAAGCATGGCAAAGACAATTTCAACAAAATAAAAAAAAAATCAAAAACTAAACTATTCCATACCCACCTTGCTTATCTCCTCTTCATATTCTCGTCTCAACTCCCCAGGTTCACTTAACAGACGAACTGGCTGGTAGTCATCAACTGTTTCACACAGGGAAGGAAATAGTATTAGGGCAACAGAACTTTATGACTAACTTTGGTCTCCCATTAAAACTTAATGAGCACATACAAAGAAGGAAAGACAGACACAGACACAGACACAGACACAGACACACACACACACACACACACACACACACACACACACACACACACAAACTTTCTAGACTCCATAAAAAGCCAGGTGGTGTAGTGCACACCTTTAACTTCCAGCACTCTGGAGGCAGAAGCAGGCAGATCTCTTCCTGATCTACAAAGTGAGTTCCAGGACAATCAGAGGTATTACACAAGAAACCCTGTCTCAAAAAGCCAAACCAAACCAAATCAAAACACCTGTGAAAGGCAGAGCTAGGGATGTGGTTCAACAGCAGAGCCCATATCTAGCATGCATCAGGCCCTGGATCATAAAAAACCACCAAAAAAGCATACAAAACAAAACAAAAAGTAACCACTAGTATACTAAGAGATTTACTAAGTGATTAAGGAAGAGGAAAAATAATTTTTTAAGAACCAAGACAAAGACAAAGCTTCAAACTTGTGATCCTCCTGTCTCAGACTCCTGTGTTGTAATTAGAAGCACGTGCCATGAACTATCTAGCCCAGCTGGGTCTTGATTCTCTAAGTAATGTTTTGTAGTTTTCCTAAGAGGAAGCATTAGATAGCATGTTGGACTGTGTTTCAACTCTAAACTCCAGTGCTCCAGGGTAGGATCTTATTTAGAAATAGGATCATTTTAGAGGTAAAGTTCAAGTATGGTCTTTGGGTGAATCTTAATTATGACTAGTAATCTTGTAAATGTGAGACAAATTTGGACAAAGACAAGATGGCTCAGTGGTTAAAAGCACTTGTTGCTCTTGTAGAGGACCTGAGTTTTATTCTCAGCACCCACACAGTAGCTCACAACCATCTGTAACTCCAGGTGGCCTCCTCTGGCCTCTGCAGGCACCAGGCACACACATGGTAAATACATACATGCAGGCAACACACACATAGAAGTGAGGAAGAGTTCTGTTTCCAATTTCAAAAGTCAAGGTTACATCTTGACTTGACCTCTACAACTATTATTAGGACATTTTTCATTTTAAAAACTCATCTAGTTTTTGGTACTTTGTCATTCTGGCTTTAGGAAACTAATATATAAACATTTTCTTTCCTTTTTTTTTTTTTTTTTTTTTTTTTTTTTTCTTTTTGGTTTTTTTGAGATGGGTTTCACTATGTAGCCCTTGCTGTCCTCAAACTCGGAGATCTGCCTGCCTCTGCTTCCCGAGTACTGAGGTTAAAAGCATGTGTCACTGTCCTCCACCCCTGCTTGTTTTCTTTCCTAGTAAAGAAACATTTATTTTATCCATATGTGTGTATGCCTGTGAGTTTTATGTTCAGCAGGGGCATGCGGCACCAATGGAGACCACAAGAGGGCAGGACCTCAGGTCCAAAGCAACTGAAGTAATAAGGTGTTGTTGGTGCCTGGTGAGGGTGCTGGGAACTGAACCTAATCCTCTGGAAGAAGTGCTGTTAATTGATGAGCCATTTCTTAGCCCCTTGTTTTGCTTTTTTCACTCTTTTGACATAGCCTAGGCTGGTCTCAAACTTGCAGCAGACCTCTTTTTTGCCCCCAGCCTTCCAAGTGTTGGGATTACAAATGTTTGCCGTCTGTATCCAGCTTTTATTATTGTTATTACATTTTATTTACTCTGGGGTGGATGGCCATGCACCATGGAGTGTGAGTGGAGGCCAGAGGACAACTTTTCTATGTAGGATTTCCTGGGATCACATTCAGTTGTCAGACATGGCTTCAAGCATCTTACAGTGCCCGTCCCAACCGCCGTGCCCCCACCCACCCCCTTGCAAAGACAGTCCCATTATATAGACCAGGCCATCCTGGAACTTAATAAACTCGTACCTTGGGCTCAGACACTCTCTCTCCTCTCTCCCTCTCTCAACACAAGCTTTTAAAAATGAAAAATCGAGCTGGATGGTGGTGGTTGTGCACACCTTTAATTCTGGCACTCAGAGGCAGAGGCATGTGGATCTCTGTGAGTTTGAGGACAGCCTGGTCCAGGAAAGCCAGAACTATGAGCCAAGAAGATGACACGGTACATAAAGATACTTGCCACCAAGTGTGACTACATGAGTTCAATCCCTAGGACCAACATGGTGGAAGGAAAGAACTGACAGCCAAAAGTTGTCCTCTAATCTCTTTGGTGTCCACACTACATATTAACACATGGGTGTAACACAGACTTCTTAGAAAAAAGATTGTTACAGCAGAGAACTACCTTTAGAATATCCAAATTTCCTATTTTGCAACTGTCATTTTGTAGAAACCAATTCAGGCAAGAGTAATAATAGGTGTTAAATCATTTGCTTGAAAATGTGTTGGAGAGCCCAGGTTGGTGGTGAGCACCTTTAATTCCGGCACTTGGGAGGCAGAGGCAGGTGGATCTCTGAGTTCGAGGCCAGCCTGGTCTACAGAGCTAGTTCCAGGACAGCCTCCAAAGCAATACAGAGAAACCCTGTCTCGAAAAACAAACAAACAAACAAACAAACAAAAAAAAAAAAGAAAGAAAGAAAAGAAAAAAGAAAAAGAAAATTTGTTGGAGAATCATAGTCTTAAAGTAACATTTCATAGTTACATTAATTCCAAGGGATACAGTTGAGAAGTCTGCCACTATTACCAGGGAATCAGAATATTATACAAGAGACAAAATAGCATCATGTACTTACTGATATACTGTGTGTGAAGGCATAACCTGAATGCAAGTACACAAAAGAAAAAAAAAAAAAAACCTGCTTTGACAAAATGTCTCATAAACTTGAGAGAGGAAAGATTTATCTTGGCTCATACAGAGGTTTGCATCCATGGTTTTAGGCCTGTGCAAGGTAGAAACACGATGGTGAAAAGACTTGGTCAGGGAGAGCTTCTTATCTCAACAACAACCAAGAAGCAAAGAAACAGAGAAGAAACCAGGAACAATATATATACCTTGTAAAGCCATTCCCCAGTGACCAGTATATTTCCTCCTTCCTCCAAACAGGCCTCACCTCCTAACAGTGGACTGACCCATTGATGAAGTTAATACTTTCCTGATATAATCATCTAGTAAGGATGGCTGGGAACAATGTCTTTATTCCACATAAAACTTTAACAATTCCTTTTAATGAGTGAACCGTATATTCTGTTGCAGATATATACATTTAGTTTATCCATTCATTGACACTTGGGCACTTCAATTTTTTTTTTTTTTTTTTTTTTTGCTATTTTATGTTTTCAATTAAAAGAACCTTCCTTTTCATATTTAAATCACCTGAAAACAACTATACATTGAAATAAAAATGTTTCATTTAAATAACAAAAAGATAAATTCAGCACTTGAAAGGTAGAGCAGTCAGTGCTCTTAACTGCTGAGCCATCTCTCCAGCCCCAACTTTTAAGCTTTTTGAGACAGAATTTTTTGTTTTTCTGAGACAGGGTTTCTCTATATTGTTTTGGAGCCCATTCTGTAGCTCTGTAGACCAGGTAGTCCCAGCACTCCCAGCACTCCCAGCACACGGGAGGCAGAGGCAGGTGGATCTCTGTGAGTTCGAGACCAGCCTGTCTCCAGGACAACCTCCAAAGCCACAGAGAAACACTGTCTCAAAAATCCAAAAGAATGCTTCCTGCTCTTCCAGAGGACCTGGTTTTTTGGTTGGTTCTCCACACCCTGTGTGTCAGTTTAAAACTGTCCTAATTGTACTTCAGGGATCTAAAGCCTCTTTTGACTTCCAAGGGTTCCTGCATGCACATGATGTGTTCTCTCTCTCTCCTCTCTCTCTCTCTCACACACACACAATTAAATACACATTTTTAAAACATTCAATCTCAGGTGAGTGGTAGTAGCTCACACCTTTAATTCCAGCACTCTGGAATTTGAGTTCAAGGCCAGCCTGGTCTACATGAGCTAGTTCTAGGACAGACTCCAAAAACCACAGAGAAACCCTGTCTAATAGAACCTTATCTCAAAACAAAACTAGGGGCCCAGGGCATGGGTCAATGGGTGCAGTGGTTTGGATGAGAATGCCCAGTTTCTCAGGCTCACACATTTGCTATCTCAGTCCCCAGTTGCTGAACTGATGGCAGGATCGGGTGTGTCCTTGTTGGAGCACCAATAGGGGGGCTATGAGGTTTTGAAAGCCCGGGACTGGTCCAGTGCTTTGCTTTCTGCTTGCTGCCTGCATATCAGAGGTAGCAGTCAGCTGCTTCCCCAGCATCATACCTGCTTGTCTGTGGCCACACTCCCTCCCATGAGTATTAAATAAGCTCTGAATTAAATGCCTCCTCTTTTAAGAGTGGCCTTGGTCATGGTGTCTCTTCACAGCTTTAGAACAGTAACTAAGACAGTGAGTTCAAGTATTTGCCACATAAGCCTTATGACCAGAGTTCAATCCCTGGAACCTAGGATAGAAATTGTCCTCTGGCCTCCACACACGTGTGGAGGGTCACTCACGTCTGTAATCATACAATAATAATAAAAGGAGGGAAAAACACCCTCCAATCCTCTACCTCTCTGCATGTCAGATTCTCCTTTACTAAAAGTGCATGTGTGTGTGTGTGTGGTGAGGGCAGGGAAAGAAGCAAGGCTAGGACACTGTGTATGGAAGCAATGTACTATTTAGTCTGAATCCTATCCCCTCCCATTTTGAAGGTGACTAGTTCCTGTATATCCCACTATAGTATCTCAAATGGATTATCTCTCAATGACTAAAAGAAATGAGAATTTAGCATACTTCACACCAGCTCACAGTATAATACAGTTTTCATAGTTTCTTACTGTATATTTTGATTTTTGCCTTTGTTGTTTAGAGCAGGTATCTCTATGTAGCTTTGGCTGGCATGGAACTTCCTAAAACCTTACCTCAAAGTTATATTGGTTAAGATTGTCTCCATAAAAGAAACTGAAAAACTAAATAAATGGAAAGATAACTTTCATGGATATAAGGATTTTATAATAGTTGGTGAATTTCCAGTGTCTCGAAAGCTGCTAAATGCAATTCAATTAAACTTCCAACAGGCTTTCTGAGATATTGACAAGTGGTTAGTATTTCTAACTCAACAAATACCTTAAAGCTTAGGCCAGGTATGGTGGTACATTCCTGTAATCCCAAACTGGAGGACCAAGGTCACTCCCAGCCACAGAGCCCATTAAAGAGAAGCCTGAGCTACATAAGAATTCCCCCCCACCCCAACATAAGGTCTCTCAGTGTAGCTGGTTGTCCTGGAACTCACTCTGTAGACCAGGCTGGTTTTGAACTTTGGAGATCCGCCTGCCTCTGCCTCCCCAGCACTAAAGGTGTGTATCACTACAGCCCAGACACAAGAATCAGTTTTAAGACAAAGTCTCTCCTTTATAGTTCTGGAGCTCAATAAATAGAGCAGGCTGACCTTGAACTCAGAGATCTGACTTCCTGATTCTGCCACTCAAGTGATGGGATTAAAGGCACTCAGGACTACACCCTACTTTAAGCAGTACTTTACATATGCAACTATTACCATATATATCTCTACAAAACTGGGGGTCTCTTGTTTAAGATTTGTTGCTTAAAATGGTTAAGATGGCAAATTTTGTGGGGGTTTTGTTGTTGTTTGAGACACAGTTTCTCTGTGTAGCCCTCGATGTCTTGGGATTCTGTGTAAACTAGGCTGGCCTTGGACTCAGAGATCCACCTTCCCCTGTGCCTGACCACTGCAATCAAAGGCGAGCACCACTACTCAGGGCCACTTTATAGGTTTGTTTTTTGTTTTTTGATTTTTTTTTTTTTTTTTTGAAAAACATAAAGGGCTGACACCATATTCAAGGCTAAAAAAAAAAAAAAAAAAAAAAAAAAAAAAAAAACTGAATGGTTTGTAATACTGGCACACTGCTAAAGACTAGGGATCAGTTTGTAGCTCTTTGGACCCCCCAGAATGAAAGAGCTCAACCAAAAATGACTGAACTAGATGGAACTGGCTTGCTGCATACTAAGGACGGAGAATAAAATGAAGGAAATTAATAAACAGGTCAGAGAAAGTAATGCAAAGCCAAAGAACGTCGGTATTTGACCACAAGTCTTTCAGAAGTTGGACAACTCTAAAGGGGTGATTTTTTTTTTCCTTTTGCAATTTTAAAAAACTCAATTCACAGCTGGTGAACACAACTTGAGCATTATTACAGATGATAAAATTTTGCCTTTAACTTTAACCAGTATGGGGACGGGGCTCATAAACCCACAAATTCCCAAGATCAATTTAGACTCAAATTTTTTTCTTCGCGACAGGGGTTCTATGTTAGCTCTGGCTGTTTTGAAACTAGCTCTGTAGACCGGGCTGGCCTCGAACTCAAAGGATAGCCGCCTCCCAAGGATTAAAAGCATGCGCCATCACCGCCCCGCCCCCCTTTTTAAAATAGAAAAATGATGGTTCCCTCTCTAAGCTATTTTGGGCTTTTTTCTTTTTAACCCAATAACCATGTTGAATTTTACTCACCGATTGCCTTTGATTCCTGCCCAGAGGCTCTAAGCTTGCACTCATTTGCGTAGTGTTTTTGAATAATCTCCCACAGGTCTCTATTGACAAGAGAATTTCTTCGGGTATGGTACCGAGTCCACGAAGAGACCCGGCGGCGACAGAAGGGACAGCACAGGTTGGCTTTTTCAACAGTTGATTGGAAGCACGGGTTACAGAGCGTGTGGTTGCAAGGAAGGGTTACCGGCTCTAGCAGGATTTCCATACAGATCCCGCACTGACATTCGGCTAAGGAAGGGATGGTGTCTTTGGATGCAGCCATCTTCATAAGCTAACGAGGCCTACTCAACGTCAACAGCTGAAAGAAACCAGTCTTTCGGCTAACCATAGTACGGAAAAAAGTCAGCGAGCGGTTTGGTATTTATTCTGACATACAAGCAGCGTACTGGAATCCAGACAGGCTGAACTTCGCCGGGCGAACAGTTAAGCCCTGCGTCCGGCAAGGGAATGAATGAACGTTCCTACGAGCGCGGCGGCCTCGGGCCGGTGAGTGGTTCCGGCTCCAGCTCCCCTTCTCACGGGGTGAGGACCCGCCTCTTCGCGCGAGGCCGCCTGGCCCGGGGACCGCCGCTCCGAGAGCACCCCGTACCGCCCGGAAACAGGGCTGGGCCGCCGCTAGACTTCCGTCCCGCCGTTGCGGCGGAGGCAGCCCTCCAGTCCCGCGCTCCAGCTTCTGGTCGCCTCGCGGTTCCACAGACCCAGCCACTCACAGCCGCTGTCCCACCGACCAGTTCATTGGCACAGGCGGGAGCAGGTACACGCGATCTACAGACGTCACAATTCCCCGCCAAAACGGCACTTCTTACCCAAGGAACTGCTCGATTGGGCGGGACTTCCGGGAGCTGCGCGCGCAGCGGAGCCCGGGCTGCCCGCTGCTGCTCCTCCTATCTTAGGCGATTCAACTGTAAAAATTGGTTAGTCGCTGGCTCAAAAGTGAACTCTCTAAACAAAATCCAAACAGTAATTATGATAATTATTCTCTTAGTACTCTTGAACTACTTTTTGTTTGTCCTAATCAAAATTTCCAAAGTTTTTAGTGCCAAAAGAAAAAAATTGCAACAAATTCAGCGAAAAGATTTTTGTTTCTATAGAATGTGCCTTAGGACGTGCAGATGTTGGCTTTATAGACAGGTAAGGTATAAGGAAAGCAACAAAAGGATGGATTGATGGTTTCAAGGAATCCCTGTAAAAGTTGAAGTGAGGGAAGTATCGTTATGGTACTACCTAAAGCTCAGCAAATTGGAGATTTGGCTGTTATTGCTCTCTCCCCTGATTTTTGGGTGCTTAGGACCTACACCCTGAAACTTCATCATGAGTTTGCTATCGAATCTGAAGAGCTCAACAAAGAAACATGCTTGTAATCCCAGCCCTTGGGAAGTAGTCACAAAAGGATTATTATAAACTAGCCTTTACTACATAACTGGTTCCAGGCCAATCTGGGCTATATGATATCCTGCCTCAATTGCTCAGTCAGCAACTGGATCCTCATCAATAGCCTATGTTTAATATTAGAGACGTATCCATGGCCAGGCATAATGGTGCACACCATCACTTCAGAGGCAGGAGGATCTCTGTGAGTTAGAGACCAACCTGGTCTACACAGTGGGTTCCAGTACTACTCAAAGAGACCCTCCAGGAAAGAAAGAAACAAAGAAAGAAAGAAAGGAAGAAATAAACAAAGAAAGGAAAAGTATTTTGAGATAGATGTGGTCATTTGTGTTTTGTAATCCCAGTATTTAGGTAATAAAGGTAGAGACAGAAGCAAGGGGATCTAGAATTGGAGTCCAACTCAGACAACATAGAAAGTTCCAGGTCTAAACAGTCTCTGGCTCAACTCCCCTGTAAATCTGTAAGAAGGCTGATCTCAGTGGAAAGTTAACAGTTTGGGCCAGAGAATCCTCAGACCTGTGACAACTTGACATTTACATTTCCTTCTATGGCACAACCCCAATGCCTGCAGCATTCCTTTCTAAAGACTTAAGGCCTACAGCTTGGCAGAAAGTATCAAGACTCTAGCTGCTGTTGAGATGATCATTTAGTACACGGGGTGAAGATGTGTCTCTGTCCTTCCTCACCTGTCTAAGGCACTTTCTGGTTAGTCTAACAAAGAGCTGAACGGTCAATAGCTAGTCAGGAGAGGATAGATGGTATTTCCAGGGAGAGACAGGAACTCTGGGAAAGAATCTGAGGTGTGGGAGATTCACCAGCAAGAATCAGAGGAAGTAGGACTTATGGTACTGAGGAGAGTTAATGAGCCACATGGAAAAACATAGATTAATATAAAAGGGTTAATTTAAATTTAAGAGCTAGTTGGGACAAGCCTAAGCTAAGGCCAAACTTTCATAGTTAATAAAAAGTCTCCATGACATTATTTGGGAGCTGGGAGTACAAAGAAAGACCCACTAGTTTGTCTTGGGGCCGTGGTTGTGAGATAGCTGACACAGGTGATGGGAATGGAACTCGGATCCTCTGCAAGAAAGATACAAGCTCTTCCACACGGAATCGTCTCTCCACCCTAACAGATTTAGGTTGTTGATTAATTAGTGAACATTCAAAATTCAGAATGTTCACAGTGAACAAATAGTCTGATTATTCCTAGAGATAAAGCATTATCTATTTTCCTCCTGACACCAAAAAAAAAAAAAAAAAAAAAAAAAAAAACAAAGAAGATATTCCATCCAAGTTGATCTTGGTGAACCAATGAGTTCATTAGTCTTACAGGAACATGAGTGCAGAATTACAATAGCATGGATGACTCAAAGGCAAGCAATTCCACCTAAAGTTTCCACCTTAGCATAGGGATGACCCACAAAAGCTTCATCACTAGGTTCCCAACCATGGTCAACTGTTCACCTCCTGTATATTATAGCATCCCCTAAGACCAGGGAGAACAAGATTATGTATCACTTGTGGTTGGAGCTGGAATCTCAGGGAAAAGTACATTTCACTTTCCCCTCAATGAGGAAAGGACAATAGGCCTGATCTCATGGCCATGTCCTGTGGCTGATCACAGCTTCTCTGATTCAAGACAGAGATGTCATGTCATGCCTAGAGGACAAGTTCCACTATCCAGTGAAAAGAATTTCTTCCCCTTTGGCTGTTAGCCTCTTAGCCACACCTAAACCAATATTACTTAAGTATCACTGGAGAAGTGTAGACATCTAAACTAATGCATAATATCTTTTAAAAATATTATAGATATGTATACATAGTTGGTTTGCCCCTTTTATACTTAACATTAGATAAATATTTCAACAAAACTACACCAAACCTGAGTGATGATTCCATATAAATTTATTTTATTATTTATGTTTGTTGTATTAGGGATTGAACCAGGACCTGAAGCATACAAAGCATGTACTCTGGGTTACACCCCCAGACTCTATTTCATTATAAATTTTTGCCTATTTTTTAAATATGGCTACACAGAAAATATTCGTTGTATCAATTTGTCATAATTTTTCTAATGCTCCTCCCACTTTTGCTATACAATAAAACCTACACCAATTATTCTTTTTTGTTTATTTGTTTTTGCAATACAAATTACTGAAATGGAAATTGCTGAGTCATAGGGTAACAGGTTAATTTTTGGTTGATGGAATCAACTCTTTTAGGGATGCCCTTTGGTTTTCAATAGTCCTCACCACTTTCCCCTTCTCAATGACCTGAACAGCCCGAAGCAAACCATCCTGCAGAGCCTTGTTCTTTACCATGTTGGTGATCATGAACGTAACATCTTTGATGTACATCTGTCTTACATTGGCAGCATAGTGTTCTGCTTTGTTACCATGTGCAATGAAGAAGGTACAGAGTGCTGTGACATCTCTCTCTTGCAGCCCATACTCCTCCAGGACAGACTCCCACACAATTTTAACATGTTTGTTCTTGACTTTTCGTCTAAGGACAGAAGCTAAGGTCGGAAGATTTCTCACCATTTCTGGAAGTTTCTGAAGCACTTGAATATGCAAGCAAATAAGAACTTCAATGACATAGCTGTATAAAATATTCAGTTCCATTGAGGTAAACCTATGAAAAATGTGGAAAGCTCCTTAAATGGAATATTAACTTACATTTGATTAGATTGGCTCAATGTAAACCCATGAGGAAACCAGCTGTGAATTTTAAAAGTATGGCCTGTACCAAACTTATAACTGAGTTCTCAGGCCACCCATTGGATGATTATCCCATGCTGAGGGAATTCTGTTAATCATTCATGTCAATAAGACCATCAGGTAAGAGACTCAGAAGGGGGATTACTGTGACACCTGGCATAAAAACCTTTTCTGAACGAAGGACCCCAGACATAAGTAATACCTTTGGGACATACTGCACTCAGTTTTGGAATGGCCACTGGAATCTCTTACAAAGCCACAAAAGTCACAAATCCTCAACCACTGCTCACCCGAGGGCCAGAACTGCTGTCCATATTTCATCTTGGGCCGCTTGGCTTGCCAAAGTCTTGCTGTGTTGTTCAAATTGCTGTGCCAGCTTATCCTTGGTGATGTCTAGTTCTTTGAACTGTATTTCTAGAGCTTGGAGCTTGTTGTCCACTCTACAGGATTGAAGAATCAATGGTAAGTTCAGGCCAGGGTAAACCTGAGACTCTAATAGATTATAAAAGTACCTATCAAATTTAGGTAGGTACTTAGTTAAAATGTGAACAGGTTCCCATTTGCCATGCCCTCTGCTGACCTTGCTCTTCATATTGACAGGCTTCTGAATCATCTAATTACTTGTTCCCTGGTGCAATATTTTATACTTCACAGATTATCGACAAGCATTACTTCTCATGACTATAAGAAGTGAAGCTATTAGTTTCTTTTTAAGGGAGGAGTTGGGAGCACATGTGGAAGCCAAAGGGCAACTTGTATGAGTTGTTTTTGCCTTCCACTATGTGGGTTTTGGGGTTTGAACTCAGGTGATAAGGCGGCAAGTGTCTTTAACCAGTTCAGCCATGTCACCAGCCCTATTTGTACTGTTTAGTGAGGGAAAGTTTATTTTTTAGAGCTGTACAAGTTCTGATTTTTCCATTTGATAGGTAATTAAGTTTGAAAAAGACTAAGTCTCTTAAATGAGTAGTTCTAGAACCAGTGAACATAATAAAGTGACTTTCTTCACCATGCTGACTTTGCAAGTTCATTTTTACTTCAAATTCCGTTGTGTGTGTGTGTGTGTGTGTGTGTGTGTGTGTGTGTGTGTGTGTAAGAGAGAGAGAGAGAGAGAGAGAGAGAGAGAGAGAGAGAGAGGTGAGAGGTGCTGGGATTAAACCTAGGGCCTCATGCTTTCTAAGTAAGAGTTCTACCACTATGTCCAGCTCTCCACTATCTTCTGGAATCCACTCTAGGGAATCCTTGCCTCTTGCCTCTATCACCCAACAATTCTTTTGTTTTAGTTTTATTTGCATAAAGTGCAAATTCTACATAGGAGATCAGTGGCCATTCCTTAGATATATTATCCCTGTCTCCCAATAGCTATCAGAGGTCTCATAAAGAAGTAGTAACCTATGTCCAGGTCATACAACTGACACCTGAGATGAGAGTGAACTGCTGAGCTGTCACTCAGAAGTAGCTCTGAGGATCCCTGGTCACCAGAGGGCACCATGGCAGGAGACAAAGAGCTGGAGTGGCACAACTCACTGGCCTGAAGGCACCACATTCTCTTTAATGAAGGAACCTCTCCAGTGACCTGAACACTTTGTGGCTGCCCTTGACCATCTTCTCTTGATCTCCCAGTAGTAACTGAACTTCAGGTACCACTTTTCTCTTAGACTTATACTTTCATCTGTTATGTGCATTTCTCCCTAGATAAAGATATCACATTCAACTGCCCTATACTTAACATTATGAACTCTCTTGTAGACTACTATTATTTTAAGATGTGTTACATTTGTTTGTGCTGTGGAACATGGGTTTAATGGTGCAGAGATGTGTTGCATTCTTTTATGTTGCGTTTGTTTAACTCCATGAAGCTGTGTTACTTTGTCTGCCTGAAACATCTGATTGGTTTAATCAGGAGCTGAACAACCAATAGCAAGGCAGGAGAGAGAAACGGGGAGTTGGCAGGCAGAGAGGATAAATGGGAGGAGAAATCTAGGAAGAAAGATCAAGAATGAGAAGAGGAAGAGACAAGAACTCCAGGGGCATCCACCCAGCTACAAAGGAAGCCACAGAGTAAGAAGGAAAGAAAGGTATACAGAAATGGAGAAAGACAAAGTCCAGAGGCAAAAGGTAGATGGGATAATTTAAGAAAAGTTGGCAAGAAACAACTGGGCATTCATAAGAGAGAATAAGACTCTGTGTGATTAATTTGGGAGCTCGGTGGTGGTCCCAAAAAACAAGAGAGTAAAACAAACAAACAAAAAACCAACCAACTACACTCCTCTATATTCAGAAATTACAATAGAGAAATTTTCTCTTGGTTTTGGTTCCAATTTGCAGCTAGATAAAAGTTGGTATGAAATGTGTATTTTATAGGAGTATGAAGCCTGCGAGGCTTATATGCAGCAACCTCTGTTTTCAAGTCAAAATTATGCCAACTGACTTAACTTTTACAATTTGCTTTTTGTTGTCTTGTTTTTTTGAGGTAGGATTTCTCTGTGTAGCTTTGGAGCCTGTCCTGGAGCTCACTCTGTAGACTAGGTTGGTCTTGAACTCATAGAGATCCACCTGCCTCTGCCTCCTGAGTACTGGGACTAAAGGCATGCACCACCACTGCCCAGCTTTACCTTTACCTTTACCTTTAACTCTGGAGATGAACCCTAGCTTATGATAACAGTTTATAATTGCAGTTCTTTGGAATACCCAGCCAAAAGACATTCAGCCACTCTAACAAATGTTTTAAAAGAATATACAGACAGCCCAACAGGTGAGGTGTTTGCTGCTGGTCTGGTGACCTGACTCAATCCCTTAGTCCCACATGATGGAAGGAGAAAACCAACTCCTTCCAGTTTTCCTCTGACTTCCATATGGATGTCTGTGGCATGGACACCCCCTCCCTCTTTCTGTATCTATATTTGGGGGGCAGGTGATGATGGGCATGCTTTAATCCCAGCACTCAGGAGACAGAAGCAGGCAGATCTCTGAGTTTTCAGCCAGCCTGGTCTACAGAGCAAGTTCCAGGACACCTAGGGCTACACACACACACATACACAAACCCATCTTTAAAAACATACAAAAAATGGGCTGAGAAAATGGCTTAGTATATAAGTGTACTTGTTCTTATAGAAGACCTGGGTTCAACTTCCAGCCCCCACATGATGGCTCAAAGCTCCAGCTGTAGGGAATTCAATGCTCTCTCCTGACCTCAGAGGGCACCAGGCACACATGGGGAACACATTAGATAAATAAGTCAAAAGAGAATTTTTTAATTAAAAAATGTAATCTGAGTGTAATGTCCTACCACAATTCCCTAGCACTGTTATCAGCTTTACAGTTTATTCAGTTGTGTGAATTAGAAATCTAAGAATAGTTCTCAAGCCCTCCCCCACAACTGATAGCTCTTAAGCTAGTCCTACTTGCCATACCCAGTAAACCAGTCCATCATCTTTCACCTGGTCTTAGGACTACAGTAATCTTACTAAGTCCTTGCTCCAGTCTTCATATTTCACACTTCTCTAAAATACTGTTGTGATTATTTTTTAGATTTATTTATTCCATCCATACGAGTGCTCTATCTGCATCTACATCTTTATGCCAGAAAAGGGTATCAGACCCCACTATAGATGGTTGTGAGCCACCATGTCGTTGCTGGGAATTGAACTCAGGACCTCTGGAAGAGCAGCCAGTGCTCTTAACGACTGAAGCATCACTCCAGCCCTATTGTGATTATTTAACTTAGCTAAAAAATGTATCTTTTATGCCCTTTATAGACAAATTGAATCTCCTCAAGTAAGCATAAGGTCTTTGTGAGTCTTCCCACACATTCTAAATGCTAATCTGTAATTCCAATCTTTAATGAAGCCAAAATGTAGTTTCCTCAATATAAAATTCCTCCCCATATTTATTTCCTCATAAACTCGCTCAGATGCTATGATCCAGCTAAAGTATCCCTTTGTGAACAACCATTTTCTTAGGCAAAATGGATTGATCCCTCCTTCATGTTCCTTCAGTCTTCATCAGTATAAGGTCACTTGTATTAAACTATACTTTAAAAAACAATTTTACTATTTCTATAATAATAGGCTATGAGCTCCTTGAGGGAAACAGTCATATAGTTTACTTATTTCTGCAAATCTAGCATGAATTGCATGGAATTATAGCATAGCAAAGCAGATTTTTTTTCTTGATTCTGTGTGTGTGTGTGTGTGTGTGTATGCACATGCATGCACATGCAGATGTAGGGGATTTAAAAACCAGGGCCTTTCAACTACACAAACATTCTGTTACTGAGCTAAATCACAAGCCCCACCCCACATTTTTCTTTATTATTAGTTTACATATTTTTTGAATCTGCAAGACTCAAACCACTTTAGCAAACACAGTTCTAATTATCATGTCTCCTATTCTTTGCTTATTTCTATTCTTCATTCTTCACTCCCCTTCTTCTGAGAATAGCAGACCCTGGCTTATTCCCTCCCTGTTACCCTGAGCCACCTTTTCATTGCTTCCTTCAAGGATATCAGGGTTGTGGTTTCATGGTTCATCTTCTTTAGGAAAAGGAAAGGAAATAAAACAAAGCAAGATGAAAACCCTATAGAGGTCGAGATCCTGGATTTTCTGCTGGTTTTCACTCAGCAACAGGCAGCAGCAATGGGAACATCCAATCTAGACTCTGCCTGGAAGGTCACTAAGTGCATGAAGCTTTTAATAGCTTGGACATCCAAATATAGTTTCAAAGAACCAATGGTGTGAACACAGGTGTCCTGAAGTGCACTATGACATTTGCCTTTGAAAACAGACCGAGCCATTATAGAGCAACAAGCAACCACACACAAATACAACTCTTTACAATGGAAAACTTACAGGGACACACAAACATATATGTATCTCTACAATTAAATTTGATGGAGATGCTGTGGAATAATACTGTATACTGTGTAAATGTGTTGCTCTCATTGTTAATAAAAAGTTGATTGGCTGGTAATCAGACAAAAAGTATAGGCTGGACAGCCAAACTAAGGATGCTGGGATGGAAAAGGGCAGAGTAAGAGAGACACCAACAGAGGGGACAAGACATGCTGGAGGACAAGTAAAGCCACGAGTCACATGGCAATACATAGACAAATAGAAATGGGTTAATTTAACTGGTAAAAGTTAACTAATAACAAGCCCGAACTAACTGTTGAGCATTTATAATTAATGTTAAGCTTCTGTGTGTTTATTTGGGAATAGCTGGCAGGACAGAGACTTCTGCCTACAGATGTTTTCATTTAAAAAAAGCATTTGCTGTATATGAGTGTTTTGTGCGCACATAAGTCTGTCCATTATGTGCCAGAAGAGGGTGACCATTCCTGGTGGGGATGTCATTCTGTATGCTGTGAATATATATTTCTCTTATTGGTTGATGAATAAAGCTGTTTTGGCCAAAGGACAGGAAGGATTTAGCCAGTTGGGAAATCCAAACAGGGATAGAGAAAGGATGTGTGCCACTATGCCCAGCTAACAAGAGCTCAAATGTGAGCCATCTCTCCAGTCCCAGGTTTCATATTTTAATAGCTTTTTAAAAACTAAATTACAATCTAAATCCATTTTTAAAGAGTGCCTTACATCTTTATGATAATAATGATGATTTTAAAATTAAAAATCTAACCAACGGTAGAAATTACTGGGTATTATTGAGGGCTTCTTGTAGTATAAAATGCAGAATTGATAGAAAAATACATGTGAAAGAGGATTTCTCTGTGGTACAGTGGTTTGAGGCTATAGTACCCTTCCAGGAGACTAACACAGGAAGATCTTCCCAGCCTATGACCTCAAGGCCAAACTGGGCCACATTCTGGAACCCTTCCTCAAAACAAAAATAAGATACCTGTTGTTATTATTTAAAAAATGTGCCAGGTGTTGGTGGCACATGCCTTTAATCCAAGCACTCAGGAGGCAAAGGCAGACAGATCTCTGTGAGTTCAAGGCCAACCTGGTCTACAGAGCTAGTGCCAGGAAAGATTCCAAAGCAATACAGAGAAACCCTGTCTTGAGCAACTGGGAAAAAAAATGCAGTAAACAGGTACAGATTCCAAAAATCAAAGAGGAAGTGCTGTGTCATTAGGAAAATACTCACACTAAAGGTGGGTCTTATCCTTAAGGGAAAGTGTTATCCCTTGACTATGGTGTGTGTGTGTGGGGGGTGAAGTATACTATAGACTGGAGACTTTGTATGAACAAAAGTAGATGTTTGTTTCTTTTCTTTCTTTTTCTTCTTCCTTTTTTTTTTTTTTTTTTTTTTTTTTTTGAGACAGGGGCTTGCTATAGCTACCTAGCCAAGCCCTGTCTCTACCTCATAATCCTCTTTACCATAGCCTCCCAAGTGCTAGGACTAAAGGTGTGCACCAAGTTTAGCTCATGAAGGTGCATTTTGATCAAAAGATTCATGTGAGCTTAAGAAAACATATAAGCTTATAAGAACTAAGTTACGTTTGTTCACTCACTGAATAATTCGTTTTCATCAATACTTATTGAACATCATAAATGTTAATAAAATGGATAATGTAAGACCCTAATTCTGGGGTCCTGATGGGCCAATGGGAGAGCCCCGCAACACAAACACCAAAAACAGGAGATGCAACAAGCAAGAGGTGTTTATTGAATGAGTGCACTCGGGTGACAGCAATCTCGGGGAAAGCTGCACACCCCCCAAAGGGTTCAGGCTCCTTTTTATAGAGAAAGACTGCAATCAGCATACATGCATGGGGCACAAGGTGACTGATTACAAAGTATGATCTCATGTTTGAGAGATCACCCAGGTATGACCTGTTCTTTTTCAAAGGAAAAACCACAGAATGACTTGGAAAGACCCCAGACTGTCTGTTGGCCAGGTATGACCCAGACAGGGCTGTTCATCTGGAATCATGTGTTTCAGAGTTGGGGGCCTATTTCCTTGTTGTGGGCCAAGACCTGTGAGAAACTTCTTTCATACTCTGGCTTTCTCTTGGCTGTACATTTAGAGCCTTCAGTTATTCCACAAAGGTTTGATGATTCAGTAACTAGCCCTATTTAACAAGATCAGCCTAGCATATAACCACTAGCCCCATCACCATAGTAACCTTTCTTGTTCTTATAATTCCTGATCTTTCCACTCATGTCAACGTTTATTCTTTGTGATTTTTCTATATTCTGCTTGTAAGAACTATTCTCCTTCCTACAACTTTGCTCTGCAAACTAAAGTCTTTCATAATACTTATGTATGATGAGAAGGTAAAAATCCTTCTCCCCAGAGAATATGCTAGCAGGGAGGCATGGGAATAACAAAGCGAAAATGCTTCCAGACAGCAAAGGAAATAGTCTAAAATATATATGAATCTCTAAAGCCTTAATAGTAAAATACTACTAATAATCACAACACAATTTTATTTTTAAAATTTGTGGTTTATCTATTTTATGTGTACATGTGTTTTGGATGCTTGTGTGTTTGTGTACCGTATGCATGCAGTGGCCATGGAGGTCTGAAGAGAGTAGAATCCCCTTGAAACTGGAGTTAACAGATGGTTGTTAGCAGCCATATGGGTGATGGGACTCAAGCCAGGGTCTGCTGGAAGAGCAGCCAGTGCTCTTAACCCCTGAGCCATCTCTCCAGCCCCCTAATGACACAACTGAACAAGGGCAATAAACCTACCTGAAACTTTGATTCTTATCAACTTGACTGGAATTCACTGAAATCCAAAAATGGCCGGCATACCTGTGAGGGAATTTTGCTTAATTTGAGGTAGGTCGATCCACTTCTAATCTGGATCTTTGAGATAGTAAGACTCATGCTTTTAACCCAGATTTTTGCTTTATCCCAGCCCCCAACTTCAGATGGCATTCCCTGGGAACCAGCCAGCTACGACTGCCAGAGAAGAAGTAGGCCAGCAAAGCAGGTTAGCTAGGAGCTCCACATCTTCACTGTCCCCACTCTTCTCCATATCCAATGTCACAGTCCCATGAGTTCTGTGGCAGACTACCAGGTGTGGCCTTTTCACTCTGTCCCCATTCCCAGGGGACTAAGCAGATGCCGCTGGAACAGCCTGTTTCCCTCCCTCCTGTGGACCCCCTCAGCCTGCCCACATCCCTAAGGGTCAGCTGCCACTATTTTTTTTTTTTTTTTACCTAGAACACTCTGCCCCCCTTGCCATACCTACCAGGACCCCAGAAGAATTTCCTACCAGGTAATACATAGTCACCACAGTCTCCTAAGAACCAGGGAGGGCAACAGACACTAAGAAACAAAACACCCATCCCACAAAGACAAGACAATCTTCCCAAACCCACATGCCTAGATACCAGTATAAAAACAAAACAACAGCCAGGACAATATGTCTGTGCTAAAACCTGGCAACCCGACCACAGTATTCTCTGAGTATTGCAACACAGCTGAAGCACAACGCTGTTCTGGTGGGATCTCCACCTCAATTCCTGTCCCCCATCTCTCTCTCCCTAAACCTTGCTTCATTCCTGAAGGCCTGCCATAGGTGGCTCCTCCCCTGGAGATGCCCAGGACCACACCTATTGGCTATTTAAGACCTGGCCTAGATCTGCCACATGTACCCTCCTGTTCTGTCCTCTGCCTTCCTGAGGGTCACCCAGGAGTGCTCTCTCTGCCTTGCATTGCCATGTTTATTAAATTTGGATTTATTCGGTTTGATTTGACTTATTGCACGGGTGGAGGAACCCAGCAACTGGGCATCCAATACTTAACAAAGACTTTAATAACCTTTATCAATATGAGAGAGATCCTTAAAAAGGAAATAAACTAATCCCTTAAAGAAATCTATGGAAAAAAACGAACAGTGGAAGGAAGTGAGTGAAGAGTGGAAACTGAAAGTAGAAACAGAATTAATAGAGAAAACCCAAATAGGGGCTAGAAAAATGGTTCAATGGTTAAGAATACTGTCTGCTCTTCCAGAGGACTTGGGTTCAATTCCCAGCACCCACATGGCAGCTCACAACTGTCTATAACTCTAGTTACAAAGGATCTGACACCCTCACACAGACATACATGCTAGCAAAACCCAAATGCACATAAAATAAATAAAAAAGAAAGAAAACCTAAACAGAGGGAAATCTGGAAATGAAAAAGTTAGGAACTTAAACAGGAACCTCAGAGGCAAGCCTCACCAACAGAATACAAGAGATGCGAAAGAGAATTCAGACATTGAAGACATAAAGAAATGGACACATGAGCCAAAGAAAATGTTAAACCTAAAAAGCTTCTGGCATAAACATCCAGAAAATCTAGGACACTATTGTTCAGGTGGAAGCTCCACCTCAGGCCCCTCCCCCAACCAGTGGCTCCTCCCCTGGAGATGCTCAAGACCACACCTACAGGGTATTTAAGCTGCCCCCTAGAGAATTGCCATGTGGTTTGTCAGTCTCTTCTCTTCAGCTCCTCTCTGGGGGAAGAAAAGTCATCCAGGAGCGATTTAGTCATTAAACCTGAACTTTTAATTCTTAATTCAGCTTGATTTGGATTACTGTGTCAGTGGAGAGGTTTAATATTGGGTACAGAGCCCTTTCAACTATGAAAGGACCAAATCTAATGATCTAAGAATAAAGGAAGCCAGTGGCTGGAGAGGTGGCTCAGTGGTTAAGAGCACAGGCCCCTCTTCCAGAGGTCCTGAGTTTAATTCCCAGCAACCACATGGTGGCTCATAGCCATCTATCATGAGATATAATGCCCCCACCTGTGTGCAGGCAGAACACTGTATAAATATAAATAAATAAATCTCGGGGAAAAAATAGAGGAAGGTGAAGAAACTCCTTCTGTGCTCAAAGGCACAGAAAAGAATTTCACAAAATCACAGAGGAATATTACCCTAACTAAAGAAGGGAATGCCTATCAAGGTACAAGAAGCACACAGAAACTGGGCAGTGGTGGTGCACTCCTTTAATCCCAGCACTTGGGAAGCAGAGGCAAGCTGATCTTGAGTTGGAGGCAAGCCTAGTCTACAAAGTTCTAAGACAACCAGGGCTATACAAAGAAACTCTGTCTTGAAAACCACACTCCCACCCTTTCCCCCAAAAAAGCTGCAAGGGGGAAAAGACAAAGCAACATATAAGGCCAGACCTATTAGAATATCACCTGACTTCTCAATGGAGACTCTAAAAGACAGACGGCCCTGGACCAATGTTCTACAAACTCTAAAAGATCATAACTGGCAGCCCAGACTACTATACCTAGCAAAACTTTCAGTCACAATGGATGGAGAAAATAAGACATTCCATGATAAAATGATAAGCAATATCATGTACAAATCCATTCTACAGAAGGCACTAGAAGGAAACTCCAACATACAAGGATTAACCATACTCAAGAAAACACAAGGAATAACTAATCCCAGACCAGCAAATCAAAAGAGGGGAAACACACATCTACCATCACCACCACCACCACTACCACCACCATCACAACAATGACAAAATAACTGGAATCAAGAAACATTGCTCATTGATATCTCTCAATATCAAAGGTTTGAATTCTTCAATAAGAAGAGACTAACAGAATGGATTTGAAAACAGGATCTATCCTTCTGCTGTGTCCAAGAATCACACCTTAACATCAAGGATAGACATTACATCAGGGTAGAAGGTTGGAAAAAGATAATCCAAGCAAATGACTTGTGGTGGTCTGAATAAGAATGGCCCCCATAGGGTTTCATGTACTTGAATGTTTGGTCATAAAGGAGTGGCACTATTTGCAAGGGGGTGTGTTCTTGTTGGAGGAAGTGTATCACTGAGGGTAGGCTCTGATGTTTCAAAAGCTCATGCCAAGTCCAGTGTCTTTCTACCTGCCTATCCCGATGTAGCTCTCAGCTACTTCTCCAGCACCATGCCTGCTATGCATACCTGCTGCCATTCTTCCAACCACAATAATAGACTGAACCTCTGATACTGTAAACAAACGACCAATTAAATGTTTTCTTTGATAGAGTTGCCTTGGTTGCAGGGCAGTGGTGGGGCATTTATTAAACCTAGGTAGCTTCCTAGGTTTAACTCACAGCATCAGGAAATATGAAAAGAGGTGTAAAAGGGGGCGCATGGAACAAGGTGTGGCCGTAGAACTAGTATGTTTTTTCTGTTGTTTGTTTTTTGGAGAAAGGGTGTCTCTGTGTAACAGCCCTGGCTGTTCTGAAACTTGCTTTGTAAACCAGGCTGGCTTGGATCTCACAGAGATCCCCGTCTCTGTTCCTAGAGTGCTGTGATTAAAGGCATGAGCTGTTAATGGCAAAGGAGCCAGCCTTATAGTAAGATATTTAAGGGGAACAAGGAGAGAAAGAAATGTCTACTTAGCCCCTTGGTGACACACTACAAACCATCCTTGCTGCCTGGTGGCTTCTGTCACATGGAAGCAAGACTTGTGACTAGTTTCAGAAGCTACATACTGCTAAGGACTGGCAATGGCAATGGTCAGGACCAGTTGGGGCAGATTAGGTAGGGCTTAGTCATAACTGCTTATGCCCATTCTTCCCCCACCTGCAGTCATGGCATTGGGGAGTACCCAGTCACCAAGACTACATTCTTTTTAAATCTCTGAGGGTTGAATTCAGGTTGGCAGGCTTGCATGCACAGCAAGCAGTCAACCGGATGAGCTAGCTACCTTGAGGGCCTGAGGACTGCAATGGTTATTACTTTGAGACAGGGTCTAACTCACTATGTAGCCCTAGCTGGCCTGGAACTCAATGTGTAAGCTAGGGTAGCCTAGAACCTATAGAGAGCCCAGCTGTCTCTGTTTTCAGAGTTCTGGGGTTAAAGGTGTACTCTATCACATCTGGACCAACAACTGCATTCTTTTAAAAGTAAAATATTAGATGTTTAGGGTTTATCACTAGTTCCTATATTAAAATTGTGCATAAAGCTGCTTAAATATGTCCAAACCTAACATTAGATATAAGTGCCTTATGCATATAGTTCTTTAGCAACTATGAATTCAAATCTAAATTATTGAATGCACACCAAATGACAGCTATTTAAATGGCAGCATTAATTTACCATGAACTGAGGTTGTTTTACCTGCTGAATCATGTGTCTGGAGCTGGTTTTAGAGCAGGTTCTTTTGCATTGGACAAGATAGTATCACAGTAGAGAAATGATTCACTCATGAACTTTCTCCAGAGCTAGGCACATTAGAAAAGTATTTCTGGCTGAGTGTGGTGGAACATCCCTTTAATCCCAACACTAGTGGTGGGGAGGCGCAGAGGCAGGAGGATCTTTGTGAGCTCAGGGCCAGCCTGGTCTACACAATGAACAACAGGACACCCAGAAAGACCCTGTCTCAAAAACAACCAAACCAAAATACCCTACTCTTCCTTCCCGCTCCTAGCTTTCTGTCTCCATCCCCTTCTTCCCTTTCCTCTTCTAACTTTGTCTTTGGGGCAGCATCTCACTAAGTAGCTCTGAACCAAAGTTGTCAGCTCAAGTTCCTGAATGCTAGGATTATAAGCATCTACCAGGAAATATTATTTCTAAGATCATAATTTTTTAAGATTTATTTATTTGCTACATATGGTGTTCTGTCTGCCTGCATACCAGAAGAGGGCATCAAATCTCATTTTAGATGGTTGTGAGCCACCATGTGGTTACTGGGAACTCAGGACCTCTGGAAGAGCAGCCAGTGCTCTTAACCTCTAGGCTATCTCTCCAGCCTCCTAAGATCATAATCTTAAACAAGAAAAATACAGGAAAGTATTAAGTTGTAAAACCTAACAAAAATTATTTTTGATAGAAAATGACAAGAAATCAGAATAAGAGAAAAATAAAGTGAAAGCCCCAAACTTCGTATGGGGAAAAAATGAAATACTGTGTAAACTATCTGGCACACAATTAATAGAGTGACTAGTTGGTGGAGAGTTAATACTCAGTGAATCTCTTTACTCAAACTCTAATGTTACTTACTATATGAAATATTATCCAATCAATATTCTTTTGTTCAAACTGACATAATTCTACGTATGACAAATAGTTTAAAACAAGGGTTTTTTCTCTTAATTTTTTTAACCTAAAAAGTAAAATAAGGTTCTGTCAGCAGAGCAGGGAGGTGGCTCATGTTTGTAATTTCAGAATTCAGAGGCTGAGACAGGAGGTCAGCCTGTGTTATGTGGTAAGTTCCAGACTAGCCTGGGGTACAAAGGTGAGGCTGTCTTAATAAGCAAGGAGGAAACAAAATCAGAGTTCATCAGAGTTCTTATAGTGCTTTTTATTGGTCCTAAAGTTCATTTAAGGGATACACAGATAAACAACTCGTCTGATCAGCCACTAATATACTTTGGTGTCCTTTTATTTTTGAACTCAAGAGCCAGTTCACTTTTTCTCCGTGTTCAATATCGAGCTTTGGCAAAACCTTTGCATGTTCCTCCTCATCTGCTCCTGTGGCACCGGACTTCCCCCGCTGCTTGGAGCAAGCCCCTCCTTTTGTTTTCTTCCTGTGGGTGTGTTTTGCAGGACTCTTCTGTTTCTTTTCCATTTCACTGTTCACATCCCACAACCTTATCTTCCCATCATTCCCTCCAGTAAGCAGCAGATGGGACTCCGGCAGAAAGCAGACCTGAGATACTCCCAACGCGTGACCCTTAAATCCCAGTTCTCGCTCACATTTGACTCCCATCACTCTGAAGATGCGCACCTTACCATCCTCTGCACCACAGCTGAAAACATTGCCACAAGATGCCACTGAGACAGAGTGGGCTAGTGCGGGGTTTAGGAGCTGACCAGGGGACTGGGGGCCTTCCATTTCTTCTGTTTCATCCTCCTGTAAATTCGTAATCCAGACGGGTCGGGCTTTTTGGAGACTCCACAGCATCACCTTTAAACAAGGTGAAGTTACACAGTCACACAGTGTTCTAGACATGCTGCTCAACTACAGTGCTTACTGAGCTTCTAATAAAATATGACACAGTTCCTACAACATTCTAAATGGGCAGAAGCTACTACAACATGCTAGGTAATGCTACTTGACCCTAAACTAAAACTAGAATACAGAGGTGGAGGTAGGATTGACAAGGCCAAATCCTAAAATCATCCATTGGCACGATGCCATGGAAGTACAGTTGCTGGGCTGAGGATAGAGCTTGGTGGCAGAAGGACTTACTTGCCACCTGCAAAACCCTGGATACAACTCCCAGCATCACTCTCCAAATTAAAAAAAAAGGAAGAAAAGAAAAATAAACAAGCCAGCCAGCATGGTGGCACATCCCTTTAACCCCAGCACTCAAGAGGCAGAGGCACATGGGGTTCTATGAGTTCAAGATCAGCTTGGTCTACATAGCCAATTTCAGACCAGCCAACCCTATCCAGTGAAACCTTGTCTCAAAAAATAAACAAAATAAGAACAAAACCCTCTTTTGTATATTTCCTATTTGATTTGCCAAACAAATTCTTGGTGTTTCAAACCAGGTGCCACTATATAGAACAATCTGGCTTTGAACTCACGGTGACCCTTCTGCTTGTTTGTCCAGAGCAAGGATCATGCATCACCATGCCTAGCTCAGACTCTTGCTATCCTGGAACTCACTCTGGCTTCAAACTCACAGAGATCCTCTTGCCTCTGGTTCCCAAGTGCTTGGATTAAAGGCATGCACCAACTTTGCCTGGCTCAAAATGTCAAATTTTTGATGTCCATTTTTTTGTTGTTGTTGTTTTTGTTTGTTTTGAGACAAGTTCTCACTACATAGAGCAGTCTGGCCTTGAACTCATAGAGATCTGTCTGCCTCTACCTTTAAAAGCTCAGATGGCATATACAACATGTCCAGCCCAGAAAGATTTATTTTACTTTTATTTGTGTGTGTGAATGTGCATGTGTACGTGTGAATACCAGTGTCCCAAAATCTAGAAGCGGGCATTAGATCCTCTGTAGCTGGAAATACAGACAGCTG
This sequence comes from Phodopus roborovskii, assembly GCF_943737965.1. Classification (NCBI taxonomy): domain Eukaryota; kingdom Metazoa; phylum Chordata; class Mammalia; order Rodentia; family Cricetidae; genus Phodopus; species Phodopus roborovskii. Next base: position 17,509,732 of record NW_026126469.1, on the reverse strand, counting down.
TGAGGCACCTGACATGGGTGCTGGGGAGCCAACTCAGGTCCTCTGCAAGATCAGGGTGAACTCTTACCACTGAGCTTCTCTTCAGCCCATCCGTTCCAATATAACCTAAGGAGTACCTGTCACTTCTGCATATATAACTGACACCTAATGACTAATGAACCAGCGATGAAAACCAAAGGATCAAAGAAAGACTAGCCAAAACACACTATATCTGATAATTTATAACTAACAGCTACCTGGCTATACAGATGCTTCTTGAAAATCAAAGGAAGGTCCTTAGGAAGGGTTTGTCCAAGGCCTAGTTATGGGCTGTAGGGAAAACTGTATCCTATAAATATAGAAGTATCCTGGTGGTAGCATAGGCCTTTAATCCCAGTGCTTGGAGGCAGAGGCAAGTGAATCTCTGAGTTGGAGGCCAGGCTGGCTACATAGTGAGTTCCAGGACAGCCGGGGCTACACAGAGAAACCCTATCTTGAAAAGTAAAAACACTGAGAATAATTCTGTATTGAATGATTCTGAATAGAACAGAGGCACTACAAATATTTTCAGGGGGAGTTCTTTGTTATTTGGGGAGTGTCTCTGCACATTGGACATCTGCTGATTTCACTGCCATGCCCTCCAACCTTATGGATGATACGGCTTTTTCACCTCTTCAGTTTTTTGAGAAAGGTTTTCTCTGTGTAGTTTTGGCTGTCCTGGAACTAGCTCTGTAGACTAGGCTGGCCTCAAACTCAGAGACCCACCTGCCTCTGCCTCCTGAGAGAGCTAGGCTTAAAAATATGTGCTACCACTGCCTGGCAATATTGATTTGCTGTTGTTGCATGTAGTTATTTTTGAGACAGTATTTCTCTATTACATAGCTCTGTCTGGCCTTAAATTCACAGAGATCTGCCTGCTTCTGGCTCCCTGGAACTGAGATTAAAGATGTATACCACCACTTCAAGCATAGATGAGACTTTAAATACCTCTTATAGTAGAGACAAAGCATGGATTTTGGGGGCAGAGAATTAATTTTGTTTCTACTTAGGTGGTTCATTAACAATAATAAGTTTTAAAAAGGAACAACGTGGGGGTAGAGATATGGCTTAGCAGTTAAGCAAACTGGTCCTCAAGAGGACTGTGGTTCAAATCTCAGCATCCATGTGGTAACTCACAACTGTCTGTAACTGTAGCTTCAGGGTATACAATGCCTAGTTCTGGCCTGCGCAGATACCAGGCACATAAGCAGTACACAAACATACACGCAGGCAAAAAATCCACACACATAAAATGAAATTATCTTTAAAAGGAACAATAATTAGGAGGGCAAGAATAGAAATGACTAATTATGTGCAAAGCACTCGAAAGTCCTAAGCACTCAACCTTAGTGATGAGATTTTCCTCTTCAGGAGGAAGGGCAGTTGCTATGAGAAAGTTCAAGCTATCTAAAAACTCTCATATTAATCCAAGATCTGCTCCTGTGAGAACAAAACATTAAACCCCACCAGCTTTCCCTATACAGTGTGCTTCATACCCCCCAGCTCTTTTGTAGTGGTCTCTGAATTCAGGTTAATTTGTGATGTCACTTCCAAAGCACTGCACACACTGCTCCGATTCTGTTCACGCACACATTTCTAGCAACATGTCTCAGATTTAAAGTAAGAAGAGACCTTCTACCTGCCCCCACCCCTCCACACTTAAACCATATAAGAGTTTCTAGAAGTTGACCATGGTAGCGAGTAGCTTTAATCCCAGCACTGGGGAGGCAGAGGCAGGCGGATCTCTGTGAGTTTGAGGCCAGCCTGGTCTACAGAGCTTCTAGTACCAGGACAGCCAGGGATGTTACACAGAGAAACCCTGTTTCAAAAAACCAAAAACAAAGAAAAAAAAAAAAAAAAAGATATGTTAGGAGAGAATAGAAAACACTTATTCGATAATTTGATTTTAGCAGCTGGGATACAGCTCAGTGGTAAGAGTACATGTTTACCATGTACAGTCCTGAGTTCAATTCCAAGAACTGCCAAGGAAACCAACAAAACACATACTTGATTTTGTTGGCAAATCCTGCTCAGAAATTACCCTAGGGCTCTTTGCAAAAACATCACCTGCATATCCAGGCCACATGACACCAGGCTCTGAGGCCTCTGCGGTCGAAAAGCTACAGAGGAACAGATGTTAGAATGTCTCTTCAGGGATCTGGTAACTTTCTTCTTTTCTAAGTCCAGGATTTTGATTGCCCCAGAATCATCAGCAGAAGCCAGCAGACTTTCAGTTTCATTTAGCGAAAGACAATTGATTTCTTCATCATTCACATGAAAATGGTCCAGGGGCTCTTTAAGAGACCTGATGTCTAGTACACTGATGGTTTCTCCATGGGAGGCATAGAGCTTGGTGGGGCAGGAGGGAGAAAACAAGACGCTGGTAACATCATCAGCCCCTTCCAACTGCACGTGTCCTAATGGAGTACCATCTTCACCCCAAGCCACAAGATCTCCACCCTCTGCTCCTGAAGCCACAAGCCCTTCTTTACTTGCATTCAGGCAGAGGATAGAAGAAGAATGTCCACCAGTCCACTTGACTGCCATGATGGCTGCAAAACTGTGAAGGGGGAAAAAACCCTGTGTCAGATTTTATACAAGAACTTGTTGCTATGAGATGAATATAAGAAACAACATTTCAACAGTCCCCCCCCCCTTTTTTCTTTTTGTTTTTTTTTTGAGACAGGGTTTTTCTGGGTAGCCTTTGTAGACCAGGTTGGCCTCGAACTCACACAGAGAGACCTGCCTGCCTCTGCCTCCTGAGTGCTGGGACTAAGGGTGTGCACCACTACCTGACTCAACAGTTTTTAAAGGTAGCTTAAAAACTCAATTATCCCCTTTCCCTCTCCTCTCAAAAGACATCTAAAGACCAAATCTACAAAGACCTAAACATAAACTGTGTCTAGTATTTCTGCTTCTTCAGTATACATCTATCCACAGGAACCCAAATACATGCTGACTGGCAGGTGTAAGTGTTTGCAGGTTTCCTAATCTTACCCTTTCTTGTTTGTGTTTTGCAAGAGATTAACTCAGTTTTAAAGGTGCTTTTGACTAATTTCTACGCCAAAGCATGCAAAGTTAGTTAATAAGTAGATTTTGTAGTTAAAAGGGCTATTATAGACAACAATGCAGCTCTGACCATTTTTTATCAATCCCATAAGATCTAATTTAAAGCACTGGGGGTAGGGGGTAATGACATTAAATTTCCAAATTCTTAATCACATGAATATTTATTGATCACTTACATAATCAGAAAAATAAAGAACTATTAATGAGACTATTAAATAAAAAGTAGGAAAGCCTCAAAAACGTGTATATTCATTTGGGGCCACAGGGGTGGCTTGGTTGTTAAGAGAACTTTGATTTGTTGTTTTTGCAGAGGACTGTCTTTGGTTACCAGCACCCTGGCTCACAACCAGAATAACTCCAATCCCAGGAAATCCAGTGCTTTCTTTGAACCTCTGAGGGTACCAAGGATGCACATGGCATGGTACACAAGAAGACATGCATATCTATGAGTATCTACTCATACACATCCAATAAATACATCTAAAAAATTTTGTTAGAATAAATATCCAGGGAGGCTTTTTTTTTTTTTTTTTTTTTTTTTTTTTACTGTAGCCCATCAACATTTACCAAGCATTTATCACTGATCCAACTAGAGCCTTCAAAATCATTTGTTTACTTGGTCTATAAAACATACCCAGAGACCATTATCAAAAGTGTTAAATAATCCAGGAATGGCGGGCACACACCTGTAATCCTAGCACCTGAGAGACTAAGGCAAGAAGATTTTGAATTCTGGGCCACTATAGGCTACAAATAGAGACCCTCTAGGGGAAAAAAAAAAAGGGTCAAACACTCAGAAGGCTATGGCATAATGACTATGAGGAAAATTTACTTAAATAAGAGCGAAGTCAAAACAATCTAGAAATGAGATGTTTGCAAGCTACTGTTCTTGATTTTCTACACTTGGACTGACAACCTGGTAGAAATATGTTAATGTCAACATTCTCTCACTCGTTTATCAAGTCACTATGTTTGCCTTTTCCTATGTAGTTGCTTAAAGGGTAAAGCACAGAATGTACTCATATCCAATTATGGATCACTTTAATTAGATAATAGATCATTTCCTTTAACGCCTAATGAGTCAGGGAGTGCATACGAACAAAGTAGGCTATGTTAAGAACATTTTATTAAAGGGTAGGACACTACAAGAGGCAGTTCTGAGCGGGTAGAATGCATAATGACATGGGGATAGGTGACAAGGTGTGGGTCATGAAAAGTAGGTAAAAGATTTGCAGGGAGGAAAGAGAGTGACAAAGGCCTGATGTAGTTGAATGATAATATGCTACTTAAAGTCATCTGAATAACTGGGGTAAAGTGACAACAGCGAGGTGATGGTGGCACATACCTTTAATCCCAGCACTTGGGAGGCAGGTGCAGGATCCTTGAGTTAGAGGCTAGCCTGGTCTAGAATGAGTTCTAGCAAAGCCAGGGCTACACAGAGAAACTCTGTCTGGGGGTTGAGGGAAGAACAGAATGATATCATTATATCCTTCAAAGACTTGTCTTGGGGAAGACAAGATAAAGGTCAAGTATGTGATAAATGAATAATCTCTACTATCAATGTTTTTCATCAGTCAGTCACAACTTTATTTATGAATTCCTGCTATTCAAGTGTATAAGCCTTGGAGAGAAGGAGAAGCAGAATTGCCTGACTCTGTCCTACCCAGTTTGGTCCCAAACTCCTCGCTCATGTGATCTCTCACCTGAGGCTCCCAAGTAGCTATAGACACTTTGTAGCATGGTGCTGTGTCCATGCCTTTCAATCTAATCACCATGCATAGTTCTTTACCTTCTTTTCAGATCTACTAGATTTAAAGGAAATGTAACTGCCTCCGGACAATATTTGGTTCAATATTCAGGAACCAAGGAGAGAGATGGCCATTACTAAGTGTGGGTCAACACTTCCTCATAGATACGAGTTTTCTGATGTTAGTCCTCATGTGGAGAAAGTAGTAACAACAAAAATAATTAGAAGACTGTGGCATTAGCATTGACAAAACAGACAAGAATTTGGGTTACTTAATTTGTCGAAGGAGATTCTTAGGAAGGGATTGGCATGTAATTATATACCAGAGTAGGGAGGTAGTTGCTGTCCATTTGTTTTTATTAAAAAACAGGAAGCACATTACATATAGGCAGATCTCAGTCAAGATTCCTTATGACATAAAGATTGCATGACACTGGAGTTGACTAAGTCTGTGAGCTCTATTATTATAATAATCACTTAATAGAGCTATCTTGAGAATTATATAAAAGCCAGATTAAAAGACTTATATAATGCATGCTCACACTGTACTACTTCTTTATTTTACTTTATGTTTATGGCATATACACCTCAGACATGCATGAAACCAGAAGAAGGCTTGGCTCAATTCAAACTGAAGTTATAGGCAGCCTTGAGCCTCCATATGGGCGCTGGGAATGAACCCTGGTCTTCTGCAAGGGCAGCAAGCGCTCTTAACCGCTCAGCCATCACTCCCTCCCTCTATTCTTCTTCTTCTTTTTTTAAAGTGTTCTTTAAATTTTGGAAACGTAATATGACTAAATAATACAGTATTTATTTTCCTCCCTGGAGACCATTTATGTCTTCCCTTTATTATTCCTCTTGGGATTGTTCGACAAACTAAAAACAAAACACAACACACACACACACACACACAGAGAACACATTTCCTTATATTTTTACTGAGATGAATCTGAGCGCACTACATTTTGTTCAAAAAGATTGTGACGCTTAGTTTTCAAATGACACTTTGAGATTATCTGAACTTGTTTTGGGCTGCGTATTTACGAGGGTTGTTCAAATTTTGTCACCTTACTTTTAGAATGGAGTACTGGGACAGATGCCCTATGGTCCTGTACAGGAAAAGACTCTGCCAATTGCCCACAGTAACAAAAAACAAAACAAAACAAAAACAAAAAAATGGAGTCGGGCGGTGGTGTCGCAAGCCTTTAATCCTATCACTCGGGAGGCAGAAGTAGACGGATCTCTGAATTCGAGGCCAGCCTGGTCTACAGAGCTAGTTCAGGACAGCCAGGGCTACTCAGAGGAACCCTGTCTCGAAAAACCAAAATAAATTTACCTAATCTGACCAAGACAAGAGGTCCTCAAATGCCCACAGCTAAAGAAAATGGGTTCAAGAGAAGTAAAGGTGCAGGAACTAATTGACTAGCAAAAACGGTGTCATGCACAAGGTGGAAATTGAGCAGGAAGCACATGAAACAGGAAACTCCGTAGGAAGAGAGACCAAGAAGAGCCGACTCAAGGCCATTGATCGAAAAAGAGTGGGAAAAAACACTAGAGAGTTGATCGAACCCACTAGCAACAGCCTCATACCTGGGCTTCCCGTTCGTGGTCGGCGCTTAGCGATGACCTCACTCGCAGCCTCCAATCCCATCAAGCTTAGGGAGCGAGGCGCCTTCGCGGAAGTCACTTCCGGGCTGAGAGGCGCGGTGAGCGAGCTGGGCGTGCGCCCTTGCTTCTTGCCCTCAACCCGCATGGCGGGTCCCGGTGTGCGTCGCGGGGAGGCCGGGCGAGGCGGGTGGTTCCGGCGCCCGCGCTGAGCGGCTGCGAGGGGCGGGGACCCGAGTGGCCCGCGCGTCTGCCCTCAGTGAGGCGGGGCACGCGGCGGACGCCCCCGGGCAGGGGCGGGAGCGGTGGAGGCGCTGGTGGTTGGAGCTGAAAGGGCTGGTGAGCGAGCTGCTCCGATCTCTAGGCGAGGCTTGGCCTCCCGCGCCGAGACGGGGCGAAGCGGCGGCAGCAGCGGCCCTCGGGCCGGCTGGTGAGGCGATGGCGGCGCCGGGCCCGGGGGCTGGGGCAGCCTCGGGCGGCGCTGGCTGCGGGGGCGCGGGCGCGGGGTCCTCCGGGGCCGGCGGCCGACTGCCCAGCCGGGTGCTGGAGTTGGTGTTCTCTTACCTGGAGCTGTCCGAGCTGCGGAGCTGCGCCCTGGTGTGCAAGCACTGGTACCGCTGCCTCCACGGCGACGAGAACAGCGAGGTGTGGCGGAGCCTGTGCGCCCGCAGCCTGGCAGAAGAGGCTCTGCGCACGGACATCCTCTGCAACCTGCCCAGCTACAAGGCCAAGGTGAGGGAATCCCGGGCCACGTCGAAGCCCGGCTCCTAGCCTGCCCGCCGCTCTTGGGGTTTACCTTCTAAGCTTTGAGTCAGATGTTTCACCTCATCCCGCCTTTCCGCGCCTTCAGCCAGTCAGTACCTTTCTCACCCCTCTCCGTAAAGATCTTTTCTCTGAAGTTCTGCTTCGTAACCCACCCCACTTTTTAAATTATTAGGTGGTTTCCCATCACTGATTTTCATCATTCGTTCTACTTTCGACAGTCTTTGCTCCTACAGACAGACCACCAGCCTATACCCTTGATTTTATGTTTTCCCTGGCCTCCAAGTAGACTTACATATGACATTAGTTAATCTTGGTCGCCTTAAAATGGGTTCAGTTACTGGGATCTTTGCGTTCCCCTCACGCTTTCCAAGCTCTGATTAATAAACACATTTTCATTATTTTCGCCCACGTTCTCATACAGCCACAATATTTAATGCTTCCAAGTGAGTTTGGGATTACGAATCTTGCTAATTTGAAAAAAAAAAAGACTTTAATAGAGCATCCTCCCATTGGTGCCATATAACTCATAAAGCGATACTATTACTGATTACTTCTTTGATAGATTTTTCATAGTTCTACCCAGTTGATGTCTCTTCTGTCGTATTTATCATCTAATATGTTGATACCTGTTTTACTGGGTATTGTTTTGATAGTTTTTTTCGATTTTTGTGTCTTCATAAAAAATTAGAATGCTAAGTACCAGGTTGTGGCAGGATCAAGGATGCTCCAGCCCAGACAAAGGGCCCTGGGTTAAGGTTCATTTAGATAGATGGAAGGTCCTTAGAATAACAGTCATCAGGAGCAAATATAGAGCTGGGTGTGGTGCTGCTCACCTTTAATCCCAGCACTCCAGAGGCAAAAGCAGGTGCATCTCTTGTTTGAGGCTAGCCTGGTCTACATATAGAGTAGGAGCATATATGAGAGATGATAAAGTCTGATCTGGATTATGGTAAACATAACCCTTTTTAATGCTCTATTGCTAGTGAGTGTTAAAGTAATTTTTCATGTGAAATAGATGCACTATTTCTTTAAATATGCATGTATTATAAATATATATGTACCATATTATGTTTGTCCTTTTGGAGACAGGGTCTCACTATGTAGTTCAGAGTGGTCTCCAAGTTGCCACCTTTCTGGGTTATAGTATGGGCCTCTGCTGCTGATTTATTCTTCTGTATTAAAACAAGTTTTGGTGTGGTAAGAAAGAGGGAACATTGCCGTTGAAGATGTCAATTATCAGCTAGATAGTCTTTTTTTTTTTTTTTTTTCCTGAGACAGGATCTCATTAGTAGTCCAGGTTGGCCACTCTTGACAAAATATTTTGTGTGTATATGTGTGTACAAGTATGCACTCACTCAAAAGTGTGCATCAGCACTCACAAGTATGTGAATACTGGTTCTTATAGAGTTCAGAAGAGAGTGCCATTCCCTGGAGCTGAAGTTACAGGCAGATGCAAGCTCTCCTGAAGGCATGAGTGCTCATGAACATGCACAGACACGCACGCACGCACGCACGCACGCGTGCGCGCGCGAAAGTCAAGGAGTTTTTTGTTGTTGTTTTGCTTTTGTTTTTCAAGACAGGGTTTCTCTGGGTAACATCCCTGGCTGCCCTGGATCTAGCTTTGTAGACCGAGCTAGCCTTGAACTCAAAAAAGATCAGTCTGCTTCTGCCTCCTGAATCCTGGGATTAAAGGTGTTTACAACTACCGCTTGGCTAGAAAACATTCTTTAAATCCTTGTTTTTCTTGTTAAATAAAAGAACATTATTTGCCAGGAGTGTATTTGTGTATCATAGATAGTCATTGGGTACTAATTGTATAGTAATTTATAGAAGAGTGCAAAAGACTTCAATATTGTCCTACTTTGCTTTATATTCATTGTTTTTAACTTTAAATTTTTCGGCCTCTGTGGGTCTCTGAATTCAAGGCTAGCTAGTAAGACCCTTTCTGGGGAAAAAAAAAAATTTTTTTTTTTTTTAAATTTCCCTTAAGATTTATTATTTTTGTGATTTGGTGGTTTACTGGGAGTCAGAAGCAGGAGGATCAAAATGAACTTGAAACCAGCTTGATAAGTACCAGGCTAGCCTGAACTACAGAGTGAAACCTTGTTTCAAAAGATAAAAGAAAATAAATTAATACATTTTTGTATTTATTTGTGGTAGTAACATTTACACCAGTCAAAATTTAGGTAAAAGGATTGGCAAATAACTTAGTAGGTAAATTACTTGCTGGGTAAACATGAGTTCTGAGTTCAGATTCCCAGGCTGGCTATAAAAGCCAGGCTGACATGCATCTGCAACCCAGCACTTGGGGCTAGAGACAAGTGGATCTTTGGCTGTTAATGGCTAGCTGGATTAGCCAAAATTGCAAGCTTCAGGGTTAGAGACTTTGTCTCAAAAATAAGGTGGTGAGCAAAAGACAAAGCCATCCAATGTTCACATCTGGCTTATGCACACATTCATATACCACACATATAAACAAAATTTCACGTAGCATGCAATAGATAATGTATCCATATGAGTTGAGCATCAATAGAAGTAATTAACATATCTTCCTGTGGCTTCCTGTTAGCCAGTTCTTATCCTTGGGAGCAACCTGAATTGCTATTAGTTTTGTATCTTTCCAGAGAGGGTTTTTTGTTTGTTTCCAATACTTTAACTTTCTGCTATGTATACTGTAGCTATAAGGTGGACTTGTACTTATCCTGGGTTTTTAGGTGAATGCTTTAAAGATGGAAGGTTAATTTAGGAGGGAGGACTCAGAGAGTGTACAATTCCTTAGAGTAGTCCAGGATGGAAATTGATAGAAATGACTGTAATATGTGGCATGTATTTCTTCTTAGTGTAGTGTAGGAATACCAGAAGTTCTCTGAAAGAGAAAACTTAGCATTCAGTGGAGAATTAGATGATGCTAAGGTGAACTTTAAGATGAGGTGGTTTTGAAAATTATGACAAATTCTGAGCATTCTTACTAACACTTTGCCTTATGGGAATTACAGACTATGGGAGGTGTGCACATATACATGTGTGCATGCCTGCCTATATTTCTCTTTTTCAGCACTGAGAATTAAATACATGCTAGCTACATCCCCAGCCTGGGGGAACAGATATTAATCTGATAATTGCATTTGTAAAACTGCATCTGGTAAGTATTATGAATGAGAGTTACAGGGTGTTCTGAGTATCAGTAATGGGGGATTTAATTAGGTACAGAGGTCAGGAAGGCTTTTTTATAAGACATGATGCATAAGCTCAGTGACCTAAAGGATAAACAGGCCAAGAGGAACAAGAAGAGCCTCCTAAGAAGGAATCTGGCTAGTATGAGAAACAGAAAGAATGTTAGTGGTTACCCTTAGCACAGGTGATGCTGGGTTGAATGAGATGAAAGGGAGTGGGACAAACTATAGTGAAGCCATTTCTGATTGTAAGCAAGAAAAACAGTCATGGGATTGTGTTCTGAAGAGGTTATTTTTGATTTCACTATGGAGTACAGGTTGGAAGAGGACTTTAGGGAGTGAAGGAGATGGAGAGAAATGGACAGACTTAGGAAATAGAAACTACAGAATTTGATGACTATTCCTCCTGTTGCTGCCTTTAGGTTTGGCACTAGGATTTTAGGTCATCACACAATAAAAAAAAATTTTTTTTCACTCAGAGAATATTAAGATATTGGAATTATCTATGTGTTCTCTGAAAGTTGCAGGATCAAACAATTTTTTTTTTTTTTAAAGAACTACAGAATTTGGAGCTAGAGAGATGACTGAGTGGTTAAGAGCACTGGCTGCTCCAGCATCCATATGGCAGCTCACAACTGTCTGTAACTCTGGTTCTAGGCGATCTGACATTCTCACACAGCTATACATGCAACCAAAAGTACCAACAAAATAAACAGTTAAAAAAAAAAAAAAAGTCAACAGTAGTAGCTTTGAAATAGAAATGAGGAAGAAGGAGCTAAGGGTGACTCCTAGTTATTTGGTTTACATAATAAGTGTCACTTGAGAAGAGTTTAGAGGAATGACAGCAAGTTCATTTGTGGAAGAGCAGAATTCATAGTGTTTTGAGATATTCAGCAGATTGCAGATAGGCAGCTCTTGGTAGCCAATGATCAGAGGAGTGTTCTAAGCTAAAGATAGAAAGTAATTTTTTAGTTGCATGAAGGGAAATACGATTGTAAGGTAACCTGGAACTAGATATTTCATGGAAGGCCTTTTGAAATGTGGTTTTTGATACATTGCTTGGGCTTTATTCTGCAGTTGGAAAAAAAATCATATAAGTTGGAACAGAAGAATGATAAAGTAAAAGCTATGATTTAATAAGACCAGGCCATGAGATGTAGAGGGCACATAGAGGAGAAGAGGACAGGATTGGGGAAGCTGTCACAGAATTACTCCACATAGGTGACAGCTGATAGGCTGGGTGTGATTAGGGAGGGTGGATCAAATAGAACTCCTAAGGGGTCTGGGGAATAGAAGGACTAGGCTGAGGATAACATGGCACTCAGAAGTGTGTAGTTGGTTCATCTTTTTCTCCCTCCTTCCCTTCCCCTACTTTTCATCTCTCCTTCCATGCTGTGGCTCAGACCCAGGACCTGATGAAAGTTCAGCACTCACTGTATCACTGAGCTACACCTTCATTTCCAGAATTGTTCTGTTTTATAACTCATGTCTTAGGTATCTTCAAGTAGCCTTGGTTATCCCAAATACTCTGTGTCTAACTATACTTCTCTAAATTTCAGACATATCCTGAGCTAGGTCTTTAATTTTAGAAACAGAATTAGAGACAGTTTGTTGAGAAACAACGAGTATACTGGAGAATGAGGGTGATCTTTGAGCTGAGTGTGGGGAAACTACTCAAAAGCCCGAAGTCTGTACTAATGCTGTTGAAATAGGAAGTCTAGGTTGTTCAAAAATTAAGGCAGAAACTTCACTCTGATTTTGTTTTTCAAGATAGTATTTGTTTCTCTGTGTAGCCCTGGCTGTCCTGGAACTCACTCTATAGACCAGACTGGCCTCAACTCAGAGATTTGCCTGCCTCTGCCTCCCAAGTGCTGGGATTAAAGGCATACCTAACTTAAACTCTATTAATTAGGTATTTTTCCATTTCATTTGAATTTTTCAGTATTCTAAAAACAAAGACACATAATATGACTATGATACTACTGTTATCTCTAAAAAGAAACTGACAGTAATTTCTTAATACAAAATTGCGTTATTGCCTCATAAATGTTAAATATTATAGTTTACTTAATCAGTGTCTGTATACATTCTTGTGACAAGGAGCTGCTGAGTCTTAATAGGCCATCTTAGTCTGCAGATAGGCTTCCATCCCCACCTCCTGCCCCTGCAATTTTTATTACCATCCTAGGTTTCTAGTTTCATTCCCATGGTGCTTGCTCAATGTGCTCTTCCGTTTTCCCTGTTCTTGCAGGCTCTGCATACAGTGTAGAGCACTGACCAATGCAGATTACATTAGCTTTGGTTTTTGTTTGTTTTTTTTTTTCCAAAATACTATTTACTAGAATCATGTACCGAACAGAGGTGCATTAGAAAACAGGATCCTTATAACTAAGTGTTATTGTCTGTGCCATTCACTATTGGCACAGACAATAGTGAATGGGAATTCAGGAGAAGAGACTGATGGGGATTGAGTGGCCCTGGCTAACAATACCTTCGTGGAGGTGGTGGTAGAGAACGTGTGGGAGGAGGGCAGCAGATAGGGCACTAGGATCCGGGCAAGGCAGATGGGGTAGGGCGTGCATCAGCCTGCTCTGGAAGGCTCCGAGTCAGGGAGAACTGAGAGTTGATGTGGCACCGTGTGTGGAGCTGTCAAGAGGTTATAGCTGATGGGAGATTGGGTGAAGATGCTGTTTTAGAAAGACAGCTCTGGAAAGAGCTTAAGGTTAAGGACTGAGTTTGTAGGCTTCTGTTGGCAGAGGAAGGGAGTAGAATCAGTTCAGCAAAATGGGAGGCTGTGATAGGAGGTTGAGGAAGAGGCTATCAACATCACTGTGACAGGGCAAAGTCAGAGAAAAAGCAACTAGAATGCATAAGAAGTGTGGAATAGGCTGTGAGGAAATATTCATTTTTTAAACAATTCTAACACACTGTGCAGTTTACATTTTATTTCTTTCTCATTTGTCTTTTTACCAAGCTAGTCTTTACATGCAATAAGTCTGACTATCCTGTGTGAATAAAAAACTTTTTTTAAAGGTATATTTATTTATTGGGTTTTTGTTTGTTTGTTTGTTTTGTTTTTTTTGAGACAGGGTTTCTTTGTGTAGCCTTAGCTGTTCTTGGCTGTCCTGGAACTCACTCTGTAGACCAGGCTGGCTTCAAACTTACAGAGGTCTGGCTGCCCTTGCCTTCTGAGTACTGGAATTAAGATCATGTGCCACCACTGCCCGGAGGATATATTAATTTAACATTATTATGAGGATTTAACTTTCTTTGTGTTACTCTTTGATTTAGAAAATACTTGCTTGTGGATATTTTTCTCCTTTGTTTACCCTTGGGTTGTGATTCTTTAGATGGATAAAAGCATATATTGAAGGGCTAGATAGCCCAACATAAGAGCACATACTGTATTCTTGTTAGATGACTAACAACTAACTCCTTAATGGAATCCGGTTTCATGAAATCTAATTCCCTCATCTTGCCTCCATCAGGCACTGATCTCATGCATATACAAACACACACACACACACACCTCTCACACACACTACTCTCTCTCTCTCTCTCTCTCTCTCTCTCTCTCTCACACACACACACACACACACACACACACTTCCCCTTTATATGCTGGGCCAGCCAGCACTCTACCAATGAACTTAGCCCTGATGTAGCCCAGGTAGACCTCTAGCTTACTATGTAGCTGTAGATGACCTTGAACTTAGGGTCCTTCTGCCTCTTACCTAGCAGTGATCATAGCGTGTGCCAAACTAGGCTGTAATTCTTTTTGATCACAGCATTGACAATGTGGCACCCCATCACTTAATTAAGTATAAATAAAAATAAAGAACATAGTTTGCTGAATTTCTATATGTCATCTACACCAAACTTTACCCATGACTCATGTGTGACATCTAGTTTCATGTTTACTCTACTCTGCCTCTGGCTGTTTCAAAGCAATCACCATGTATCATTGTTTTATGCATAAACATTTCAGTAATATATCTGAAAAAGTACATGAATAGTTGTGTGTTATGTTTTGACATTTTAAGTTACTTGTAGAAGTTACACTATAGTTTGAATTTTCAGTAAGACAGTTGGATTGCTCTCTCCCTTTCTTTGGATAGGGTTTCTCTGTTTACTGTGTTCATCTTAAACTGGTTCACGCGATCTGGAGTAGCTGGAACTGCAGGCATGCTCCATGCCTAGCTCTAGCTGGGAGTTATTTTTAATGGGATACAATATTTAATGTTTGTTTACCATCCAGAAGCTTTATATATTATTTGGAAATAAGTGTCATTTAAAAGTTTATAATCTTATTATCTGTAAACACAAAACCTCAGGTGTTTTTGTTTATGGGTTTGGGGGCAGGGGAGAGAGATGGGGTTTTGCTAAGTGGCCCAGGCTGGCCTTGAACTTTGAATCCTGCTTCAGCGTCCCAGAGGGCTGAGATCATAGGTGTGAGCCACCACATTTAGCTTGCTACATTTTAATATTTAAGAAAAAAAATCAGAGGCTGGAGAGATGGCTCAGCGGTTCAGAGCACTGGCTGCTCTTCCAGAAGACCCAGGTTCAATTCCCAGCACCCACATGGCAGCTCACAACTGTCCAGTTCCAGGGGATCTGAGGCCCTCACACTAATGCACATGAAAAAAGAAAAGAAAAGAAAAAGACCAAGGGGAAGGGGAGAAAATTTAAAAAGAGAAAAAGAAAAAAATCAAGTCTATTCTTTTATTCTATTTATCATGTTTTAGGTACGTGCTTTCCAACATGCCTTCAGCACAAATGACTGCTCCAGAAATGTCTATATTAAGAAGAATGGCTTTACATTACACCGGAACCCCATCGCTCAGAGCACCGATGGTGCAAGGACCAAGATTGGTTTCAGTGAGGGCCGCCATGCGTGGGAAGTATGGTGGGAGGGCCCTTTGGGCACTGTGGCAGTGATAGGAATTGCTACGAAACGGGCCCCTATGCAGTGCCAAGGTTATGTGGCGTTGCTAGGGAGTGATGACCAGAGCTGGGGCTGGAATCTGGTGGACAATAATCTACTACATAATGGGGAAGTCAATGGCAGTTTTCCACAGTGCAACAATGCACCAAAATATCAGGTGAGAAATGATGTTTTTTCTCATTGTGGGCCATTTCAAATCATATCTTAATTTCTTTAAAGTATATTACAAAGCCATTGTAGGCTTTTGTCTTTGTTTTTTGTACTTTTTTTTTGTAGTTTTTAAAATAAATGGTAAAAGGTTATATGTCAGTATTTCTTAATACATATTTGAGTAATCCATCTTTGCCCCGGGTCAGAGCTTGCCACACTTTTCCTGTATGGGGCCAAAGTAACTATTTTAGGCTTTGCTGTCCATGCTGTCTCAGAAGCACTTTCAGCTCGTGGTGTGGCATCACATCATCTGTGTGAATAAAAAAGTACAGCTGTGCTATGGCTGTGCTTCAAAAGACCTCATTTGTGAGCTGCATGGCCAGTGTGTTGGATCATGTTCAAGATTGTCATCTTCCCTGTGTCATGAAACATCCAGGTCTGTTTTTTTTCTCTTCTATGGTTACCTCGTCACAACTAATGCAGGTGCATATACATGTATGTATATTTACCCTCTGCTTCTTACTAATATACATGGATTCAAAGTCCTTGGAGGTTTTGACAATTTCAGGCAAAATGCTACTTTATTTTTCTTATCTTAAATTTGTTTTTAAACTTTATTTTATGGGTATGTGTGTTTTGTCTGCATGTCTGTGTACCACATGTGTGCCTGGTGCCCCTGGAAGCCAGAAGAGGATGTCGGATCCCCTGGAATTGAAGTTACAGTTATTGTAAGCCACTATGTGGGTGCTGGGAATTGAGCCTGGATCCTCTGGTAGAACAGGCAATGTTTTAATTCTCTACTCCATATTCTTCCATCTTAATGTTTTGTGCTCATTTGATTTTAGAATTAAAATTATAATCCTTGTGTCTTAAAGCCATATTATTATAGATTCAACAGAGGATAAAACAATTCAATAAGATTACAAGTAGACTGGAGAGTTGGTTCAGTGATTAAGAGTATTTGTAGTTTTTCCAGAGTTCAGTTCCCATCATCTACCTTGAGCAGCTCACAACTACTTGTAACTCCAGCTCCAGAGGGTTCAGCTCCCTTAACTGACCTCTGTGGGCACCTACAAACATTTGCACACACACATAAACACACATTTTTGGTTTTGTTTTTTGAAACAGGGTTTCTCTGTGAAACAGTCCTGGCTGTCCTGGAACTTACTCTGTAGACCAGACTGGCCTGGAACTTGCAGAGATCCACCTGCCTCTGCCTCCTTAGTGCTATAATTAAAGGTGTGCACCACCATGGCCCACACCCAATTTTTGTTGTTGTTGTTGTTATTGCAACTTTATTGAAGAAAAATAAATTAGTTACTAAGAGACCTCTTAGTTGATCACACATCCATTGGCAACTCACATCATTTATTCAGTGCTATATTAAAACATTTATTTATTTATTAGTTTGTTTATTTATTTATTTCGAGATAGGATTTTTCCATGTAATGTTTTTGGCTGTCCTTGAATTCACTTTGTAGAACTCAGTGAAATCCACCTGCCTCTGCCTCCCAAGTGCTGGGATTAAAGGCATGTATCACCACTGCCCAGCTAAAACACACAATTTTTTACATTACTTTTTTTAAAAATTCCCAAAGCAGAAGTCTTGAGGGGCTGTAGATTTTGTATTTCAGAGCCACAGGCAGTTTGAAGTCTCCAGTTTTGGTAATGCTTACAGAGGCTTGCAAGATACTTCAGAGGTTAAGAGCTCTAGCTGCTCTTCCAGAGGACCATGTCCAATTCCCAGCATTCATGGCAGCTCTCAACTAGACCTCCAGTTACCAGGGATCTGATGCCTTCTAGCCTCCACAGGGACTGCTGTGCAGGTGATGCTCAGACATACATTCAGGCAAAAGGCCTATACACATAAAAAATATAATCATAAAATTACCAGCTCTGGCATGCTAATGTAAAAAGTAAAATGTATATTTGTTTCTTGAAGTGCAAAAACTGCAAGGGTTTTCCTTCATAAAATCATTTCCTCATTGTCTCTTTAAGCTCTGTATATATCCTATAGAGAAGAGTGTGCAATTTTATCACTGAACATGAAGTCTTATCACTACCTTCAGGGGCAGTGAAAATCCTCAAGTTCTTGCTTTCAGAGATCATTCTGTATTTCCTTCCTTTTTTGTTTTTTTGTTTTTGAGTCAGGGTTTCTCTGTGTAGCCCTGACTGTCCTGGAACTCACTCTGTAGACTAGGCTGGCCTTGAACTCAGAGATCTACCTGCCTCTGCCTCCTGAGTGCTGGATTAAAGAAAGGTACACCACCACTGCCCATCTTATTTCCATTTTTTGAAATATATGTATACTAGTTTAGCCACTTCTTAGATGAATTGATAGTATTTAAGTCATCTATGTTGTTACTGTGTTTTCTTTTTATTTGTTCTTTCACTGAATAAAAGTCTCCAACTAAGTTTTCTAGCTACTCTGTAAGTTTTCTAGCTACTCTGTTTTTCTTTTCGGGTCTGTCAGTTTTTGCTTCATATACTTAAGGGCTGTAATTATTACATTCCCCTATTTATCATTAAAAAATGACCTTTGACTCTACCAGTATTGTTGTATTTGAGACTGTATTATCTGACTTTAATGTAGCCACTCCAGCTTTGTATGGAATACTAATACAAAGCATTCCTCCAGCCTTTTATTTTTGATTCATCTTGTTGTTAAAATGGGATCCCTAAATAGCATATGGTTGAGTCTTCCTCAGTTAACAGCATTTTATAGTCTGTTTAGTCCAGGCTAAAGGTGGTGGCACACACCTTTAATCCCAGCACTTCAGCAGCAGAGGCAGGCAGATCTCTGTGAGTTCGAGGCCAGCCTGCTCTACAAAAGTGAGTTCCAGGACAGGCTCCAAAATTACATAGAGAAATCCTGCCTCAAAGGAAAACAAAAAAAAGTTTAGTCTATTTACACATATTTAAATTGTTGGACCACTTAATACTATATTTTTGAACCTTAATTTATGATCCTTTTATTCTTCATCCACAAGCCTTATTTCTCTTTTTTTTTTTGTTTTTGAGACAGGGTCTAACTGTATATCCCTAGCTGACTTGGAACTCACAGAGATCCACCTGCCTCAGCCTCCCTGATGCTGGTGCTGGAATTAAAGGTGTACATCACCATGCTTGGTTCTCTGTCTTCTTTGACTGCATAATTTATATTGCTCTAACTTTATGCCCACTGCCTGCCTTTATTCTACCATCTCAACTTGTTGAACGAGGCCAATGAGTTCTGGTTATTGTATGCTTTAGACATAGATTTCATTTGGTTTCTTTTTCTGTATCCATTTCTCTATTAAGATTTCCTGTTTTACTACCTGCTTTCCTTTAGTAGAGGTGGCATATAGGTTTTAATTATTTTTATAAGATTTGGCAATAGTTATAACATAGTGATACTTTGTTTGTAATATAACAAATAGAGCTTGCCTGAAGATCAGAGTGCAGAGCTAAGTCACTAGTTAGCTATAGAGGCAAGGCAGTGGTGGCTATACCCTTAATCCCAGTGCTCAGGAGACAGAGGCAGATGGATCTCTGTGAGTTCAAGGCCACCCCGAGCTTGAATCTGTCTAAAGAGAAACAGAGCTCACACAAAGGTCATCCCAGCATTTGGGATCCCATGCCTTTCATCCCAGGAGTAGGGAGGTGGAGACAGGAGTGATAGGGCTGAGTGGAGAGAGCTATATAAGGTGGGAGGAGATGACAGATGCAGTCAGAGGATTCAGTCTGAGCATGAAGTATGAAGTTTCATAGAGACAATATTCAGTTTGAGGAATTCGTAGAGATAGGATTGCCCCTTCAGTCTGAGCCTTGGTAGAGGAAAGAACTCTAGTGGTTGGCTGCTCTGCTTTTCTGATCCTTCAGCTTTCACCCCTGGGCAGGGGGCGATTTCCTCTTTTTTTTTTTTTATTTCTTTGGACATGTTTCAAATGGCTGTAATATATTAATGCATATATAATTAATTCCATCTCACAGTTACATATACGTACATTATGTATATACACATAAGAACTATAAGTACTTTGAATTTTTTACTTTGTTAAATTAGAAAACCTATGTCCAGATAAGGGTCAATTTTTTCGTTTGTTTATTTGATTTTCAAGACAGGGTCTCTGTGTAACAACTCTGGCTGTCCTGGAACGCACTCTGTAGACCAGGCTGGCCTCGAACTTAGAGATCCTTATGCCTCTGCCTCCCCAGCTCTGGGATTAAAGGTATGTGCAACCACTGTTTGGCAAGTCAGTTTATTTTGATTTCCCACCACTTCGAGAGTCATACTTTTCCTATTTTATCCTGATGGTTGTTTTTAATTGAAAATTGCATGTGTGGGTAAGATGTACTAGCAACTCTGGAATGTCTTCTTTTTCTAGAAACTGCTTTATTCTCTGGTGTGCGTAGGTGTTCTTGTAATGGTAGACAGTTAGCTTGATGGAACTCAAAGCTGCAAACTGCGTGCCCCTGCAGTATGCAGCAGCAGTTTATGGCTCAGGTCTTCTTGGCCTCTTTGCCTTCTCCCTGGGAGCTTTTCATGCCTGTGTCATCTCTGTGGTCTCACATGGATCTGGGTGGAGCCCATATTCAGATTTGGATGCTTTCTTCCTTTACTCCTTTCCTCAGTGTCTGGTTGTTCTACCATCCACACTTTTGTTTATTTTTAGAGACAATAGAGTGCTGTGTAGCTTGGCTGTGCTAGAACTCTCTCTATAGACCAGACTGGCTTTGAACTCAGAGAACCACTCGTCTCTGCCTGCCTCCCGAGTGCTGGGATTAAAGGCTACCCACATATTACCCACCGACACCAACACTAGTGAGTCGTGTGCTTTTCAGTTCCTTTACTATAAACATACATGTGGTATGTTTCAAGGTGAAACACACTTGGGAATTTCAGCAGAATTAGTTGTGTCTTCTTAATCTGCTACAAAGTAGGTTAATCCCTGATACTGGGGGCTGAAGTAATAGCTCAGTGTTATGACTGGCTCTTCCAGAGGTCCTGAGTTCAATTCCCAGCAACCACATTGTGCCTCACAACCATCTACAATGAGATCTGGTGCCCTCTTTTGCAGATATGCAGACAGAATACTGTATATGTAGTAAAAATAATTAATTCCTGATACTGGTGAGAGGACTCCTAGGACAGTAGACAGGGTTGCTTGACAGAGCCAAGAGTGTTGTTCTGTTTGTATTTTTTTTTTTTGGTAGGCATGGTAAAGAAGGTTTAGAGGCCTGCAAGATTGGGTATGCCCGTGTGAATTGGGCAAAGGGTGGATAATCAAAGATGTTGGTGGTCATTTATAACAGGAAATAAATGATGGAAAGTTAATGACAACAGCAGGAGTTACCATAATCAGAAAATATTAATCTCAATTATAAGTCCTGGGACTCTCTACATATTTTACCCCCTTTTGGAGACAGACACTTATGTAGCCACATGGTCTTACCGAATAATCAGTGATGACCTTGAACTCCCATCTTCCTACTGCCACCTCCCAAGTGCTGGCAGTTATGTTGTTCTGGGGGATTGAACCCAGAGCTTCAAGAGTGCCAGGCAAGCAATCTATCAGAGGAGCTCTGTGGCCAGTCCTACTCTCAACTTTTTAGCTTATAAATACAGCATTCCTTTATGGCTGCAAACTATAAAGATGTCGATCTTACTGTTTCACTTTTCAAAATGAGTGAAGGAGCTGAATGTATTGAGTTTGCAGTTTAAACGGTCAGTGCTGCTATTCCTTTTTAAAGCCAGGCATGGTGGCACAGGTGCGTGTACATCTTTGATCCCAGCACTCCAGAGAGAGAAGCTGGTAATTCTGACTTCGAGGCCAGCCTGATCTACAGATTGAGTTCCAGGACAGCCAGGATTATACAGAGAAACCCTGTCTTGAAAAACCAAAACAAACAAACAAAATCATTTCTTTTTCTGGCTGCTTAATATTTTATTTGGTATATATTACAGCAACATGAGGGAGTAATTTAAATGGATCCTTTTGGTAAAATGTATCAAGCTATAGACAGTAGTGTGTTAACTTCCTTAAGAAAAGGCTTTGAGCAAAGAGTAATTTAAGGTAATTAAATGTAGATCCCGTGTGAATCTTCTTGTATTGAGAATGACGTGTGTTCCTTCTTCTGGGTTCTTACCTGCCACAGAACATCTCTTGTTTGCAGAGATAATTAGAAGACCTTTGCATTTCTCCCACTTTCTAATTTGTAGTCTTCTAGTCATCCTTTGGTGGATACCCTGCTAACCTGTGATGTCTGTTTACAGATAGGAGAGAGAATCCGAGTCATCTTGGACATGGAAGATAAGACTTTAGCTTTTGAGCGTGGGTATGAGTTCCTGGGGGTTGCCTTTCGAGGACTTCCGAAGGCCTGCTTATACCCAGCAGTGTCTGCTGTATATGGCAACACAGAAGTGACTTTGGTTTATCTTGGAAAACCTTTGGATGGATGACAGTGGCTTTCTGGGAAGAAGGACAGTGGAGAAGAGATCTACTTGTGGAAAGTAGAGCCATGAAGTGCTAGTATCATGTGTGCATGCCCAAGGAACATCCTGAAAACACGTGGAGTTGAGAACTGGAGAAGCAACTTTACAACAGAGATGATCTTAGTGTTTCCTCTTTCCACTGGGCCAGAAAAATCCTCAGGGTTGCAGTTGGTTGAGTGGGCAGTTGACATATGCATGTTGCCACAGATTCTTCTCTACGTTAACAGTATGTTACTCCAGCTCAAAGGTGAGGTGTAGAGATGGCTGTAGAAGGGAGCTGCAGGATTTTATGTAGTGTTTATGAAGAAGGTTCAGTCCCATCTTACAACTGCCTGTTCTTCCTCCAGTCCCTTTACTTCTAGCCAGCTTGACTTCGAAAGTATGAAACTGGCTGGGTTTTATTTAATATTTTTTAATATATTGAGAAGCATGGTCTGCCTGGACTGCACTTCTCTAGCAATGAGATGAGAAATAAAATTGTGCAGCTATTTTAAAAGTTGTATATATAATGTGTATAAAAACTGTAAAGAAAAAAACAAAAGGACAAAGGGATTGCTTTGTTCTAATTCAGTTTCTTAAAAATCACTACATGGTACAAAATTAGAGTGACATTTGGGGACAGTAGAACAAGACAAAGAAGAAGAGGAGACATGTACTAACTCATTTGTGTTTGGGCTTATAGTCCATGGCTGTAACAGAATTATGGTAAATGTTCCTCAGCTGGCTAATTTCCTCAGCAGGCTAAAGACTGGGGGAAATGGAGCTACTTACAATTATGCATCTGCCAGCAAGGCTGATGCAGACATAATAGGAATGTGAGTCTCTTGACATTTGGCTTTAGTTTTTGGCCTTCTGAGAAAACTGGTCACCACACAGAACAGTCCCAGCTGCTCTTACAGTACTCAGTATGAGCGCTGTTAGTATAAACCCTAGAACACATGGTCAACGGTTCTTTTGTTTCCTAACTTTATAATGCTGTAGATGTTGTGAAGAATTTTTAATTTCATATTGTTTACATTATACAACAATCAAAGCCTCTAAGTCTCCACTGGGGCTGTCAACAAAATGTTTACTCACCCACTTGAAACAGTGCCAGCCCGGAACCTGGTTAAGAGTGTTCTTAATCACCTAGGTATTGCCCCATGGGACTTAATGCTGAAAACTTAGGTTGGCAACAATTGGAAAGTTTCTTTGGAAAGAGTTGAACATTATTTTCTATTTTGACCCATAAACCTTCTCACTAATACTCTCTGGAATTAATAATTCAACACACATGAGCTGAGGGTTTTGTTTTTTCTTTTCTTACAACAGACACATCTTTCTGTATGAAAGTATAATTAATATGGTTCAGATACATAAGAATTGATGAAGGCAAGTAAAATCTTTGTACTTTTTACATGATTGCTGTATGTATATTTTGTTTTAAATCTAATAAAATTAGGGGCAGTGAGCAGCTTGCTGGGGTTCTTGGAGTCCTTGAGAATTAAACTTGTCAATACTGCTATGAAACAGGGATCCCCAACCATAGGACAGGTCTGTAGTCACCTCCTGAAATGGTTACTAGTATTTACTGTGTATTTGCTATGTTGCTTGAAAAAGAGACACTTGTTAAAGATCTTTTTTATAATCTGTATCAAGAAGAAGCCTTGTACAACTTGGAATTATATGTTAAACATACTAAGGAAGATAGCTGGCCCAGGAACTGGTTTTGTTTTGTTTTGTTTCTGGTCTAGAACAACTCAGTTTGGTGATGTGTAAAATTTGATTAGAGACCTGGCTAAGGGTTAAAAGGTGACGGCAGGCCTTAAGTTCTTGCTGCATCTTCAGGTTGTGACAAGTCCTCCAGCTTCTCATGAGTTTGGCTTATAACTTTGTTTTTGTCTTGTCATAAATGTTCATTTGCAACCCAGTTCTGAGGGTGCTGACTGGAAAAGAAAATGATGTGGTTATTCATTCCTCATTGAACCTAAAATCAGATGATTGCCTAACTATATAACAACAAGCCAGTCTTTGCATGTTTTGTTTTTGATTTTTTTAGGACTGGTTCTCGCTATGTAGCTCAAGCTATCCTTGAACTCACAGTGGTCTTCCCTGCCTCAGTCTCGCCAATACTGGGAATACAAGTATATTCCCCTTTCCTAGAACAAGCCATTCCTAGCTCAAAGAATTGACTGTTCCCAGATAGGATGAGCATCAGGTGAGCAGAGAGCCTTCATTTATAGCTGGGTCTGTTTGTTACTAGAGACCAGTAGTGGCTGTCCAGATCATTACGGCAAACTGCTCAGTGTTGAAGGTGCTTAGAAAGCATGTAGAAGAAAACAGTGTTCCTGAAGGCAGAGTATGTCACTCAAATCAGTGCTATCCCAGCTCAACTGAATTTTGGAGAAATATAAAGAAATACTTAAGCTTGGGCCCCCTAATCCTGATAACCTGTTGGTGTTATATGTTCTGGCTATGAGGGTTTAAAAATGTCCTGCTGGTTCCAGAGTGCTGCCCAAGGGTGAAAGCAGTTGTGCTGAATCTCACCTCGCGTTTTCTCATCTGCATAGTAGGGAATCCTTGCTCCCTCACTACCTCACAAGGGCACAGAGGGTACAAGAGAGAACACCGAGAGTGCTGGTGCTGTGCTTGAAAGGCTGCCGAGAGGCAGGCATCTGTTCCATTTCCCCTGCAGCCGTGATCAGGAAAACATGTAATTGCATGTTGTTGCCGTGGGGAGTTCTCGTGGTTCTTTGAGGAAGCGTGCATGCGTGGAACGGACCTTAATTACTGTTACTCTGTTCACTATGGTCTTCTGTCCTACTTGGGATAGGCTGTTATAAGTATCTGGTTTTTCATAGGAAAGAAGAAATATTAAGGCATAATTCTGTAATGTTCATTGGCTCATAATTCATTAAAAATCATACAAGGAATTCTGTGGTAGTAGATGTCATTTCATAGTTGCCATTATTTTTGCATTGTTGACTTTTGACTGTCAAGCCATCTTACTTCATCTCTCATTTTTACTCAAATAAGCTTAAATACAGATTTGACAGACCATCTGAAGCAAGTTTCCTGCCCAGCTGAGCATCTGAAATGGCTCTCTGCTGAAGAAATCACCTGTCTCTTGGTCCTGACTTGACTGGGAAGCTTGAAAAACAGCATAGAAATTACAGCTAACCTCATCATTTTTGTATCTTTTAACTATTTTAAGAAATGAATAGTTTGATGAGACAGCAATTGAGGAGTTTTTAAAAGTGTAAGCGTTGAAAAAATTCTATAAGTCATGACCACCACGGCTGAGATTGTGTGGGCAAGGCCGCTTTGATGACTATTGGAATACTCTGTGCCCAACCCAAATACTGCCCTCATAACATTTTACATTTTTCTCACTTCCCCCTCAATGGAGTCTCTCCTTCATTGCAATTTCTCTAGTTTTATTTTTTAATGCATACTTGACTCAAACTGTGTGGCTTTACAGCCTGCTCCTAGTGTCTCGCTCCCCTCCATGAACACAGTATCTCAGATGTACTCATTGCCTTTGTGCCCAGTCTCTAAGTTTAGTAAGCAGGGGCGCAAATGTTTTCTGTGAAAAAGAAGAATTTGAAAGAAAGACCAAAGCAGTTCTAAATATACAGACCAAAGTATAAGCAAAGACAGATGAGGTAAACTGTCGTAGGCCAGGTGGAGCAGGAGGCAGATGCAGATCTGAGTGACTGAAGCAGCTCTTGCCTATGCTTTTTGGACACTCCTCTGTATTCCAAAATACAGATAAAATGACTTTCTAGTTCATAGTGTAGATTTCTTATTTCTTCAGTATAGAAAATAGAATATTGTGCTTTAATTTGGGGTGCTGGGATGGTTGTTTTGCCTTAGCTTCCTAATGAAAAGTTAAAACTTGGGCTGTCAAGATGGCTTAGCAAGTAAAGGCACTTGCCAATAAACCCTATGGCCTGTGTTTGATCTCTGCAGTCCATGAATTTGGAAGAAAAGATTTCCAAAAGTTACCCTTCACATGCAGGCTTTGGCACACAAGTACATACATGCATGTGTGCTGACCAAAAAAAAAAAAAAAAAAAAAGTAAAGATAATATATTGTTAAAGGCTAATGTCTGACTAGGGATACAGCTTAGTGGTAGAGTATTTGTCAAGCATGCATAAGACCCTGGGTTCAATCCCTAGTTCTATAAGTAAATAACAAAATGGTAATGTTTGGAGTTTAATTCTAAGCATATGATAATGGGAGTAGGCTAGACATTTTCATTTTAACCTGACTTGCTTTCTTTCCCAATCTGTATTTAAAGAGATTTTGTTTTCTGTGTTCTTTTGTTGGAATGTGTTCATTGGAGTAATGATGGGTTTTGCTAGGCTGTTTTCCTCTGTATACCATGCACTTTGGTCACACCCTTCCCATTACCTCTGCCTTCCCTCCAGCCCTTCTACTTTGATGTCATATGTGTGTGCATTTAAATCTAGACTTTGCCTATGATGGAAAGTGCAGCTTTTGAGTCACTGTTTTTGCTTTTGGAAATAGGAACTCTGTAGGGAGTGGAGCAGGCTGGACATTCTGCTGGTATCTCAGAGTACTGAGATTGTAGATGTGTGCCACCATTCATGACACATCTTCACTTTGGAAGGAAAGAGGGCTCTAAGATCGGAATGAAAGCCAGGTGGTGGTGGTAGTGGTGCACACGTCTAATCCCATATTTGGGAGACAGAGGCAGGTGGAGTTTGAGCCCAGCCAGTTCTGCAGAGTGAGTTCCAGGACAGCCAGAGCTGTTACACAGAAACCCTGTCTCAAAACAAAGATTGGAATGAAAATTGCCAGTGATGGTCCTCTTCAGAAGCTAAAAGGTGATAGTCCTTTCTAGCCAAGGTTCCCAGAGTGGTGGTGGTATGCACACAGGATCACTCACTGAAAGGTGACAGGCTGGCTGCACAAAGTGTCCCGAAACAGCTGAGTGCTGCCCGCCCTTTCCAGCACAAACTCTAGCCAACTTAGATGCTATGCAAGTCATCCCATGGAAGTGTTGGTGATTCCCTAGTCTACACTTTTCATGTGTTTTTACATGGCTGTAGTTAACTGCAGCTTCTGATGTTATGAAAGATCTCACCAACCACCCTGCTGTTAGCCACCTACTTGAATTTAGAAAGAATGAAAAAAATCAAAAATCCATTCAGAATTGATTAAATATTTTGTAGCATCCACCACATGTGGGGCTCTTGCCAGCTACTATAGATATAAGTATAAAGATGTGAGCAAAACTAGAAACAACCCTCTTGTTCTGCAGTTGCTCCTGAGTTAGATGGGAAGATGGCCACAATGCCAAAGGAATCGTTGCCTTACTGGACTTAAGCATGGGGTCCCCTGTGGCAGAGGAGAGTGAATGCTCTAAACCTGGAGTGATGTCTAAGGACAGTCTCAGGAGATGAGAGTGTATAATCACTGTTGTAGGCAGATGGCAGTCTGCTGTGATGAAGTAGGATCTGGAAACTGTGCTGGAGAAGGGAGAGTATAGGTCCAGAATATTGAGGCCACTTCATAGCTGTCAAACTGCTTTGGGTTTATCCTGACTCGTAGGGAAGCCATTCAAAAGTTTGCAGCAGGGTCACAGCATGATCCATGACATATTCCTATGAGTGTTCCACTTGCAAACGGTAACAGGTGGTCAGGACAGAAAATGACTGAGGCCTAACCAAGGCAACTGAGAATATGAAGGAGAGATGCTTTGAGATATGCCAATGGGATGGGGAGATGGCTCAGTTAATAGTGTTTGCTGCAGAAGCAGCCCTGAGCACCACAAGCTGGGCTTGGTGGCACTGTTAGCCCAGTGCTGCAGAGGAGGCTGGTAATCCCTTGGACTTGCTGCCCAGCCAGGTTAGCCGAATCAGTGGGGTCCAGGTTGAGTGAGAGTCTCTGTCTCAGAAAAGGTGGAAAACAACTAAAGAAAATGCCCAGCATCAGCCTCTGGCCTACACTGCTGTCGTACTGTTTCTGTTGCTGTGGTAAACACCATGGTAAAAACAACTGGAGGAGGGAAACATTTATCTCCACTTACAGTATCTAGTCCTGACATGAAGAGTGAAGAAGCCAGGGCAGCATCGTGGGGGCAGGAACTGAAGCTGAGACCTTGGAAGAACTCTGCTTGCTGGCTTCCTCCATGTAGGCCTGCTTTCTTTTCTTTTTTGGTTTTTCAAGACAGGGTTTCTCTATTGCTTTGGAGCCTGTCCTGGAGCTCGCTGTGTAGACCAGGCTGGCCTCGAATCACAGAAATCCTCCTGCATCTGCCAACCCAGTGCTGGGATTAAAGGCATGTGCCACCAATGCCCAGCTCAGCCTGTTTTCTTACATCATTCAGGACCACCTGTCCACAGATGGCACCACCCACATCGATCATTACTAAAATGTATTACAGGTGCCTAGAGCCAAATCTTATGGAGGCATCTTCTCAACTGTGAATCCCTTTCCCCAAACCACTAGCTTATGTCAAGTTGTCAAAATCTGACCAAGACAATATACATATGCATGTACAAATGTACATCTACCCATGCACATGCCCCTCTACGCCACCCCCAAGAAAAGAATGGGAAGGCCAGTGACACTTCATACACGAACAACAAAACAGTGTTGCTGTGATCAGCTGAGACTAGGGCTGGCCCTTCATTAAGATAGGGAGCTGAAAAGGACTTAGAAGGGAGGTAGTGATCTCAGTTTCAAACATGTCAGAACTAGCTTGTAGTTGAGGCAGACAATGAATGATATCCAATAAAGGAGCTGCTGATGGGGTCAGTGAGCTGGCTCAGTGGGTAAAAGCTCTTAGCATCAAGCCTGAGGACTGGAGTTTGATCCCCAGAATCCATATGATGGAAGGAGAAAGCGACTCTTTAAAATATAGAACATTTCACGATTTTGAATGTCACCCTTGCACAGGGGCCTTGCTAATCTTCTCTGTATTGTTCCAATTTTAGTGTATGTGCTGCAGAAGTGAGCATGAAAACTGACGCTTACGAGTTATCCTCTGACCACCACATGTTCACCATGGCATGAACATGCATGCGTATACACACTAAATCAATGTAAAGAGACACACTGTGTTGGCACATGCCTTTAATCTCAGCACTCAGAAGCAGAAGCAGGAGGATCTCTGAGTTCTATGCTAGCCACAGCTACATAGTGAGACCCTGCTTCAAAAAAGGAAGCCTTTAAAAAGCGGTTGGTGTCTTGCTTTCCTCATTGGCTTTACTAACTCTACAATCTAGTAGACCTGTGATCCAGAGTTGGAGGCAGGAGGACCAGATCATGGTCACCTTCCAGCTACATAGCAAGTGTGAGCCTGGACTAGATAGGTAATCAGATCAAGTAGGTTTTGACACATATGTATTGGTAATAATTAAGATACTATGTCCAGGAAGCCTTTTTAAAAAAGAATGCCTGGGTAAGTTCTGCAAAGTGGGAGGACAGTTTCAAACATTCATACAGATATTGTTACAAGTTTCTAGGTAATTTTCCCTTGAGCCAGATGAAAACACAGTTAAGTTAAACTAGATGGACAGGATGGTTCAACAGGTAAAGGGGTTCTCCACCAAGCCTAAAGCCTGAAACTTACTCTCCACATCCATATGCTAGGAAGAGAAACAGCTCCTGAAAACTGTCCTCTCCCACCCCCCCCATGCTGTAGCACACTCACCCACCCACATACACCTGTATACCAAGTAAATCAGTAAAATGTAATTAATACAGTCAATATAAACTCAAGTTAAATCCAGACCCATCCATTACCAGACCAGGGACACTAATTATTTATTTGTTACTGTTAATGTCTGTGTTCATGAGGTAGGGTGTGGCCATGGCAGCCTTTCTTGGACCACCAGCCCCCAAATCATGACACAGAGGCTTATGAATGTTCGGCCTTAGCTTAGGCTTGTTTCTAACTAGCTTTATTTTTTTCCAACTTAAATGAACCCATTTCTATTGATCATGTGCTTCCTTCCCTGAGGCTTGTTTACCTCATATACGTACTGCCCACCCTGGTTTCCTGCTTCCGCGTCTGGTCAGCCCGGCCCCTGGTGTCTCCTTCTCTTTCTCCTCTCTCCAGCCTAGATTCCTCCTCTTACTTAGCCTCTCTCTGCCCACCAGCCCTGCATATCCTTCTCCTGCCTCGCTATTGGCTGTTCAGCTTTTCATTAGACCAATCAGGTGCCTTAGGCAGGCAAGGTGAAACAGCAACACAGCTTTACATAGCTAAGCAAATACAACAGAAACAAAAGCTACATGTCTTTACATAATTAATGTTCTACAACAGGTGGCATTTGTGCCATGTGTACAGGTCTTTAGAGGACAGCTTTTGGGAGTTGGTTCTCTTTTTGCATTATTACATAGGTTCTGGGGGGATCTCCAGGCTTGTGTGGAAACCCATTTGCCCATTGAACAGATCCATCTGTGTTTGTTCTTTAATGGAATATTCCTTTTTCAATTTCATACATGTATACAATACATTTTCATCACACCCACCCTTAAGTCCCCCCTCCAATTTCCCCTCAAAGTCTCTTCCACTACATTCCTCTCCCCAACTTCATGTCCTCTGGTGCCTTGCATTGTTAAGATGGTCTATGTAGCTCTAGCTGTCCTGGAAACTCACAATGTATACAGGCTGGCTTCGAACTCACAGAGATCCTCCTGCCTCTGCCTCTCAACCACTGGGATTAATGACATGTACCACCTCAACTAGCCTAGACGTCAATATTCTTACCTGTTTTTTTTTTTTTTCCAGAAACCATGTAGTTGGTTGGTCCTTCTTGAAGTGGGTGGCAATAAAATTTGGTTGCTAAACCAAAGCTAAGAAGCTGTAGCTGCTGTTGGTCATATCTGAGAAACAAGCTTCTACTTGTTTGACAAAAGAGGATTTAATTATTGAAAATTACTATAGAAAAAAAATAAACCTAATGATATAGGTTAAATTGTGTCATACGTTAAAATTTTAAAATACTTCATTTTGTGTGTATATGTATATGTGTGTGTTATGTCTGTCTGTGTACCACATGTGTGCAGGAGCCCACAGAGGTCAGAAGAGAGCATTAGTTCCCCTAGAATGTTTTCACAGGTGAACTGTCATTTGGAACCCTCTCCAAGAACAGTAAGTACTCTTAATGGCTGAGCTGTCTCTCTAGCCCATAGGTTAAATTTTTTGTTTTTTGTTTTGTTTGTTTGTTTGTTTGTTATTTGAGACAGGGTTTCTTTGTGTAGCCCTGGCTGTTCTCGAACTCATTCTGTAGACCAGGCTGGCCTCGAATTCAAAGACCATATGTTAAATTCTTAACCCTTAGGTTCTTCTGAATGTGTCCTTTTGAAAACGGGGTCATTTCTGATGTAATTAGTTTAGATGAGGCCATATGAGGGTAGACGGGGTCCTAATGTGCTATGGCTAATGAAAGCGGAACAGATCGCATGGAAGGATTGGGAGACAAGGGTACCACAAAGTCCCACTACACAACATACCTCAAACAAGAGACTTATTGGGGACGGGGGAGGGGTGGGAACAAGAAGATGGCTGCCTCTGCTCTGCGAGAAACAGCCTAGAACTGAGCAGAAGGCAGGGTTTATAGAGAATTTCTTGGGGGTGGGGGTGGACCTTTTCAAGGCGAAGCTTTCCAGAGTGGGGATTGGGTAGAATTTCAAGTCTAGAGCCTGGGCGTTTTACTCTGTAGGGTGGGGGCAGGTCAGGATGTTAGGACAGTTAGTGTTCAGTGGGTGGAACCTGACAGGGAGGTCCTCAGCGGGGAGGGGCCTGGCCGTTTGGGTGCCTGTGTGCCTAGGGGGTTAACAGCTAAAGTCCTTTCAAACAGAGACACTTAGGCAAGACGTCGGCACAGATGAATGCCTTAGGAAGATGAAGACATGGGCTGGGTGGCCCGCTAGAAACAAGACACCTCCAGAAACTAGGGGGAAGCCTGGGAGGTACCAACCCAGATGGCACTTGGATCTGGGATTTTATCTTTCAGAACAGTGAGGCAATGACATTATTGTCATCCAGTTTGTGACACTTTTTTTTTTTTTTTAAATCAGTTTTGCTTTTTCTCTCTGGAGGGAACTTTGATTTCAGATTTAAAGATTTACTAAAACAAAAGCCACAGATAGTTTTAGTAGTCAATGGGAAGTCTCTTGCTGGGTTGCAGTTGTAGCCCAGTGTTTGAAAAATACATGGTGTAATGGTTAAGGATGTGGACCCTGAGTCGGACAGTGGTGGCACACTCCTTTAACCCCAGCACTTGGAAGGCAGAGGCAGGCAGATCTCAGTGAGTTTGAGGACAGCCTGGTCTACAGAAAGAGTTCCAGGACAGCCAAGAATGTTTCACAGAAGCCCTATCTCAAAAACAACAACAGCAAAAAAGGTGTGGGTTTGTTGGGCCCTAATTCTGGGGTCCTGATGGGCCAATGGGAGAGCCCCGCAACACAAACACCAAAAACAGGAGATGCAACAAGCAAGAGGTGTTTATTGAATGAGTGCTCTCTGGTGTCAGCAATCTTGGGGAAAGCTGCACACCCCCCAAAGGGTTCAGGCTCCTTTTTATAGAGAAAGGCCGCAATCAGCACACATGCATGGGGCACAAGGTGACTGATTACAAAGTATGATCTCATGTTTGAGAGATCACCCAGGTATGACCTTTTCTTATTCAAAGGATAAACCATAGAATGACTTGGAAAGTCCCAGACTGTCCATTGGCCAGGAGTGACCCAGACAGGGCTGTTCATCTGGGACCATTTGTTCCAGGGTTGGGGCCTAATTCCTTGTTGTGGGCCACGCCTGTGAGAAACTTTTTTCATACTCTGGCTTTCTCTTGGCTGTAACTAACCCTATTTAACAAGATCAGTCTAGCATGACCATTAGCCCCCCTCACTATAGTAACTTTCTTGTTTTCATAGTTTCTGTTCTTTCCTCCCATGTCAATGTTCATGCCTTATGATTTTCTATATTCCGCTTGCAATAATTATTCTCCTGCCCTTTTCCTACATCCTTGCTCTGCAAAGTAAAATCTTTCATTCCCCCATTTCTTTTTGTGAGGTTTTAATCCTAAAACTTAAGGTCCCTCTTGTTGCTTGAGGGACTGATATTGGTGGGTTAGAATTAGGGCTTGGGTTATAGATAGGCGATCTTTAATGAATTGGAGGAAGCTTTTAAGAATGCAAGGCCCAAAGATGAGCACAAGGAGGAGGATGGTCAGGGGTCCTAACATAGTAGACACTAAAGTAGTCATCCAAGGGGACTTATTGAACCATTCTTTAAACCAGCCCTGTTGGGCTTTTTTTTTCTCTTTCTCGTTGACTGAGCCTTTCTCTAAGTTTTGCCATGGAGTTTCTGATAACCCCTGAGTGGTTAACATAAAAACAACATTTTTTCTTTAGGGCCGCACATATTACCCCCTCTTTTAGGAAGAGGAGGTCGAGCTCTCTGCAATTTTGAAGGGCCACCCTAGCTAGGGATGCCAGGGAGGGTTCTAGTCTGGTAATAGAGCCCTCTATAGCTTTTAGGTCCTCTGCCATGGCTGACTTTAATTCCTTGCATTGCTGGGGGCCTTGTATGAGGGCTGCTGCCCCTGTACCCACTCTGGCTGCCACCCCCATCCCCATAAGGACAGCTGGGGTGAGTGACAGCGGCTCCCTTTGAAACCGGCTTGGGTGTCCTTCATAGATCTGCTCTAAGTAATTAGCGGGGTGGTAAAAGACTCGGGGTAGCAGGCGAATCAGGACGCAGAAGTTTTTGGTGGCATCTAGGGTTCGAGTATGTATGCATGGTGTCAGCCCAGTATTGCATGCCCACCAGAGTCCAGGCTTGGGAAGTAAGTAGTGTGTCTGGTTACAGAGGGGCTGGTGCGTGGGTGGTGGATTGCCTAGGCAGACTCCCTGCCCCAAAATTTGAGTCAGGGTCAACTTGTGGGCAGTTTTCCAAGTTTTCCAGTTACATCCATTAGCTGAGGTGGTGTTATTATATTTCCCTGTGGTGGCTATCCCTTTATAATAAGGGGACCAGAGGCCAGACATAACCAACAAGGGTTAGTGAGATTGGGCTATGTCTGGTTAAGGGCTGAAAAGACTCCTTGAATTAAATATCCGCTGCCCGGTGGATGGGGGCTCTGGTGCCTGTGTGGGAGGAGGATTGCATCTATCCCCGTCTTCCCTGTGGCACTAAGGTAGAGCCTTTCAGGGGTGTAATCTGGTTTCATGGTGATTAGGTTCCATGACGAACCGGGTTTCCAATAGACATCTCCTGTAGTTTCACATCCCCACTCAGCACAGTACCCATCCGCTGTACCTCTGCAATTTTTTTCCTTTTGCTCTGGGCCAGCCGCTAGCAGGACAGACATAGAACCCCAATTTTCTTATAGTGTCACATCTCCAGGGTGTTCTACATCTGGGGATTAGCCCTCCCATGCCTCTACTCATTAGGACACAGAGGTCCACCTGCAAGTCTGGAAACCAAGCATCCCTGGGGTAGGTCCCTGAGGAGGTCTGGTTTATAATTCCTCCTGTCTCAGGATTCCAAACACACCAGGTAGTGATGTAAGGAGCATGGGGGTTGAGAGCTGCACAGAGGCTTAGGAATATTAGGCTTAAGAGCATAAAAATCATTAAAAAGTTTTTTTTTTTTTGAGAGTCTCATCTTGAGTGGATTTTGGGTGTGTTGAAGCTGCCATGATTCTTCTGCTTCTGGGTCTGAAGGTGGGGCTGGCTTAATATGCGAGGTGTGTACCCAGGCAGCAATCCCGTCGACTTTTAGGGCTGTTGGGGTGGTCAGGAGCACAGTGTAAAGTTCCTTTTAGTGGGGCTCCAACATCTTGGATTGGTGTCTAGACTTTATCCCCGATCTGGAGGGGGTGAGGCTTGGCCAGTGATCCTTTTTTCTCGATAGACCGCAGCCAAGGGCCTCCAAATCTGCTTCTAAACTGCTTGCAGCGCTTGCAAGTGTGCCTGTAAGGTTGCCGTATTGGCATAAGCAGATATATCACAATCAAAAAGTGTAATGGCTGGGGGTGGTCCCCCATATAAGATTTCGAATGGTGTGAGTCCCTGGGGGCCGGGGGTATTCCTTGCTCTATAGAGAGCCATTGGTAGGAGTTGAACCCAGTCTTTAGTGCCTGTCTCCAGTGCTAATTTGGTTAGGGTCTCTTTGATAGTTCTACCTGTCCTGAACTCTGGGGTCTATAGGCACAATGTAATTTCCAATCAAGCCCCAGTAATTTGGCCACCAGCTGACTTACCTGTAAGACAAAAGCAGGCCCATTGTCCAACTTTATTACCTTAGGCAGGCCACACGGGGGAAAAATTTTCTTCCAGTATCTTGACTACTATTTGAGCCGTTTCTCTCTTGGTGAGGAAAGCTTTAACCCATCCTGAAAATGTGTCTATAAAGACTAACAAATATCTGTTACCATATATGCCAGGCTTGGTCTCTGTGAAGTCAATTTCCCAATATATGCCAGGGCAATGGCCTCTGGCTCTGACACCCTCCGGTAGTTTTAGTCTCCCTGCATTGACCTTGGCACAGGGGACACAGTTGCTGACTACCTGCTGTATGAGGGAGTCTATATGGGGTATATGGAAAAAAAGTTTCTCTCTGGCCAACAAGGGGGTTGGTGGGGTTCAAGGAGGTTATTGGCCCAAATTGTATTCTTTCTGGAGCCAAGAGCAGAGTCTGGTCGTGGGCCATGCGTGCATTTGAGAGCCAGAGGTTGGGAGGCTGGCGGACTACAGTCTCTGCTTCAGGGGTGCCTTCTGTCTCCCACGGGCCTTTCCTGCCTTTCTATCTCTAGTCTGGGCTGTACTACGGGTGGCCAAGATTCTGATTTCTGCTTAGTTCCTTAGTCTGTTTTCTGTCTTGCTTTTTTTAAATCCTGTTTCCATCAATCTCTCTAGGTATGCTGCAGGAGTTGCTTCCCCTCCCTGGGTAACTGCTCTTTCCTTGGCCAAATTGGTTGGGCGTCTCCTGGCACCACAAGGAGAACCTAGCAGTAAAGATAGAGTTGTTCCCTACCGGCATGAGTAGTGTAGTCCCAATCAGGTCTATTCAGGGGGAAGGAGCGTCAATCTCATTAGGGAGCTGGGTGCTTCTAGGATAACTTTCTGTTTTTCCTCCGTAGTAAGGAGAGTCTGGAGGAGCTGTTGGCAATCTTCCCATGTCAGCTGATGTGTCATCAGAATGGACTCAATGAGTCCAGGGCCAGGGATTTTGGGAAAAGAAAGGGTTAATACGGGGAAGAGGAATTAGACAGAGCAGTGGCCCTGGGCCTTTCCCCCAGGACAATGCCTAGCAGTGAGTGGTGTGAGAGGAGGTGGGGGCGGTCAAGGGGGTGACTGAAGGGGCAGGGGGTGCTGGGCAAGGAAGGGCGGGACCCAGGGAGATGGTCTTCAGGCTAGATCCTCCCAGGTGACGATGTAGGCGGGGTACCCATGAGGTCCGGTGTCAAAAACTCTGTCCTTGACCTGTAGAATTAATTACAGAGAGGTTAAAAGTACTACCGTCCCAAGGCTACCCAATGTTGAAGGTGGCCCCATTCGGAAATGCAAAGTGTCTGCCACTCTTGCTTCTTGACAGTGACAGATTGATGAGTGGCTCACTCCCTGACATCCTTCCAGTGATCTAAAGGGTCAAAGGAGTCCTTAGTTGCTGCCCCATAGCAGATTGATGGCATAAAACAAAGAACACAAATAACAAAGAACACAAAATAAACTGACAGTAGCAACGACACAAAGACTGACAATCAGGCCTGAGGCCCCGCAGCTACAAATTGGCGCCAAACCGAAAGTACAATATCAGATGGGCTCAGGGGTGGGGGGGTGAGGGGTGGGGAGGTAGGGGGTGGGGGGGTAGGAGTGGGGGTGGGGGGTTGAAATCCACTGCTGGGGGGGCGAGAGCTGCCTGATCACCCTTGGAGCATCCTCCAGGGCCAGACTCAGAGGTCT
This sequence comes from Phodopus roborovskii, assembly GCF_943737965.1. Lineage (NCBI taxonomy): Eukaryota > Metazoa > Chordata > Mammalia > Rodentia > Cricetidae > Phodopus > Phodopus roborovskii. The sequence continues at coordinate 17,472,850 of NW_026126469.1, read as the reverse complement.
CCTGTCTTGTCAGCCTGCCTCTTGAGTCTCTACAGAGCCTGCACAGGTACAGATGAATAGACAAACATAAAACATGAATCTAAATGTGCCGTCTGGACTTACCTTCTGGTTTTGGAAATGGGTCAGGGGACTCTCTGCCCTCCTGGCTGGCTCGCCAAATGTTGGACCCTAATTCTGGGGTCCTGATGGGCCAATGGGAGAGCCCTGGGACACACACCAAAACCAGGAGATGCAACAAACAAGAGGTGTTTATTGAACGAGTGCTCTCTGGTGTCAGCAATCTTGGGGAAAGCTGCACACCCCCCAAAGGGTTCAGGCTCCTTTTTATAGAGAAAGACCACAATCAGCACACATGCATGGGACACAAGGTAACTGATTACAAAGTATGATCTCATGTTTGAGAGATCACCCAGGTATGACCTTTTCTTATTCAAAGGATAAACCATAGAATGACTTGGAAAGTCCCAGACTGTCCATTGGCCAGGAGTGACCCAGACAGGGCTGTTCATCTGGGACCATTTGTTCCAGGGTTGGGGCCTAATTCCTTGTTGTGGGCCAAGACCTGTGAGAAACTTTTTTTCATACTCTGGCTTTCTCTTGGCTGTAACTAACCCTATTTAACAAGATCAGTCTAGCATGACCATTAGCCCCCCTCACCATAGTAACTTTCCTGTTTTCATAATTTCTGTTCTCTCCTCCCATGTCAATGTTCATGCCTTATGATTTTTTATATTCCACTTGCAAGAATTATTCTCCTGCCCTTTTCCTACATCCTTGCTCTGCAAACTAAAATCTTTCAGGTTCTGAAATAAAGGCTGTTAGTATCCAAACCCCAGGACAAACCAGTTACTACTTGGACAGGGTAATTGAAGGCTCTGTGCCTAATCCCCTGATATACACAGTGAGATTAGAGGTAGTGCTGGGTATTTTTACATTTAATGTTGATTGATTTTGTGTGTGTGTGTGTGTGTGTGTGTGTGTGTGTGTGTGTGTACACATTCAAGTGCCACACACACATGTGGAGATGAGAGGACAACTTTTAAGGGTGCATTGTGTCTTTTCCTCTATGTGGGTTCTGGGGATCAAACTCAGTCCATCAGGTGTGGTGCAAATGACTGTGCCTGTTCAAGCTAAGCAGTCTAAAATATGATGGTTGGGTTAATGCACACTGATCTGTTTAGGATAGTGTCAGGAGTATAGAGAGATTTACTGAACTCCTTACTGTTTCTGAGCTATCGGAAGTAGCCAATACTAGAAGTCAACCATGAGGATGAAGTGAATAGACTGCAGCTGTTTTTGTTTTGCTTTGTTTTTCAAGGCAGGGTTTCTCTGTGTAACAGTCCTGGCTGTACTGGAACTCGCTCTGTAGACCAGGCTGTCTTTGAACCCACAAAAATCCACCTGCCTCTGCTTCCTGAATGCCGAGATTAAAGGTGTATGCCACTTAGCCTAGCCTGCAGTTGCTTTTTAATACAAAATGCAACTGTTTCTAAAATTAAGAATAGTTAAGAATAGCAATATTGGTGGTGGTGGGTTTGTTGTTGTTTTTTGATTTTTTGTTTGTTTGGTTTGGTTTTTCAAGACAAGGTTTTTCTCTGTAGCCCTGGGTATCCTGAAACTAATTAGCTCAGTAGACAAAGTTGGACTGGAACCCAGAGATCCACCTGCATCTGCCTGCCTTTGAGTGCTGGAATTAAAATTATTCACCACCACTGCCCAGCTTAAAAATATTGTTTTAAAACTAATTGAAGTAATTTAAACAAATAGAGCTCATTACAGAGATAGAACAGAAAAATCATAAAATTTTACTCATAAGGGCCATAGAAGTCAGAGCTCAAACCATTGCTTTAGAGAAGAAGAAACTGGGATCCAGAGAGGCTAACATGATGTTGTTCATATGTGACTGCATTGGGTCTAATTTTAAACTGTTTTCTTGCAATTCTATCACTCTATGAAGCAAACTGGAAAGTTAAAGGCATGGGAGGTAGGAATGTAACTCAGTGGGCAGAGTGCTTGCACAGCACACATGGAATTCTGCGTTCAGTCCCAGGCACCACAAAACTGGGTGTGGTGGCAGCAGGACCAGGAGTTCAGGGTTACCCTCAGCTATATAGTAAGTTGGAGGCCAGCCTGGAACACAAAAACAATGTCTGCGCATAAGGAATGTCTGCGCATCACTTATGTACAGTGCCCTCAGAGACCAGAAGAGGGTATTACGGGTGACGTAAACCATGGCATGCTGGGAATCCGACCCAGGTGCTATGAAAGAAGCCAGTGCTCTTAGCCAGTGAGCCATCTCTAACCTTATCATCCTGTATTTTTCCCCATTTTTTTTTTCTTGTGATAAAAGTACATGAAACATACAATTTGGTGTCTTACTTCCCTTTTGGCCATACAGGTCAGTGACATTAAATACATTCATAATGTGTGTAGTCCTCACCTCACCCTCTGTCTCCTGAACTCTTCATTTTGCAAAATCAAAAGGAAAGAAAAATAAAGAAATTAAACAAAACTCTGCACTATCCCCATCCTATGAACCCTGGCACTCTAATTTCTTTATGATTTTTGATTCATCTAAAATACTTTATATTAATGGAATCATAAAAACTCTGTCCTTTGTTGACTGGCTTCACAAAGCATAAAGTCTTCAAGGTTTATCTTCTTGTGGGATGTGTTAGAATTGCCTTCTCTGTAAAACTTGCATGTGTTTGTGTGTGTGTGTGTGTGTGTGTGTGTGTGTGTGTGTAGACCAGAAGACATCTGCAGGTGTTTGTGGGGGTGGGGGAGGCAGAAGTGTCATCCTCAGGAAGCCTGTCTAGCTCCTGAAGGACAGGGTCTCTCATTGGCCTGAAACCCACCAACTGGCAAGCCCTAGAGCTCCTCCAGTCTGTTTTCCCAGTGCTAAGATTACAAGCACACCCCACCATGCCTGGCATTCCTGTCTGTGTTCTGGAGACCAGACTCAGACCTTCACATTCACAAGAGCAGCTCATTACTGATAGAGGCACCCCAGCCTTCCTTTTGTTTAAGACTGAGTAATATTCCCTTATGCATATACCACATTTTCATATTCCTTCACTGTTGGACATGGGGTTCTTCCCCTTTTGCCTACTGTGAATAATGCTACAGTGCTGGGGTTGCAAATACACTTAAGATCTGCTTTTGATTCATCCTAACATTTCCCAGAAGTAAGTGGCCACACCATGTGGAATTCTGTATTTAACTTTTTGAAGAACTGCCATACTGTTCTCTAAAGTGGCTGCACAATTCTACACTTCTATCAGCAGTACTCAAGTGATTCAAATTTCTCTGCATCCTGAAGGACATTTGCTGCTTTCTGTGGGTTTGTTTTTGTTTGTAACAGTCACACTGATGAAGGTGAGGTGAGACTGTGTTCCTTTTTCATTTTATTTTTATTCACTGATGTAGCAAAACTTTACATCCCAGCCAGACTTCCTGCTGGTTCAGACCAATCCTCAGTAGCCCTATGCCCAGGACCTAGAGCTGAGCATAAATCTAGCTGCTGAGTAGAGCAGCAGGCATGATTTTCCCACAATGCTTCTGAAAGCATCTCCTTGGAGCCGCATCAGCATTTTTGGGGCTGTGACTGAGCCCGGCAGCAGAAGCTGCCAGAGCACATGACTCGAAGTGAATCTGAGACAGTAAACCTGCACAGCCCACCCAGACAATGCAGTGGCGGCCAGAATCTGCTTCAGCTGTCAACTTGACAGACCCGGGAAGAGGGACCCTCGGGTGAAGCCACCATCAGATGGGCCGGCCTATGGGCACATCTGTAGGCATTTTCTTCACTACTAATCGATGCAGGAGGGCCCAGCTCGCTCTGGGTACTGCCACCCCTGCACCAGTGGTTCTTGGCTGTATAAGAAATCGGACTAAGAAATCCAGAGAGAACAAGCCAGTAAGCAGCATTCCTCAGGCCCCTGTCCCCAGGCTCATGCCTTAAGTTCCCTGGCTTCTGTCAGGGATGGACTTTACCTGAAATAAACCCCTTCTGCCCCGAGGTGATTTTGCTCACCCTGTTGATCACAGCAACAGATGGCACAGGCATTCACTCGGAGTTATCTGTTTCTTTCCTCTATACGGTCTCTCCTTTCACATTCCTACCAAGCACCAAGAGCACCACACCTTCAGGCAGGCAAAGGAAAAGGAGCCGATGTCTGTAGGATCTGGCAATCCAACAAAGAAATCAAGGCCTATCTAAGCAATTGTAACATAGGCTAGATAGAAAAGGAGGAGCCCAAGGGACTCCAGGAGGAATGCTGTGTGACAGGAATGTTGGAGAGAGGCAGGGATTTAATCCAAGTGACCTCATGGCATGGAGGAGGTGTCATTTGAGAAAACTTCAAAGGGAAGAGAGTATTTAAACATTTGCTCCCTGCTCAGCTTTGATAATTCAGAAGCAAAGCACTGCTGATAAAATTGCAGCCTGTGCTACCCCTGAGCTTGCAACTCCAGTCCTCCCTCTCCTTTAGGTAACAGCTGTCATTACTGTGTTGTCCACATAGGAATGATTCCATAAAGAAAGGTTTTGTGCATTACCAAACCACCATGTGTACACACAGCCACCAGCCACAAAATGACCACATACACAATGATGGCACCAACAGTTATGGAGAGTTGATACAGGTCGTTAGAATTTTTACTGTACTATGTTTAGATACATTTAGATACACAAATGGTTACCATTGTACCCCACTGGTCAGTACCATAGTGTAACAGGCTGGACAAATGGGTAACTCAGGAGTAATGGGCTACAGTGTATAGCTATGGTATGTAGTAGATGATACCATTTAGGTATGTACAATTATACCTTATAATAGCCACACAATGATGAAATCAGCATGTCCCCATCAGTATGTGACATGACTATGTGTGTGTTTTTGCGCCATAATGCTGCTGATGTCATTCTGTAACATACAGTCTTGTGACCTACTTATAGAACAAATAGAGCTGTTAAATCATTTCCACCACATACCAATGCATTACCAATGAAATGGCAAAATTAATAAAAGTCTAATAACTTAGATTTCAAAAAACCCAAATGGAAAAAGAAACCTTTGTTTTATATTCAGTGTGTCTCGTCCTTGGTGGTGGATTTTTGGGGTTCTGTGGTCTGGGCTGTTCTCCCCCTGACTACTATTTAGGTTGTTTCAACTTTTCATTATTATAAACCAGTGGTTCCTGATGCTGCGACCCTTTTATACAGTTCCTCATGTTGGGGTGACCCCGAGCCACAAGTGTTTTGTTGCTACTTCATAATTGTAATTTTGCTAATGTTATGAGTCAGAATGTAAATATCAGTGTTTTCTAATGGTCTTAGGTGACCCCTGTAAAAGAGTTGTTTGACCCCCAAAGGGGTCTTGACCCATAGTCTGAGAACCACTGTTATAAACAAAACAGGGGTTGGCAGGAGAGATGGCTCAGCAGTTACAGAGGACCTGCCCAAGTTAAAGTCCCAGCACCTGAGTCTGATGGCTCCTAATGACCTGTAACTCCAGCTTCGGGGAACCCAACACTCTCTTCTGGTATCCAAGGAGGAATATACTCATGGCATACACACACACAGATGGTGATGACGATGAAGTTGTTTATCATAATACTCAGAATAGTTCCCCTCTCCCCGACTAGCACAGACAATGCAACAATATAGACATGCACTGGTACAAGAGGTTGCATTCTACACAGACAAGGGCCCAGGCTGGGTACAGTCAGCCATGCTGCACTCTGTGTTACTTTGTATATTTATGGAGGAGTTTGAAGGGATTGGAGACCATCTGAATTCCACCTTTGTGGACTAAGAAACAACCCAGTGATTCAGAGAGCATGTGTACATTGAAGTTTTTCCTGGGTTTCTGGAAAGACATTCTCAAACATCACCCAGGTGACAACTGGTTTACATATCTACATTACACCTCTGGCCCTGGGAATTTATTAAGTAACTTGTTTTCATTTAACAGCACTGTGACACATTTACACCACAGGTCACCAAATACATGAAAGGCACATGGTGGCTTCTTGTCCCTATGTGTGACACAAATGAAAAAATAGTGTTTAGCCAGGTGTTGGTGGTATATGCCTTTAATCCCAGCACTCAGGAGGCAGAGGCAGGTGGATCTTTGTGAGTTCGAGTCCAGCCTGGTCTACAGAGCAAGTTCCAGGACAGGCTCCAAAATAATATAGAGAAACCCTGTGTTGAACAACAAAACAAAACAAAAATAGTGTCTAAACATTTTATATAGGTTTCTAATTTGCTACCTTTATTAGTTGCTTTTTGTTGCTATGATGAAACACCATGACCCAAAGCAATTTACAGAAGAAAGAGTTTATTTTGGCTTAAGTTTCCAGAAGGAGTGTCCATAGTGACAAGGAAGGCACGACATTAGGAAGCCAGGTCAAGAGATCACATGTCAACCATACTTAGGAAGAAGAGAGTAAACTGGAGGAGAAAAGGCTATTGTGTTGGTTTTCTTTTTTTCTTGTTTTTCTTGAAACAGTGTTTCTCTGTGAAATAGTAGTCCTGGCTGTCCTGGAACTCACTCTGTAGACCAATCTGGTCCTGAACTTGCAGGGATTGACCACCTGCCTCTGCCTCTGCCTCTGCCGCTGGAGTGCTGGGATAAAAGGAATGTGCCCCCACTCCCAGCCTAGTTTGTTGTGAAAAAATATTATGATCAAGGCAACACAACGAAGAAAGGGTTTATTTGCTTTATTTGTTACTGAAGGAGAATAGTCTGTCATGGTGAGGAACTACGATAGCAAACTACAGGTATGGCAGCAGGAACCGGAGGCAGAGAGCTTACATCTTGAACCGTAAACACCAAGCATAAAGGTTTGAAACCTCAAAGACCACTCTCAGTGAAGTACTTCAAGCAAGGCTACACCTAAGCCTACACAAACAGTGCCACCAACTGGGGACAAAGTACTCAAACACCTGAGCCTATTGGGGATTTAGTTTATGCCAGCCTTCTCTTCCTACAGATGCAAAACATGTCCTAAGGCTCATCTCACATTCCCTGCCCCATACCTGGAATGGGTTGCTTTCCTTCTCTTCTTTCTCTTTGGCCTTGAACAAACAGGGGGAGGAAACTAACTTTTCAAGCTCTGAAAATGGAAATAGAAGCAATAAAGAAAACACAAACTCAGGATAGTCTGAAGTGGGAAATCTAGGTAAGTGAACAGGAACTACAGATGCAGGCATCACCAACATAAGAGATGGAAGGGAGATGCTCAGGTGTTGAAGATGCAATAGAAACAGAGTCATTGGTCAAAAAAAGTGTTAAATCTAAAAAATTCCCGACACAATACATCCAAGAAATCTGCAACATAAGAATAGGAATAGAAGAAGGAGAGGAATCCCAGCTCAAAAACTGAAAAAAAAAAATATATTCAACAAAATCATAGAAGAAAATTTTCCTAACCTAAACAAGGACATGCTGACAAAGGTACAAGAAGCTTAGAGAACACTAAAAGTAGATTGGAACAGAAAATAAAGTTCCTGAGATACATAATCAAAACATCAAACATACAAAACAAGAAAAACGTTAAAAACCGCAACGGGAAAAGGTCACATAACATATAAAGGCAGACCAGTTAAAATGGCATCTGCCTTCTCAATGGAGACTCCAAAAGCAGAAGGGCCTGAACAGATGTGCTGCAGACTCTAAGAGACCACACATGCCAGGCCAGAGTACTATACCCAGTGTGGTAGACACCTGCCCAGGAAAGCTGCTAACAGGAGAGAGAAGTGTGTGCTCGAGCCACATCCAGTGTGTCAGTCTCCTTCTCCAGCACATGTCTGTCTGCCTGCCATGCTCCCTGCCTTGATGATGTAAGCCACTACCTCAATTAAATGTTTTCCTTTATAAGAGTTGGCACGGTTGAGCCAGTTGGTGGTGCACGTCTTTAATCCCAACACTTGAGAGGCAGAGGCAGTTCAATGCCAGTCTGGCCTACAGAGTGAGTTCCAGGACAGCCAAGTCTACACAGAGAAACTGTGTCTTGAAAAAACAAAACAAAACAAACAAAAAAAAAAAAAAAAACAAAAAACAAACAAACAAACAAGCAAAAACCCGAGAGAGTTGCTGTGGTCATAGTGTTTCTTCACAGCAATAGAAACCCTAACTAAGATACCCAGAAAATCTTTCAATCACCATAGATGGAAAAAACAAGATATCTCATGACAAAGTCAATATCTATCCACAAATATAGCTCTACAGAAGGTACTACAAGGGAAACTCCAACAGGCAATAAATAATCTCACACCAACCCAAAGAAGGAACACACACACACACCATCACTACACCAACAAAATAAGAAAATTTAACAATCATTGATTATTATTATCTGTCAATATCAATGGCTAACAGAATGGATCTAAAAACAGGACCCATCATACTTCTGCTACATATAAGAAGAACACCTAATCATCAAAGATAGACATTATCTCAGAATAAAGGACTGGAGAAAAGATTTTCCAAGCAAATGGACCCAGGAAGAAAACTGGTGTAGTCCATTATCTAACAAATAGAATTCAAACAAAAACTAATCAAAAGAGATACAGAAGGACATTTCATACTCATCAAAGAAAAAATCCGCCAAGATAACATTTCATTTCTTAATATCTATGCCCCCAACACAAGGGCAATCACATTTGTAAAAGAGACATTACTAAAGCTTAAATCATACATTGAACCTCACACATCAATAGTCGAAGACTTCAATACCTCACTCTCACCAATGGACAGGTCATCCAGACAAAAAACTAAACAGAAAAATAAAGAAGCCAAGATATACTATGAATCAAATAGACACAACATATCTACAGAACAATTTCACCAAAACACAAAAGAATATACCTTCTTCTCTGAACATCATAGAGCAGTCTCCAAAATTGACCACATACTCAATCACAAAGCAAGTGTGAACAGATACAAGAAAATTGAAATAACACCCTGCATCCTATCAGACTATCATGGATTAGAGCTGTACCTCAACAACAGACAGAGCAGAAAAGCCTACAAACTCATGGAAACTAAACAACTACCTATGGAACAACTGCTGTGTCAAAGCAAAAACAAAAGAAATAAACTAATTTGGGGGACACAATGAAGGTGGTGCTAAGAGGAACTTCGTTCATAGCACTAGTGCCTTTATAAAGAAACTGGACAGAACTCATAGTAGCAACTTAGCAGCACACTTGGAAGCTCTAGAACAAAAAGAAGCAAATGCACACAAAAGGAGTAGATGGGTAGAAAAACAGTACTGAGGGATGAAATCAATAAAATAGAAACAAAGAGAACAATGCAAAGAATCAATGCAATGAAGAACAAGTTCTTTGAAAAAAACCAATAAGATAGACAAGCTTTTGTCCAAACTAACTAAAAAGTCAGAGAATATCCAAAATGACAAAATCAAGGGGAAAACGTGGACATAATAGACACTGAGGCAATCCAAAGAACCACTAGATCATAGTTCAAAAACCTGTACTCCACAAAATTGGAAAATCTAAAATAAATGGACAATATTTTCAATAGATACCACTTGCCAAAGTTAAATCAAGATCAGATAAACAATTTACATAGACCTACAATCCCCAAAGAAATAGAAGCAGTCATTAAAAGTCTCCCTACATTAAAAAAAAAAAATCCCAGGGCCAAATGGTTCTAGTGCAGACTCTACCAGACTCTCAAAGAATTGACAAATTCATTTTATGAGGCCACACAAAGATATTGATAAAAAAATACTCAATAAAATACTGACAAACTAAATCCAAGAACACATCAAAATATAATCCACCATGATCAAGTAGGCTTCATCCCAGAATTGTAGGGATGCTTCAACATATAAAACTCTGCAATGTAATCCATTGTATAAACAAACTAAATATAAACAAAGAAAAATGATCATCTCATTAGATGCTGAAAAAGCCTTTGACAAAACCCAACACCCCTTCATGATAAAGGTCTGGAGAAATCAGGAATACAAGGGACATACCTAAACATAATAAAGGCAGTTTACAGCAAGCCTATAGTCAACATCAAATTAAATGGAGAGAAACTCAAAGCAGTTCTAAAATCAGGAACAAGACAAGGCTGTCTGTAGGAAGTTAAGACCTACCAGGCCTAGAGAGCCCCCCCATTTGCATCTGACAGTCTGTCAGTAGTCAATGAGAAGCAACTATACAGTAGTCCTGCCTGAGGCCCTAGCATCAGGAGCTGTCAGAGGTCCTGATTGTGCCTAGCCAATGAGAGGTCAACGGATCAGAATGCCTGGGTGCTGAGAGTATATAAGTTTGTATCCATTGCTAAATAAAGGAGTCTGCTGTTTTACTTTTCATCTGTCTGTGTCCTTGACTCCGGGCCCTCACCTGAGGAAGACATTAGGACCAAGCAACCGCTGTCTACTCTCTCCATATCTACTCAATGTAGTTCTAGCTAGAGCAGTAAGACAACTAAAGGAGATAAAAGGATTACAAATTGGAAAGGAAGAAGTCAAAATATTGCTATTTGCAGATGATTTGATAGTATACATAAGTGACCTCAAAAATTCTACCAGGGAACTCCTATAGCTGATAAACACCAACAGTGAAGTTACTAAATACAAGATTAACCAAAAAAAAAAAAAATCAGTAGCCCTCCTATATACAAATTACACACAGGTTAAGAAAGAATTCACAATAGCCACAAAAAATATAAAATATATTGTGATAACTCTAACCAAGCAAGTGAAAGACCTATAAGATAAAATCTTCAAGTCTTTGAAGAAGAAAATTGAAGAAGATTCAGAAATGGAAAGATCTCCCATGCTCATGAATTGATAGGATTAACATAGTAAAAATGTCCATCTTATCAAAAGCAATCTACAAATTCAACAAATTCCCCACCAAAATTCTAACACAACTCTTTACAGACCCTGAAAGACCAATACTCAACTTCATATGGAAAAAACAAAAATTCCAAAATAACTAAAACAATCTTATATAATAAAAGAATTCCTGGAGGTATCACCATTCCTAATTTCAAGCTACACTACAGAACTGTAGTAATAAAAACCTCACGGCATTGGCATTAAAACAAACACGTTGACCAATGGAATCAATCCAAGATATAAATCCACACACCCATGGACACCTGATTTTTTTTTTTTATAAAGAAACCAGAAATACACACAAAAAAAAGAAAGAAAGAAAAGAAAAGAAAAAAAAAAGAAAAGAAAGAAAGCAGCAAATGGTGCTGGTCTAACTGGATGTTGTTATGTAGAAGAATATAAATAGACCTATATTTATTACTCTGCACAAAACTCAATTCCAAGTGTATCAAAGACCTCAACATAAAATCAGATACACTGAACCTGATAGAAGAGAAAGTGGGCAAAAGCCTTGAACTCATTGACACAGAACACCAATAATAGTGCAGGCATTAAGATCATAATAAATGAGACTTCATGAGACTGAAAAGCTTCTGTAAGGCAAAGGACATGGTTAATAGGACAAAATGGCAACCCACAGACGGGAAAAGATTTTCCCCACTACCATGTCTGACAGAGGGCTAATATCCAAAATATATAAAGGACTCAAGAAACTAGACATCAACAAGCTAAATAATACAATGAAAAATAGGGTACAGATCTAATTAGAGAATTCCTCAACAGAGGAATATCAAATGGCTGAGAAACAAAGAACTGTCCAACATCCTTAGCCATCAGGGAAATGCAAATCAAAATGACTTTGAGATTCTGTCTTACACCCATCAGAATGTCTAAGACCAAAAACACAAATGACAACTTATGCTGTCAAGGATGTACAACAAGGAGAATATTCTTCCATTTCTGGTGGGGGTGCAAACACATACAGTGCTTTGGAAATCAGTATGGGGTTTCTCAGAAAATTGGGAATCAATCTACCTCAAGACCCAGCTGTACCTCTACCACACCACAAGGACACTTGCTCAAATATGTTCATAGTAGCCTTACTCATAATAGCCAGAATCTGGAAACAACTTAGATGTCCCTCAACCAAAAAATGGATAAAGAAAATGTACATTTACACAATGGAGTATTGCTTAACTGTTAAAAACCATGACATGATGAAATTTACATGAAAATGGATGGAACAACAACAAAAATCACCCTGAGTGAGGTAACCCAGACCCAGGAAGACAAACATTATGTACTCACTTTTAAGTGGATATTAGCTGTAAAATAAAGGATAATCATGTGTAATTCACAGATCCAGAGAGACTAGGTAACATGGAGGGTTCGTTAAGGGGTGCCCAGATCTCCTTAGGAAGGGGAAGTAAGATTTTAGTGGTGGCCTGTGCTAGAGGAGGGGGAAAATACTGAGGGAAATGAATTGAGGGAACACATTTTGGGGGTGAGATGGAGACCTAGTGCAATGGAAACTTCATGGAAATGAGAATAACCCTAGCCAAGACTCCTAATAATAGGTCAGGGAGCCTGAACAGTCATCTTGTGTAACCAGCAAGGCCCCAAGGGGAGGGATTGGACACCACCCAGCCACAAAACCTTTGACCCACAGTTTTTCTTGCCTGAAGAGTGTCCTAGGACTGGAGTCTAGCAGAATGATCATCAAAGAGACCCAAGAGACTTCGTCCAGAAACTGATGGGTGCAGATGCAGAGTCCCACAAGCAAACATTAGCCAGAGCTTGGGGAGTCCTGCAGAGGAGAGGGAGGAAGTCTGGAGGAACCAGAGGGGTCAGGGACACCAGGAACGATGGCACACAAAGCTCACAGAATCAACTGACGAGAACTCACTGGGGCTCGCAGAGATCAGGGAGTCTGTATGAGTCTGACCTGGATCCTCTGCACACTCATTCTTGTTGTTATTGGGGGATTCCTAACAGCAGAAGCAGGGGCTGTCTCTGATTCTCGTCTGCTTGTGGGACCCTTTTCCTCCTATTAGGTTGCCTTGTCCAGCCTTGATGTGGTGGTATGTGCCTGGTCTTATTGTAGCTTGTTATAGTGTGTTGGTTAATGTCTCTGGGAGGTCTGCTGTTTTCTGAGGGGAGGCAAAGAGGGGGGATGGGGAGAGAGACTGGGGGAGGGAGAGGAGGGGAACCGGCAGTGGGGATGTAATATGAGAAGAAAAAGGAGGAGGGAAGGGAGGGAGGGAGGAAGGAAGGAAGAACAAGCTAGCTAGGAAAAAAATTATCTCAACAACAACAAATCAAGCCAGGCAGAGGAGACACATCGTTAATCCAGCACTTGGGAGGCAGAGGCAGGGGGATCTCTATGAGTTCGAAGCCAATCTGGTCTACAAAGCAAGTTCCAGGATAGCCATGACCACACAGAGAATCTCTCTCTCCCTCCCTCTCTCTCTGTATGTTTTCTCATTTTTGTTCAGTTTTGTTTCACACACACACACACACACACACACACACACACACACACACACACACTGCTATCAATAGATGTGTAAGTGTACAGGTAGGAAAGTACACGGACACTAGAGCAGCAGTGGGAAGAGAGGAGGGACAGCGTGGGCGCTGTGAAGAGGAAGGAGCACATCCTGTGTGACGAGGGAGCGTGGGAAGCAAGGCTAACACGGGAGGTAGGGGCTGCCTGGAGAGAAGAAAGAAAGGATCGGTGAAAGACCTGGACGCTATTCTCTTAGCCATGTAGTTTTTGCAGACATTCTTGCCTTTGGGGAGGGAGTATACGTGGGAAGTACCCAAGGCACGAGGCAGGCAGTCAAGGCCTTAAGCCGCCCACCTCAGCTGGCTCTCTGCCCCCGATTCTCTCTTGCTGTCCCCTTTCACAAGCTTGAATATTGATTAGTAGCCAGAGGTTTTAGACTTTTCCAGAACAGATTATTTTGGTCTCGGGCTATATTTAAATACTATTTTTCTGTCTGCCACCTACAGACATTGCTTGCCTGGATATGGAAAGTGGCAGCCCTCCAAAGGGGGTCCTGCAGGGTTTGTCCAGCAGGGGGCAGCAGCAACACACTTCAAGATGGAGTAGGTTGGGGTGCCAGGGGTAATCGCCAGGGAGAAGCTTGCAGGAGGAAGCACACGAAGTGGAGAAAACTGACTGTTCCCCAGTTCACTTGCCAGTCAACCCCACACCCTGTGGTGAGGTCTGCCACCATGTTTTCTGGAAAGCTGGGGAATCTTCTGGCAGGAGGATTGGCTGGATCCTCTTGAGGACCCAGCTTTTTGTTCTTGGGTTTTTACCTAATGCATGCGTTATCATCTGCTTCAGCCCGAAAGTTCTAATTTCTCTCTCACTGCTCCTCGTCCCTTCTATAGTAGCTTCTTTTCCTCTTGCTATAAGATGACCTGGCAAGAGCAACTTAAGGGAGAGGGGTTCACAGTACGGATTTCAAACCTCAGGAGCTTGAGGGTGGTGATCACATTCTTCCTCAGTCAAGCGGGGGGGGGGGGGGGGGGGCAAGGAAGGCACACGTGCTGGTGATTGCCTTACTGGGGGAATCCAGTGGGCAGGATTTCCCCCCTTCCATGAACTCAATCAAGATATTTCCTCCAGAGTCACGCTCAGAGACCCATTTCCCAAGAGAATTCTGGGTTCTGTTAAGGTGACATGACTAACCACGACATCTTTGGTTTCTGACATTCCCCCCCATTTTTCTGTCACTGTCAGGACTGTGGGTCAATCCATGGAACTCAGGGACACAGCAGGAAGTAGAGGGCTGCTAGCCCTGACCCATCACATTGACCTCCAAGGTTACAACCATCCAGAAGGCAAGGGCCCCTCCGTTTACTCATGTCTGTGTTCCTCTCTCATTTGCTGACTCTTCTCTTGACAGTAGGGCATGGGCTCTGCCTGCCATCGGGCATGCAGCTTGGCACACACAGGGAAGGAGCCAGGAACAGGACATGCATGATTTGGGTAACGAAGAGCTCTGGGAAGACTTCCAGACAATCTGATCCTAGGCCCTTCTGTTTTTCTCCAGAACCCACAGGCACAACACACTAAATAACCTCATCACAGCAATGTCACAGTAGAGGCAGTGTGGAGAATACTATCTCTCAACCGGCTGCCTGACTTTACCTGCTGGATTTCAGGCAAGTCACTGGTCCTTTCTGAACCTCCACTCTCTGGTCTATGAACGGCTAGTAATAACACCACACATGATTAATGTACTAAAGTAAGATGATGATGGGGAAATGTGTCACTATAATGGCATGATTTAAAACATTTTCTAAAGGTTCATGTAGTGTGTGTGTGTTCATGAATGCATGTACATGTGTGTATTGAAAGGGAATAGTATCAGATCAGGACACCCCAAGACCAAGTTCTCAGTACAAAGGAGATTTATTTATCCCAGAGGGACAGAGAGCAGAGAATAAGGGACAAAGACAGGAGACAGAGAGAGGATGAGGGAGAAGAGAAGGGAATAACGGGGAGGGGGAGGGGGATTTGTCCTGTGGGGGGACAGCAATGGTAAGGACTGCCTCTGGATAGGAGACAGATGTGGCCCATCAGGAAATGGCATTTTATAAAGGTACAAGGGGAACCCCCGTGTTAGTGTGAGCTGTTTAATTTTAACTGGGCATGTTAACTAGAGCAGCCAAAGGGGGCTTTTGATAGCTGACCTTGGCAGTCAGCTTCAGGAGGAGGAAGTAGCCAAATAAGGGAATAGACCTTGTGGCTAGCTTTAGAGATGTAATCTAACAGTGTTTTAGTAAGGCAGAGTAAATGGGGGAGAAGGGCAAGGCCTGCCTGAGCCATGTTCGCCATGCTCGGGCTGGCTAGAGTCCCTTCAGGTATGTGAGGCACAAAAGTCATCTCTAGGGTGTTGGCCCCTAGGAAACAGCGTTACAGGTATTTGTGGGACAGTCTCTAGGCCTGTTACATGGGTGCTGAGATCTGAACTCCCATCCTTACAATTTCCGAGCAAGTGCTCTTATCACTGAGCCATCTCTATGAACTTAAAATAGTCCTTTACCCCAGTGCTCTTTAAGAGCCCACTGGCTCTTGTTTCACAGGTCCATTGAACCAAATGAAATCATGGTAGGAAAAATTGGATCCTTGCTACTTGGGGATCTACGAAAAGGCAAGACAGGACAGACAGGGTAGGGTTATTCCAAGGGATCTGGCTCCTAGCTCTTTCTTTTTTTGGGGGCCATGGCAGACTAATAAGGCAATCTACTTTTAAAATTGGATCTGGATGGGACCAAAGAGACATTGATTTTAGACCATTTCCAATGGCTCTCTGTGGCTACATCTAAACTACCCATGGCAGCTAAGACAGATATGGGATATAGTCTACTTGCTTGCAGTTTCCAGGAAGATTCTACATCATCTCTGGCACAGCAGGATGGAGCATGCTTTACAGTGGGTTTTTCTTTATTTGATGTTTAGCTTTCTGGTGCAATTGAAGGCTGGGGGTGTTTTGAGGGTAAGAAAACAGCTATTCATCTTTATATCCTGTCCAGCACAAAGTGGCCCTAGGGTCCCTTTTGTTGACCCGACTGCATTGTGCTTTCCTCTCTAGAACTCGGAAATATGCTGGCCATGGTTTTTTGTCTGATTCACAGGCAGCATTCACAGAGTTCAAAACAACCCTTGCTTTAATTAGGCTTGTCATTGCTCTCCTGTTAAGTCTCCCTGCTGCCTGTGTGGACAGGGATAGGGCAGGAAGTTGACATGGAGCACCTGTTTCTGCTTCAGGGCCATCGCTGTTCCCTGGGGTGCTTGGTGGGGGCTTCCCCTCCCCCTCCTTATCAAGTGAAATCAGACACTGAAGGAAATCGAAGGAAGCAGGCTAGGGGCTGGGGCCCATCAGGGAAACCAGAAAGCACAGAATGAACTCCAGGCCCAGCTGGGTCAGCAGTCACCTCCCTTTGACTCCACCGTCCCAGCCTGGGGGCGGGGATCTGGGTCTGGCAAAGTGGTCTTCAAGGCTCCTCCTTGCTCCAGATCACTCCTGACCACACTTTTTGCTGCAGTTGAGATTTCCAGAGGTGGGATTTTGCTGCTTCCCCAGATCAACATTTGGCTTTGTGTTGGCCCACAGTCTGCCTCCATCGGTCCAGGTGGACCCCCTGCCCCTTGGGACAGCCCTGGAGACTCTTGTTTCTAGATCACCCCTGGGAGCATCCCCTGGAAGGCAGGAGTTTCCCAGAAACTTACAAACCCAAAAGGGAGTCAGGAAGCAGATCTAAGCAGGAAGGAAGAGAGAACAAAGCAGGGATGGACATTCCTCCTTGGGGTCTGAGTGCTAATTTAAACTTGGCATTTAGCACAACTGTAACTTCCCTGATGCTTTCTCCTATGTGTTGACCTAGAAGCCACCATGTAGCCCAGATGGGCTAGAACTCCCAATCAGATCCTCCTGCCTCAGCCTCCAGAGTGCTGAGAATAACAGGTGTGCGCCATCACACCCCCGTTCATTTTCTTGCTTTTTGTTGAAACTTTAAGTCAGTTTAAAGGCATGGTGATAAACCAATCCACTCTTAAATATTTCAGTATAAGCGTGTAAAGCATAAGGTTGTCATATCATCTCAAACAAAAGAATATAAGTAAACAAGATTAACTATACTTTTCTAACACAAACGGTACTTAATCTATATTCAGACATTCCAAAAATCTTCTCTGCTACTATTTTGTCCCAAGCCAGGAGTGACAGGGATCAAAATATCAAGCCCCCTCTACAGACGGGGGGCGGGGGGAAGCTGTGTCATACAAGGAGTGATACAAGCTTTATTAAGTTTCCATTTAGGTATGGGCTACATGAACACAAGGCTTATGGTTCCTGGAATTGAGTTTCCTCTAGTTTTGAACATTACCACGTCTACCTCCAGACCTCTGTCGGCTCCTTAGACAATGCCTGAGGACCATGCAACACCCCTCCATCCCCCCCCCCCCCCCCCCCCCCCCCCCCCCCCCCCCCCCCCCCCCCCCCCCCCCCCCCCCCCCCCCCCCCCCCCCCCCCCCCCCCCCCCCCCCCCCCCCCCCCCCCCCCCCCCCCCCCCCCCCCCCCCCCCCCCCCCCCCCCCCCCCCCCCCCCCCCCCCCCCCCCCCCCCCCCCCCCCCCCCCTCCATCCCTCCATCCCTCCATCCCTCCATCCCCATCCCACCCCTCCACCCCTCCATCCCTCCATCCCTCCATCCCTCCATCCCTCCATCCCCCTACACTCTGAACAGTAATTTACTTGACCTAAAGAGTGGCCCCACAGCAGTGTGCTGCAGTCCTTTTTCCCATCTTGGGTTGGCTTCTCCTCTGGGGGACTCAGTTCTCAGAACATTCATTCACTTTGACAGAGAAAATGGAAGCAAAGCACACATCTTGTGGGGTTCTGCTTTCTGTCGACGCCATCAGGACAGCGCCAACCACAAGCAGCCTGTCCCTTTCTTGCCTTACAAAGCCCCTCACAGGCCTCCTTCCTGTGTGGCTTTCACTTTCCCAGAGGACTAGTTCAGTCCTTCCTCTGTGGTTGCTCTCCCTTGTCCAGCTTGGCCTCACTTTCTCCACAGTCGGAGAAATGGCTGAGCCAGGAGGCTTCTTCAAACCCCTCCCTTTGGAAACTGAACTCAAATCTCACAGGTCAAGGGGATGTTCTTTAGCTGTTCCAGGGACTGGGGTGTAGCTCAGTGGTGAACTACTTGCTTAGATTGTGCAAGGCCCTGGGGTTTGGTCCCTAGTGGTCTGACACCCCACCCCCACCCCAGCAAACTTATGAAAATCTTCAGCTTTCTCCCAACATGGTATTTCCTCAAGCTGTAGTATATTCTTCTAATTTTAAAAAATGATTCATTTATTTATTTCATGTGTGTGCCCAAGTTGCACATGGAACCCTTGCATGCAGAGACATTAACTGAATTTACAGATGGTTGTGAGCCGCCATGTGGGTGCTAGGAACTGAATCCAGGTTCTCTACAAGAACAGAAAGTGCTCTGAACTGTGAAGCCGTTCTCTGTCCCCTAATTTAATTTTCTCTGTTTCCTGAGACAGGATCTCGTATGGCAGTTTGGGCACACCATGGAGCCAACGATAGATTGAACCTTCTTGCCTCCTTTGTCAAAGCTCTAGCAAATGCATCTAACTGTCACACATTCGACAGCACAGCAGCTTTCTCCCAAACTGTCTCTTCCACTGTGCCACCCAACTCCTCCTTCTGGCCAAATCTAGGTGCAGAGTACACTTCCCCTTGTCACTTCCTTTGGCTCTCTGGAAGATGAACTTGTCAATCAGCATTAGTAACAGCTGAGACCTCCTGAGCCCTTCGTGTGTGAGAGGCACCTTTCCCACAGGATATGTAGGCAGGCAGAAGCAGAGCCTTGCTCCAGTTCATCCGTGACAGGTAGTGGAGCTCTGGCATCACAGCCAAGCTCAGACTCCAGAGCCCAAACACAGGCTCCTATGCCGACTAACTACCAGAGTCCGGGTAGACTGGGGAGTGGGGTGGGGTGGGGTGGGGGCCAGCAGACCCCGGGGTCCAGCAGAGTGCCATCCATGTGAGGCAAGAAGAAAATCTGGTGCAACACCACTCAGAAGCTGGTGGGGTTCAAACTCGTAGAGTCTGAACCCCCGCAGTTTACTTTCGGCATAGCACAATTTGGGAAAAGGTTTCCTGGTGTAATGAACTCAGTCTCATGTGTGCAACAAAGCTGAAGGCGTGATTAGATTGAAACTCTTTTCAAAGTACATGTGGCATCTTCCATGCAGATGGGTTCAGATGACTGAGAAGCAACGTTCAAAGGTGTAGGGAGGAAGAGTCTGGGACTGACATGAAAATCTGCGTGAGTCAGGTGTAGCCTGGCCCTACAGATAGCACAGGTCACCAGGCTCCTAACTACATCCGTTCCCAGCCTTCTGGGAGGAAAACAGGTATACATCTCTCCCTTGAAGAGACAGCCCTGTGTGTTTAACATTCCTGGTTTCTCTAGTGCTTCTCTGTGAGCACAAGGCCCTGGTGGCCTCTACGGTGAACCTGCAGCAGTTTGAGGACATCAAGGTCTGCCCTGAGCACCTCCCTGCCAAGGCTACTCTCGCCATGGGGAGGTAGTGGGTTTGTAGCATATCCTAACTCTGGTTCTGGGATCTCTATTACTCCTTCCCGAATGTCTATAATACCTCCTTTCTGGAATTCCTCCTTCCACTCTTGGCTTTCTTTTTTTCTCTTCCTTCTCCTCTTCCTCCTCATCTTTTGTCAAGCTTCATTTTGACTCAACGTTTATTGTCTTTGACAAAATTTCAAAGTTCTTTTTGTTTAGAAACTGCTTATAATTAACTTTCCAACAACAACTCAAAAATATATTCTCTGTATAAACACCCAGCAACCTGCCTCCCCCATCTGCCAGCCAGTTTCTCTACTAGAAAGGGAGGTTGGGGCAGCCTTGAGGGGCACGCAGATGCTCTACTGTGGCGGTGGGCAGACTACCTGCAGTGCTCCAGCTTTGGGCACAGAGAACCGTAGCCCAGCTCACTGCATGGTCTTCCCTCTGCTGCCCAAGTGCTGGCACCACAGGCTTGTACCACATTGCTCAGCACCTTGTGACCCAGGCTCCACTCTGTTCCTCACATGAATTCCTCCATCACTCTCCAGGAGTCCTCAACCTGACAGTTCTCACTGAGGCCCCAGAGTTCGAGGCCTCTATATGGGGACTATATCAGTGGTATATTCAAAACAAACAGTCTGAGCTGTGCTTCCTCTTCTGAAAGGTTGTGTATTTTTTTTTCTCCACAAATGTAGGTGTTTGTGCAATGCCACACCACCAGGGTTCTTTTTTTTTTTTTTTTTTTTTACTTTGGTGTTTGGTTTGTTTCTTTGTGTAGCCCTGGCTGTCCTGAAATTCACCCTGTAGACCAGGCTGGCCTGGAACTCAGAGATCCTCCTGCCTCTGCCTCCTGAGTGCTGGGATTAAAGATGTGCACTTGTGACTTTATTTTTAAATTGTGTGCGTGCGTGCATGCGTGTGTGTGCTTCTGCTTCTGTAGCAACTCAGAGTACTCTGAATTTCAGGTCAAGTAACCAAAACCCCAATGGTCATGATGCAAACAGCTAATGGTCACTGAATTACAAGGGCTGACAGAGGCAACATTTCATTTTTTGATGAGTCTGGAATTATGTTCTCCTACCAAATTCCTTATAAATGTAGATTGAAGCACAGGGAGGCTGACAGGGACAGAGCCAGGCAGTTCTGAGGGTAGCCATCCAGTCTATACAAACCTGTCAGTTCCCCCAACAAACTTTCTATTATTTTCAAATAGTCCATGTGATTGATGCATTTAGGTAGAAAATACTATTTCACTAAAATAGCCTGAACTTTACTGTTATTAAATTGAATCTGCAAGCTATCATGAAGTCAATACTGTTTTCTTAATAATTCCAATGATCACTTCAGAGTTACATGATACAGAATTGTAATTTCAGAATGGTTTCAATAGTAATTGTAACCCAAACTACAAATCAAATGTGCCTGTCTATGGTCATAATCAATTATTTATTCTTAGTTTTGAGTCTGCTCTGTGACTATTTCCCTTACAATAGCATTTATTGTCTACTGATATTTCTGCTTACATTTTGGGCATGCGCCTAATATGTCATTTCTTCCTATATTATTATTATTATTATTCAGGCTGAGATAACACTGAACTTCTAGGTGTGCCCATACGTACTTGCCCTATCCTATTCCCTAGGGAAACATCTAAGCACATCAGATGTGACTCTCTTGGAGGGGAATTCTCTCATCCTCTCAAGAGATTTGGTTTCCTCTGGAGCGAGCTGACAGTCATTTTCAATGTTTGCTATATTGGACCACAGCATTGGTTTCCCTGGGGGTCCCAGGGCACCCACAGAGTTGCAGGCAATGCAAGTTTGCTCCTGGGAGACTGGTAGCTATCACTACTTCCTGGTTACTTCAGGAGGGAGTTTATTTTAGCTTCTAGATCCCTGTGCTACCTCCTTCCCATCTCTCTTCTGAGCCATCTTTCTGGCTTCAAGCAGTTTGTAGTTAGTTGTTCCACATGAGTCAGGGTTCCTGATTCCAAGCAGTGGAAGATGATTGGCTACAACAGCAGGAGCGGAATTTACTGGAAGGACCCGTGGGTAGGCACCAGTATGAAGGCTGGAAATCCAGATGAGGAAGCAGGCAGCATCAGGCAGAGGAGGTCAGATGTGAGCACACCCTAGTCATCACACCCACGCAGCAGCTGGCTGGAAGCCTTTGTTACTGTGGCTGCTGAACTTTGCCTCTGGCTCTGCTGTCACTTAGGGAGACGTCAGAGGTCTCTGCAGCATCCTTACACTGAGTTCCAGACCAGTAGGCTTTGCATGGCTCACAGTCAGGAACAGAGCCTGGATTATACAACCAGAGAATTAGTCTGTTTCTTGAGACTATATAATGAAATGTTTACCTGAATAATAAGAGTCTGGGTGTTGCCAGACTATTATAGACCCCAACTCTGGGAACATAACCCTCTCTTCTCAAAGGGAAGAAGGGAGTAGCTTTAGAGGGACCCTAATAAAATTGGGATAATAGTCAAGTCCTGGGAGAGCTAGCTGTATCATTTGTTGTCCAGTCTGTGTGTGATGGGAAAGTGCAGGGCTTATCTGAAATCAGGGCTGGAGTAGTGCGCAAGGCTGGACCATCTTCGATAACCTCTTTGAGGTTGTCCTAAGCAGTTTGTAGTCCAGAACTGATCTTTGGGTGGTGTTTCTTGGCCTTACCACAATCCAGGTGGATTTGTCATTGCAGGGCCCCATCATTTCTTGGAGACCTCAAAGGTCACTGCTAGGAATGGTCACATTTTTATGGCAACAAACTTCAACATTTCCAATGCCAAATCAGAAGATATCTGAGAGGTTAAAGGACCAACCACAATCTCTTAAATATATCGGGGTACAAACTTAGTTCCTAGTTACCTGCTTCAGACTCAAACCTGAAAACACATACAGGATGATAGATGAAGCTTATTTCTAGAAATAATACTCTATTTGACCACTAATGTCATGACAGAAAATTTATATATATAATAATTTTATATATTTTATTTTTATTTATTTATTTATTTATTTTTTAGGTTTTCAAGAAAGGGTTTCTCTGTGGCTTTGAAGGTTGTTCTGGAACTAGCTCTTGTAGACCAGGCTGGCCTCGAACTCACAAAGATTTGCCTGCCTCTGCCTCCAGAGTGCTGGGATTAAAGGTGTGCACTACCATCGCCCGGCAATTAAATTTTTTTTAAACTGTAAAAAAATAGATTCTCTTGAGAACTGGCAAGTATCAATTTAACTGTTAACTTTTCATTAAGATTTTTTAAAAAAATCTTTAGACATGGGTTAGAAACATTGTTCAGAAGTTAAGAGCACTGGCTGCTCTTCCAAAGAACCTGGGTTCAATTCCCAACACCCACATGGTTGCTCACAAATATCTGTTTTTCCAGGTCCAGGGGACCCAACACTTTTACACAGACATGCATGCAGGCAAAACATGAATGTAAGGATCCAGGCATTATGCTGGCTTGCCCTATCACCTGGCAGAACACACTCAGGCAGTACCCTGGTCAGTCCAGGGTTCCATGATTGCTTAGTCTGCATACAGGTGCAAAGGATGGTTTAAAAGAAAGACCCCGCCCACTTATGCTCTCTTTCCTGCTCCCTTTCCCACGGTTCCCCTGGGCAGACAGGACTCTGTCTCCCGTCTCTTTTGTCCTCTCTGTCTCTGTGTCTCTATGTCTCTTTACCTCTTTTCTCTTTCCTCCCCCTCTTCCCTTTCTAATAAGCTCTATCTGCCTGGCATGTTTGTCCTTCTGCCTCAGTCTCCCTTGCCTGCCATGGAATCCACCAAGGTCCCCCACACAAGGTTCACCTCGAGCTTTATCATAACAATGATTTCACATGAAATAAAAATAAATTATTTTTGAAAAAAATTTTTTAACATGTCTTATAATCAAGACAGGAGCATGTGGAATTTGGTTCTTGCTTTGTGATTATTACTTTTGGTTACTTTTGGTGTTTTTTTTATGTTTTAATGTATTGTAGTTCACATATGACAGAAGTCATGAATTTAAGGTGCCTGAGGCAGTGTTCTTCTCAGTGGATTCACAACATGGTAACACCATCACTACTTGAGAACATCTCCATCATCCCCCAAAGAAAGCCCTGTGCTCAGCAGCAGCTACTCCTGTTTTCACCACACTAAATCTAGGTGACCACAGAGCTTTCTGTTTCTGTTCGCCTATTCTGGGTTTTTCATACACAAAACAGAACCAGAGAACGTGCAGCCTTTTGTCACTGCCCCTCTCACTAGAGATAGTCTTTCCGGTATGCATCAGCGTGCCATTTTCTACGTGCATGGTGTGTTTGTGGATGTGGATCTGTATGCACAGAGGTCAGGAGATGATGCTTAGTGTCTTCCTCAGCGACTTTCCACTTCATGTTTTGAGATGGCCAAATGACCTCTCACTGAATCTGAATCTCACTAATTCAGCCAGGCTAGCCAGTGAGCCAGGCACCTTCTGTTTCCAACTCCCTGCCATTGGAATCACAGCTGTGCTTCCCAGTGCCCTGCCTTCACCTGGGTGCCAGCGACATGACCAGAGGTCTCATGCCTGCACAGCAAGCACTCTTACCCACTGAGCCACAATGCCAACCCTCACTCTATCCTTTTAATGATAAGCTGTCGCCCCATCAAATGAATATACCATTGGCCCTGTGTGTATAAGGAGTCTACATCATTCATAGATTCAACTACTCATGGATAGAAAGTATATTTTTATGATTTTTACAAACATTTAGTTATGAGGCCAGGGAGATGTCTCACTGGGTCAAATATTTACTGCACAATCCTGATGACCTGAGTTTGGTCCCTGGGACCCATGAAAAGTTGGAAGGAAAGAGCAGACTTCACATAGACCTCTGACTTCTATACCCACACTATGGCATACATACTGCCCCTATCATACACACATACACATGCATGTGTACACACGCACACACACAATAAACAAAAGCACAGACACACAGTCCCCACCAAAAAACTAAAAATTTTAGATAGTATACAAAGTAATGGGTGCCACTGTGGCAGTGTGTGTGTGTGTGTGTGTGTGTGTGTGTGTGTGTGTGTGTGTAATTGTATTTTGTTCTTATTCACCCCAGCCCCTTCTTGCTAGTCCTTGTCCTCCTCCCCAACAGTCCCTTCTGCTTTCATGTCACATGTTTTCTATCCCCCTTTGTTCCCGCCCCCTTTAGACCTCATCCTTCCCCTCACAGTCCCTTTTATATGATTTCAGGCCACACACACACACACACACACACACACACACACACACACACAGTTCACATATGAGTGACTATGTGTTATTTGTCTTTTTGAGTCTGAATTATTTTGCCTAACATAATGATCTCCCACTCTATCTGTTTCTTGTAAATGTTATACTTTCTTTCTTTATTGCTCAGTAGACTTCCATTGCGTGTATATCACTTAAAAACTCTACTCATCTATTGATGAGTCTCGAGTTGATTCCATATCTTGGCTATTGTTAATAGGCAGCAGGATGCACGGATGGGCAAGTATCTCTTGGGTGGACTTAGATTCCTTTGAGTGTATACCCAGAAGTGGTGTATCTGGGTAGCGGTAAGGCTGGTGGTTCTATTTTTAGTTTTTTGAGGAACCTCCACACTGATTTCCATAGTGGCTGTGCCAGTTTACATCCCAACCAGCCGTGGGTAAAGGTTCCTCTTTCCCCATGTCCTCACTAGCATGAGTACTTGCCTACAATCCTGGCACTTGGGAGGTGCGGCCGGAGGACTAGAAGTTCAAGGTCATGCTCAGCTGCACCGAAAGTGTGAGCTAGCTTGGGCTATAGTGTCTAAAGCAAAACAAAATAAGGAAGAAACCATGCCTGACAAAGGATAATGATACATATGTACGAAAATGCCTTTATGAAACCCATCGTGGTATATACTAATCTAAAAATAAATTTAAGAATAAATTAAACGTCTATTATGTAAGGTTAGATTTTTTTCCTGCCATGTCCATAACAACCATCTACACACCATTTTACACAACCATCACAGCATTTTAGGTATAGAGGACATATTAGGGAAATGATTAGGGATGTACATGGGAGGAGCTGGTGAGTCAGTGTAGTGGGTAAAGTGCTTGCTGCCAAGTCTGACAACCTGAGTTTGATCCCCAGGGCCCAAGTAGTAGGCAATAACTGATTTTGCAAGTAGTCTTCCAACCTACAAACATGCACAAACACATGTGTGCACACATAAATAATAAATGTACAAGTGATGATGTTCATAGGTTATCCGCAAAATTTTTAAATTGCATTTGTTTATTGTATATTTGATGCACAGAGATCAAAGGTCAACTTGTGGGAGTTGGTTCTTCCCCTCTACCATGCTGGCCACTACGGAACCATTTTACACAAGGAGCTAGAGCTTGCAAGGCTGCTGACGCCTACGCCTTAGAGTCAGCCCTCCGACTGTGCCATGTTTCATCTACTGATCAGCGATGGCCATTTGTTCCCATTTTCATGAATGTTGCAATGAGCGTGCATATATTTTGATCACCCAAGAACAGAACAGGCAAGCACTGGTAAGTCTCAGGCAGTTTCCCAAAGCTTCTGCACCGTCACACATTCCCACCAGCAGCGTGTCAGGGACCCGATCTCTCCATGTCTTATAGATACTGTGAATTTCCCACTTTATCCCCCTCAGAGTTAGTTATCAAGGCAAGTCTCAATTTGTATTTCCCTGGTGAATGTGAACATCACTTTCGTGCTTATTGGCCTTTGGCAGATCTCTGAAAAAAATGTGTCTTCGGATCCTTTGCCTGTGTTTAGATCGCTCTTCCTTCCTCCCTCCCACCCGTTGCCTTGTGAATACTGAAATGAGGGTCTGGTGCACATGGTAGGCAATTACTCCATCACTGATCTACACCTCCAACCTAGGAATTCCTTACATAAGTGATGTTGCTATATCTAAAGGAACTGTCTTTTGAGGAACATCTCTTAAGCTCCTGATGATGCAGAGGCCTGACTTTGGGACACAGTGCTATCAAGAACAAGAAAGCAAGTTGATAAGTTGCAGAGACTGCTTATTGGTTAAGAGTGTGTACTGCTCTTCCAGAAGACCTGAGCTGGTTCCCAGCACCTATGTCCACAGCTCACAACCACCTGTAAACTGGGGCCCAATGCTTTCGGTTTCTGGAGGCATCTGCACTCGAATGTGCATGACCCCTTCCTATACACAATTAAAAACAATAAAGTCTTTCAAAAGTAGAGAGAAGACTACATCATCACATCTCTGTGTGTTCTTTTCCTTGGCTCCTGACCCGTGTCCTCACAATTCTAAATAGACATTACTACTCTAGAGCTGTGGAACCATAAAATTACTTCATTGCTACTTCATAGCTGTAATTTTGCTACTGTTATGAATTGTAATGTAAATATCTGATGTGCAAGATATCCGATATGCTACCCCTGTGAGTCATGCCACTCCCAAAGGGGTTGTGACCCATAGGTTGAGAACCACTGCTCTAGAGACGATGTGGGTGGGGGGGACCACTCGGCTTCTCCCAAGCACAAGGGATCTTATTTTGAGAGTTCTCTGGTAGAATTTGGGCAACTGTAGTTGTCAGAAATCTGAAGTTCTGGGAGAATTCAGAGCTTTTATGCAAGTAGAGAGGCAAGTGTTGGGGAGGCATGTGTGCAATTCTCAAGAAAGCAATGGGGAGGACTAATAGAAAAGACTCAGACTGGGAGAGCAACAGGGGAGCTTGGGAAGGAGGAGAGGGGTGGGGCTGGAGTGAGGGTGCTTGTAAATATTGTGTGAAGCTTGGAAAGGAAAATCGGTTGAGGGGTCTGAATTTAGCGTTTGAGCTCAGAGCTAAGCTGGTAAATGCTTCTGGGGTTCATCTTCCTCTGGTTTGTTGGTGTGAGAAAAAAAAAGGTTCCCCGTTTCCGCCTCAGCGGCCCCTCTTCTCTACCGACCCCACCCTGCTCCCTGCTTGTGGCTAAACTGCCCAACTGCCAATTAAAACCCACATTTCCCAGCATGCCTTGCACCACTCAGAAGTCTCAGTTCCTTCCATTCAGCCTGCACTTCAGCTGAAAGGGGCTTTAGTCAATCGCTTTTGTTCACCGCCGGCTAATGCTCTTTTTCAGGCCTTCTGCCTCCACCTGCCCCTGTTGAGGGAGAATATGCTAGCATTCCACAGTAAGCCACATTTGAGCAGGAAGAGCCTGCTCACTGCACTGCCCCGGGCCCACATCGCTGGGAGGCAGCACCAGCTTTCCTTCCTCGGGGAGCTGGGCAGGGGCTCCCTTGTGGGGTCCTGTTCTGGTGTGTATACCTTCTGGTGATAGGTGGGTGTGATGTGAACGTGACCTGGGGGCCTCTGTGACAGTTGCACCTCGCCCCACTTCCAGGGCTCTTCTGGGCTGCCAAGAACTTCCTCTTAGCTGAGCATTTCCTCACAACTCCGGAAGCTACAGCTGACCTTCCACCCCCACCCCTACCTCCCTGTTCTAGGAATTCATCTCCCTTTTAGTTCCTTGGGCTAGTGGGTATTCCCTTCACCAGGTCACACCATGTCTGAATTCTAAAAAGCTCTGTAGTTATGTAGCAGGGATTTGGACCTGCACTAAAGTGCCACACAAAGGACAAGATAGTTATGTACATTCATGTGAAAGCCGGGCCATAGTGGTGCATGCCTTCAATTCCAGCACGCGGGAGGCAAAGCAGGCAGATCTCTGTGAATTCGAGACCAGCCTGATTAGTCTACAGAGCAAGTGCCTGGACAGGCTCCAAAGCTACACAGAGAAACCCTGTCTCAAAACACCAAAAAAAAAAAAACTTCCCCTCCCAAAAAAGAAGGCTGTCCATGGAACTGTGTATGTGAAAAGACAATGCTACAAGTTATACATTGTAATGCAAATTTACAAGTATGGAGAATGATATTACTATATATAATTTATATATAATTTATTTATATAAATGCACATGCATAGGGAAAGCTTGAAAGGTAATATAATGGTAGCAATAACTTAACAGGACTTTTCTTATTTTTTTGCCTTTCTTTAGTAGTCATAAAAAAATCTGTATGTACTTTGGGTTTTGAGACAGAGTTTCTCTGTGTACTCTTGTCTATAAAGCAGACTGGCCTCAAACTCAAGAGATCTACTTGCTTGTGCCTCCCAAATTCTGGGATTAAAGGCGTGAACCTACCACTGCCCACCCAGCTCAGAAAATAATTTTAAAAATTGTACCTTTTTTTTTTTTTTCTGGGCAGTGGTGGCATGCCTCTTTAATCCCAGCACTTGAGAGGCAAAGGCAGGCAGATCTCTGCAAGATGAGGCCAGCCTGGTCTACAGAGCAAGTGCCAGGACAGCCTCCAAAGCTACATAGAGAAAAAAAAATTACTTTTTATGTGTATGAATGTTCTGCCTGCATGAATATATTTATGTGCACCACATGTGTGCCTGATGCCCATGAAAGTCAGAAGAAGCTGCCAGATCCCCTGAAACTATAGTTACAGCCCGTTATGAGCTACCATGTGGATGCTGGGAACAAACTAAGGGAGTAAGTGCTCATAGTCCCCAAATAATTTTTATAAAAAACACAGCCAATATTACAAAAAAAAAATGTCTAGTTGATGTGGCTGGAGAGATTGCTCAGTAGTTGAGAACACTGGCTGCTCTTGCAGAGGCCCTGAGTTTGGTTCCCAGCACCCACATGGGTGGCTCACAACCATCTGTAACCACCAACTCCGAGTGATCTAACACCTTTGGCCTTCACAGGCACTTGCATTCATGTGTTCCTGGCCACATGCAGACACCGGCATCTACACATAATTTAAAATTAATGTTTGAAAAACTCAAAACCTGATTGGTGCTTGTACTTTCTACTATGTGGCTATGGGTAAGTCACTCAACCAACCAGCCTGAGCCCAGGTTTTCTCCTCCACTGTAAATTGGGATTGCTGTACCTATAAGCAGAGTCGCCGAGAGATAACATATAATGTGTGTACCTGGATGGAAAGAGCTGTGGTGTTGGGCTCCAGTCTGCTTTCTTCTCTGCCAGGTCTGGGTTGCCTACTGTCTCCATAGAAAGTAGTGCAGACTGAGAGTCCCCACAGGACACTTGTCTCTCTCCACCCCCATTTATCTAGTGTGACTGGGTGTGGGGGTCACACAGTTGACAGGCAGGATAACTTGCGGAGCTGGTTCTCCACCACATGGATTCTGGGGATTGAATCAGGTTGTCAGGCGTGATGTTGAGTACCACTATCAGCTGAGCTGTCTCCAGCCTGCTCCTGTGTTTTTACAGGTGCGACTTTCAGGTTTCTTCCCTCTGCTCTGACTATGTCACCATAATCAGATGGCTTTTCACTTTGTCAAAACCAAACTATAAACGAGGTCCTATTTCTGCTCATCTTACACTGATCTCCTTTGTCAGGGAGACAGGGACAGTACAGTACAATTTATATATATTTATTCCCGTTTTTAAAGATTTATTTTAGTATTTGTGTGTGCATCTGAGTATTTGTGCGTGTATATGCTGCAGAGGCTGCAGAGGCCAGAAAAGGGGCACCAGATCTCCTGGAGCTGGAGTTAAAGGCAGTTTGAGTTACCTGATGTGCTGCTGGGAGCCAAATTCAGGTCCTCTGAAAGAGTGCTTGCCTTTCTCTGTTTTCACCCTAACACCCCAATTTACTAATTGAACAACACAAGCAACTGGGCTCCTGACCTCCCCCACGCCACTGAAACCTCTGTGTGTAATCTTTTACTCACTCACTTGTAGCCAGAGGTTCTTTGTCCTGGCAGGGTCCCACCACCCCTGAGACTCCCAAATCAACACACAAGACTCACAATAATTATAAAACTGTTGCCCGGTGGCTTGGGCTTCTTATTGACTCGTTCTGTTTCAATTATTAATCCATTTCTATTAATCTATGTATTTCCACGTGGTCTTGGCTTACCTAAGAATGCCTTGCATGTTCTCTCTTCCTGGACTCTACATGACAACTCCATCTGTCTATGTTTTCCAGAATTCTCATCTCCTAGCCCTGCCTATATTCCCTGCTTGGCCAATCAGCCAATCAGTGTTTTTATTCATTAACCAATAAGAGAAACATATGTACAGAAGGAAAACCTCCATCACTCACTTATTCGTGTCCACAGAAATTCTTTAGCACCTGGCATGTGCCACGCTCTGTCTTGGGTTATAGCAGTGAGTTTACAGGTGCTGCTTTCCTTAGAAGTACATAATCTAGTTGGTGATTGGGAGAAATTAATTAGTAAGTTTATATATAATAAAGTACTGTGCAGTGACATAAGTAAATATAACATGAAGAAAAAGCAAAGTTGGGGAAAAGAAAGTGACAGAGGGTTGGTATTTAGGTGGTGTGATTAGAGAGGCCCTCTTTGGGGAGATGTCACCTAACAGGAATGTAAGACATGAACTGTTTGCAAATATGGTACACAGGTGTAGAAGACTTTTCTGTCCTGCCAGCCAGTTCCCAAATAGCCACACAGAGACTTACTAATTATAAATGCTTGGCAGATAGCTTAGGCTTGTTGCTAACTAGCTCTTACATTTTAAATTAACCCATTTCTATGCCTTTACTTGTTGCCATGTGGCTTATGGCTTGTTACCTCGTTTTGTACATGTCCCCACGACTCTGCCCATCTTCTTCCCAGCGTTCTCCTAGTCTGGCTTTCCTGCCCAATCTCTTCCTGCCCAGCTATAGGCCAGTCAACTCTCTATCAACCAACGAGAATAATACATTTGCAGTGTACAAAGATTGTTCCACAGCACACAGGGGCCTAAGAACATTCTAGACCTAGGAAGGAAAAAGGTGAAAGCTCCAAGGCAAAATTCTTTAAAATTAATTTTATTTTAGCTGAGCAGTGGTGACACACGCCTTTAGTCCCAGCTCTCAGGAGGCAGAGGCAGGTGGATCTCTTTGAGTTCGAGGCCAGTCTGGTCTACAGAGCAAATTCCAGGACAGCCAGGGTTACATGCAGGCAAAACACTCATGCACATAAAATAAACAAACCTAAAAAATATTTTAAAAAGGAAAAGTACTCTTCAGTTACCAATGAATGACTTCCCAAGTCCTCAGCCTCTTCAAACACTGTGAAGGAAATGGCAGCCACCTTTGTTTGGTTAAGAAACACACTTGCATAGCCCCTACAAGGCCCTTATGCTAAGGAAACATATAAACCGGACTAAACCATGACCCCAGCATTTCAGACCTCAGGACCCCCAGGGATGTGTAGACTCACAGCAGATGACTGTAATTCCCCTTCAGCATTGAACAGACACATGGAGAGGCTTCTTTCCCACAGTTGCTCCTTTTGGCCTAGGCCTTATTTAAAGTTTTCTTCATCTTGTCAATATGACCCACACAAAGCCCAGCACCCAGTTCCTGTCCACCGAAGTGAGGTGGTTATCTGTGAGGCCCCACCTTCCTCCCCCTTATCCACCAAGACCTGGCATTGACAGTTGACTTCCAAGCACATCTCATTATCTTGGCACAGTATTCAATCTTCGGTTATTTTTTATACTGGCAGCATTTCTCAAACAGGAAGAGGTGGTGCTCCCATAGAGGAAAGTCACTGCAGTTGGTGGCTGAGGATGACCAGGACCAGGAGGGGATGATGACCTCGAGTTTGAGACCAGCTTCATCCTCCAGACAGCTAGAGTAGGATGACACACTGGGAAGGACCCAGTGGCAACTGGTACCCTCACCCTCCCCAAAGCTCAGGGGCCTTTCTGATAACCCCAAGCCTTCCCAGGGTTGGCATCATGAAGTACCAGGGTGGATGCTGACCTCATCTCTTTCTGGTTTGGATTTTTGGTTCTTAAAACTTTATTCCAGATGAGGGAAATGAAACTACTGAAGAGTCTTCTGTAGCAACTAGTTGACGTGGGGTAAGAGGACAATTCCCAGTTAAGGCCACAAAGGAAATCCCCTCCCTGTCATGTGAGGATGCTGGGAGAAATAGAGCATGCACCAGCTCACTGCTTGGCCCAGATGCCAAGACAAAAGGCCAGGATAAGCACTGTCTGTGGTGAGGGGACGAGAACCCCAGGCAGATGGAAAATGCCAGAGGTGAAGCAAATGGTCCTGAAGTGACCTTCTAGGCCAAGTTCTTGCCACTCCATGGCTGGCTCACATGCACTGTCTCCTCTTTCCCAAGTACCACTCTGCAGGAGGAGGAAGCTGGCCCCTTTCCTCCACCTGCTCCTACCCAGATGTATGAACTTTCAGTCTTCTCTATAGGCCTCTCTTGACCCTGGACCTGAAGAGTATCTGGTTGCCATCGTACAAAGCAAGTTCCTTTCATCTCTTTGAGAGACTGAGTGGTTCACAAGTGACAAGTTATTAGGAAGCTTAATTTAAGAAACAGAAATAGAACCATGGGTGGCAGCACTCACCTTTAATCCCAGCATTTGACAGACAGAGGCAGGTGGATCTCTTCGAGTTTCAGGCCACCCTGGTCTACAGAGTGAGTTCCAGGACACCCAGGGCTACACAGAGAAACCTTGCCTCAAAAAAAGGGGGGGGGGAGAGAAAGAAAAGATACTTGTTTTAGTTATTTTTCTATTGCTGTGAGAAAATACCATGGCCAAACAAATTATAAAAGACAGTGTTTAATTGGATTTACGGTTTCAAAGGATTAGTTAGAGTCCATGATGGCAGAGTAAAACCATAGTGGCAGAAACATCTCAAGAGCTCATACCTTGAACCACAAGTAGGCAGAGAGAGATAACTCAAATGGCTTGAGTCTTTTGATGCCTCAAAGCTTGCCCCTAGTAACATACTTCCTCCAGTAAAGCTGTACCTAATCCTTCACAAACAGCTGCCAACTGGAGACCAAATATTGTACAAGACTCTACTCAGGGAGATGCAACACACACATCTACTCACCCTAGGAAGGGTACCCACGACAGATCAAAGTATGGATACCATCAAAGCCCAACTTGTTTAACCATGAGTTATACTTGGTTATGCCATAGTTGCTGTTCTATTGCTGCTAAAGAGATACTATGACCAAGGTAACTCTTACAAAAGAAAGCATTTAATTGGAAGATTACTTATAATCTCAGAGGAAGGTAGTCCATTATCATCACGACAGGAAGCATGGCAAGTTGGAGAAGTATCTGAGAGCTACATCCTGATCCCAGGGTAGGCAGGCAGGCAGACTGGGCCTGGCATAGGCTGGTGTAGGCTTTTGAAACATAAAAGCTCACCCAGAGTGACACACTTCTTCCAGTAAGGCCACACCTACTCCAACAAAGCCACAACTCCTAGCCCTTTTAATCCTTCTCAGATAGTTCCACATCCTACTTATAAAGCATTCAAATACATGAATCTATAGAGATCATTTCTATCCAAACCACTACAAGCTACATACAGGAATACAAGTAAGGGGTCAGTTACAGGAGCAGAAACGACTCAAAGACAGCTGCATCACCAAAGCCCACACCAAGCATGGGTGACAGCTCACAAAGCTGGGAACCTGGAGCGCACTGCACAGCCTGCAGGCGGCTCCACAGGTGGGACAGTGTCCTTTCCAAGTGACTCAGTTGGTCTAAACCTCTTCCAGGCAGCTCAGCTGACTTCTCTTTCTTCCAGGCAGTGGGTCTTATCTGAGAGTCTTCTTAGCTTTTACTGTTATCTCTTTCAACAAGGTGCCCAGTGAATCTGGTGGGTTTCAGGGACTTCCTGAAGCTGTTCTGAATTGTTTTCCTTCTGGCTTAAGGAGCTTCCCTGCAGGATGGAGTATTTTCAGAGGAAACTGCAGTACAACACCAAGTATTCAAAACGTAAGAGCACATGGGAATCACACTCATCTAAGCCACCCTAAAACAACTCTTAGAAGTCAGTAACTGGAGAGTCACACACAAGATAGGTGGATGGATTTATTGCCCCTCTCTCTTCTTTCCTTTCCCCCTTTCTTCTTTGATCAAATGTTTACTGGGCCTCTTTATGCACACTAGGCAGTACAGTTTTTGGAACAGCACGTGGTTGCTACCCTCAAAAGTTTACAGTATAATTGGGGAAACAAGACATAATTCCCAAAAGATAAATCACTGCATAAGCCTGTCATGAGGCCAGGGGGAACTGTACATGTCTTGAGGATGGGAAAGGCAGGGAGGTCATTCCAGCCAAGGAGGTCTCTCACCCAGGAATGCAGAGCACGTGTGACAGTATGATCTGGCAGAAGATACAAACCTCATGCCTGTGAAGGATTATCTAGGTCAGATGGAGAAGGGAAGATCCGCCTGAACTGTGACTGCCACCATTCGGTGTCCTGGGGTCCTCCACTGGGTTAGATGGAGAAATGGAGCTGATCATTAAAGTTCACCTTCCTCTTGCTTCCCAACTGCAGATGCAAAGTGACCTGCTATCTTAGGCTCATACCACCATAACTTCTGCACTACGATAGAGCCTGAACTGTGAACCAACATAGACCTTTCGTGCCTTAAATCACTTGGGTCAGATATCATCATGGCAACAAGACAAGACACTAATAATCTGACACAAAACCTACATTGTTCAACAGGAGCCAAAACAAACCCCATAGGCCAAGAAAGAGGCATACAGCTATGCTTAGAGGGTTATGCCTGGCCAGTGATGGCGGGACCACTCTGGGTTGAGTTGGAGACCAAGGACTTTGATCTGGGTGTTGGAAGGGAACATGGAGCATTCATCTAAGTAGGAAAATCCTGGCTGAACAGTCAGGCTTTCAGCCCTGCTGGTGTGAGAAACATCCTTTTTTCAACTTTGACTTAGTGTTCCCTGGAAGTCTTTGGGTACTTCTGCTGTTACTATAGGAGAACAGTCTTTGCATTTTCCAGCCAATTGCCTTGTCTCTCCACAACCTTTAAGACTGCCAGTTTTTAAGTTTCCTTGAAAGAAATCTTGCAGAGAATGCCAGTGCATAAATCATATACAAGTGGATGATCTGGGGGTGGTGAAACTCTAGCACTTGGTAAGGGAAGGCAGGAGATCAGGCAAAGGCCTGCTGTGACTATGTAGTGACTTCCAGGCCAACCTAGACTAAAATGAGACCCTGTTTTAAGAGAAAGAAAAGTAGCTAGGTGGTGGTGGTATATACATTTAATCCCAGCAGGTGGATCTTTGTGTGTTCAGGGCTAGCCTGATCTACAGAGAAAGTTCCAGGACAGCCAGGGCTACACAGAAGAATCCTTGTCTCAAAAAAAAAAAAAAAAAAAAAAGAGAGAGAGAGAGAGAGAGAGATATGAGAATTTAGAACTCTTAAACCAGCTGAACCTGAATTTAGACAGTGGTCCAGAGAAAGGGTACAATGGCCATCCATAAAGACCCCAAGGAAGGAAGGAACTGATCCCACTTATTTTAGGGTCATGCCCCATGAAAGATGGATGAGAGTTAACTTGGAGATGAACAAGGTTGGGTTTTGTGTTGGCCATCTACTGCTGGGCATAGGGCCTGTCCTAACCTGTAGTTTGTATACCCAGTGAGACTCCCTTGGAGAAACTAATTTTTCCTTTGTGAGTGGTTGGGGATGTGAGCTCATGTCTGCTTCTCCATCTCAGCCCTGAGACCAGGTCTGGTTTGGATCTGTGCAAGGCCTATGCATGCTTCCATCATTGGCAGAGAACTTCCTACACAGCAAATCAAGCAACCTACCCATACTCAATAGAGCCAACAAGTTCATAGTACTGACAGTCTACAGTACAAGTTCCATTAAAAACAAGTCAAACTTGTCCTTTCTTTGTCTTCCTCTGTCCTTGCTTATTTGTTTGTGGCAGGGTCTCACAAACCCCAGGGCAGCCCCAAACTTGCTATTTAGGACAGGACAATCTTACAGTCTGATCCTCTTGTCTCAGCCTCTCCAGGGTTGGGATTACAGGTGTGTGCCACCATTCCCAACTTTCTTTTCCATTTATATTTACTTAATTTTAAAAAGTAATTTATTTAACTTTATTTTATGTGCATTGGTGTGAAAGTGTCAGATACCTTAGAAATCAAGTTACAGACAGTTGTGAGCTGCCATGTGGGTGCTGAGAATTGAACCTGAATCCTCTGGATAAGCAGCCAGGGCTCTTAAACCGCAGAGCCTTCTCTCCAGCTCCCCACCCCTCCTTTTTAAAAAGCATGGTGCCCATAAAAAAAAAAAAAAAAAAAAAAAAAAAAAAGAATAAAGAAAAGATTGTTAAAGACTAGCTGAGTAGATAATGACGAAGATAATGGTTGGACAACCCCTCTAAAATGGAGGACTCGTCCCCCTTTTCAATTAAACAAACTTGTGTTGCCCTTCACCAAATTTTGCCCTAACTTGATCCTTTGGACAGAAGCGTGAAAAAGCCTTCCTGGGATAACTGACCACAAGCCAGGATTCCCAGCTCCCGTGCTCACTCACGGAGGAGGAAGCTTAGCTATCCTAACATCTTCGCAGGCTGCACCTGCTGATCCTCAAGGGGCCTTGTGCCCACGTCCTTGTCCCATCCCCCGCGCCCCCCGCGGTCGCAGTTCCTTCTAAGACGCTTAGTGAGAGCTGAATCGCTGAGCGGCGAGCTCTCCATGTGACTTCAGTTTCCGTCGGTTCCTTCCGCAAGTGCTAAAATAATCTGATGCCCCAGAGCGAGTAGGCAGCGCGGCAGGGGGCGACTGCTGTCCAGGAGGCCGGGGCCCTGGAAACGATGCGCCCCGCGGAGCCGCCTGGGCCTGCGGGAGCGGTGAGTATTTCGTGCGTGCGTGGGCTCACCGCCCGGCATCGCCAGGCTTCTCGAGGCGGACGAGCTGGGAAAGAATTGGGTGGTGGGAGGTCAGCCCCCACCCCCACCCCCACCCCCGCGCGCACGCTCCTTGTGAAGTTGGGTTTGCGGTTTGTAGATACCCCGCCTCCGGGATGGATTTGGGGGCTACACCTCTGGTGTAGGTGGAAGTCCTTCCCTCGGGAACGTTTAGAGCTGAGACAGAAGGACTTTAGAACCAGCTCTGGTTCGGTTCCTGCCTCTGTAGGGCGAATGTGAACAGGTCAGTGAACGTTCTGAGCCTCCGTTTTCTCATCTCATCCTTGCCTGGCCTGGCTGACCAGACATAGAGAGACGACAACGCTGGGAACACTCACCATGTGGGTGTTTGCATTGTCTCTCTTGCCCCTCGACATAAACTGAGACCCACCATTACACAGGCAAAGACGTGGAGGCTCATTTATAGTCACAAGGACTTATCAGGAGCTCCCTAGGGCCAGCTGTGTGTGTGTTCAGCCCCGGTAAAATCTATTAGGACATTACTCTGATCCACAGCTATAGGAGTCAGAGGGAGGGTAGAGCCAGGCTCTTCAGACTCCTTCCAGTACTCTGCTGTAGTCCCCTTGGCCTCTCCGGGCACAAACACACCCATATACCCACAAACAGCCAGGAAGAAGCTTTACTCTCAGAGCGGTCGCTGGCTCCACGTTGCTCTACCGAGATGAACACGTGCCCCATTGTGACTAGGGTTGGAACAGACTAAGGAAGGCAGGTTTTCCAGAGTCCCATTTTGCTAGTGATGAAGGCACTGACTATTTCCATGGCTGCAGGGGTTTGGGATCTTTCTAGTCTGGTCGGACACCCCCATAGGCTATATTTGTGAGCCTCAGAGTTCCTAGAAGAGGTTATAGATTCATGGGCTCAGGAAAATAAAAACCTCAACACCTGTCTTTAGGTTAAAAACAAAACCATACAGCCTCACAGAGAAGGTGCCTTCATTTGATGGGTCCCTCGGGGGAGTTCTGTGGACACACACTCAATCTGGCTGTCCTAGAAGTCACTACCCTATAGTTCTTAAGCCACTATCCGATCCCCACAGGAGCATCCTAAGGAGAGAAGGCTCCCCAGTGTCTTTGTCCTGTGGGGGGGCTATAGGAGAAACACAGGCCCTGACTTGTCTGTCCCTGGTCTTCCAGGCTTAAAAAAAAAAAAAAAAGACCCGTGCAGACCACAAGCTGCTTTCTGTCTATGGTACACATCCCACCATGGGAGTGGGAGACCAGACTCTTCTGTGGAGAGCTGATGGCTTGGGTCATGCTACATCCATGTGATGATCACATATGTCAGAACAGAGCGGGCTTGCAACCACACTGACAGGCATTGATCACCTTTCCCAGAACCTGCCTGTCTGTAACAGTTACAAGTGTCACTGACTTCTGCCCACGTGTCATTTCAATGACACATTTATTAATATACGTATATGTCTCTGCCCCTGGTGGAATGCATTATTTACTCCCTTCCCTCCAAACCATTCTTTTCCGCCTCATTGCTGAGCAAAGGTCATGTGTGCAGCCTGAAAGGTTAGCTGGTGGTTTCTGGAAGCTTGGAGAGGCAAAGAAGACTGACACTTCCATCTCATAATGTTTTAAGGATCTAGAACATAGAACTGTTTATTTATTTATTTATTTATTTTTGGCGGCCTGAAGGATCAAACCCAGGTATTTGCACATGCTAGGTAAAGACTCTGCCAATGAGGTACATACCCAGACAGCCCTAGATAGGATTATTTAAACTGCAGATGATAAAACCCAACTGAAAACAGCTTCATCACGGAAAGAGGATTTGTTATGTCATATAACAGACAGTTTCTTTAGGCATGACTGGATTCAGGTCTCAAAAATGTCACCCAGAGTCCATCTGTCTTCATCTGGCTTTGCTTTCCTCTTACTGGCCAGGTCCTGGAGACAAAAACAAAGGCTACCGTCAGCTTCCAAGTTAACCCCCAGCAGTGTGGCATGGAAGCAGAAGAAAAAGTCCTTCCTCTTAGCGGCACCTCTGGCCCTGGACTGATACTATGTGTCTAATATAAGCCAATCACTCTGGTTAGGGACTCAGAAGGTTGTAACAGGAGCAGCCTTCTTCATAGTCCCCACAGTGAGGAGTTGGGATTAGACTAAAAGAAAGAAACAAAACCCAAAGAAACAAAAAACTGGACTTGTTAAGAAGACTTGGGTTGGAAGAGCAGTGAAGGGTACTCACTGAATTACATGCCTAAAAATGGTTATAGCAATACATTCTGTGTATGTGGAGGAAGGGAGAGAAGGAGGGAGGGAGGAATGAAGGAAGGGAGAGATGGGGGAGGGAGGGAGTGGTGAGGGTTGGAGGGAAAGAGAGAGAAAGAGGGAGGGAGAGAGAGAGTTTCCTCCTAAAGCAACCCATCACTTGTTACCAGAAGCATCAGGAGGACTGAATGTGGGCAGACAGAGAGAATTTTCCAGGACAGAGTCAGGGACTTAGACCAAACAGTGTCTTTGGTGTGAGACTTCATTCAGCCTCAGAAACGGTACAAAGAAGGAAGTAAGAAGTTTACCCTGATTGTCACCAGTGAGGTGGGCATGAAGGCTGGGACCAGTGTTGGGCTTGGCGTGGCCACAATGTTCTGAGAGGCCCCTGGGGACTCCCCTCTCTCAGCCCCAGCCCCCACATTTACCACAAGCAGGCACTGTACTTGGGCACTGCCTGCTTCCACCTCTAAGAAAGATAACAATGAGGGAGGGGACTTCTCCTCAGGAGTCAGTGTTTGGGGGCTCTGACTGTCACACTGCCTCTTCTCAGTGAGTCCTGGATACCTGAGGTAACCCCGGCTTCTCTTGGCTTCCCTTGTCTCCCTTAAGCGAGAGGACTGAGGGCTGTCCCTCAGATTGCCTGGCCTGAGGCCTCCTTTTTCAACTTGAGACCAGGGACTACCCTAGTGACTTTCTCTTGCTCTGACTATCAGTCATTTCTTCTAGTACTTAAATCTAAGCATCTATTTTAGCTAATTATCTTGGCTTATTCCTTTCTAATTCCCAAAGCTTCAAGGCTCTCCAGTCATTTAGCTCATTTCCTCACCCACCCAAGGACCACCCTTCTTCCACAAGGATGCTAATCAGAATATCAAAAACAGCATGGCATTGGTCTCTGACCAATCAGAATAGACACTGTAGTTTGAAATAGGATCCTAAGGGCCAGGTGTCACCTCTTTGGCTACTGAACTATTGTGGCACCCTAAGAGTTCTAAGGGAGTGGCTGGCCACTTATCTGGGATAGAGGCTCTGGGCTACTCATCAACAAGCATGTGTCCACCTGTGCACCCAGCTGGACATTTAAATGACAAACAAAACCTTCTGCCTGGACCGAACTCAGCTCTACAGGACAGGAGTCACTGAGTTGATGCTGACGTTTTTGAACTGTAGATTCCTTATCTGAAAAATGGAAAAATAGGCAATGTCTTAAGCAGGTATCAGTATGTTTGTCATGTTCAAATAGGGCATCGATATTCGCAGCAGCCAAAAGGTGTCCATCAACTGATGAAAGAATAAATGAAACGAGGTAGAGGCAGCATTCTGCTTTCAAAGGGAAATCCCGATGCCATAACAAGGATGGGCCTTGAAAGGACAGCATTTGTGATGTGAATGAACAAGACACAAAAGACAACTACAACAAGAGTCTCTTTAGAATAGGCAATCACTAGAGGAAAATCTGTGCATATAGCTGTTCCAGAGAGGGAAGCATGGGGAGTGATTTCAGATGACAAGGGCTTGAGGGTGGCCTGATGGGAAGGTTATGGTGATGGATGGTGGGATGGTTACCTAGTAATATGAATGTACTTAATGCCACTGAATTATGTTCAAAAGAGTTAAAGTGGTGAATTATATACATGTGCTGCCACAATAAGAAAAATTGGAAATCACCTCCAGTGCACAGAACTGTTGTTGATGTGAAATAGTGAACCAGGGGCTGTAGGAGCCTTTGCAAGTTCAGGCATTGATGTTACTGATTGACACAATTCTCTTGGCTTTATGCAATAATTTTTTTAAAGCTGTTATTTAGGAAGTTAAATTTTTTTTTTAAAGATAGAATCTCATTATGTAACCCAGGCTGGTCTTCAATTCTCCATCCTCCTGCCTCAGTATTCTGAGTATACTGGGATTACAAACATGTAGCAGCATGCCTAATTTAGAAAAGAAATTAATGCCGGGCGCTGGTGGCACACACCTTTAATCCCAGCATTTGGGAGACAGAGGCAGATGGATCTCTGTGAGTTTGAGGCCAGCCTGGTCTATAGAGAGAAGCCCTGTCTCAGAAAAAGAAGAAAGGAAAGGAGGGAGGAATGAATTTAAAAAAAAAATCATACTATCCTCATTCCTTTGTACATCCTAAATAAATTCTTCCTCTGCTCCTCCTTCTCTTTTTTCTTCAGTTTATTTCAAAACAGTTTCTCTGTATAGCTCTGACTGTTCTCAAACTCTGTAGACCAGGTTGGTCTGGAACTTAGAAATCTGCCTGCATCTTCCAAGTGCTGGGATTAAAAGAGTATGCCATCACCACCTGGCATTAGTAGGAGGGTTTTTATTTTCTTTTTAAGTTAATTTTTGAGACAGGACCTCACAGTATAGCCCACGCTGGCCTGGAATTTATGTAGTCCCTGTGTTCTCAAACTCATGACAATCCTTATGCCTTAGCCTTGTGTGTTGGTCTTATGGGTTTTTAATTTTTTGTATTTATTTTTGTAATGTTCCTGAGCAGAGGCCAGAAGATGTCATTGGATCCCCTGAAACTGGAGTTAACAATAGTTGTGAGCTGCCATGTGTGGGTG
Organism: Phodopus roborovskii; assembly: GCF_943737965.1. NCBI lineage: Eukaryota > Metazoa > Chordata > Mammalia > Rodentia > Cricetidae > Phodopus > Phodopus roborovskii. Next base: position 17,430,279 of record NW_026126469.1, on the reverse strand, counting down.
ATGAGAATGGAAATCAGGTCTTCTGGAGAAGCAGCCAAGGCTCTGAACTGCTGAGCCATCACTCCAGCCCCCTTACAGCAATGTGTAAAGAGTTAAATAGTTTTATAAGCACTCCAAAGTATTTTGCGAGAGAAGTACCAGTGACCATAGTTTGTGTTTGTTTATTTGCTTGCTATGGATTGCTGAAGCTGGGTTCTTGTGCTTACTAGGTCTGGGCTCTTCCACTGATCTGCCTCCCACCCTTTCCAAGTTTTGTTTTGAGAACAGGTCATGAGATTGCATAGGCTGGCCTCGAGTTCACCATCTTCCTGCCTCAACCTCCTGATTGTTGGGATTACAGGCATGTGCCACCACGCCCATCTATTTGCTACATTCTTTTTCTAAATAGTTATTAAATTTTACCTGTATTACATGTGTGTGAGTGCATATATGTGCATCACATGCATGCAGGAACCAATGATGTCAGAAGAGGGCATCAGATCTTGTGGAACTGAGTTACAGGCAGTCGTGAGCCACTGTGTAGGTGCTGGGAACAGAACCCAATCCTTTGTGAGACCAACACGTGCTCTTAAGCAGTGAGGCATCTCTTTATTTGTGCTGGGTTGTTTTGTTTTGTTTTAAGATTTACTTTTACTGCTTTTTAATTGTGTGTGCGTGTGCATGCAGGTGCTCATGGAGGCCAGAGCCATTTAATCCTCTGGAGCTGCAGTGTGAGCCACTAGATATGGGCACTAGAAGACAAATTTTGATTCTCTGCAAGAGCAGATACACTTAATGGCTGAGCCATCATCTCCAGCTCTTTTCAATCTATGTGTAAACATAATAAAAAAAAATTAAGATGAAGTCCAGGATAAGTAAAAACATGATAAAAAATAAGTACAGTAAAAGGTTATGAGCAGAATGACCACAGGCTTTTTCAATTTGGTTGTGTGCTCAAGTTTTTCTTCATGTAAATGTTGGAGGAAAGTCAAGTTATTAATAATTGATAACGACACAAATTGCTTCTCATAAAATAATAAGAAACAAAAATTGCAATATCCTATCATAGCATGTGGGTTATCAGATTACTTTTAAACTGGACTATTAGGCTATGGGCAGGAGGAACGTACACGAAAGATAAACAGGGATTTGGTAAAGGAGATCGCAGAAGCAGTCTTTCCTGCAGAGGAAACAGCTTGTGAAATATATGATTCAGTCGAGGACTACCTGCATCCCAGGGTGGTTGGGGTTTGTGGTATTGAGGTTGAGCTGATACAGAACTCACAGGCTTGAGTTTGAACTGAAGCTCTCGTTCACCAGGCATTTGGCCACACCCCTGTGTACCTTAGGTCCCACAGGGATGCCAGCATTTCTACTGATCTGGACACCCTTTAAGGGTCCTTGTCAATTGTTGCTCCTTTGTGCCTTGTCAAAGAAACTATGTTGGAGAGTCGGTTTGTTCATTCCCACTCCGGGATAAAATTAGCCCTGGGTAATCTCTGTGGTCTCTGTGCATAGTGCCCTATGGACTCAGGGTTGTCACCTTCCCCAGGAAGCCCAAAATTCACAGGCATCCCCCACGAATGAGAGGAGATGGGATATAGCTCCTTCATCTTTTTTTTTCCCACACTGACTCCATTTGCACAACCTCTACTTCCCATTGGTTCAGATGATACCTGGCTTCACCAAGGCATGTGTTTGGCCCCTGAGAGGGAGGAGAGGGCACTGCTGAAAGCTGTAGAAGTACTTGTGGTAGTCCCTGAATCCACACACTTAAATGGAAACTCTGGCATTTCCTTGTGAAGATACAGCTTTTGCATGCACGTTTCTTCATTTCTGTCTTGACCCAACCTTTTGATGTATTATTGTTACCAGTGGCCACTACTGGAGAGGAGCCAGATATGGGTCTAGGCCTTACCCTAGTCCAAGTCCTCCTCCTTTATACAGCCCTTTCCTGCTTCCTCTTGAAGCATGGTGGCTGGCCCTTACTCTTGCAAAAGTCACTGGTGGGGGGAAAAAACCTGTGAGGGGAACTGAGAAACTAATGCAGTACAGGTTGGGCGTGTGAAGAGATTATTTTCTCACACACAGATTATTTCTCACATGCAGAAGGGATACTGGGAACCCACTGCCAGCCACAGCAAGACACACAAGAGCCAGTTGTTGTTTCAGTGGGAACACATTTGCCATCTTGAAGATCTGTGGCTAGATGCATTTATGTGGCCATAAACTGGATAAAGTAAGCTGACCTCTGTCGGTTTGGATGGGCTGGCCCTGACCACATGGGGAGTTGATTTATTTATCTGTGGCCCTGGGGAAATGGAAGTCTGAGGCTTTAGTAAGCTCTCTGTGAAGGGGAGTGCTGCTGCTGCAGCCCTTAAGCCTCTACTCAAGGAGAGGCTAGAGTAGAGGCTGGCTAGAACTGGTGCATTTTCTCAGGAGACATCTTGACACCCATATTTGACAAATGTTTGGGGGCTATTCCATGGCCTTCCCCAGGCCGGCTGCCCACATCACTCCATTCCTTTGTTAAGATTTCCAGCTATAAACTATGCTGAGTGGTCCATTGGGAAACTGTGCTGGCTAGTTTTTGGTCAACTTCACATAAACTAGAGTCATGTAGGAAGAGGGAACCTCACTTGAGAAAATACTTCTGTCACAATGCCTGTAGGCAAGTCTGGGGGACATTTTTTGATTGATGGCTGATGTGGGAGGGCCCAGCTCTCTGTAGATAGTGATACCCTTGGGCATATGGTCCTGGATGCCATAAGAAGACAACTTGAGCAACCCATGTAGAGCAAGCCAGTAAGCGGTACTCCTCCATGGTTTCTGCTTGAGCTCCTGCCTCCAGGTTCTTGATGAGTCCCTGCAGTGACTTCCCTCAGCTGTAAGCTGAGATAAACCCTTTCCTCCCTGAGTTGCTTTTGGCTATGGGGTTTATCACAGAAATGCTGAGTTTCTTAGAAACCTAGCCAGGACAGAAAGGCTACTTTTTCTCAAAAGGGTGGCCAACTACAAAATCTGAATTAAAATTCATTTGCTAGAGGGGTCATATGCAACAAACCTTTACTTCTTCATGCAGAGTCTCAGTGCTACATTCCAGGGGCACCCTTACTCTCTTGTCCAATCTGTGTCCCAGAGTAACATAGCAGCCCCGGTAGGATAGTCACCTGCTTTTGGAGATGTTATCCTACCCTAGCTTGTGAAGTGCTGTCAGGATGCTACTTTTTGAACATTCTTTTAAAATTTAATTTAGCAACACCCACAACACTGCTAGTCTTATTTTACTGGAGAAGAAATTTTTGGAATTGGGATTATTGAATTACAAAAATGCATACATTGAAGGCCTTTGATCCATTGCGTAAAGTTGTCTTTCAGGGGGAAGAAAAGTGTGTTTCTATCTCATTCTTTGTTTTTTTTAATTTTTGAAAATTTTCAAGTTATAGAAAAGTTAAGAAAGTATAATAAAATTTAAAAAGTACAGTGTTAAATTGATCAGTAGGCTAACCAGTTTAGGTAGTATTTTGCTTTTACTCTAAGCCGTTGAATGTAGGATTCGTGTGTGTGTGTGTGTGTGTGTGTGTGTGTGAACAGCATATATAATTGATGCTTGATAATGCTATCTATGTTCATTTGATTTTTGAGGGGTTGATGCTCAGTCTCTATAGCCCCAGGATGCCTGGAACTCATGGCAGTCCTCCTGTCTCAGCCTTATGGGATAATGGATCACTGCTTTGGGTGAGACTCTGACCCTTAAAGAATCCACGTCAGTTGCTTTGGAGGCTGAACAGCCTGGATCCATGGGGTTTTCCGTCATGACTGGATTCGGGCCATGCACTCTATCCCAGGGGCTGAGAGAATGGAGTTCTGTGCTTCTAATGTACCAAGTCTGGAGCTCAGAGCTCACCCCGGCAGCCTCTAGGTCTGAACTTTGCTGAAGGTTGGAACCCCATTAATCTTGTGCCAAGAATCAAACGGAGCAAACCAGCTTGCCTGGAGCTTTCCATGGTACTTCCTGGTACCCGGGGCTGTTTGAAGCAGATACAGTGGGGATGCTAACGCTCTTCATTCTGTGGTCTGTGACCAGCTGCCCTCCCCTTTCTTCCAAGATCCCAGGTGGCAGTTGCCCTTTACTTTCACACAAAGACAGACTTCCTTCTCTCAGAGTCCTCTCTCAGGCATGTAGTCATGTCTTCTGTGTATTCATGGGTGTTACCTTCACACTTGACGCTGCACACCTGCTTCTGATGATCTCTGTCCCCCCAATCCATAAATACTTGTCGCTAATACAAAATATCTCTGATGACTACCTGCTCTCTTTCCAGGAAGCCTCTTTCTTTAAGGCTTGTTGAGTTTCTCTAATTATTTGAGAACGTTCTTTTCTTTCTTTCTTTCTTTTTTTTAGAAAGTTCTTAATTATGTGGTAATGAATGCATGACACTTGCTAATAGCTCCTTCAGCAAGACATCCTAGCCCTTTGCCTGGCAGCTGCTGGTATGGTAGTCACAGCTGGAGGGGTGGAGAGGTGAAGAAGGCATCCTGTGTACAGGAGATGGATGGCTCCTGGGATTTTCCAACGAGATATGATAACAGCACTGTTTATCTTGAGCCCTGTGGTGCAGCATCCCTGAGGAGCTTTCTGCAGATTTGTAGTCTAGAACAGTGTTTCCAACCTGAAGGTTACTGTTTTGGAAGCCTGTTACTGTTTCTCAATTGTTTCATGCCTGTTTTCTTTCAGTACTGGGGCTTGCACCCAGGACCTTACACACACTTCTCTGGTGTGCTCTATTACTGAGCTATATCCTTGCCCAAGAACACCAGCCCTTTTTGTTTTTCATTTTGAGAGTCTTAGAAAGTTGACCAGACTGGCCTCAAAGTTGTGATCCTTCTGCCTCAGCAGGAACCATCCATCCCTCTGGTTCTGTATTTTCATCGAACACTCTTCAAAGCCATTTTCATTTGCATCATTAGATCAGAAAGGAAACAGAGGTCACCTGGACTATTTCAAATGGGAAATGCAGTGCAGGAGACTGGCAGATAATGACAGAAGAGGCTAAGAGCTAAACAAATAATAACCTCTTGCCATGGAGGAATTTGTGCCCTGGGCAGAAGCGATGGTAGTCCCAGAGTCTGGGGTCAGCAGGAAAATCTCAAGGGGAGCAGAAAAGGGAGAGATATTTGGATTCTCTACTCTCCTACCTTCTAACTTCCCAGCAGTGATCCCGATAGACAAACATGCTGTGGGCCAGCTGCCACCAGGGCCTGTGCAGCCTTAAGAGCCTGCTGTCGTGAGCAGAGCAAGATAGGATGAGGTCATCCCTTTGAGGATGGATAGCTCTTACCAGTGTAGTCATCTGTCCCTGGATCACCCTATTTTCTTTAAAACAAAAACAAATCACAACATGATTTATTGTCAATTTTATGTATGTGCGGGTATGAGCACATATACATGTGTGTGTCGGGGCTGCCCTTTGAGGCCAAGAGTGTTGGATCACCTGAAGCTGGAGCTGCAGGAGGTTGTGAACCACATGGGTACTGGGAATCAAACTCAGGTCCTCTGCCAAAGCAGTAAACACATTTAACCACTGAACCATCTCCCCAGCCCCTTGTCTTACTCTTGATTGTTAATATAGGCTTTTATTCCAGCCTCTCCAAGTGATTATTTAATAGGTATAGCAATGCAGTCATCACTTGGGCCATGCCACGCACTCTTTGTCTTTTTGTTTGTTGTTTGTTTTTTGTTTTTTTCTGTACTATCCTAGAGATGATACATCAGAACAACAGCCACTCAGGCTGCTCAGTGCTATTTGGAATTCATAAATAATAATTAGGTTATTAGCAGCTTTCACAGTTAATGAAGCACTTCCACTTAAAAGTCTATGAGGGGTTATTATTGCTCCTGTTTTATGGGATAGTTATCCAAGACTTGAAGACCTTCTATACAAAGTGTGGAGAGTAGAGGCAGAATGTCAACTCTGGACTGTCCAGGTTCCAGACTCTATACTCTTTCCATGACATTCTTTTACGTTATGCCAGATGCTGCCCTTGTGGGCATGGCAATATTTTCTTTTTCTTTTTTCTGGGTTAGTTGGCTGAGTTGAGGAGGAGAGAATACCTTTAAATTTTGCAAACATTTTGGTGTCTCACAAATTAAAATTACACTAGGTGCAGTGACCCAGGCTTACCTAGCATGCCAGTCTGAAGTGTCGTGAGCCCTGGAGAGCTGCGCTCCTGCCCTTCACACATCATAATTTAGTTTGTCAGTATTAAGCGTACAGCTGCGTGTAGCAGCCCACACATAACAGGAAGTGGAGGAAAAAGACTTACAGTGATGACAATTCCCATTTCCCCATCTCTCCTCCATGAGCTGCAGGACGTTCAGTGAGATGAGAACGTGTGTGAGTGAACAATTTTTTAGCATCGTTGGCATTTATAAATCTGGCAACCTTATCTCTGGGTGGGCAGGGATCCCAGAGTTTCAGGGGTGCTTGTGTGTGTGGGAGGGTGCTGGAGGACACTGGGGACAGGAGGCCAGATGGCTCTGCATATGCCTATCTGTGCCCTGTGCCAGCCACGAGGTAATAATTCCTGCATAGGTACAAGAATGGGAAGAGGTCCCTGAAAGGGATTCCCAGAGGCTAACAGGCTGATCCCAGGGTGTTTCTTTTGGTGTTGAGAACCAGCCTGGCCCCCAATGAGAGCTGAGGCCAATTTGTGTGGTTTCACTTGGTTTTCCTGATGGTCTGTTTTCACCAGTGAACATTCGAATCTGACCAGGATGTTAAATTAACCTTTAATATACTAGAGGGAACACGAAGAGGAGGGAGGGCAGAGGTGGCCTTCGTGTGTCGGCAGAGAAGTGTAAGTGGCATGAGAGGTGAGGAGGTTCGTGTTGCTTGGAGCTGCTGATCCAGGCCGAGACCGAAGAGCTGCTCTCTGGTCCTTCTTAGGGTATCCAGGCAAGGGCGAAGCAGATGGAACACTGGACCAGGCACCTGCTTCTGATGAGAGCAGGGATGCCACTGGGCTGTCCAATCTCACACTTGAAATTCATGTCTTCAGGGGGAAAACTTCCCAGTGACCCACCCTGGAGCTCAGAAAGGGGGCCTGGGCTGCTTCAGTCTATCTGGAACCCTGGATAGACCAGTATCACCCCTGGACCTTTGTTTCCCAGCAATTTGAGACTTCCTTTGATAGGTGTATCATGTCAAGGCTTCCATGGCTGCTGCTCTTTCTGCACTGGCCAGACAAGAGGCACTTCATTTTCTCAAGTTTTCTTTCCTTATCCAGGTGAAAATATGAACATCCTTTTATGGTTGGGCCATATTCAAATGAGTTAAACAATGTGACAGACATTTCTGGGAGTCATATTTCTTTTTCTCTTTCTTTCTTTCTTCCTTTCTTTCTTGTTTGTTGTTTTTTGAGACAGGGTTTTTCTGTGTAGCCATGGCTGTCCTGGAACTTGCTATGTAGACCAGGCTGGCCTCAAACTCAGAGATCTGCCTGCCTCTGCCTCCTGAGTGCTGGGGTTGAAGGCGTGTGCCACCACTTCTGCTTGGCCTGAAAGACTTCTTTCAGGAAGATAATATGTCTAAGTTCAGAGCTATAGTCAGTGTTTCTATCCCAGTTTATTCTTCCTTTGACCATTCATTCATTTATTCATTCACTTACTCACTCACTCATTCTTTATGGCATATACCTCAAGCTCATGTGTGCATCAGGCAGAGATGAGCTTCAGAGAGGGAAACTGCAGAATGGCAAAGCACAGGAAACTCTCAGGGACCTCAGGGCCTGGTACTCAATCAAGTCTTTTGCATCTCCTGTCCAGCCCCTTTGGGGTTTCAGAGGTCAGCCACCTGCCCATTGAATGGCATAGGCAAAACAAAAATGAGTTCTTGCCAGTGGTGTCAGCGAAAGGTTGAATGTGTTGGCTGAACTGAGAAGCTTGAGTAATTTGTGGTTTTCCACACCCTTGTAGTTGTGGGCCTTCAAGAGAAGACACATTCTGGAGCTAGTCGGCTCCTTCCGCCCCATGCTGAGCATCCCTCTTGGCTAATCTGTCCTACTCAATTTGTTCTGGTCTCCTGTCCACAGTGCTGCACCTGAGATGGAGTTCCTGCCCCTTTGGCTCTGCCTGGGCTTTCACTTCCTGGTTGTGGAGTGGAGGGACGGAAGTGGGACGGCCATTGCAGCTTCCCAAGGATGCACGGTGGTGAGTTTCTCCATGGATTCTGACCTCTCGTTTGTCCCAGTCCTCATGAGGCTTGCTTTGTCTGCTTGGAAAGCTGATGACTTGTCAGTCAAAGAGAGCAGGGAGTGAATGAGTCTGACTCAGTGTGTACCGGATTAGCAGTGCGCATGCCCAGTACAGTGTGCGTGCTGCTCATTAGCAGGATTTTTTTCAAGATGGCACTTGGGCAGTCCCCACCCCACCTTTGCATGTATACTGATGACAGGAGGCCTTAGAAACAGGCATACATCAGCCACCAAGAGCAGGAATACCTAGCTAACGAGCTCTGCTAACCACTGAGAGAGACGCACCAACACTGGAGAAGTCCTGCCTACAAGTACGTGTGTGAACCAACACAAAGGCTTCAGTGGCCTTGCAGAGAGCATGCTACCCAAAGTGTTCTGCAGAGCAATGCTCACACCAAGCTTAAGCTTCTAAAAGTCCAGAGGTAGCAGGGGGTTGGGTGGGGTGGGGTGTCTTGAGCCTTCACAGTTGTCTTTTGAAGACTTCCTATGTGCACATGAAGATAGTTTTAGGCCATCTGTTCTGGAGCTCAGTTCCAGTAATTTGCCTGTAACTGAGGATCTCAAATGTCTGCTTGAGAAACAAGCCTAATAAGTGTTCCTCAAGCCCAAGAGCTAGAAAGACAAATTGGAAGCCAGGGTTAATACTTGCATTCAAGATTTTTTTCAGTGTATTTCGTGCTAGGGGAAACACTTTAAAGAACACTCTTTTCCCCAGCACCAATAATAATAAAAATGATAATAACAGTAATCATTTCTACCAGTGGTATCATGGGCTGTGTCAGTGACTGAATGAATTTATAACAAGTACTCACAATGATGCCTGATGTGTAGTGAATGCCATGTGTTTTACCAATTATCATTACTATATTATTATCAGTGTCACCACCATTCCCTTAAAAGGCAACAGGTGACTTAACTTCACAGTAGCTATTTGGGGGTCATCAGGCATAGGAAGACAAGGGACTATGGAGCTAAAGAGATAGCTTAGCGGTTAAGAACACTGGCTGCTCTTCCAGTGGTCCTGAGTTCAATTCTCAGCAACTGCATGGTGGTTCACAACCATCCATAATGAGATCTGGTGTCCTCTTCTGGCCTGTAGGCTCACATGCAGACAGAACCCTGTATATAATAAACAAGTAAATCTTGGGGGGGGGGGGGAGAAGGGGCTAAAGTATGAGTTCTCCAGCACTTTTCCGGGCTCAGTCTGGACTCTGCCTCGTGGATAGTGGTAGAGACTTGACCATCAAGGAGATTAAAGAAAGGATTTCTTCTGGCTGAGGAGTCTGAAAGTTCAGGCACTACTCTGTATGCTCTCCATTAAGATAGCTGTCCAACCTCACCATAAAATGGGTGTGGTAAAGTGTTCTGTGCTCTCTGTAATGGTCCTCTGCAACACTTTGATGGGTCTGTGGGAATTACAAAGGTCTGAACCCCCTCTGCCGGCAGCAACTGTGGAAGAACAGGATCCATCACAGGCTGAGAAAAGCCACTAAGCACAGCGGTCTCCAGAGAGGCCTCAGGAAAATACAGATAACATTGGTCTCCATGAAGAGATTCAATTTGTAAAAATGTCAATTCTCCACACATTAATGCAACCCCAACATGAATGCAGTAGGCTTTGGGAGGGGAGTGGAAATAGGAAGGAACCTGCATACTCATTCTAATGCTTATGCTGAAATTAAAAAAACAAACAAATGAAAAAAAAAAAAAAAACCAAGTGCTCAACAATGAGCTGCTTAATTAGCGCACAGCGGTAATTACAGCTGACACACCAACACTTATTAGCCATAATAAATGTGATTTACATAAGCAATCACACTCGATCCTTGGGGAAAAAAATAACCTATGAGCAAATTAAAAAGTATAATGGTTAGTGACTTTTATCTGAGAGAGAGGCTGAAATTATCTGAGTTTCTCTCTTTCTCCTTTTGATGTGAGGTTTCTCTGTATAGCCCTGGCTGTCCTAGAATTCATTCTGTAGACCAGGCTGGCCTCAAACTCTCAGAGATCCACCTGCCTCTGCTTCCTGGGTACTGTCAACACGCCCAATTACTTTTCACTTTTTTATATTTCAGTATAGCATCAATATTTCAGTTATTATGTTTTATTTTAGTAACCAGTTAAAGAATTTGAGACTGTAAGAGATTAGCTCCTTTTTGTAAATATTTGAGAATTTTAATTTAAGAGAATTCTAAGCCATCCACAGACTTTTAAAGTATTTTTTAAATATTTTTTCTTATTTTACATATTGATCCCAGTTCCCTCTTCCTCCCATCCTCCCATGTCCCCTTCCCAAGTTAGCTCCTTGCTCAAGGTCAAATTAACATACTGCAGAGGTGCTCATGCCTTTAATCCCAGCATTCGGGAGGCAGAGGCATGAGGATCTCTGTGAGTTCAAGGCCAGCCTGGTTGGTCTACAGAGCAAGTTCCAGGGCAGGCTGCAAAGCAATACAGAGAAACCCTGCCTGGAAACACACACACACACACACACACTCACTCACTCACTCACTCTCTGCAGAGAATTTCAGACTTGAGTGCTGGCTCCAAACCTGGGTATCTGCCTTTTCTTGGGATATTTCTCCTCATTTCACTTTGTCCTTGGAGATTGGGTCATTTGGTTCTCATTTGTACATAAGATGGCCTTGACTTACTAACCAGCCTATAGAAAGAAGGAATGGCATTGCTCTTGTTAATAATTTTTTCCCTGAACACTTTAACACTTCCTGGCCAGTTAATTGCTTTTGCAAACTACATTTCTGTGCCTAAAGTTTATTTGGTTTTGGACCTAGGTGGATGGAATCACTGACTGCCGGGGGCAGAACCTTGCTTCGGTACCCAGAAGCCTCCCATCACATTCCTGGATGCTCATTCTGGATGCCAACCCCCTCAGGGTCCTGTGGAATCATTCCCTCCAGGCCTACCGACAGCTGGAGAACCTCAGCCTCCGCAGCTGTCACCTAGACCGCATTGGCCACTACGCCTTCCAAGGGCAAGGCCACTTACGCAGCCTGGGCCTAGCAGACAACCGCCTCTCTGAGAATTACAAGGAGACAGCAGCAGCTCTCCAGACCCTGCTGGAACTCGGAGCCTGGACTTGTCTGGAAACTTACTGACTGAAGACATGGCAGCCCTCATGCTTCAGAACTTGTCCTCACTGGAGACTGTGTCCTTGGCAAGGAATACCCTCATGAGGCTTGATGATTCTGTCTTTGAGGGCCTGGAGCACCTCAGGGAGCTGGATTTGCAGAGAAACTATATATTTGAGATTGAGGGTGGTGCTTTTGATGGCTTGACTGAGCTGCGGCGTCTCAACCTTGCCTACAACAACCTCCCCTGCATTGTGGACTTCAGCCTCACACAGTTGCGGTTCCTCAATGTCAGTTATAACATCTTGGAGTGGTTCCTGGCTTCCAGGGAGGAGGTGGCCTTTGAACTGGAGATGCTGGACCTGTCTCACAACCAGCTGCTCTTTTTCCCTCTCCTGCCCCAATGCAGCAAGCTGCACACCCTCCTGCTAAGGGACAATAACATGGGTTTCTACAGGGACCTGTATAACACCTCCTCACCACAGGAGATGGTAGCGCAGTTCCTTCTTGTGGATGGCAATGTGACTAACATCACCACCGTCAACCTGTGGGAAGAGTTTGCTTCCAGCGACCTGTCAGCTCTTCGCTTCCTTGATATGAGCCAAAACCAATTCTGGCACCTGCCAGATGGTTTCCTAAAGAAAACACCATCCCTTTCCCACCTGAACCTCAACCAAAATTGCCTGAAGATGCTCCACATTCGGGAGCATGAGCCCCCAGGAGCACTCACTGAGCTGGACGTGAGCCACAACCAGCTGACAGAGCTGCGCCTGGCTCCAGGTCTCACTGACTGCCTCAAGAACCTCCAGGTGTTCAACCTGAGCTCCAACCAGCTCCTGGGAGTCCCCACTGGCCTTTTCGACAATGCCAGCAACATCACTACAATTGACATGAGCCACAATCAGATCTCACTCTGTCCCCAGATGGTCCCCTCAGACTGGGCGGGGCCCTCCAGTTGTGTGGATTTTAGAAACATGGCCTCCTTGAGGAGTCTTTCTCTGCAGGGCTGTGGGCTGAAGGCATTACAAGACCGCCCATTCCAGGGGACCTCACTTACTCATTTAGACCTGTCTAGCAACTGGGGCATTCTGAATGGGAGCATTAGACCTCTCTGGCCTGTTGCCCCTACGTTACAGGTCCTGGCTCTCAGGAATGTGGGCCTCAGTTCTGGCACTGCAGAGATGGACTTCTCTAGGTTTGGGAATCTGAGGGAGCTGGATCTTTCAGGAAATTCTTTGACTAGCTTCCCCAGGTTCAGTGGCAGCTTGGCCCTGCAGACTCTTGACCTCCGCAGAAACTTCCTCACGGCCCTTCCTCAGAGGGCTGTGTCTGAGCAGCCACTGAGAAGTCTGCAGGCCATCTACCTCAGCCAGAACCCTTATGACTGCTGTGGGGTGGGAGGGATGGGGGCCCTGCAGCACTTCAAGACTGTTGTGGACTTGGCCATGGTCACGTGCAACCTCTCGTCTAAGATCATTCGTGTGGTGGAGCTGCCCGAAGGCACGCCTCGAGACTGTAAGTGGGGACAGGTGGACACTGGCCTGTTCTACCTCGTCCTCATTCTGCCCAGCTGCCTCACCCTGCTGGTGGCCTGCACCGTCATCTTCCTCACTTTTAAGAAGCCTTTGCTTCAGGTCATCAAGAGCCGGTGTCACTGGTCCTCCATATACTGACCTCTGTCCCAAGGTTAGAATTTGATCTGTGCCCATGAGGATGCTTTTCTGGCAAGCATCTTCACATCTGCAGATGCCAGTGTGACACCATGAAGGTTAAATTAAAATTTAAAAAGCTTCCATCCATCCATCCTTAGTCCCACTGAATTCTTCTCTCACCCTTGAGATTTATCCTCATCATCCTGGTAAAATATTTATTAAGTGACATTCTGTTAGGATAAAGGGCACAGCTCATAAATATATATATTTTTTAAATTAAATGTTTCTTGTCCTTTGATGGTTTCCTTTGGATTATTTTTTTAATGATCTTTCTTTGGTGCCAACCATGGAGACAAAGGGTGATAGTCTGATGCTACTTGACAATAAATACATCTCCCACTGCATGTCCCAGGAGGGAGAGAGCCAGCATCCTACAGATTCACCCAGGACAAGAATCCCAAGATACTGCTGGAGGATGTGGCAGCAGATATGAATGCCCCACTCTGGGCACTGAAATGATAAAGGGTCAGTGGCAGGCACTTCCCAAGCCCTGGGTTCACATCTGGAGTCTCTGGCAGGCAGACATGATGCGCCCATTGCTCTGAAGGACAAGCGAAGAGAATGGTGACTCAGCCTGTGGTCACGCTGTCTGTGCCAGAAGCTGCGCTTGTTTTGAGGGATGGCAGAAAGGAAGCATGCGGAAGTGTGCTACCTGGGGACTCTCCCCGTCCACATCAATCACATAGTAGTGTTCAGCTCCCGGTTCCTGAAGTCCTTTCTCCCTGCTTTCTTCCAAGGAAAGCAGAGTATGCCTGTGCTCTTCCCTGTGGCATTCCCCATCCTTTGGGCAGGTACAAGTTTACACAGTTGCTGTTGCTGCTCATCTCCACTTTCTAAGCCATAAAAGAATTATACGAAGTGGCAAGGGCAACTGAGGGGACAGAAACTGATTTCTGTTACTGTAGAGATTAATGCCAGTGGAACTATTGCAAATCAAAGAGAAGATCCATGGTGTTTACTTGGCAAAGCAGTAGTTTCCCTTGAATGCTGAAGCTTTAGGTCTGCAGAACCTGCCCCTTCATATACCCCAGCAGATCACCGTTGGGGTGGGCCAACTCTTAAGCCTGGTCTGGGCCTGGGTAGTTGCAGGTTGATCAGCCAGCCAGCTCCCGGACATCCTCACTCCTCACTGCTAGGGTGAGCTCTCCCACACTGGGGTCCCCCTCCCCCACTCCCCACCAGTTCACCCCTTGCAGCAATGAGCAAGCCAGTTCTCAGGCTGAAAGACCCCCAGAGACCCCAAGAGTTTGGAGCCTGTCAGGGGGGAAGGCCCTTGCCCCCAAGAGACGAGACCGGACCACTGGATGCAAGTGCAAGAGGTTATTTATTATTTACACACAGGTACCTATGGACGCCCCAGTCTTTTGAGAGACTGAGAGAGCGTGCCTGATTAAAGCATATGCAGTTTATATAAGGTTGGTGTAGCAAGAAGCAGGCTTACAGAAGCAGAAGCATGGTTACAGGGAATTCATTGTTTCATCTAAATGTAGCAGTTGTAGTTAACCAAGGACAGTTGGTTATTCGGGTTGGGCACAAAGAATACAAAGAATTCAGTTATGACTATCTCAACATACTGGACACTGTCCTGCTGACCTTGCTTTGGTCCAAGCTGCAGACCACAGATATCTGGTTGGCGTTGGATGAGAGCAGCACCTGGTTCCCTCCTGTACTTTTCTCATAACTTGACCTTGGCAAATTAGCAAGAGCAATTTAAACAGGCAATAAGCATAGTGGGGGTCTTTCATTCCCCCCTTTTTCTATAAAATGAATAAAACCCTTTATTCATGGTTTTTCAGTTTTCATTTGTTTTAATTGCTGGTACTGCTGGGTCAAAACTAGGGCCTGAACAACTGACAAGTGTGTGTGTGTATTTTTGAACAGTACCAGTCTATTTAAAATGCATCCAGGCAGCAATCCTGTCTACTTTCAGGGCGGTGGGAGTTGTCAGGAGCACAGTGTAGGGGCCCTTCCAGCGGGGCTCTAAGTTCTTAGTCTGATGTCTCCGAACCCAGATGGAATCGCCAATCTGGAAAGAGTGGGGCTGACAAGAGGTTCTTTGTTCCTCCAGGGATGCGGCCGCCAGAGGTTTCCAGACCTCTTCTTGGACTATCTGTAAGGCTCATAGATGCACCTGTATGGAAGGGGTGTTTGCAAAATCAGAAATGTCAGCATCAAAGAATGATACAGCTGGTGGTGGACTGTCATATAGGATTTCAAAGGGAGTTAGGCCATGAGGGCCTGGAGTGTTTCTGGCCCAATAGAGGGCCAGAAGTAGGAGTTGTACCCAGTCCTTAAAGCCAGTTTCAAGCGTTAATTTGGATAAAGCCTCCTTAATGGTTCTATTTATCCTTTCTACCTGTCCTGAACTCTGGGGTCTGTAAGCACAATGTAATTTCCAATTTATCCCCAGCAACCTGGCCACCAGCTGACTTACCTGGGAGACGAAGGCAGGCCCATTGTCTGATCCTATTACCTGTGGCATCCCATATCTGGGAAAGATTTCTTTTAATAGTTTCTTGGTGACCATTTTTGCAGTCTCATGTTTGGTAGGAAACGTTTCCATCCATCCTGAAAAGGTGTCTATAAAAACCAGTAAATATTTATAACCATATATTCCAGGTTTAACTTCAGTAAAGTCTATTTCTCAATGGACATCAGGCCTATCGCCACAAAGCCGGGTCCCAGAATTCAGTTTGGTTTTTCCTTGGTTTATCTGGGCACAGGCCAGACAGTTAGCAGTTACTTGTTCCAGTAATAAATTCCGATTGGGAAGGTAAGTTTCAATTTCTTGTTTATCTAGCAAAGTTTTCATATTTTTGGCGCTTAGATGAGTCAGCTTATGGAGGTGGTCTATTAACATTTTTGCCATTTTTATAGGCAGTATAGTCTTTCCTTGGTAGACCCAGCATTGCCGATTGGGGTCATAATCTGCACTTAGTTTCTGAACAATGTCCAAATCCGTTTCATCATAGTCCCAATCTGGAGTCTTAGCTGTTTCCTTTTCAGTCAATATGCTAATAGTCAATAGTTGGGGGCTTAAGGCTGCTTGTTTGGCTGCTTCATCAGCCAGGCGATTTCTTTTTGCCTCCAGGCTTTCCCCCTTTTGATGTCCAGGGCAATGCATTATGCTCAATTTTTTTTTAGGAAGGAACAGGGCCTTTAATAATGTCAAGATTTTATTTTTATTTTTAATTTCTTTGCCTTCTGATGTTAAAAGGCCCCTTCTCCGATAAATTTCTCCATGGACATGGGCAGTGGCAAAGGCATACTGGCTATCAGTGTACACATTAAGCTTTTTACCTGTTGCCATCTGGAAAGCCTGAGTCAGAGCAAAGGGTTCAGCTCTCTGAGCAGAGGTGCCTCCGGGGAGTGTAGTGGCCCATATGACCTCTGAGGCATTCGTCACTGCAGCCCCTGCCCGTCTCTCACCATTTAGCAAGTAGCTGCTGCCGTCTGTGAACCAGGTGTAGTCTGCATCTTTCAAGGGCTGATCAGGCCACATTCCATGCATCTCTGCAAGGATCTGCTGACAGTCATGGGAGGCTGGTTCCTCCAGCAGTGGTAACAAGGTGGCTGGGTTCAGGGTTATTATTAGGGGTGGCTGTTGTATGGCCAGCCCATGCCCCCTGTTTCTGCCCAGGCCAGGGGGTGTTGTTTTAACCATAAGTCCATTTCTTCCTGCTGTTCAGGAGGCTTTTCAAAAAGTCTATATTCATTTTCCAATTGTAAAGTCAATATTTTAAGTGGAGCCCCTTGTGGGCCAGAGACTTTAGCTCCTGGTCCTTCAAAATGGATCTGGGCTTTTAATTTAGTCAGTAGATCTCGACCCAGTAATGGATATGAACAGTCCGGTACATGCAAAAAGGAATGTGAGATTTTACCTGATGCGAGATGAACTTTTCTCTCCGTGGTCCATCGGTATTGTTTTTCTCCGGTGGCTCCTTGTACCCAAGCTGTTTTGGTATTCAATGGCCCGTTCGTTTCGGTGAGAACTAAATGTTGGGCTCTAGTGTCCACCAGGAAGGTGACTAGCTGCCCCTCCCCCCGACTTTTAAGGTTAGCCTGGGCTGGGGGAGGGGGCTCCTGGCCCCGACTGCCCTAGTCTTCATCTAGGGCTAGAAGCTGAGTTGGTCTTTGGGAGTCCGTCTCCACGCCTCTGAGTTTTAGGTCTCTTAGGGCAATCTTTGACCCAATGGCCTTTTTCTTTGCAGTAGGCACACTGGTCTCAATCTACCCTGGGCCTCCTTCCTTTTCCTTTTTTTCCTGACTTCCTGCACTATGATTATTCTGAGCTACAGTGGCCAGGATTTTGCTTAATTCTCTCCGGTTTCTATGATCCCTCTCTCTTTCTTTTTTTTTTTCTCTCTCTCTCTCCTCCTTTAGCTCCTTCTTAAACTTGTCCTCTCTTTCCTCCTGCAACTTTCTAAGTCTTTCTTCTTTTTTTTTCAGGTGTTTTTCTCTTATTAAAGATCTTTTCTGCTTCCTTTACGAGATCCTGCAGGCTATAATCTTATAAATTATCTAATCTCTGCAACTTAGTCCTAATATCTGGAGCCGACTGCCAAATGAAAGCCATAGAAACATTGCACCTTTGCTCGTTACTATCAGGATCAAAGGGTGTATACATACGGTAGGCTTCCTTTAGCCTCTCCAAAAATGCAGTCGGAGTTTCCTCCGGTCCCTGGGTTATCTGTCTTACCTGAGCCAAATTCCTGGGACAGCGTCCCAGGCCCGCGGAGACCCGCTGAGAGTAACTGGCGATAAAGACGTAGGTGTTAAAGTCCCAGCAGGGACGATTTAGGGAAAAAATTTCCTCAATTTTATTTGGCAACTGAGTTGCCAAATAAGACGTTTCTCCCAGGAAGATGCGTTGTTCCCCCCCCCCCCCCCCAAGGTTAGGAGGACCTGCAAAAGCCATATTCAAGTAGGTTAGAGAGCTACAGGGTTTTTGGAGAAAGAGGGGTTGTTAGATTTTTCAATTATAAAGGTTGAACGCCGAGAAAGGTCAGTATTGAAATTGAAATTGCCCTCCTAATCCAGCAGCCTGGCGCAGGGGAAAGGCTCAGCAGGTTCCTTCGGTGGCTGGCTCCCTTTGATCTCGGAGTCAGCTGGCTACCAGGGAGTCCGACACAGTTTTTTTTCCTTTAACCAACTGATTGTGAGCTCGACTCTGTACATCATCAATGATCTAAAATAAACTTAAGGGGGTGGTTAAAGATTGTTTCATATTTTCTTCGAAATAAAGAATCAGACAGATAAACAGAACAGACAAAACACATAGACAGCCGGCATAAGGACACGCTGCGCGTTTCGGCGTAAAACCGAAACCAGATACTGAGTTGGAGGCACAGAGGGTCTTAAGCCCCCTGGCCCCCCCAAAACCACGAATCCCTGGGACTCGTGTGGGCCCCGAAAAATCGGGCACCCCAGATCCCTGAGACGTCTCCCAGGGTGGCGGGTAGAAGTCCGAGCTCGTCAGCTCCTTCTCAAGCCGCCTACAGACTCGACTAGCCTAGCCGATTACCGATCGCTGCGCAACAAGCAACAAGTAAAAGACATATGAACAAGACAACAAAGAACAGAAATTAAGCGCTGGCCAGCTTACCTCCCGGTGGGTGTCAGTGTCAGTCTCTAGGGGGAAGGGTCTCCAATCTCGGTGGAACCTCCAATGAAAGACCCCCAGAGACCCCAAGAGTTTGGAGCCTGTCAGGGGGGAAGGCCCTTGCCCCCAAGAGACGAGACCGGACCACTGGATGCAAGTGCAAGAGGTTATTTATTATTTACACACAGGTACCTATGGACGCCCCAGTCTTTTGAGAGACTGAGAGAGCGTGCCTGATTAAAGCATATGCAGTTTATATAAGGTTGGTGTAGCAAGAAGCAGGCTTACAGAAGCAGAAGCATGGTTACAGGGAATTCATTGTTTCATCTAAATGTAGCAGTTGTAGTTAACCAAGGACAGTTGGTTATTCGGGTTGGGCACAAAGAATACAAAGAATTCAGTTATGACTATCTCAACATACTGGACACTGTCCTGCTGACCTTGCTTTGGTCCAAGCTGCAGACCACAGATATCTGGTTGGCGTTGGATGAGAGCAGCACCTGGTTCCCTCCTGTACTTTTCTCATAACTTGACCTTGGCAAATTAGCAAGAGCAATTTAAACAGGCAATAAGCATAGTGGGGGTCTTTCAAGGCAGGTAATTTTTTTTTTAAGGAATAATTTTAATTTTAATCATGTGTGTGTGTGTGTGTGCGTGTGTGTGTGTTTGCATGTGAGTACAGGTGCCAGTAAAGATAGAGATGTTAGAACCCTGGAGCTAAAGTTGCAGGTGATTGTGATGTGGGCTCTGGGAACTGAACTCCAGTCTCCCGCCAAGAGTAGTGTATGCTCTTAACTGCTGAGCCATCTCGCCAGCCCTGTCCTCCACCCCCAGGTAGAATTGTCTCTAGTCTTTTTTTTTTTTTTTTTTTTTTTTTTTTTTGAGACAGAGTTTCACCATGTATTCTTGGTTGTCCTAGAACTAGCTCTGTAGACCAGACTGGCCTAGAACTCACAGAGATCCACCTACCTCTGCCTCCCAAGTGTTGGGATCAAAGGCGTGTGCCACTAACACCCATCCCTGTTTCTAGTCTTGATCTGTGATTTTCTCCTTTGCCTTGATTTTCCCACACTACCTCCACCACCCACCTCTTTCCTAAGAGTACACTGTTGCATCCTCTCAGGACACTGGAGAATGGAGAAGCACAGGGCCTGCTATCAGAGCTCTCTGGTGGGACCCATATGGCTGTTTGCCTGAGATCTTCTATATAGCCACACTGTGGGCTGGACATTGCCACATACTGGAATACTCAGACAAGAGAACATTGAGAATCAAAGAAGATGGGGGAGGCTTGTTTGTTGGCATAAGTCACAGTCACTCAGATTTTGACAATGGAGGCAAAAAGCAGAAGCTTGAGGTCGTCCTAGAAATGCAAAGCGAGTTATTAGAGATCAGCCAGGTTTTAACGGTCCCCAGTTTCCAGGAATTCTTTGACCCTTAGTTTGATTCGGTCTGGTCACCATTTAGCCATTCATGGTCCACTTTTGTTTATTTATTGTCATATAATTTCCTCTGCCACAACAGACATGTGTGTAGTCCATACTACCTTGGAGGCTGATTTGGCTAAATAGAACCCTCAGAAGACTTGAGGGAGATGGGGGGAGGGGGCAGAAACTTGTTTCTCTGACTTCTTGTGGATTTGTCTTGAGCTGGTTGCACCTATCAGTCAGAGGCCAAGTCTCTCAAGGTGGGGTGTTAAACTCAAATCTCTGCCTGGGAGCTGGGTCTCAAGGGATCTACTGGTCCCTGCCCTATGGTTTTAGGGATGGTTAGCAGCTCTATGACACTGGACCCATGTCAATGCCTTGTCCTTCATGGGGTGCTTTTCCCTGACTTTGTAAGTGCCTCAGGACTTTGTTCTTGCTTGAATATGCTATCCTTTGGGGACCTTGGGTGGTAAAGTTCCTTATTTGGTAACACTAGTTTGGGAAACCATAGCATTTGCATCAAAAAGCCACAGGATGCTGAGAACTCAGCCAGAGCTAGGAAGGCCAGCCCTGAAGAAGGTATCCCTCTGACTCATCATGGGTGGACTTGAGGAAGGAGTGGGCTATAAATAGCTGGCATATCACAATTGATTTAGACTTCACCCAAATTACCATGGAAGATATTTCTAGCCCAAAGAGAGTGGGTGTTGTGATAGTTAAGGGAAGCTAAGTGGACAGTGAAGCAAGGGAAAATGTGTTATTAAAAAATGCTCCCTGCCGGCCGGTGCTGGTACACACCTTCAATCCTGGCACTCAGGAGGCAGAGGCAGGTGGATCTCTGTGAATTCGAGGCCAATCTGGTCTACAAGGTGAGTTCCAAGATAGCCAGGGCTATTACAAGAGAAACCCTGTTTCAAAAAACAGAGAGAACACCCTATTCTCTTAGCTGGGAAACCAGCATAGGACCGACCCTGAATGTGGGTGTTAGTTAGGAGGACTGCAGAGTCTATGGGGTCTCTACTAATGGCTCAGTGTGTATCCTTAGTATACGAATGGACTTTGGGAGCCCAGCCCACATGGACACTCCCTCAGCCTAGACACAATGGGAGGGCCTAGGCCCTGCCCCAAATGATATGACAGACTTTGAAGACTCTCCATGGAAGGCCTCACCCTCCCTGGGGAGCAGAAAGGGGATGGGCTGGGGTTTGGTGGAGGTGATAGGGAAGGATGGGAGGGTGAGGGAAACTGGGATTGACATGCAAAACAACTTTGTTTCAAATTTAGAGAAAAAAAGAGAGAAGGGGGCTTTAGATAATTTCACTTAATCTGAGAGCAGTTAAGATTTGGAATTAAGGTCAAGATATTATCAGTGGAAGTGGCCTCAGCACCTTGCCTGTCTTTATCAAGTATATCAAACTGTCAGCCCTGGGTGACTAGTGGTCCCT
Source organism: Phodopus roborovskii (assembly GCF_943737965.1). NCBI lineage: Eukaryota > Metazoa > Chordata > Mammalia > Rodentia > Cricetidae > Phodopus > Phodopus roborovskii. Next base: position 17,408,772 of record NW_026126469.1, on the reverse strand, counting down.
GGGAAATCCATGTTTACTGACTAAACGGCAGATTCCAAGACTCATATGGGCCAGAGGTTAAGAGGCTCAGAATAGTAGTTGTCACCAGTGAACAAACATGGGGACAGCCTGGAGGTGGTTTACAGCCTTCTTTATCTTTATGTTTGAGATGGCGGTCCCAGACAACCCAGGTTGGCCTCAAACTCACCTCTAATCTCCCTCCTCCTGTAGCATAAGTGCTGGGATCACAGCACATTGACAGCATACTCAGCAGGGGCTTCCTCCATTAAAAAAAAAAAAAAAAACATTTATTTATTTAATGTGTGTGCGTATGTTTGACACACACATACACATGCATGCCAGGAAACTTGTAGAGGTGGTCTTCTCCTGTCCTGGGTTGCAGGGATTGAACACAGATTTTCAAGTTTGCTGGTAAGCATGTAACACATAAGCTGAACCATCGTCCTAGTCTCCTCAACTGTAATGTTGTGAATGTTGGAATTATAAACACCAAATTAGTTTTCAATGGGGTTAAAGTTGGCGAGAGTGTTGTTATGGCCCAAACTGTGATGCACACCCATGGATCTCTGAGGCTCTTGGGGGTGGGAGGGCACAGAGGGGGCAGGTGGGCACAGAGGGCCATGCTTTCTAGAGGGTGTATGCGTTTCTCTTTCCGGCTCATGTTTTCAATGTGGCGAGCACATCCCTTGGACGGAAGCCCTGGAGAGGAAGCCCAGCACTTCCTGTTCTTACCAATGCTACAAAAATGCAAACTAGAAGTGAAGAAAAATGGGAGAAAGGGAGGAAATGGGAAGCTCTAGCTGGGTCAGGAGGCCAGGTTCCAGAAGAACACAGCCAGCTTTTGTCCGGGAGATGTAGAGGAAGAGGCACCCCCCCCCCATGCCAGATGCTTGGTTCAATCAGGACCCAGAAAATAATCTCTGCATATAAACAGAGCACCTTGCAAAACATCTGAATGGACAGGACAGTTGAAGACCTTAAAAGGAATGAAGAGATACATACAGGGTAAGATTGAAAGAAAAAAAAAAAAAACAAAAAAACACATAGCCTGAACGATGCCCTTAACTTTTCTATTCCAACTCTGATGTACAACAAGGCTGGAAAGAATCATTTTAGTATCAGATTCTGCTTCTCATCATTGGGAGGAACATCTTTGTTCCCACAAGCTATTTCATAGGATTTAGCAGAAACAGCCTAGTCTCTGGACAGAAGTCCACAGGTACTGGTGACTGGTGATGGGATATTTATATGTTTATTTTTATCACAAAACCAAGCCAAGGGGCTGAAGACATGGCTCAGTGGCTAAGAGCACTGGCTGCTCTTCCAGAGGTCCAGGGTTCAATTTAATTCCCAGCAGCCACCTGACACCATCACAGACAGAACACCAGTGAACATAAAATTTTAAAAAACAAAAACAAAAATATAGACAAAAAACTAGTCAATTCACTCCTCTCTCTCTCTCCCTCTCTCTCCCTCTCCCCCACAGCACTTCTTAGCCTGTCCCCTTTCAGAAGAGCCTGTCTGTGCCTAGCTTTCTCTGAGATTTTATTCAAAAACCACCTTTCTCCCCTCCAAGATGTTGGTGGCCACACCCTTGTACCTGCCCTCCCTTTAACACCGTGGGGGAGACCTTTACACCTGGGTCACTGCTCCTAACATTTTGAGAGTGAGCAAGAAGCTTCACAGTTGCTTTCCTGGTAACCCTGCATTCTTGAACTAGTTCTCGAGTGTTCCTCTGGTGCCTGTCCCAGCGGGTAGAACATCCTTTCTCTGAAGAGAGACTGCAGAAAATGAAAATCCCACTTTGATCTCAGTGTTTGATTAGTAAAGAAAAAACGCCCTCTAGATTTCTAACTTTTCAGAAGTGGCATGCTTTCCCCCTTCCCGTCCCTCACGCAGGCACCTGGCAGTTTTTGGTTTTCTTCCTCTCTTTTAAATTAAGGTTTTACCAATTTTTTACTTACTGGGTGACTGATGATTGATTGTGTATGTGTGTGCCCTGTAGGCATGGGTACCCGAAGAGGCAGAGCAAACCCTTGATCCCCTGGAGCTGGAGTTACAGGCAGTTGTGAGCCTCCTGACTCACGACTGAGAAGACACCTCTAGCCTCCAGCAGGAAGTGCTCTTGACCTGTGGCATCTAAAGATGCTTTCCACCTCCTTCCTTCCTTCCTTCCTTCCTTCCTTCCTTCCTTCCTTCCTTTCTTTTTTTCTTTCTTTTTAAACCTGAAGTGCCAACTGTATTTTCATTGATTTTTGGATCAACTTTAATGGAAGCTTGTTAATATCTGTAATATCCACTAGGACCTCCTGTGTAACAAACTCACATGATGGCTACAGAGGAAACTGCTTGCTCTGTCAGCTGAGTTTCAGCTATAGTGGTGGCAACATTGTGACATAAATTGAACTAAGTTCTCTTTGTGTTTCCCTGTTGAAAATTGACAAAGAAGAGGATGAAAAGGAAAACGTAATTGTCCTTTGTTGCCAAGGTGATTGTATTAAAGCATCAATCAAGGGCTGGGAAGATGGTTCAGCCAGTTGTGCTTGCTGCACAAACATTAGAACTGTCTTACAAAAGCTAACCACTGCAGTATACATCTGTAACCTCAGTGCTGGAGAGAGAAGACCCCTGTGGCCAGGGGAGCTGAATCTGTGAGCGCCAGGTCCAGGGAAAGACTCTGTCTCAAACAAATAATTGGAAGAAGAGATTGAAGAGCTCTAAACAGAAAAACTCCAAACAAACGATACTAGAACAATGACCAGAATAAATATGACACAAATATTCACAACAAAAGGGGTGCCCATGGGGTTAGAGCACTGGCTGCCCTTGCACAGGACCTGTGTTCAGTTCCCAGCACCCACAACCATTTGTACCTCCAGTCCCAGGGGATCCGACATCCTCTTCTATTTTTCTCAGGGTCTACATGTGGTATACAGACATACATGTAGGCAGAATATGCATATATTTAAAAATAAACACATTTTTAAAAAGAATTTAAGACAACTGGTGTTTTTAGTGAAGGGTAGTTGCAGAATACCCTTCAACCATTCAGCTTTAGGTTTTATGGTGTCCCAAATCCCCCTTTCCCTGACCTTACTTAACATCCAGGTACTAAAAAAATCATTGTTCATACTTTTAAAGCCTATTTAGACTGAAGGACAAATATTTTAGCAACTTGAATTTTTATTATTTTATTTTATGTGCATTGGTGTGAAGGTGTCAGATCTCCTGGAACTGGAATTCCAGATAGTTGTGACTGCCACATGGGTGCTGGGAATAACACCCAGGTCCTCTGGAAGAGCAGCCAGTTCTCTTAGCTGCTGAGCGATCTCTCCAGCAACTTGGTTTTTTGTTTTGTTTTGTTTTGTTTGTTTGTTTTTAGAAATGTTCCTAAGTAGCCCAAGTTGGCCTCTTCTACTTCATATGCAGCTGTGAATAGCCTTGAATTCCTGTCCCGCCATCCATCTCCCAAGTGTTGACTTTACAGCCATGCACCTCCACACTCTGTTTATGTGCTGTACAGATTGAGCCCAGGGCTTCGTGTTTGGTGGGTTAGCACGCTACCAAATGAGCTACATCCCATCCTTTTCCCCCATCTTCTGATGGCTAACTTCAGCACTCTCTTTTCGGTCTTTTAAAATCTTGTGAATTGCTTAGCAGTGGTGGCGCACACCTCTAATCCCAGCACTCAGGACTCAGAGGCAGACAGATCTCCAAATTCAAGGCCAGCCTGGTCTACAGAGCAAGTCCAGGGCCACAAAGAGAAACTTTGTCTCATCAAAAACAAAACAAAACAAAACAAATCTTGTAAATAAGTAGAATCTGTTTCTCAAGCTTGTTGATGAAGCTGGAACCTGTGTCTGGGATTGGACCTCATTAGTTCCTCACTGAACATACCGTCTCCCTTTCCTGGCTTATTTAATCTGCTTGTCCTTGCTTCAGTTGTGCACATGCCTGCCACTAAGGACGCCTTGTGACCCACTACCACAGGGTCACTTAGGCACACAGTGGGCAGTGCATTGTCACCTGCCCCAGCGTTACTGCAGAGGACATCTCTCACATCAGCTGCCTAGGTCACATTTCAGGGACCCAGGATCACTTCTGTTGAGGCACTGCTCTTCTCTTAGGCCTGCAGATGTCTGATGGGTGACAGGAGTGGGATGGAAGGCTAGATATCTCCGTCTTCACACTGTCTGTTTCCTTTGCTGCCTTACCCTTCGGGTCAGATTCTCCTTGTTCTGTAGACTGTTCCTGGAGCTGTTGTGTGTTATTACAACCCCATCCTTATGCTCTCTCAGAGGCTTCAGCAGTCCAGGCACCTAAAGTTCTTCGTTATAAGGCCAGACGGGCTGGAGAGATGGCTCAGCAGTTAAGAGTACTGGCTATTCTTCCAGAGCACCCACATGGCAGCTCATACCTGTCTGAGACGCCAGTTCCAGGGGACCCAGTGCCCTCTTCTGCATGCTAGTGAGAGCTAGGTATGCACATGGCATGTAGACATACATGCAGGCAAAACAATCACACACATAAAATGAAAAGAAAAACAAGAAAAAGGCCCAAACAGAACATCCTGGCCAGAATGTTTATGCAGGAAGATGGTGCCAGCTGCATGGGAAAACCAGCAGCAGTGGAACAATGGGACTACCTGTAAACTACAAGCCAGGATGTTTGCACACAAAATGTAAAACGTCTTTTCAAATGTCCACAGCCAGTGGAAAATTTCCAGCTCTTAAATTAAATCATTCCAGCAAATTAATAAAAGGTTCTTTTCAGAAAGTAGCCCAATGTGTCTTAGCAGTGGTACTGTTTGGCTCTGGACTGTGAGCTAAAGTCCCAGCTAGACCTGCCTGTATGTCTGTGGTACTTGGCTTGATGTCCTCAGTACTATTTCTACACCCAAAGATCCTATCTCTGGAACATTTACTCTCCCTTTTCTTGTACATTGATTGTGCTCTTGTGAGTTCATGGCAAAATGATATTGCATTTAGGTGGGCTTGGTGTTTAATGTGGGTATTCAGGCTACCTTTGTGTGTGTGTGTGTGTATGTGTGTGTGTGTGTACATGTGTATGTTTGAAGGTCAGGAGTGGGTAACTTCCTCAACTACTCTACCCCTTAGTATTTAATAAGTCATTTTATTATTAGTATTGTTTGTGTGTGGATGATGTGTTCATGAATGCAGGCATGCTTATGCCTGGTACATGTGTGGAAGTCAGAGGACAGCTTTCAGGAGTCAGCTTCCTCCTCCTTCCTCTGTAGGTTCTAGGGTCCACTCAGGTCATCATGCTGGCATAGCAAGTGCTGACACCCGGTAAGTCATCTTGTCAGCCCTTCACCACCGTTTTTTTTTTTGTTTGTTTTTGTTTTTTTTTTAAGACAAGGTCTCACACTGGATATGGGCATCCTAGCTGCACTTCCCCAGCAAAAGGAGTGCAAGAATACACTACCATGCCTGTCTTTGATGCAGATGGTAGAGATTCAAACTCAGGCTCCCATGTGGACAGGACAAGCACATTAACTGCTGATTTTTGTTGTTGAGACAGGATCTGTCCTAGTTAGGGTTTCTATTTTGCAATAAAACACCATGACCAAAGGCAGCTTGGGGAGGAAAGGGTTTATTTCAGCTTACACTTCCATATCAATCTATTACTTTGGGAAGTCAGGACAGGGACCCAAACAGGGCAGGAACCTGGGGGCAGGAGCTGATAAAGAGGCTATAGAGGAGTGCTGCTCACTGGCTGCTCTGCATGGCCTGCTGAGCCTATCTTCTTACAGCACCCAGGACCACCAGGCCCCACCCACAGTGAGCTGGGCTCTGCCACTTCTATCAATGAAGAAAATGCATCCCAGTTTTGCTCATAGACAAACCTGTTAGGGGCACTTTCTCAATTGAGGTTCCCTCTCCTCAAATGACTCTAGCTTGTATTGAGTTGACAAATAACTAACTAGAGCAGCATTTCACACTTTAGCTCAAGCTAGTCTGGAATTATATAGCCCGGGCAGGCAACGATCTTTCTGTCTCAGCTTGCTGAGGCGCTTGGAATACTGCTGCTATAGGCTACCACACCTGACAAGTCTTACTGTCTATACTCACCCTTTTTAGTTCTTGTATATAAAGTGAGCTTCCAGGTGGGAACACCAATATCAGTCTTCTTGTTTCTTATGCTTGAGAGTTTTACCTAACTCAATGTGAAACTGGGTCCTGCTCAAAAGTTCAGTACCTTCTTGAGGATGGATGGGTCTCAGCTCTCCCCTTCAATGGGAGTTCCAGGACTCAGGGCCCATCTGTGATCAGGGTGGAACCTCCCTCTCAAGTGCTCCCCAGATGGGCTGGGATTCCCCTCTCCCAGCCCAGTGGAGAGGACAGGGCTGGAGAAAGATTTGAAATTACTGAACATGACAAAGGGTACTCCCCAGAGAACTGCCCACGGATTTCTTGATATCTGTCAAGGGGTGTTTTAGAAAAATAGCTTCGTCAGCCCACCTGCACATCCTCAGATCAGTGAACTGTGTGTAGCTCAGGGTCTTCCATGATTTCAGTGTCATGAACAGTAGACATATCAATCTTTAGGAACATGCATTTATTATTTGGGCTTATTTTACATCCGGGCATACAGAAATACTGCACTCTTGTTTGTATGCCCGTCAGTGTTTGCCAAGGAGGAAATAGCTGCTCATCCACTCGGAAACATTGCTAGAGCTTGGTGCTAGGTACTGCTTAGCTCTGGAGATACATACAGAGTTGGGTTTGGGGACTTTGGGATTTTTCCTCATTGTTACTTACAGATGCCCTCTCCTTGTTTGCATCTCTAGTCCCTCTATTGTGTTTGAGTCTCCTCAGCATCTGTGAGAGCTAAGAACTGACTATTACTGGCTGAGGTACTCTGTACTTTGTGGGCAATAGCAAGCAGTAATACCAACCCTTTTCTTTATTTGGTGAGGTCCCAAGAGAGGAACTAGTTTCTATCCCCGTGTGATCTCTGCAATTGCTTCGTAATGTAACACAGTTGTCTCTCTTTATTTTTGGTTCCAAAGCTGGGTGACACGGAATATCAAATTGTCACAGATTTAGTCATCCCACAGGTACATTAGTCCAAGCTCTCGTCTCTGAATCATAAAGAAATTAAACAACATCAGTTTAGCACTGGCACCACTCTCTACTTTTAGACATAGTCTTCATTCCCCTTTGCTTTCCTCTGTGTCCATTCATAGTATATAAGTAAGTTCTTAGATGTGAGTGGGGAGAGTCTTCCTTACAAAATTCCGGTAATACACATGAATGCCCCTTGGCCCGAGATGCCTTTTGGCCCGGGATGCCATGTTTGACTCCCTCCCCTTCCCCTCCTCCACCCTGCTTCCTAATTTTCTGAGTGTGGGCTGGAGTTTATGACTCATTTCCAAAGAACAGACTATGAAAAGAGAAAAGCAGGTGCTGGAGGAACAGCCCCGTGGTTAGGAGTGCTTCCTGCCCTTCCAGAGGGCCTGACTCAGATTCCTAGCACCCACGCCTGGGGGTTCACAACAGTTTATAATTCCAGCTCCAAGAGATCTTGGGCCCTCTGCTGAGCCCCCCCCCCCAACTCCTCACAAATCATAAAATAAATCTTTGGAGCTTTTTGTTTTGTTTTCTGGAGTCAAGGTTTCTCTGTGTTGCCTTAGCTGTCCTGGAGCGTGCTCTGTAGACCAGGCTGGCCTTGAGTACCCACAAGAGATTTATTTTAGCTGGGTGGTGACGAAGGCCTTTAATCCCAGCACTCAGGAGGCAGAGGCAGGTGGATCTCTAAATTTGAGGCCAGCCTGGTCTACTGAGCAAGCTCCAAGACTACACAGAGAAACTCTGTAACAAAAACCAAACCAAACCAAACCAAACAAACAAAAAACTCAAAAGTAAAACAAAACAAACAAACAAACAAAAAAAAAAAGAAGATGAAAATTAGAATAGTACTACACTGTGAAAAGATAATAAGACAGGCTTTTTCTGTATAGCTTTAGCTGTCCTGGAACTCACTCTGTGGCATTACAGCCAGGCTTAAGCCTTAAATTTTAAGAGATAGTGGCACGCGCCTTCAATCCCAGCACTCAGGAGGCTCAGGGAAGAGCTCTATGGGTCTGAGGCCAGCCTGGTCTACTGGTGTGAGATGGGGAAAGAGACTGATTCTTGCTGTGGTTCTTCGGTTGGCTCAAAAATCTGGGCTCAAGAAATCCTCCTGTCTCAGCCTAAATTGAACAATATAGAAAGAAATTAGTAAGTCCTTTGGAAAACACAAGTAAATAGAGGACAAATCTGAACAGAGCTATAAACTGAATCTGTAATTAAAATTTCCCACTAAGGAAATTCCATTTCCAGATGGCTTTGCCAACTACCAAGATGTTTAAGGAAGAAACATATTCTTGAAGAGCATTTAAATAGCGGGGAAAGGAACAGCTTGCAGATGTGATTTTGAAGATGAAAAGTGGAGGCCTGTGTTTGAAAGGGCTAGGATGCAGTGGTAAAAAGGATGGAAGAGGAAGGGAAGGGGGAGGGGACAAGGAAAAGGGGAGGCCCCGTATTAGGATGTTATTAATTTTAACTGGGCATGCTTATTAGGAGAACCAAAGGGGGTTTTTGATAGCTGGACCTTGGTGGCCGCCTCAGGAGGAGGAAGTGACCAAATAAGGAAACAGACCTTGGTGGCTACTTTAGGAATGTAATCTAAAGGGTTCTTTTGTTTGTTTGTTTGTTTTGAAAGGCAGAGGGAATGGGAGAGAAGGGCAAGGCCTATTGGAGCCACATGTTTGAGTGGGCTAGTGTCCCTTCAGCCATGATTAGGAATCCCAGCTTTATCCAAGGATCAGTGTATCATTCCAAAATCAGCAAATGCAAATTTACCATCAGCAGACTAAGACAGAATAACTGCAACTACCTCAGTGTGTCAAAGGCATCAGACAGAATATAACACTTGTTTATTTAATACCTAGGAAACCAATAGTAAAACCTTCTCTAAGTCATATGCATCTGTTAAAAGCCTATACGTGCCAAAATTCATGCATTAATACTGAAACACCATTTCCTTTGCCCTGATATCAGAAGCATGACAGTAAGGCTGTGGTGTACGTACTGGGGGCTGTAGGGACGACTACAAATAAAGCAAGGAGAAAGGGCACAAAACCTGGAGATAAATGGAGCTAGCAAAGCCTGGAAGCCCTGACTCAGGTGGCTGAAGAAGGGAGAACAGTTTGAGCCTGTTTTTCTTTCTTTCTTTCTTTCTTTCTTTCTTTCTTTCCCTCTCTCTCTCTCTCTCTCTCTCTCTCTCTCTCTCTCTCCCTCGTTTCTGTGTTTTGTCTTCATGTGTAGCTGTGTATCGTAAGCATGCTATGCCAAAAGAGGGAATCCCACCCATCCCCTGGGACTGGAAGTACTGTTAGGAGTCCATCAGGAATCCAACTTGGATCCTCTGGGAGAGACGCTTCAGTTCTAACCAGTGAGCCATCTCTCCAGCACCCAAGACCTTCGATGTTTGATTGGGTACAATTGATTGGCAGGCTCCAGGCCAATGACAGACCCTGTTGCAGAGAAAGTGAACAGCGTTCCTGAGGTTGTCCAGTGGCCTCTACATGCAAACCTTTGCATACTCACCTAGACACACAACTGAGATGACTACTCAGAACAAAGCACAGGACTCTGGGCTATAGAGCAAAATCCAAGTGAAGACACTATTTTAAAAGCGGAAAGACAAACCTTGACCTGGGAGAAGTGATTCATAATGTGTGTACCCTAAGAAGGACTCATGATCTGTACATATAAATAACTTATATAATCAATAAAAGGACAGCGAAAGGGGCCGGTGACATGGCTCACTGGTTAAGAGCACTTGTTGCTTTTGCAGAAGACCTGAGTTTGACTCCCAGCACCCACATGGTGGCTCATAACCACCCACAACTCCTGTTCTAGGGCATCTACTACCCTCTTCTGACCTCTGAGGGCACCGGACACGATTGTGGTATACATACATTCAGGCAAGGCACTAATACACATCAAATAAAAAATAAATAAGTCTAAAAAAAAAAAGTGAAGTTCCCTAACAGGGCAGTGGAAGTACACAGCTTTAATCCCAGCACTCAAATGGCAGAGGCAGTTGGATCTGAGGCCAGGCTGGTCTACAAAGAGAGTTCCAGGACAGCCAGAGCTACACAGAGAAATCCCGTTTCAGGAAAAAAAAAAAAAAAAAAAGCAAGCTTCAGAAAAGCAAAGCAGCCAGCCAATAGCTCTTACTTGTACCTCAGACTAAAAGGGGCCATCCTGTGTCCACCAGCTCTCCAGCAAGCCTCAGACCGCTGCCTCTCCTCAACATGACTAAGTCTCAGAATGCAGCCTGAGACACTGGGCTCCTATCTTTATATACCTCTCTAGGCCTGGGATTAAAGGTGTGAGCTCTAATTCTCTTTCAGACTGATTCACTCTTGTGTAGGCCAGGGTGGCCTTGCACTCAGAAAGATCCATCTGCCTCTGTCTCATGAGTCCTGGGATTAGAAGTGTGAACCACTATTGCCCAGCTTCTATAGCTACCTAGTGTGGCTGACTTTGCATCCTGAACCCTTAGGCGAGCTTTATTAAATCACAAATAATATATGACCACATTTATCTGTATGAGTGTCTGCCATTTGATGTCAAGTATCCTGGTAGGCTTTCATTGCTTTGAAGAGACATGACCAGGAAAACATTTCTTGGTACTGGCTTACAGTTCAGAGCTTTGGTCCATTATCGTCATGGCAGGAAAGCATGGCAGTGTACAGCATTATGGAGAGGGAGCTGAGAGCTCTGTGTCTCGATCTGTAGGCAGCAGGAGACTGTGTGCCACACTGGGGGTAGCTTGAACATACAGACCTCAAAGCCCTTCTCCACAGTGATACACTTTCTTCAACAAGGCCACACCTCCTAATGTTTCCACTCCCTATAGACCAAGCATTCAAGCGTATGAGTCTATGGAGGCCATTCCTTTTCATATCACCACAGGTCTCTTGGAGTTACAGCTGATTGTGAGCTTCCCCATGTGGTGCTGGCTGCCAAATTTCCATCCTCTGGAAGAATTGCAAGTTCATTTATGGAACATCTCTCTAACTCCAATATCCAGCTGAGCATGGAGGCTCCTGCTTATATAAATCCAGCACTGCAACCTGGTAAAGTTGCAGAGATGCAGTTTCAAATTCAACCTCCAATAATTTACTCACAAGAAAGGGCTTGTTTTTTTTTTTTCAAAAGAGGGTTACTCTGTGTAATAGCCCTCACTGTCCCTAGCTGTCCTGGAACTAGCTCTGTAGACCAGGCCTGTCTCTGCCTCCCAAACACTGGGATTAAAGGTGTGTGCCACCATGGACCAGGTAGGGCTTGTCTTAAAAACACTCATGATAATCAATTGTTTAAAGATAGGGAACCATTGCTCTCTGACAGGAAGGCAAACTGATGTAATCTGGGGAAGTTTTACCATAATATCTACTAAATCAAATATAGAATATATATGTATGTTTTCTATAATCCAGCAATTCCATTCCTATTAGACAAGAGAAAACAAGCTTGACAAAGGCATTTATATGAACTTTGACATTAACCATATAACCCTAAAGTGGCAACAGTCTAAAAATCTGTTCACAGGGGGCTAGATGACCAAATTGTAACACAGCCATCAATGGAATGCCCCACAGCAATTCAAAATAGTAAGCTGTGACTGCATGCCAGTAAATATCAGACTCTTATTGTCCTGTGTTGAGCAAAGAAATCGGCTGCCCCAGAGTATGCACTGAAAGGTCTAGTGATGTTTCAAATGGAAACAGTATGGGCAGAGCGGCGTTGCATTTGGGGCACTGGCCTTTGACTGGGGGGGAGGTGATACTGGTACCTGTCACATGCAGATGTCCTATGTACAATCTGCCTTAGGAAAATCTGCCACAGGGCTTGCTCATTATTGAACACACACACATAAACAAAAGTAAATGGGGGGGGGGGATCAGGGAAGAATTACAGTAACATTGTATGATTGATTTTTTTTAATTGATTTAAATTTTTTTTTTTTTTTTAGTTTTTCAAAACAGGGTTTCTCTGTGTAACAGCCCCAACTGTTTTGGAACTCGCTTTGCTGACCAGGCAGGACCTGAACTCACAGTTATCAGCCTGGTTCTGCCTCCTCCAGAGTGTTGGGGTTAAATTAAAGACCTGTGCCACTACTGCCTAGCTGGTCTGATGTTTTCTTTAACACATTCTTGCTTGTAGTAAGAGGTGGTTGCAGAAATCAGTTATAACTTCCAGTGAGCTCCTGAGACCCTAAGCCACTGACTAAGCTGCCTCTGCCATTCACCAAAGGCCAGGTTCACTTCACCCACTCCTAAGTGTCTCTGTGTTTACAGAAAGCTCCTCCCGGGTCAAGTCACCAGAACTCTCCTACCCCCTGGTGGCAATGTTTAGAACTGTATGGACAGGGCTGGAGACCAAGAAATGAAAACAAGGAATGAATGGTTAATTTTCTTGCGTCCCTGGTGCTTCCTGCCCTGTGGCCATCAGTGTCCACTACACCGTGCAGGAAGTTTCAGAAGCTGCCCACCCACTCACAGGAATTGAAGTTCCGCAGCTTTCTTTATGATTTTTAATTCTCCTTTAGTGAACTTGGACCTGTTCCTGTCTTCCTGTCATTAGGGGTTATATTCAGAGTCCAAGCCTTGGGAGAGACTAAAAAAAAAAAAAATCTAAACAACAGCAATTTAAATGAGTAGACCTATAGGGTACAGGCAGGTGAAAAAAAAAACAGGAAAAAAAGTTAAGATCGGACAAAGCAGTAAACTGATAAATTGGGCTTAATTAAGGGGAAAAATAAAGGGGCAAAGCTGTGCCAAACATAGCAGGTGCTGGGCTGGAGTGGTTAGTTAGGCTTTGAGCTGAACTCAAGGGAAGAGGGCAGTTTTCTTTGAAAAGTTCAGTATTTGTGTGGAGTTTGTAGTGGGAGAGGATAGCAAACAATGGAGGGAAAGAAATGTTAAAAAGAAAGGAAGAAAAAAGCAAGAAAGAAAGGAGAGAGAGAGAAAGAGAGAGAGAGAGAGGAGTCTAGAGATGAGATTTGGGTAAACCAAGTCTTTGCATTTAAATGCTGAACCCCAGCTCTGGCTCTGTCCCTCTGCAGCTGGCTTCCATGCTGGGGCTTGTCAGGTGGTGGCAGTGGTTTAGAATCTGCTTGCTGTTTGACAACTTACTTTTCTCACTTAGTCAAGGAGCCTGAAGCTCTTTCCTGGTCACTGCTCTGGCATTCCCTACTTTTTGCTAATATCTCTGGTGCATACGTGATGGTTAGTCTTGAGACCGGATTTCTCTGTGTAGCCCTGGCTGTCCTGGAACCCGCTCTGTAGACCAGTCTGGCCCTTGAGATCTGCCTGCCTCTGCCTCTGCCTCCTGAGTGCTGGGGTGAAGGGCGTATGCCACCACCCTCCCGCAGAGTGATGGGTCTTAACCATCGGTTTGACCCAGTCTACAATGATCTTGGAAGAGAGTCTCAAGGAGGGGTTGTCCAGATTAGGTTGACCCTCGGTTGCATCTGTGAGGGATTTTCTTAATTGAGGTGGAAGATTCCTGTCAACTGCGGGCAGTTTCTTTGGCTGGGCGATAGACCTTAAAAAGACCTGAGCTGAGAAGTGGGCATGCATGTGTTCTCCGCTCCTGAATATCATGTGACCAGCTCTTCCAAGGCCCTGCTACTGGGACCACCCAGCCTTCAGGACTGCATCCCAGGAGTGCGAACTAGGCTAACTCCCCCTTCCCCCTCAATTGCTTCTGTAATGACACTTGATCACAGGACCCGAAAAGAAGCTCATACAGTTTGTCACAGTTGATTTCACAGATGTCTTCCTGTGTTTCCAGTGGCCCCCTGCCATTCGGGTTCACTTCTCACGAGTTTTTAGCGGGTGGGCAGACTTGCTTCTCTATTTCACCATTGTAGCTCATTTCCTATTGAGCAAAGCTTCCTCCTCAGGTCAGTTCTTACCACACCCTGCAGGGGTGAGCCCTTTTCCACAGAAAGAAGGATCTGCCCTGGGCCTGAGGAAACACACCCGTTCCCCCTGGTGCCTGCACACTGCCTCGACCAGGGGCTCCCAGAGAGCTCAGTAATCTGTTGAGACAAAAGTCGGTATTACTTGGGCTCTAGTGCAAGTTGACTGTACTTACAGGTTCTGGTTCTGGTAGCAGACAGGCCCCTCCCGTGGAATAATTTACTGCCTCAGTGCTGTGCCTGTACATGCTCCTGCATTCCGGGTCACCAACAACATGATTCCTGTGTCAGCAGCAATGCACTTTCCTTTTCCTCCTGAATAGATGAATTTCCCTTTGAGAATGAACTTGAACCTAGTCCACTTTTTAAAGTGTCCTAGTAGTTTGAGCCTGCGTCAGTCCTTCTCCTGCACAGTGCCTGTGTGAGGATGAACCCGTGAGCCACATGTCCAGAGGGTTGTGGCTGTGGGAAGGTTTGCATGGGAGGTTAAGTACACCAGGATCTAATAGAATTATTATGTGTGTCAGAGAGCCATAGTGGGAGAGGGCGGAGTGCCAGGAACAAAGGAGAATTGTGGATTTCCAGAACTGAAGAACAAAAACCTAGCACAGTGGTTCTCAAAGTGTCTGGGGAACTACTAGAACGCTGGTTCTCAGTCCTACCCCCAGCCCAGCCTGTGGAATCAGAATCCCTGAGCCAGTGGGTTGTGAAAGGCGAGTCTGCCCACCCCGAGGAGAGGACGGAAAACCACTAGACTGATTGAGTTACAGGCTGGAGGTCATGTCTTGATGTATCCATGTATCCATATATCCATACATGTATCCATGTATCCATACTCCATGTATCGAGTTTTGTACTCAAAAGTCCCAGAAGAGGTAAAGCAAGTTGAAAACAGCTACTACAATCACATTTTCTGCACAAGCAGGGAGCTAGTGAGATGGCTCCGTGGTAAGGGACCCGCCACCAAGCTGAAGGAGTTTGACCCATGAAATTCCCGTGGTGGAAGGGAGAACTGGCCCCTGGGAGTTGTCATTCCAACCTCCACGGGCACACCCGATACATGCTAAGCTCCATCCCCACGATTAGTAAGTATTAGTTCAAACTAAAACTGGTACCCAGGCAAGAACTAAGGAGTATTCTCTTCAGTGAGGTTTTCTTTTGGGGGCCACCAGTCTCAGGGATGACCAAGCACACAGCTGTCTCTGTCTATGCAGACCCTGGAGCCACAGCCTACAGTGACACTCGAGGCAGTGCCAAACTGCTGGCCGTTTCCACATGGGGCGACGGGTTTTCAGCCTTGTGCATGAAGTCAGAGAGAAAGAAGTCTAAACTACAAGGATAACGTTGGATTTAAGCATAAAGCATAGTGAGCATACTTTTCTGTAAAACGTGACTTGGTCATGCAGTAGCCCATCTGTATGAAACTGTAATTTGCAAATGGTGGCTCACACTTCTCCCTCCTTGACCTTTCGGGCGCAGGCAGGGGGTGATGACAGTGGGAGGCTGACCTCAAGCCATCCATCCCACTCTATCCACACAGTGCTTATGGCCATCTGATATTTTTATTGATGTTTCTCCTTATGGAAATGCGAGCCGTTTGTCCTCTGTGTTCAGTTACTGGGGACAGCACTTGGCATCTTGTCAGTGCTTGAAATGAATATGATGAGTAGAGAATGACCCTAACATACCCAGATATCCCAGCACCATGAAAAGATTAGAAGGCGACTGGAGGCCTAGCAAGGCTTACCACAGGTGTTCACCAAGCACATTGCTTAAGTTATAGGACATATTGCTTACATCCTTCTGCTGCCTAGTGAAAGGTGCCTTTTGATAAGTTAAAAAAACAAATACTGCCCTCTGATGGTAGGTTTTTTCTTCTTCCACTTTTTGTTTTAGCAGCAATAAACATCCTGCTTTTCTTCTGATGAAAATGTGTGTGTGGGGGGGGGGGGCGCTGGAGAGATGGTTCAATGGTTAAGAGCACCAGCTATTCTTCCTTAGAAGCCTGGTTCAGTTCTCAGCATCCACATAGCAGGTCACACCTGTCTGTAACTCCAAGATCTGACGCCCTCACACAGACTTACCTGCAGACAAAACACCAATGCAAATGAAATAAAAGTAAACTATCAAAAAAAAAAAAAAAATAAAGTGTGCTGGGTGCCATACCTTTAATCCCTGCACTCTGGAAGTAGAGGCGGGTGGATCTTTGTGAGCTTGAGGCCAGCCTGGTCTACAGAGCTAGTTCCAGGACAGCCAGGGCTTCACTGAGAAACCCTGTTTTTGGGGTGGGTGGGAGGAGTGGGCTGGGGGTGGTGTACTGGGTGTTATGGTGTCCAGCCTCCAGCACTTTGGAAGCTAACACTTGAGGACAACCTGAGGTAGAGTGAGATGCTGTCTCAAAAAAGGGTAGTGGGGCTGGAGGTTTGGCTCAGTGATTAAGAGACCCTTCTTACAAAGGACCTGAGTTCAATTCCATGCACCCACATGGTAGCTCACAACCATCTGTAATATCAGTCCCTCTTTAGATCTTCAAGGGTACAAGACATGTGGTACACATGCATACACATAGGCAAAACGCTTGTGCACATTAAATAATAAAATAAGGGGCTGGTGAGATGGCTCAGTGGTTAAGAGCAGATGACCTGGTTCAATTCCCAGCACCCACATAACAGCACACAACTATCTGTGACTACAGTTTCAGGGAATCCATCACCCTCACATAGACACGAATAGAGACAAAACACCAATGCACATAAAATAAAATCTTAAAAAATAAAATAAAATTTGCCAGGCAGTGGTGGCACACACCTTTAATTCCAGCACTCAGGGGGCAGAGGCCAGCCTGATCTACAGAGCAAATTCCAGGTCATCCAGGGCTACACAGAGAAACCCTGACTTGGAAAACCCAATAAGTAAATAATTTTAAAATTGCAATTAGAAAGGGTTGTGTGAGATGGCTTAGTGGGTAAAGGAACCTCACTCAAGCTTCATGACCTGAGCTCAGGCTCCAAGACACAGAGTGGCAGGACAGAGCTGACTGTATTAGCTGTCCTCTGATCTCTACACAAGAAAGAAACTCAAGCCAGATACCGTGATGCAAGCCTATAATCTCAGTATCTGGGAAATTGGGGTAAGAGGACCAGGAGTTCAAACAGCAGTTTGAGGCCAGCCTGGGTTGCATGAGACTGTGTCACAAAAGAACAAGGATAGCACTCAGATTGACTGCAGTAATGCATGCCTGTAATCCCACACGGAAGGACTGTTTAAGCCCAGTAGTTCCAGACCAGCCTGGACCACAGAGACCCATTGTGTGTGTGTGTGTGTGTGTGGGTGGGTGGGTGGGTGGGTGGGTGAGATGAATTAGTGAGAAAAGGCTTGTATGTGCCACCAAGTCTCATGACTTGGATCAAACCAGAGTTTGATCCAAGACTCACATGGTGACAGGAGAGATTCCTGAAAAGTGTCTTCTGACTTCTATACAAGAATGTTTGAGCTCACACATACACATGCATGTGCACACATACAAACATACAAATGCAACAAAAAATAAAGAACTCATATAAATATAAGATGAATATTTACTATGATGTATTAGCTTGGGTCAGGAGGTCATGGTGCACACCTTAATCCCAGCAAGCACTGGGGAGGCAGAGGCAGGGTTATCTCTGTGAATTCGAGGCTAGCTTGGTCTACAGAGCACTCAAGTTCCAGGACAGTCAGGGCTGTTAGGAACTAGCAGCCAGCTGACCAGCTGCCCCCCCCCTGCCCCAACGATGGGCGGGACGCTCATGGCCATGGCCATGGCCATGTCATCCCTACATCAGCTTTACCTGGCAGCCAGAGGACTCAGTTACGAATGCGCAAGCCTCTTTTAAAGCAAGCGCGCCAAGTGCTTCTCTCTCTCTGCCTCTCTCTGCTTTGCTCTCTCTTTGCTCTCTCTCTCTGTTCTCTCTCTCCTGCTTTCGGTTGGCCACCGGCTACCCCCTCTTTCTCTCCCTCTCTCAATAAACTCCACGTGGGCGTTGAGTCTCGTGTTTGTGTTTCTTAGGCATTAGTTGCATCAAAAGAACAACAAGGGCAATTCCATAGAGAAACCCTGTCTCAAAAAACAGTATTAACTAATTAATGCAGAGGATAAGAGGCAGGTCTGGTTTAAATACTTCATTTAATATTCCTACATGTGCATGTACGTGTTCGGATCAGACACACTCTGTTCCTTCCCTCCCCTCCTTTCCCTCCCACCATTCTTCTCCAACTGTATGTGGTCTTTCCCTTTCCCTGTTTTGATACAGATAATTCTGGAGACTGGAGAATTTATAGGCATTCATAGGAAGATGTTAAAATGATTTTTAGGTTAGATAAAGCAGTTAATGGCTATAAGAAAATAAACCAAATTCTCTGTGGTTATCTTCTTTATTGGACAGGAATCTTCAAGTTAACATATAAATGCACAATACCTAGGCTCTAATAAAAACATAAATAGCAAAGTTAAGCATTCATTTCATAGAAGAGTGGGGTTGAGGCTTAGGTCAGTGCTAGAGTGCTGGGTTCAGTCTTCATTTCCAGAAAAAAAAAAAAACAATGAAGCTTCTAAGCAATGCTCTACAACAACAACAAAACTATAGCAGGGGGCTGGAGAGATGGCTCAAAGGTTAAGAGCACTGGCTGCTCTTCCAGAATTCCTGAGTTCAATTCCCAGCAACCACATGGTGGCTCACAATCATCTATAATGAGATCTGATGACTCCTTCTGGCCTGCAGGCATACACACATGCAGGCAGAACACAGTATACATAATAGGTAAATTTAAAAAAAAAAAAGCCCCCCCAAAAAAATCACAGACCAATTCTCATGAACATACACGTAGAAATTTTCAATAAAATACCTCAAAACTCCTTAAGAAAAATCACCTACCATAACCAAGTTGGCTTCATCCCAGGCATGCAAGATTGGTTTAGTATATACGGATCAATAAATGTAATATGATACATAAATGGATAGAAATCACATGACCAGTTCAGTACAGAAATGGCCTTTGATGAAGTTCAGCATTCCTTCATGTTAAACTCTAAAGAGACTAGCAGTGAAGGAAAATACCACACCACCACAAAGAAACACATCACTGTTGCCATTTGCAATACAGAGTGTGCTTACTGTCTGCCTTTGCCTTTACACCCACTGAAGTAAATACTGGTTATTTGCTCAAATGAAAAAAAAAGTAAAGGTACATATGACAAGCCTATAGTCAACATAATCCTATGGGGGAAATTTTTATTTTTTATGTTATTTATTTTAAAATATTATGTATACATTGTTTTGTTTGTATATATGCCTGCATGCCAGAAGAGGGCACCAGATCTCATTACAGATGGTTGTGAGCCACCTAGTGGTTGCTGGGAATTGAACTCAGGACCTCTGGAAGAGCAGCCAGTGCTCATAACCTCTGAGCCATCTCTCCAGCCCAGAGGCAAGTTTTTAAAGCATTTCTTCTAAATCAGGATGAGAAAAGGGCACTTATAGTTGTCCCGCCTCCACTCCTTGGCTCTTTTTGGGGCCCAACAGCCAGCTCCCAAATAAGTCACACAGAGACATATTCTTACTTATGAATGCTTGGCCTTGGCTTGGTTTATTTCTCTCCAGATTTTCTTAAATTATCCCGTCTATCTTTTGCCTCTGGGCCTTTACTTTTCTCCGCTTCTGTATACCTTTCTTTACTTCTCACTCCATGGCTTGCTGTGTAGCTGGGTGACTGGCCCTTGATGTCCTCTCCTTTTCCTTTTCTTGCTCCCCAGTCTTCTCCTCCCAGAGTTCTCCTCCTATTTATTATTTCTGCCTGTTAGCCCTGCCTATCTTTTCTTCTGCCTTGCTATTATCGGTTTAGCTCTTTTTTTTTTTTTTTTTTTTTTTTTTTTAGAACAATGGGGTGTTTTAGGCAGGCAAAGTAACACAGTATCACAGAGATAACAAATAGAACATAAACATCTTTGCATCATTAAACAAATATTCCACAGGATAAACAAATGTAACACATCTGAAAATATTCTACAACAAGCACTTCTCTGCTTGAAATTTTAGCTAACACAGTGAAACAAATAAAAAGGGAACAAATAGAAAAGTGTGCTGGTTAGGATTTTGGTCAACTTGACCCAAGCTAGGATGACCTGAGAATAGGAAACCTCAAACTGAGAAAATGCCTTAGATTGCCCTGTAAGCAAATCAGTGGAGCTTTTTCTTGATTAATGATTGATGCAGAAGGGCCCATCCCAGTGTGGGTGGTACCATCCCTGGACAGGTGTCCTGGGTTGTATAAGAAATGAAGCTAGTGGTGGTTCACCCATTTAATCCCAGCATACGCAGAGGCAGGCAGATCTCTGAGTTCAAGGTCAGTCTAGTCCATAGCATGAGTTCCAGGACAGCCAGGGCTACACAAGGAAGGGGAGTGGGGGGAAATGTATAGCTCGATAAAATAAAACTTAAATTCCAAAAAATCTAACAAATTCCAAATGTGTCAAAGACTTAATGTAAGACCCCAAACTCTGACACTGCTGGAGGAAAACACATTAGATATAGGTCTAGGCAAGAACTTGTGGAAAGGACTCCAAGAGCATAGGGAATAATCCTAAACTTTGAAAATGTTCTGTGTATAAAAGGAAACAATCAGCAACAAAGAGATAACCTACACAATGGGAGGAACTGGCTGGAGATGCAGCTCAATGGTTAAGAACACACACTGCTCCTGCAGAGGGCCAGAGTTGTTTCCAGCACCTACAGTGGATGGCTCATTGTAATGCGTGGTTACACTGTAACCCCATCTCTAGGGAACTTGATGCCCTCTTCTGGAATCCTCCAGCACCTGTACACACACACACACACACACACACACACACACACACACACACACACACACAACATTTGTAAGAAATTGTGTTGATTGTTTTTGAACCTAGAGTTACTTGGAAGGAGGAAACATCAGTTGGGGAATTGCATCCATTGTACTGCCCTGTGGGCATGTCTGTGGGATATTTACTCCATTGGAGACCTGGGCAGGTGGTCCTGGCTGTGTAAGACAGCAGGCTGAGCAAGCCAGGAGAAATAAGCCAGTAAGAGGTATTTCTGCTCTGACTTCCCTTCATGATTGTCTGTAAATTATAAGACGAAATAAGCCTTTTCCTCCCTAAGTTGTTTTGGTTAGTGTTTTATCATAGCAACAGAAATCAAAGTAGAACAAAAAAATTAAAAAAGAATGAGCTAATATTTGCCAACTATACTTTATATGCCCAAATTCCCAAGTATTGTTTATAAATGTTTGTTTTCATTTAAATGGGGTTGGCTATAAATGGTTAATGATCACAACCAATATCTTTTTAAAAGTAAAAAGGGGATTATGATATAGATATGAATACTTTGTTTTGGAATGGATTTTCATTTATTGATACAAATTTAAGGTCAATCTTGTGATGTGTATATTTCTCCTCTTGTTTAGGTATTGTGTAGAAATGTAATGTATAATTCAATTCAGATTATAGATAGTACTTATGATGGTCAGATCTTATAGTTAAGTTAGTTAAGATTTCTAGATATACAGATATACAGATGTATTTGAGATAGATAGGCATTCTTTAAACCCTTCAAAGACCTACAGAATATGGCATTCTAGATATACAGATGTATTTGAGATAGATAGGCATTCTTCAAACCTTTCAAAGACCTACAGAATATGGCATTTAAAATGGTTTAGGGTTTTCCTTGACAGTGAGACATAATTGCTCCTGACAACACAACCTGCATCAGAAAGGAAGATGGACATTAAAGAAACACGTTATAAAGTTTACTTCCAATATGGACAAGATACTGCTCTTGTCTGGACTGTTTGACTTTGTGCTGTATAAACTGGACATGCAGGACCCACAGAAAAGTGACTGCTGATTCAAGATGGATATTGCTACAGAGTTCCTGCTTCATGGAAGAGTCTGCCAGACAGTCTGCAGGACACAGAGAAAAGTGACTGACAAACTGCCAATACAGGAAGACAGTTTAAAGTTTCCTGCTTTGCTGAAGAGTCTGCCAATGGCCTATGGGCTGAAGATAGAAGATTACAAAAGAACTTCAGGTGATTGACAAGGCAAGATGTCTCTGTCAGTTCTATAGTTTATATACTATCCTTCTGTGGTCTTTAAAGGAGTTAAAGACAAATAGTTATGGTTATAGTTTTCCTTAGTTAGGTTTAAAGATAAGTTACATAGATTTTAGACTCACAAAGACAGGATAGATGATGGAATATTTTCTTAAACCTTACTAAATGTTAATGGACTAAATATTGTTAACTGTGATTCTTATCTGATAACTGTTGTGTGATATATTTTGCTATGTTAAGGTTAAACCCTTCTTTTTATTTAGACAGAAAAGAGGAAATGATGGGAGATGTCATTCTGTATGTATATGTTTCTCATACTGGTTAAAGAATAAAGTACTGTTGGCCAATAGGAAAGGAAGATAGGAGGGACTAGGAGACAAGAAGGAAAGAGGAAGTAGTAAGGAGGAGTCAAGATGAAGAGGCTGGGGAGATCAGAGGCAGGCTCCATTCCCCGGTAAGATGAAAGCACATGGAAATATTAGATTAACAGAAATGGGTTAATACTTAAGACAGAGCTAGCCGAAAAGAAACAAGTAACTGGCCAACAGCATCATATCAAATAGAGTCTCTGTGTATTATTTGGGGCAGGTGCGGCGGCGGGACAAGACAAGCGGCAGGAGGAAAAACCTTACTCCTTACAATTATACATCTAAAAATCTATGACCTATCTTTGAAAAATCTTAGATTTATAAGTAACTCCAAAATTAAGTACGAACTCCACCCCCAAACCATCCAATCAATAAATGGCCAACAACAACAACAACAAAAAAAACCTGAATTAACAGTTCTCAAAAGAGAAAATATTAATAGCTAGTAACTAATTGAGCAGTGTTCACATCCATGTACAACAGAGAGAAGCATACTGAACTGCTTTGTGACCCCAGTCAGAATGGCTATCAGGAAAACAAATAAATGCTGTCAAGTTTGTAAAGGAGGAGCCCTATGCACTCGTGATGGGAATGTAAACTAGAATAGCCACTTTGGAAATCTCTATGAAGTCTCAGAAAGAAAATCTAAAAACAGGACTACCAAATGATCCAGCTATAGCCCTCCTGGGGGGGAAGACTTGAATGATTCTAAGTCAATAACTACAGACACACACATGTCCATGCTTACAGCTGCTGTATTCACAACAGTTAGGAAATGCCCAAACAGCCCAAACATCCATCAATAGAGAAGTCGGTAAAGGAAATGCATACATACACACAATGCAATTTTATTTAGCCTTAAAGAAATGAAATCATGATATTAACAGGTAATGGAGCATAAAGGAAATCATCATGCTATTTAAAATAAACCAAATTCAGAAAGCCAAACACTGCATTTTCTCTCCTACACAAAAATCTAGGGATTTTCTTCTTGTTGTTTATTGAGACAGGGTTTCTTTGTGTGGCCCTGGCTGTCCTGAAACTTGATCTATAGACCAGGCTGGCCTCAAATTCAGAGGTTCACCTGCTTCTGCCTCCTGAGTACTGAGATTAAGGACATGTACCACCACCACCTGACAAAATCTAGGCTCTTATATTGGTATGGATGTGTGTTGGGGGTGGAGACTAGAAAGGACACTATGAGGAGGAAGGAACTTAAAGTGGAACAAATGGGACATGAAAGCAGAAGGGGATGGCTAGGTAAGAAGGGGATCAGCAAGAAGACAAGAGGACACAGGGGTGTGTGTGGGAACAGAGGATACTGATGCTGTAATAAAGCATACTGCTTTGTCTGCTAATTTACACAAGTCAGCAACACCCCAAACCCTGGCAAACAAAACACCAGATTAAGGGAAAGGAAAAAAAAAAAAAAAAAAAAAAAAAGAAGGAAAAGAAAACTGGTTAACACTCACAGTTACAGCTTTATTCAATGAATAATGGTTTCCTTGTAGAAAACATATGATTTCTATTGATCAGATAATATTTTAGTACGAATAAACACATCTGCACACGGCGGCCTTGTTAAATGGCCTGAGATCACTGTACATCTCAACTGTGCAGGTCTGAACAAGCAGATGTGGTGCTCACTCACTGTGGGTAATTTCCCACCGTATAAACCAGCCTCTCACAGGAAGTGGTTCTGGGTTTCACGGTAACTTTAGTAGACATTTCCTGATTGTGGAGGGACAGAATTGCTTTTGTCTGTCAGGCTGCATGCACTTGTAGCTGTGAGGCATTTTGCAGGTGTTTTTGTCTACCCCACAGTTAAATACACACAGACACATAATGAACACAGGTTAATTTCAATCTTGCCAAACTATAATTATTCATTCTCAAAATTTTCTATGTCTTGTCTCTTCACTACATCCTTACCCCTTTGCTTCATCTAGATTTCTACAAAAATACATGTAGCGTTCCAGGGCCACGCACACTGCTGAGAGAGAGCCTTCCCTGCTATGCCAGCCTTCTCTAGCCTTCATTGAAAATCTGATTCTAATCTCGTTCCTGAGTAATATTATTAAAATATCTTCCTATACTACTTTTGTTGTTGTTTCTCATCGGCCTACACAGCACATGTTTACAGATTTTCTAGGATCAGTCCTAGTTCTTTGTGGAGATATGGGGCAGCAGGTCTCAGAACTCATCAGCTGACTCCGTGTCCCAGCTGCAGGACAGCAGCTGTTCATCCTGAGGGAACTCAACTTCAACGTCATACACAAAACCGGGCTCATCCTTTCTCTTCTGATTTTTCTCAAAAAGTTCATCCATGATGCTCTTCCTTTTGGCGAGCTCCTTGTCATCTAGTTTGTTCAGGTCTTCCTCGGGGTCAATGGTTGTTTCCCGTTGAATTTGTTCCATCGTTTCTGCCAAGCTCTGCCCCTGCAAGTAACCTCGTAAAAAAACGAACAGCTTTTCCAGCTGCTTCAGGGACACCTGCTCTAGGTAACTCTTGTGCCGTGGATTATTCTTTAATTGTTCAGCAGCTCTGGTGCAATCTAGGAGGGACAAAGGTGTATACAGCACACATATCACACCCATCACAAATTACTGTAAGGTCAAAAATAGACGTAAATACTGAAATCATTAGCTCCAAGGTAGCTAAATGGCTAAAGGGGTTTATTGAAATCAATTAGTACTCTTTTATTTATTTACTTTTTTCTGAGATGAAAACATATCAACCTGGTAGGGGGAGGGAAGGGGAAGAGAGGAGGGTGGGGAAACTGTGGTCGGGATGTAAATAAATAAATATATTAAATTTTAAAAACAAACAAACAAAAAAAAAAAACAAACATTTCATCCTATAGGGAAGCTCCTTGAGACAAAAAGTAAACAGTTCAGAATAACTCCAGGGAGTCCCTAAGGCTGAGCAGACTCACTTGGCTCCTTCCTTCCCTAGAATAAGTAATAAAGACTGCTGAGGGCCTCTCTCAGAGGAGCCAAGCCACGCAAAAGACTCCCGAGAGAAGCCAAACAGCCCCAAAGAAACAAAAACCAATGGAGCGGCCTTAAAGAGGCCCAGACCAACTGAGTCAACTAAAAAGGACGTTCTTCCATCTATTGGGCTACCTGCGGGCTGTGTAGCTGTGTAGAGTGCTCCAGGTTCCCAGATCTTGTGAGCTGCCACCCATGCTGGGGTGGCTTTGTTGATG
The DNA here is from genome assembly GCF_943737965.1 of Phodopus roborovskii. NCBI lineage: Eukaryota > Metazoa > Chordata > Mammalia > Rodentia > Cricetidae > Phodopus > Phodopus roborovskii. The sequence continues at coordinate 17,383,058 of NW_026126469.1, read as the reverse complement.
CAGCTGTCTTTAAGTCATTTCTGCTCCCTTAAGAAACCCCTCACCCATATTCCTGAAGTAACCCCACTAAAGCTGAGTGGTTCACCAAACTGAACTTCAATGGTATCCACAATTTTGGTCTGCCATGGCTCCCTATCTGAGATAAATACTCATAAGTATGTTGTCTCACACAGTACACACATGTCTGTAATCCTAGCATTTGGAAGAAATGGGAAGATAGAATGTTTGAGGCTAGCCTGGACTACTTAACGAGATAGATCCTGCCTTATAAACAAAACCCACAACAGGCTGGGTATGGTGGTGTATGTTTATAATCGCTTCTCATTCCAGCATCAGGGAGGTGAAGCAGGAGGATATTCATGAGTTCATGCCAGCCGACGTGACATAGAGAGATCTGCCTCAACAAAACAAAACAAAACAAACAAACAAACCAAAATAGCTGGTTGGTGGTGTCACATGCTTTTAATCCCACACATTTCATTTTATGCCTGAATGTATGTGTACCATGTGTATGCAGTGCCAGCAGAGGCCACAAGAAGACGACAGATCACCTGGAAATGGAGTTAGAAGATGGCTATGAGCCACCATGTGGGTGCTGGGAACTGAACCCAGGTGCCCTGTGAGAGCAGCAGTGCTTTTAACTGCTGAACCATCTCTCCAGCCTCCAAAAAAAAAAAAAAAAAAAAAAAACTTTAAATAAATAAATAAATAAACCTTGCTTTGGTATAAAGAAAGACATATAGATTTTTTTCTTTTTTTACTTTTTTAGCCAAAAATTATCTTGTGGGATATTAAAGACTTTCAGCTGAAAAAAACTGTCTAGTGAGGGAAAATGCCATAACTTTTATAACTTTTATTTACTTTAGAGACTGAGCCTCACTCTGTAGCCTTTGCTGGCCTAGAGATCACTATGCTGGCCCCAGACTCACAGAGATCCACCCGCCTCTGACTCCAAGTGCTGGGATTAAAGGCATACATGCCTGGCAAAAGAAAAAAAAAAGTATAGCTTTTTTAAAGGAAGCCATGTGACAGTACTGAAATGCTGTCTACAAGTAAAAAACACTTGGAGAGAGAGGGAAATTTAGTATTATTAAACAGTAGTATATCATTTAACTCATATAACTATTCTAAAATATTAAATTGCTAATTCTTTAACTGGTAAAAAGCATAGATTAGAAAACTCTTAGTTAGGGCTTCTATTACTGTGATAAAACACCATAACCAAAAGCAAGTTGGGGAGGTAAGGATTTATTTGGCTCACCCTTTCATGTCAAAGTTCATAATTGAAAGAAATCAGGCCAGGAACTCAAACAGGGCAAGAACCTGGGGGTAGCAGCTGGTACAGAGGCCATGGAGGAGTGCTGCTCATTGGCTTGCTCCCTGTGGCTTGCTCAACCCAGGACCACCAGCCTAGGGGTTGTAGCACCCACAGTGGGCTGGGCCTTCCCACATCAATCTTATCAATCAAGAAAATGCACCATAGGTTTGCCCTCCGGCCATTGAGGACGTTTTCTCAATGACATTCCCTCTTCCTAAGTGACTCTAGCTTGTGTAAAGAATGCCAGCAAAGAAATTGAAGTTTATGAACAATAAGTGATTTCACCAAGGTAACAATCTAGTCCCTGATTAAGTCATGATTTAAACCTAAGTTTAACTCCGAAGAAGCGCTCACTCCATTGCATAAAACTAAATCCCTCTTTCCCTCCCTCCCTCTTCTTTTCCCTCTCAGTGGGGGCTACATACAGGAACCTGCACATGTTAGGTAAGTGTTCTACCACTGATCTACATTCCCTTCCCAACCTTTTCTTTCTTTTTTCCTTTTCTTTTTGAGACAGGTTGTCCCAAGTTATCCAGGCTTGAATTTGCAATTTCACCACCTCAGCCTCCTAAAGTGGTTGGATTACAGGTGTATGCCACCATACCTGATTATGTCAGGCTATTTTTATTAAATGACTTAGTATTTAAGACAGGAAGCAAGGGCTGGAGAGATGGCTCAGTGGTTAGGCACTGTTCCCACAGGGTCCCCAAGTTCAGCAACCCAATCAAGTAACCCACACTTGTAACTCCAGCTTCAGGGAATCTGAAGCCCTCTCTCACACGCATGGCGAACACCCACATAGTCACATACACATAAGTAAAAATACATCTGAAGAAAGGTAGGTGGCATGATAAAACAAGGTGTACCTGAGAACTTGGAGAAGTTTCGGACTGGCATGATGCGCTGGCGACTCTTTCCCCTCGGTGTCATTGTCATAAATTAAGATGATAGCTGGGGGTTGGAACCTAATTCCGCATTTCTTGGCAATGCATTTCATTTTCACATATAATTCAGGGTAAACTTGAGATCTGATAAAAATGGGACAGCTGTATAACAAGCTCCAGAAAAGGTAAACCTGCCTTCTCCTCCTCCTCCAGCAGATCTCAACCCTGGAATTGTTCAGCCGGCCCAGGCTAGCCTCGGTTCTTGGATTTCCGAGTCTCTGCTTGGTTGGGATTTGGGTCATTCTCACATGAGTGATGTAATCCCATTTGGTCTGGGCCCCTTACTGTACTACATTCTTACCAGAGATTACACATGAACCTCAAGCAGGCCCAAGACCTGACCTACCGGCCTACAGAACCATTTTGGTATTTCAGTTAAAGGATGTCTGAATCATCCTCTATCGATAGCAAAGTATTATGGTCTTCTAAACTTTTTCTTTCTTTGAGTCAGCATCTCATATAGCCCAGACTGGCCTTGAATTTGTTATGCAGTGGAGGATGCCCTTGAACTTGCCCAGTGTTGGAATTACAGGCATGTGCTAGCGAGCTTGGTCTATGGGGAGCAACAGAAGGGACCCAGGGCTTCAGGCACCCTGCCAGCCGTGCTACATCCCCAGCACTTCCTTCCTTTTAAACAGACATTTAATACTGACAGGTCCACGAGACCAGAACCAACCCCTTGTACTTTCTGAATTCTTTTACTCACCAAGAGGTTATTTTTTAAATCATTACTCACCATTTATCTTCCCTGTTAGTCTACTCGTTCTAGGAAGGCAAGAAATGTGTCCATTTTCATCATGTCCTTAGCACATGTCTGGAACAGAATAAGGGTAATATTTGTTTAATGTTCTGTATTAATATAAAGTTCCTATATATATATTATCCTGGGGAACTGGGGCAGGAGCTAAGTGCTGTTACACATCGTGAAATAATATTAAGCACTGTCATCTGTTACTAGAATTGTTAGTTTTGTGTTGCGGCTTCTTTCTGTGAATGATTCTGACCATGTAGGGCAGTGGTTTCACAGGCCTTTCTTTTATACCTAGCAGCCTGGAGTGGGGAACTGTCAGCTAAGCAGTCCCTTTGCTCATAACTGGCCAGACTCAGCTTTCTTTCCTTCCTTTCCTGTTTCTCTGAGGATATTGTAGAACCACAGCTGAAGACAGCCATCATGAGCACTCCAGCCAGCCTGTACAAGCCTTGGAACGCACATACCAGGCACAAGCCTCATTGAACATAGTAATCCTATGTTCGTCCAAGCTAGAGGGATAGTAATCCCAGTGGCTCAGCAGCAGGTCTGTGATGCAGATCACAATAATCATTTGCATGAAGGGTTGTGTCATTATTGGTGCAAACATCCTTGCCTTGCATCCATCTGGCAGCTGACTTTTGGAGTCACCTGGGATATATACCCTCTTTGTGCTGTTCTAGGTGTTACATGTTACAACATTAGGCTCATTAAAAGGCTTTGCAAATGGCCTTTTCTTTTCTGCCTTTGATCTTTAGTATTAGCAGACCAGAATGAACTATCAACACAAAGAAGAAAGGGCAAAATTGGCACAATGGTAGCAGCCTCCAAGAAGGCAACTGAAGGTTCTGAGAGTAGGCAAATATGGTGGTCTGAATAAAAATGGCCCCCACAGGCCATAGGGAGTGGCCTTGTTGGAGAAAGTTTATTAAAGAGGTCTTCCTGTTGCCTATAGATCAAGATATAGAATTCTCAGTTCCTTCTCCAGCACCATGTCTGCCTGCATGAACTAAACAAAACTCTGAACTACAAGCCAAGCCCAAGGAATATTTTCCTTTATAAGAGTTGCCATGGTCATAGTGACTCTTCACAGCAACAGAAACCCTAACTGAGATAGAAGTTGGTACCAGAAGTGGGGTATTGCTATGACAGGCCCAACCATGCTCTTATTTGGAGGAATATGGACTTTGAAGTAGAAAAGCAGCTGAATGATTTAAGTAGGGCTTAATGGGCCATCCTAGTGGGAACATGGGAAACAGTGGTGCTGAGGGTGATTTGAACTGTGGGGGTCTGGCTCAAGAGGTTTCAGAGGAAAAGAATGCTAATAATTGGACTAGAGACTGTTCTTGTGATAAGTTGGTGAAGAATGTATCTGCTTTCTGCCCTTGTCCAAAAAAAAAAAAAAAAAAAAAAAAAAAAAAAATCTGCCTGAGACTAAATTGAAGCTTTGGATTAATTGCACTATTAGAGGAAATCTCAAAACAGCCTAGTATTGACTCCGTCGTGTGGTCATTAGTGTTCAGTCTTATGCAGATGAATAATGAAAAGAAGCAAACTGAGCAAGGAAAATACAAAATGTACAGTTCAAGGAGAAAAGAGCACCAGAAAGTGGATCTAAATTCTGTGTTCAAGGAGCTACACCGATTGGAGAAAAGACTAGCGTTAAATGGAATAAAGGGCGTAGTGACCTCAGGGCAAGGCCCTGCTCAGCTAAGCTTCCAGTTTGTGAAAAGGATTAAAGAAAAGCTCAGAGCTAATGTGGTGGGTGGTTCATGCCTGTAATCCCAGCAATCCAGAGGCAGAGAGAGGCTGATCTTTGAGTTTTCGGCCCTTCTGGACTACATCGTGAGAGCCAGGATAGCCAAGCTCAGACGGTGAAGGAAATCACCAAACCCAGAAAGCTGGTGAAGATGTATTTGAACGAGGGGGGTCATGTTCCAACCCCAGCAAGCAGCAGAGCTTAGCAGCTGTAGCCATGTGGTTCTGGCTGTAGAGTCAAGAGTAGAAGGAAGGGAATCCCCTCCCACCCCACCCCCATGACTAAGGAAAGCCTTTGAGGCCAGGCATGTGTCAGGGGTATCTCTGCATGGAGGACCTACAGAGGCCACTGCATGAAGCTGTGAAGGTAAAGCCTTGTGTTGGAGACCCCAAGATGTTGGAGATGCCAGAGTCATGGGATTCCTGCCAACGAGAGCAGCTTACAGGGAGTGGAGCCAGCCCAGGAGAAAGAAGTGTGCTTCAGTCAACAAAGCTGACAGGAGTTGGAGATCTGAAGAGTGTTTTTACATCAGACATGGAGATGCAGAGTTTAGAGTTTGCTCAGCTGGTTTCTGGTCTTGCTTTGGTCTAATATTTCCTTGCTACGCTCCCTCCCCCTATGTTTAGGAATGGTAATGTATAACCTGTGCCACTGTATGTTGGCAGTATGTGATTTGTTTTTTGGTTTTGATTTCATAGGGGATTATAGTTAAGAGAGTGCATGAATTTCAGTATAGACTTTGAACTTTGCCTTTTAAACATTTTGAGACAGATAAATTAAGGGACTTTTGAAGTTGAACTAAATGAATTTTCATTGTGTTATGGGAGTGGAATGTGTTGGTTTGAACAGGAATGGCCCCCACAGACTCATGTGTTTGAATGCCTGCCACTTTTAGGAGGTGTGATCTTGATGGAGTGGCTGTGGCATTGTTGGAGGAAGTGTCACAGATCTCTTCCTACTGCCTGCAGAGATGTAGAACTCTCAGTTACCTCCCCAGTACCATGTCTGCCAGCATACCACCATGTCCAGCCCTGATGATAATAGGCTGGACCTCTAAACTGTAAGCCAGCCCCAATGAAATGTTTTCTTTATAAGAGTTGCTGTGGCCATGGTGTCTCTTCACAGCAACAGAAACCCCAACTAAGACAGTAACTAAAGCAGAGGCAGCAGAAGCTATGAGACTTTGGTGCTGAAGAGTTTCAGGGAGCTTCCTGGCCTTGAAGCTTAGGGTTCTCCTGGCCTAGCCATTGTAGGAATGAAGAATCTTAAGACCCCCCCCCAGGAACTGTAACTTAGTTCTGTTGAAGAACAACTATAGGCACATTCCTTAAGAAATTGATAGTAGCCCCCCACTCAAAATAAAACAAAGCAACACAAAAAAACAAAACAACAATTGCCAGAATTGGTGGCTCATGCCTTTAATCCCAGCACTAAGGAGGTAGAGGCAGGCTGATCTCTGTGAGTTCAAGGCCAGCCTAGTCTACAGAGCCAGTTCCAGGACAGGCTCCAAAGCAATACAGAGAAACCCTGACTCGGGAAAAAAAAAAAAAAAAAAAGATTGTATTTATATTTGTTCATTATAGAAAAATAGGGACAAAAGAGGAAGAAAACAAAACATATTCACCTAACTTCCACTCCCTTTTTTCTAGCTATAAGTATATATACATATACTACAGTATATTTGAATATCATATGATTTCCTGAATTAAAATGCAAGTTTTGTGGTTGCCAAGTAGATTTGTCATATAGGACCATAATCTGTATTCTCACCCCTACTGTTAGATGTGAGACTTTTTATTCTTATGAGATTATTCATAATAAAGAGTTGCTTTTCATATTGCTATGCTCTGCGTTTGATCTGAGTCACTGACCAGATACTACTCCCAGTTTACCTCACTAAAGTATGATGCTAGTATACTTTCTAAAAAATACTACTAAACATACTACATGGCCTACAAACACAAACAAACTGCTACACTTGTGAACAGAATTGACAATAATGTAAGATTGACTATAGAGTTTTCTTTTTTTAAATTTTTTGTTGTTGTTAGGTTTGGTTTTGTTTTTTCTCAAGACAAGGGTTCTCAGTGTAACTGACCTGGAACTCACTTTGTAGACCAGGCTGGCCTCGAACTCAGATACCCACTTGCCTCTCCCTCCTGAGTGCTGAAATTAAAGGCAGCCTGGCCTTTTTTTTGGGGGGGGGGCTTTCTCTCGAGATCTTTTTTTTTAAGCTTTTTTTTTTTCCCCTGTGTGACAGCCCTAGCTGTCCTGGAACTCGCTCTGTAGACCAGGCTATACTTGAACTCACCGAGATCCACCTCTGCCTCCTGAGTGTTGGAATTAAAGATGTGCACCACCACATCTGGTTGTCCATCTTAACAGTGTGCTTGCAGTGTTATATTACACTCTCTTTCCACTTTGAGACCTCATAGTCTGGTCAGCAACAGCACTCTCCACAACTGGTAACACTCTCCACAACTGGGAGAAGTGGCTGTTCTTGTAAGGACACACTTTTCTTCCCGGGGATCAATGACTGTGTACCTCACAACACCTAAGGGGGTACGGATTTCCCACCGCACAGACCTGACCTTTCCCTACTGATCTCACTGGGCAAGGCGACCCTTCTTACCCTTCTTAGAGGAAGTGCACATCTGAACAGCAGTGAGAGGGTTGTTTCCATCCAACAGCATTGCACAGAGGATCATTCATATCATCTTTGAGGCGGAGTGGAGCCTGACGCTGCAGGAAGAGGCGACGGCCATACCCTACAGGGGTAACCATGGGGTGAGCTCAGAGATAGGTGGCCCAGCCCGTACGAATCCGGCTGCGGTCGGGAAGCTGGCCTGAGCGCGGGCGTGTGCGGTCCTAAGTCTGTCCTTGGGCTTGGTCCAGAGGCCCGCCGGGGGTCCCCCCTAGGTGGTTTCCAAGGCAACAGCGCGGGCACGCGGACTGCGCTTGCGCAGCTTTTCGCCCCGCCCTGGCTGGGACGGCAAGGGGCGGTGCCAAATGCGGGCCTCACGGGGCGCTGGAGTTCTTGGGACTCTGGGCTACCCAGTGCGAGCGTCCCGTGGGTCCAAGGGCATTTGCGTGGGGGAGCGCTCCGTCCCAGGCACCGGGCCGCTGGGAGTGCGCGCTGCGACGTGCGCAGCCTCCTTCCGCCACCGCAGCTCGTCCCGCGCGCCCCTCTCGGGCGTCGGCGCTCCGGCGTCCTGGCTGTAGGCGCTGTGGCCTGGCTGCTCCTCTGGGCGGCTGGGCTGGTCGGCAGGCTCGCCGCGGACTTCAGCGACACGCCCTTCAGCTCTGGTAAAGGGCCGGGGGCTGAGCGGGTGTGCGCGGAGCTGGGGCGGAGGTGGGGAGCATCCGCGGCCACTCAGCTCCGCGGTTTGCGGAGGCGTTACGGGTACCAGGGGCGGGGGGAGGTTAGCAACAAAGGCCGCGTGCGTCCCTTCCCTACCTGTGATCTTTCCTGTGATCTTTGCTTGGTGTTCCATCCCGGACATCGGAGCCGGGCTTTGTCCTTCTGAGGCGGGACTGGGCACACTGTGACAAAAGTACTAAACAGGTACAGCCACGTAGCATCTAGGGATGCTTATGGTATCCCCAGAAGCCGTTTTCTGCATCCCGGAAAGTGTGAGAATGGGCACAGCTTGTAGAGGAGGGGTGAGGTGGTGTGTTGGTGTGTTTCGTGACAGACTTCTCAGGGAGATGTAACACACACACACACACACACACACACACACACACACACACACACACACAGTCTACTTACCCCAGAAAGGTAACCTTTGTACCAGTGTCCCAATTTGATGAACCAATGAATTTTTTATTGGGGTTACTAGTAGGAATGTGGGTGAGGGATTACTTACAAAGAACAAGGTTAACTCAAAAGAAGCTGTGTCACTAAAAAGCCCACCCCAACATGGGTGGTCCCCTCTCCCCCAAAACTGCAACCCTGGAGCTAACTAACTATGCAGCTTGCAGGCAGCTCCACAGTCCCAATATCTATCCTCCCTCCCTATCTCCTTGTCTCTGCAGTTTGTCTCCAGCAACTGTTGACTCCCTGTTACGCAGTTCGTAGGGACCCTCAGGAATCTAACGAGTGCTTATTCTGGCCACATATGCTTTCCTCAAGCTACTGAGTAACAGGGTTATGTAGGGCTTCGCTCTGTTTTAATGTTCTTCCCACGCATTTCTAGCCAAAGTTTTATAGCAAGGTTTCTGGCAACTGAGTATTTAATGGGTTTGTTCTTGTTTCTTATCTTTTGGTTTTTGAGAATCTCTCTGTGTCACCCTGGCTGTCTTGAAACCAGGCTGAATGCTGGGACCACAGGTGTGTGCCACCTCAACAGTCTTGAAGTTTTAGCCATTGAGTAGTAGCTTTAGGGTCCAAAATATGCATGAAGTCAGTTTATGACAATTCCTATTTATCCCAAGTTTGTAAATGAACTCTGAATCTTCAGGTGCCTCTCAATTTCTGCCTCTTTTGCTTTTTTTTTTTTTTTTTTTTTTTTTTTTTTAACTCTACCAACATCTTCACAAGGCACGAGTGTACAATCTTCCAATGATCATAGGTATGGACATAAGAATACAGAAGTTGCCATTATGTCTGTAATAAGGTTTGGTGAGCTAGGATCGTAAGGATAAAGACTTTTGTGCATGGTGGCTCTGTTCTGACTGATTCTATATATACTAAATTACTAGGACAGCCATAGAGAGGAACCGTCTTAACTCAAAGTGATGACTAGGATCTAAAAACCAGACAAGTTAACTCCAGTGTCGATATTCTCAACCTCCATGATGTACTACTGGAAGTAGATTTATATGTAGCTCAAACTGCTTTCATTTGAAATTTTTACCTTGCTGTAAGATGGTTACATTTTTCTAGCAAGTAAAGCTTATTCTAGTAGTTATTTTCTATTTAATATTCATTTTAATATGCATATTTTAATTTTTAACATTTTGATTTTTATAGGTGTAAAGGCCACTTGTTCTGAAATCATTTTGAGGCAAGAATTTTTGAAAGATGGTTTCCACAGGTAAGCTGCCCAGTGATTTCTACTTATATTAAAATACTGGCTCATAACTTACAGCAAGAAATTCATAGTTGAAATATGGATGAGCTGAAAAATTGTTTCCATTTTTTTGCTTGTTTGTTTTGAGATAAGTCTAGGCTGGCCTCAAATTTGCTAGGTAGTTTGGGATAACCTCCAACTTCTGATCATCTTGTTCTTTTTTTTTTTTTAAGTAGAAATTTGCTCCTGGATAGCTAATTCCAGACTGATAAGTCCTTTCTCTTCTGGCTTATCCTTGTCTTTGTTGTTCTCTATGTTGTAGATCTTTTGCTTTGATAGCCTTTGTCTCCAGTGACTGTAGAGTAACATGTCTTGGTGTGGTTTTGTTTATGTATTCTCTGCTCGAGCTTCTTGAACTTAATCATAGTTCTCATGAATCTGGACAATTTTTGTCCCTTTGCGCCCTTTGCTGTCTTTCCCAGGTGCCACTTAAGCAGCTCGTACATTGTGTCCTTTCTGGCCAGTCACTGCTCCAGTTCCTTCTCCCCTGCCCGTCTCTTCCCTTTTTGTTTATTTTTCTTCTTCTTCTGCTCCAGTTTTCATGGTTTTCTGTGGCTGTCTCCAAGTCATTGGTCTTTTATTATTCAGTATTTAATTGCTTTTAATCACACATTCAGAAATTTTATTTTTACATATTTTGAAGTTACAGTCACGTCTTTAAAAATTAAAAATAAAGTTGGGCTGTTAAATGTCTCAGTGGGTAAAAGTGCTTGCCACCAACACCAAGCCAGATAACCAGAGTTGGAGCCCCAGGACAAACGTGGGAGGAGAGAACTGACTCCCACAGTTATCTTCTGACTTTCATGTGTGAACCATGGCAAGTGCATGCCCACACATGTATACACATAGAAAACAAGTTAAAAACACTTCCCTTTCCATCATTATGTTCTCGCTTATCTTTAAATCCTTTGACATTAGGTATATTTATAAACACTTTAAAAGTTTTTATTAGGTTTATTCATTTTATTTTATGATGTTTTACCTGCATGTATGTTTGTGTATGTACCACATGCATACTCGATGCCCATGGAGGTCAGAAGATGGCATCAAATCCCCTGGAACTGGAGTCAAAGACAGCCAACATGTGGGTGCTGGGAATCAAACCCAGGTCCTCTGTAGGAGCAACAAGTGTTGTTAATATCTGAACCAACTCTCAGATATGGTTAATATCTGAACCATTTTCAATGTCCATCTGCCATTCCATTTCCTTTTTAACATCATAAAGAAAGAGGTTTGTTTAGGCTCCTTCTTCTGGAGATACAAGTATGTTTTAACTTAGGGTTTCTAGTGCTATGATTAAACACTGAACCAAAAGCAACACAGGGAGGAAAGAGTTTATTTCATCTTACAATTCTCAAGTCACACTTCATCACTGAGGGAAGTCAGGGTCTGCACTCAGAAGGAGAGACCATAGAGGAGTGCTGCTCCACAGGTGTAATGAGTACGGTTTTTCCTCCTGCCGCCGTGCCAGCCCCAAATAATGCACAGAGACTCTGTATTTGATACAATGCTATTGGCCAGGTACTAGTTTCTTATCAGCTAGCTCTGTCTTAATTATTAACCCATTTCTATGTATTTCCACGTGGTCTTACCGAGAGCAGAGGAATGGCTGTTCTGTTCTCGCCAGGCTCTCCATCCTGACTCTTCCTTACTACTTCCCTATTTCCTCCTTGCCTCCTAGTCCCTCCTATCTTGCTTTCCTATTGGCCAACAGTGCTCTATTCATTAACCAGTATGAGAAACATATATACATAATGGCATCTCCCATCACACAGGTTTGCTCAGTTTGTTGTCTTGTACAACTGCCCAAGAGTTGGCACCACCCACAGTAGGCTGAGCCCTCCCATGTCAATCGGCAGTTAAGAAAATAACTCCTCCCACCAGACTTGCCTATAGGCCAATCTGATGGAGGCATTTTCTCAACTGAAATTTCCTCCTTCCATATGTCTCTAGTTTGTGTTAAGTTGACAAAAAAAAAAAAAAAAAAAAAAAAAAAAAAAAACACACAAACCAGAAACACTAACCAGCCCAAGAGGCCACACCTGGTACTGGCTTTCTTGCTGGCTACATGTAAATGTAGCATTGGACATCACTTGATGACGTGACAGAAAACAGTAGGTCCATGCTGGTTTCTTTCTGCTGACTGGTATTTTCCTGGTGGTTGCTCATATTTTCTTGGATCTTGACATGTGTGTAATAACATTTTATTGGAGTGAACCCTGTCAAAGCTTTGATATTTATAGACCTTGTTTTCTTCCTTTAAAAACTATAAGGCTCTTCCTGCTGTTGTAAGGTTTTAATTTATCAGCTTGATCCTGTACACTTTTTGTTTGCTTAGTTAAGTTGTCCCAAATTTTATGGGGTTCGTCCTGGCTGCTCTATTTTATGTTGTGATTGATCAGAACTCGAATGCTTTGTGATCATGCATGAAATTTTGGAATGTTTTACTTTTTATCTCCTTGGTCACTTTTTTGCTCAGTCTTCTGGGCTTCTTATTTACACTTACCTCAACATTCAGCAAAACCAAGGAATTTCTAGTTGGATTTTTTTTAACTTTTTAAAAAATTTATTTTATTTATTCTTCTCTCATACAACACATCCCAACTGTAGCCTCCTCCCCCCTGCTTTATTTTTAATATAAGCCCCTTTCTGGATTTATTTCTGTTACTTCTCAGCCACTCCAGTCCCTGGCAACCTGTCTTGCTGTTCCCCTAAGCAAAAGCACCATGCCATGCTTCGGTCTTTGCACTGTAGTCCAGAATTTGCCTCTGGACAGAAAGTTGGAGCAATTACTCATCTCATTTCATATCATTCTTTTGTTTGTTTTGAGATAAGTTTTCACCAAATAGCCTTGGCTAGCTTTGAACTTGGCAGAGATCCTTCTGCACAGATCTGAGTGCTGAGATTATAGGCATGTGCTGGCCCCCCCCCAGTTTATAATCTGTTTTAAACTTATTTGTACATGAGTGTAGGTATGTGTGTACCTGTGGTGTGTGTATGTGAATGCTGGTGTGTGTGTGTGTACCCGTGGGCATGTATACATGAATGCAAGTATGTGTGTACCTGTGGTTTGTGTGTGTGAATGCAGGTGTGTGCGCTTGTGAGCATGTGTATGTGAATACAGGTATGTGTGTACCTGTGGTATGTGTGTGTCAATGCATGTGTGTGTAGCTGTGGTATGTGTGTATGAATGCATGTGTGTGTGTACCTGTGAGCATGTGTGTGTGTGTGTATACCTGTAGTTTATGTACATGAATGCAGATGTGTGTATCTGTGGACATGTGTACGTGAATGCAGGTGTGTGTACCTGTAGTACAGGTACATGAATGCAGGTGTGTGTACCTATGGGCATGTATGTGTGCATGCAAGTGTGTATACCTGTGGACACATGTGTGTGAGTGCAGGTACCTGAAGAGAAACATCTGATCCCTTGGATCTGGAGTTACAGGCTGTTATAAACCACCTGGCATGGGTGCTGGAAACTGAACTCAGGTCAGGTCCTTTGCAAGAGTAGCACTCTCGACCACAGAACCATTTCTAGACCTAAGTTAATTTTTGTATATGTTTATGAAGTAAACACTCTTTTTCCACAGTGTTATTACCATTGTTGAAAAGATGCTTCTTTCCTGTCAAATCATATTAGTTCTTATTAATGCATGTGTGACTACTTTTGGATTTTATTCCTTTCTGTTGATCTTCATGTTTTTATTTGTCCTTTTTTGCAGTTGCATAGGCATATTCTTCAACAGTTGTGAGGACTAAGCCAACTAACCTGAGGTAGTTGAATGCTATTTAGTGTTAATTCATAGCTTGGTGACTAAGAAAGTTAATGTAAATCTGTGTAATTCTCTACATATAAGAGCTATGCTATGGCTCATGACATGTGTAAGGAATAAGGTTTTTCCGCCCGCCACCTGGTCTTGTCCCGCCGCCACGCCAGCCCCAATTAACACACAGAGACTCTGTATTAGATATAATTCTGTTGGCCCAGTACTAGTTTCTTATCGGCTAGCTCTGTCTTAAGTGTTAAGTCATTTCTGTTGATCTATGTATTTCTCTTACCGGGGAGCAGGCCAGCATTCTCCTTTCTCCAGACTCTCCATCTTGACCCCTCCTTACTCCTTCCTCTTTCCTCCTTGTCTCCTAGTCCCTCCTATCTTCCTTCCCTATTGGCCAACAGTGCTTTATTCATTAACCAGTATGAGAAACATATATATACAGAATGGCATCTCCCATCAGACATGAATTATGAGACCTAATGGGTGATCTCTTGTGTATTTCATTTGTCATGATAATCTACTTTTGGAAAATGAATTTGAAATACAGTGTCTGTGCTATTATGGATATAATATTAATCTATCTTATTTAATAACCGAGTGAAGATATTTCCTCTAAATGTCCTTGTCTTACAGAGACCTTTTAATAAAAGTGAAATTTGGAGAAAGTATTGAGGACTTAGAGACTTGCCGGCTCTTAATTAGACATCACATCCCAGCAGGACTTTTTGTGGATCCGTATGAGTTGGCTTCATTACGAGAGAAAAACATAACAGAGGTACAGTTATTGGGGAATTTAAAAGAGAAATTAATATAGGAGTGCTATGATTTGGATTAAGGAAAATAGTAGATAAGACAACATTGTAGTTTAAGTTTTGTTACAGTTTTTAAAGTCCTTTTTTGCAGTTGCATAGGCGTATTCTTCAACAGTTGTCAGGACTAAGCCAACTAACCTGAGGTAGTTGAATGCTATTTAGTGTTAATTCATAGCTTGGTGACTAAGAAAGTTAATGTAAATCTGTGTAATTCTCTACATATAAGATTAGGGATTGATAATAGTGCTCAGCTTTGTTAACAGGAAGACATATGCCTTTTTGTTTTACTTTTTAGTGTATGTATGTTCTTGTATTTGTACATGCAAATGTAAAGGCTACAGGTTGACACAGAATGTGTTCCTCTATCTGTCTCCATCTTATTTTTTATGGCTGGGTATGTATTATGTACTTTCCTATTGCTGTGATAAAATATCAGACCAAGACAATTTACAGAAGAGACTTTAATTGGTATATGATCCCTGATGTTTGAGTCTGTGGCAGGTGACTAGGACAGCAACTGAGAACTCATTCATAAGCAGAAGGCATGGCACAAAGCATTGGGGCTAGGTGAAAGCTTTTGAAACCTGAGAGCCTACCACACCTCCAATAGTGCCATATCTCCTCACCTCTCCCTGGAAACCACCAACTGGGCACCAGGCTTTCAAGTATATGAGCTTGTGAGCATTATTCTCATTCAGACCACCATTGCATCCCTCACTGACTGAGTGTGGCCTTTTTTGGCTAGACTGGCTGGCCAGCTAGACCAGAATCCACCTATCTCCCCACATCCCTCACCACCTCTTATGATTAAAGATAGGCAGGATTGTGTCTGGCTTTTATATGGGTTCTAGAAATCTGAATTCAAGTCCTCAAGTTCTCAGCATTTTACCTACTGAGGCATCTTCAGGGTCTCAAGTATTTGAGGACTAATAATATATTTCTTTTTTGTTTTTGTGTTTTCAAGACAGTTTTTCTGTGTAGCCCTGGAACTTGCTGCCTTCGAACTCACAGAGATCCACCTGCCTCTGCCTCCTGAGTGCTGGGACTAAAGGCGTGCACCACCACCCAGTCATAATAACATATTCTATAGTAAAATAAAAAATAGTTAATTAAAGATAAGTGAAAATACACCCTTACAATTGGGAGGTTGATGCTTAAACTTCTTAGAAAGAAATTGATAGCACTAAATGACTATATAAGAAAGAAAGATCTCAAATAAATAATTAAGGGTCTGGAGGTCTGGAGAGAAGGCTCAGTGTATGAAAGCTCTTGCCATAGAAACATGAGGGCCTGGATTCCAATCCCCACAATCCATGTAATGCAGGTGCTGAAGAGCAAGCATTGGGTTTTAGATGGGTTACAGATGTTTGCTCCTCTATGGGGAGAAGGGAGGCACAGAGAGAAGCATTAATGGGGATTCCCAGAAGCTCACACGCCAGCTAGGCTGTCATGCCAGTGTCCCAAATAAGTTGGAGGGCAAGGACTGACACCTGAGATTGTCTACACAAATATGCACATGTGTGTTATGTGAATGTGTGCATACACACACACACACACACAGACAAAAAACACCTCAGCCACCATACCACCATGCCTGGCTTAGGACAGTTATTTTTAAGTGGTTCTAACACATTTAATTTTTGTTTGTTTTTGTTTTTTGAGACAGAGTCTCACTATGTATCCCTGGCTGGCCTGGAACTCACTATGTAGACCCGGCTAGCCTTGAACTCATAGAATTAAAGGCATACACTACCGTGCTGGACTCTTAGCAATTTTTTGTTTTGTTTTGTTTTGTTTTGTTTTGTTTTTTTTGAGACATGGTTTCTCTGTGTAGCTTTGATACTTATTCTGGAACTTGCTCTGTAGACCAGACTGGACTTGAACTCACAGAGATCTTCTCGTCTCCGCCTCCTGAGTATTGGGATTAAAGATGTGTGCCACCAATGCCTGTCTCTCTTAGCATTTCTTTAAAAACATATTTATTTTAAAATTTTATTTTGTTTTTAGTTGTGTATACATATGTGTGTGTTGTGTGGATATGTGCATGTGTGTGTGGGTGCCTGTGGAGACCAGAAAAGGAATTAGATCTCCTGGAGCTGGAGTTACAGGCAGTAATAAGCCTACCAACATGGGCACTGTGAACCAAACTCAAGTCCCCCATAAGAGCTCTTAACCACTCACTGAGTCATCTGTCTCCAGCCCCCATTTTAAGTAATGTTGTGTGCAGGTGTGCATGTCATGGCACACATGGAGAGATCAGAGAACAACTTTTTAAAACATTTGTTTATATTTTTATTATTGATATTTACATATGTGTCTGTATGGTCTGTATGAGTGTATGCGTACATGTATGTGGGTGTCCAAAGTCAAGAAGAGGATGTCAGATCTTGTGGAACTAGAGTTCACAAGTGTTTTTGATCTATCCAGTGTGCATTCCAGTAGAGAAGCTCATGCTCTTAACCACTGAGCCATCTCTTCAGCCTGGTAGCTCGTTCCACCATGTATTCCAGAATTTGAAATCAGGTGGTCAGACTTGCCTGGCAAGTCCTCCTATATATGGAGCCATCTTGAAGCTTTTTTAAAAATGTAATTTGCTGTTTGGGAATGATATTATATACTTATAATTTTAGCAAAGTGGTAGGGCGAGGTTTAGCGCCCTTAGTAGGGCAAGGCAGATTTTTCAGGTTTGTGGCCAGCCTGAACTGTAGAGTTGGTTCAAATCCAGCCTTAGCTAAACAGTGAGACTGTGTGTGTGTGCGCGCGCGCGCGCGTGCGTTTAGTTTGAAGTGGTTAAATGTTGCTCAGTAGTAGATCTCTTGCCTAGAGTATAAAGACCCTGGTTTTGAGCCTCAGCACCACAAAAATAAGGTTGTTTTTCACATTTCCATTATATACCTACTCTAGAAAGTTGCTGACCTTTGCTTGGCTTCCTGCCTGCGGTGCTGTCTTATTCACTATCATTTTACTTCACCAAAGAACAGGAAATGGCCAGGATGATACCAGTCATTTTAACCTAACACAAGTTAGATGGGTTTTATAATAGTTGTTCCCTCGTTTACTTTTCTTATTCATGGATCATATCCTGTGTTTTCTACGTACAATTGAGAATGAAAAGGGAATGGAAATGGCCTACAACAGGAATATACGTGATGCTTCTGCCTATCTGTACAGCAGTTTATTTTATTTTGTCTGTTTTATTTTTCTTCGTTAGCATTTTCTTCTTGGTTAATATTTGTTTTCTCTTCAACAGGCAGTGATGGTGTCTGAAAGTTTTAATATAGAAGCCCCCGACTATTTGTCCAAAGAATCTGAAGTTCTCATTTATGCACGACAAGATGCACAGTGCATTGATTGTTTCCAGGCCTTTCTGCCTGTGCATTATCGATATCACAGGCCACATAGGAAAGATGGAGACACCCTAATTGTGGTCAACAATCCAGATTTACTGATGTACTGTGACCAAGGTGAGGGTTGAAAATAAGAGTAAAGGTGTGGTGGAAGGCATTAGTCAAGGACAGGGATGCCAAACACATCTTCCTTTAATAACTTTTGGTGAGTTGTTATAAGTACCACCTAGGTCAGGAATAATACACGCCTCTAAGATGGCTCAACAGGTGAAGGTACTTGTTGCTAGCTAGGCCTGACCAGCTCTGTGCATGATCCACCAGACCCACATGATGGAAGGAGAGACCAACTCCTGCAAGTTGTTCTGTGACTTCCACATGTGTGCAAGGTACACATGTCCACATGTGTACACACACACACACACACTAAATGTAGCAAAACATTTAAAAAGAAAAACAGAACTTGCCCACTTAAATCGTTATCCTATGCATTCTGTCCCCATTATAGTCTCTTCTTTCCTTTCTAAGACTTAACTCACTGAGTTTAACACTTGCTTCCTCTTTTAAGATTTAACATTCTTTGTATATTTGTGTGTCTCTGTATGGGTATGTGAACCTGTGAGTACAGTGCCCAGAGAGGCCAGAAGCAGGTGTCCAATCCCCTAGAGCTGGAGTTAAAGGCAGTTGTGAACCAACCACCATGCATGCTGAGAACCAAACTGAGGTTGTCTGGAAGAGTGATAAGTGCTATTAACCTCTTGAGTCTTCTCTCCATCCCCAGCTCACTTTCTTAATGGTCATGATTCTTTTTGGTTTTGAGACAGGGTTTCTTTGTGTATCTTGGCTGTCCTGGAACTTACTCTGTAGACCAGGCAGGCCTTGAACTCCCAAGTGCTAGGATTAAAGACTTGCACCATCACTGCCTGGCAATGAGCATGATTCTTAAAGACTATAATTTTATTCTTGTCCTTAACAACAACAACATGTTGTTTCTCTTAAGTCTCTTTAGTTTGCAGGTTCCCTTCTGTCTCTTCTTTGAAGCTCTTTTGGAAGGCCCATTGACCTGAAGTTTTCTTTCTTCTGGTTTGGGCTTTTCTGATTGCACTCATGTAAACTCTTATTTCCTGGAATTGACTGATGACTCCAGAGATATGATCAGAGTCATTCATGTTTGGTTCCGTTGGCAAGACTGTAGGTAATATAAGTTCTTTTATGAGTAGACATGTAATAGTAGCTCGTCACTCCTTTTTAGGAGAAGGGGATGAGATAGGGTCTTTCTGTGAAGGCCATTCTGTGCTGTCCTGGAACTCTCTTTGTAGATCATACTGGCCTCAAACTCACACAGATCTGCTTGCCTGTGCCTCCCAAGTCCTGGGACTAAAGGCCTATATCACAACTACCACCAGGACCTTAAACTTTCTTCATAGTTCACAGCTCAGCCTTCAAAGTCTTGATCCTCTTGCTTCATACTCATGAGTAGTAGGATTGCTACTCTGAGGGTGTCTCCTGTTTATAGTGATGTAGTTCCCATTTGCTGCTTTGATTTATTTTACATATTTTACATTTATTTTATATATGCCTGCATGTATGTATATGCACCACAGATGTGTCTATGGATGGTTGTGAGCTACCATATGGGTGCTGGGAACTGGACCTGATTCCTCTGTTAAGAAGAGCAAATGTTCTTAACTTCAGAGCCCTGTCCCTGGCTCATAGACTGTGAGGGCTTGTGCTTTGTTCTTGTGTCTTGTGCTGTTAGTGCAGATACTTGATCACCTACACTGGCTGCAGACTTAGCTCATGAGCTGTGGGGCTCACTCTGCAGTTGTTTCTGTGTCAAGATTTGGGAAAATTACAAAACTATCCTTGCTGTATTTAGTGCGCACACCTGTAATCCAGTACTCTGATGGCTGAGATTGAAGAATCAAGAGTTTGAATGCATTTGGGGCTGTGTAATGAGCCATGAGGGGGAAAAAAAAATCCAAATGTTTATACTAACCCTGTAAATGTTCAGATATAGAGACAGGAGGATTAGGAGTTGAAGACTGTCCTTATCCATGTAGTGTGTTCAAGGTCAATGTAGGCTACTTGAAATTGTTCTCAAATAAGAAACTGAAAGTCCTGTCTTTGATTATTTCTTCACAGTGCCTCAGAATCAAAGTCTTTCTTAGTTTAAGAAATTTTGATTCTTCCTTGCCTCCAAATGTGGATTACTTACAACATTGTTACTAATAACGAGCAGAGGGAATTTTTAAGTCATTGTTATGCCTTTCCCGATGAGAACATTAAAGTTTTTTCACTCTATTCACTTTCTTTATGCTGTCGTGTGTTCTGTTCCTGTTAATAACACCATTATTTGTCTAAATAGACTTTGTGTTTCTCTTGAGAGAACAATGAGAATTCTATAGTTTGTTTTGATCTAAATGTTCTTCTTGTTGTCCATATCTGATACAGAAATTTATTAGGCTGTGTACTGAAGATGTGTTCATTTTTCTGGATATAATTCTTATCCTTCAGAACAGATTTTTGAAACAATATGTCTTTTTTTTTCCTGAAGTGATACTTCCAAAAAAAAAGTTAACCTTGCATTTTTAATGGAATCTGTTAACAAACCATGTTTCACTTCTGTGATCACCACTGCGATTTCATACATCCTAGGCATCCACATCAGCATAGCAGCATGTGAAGGACAAGTCCAAGTCATCTACACCATGTGTTGAAATGTTTGAATTCTTGTACCCCAGCAGAAATGATCCCTGGTGAGGTGCAAGATGGACTTTTCTGACATCTTGTCCCCCCCTTTTTTTTTTTTTTCAGAGTTCCCTGTTTTGAAATGCTGGGCTCAGTCAGAAGTAGCAGCTCCTTGTGCTCTGAAAAGTGAGGCGATCTGCCGGTGGAACAGCATGCAGTATAAATCAGTAAGACACTTTGTGCTGCTTTAAATAATGCTGCCTCACCAGTCTTCCCGCTGTATTTTAAAGGGTTAGCATGTTATATTCTGATACAGAGCACATGGTTGTTTTAATATTGCTCATTTGCTACCGATGTCCACAGTGGATAAAGGTGGTATCATCTGAATTGGAAGATGATGGTGAGTGAGTCCCATGCCTCATTGGTTCAGACTTTAAGTGTAGCTTGTATATTTCCTAAAGGTGTGAAATGGCAAAGAAAAACAATGCAAATTCATTCCATTTTCCTTCAGCAGGAAAATCAAATTTAAGGCCATCTTCAGCTATAGAGAGTTTAAGGCCAGTCTAGGCTGTATGAAACCCTGTGTCAAATTAAAATGACATAAAGCCAAAAAAGAATGTACCATTTTTTAGAGAAGGAGTACCCAGGATCTAGGTTAGTGGTGGAATGTGTGTCTAGCATGTGTAAGGCTCTGGGTTCAAACCCCAACATAGAAAAATTAAAAATTTAAAATGGAGAAAAGATGAAGTATGATCTAACATGCCTGTAATTCCAGCACTCGGAAGGCTAAAGCACAAGGCATGTGAGTCCCAGGCCAGCATGGCTGACACTGGGAAGTTGTGGTTAAACTCTCTTGCTCTTTCTTTTTAATTTCCCTTACTATTTATTATTAGTGGTGTGTGTGTTTGTGTGAAGACTTGGATAGCAAATGTGTGCTTTTACCCACTGAGCTATCATCAGTCCAAGACCCTCATTCTTAAGGAAAAAAAAATAAAAAGTTGGAGTTAATGTAAACTTTTGAGTTATGAGAATCAAAGAAATGATCTCACCATGAGATGTGCATTTAAGTGATTCTTAATTTTTGTTTTTTTGAGGTAGGGTTTTTTGTGTAGACATGGCTGTCCCAGAACTCCCTCTGTAGACCAGGCTGACCTAAAACTCACAGAGATCCACCTGCCTCTGCCTTTCGAGTGCTGGGATTAAAGGCAAGAGTCAACACTGCCGGGCAGAAAACTTTTAATTAAAGAAAAAAAAATAGTCTTTTAGAAAAGAAAACAAAGCTGGGTGGTGGCACATGCCTTTAATCCCAGCACTTGGGAGGCAGAGACAGGTGTATCTCTGTGAGTTCTAGGCTAGCCTGCTCTACAGAGGGAGTTCCAGGACAGTCCAGGCTACACAGAGAAGCCCTGTCTTGAAACACCAAAAAAGAAAAAAGGAAAACGTTTTCTGTATACAATAGACATTGATAATACCTATCTACCTACCACTGTGTCCCTTCAACTTCCTCTAGTACCACATACCCTTCCAAGTTCATGTCCTCTTTAAAAACATTTTTATAACCTGATGAATCTAGTCAGTACAGTCCATGTGCACATGGGTGTGTGTCCATCCACAGGGGCATGAGTAACCCGCCAGTGACATTTCCCCAAAGGAGAGTGACTCTTCCTCCCTTAGCAGCCATCAATTGCCTATTCTTCCATTGCAGTGGGTCTATAGAGGCCCCTCCCCACGCTGTGCTGGGATGCTAACTGACTTGATCTTGCATATGTCTGGTGCATGTAACTCCATCTGCTGTTGCTGGTACAGGCAACAGTCATGTCCAGAGGTGTGCATTTCACAGCTGTCCTCACATACTCTAGCTCTTAGATTCTTTCTGCCCCCCCTTGTGGGAAGTCTTAGAGCCTTGAATAGTAGAAGCTTGATGTAGATGACCCATACATAGTTGAGCCCCAGAGTTATTAAATGTCTCTAATTTTCTGTTCCCCTCTCTCCACAGATACTTAAGAACTTGACCCTGCAAGTTCCAGTGGGACTGACTATACATACCTCTTTAGTATGTTCTGTGACTCTGCTCATTACAATACTGTGTTCTACTTTAATCCTTGTAGCTGTTTTCAAATATGGCCATTTTTCCCTGTAAGTTTTATAGTTAAATGTTTTCTATGAACCTAATAAATGAGACTTCTTTGTGACAACAAGTGTTCTTTTCAGAATTAACTGGCTATTTTGTCTTTGTTTATGGTTAAAATTATGTTTCCAGGCAGGTCTCTGTCAATTCATGGCCAGTCTGGTCTACATTGTGAGACCCTGTCCAATAAAACAAACAACAAAAAAAATTACATTTCCCATAGGAAATTTTGGGTAATTGCCAGCTAATTGCAAAATTTAGCTTTCTGTTCTATAATCCTCAAGTGCTCTTGGGTAGTCTAGTAGAGGAGGCTTTGTTTTGTTAGATAATACCTAAAAGAAGTACTGTCTTCATTTGGTATGGAATAAATTCACTGTTTAATTATCTGTTTGCATTTAATGTACATTGGTGTTTTTTCTGCATGGACATCTATATGAGGCTATCTGGTACCCTGGAACTTGAGTTACAGATAGTTGTGAGCTTCCATGTAGGTGATGGGAATTGAACCCAGGTCTTCTGTAAGAAGAGCCAGTGCTCTTAATCATTGAGCCATCTCTTCAACCCACTCTCTCATGCAATACAGGCTGACCTTG
The DNA here is from genome assembly GCF_943737965.1 of Phodopus roborovskii. Taxonomy (NCBI): domain Eukaryota; kingdom Metazoa; phylum Chordata; class Mammalia; order Rodentia; family Cricetidae; genus Phodopus; species Phodopus roborovskii. The sequence goes on along the minus strand of NW_026126469.1, from coordinate 17,359,867 downwards.
AGTTGGCTCTACAGTGAAGGCTAGCTTTGAAAGCTTGATTATCTCCTTCTACTATTAAGTGCTGAGATTATGGGTGTGAGCTATCAACCCCAACATCCTTCCCATTGTAAATAGCCTGTTTTTGTTAATTTTTTTTTTTTTTTTTTTTTTTTTTTTTGGAGGCAGGGTCTCACTACACACAAACACTTAACAAAACCACAAAACTCTGACTCTCCTAGAACTTACTATGCAGACCAGGCTGGTCTTGAATTCAGAGAGATGTGCCTACTTTTGCATCCTGAGGACTAAAATTAGAGACATGAGCCACTATGCCTATCTCTAAAAATTTCTAGTGCCTGTCCAACATTGGTGAATCTAGTAAACTCTCTCTGTGAAGATAAAATTGTACCTCTTTGTGATTCTGTTTGGTCAGAATGAAGTTTAGCTTTCAAACCAACCAGCCAACCAATCAACCAGCCATCCTACCTTCTGCATTCAATTCTTAAATCCTTTTTAAGTATTACTGTGGCTTAAAAGGGACTATTGATTCAGAAGTAATGAATCAATTTTTAAAAGCCACTTTGACTCCCCCCCACCCCAATCAAGAGTTTCTCTGTATAGTCCTGGCTGTCCTTGAACTCACAGAGATCCCCCCTGCCTCTGCCTCCCACTTGCTGTGACTAAAGGAGTGCACCACCAGGTAGATTATAATTACATTACATTACATAAGTATAGTAACAAACATTTGGATGTTTATAAACACTATTTTCACTCTAGCAGATAAACTCAGTAAATGTCATTATCACTACTCCCCCCACAAAAAGTCACATTATTAATCCCATAGTTAATGCTTGTAATCTCCCTCAGTTTTTGCAGTGTAATAGATATTACACTTTGATTATTATGTTTTCATTATTTACAAACTTTACAAAGATGAGGTAAAGCATATCCATCTTTAAATCTATAGTACCTAAAGGTGTCCTTTATAGGCATTAGACAGGTAGAATAAGAATACATAGATTAACTTCTTCGTTAATAACATATAGAGGTATTTGTTTGCAAAGAGGGAGGACCTAATTTAGCATGATCTGGTTTAATTCGTAGATTAAAAAAAAAGCGAAGTGGTGAATGGATAAATTCTCAGAAACATAGATCCTGTGTACACAAACATGTATGGGTCAGATGTTCTCCTTTAGTATCTTCAGTAGGTAAAACATAACTGTAGACAATGCAGAACGCTGAATTAAATGAGTGACAAGTTTTCTCTGTGATCCCAAAACGACCTGTGCACCCCCCTTCCCCCCCATCCCGCCAGCAGATGACTGGACTACGATTCCCAGCCGTCCTGTGCGGGCCCGCCCCTCTGGAGTACGCAGAGGGCGGGGCGTGTCTGTGCTTCTGCCCCACCGCCGCCCTCCCCCAGGGTTGTGGCCACGCGCAGCGGCAGCGGTTGTTCCGCTTCCCCTCCGGCCCGGGCCGTCGCCATTGCCGAAGGCTTCTGCCCTCCCCTCCCTGACCCGCGGGGCTCCGCGCCTCACGGCCTCGGTAGCGACGGCCGCGCCCCGAGCCGCTCCCCTCCGCCCTGCCCTCCTCCCTTTCTGCCTCCCAGAGCAGCGCTCGCCCGCGTCGGCCCGGCAGCCCGCCCCGGGTCGGGCGGAGACCTTCCCTCTCTGGTAAGTGCGGACGCTCTGGATCGGGCCGGGCCGCCGCCCTCCTCCCGCCTCCGCGGCCTGGGCCCAGCGGCCCGGGACGCAAGCACCTGCGAGCGGGCCCTGGGCTCCGGGCGGTGGCTCATTGTCTGCGCCCGCGTTCTCAGCTTCGGCCGGGAGGAAGCTTGCCCGGCCCCAGTCTGGCCGCCCTCGCCCTTCGCCGCCGCGGCGCTGCACCGGACGGCTCGGGTTTGTTCCTGGATGTTCTCCCCTTTACCAGCTGCGTTCGCTGCAGCCTTGTGGCTCCCGAATCCTGTCTCGAGCCCCTTAGGTTCCGTCTGTAAGCTCTTCCTCATTCTCCACTTCAGGAGAAAGTTTTTGCAGGGCTTGGGAGCCTCCGCTTGAGAACAAAACTTAAGGATCTTCTCAAAGTTTTTGCTTGATCTTCAGCCAGGAGGTGAATATTTGCTTCTTAAGGTTAACTTGGGCTGAGGTTGACTTTTCTCCATGTTTGGCTATCTGAAAGACGCGCGCCCTCACTCACAAAAACGTTGCCGCAAATAACTTAGTGGACTCAACCTTTTGATTAGTTCTTTAGAGATCAAGTCATCCAAGTCAGAAGTGTGTAAAATGATTGCCATTGTGGCTTGATGAAAGGCTCTTCCCATCCTGTATCTTAATTTGAATAGGAATAGGTAGAGTGGAAGAGATTCGTTTTCTCTTTGGTAAATATCTCCCATTGGTAGTGGCCAGGTTCTTCTTTACAAGTGACCTGTAGATTTTCTATCATTTCAGTTATAATCTTAAAAAAAAAAAAAAAAAAAAAGACAAACCGGTTAGGCCCAAAATTAGACGAGCCACGACGAACTGTGTTATGGATGAAGGTTGTGCACGTCACGTTTTCCCCTGCTGTGTTTGACTCTTCCGCTCTTATAAGTAGGCAGGATATTGAAATAAATACACAAGAATTTTGCTCTGGGGACTCTTTTTTTTTTTTGTAGTTATCCAAAAGAATAGCATGAATAAAATTAGGTCGGAATGAAGGCAGTGAATAGTAATTTTTAAAGCAGGTTAGGGCATGTCATCTTTGCCAGAAGCCCTATGGCATTATGTAGAACATTCTTGCCCATCTCTACCCCAGCTCTTCAAGGTAGGGGTGTGTGTATGTGTGTGTGTGTGTGTGTGTGTGTGTGTGTGTGTGTGTGTAAGGGTAAGGGAAAAGCCCTTTTCATGTACTTTTACAATGAGCCTCCTTTTTTCTTTTCAGGCTGGCCTGACACTTCCTATGTGCCTGAATTACACATGTGAATTAACGTATTTGACAATCTCTGCCTTTAAATCTTTCTAGAGATTAATTAGCCAGGAACTCTATTGCACATTTACGTTATGGAAACTGAATTTCATGTTGTTTAGATGGCTAGGTAGGTAGGCAGTAGTAGGTATGTAGGTAGATAGATAGGTACTGAATTTCATGTTGTTGTTGCTTAGATAGCTAGGTAGGTGAATACTCATTGTAAAGTAAGTTTTGAATTTTGGTAAAAAGAGGTTGACCTAATTCAAAATGTTTTGTTGTTTTTATTAGACTATTATCTTTCCCTCTGCTAGGCTGTGAGGAAAAACATAGCTTAGTTCTCAAGTACTATCATCCTTTGGTTCTGTCAATTGCTCTTACGTTAGTGAGATGCCTTGGCATGAGGGATTTAGATGTAGAAATGTCAGGGAATGAAAAAGCACCTTGAGGTCAGCTTCTGCTATTTCTTTGTCCTTTTTTAATCCCTGTACTGGATCACACTAAAGCCCTCCCTATGATGCTAGGCAAGCACTCTCACTGAGCTACAACCCCAGCCCTCTTTAACTTTTTGAGACAGTCTCATTCAGTTTTCTAGGCTGGTCTCACTCTCAACCAGGCAAGATCTTCCTGTCTCAACCTCCCCAGTATTTGGGATCACAGCCTGTGAATTGTCTTGCATCAGCTCCTAATAACTGAGATTACAAGTGTGTACCATTGTGTTGGGCAAGCAGACTTAAAAAAAAAAAAAAAAAAGAGAGAGAGAGAGAGAGTTCTTGGGTATTTTGCTTCTTGGAGCCAATTTTCCATCAGAGAGAAGGAGATTAGTTTTCTGGACTTTGTGTTGTATGATACCAACACTGCAAACCTAAATTCATGAAGTATGAACTTGTTCTGGTTAGCTAAGGATTAACTTTGAATTATTCTTTCACAGAACTCAAGAGCTAGTATAAGTAACCAAGTATAAAACAAGCAGGTATGGTTGAATGCTTACAACCTTTATTTATTGGTTATTACAGTAATAAATGTTCAGTGTGTGTTTCTTTTGGCTTTCTTGTTTTCTGGTTTTGGTTTAAATTGGACTGTGGTTCGTCTTGAGACTAGTTCAGGTCTTTTCCCCTCAAGTGACTCTAGTTACAGAATTAACAGATTCTTGTCAAATGAAAGGAAGATTGTTATTTGCACATTGTGCTTCTGAGTTTTTCTTGTATTCTTTAAAATAGTTTTTGATGTTTTGATGGTGTGTGTGTGTGTGTGTGTGTGTGTGTGTGTAGGTGTAGTCCTGGAACTGGAGTTACAGACAGCTGTAATGAGCTGCAATATGGATGCTGGGAATTGAACCCTGGTCTTCTAGAAGAGCAGCAGTGTTCTTAACTGCTGAGCCATCTCTCCAGCCCCTCTTTTTTACTTTTTAAGGAATTGGTTTTTTATGTATATGTGTGCTTTGCCTATATGTGTGTATGTGCACCTTGTGGAAGCCTATGAAGACCAGTATAGAGATCAGATCCCTGGAACTGGAATTACAGACAGTTGTGAGCTGCAAGTTAGAAGTAAGCTTCTGTTGAGGCTGAGTGTTTTTTTTTGTTTTTTGTTTTTTTTTTTTTTTTTTCTTGATTTAAATTCTTTTGTTTTGTAGTCTGGCTGGCCTTGAACTCATGGTGGCCCTCTCTCTTTTTTGAGAAAGAAGATCTCTCTATTAAGCATGTTTCTTTGTGTAACAGCCCTGGCTGTCCTAGAACTCAACTCTGTATACCAGACTGGCCCCAAACTCACAAAGCTCTATCCACCTCTACCTGCTGGGATTAAGGCCTGTGCCACCCCACCTGTTTTGTGGCAATGAGGTAAGGGGAGAGAGGCTCTCAGATGTCTGTTTTTTGCTGTGTAGCTCAGACTGGCTTAGAATGCATCAGCCTCTCATGGTGCTGGGATTCTAGACCTATGCTGTGTTACCATACTTGAGTGCATTTCAAGGTAGTTTGTGGTTGGTTGTTCAAGTCCTGGGGATTAAACTCAGATGATTTAAGTTTGGGTGCCTTTACCTGTGAGCCATTTTGCCCACCTCATTCTACATTTTGATGGTTGGTAAACTGACTTCTAAAAAGATTTCACTAATGTAAATTTCTTTATTGAATGGATATTTATTTTGCCTCTGTTGCCTGTTAGACTTTTACCCCCCAAAAAAACTACTTTATTTTGAACTTCTAGTAATATTTAAATGTGTATATGTATTTGTGTGTGGTTTGAATAAAGGACATCTCCCACCCCCCCACACAATGTTTAAATGTTTTTTTCTTTCTTTCTTTGACCCAGATCTTCAAACAAGCAGATAGGCAATAAATAAGTATGTGTTTGATGAATAAATGTCAATTTTTTATTTTCTAATATAATGATTTTAAATTTTATTTTAGTAGACTTTATATAGCAATTTTAGATGCACAGCAAAATAGAGCAAAAAGTACAGTTATCAAAGTTTCCCACCATCAGTATCTGTGCTAGTGCAGTAGGTCTTTGATACACTTAGGAATGAACCAACAGTGACATGTTAGTACTACCTTGAGTTCATAGTTTACATTAGAGTTTGCTCATTATACGTTGTGTGGGTTTTGACAACTGTATAATAATGTATTGAAGAAACATGCACAGTCATTTCATACACAGTCAAATTCTTTGTGCTGGCTGGGCACTTGGCAGGCCTGGTCTACACAGTGAGTTCCAGTGTAGCCAGGGGTACATAGAATGAACCTGTCTGAAAAATTAAAAAACAAACCAAACAGCAACAAATTTGTTCTTTCTGTCCATTCTTCTTCCCTTGAATTTGTGGCAGGAACTGAAGTTGGGCCCTGTGAACTAACTTCTGAATCATCTCTTGGTTCTGTGTGCTGTGTGTTCCCGATGGTCCTCCTCTTTACTGCCTGGCCCACTGCAGCAGTGCATGACATACACAGCGTCTAGCTCTTGTGATTCTGGGAATCAAACTCAGGTCATCAGGTTTGCATGGCAAGTGCTTTTACATACTGAGGAGTCTTCTCAACCCAGGATTTGGCTTTCTGTTTTTTTCATTGTGGTCTGAAATATACCTAAGAATGCTTACCATTTTAACAGTTGCTAAGTTTACAGTGCCGTGGCTTTACATTCATTCACTCTGTTGCATGGCATTACTCCCACACCACTCTTTAGCTCTTTTCATCTTATAAAACTAAAAGTCTGTGCTTGCTAATTAGTAATTCCTTGCTTTCCTTTTAGACTTCATGATTTTGACTTCTTATGTAAGTTAATTTTACCTTTGGCTTATTTTACCTAGCCTGATATGTTCAATGTCCATCCATGTTGTAGCATGTGTACGTATACCCTTCCTTTTATGGTTAACAATTTCATTCTGTGTATGTACTACATTTTGCTTAACCTAAAGAGCCAAAGAACACTTGAATGAGGCAATATAGATAACAGTATAGATGTACAGATATTTATTTCTTCAGGAAATCCTTTTCTCCAGATCTGAAAGTGCTGGTTTGTATGGCAGCTACTTTTACTTTTTTGAGGAGTCACTAAACTGTTTTCCATGGTGGCTGAATTACTTTACATTTCTACCATCAGTGCTCAGGGTCTTCAGTTTCTTCACATCATTGCCAGTTCATAATTTTTTGTTTACTTTTTTAATAGTAGCCATCTTACTAATATGAAGTATTTCATTGCAGTTTTGATTCACATTTCCACAGTTATTAGTGACATTGAACGTCTTTTCATGTATTTGTTATCATTTATATGTCTTTGGAGTAATGTCAGCTCAGATTCTTACAGGTCTGTTTTTGGGAGGACATAACTTTTCTACTGAGGTTTAAGTTAAGGAGCTAGATTGTGGTGGTGATATATTTAGTTGCATGAGAAACTTCGGTATTGTTTCTCAAAGCTGCATATTCTTGCATTCCACAACCTAGCATGTGGTGGGTTTTAGCTTTTCTGAAACGTGTAGTGGCAGTATATGCTTGGCCATTGTTTATTAAACTCTGATAATGATGTGTAATGTTGAACATGTTTTTATATGCCATTCATATATCATCTTTGATTAGCTATTTTGTCCGTTCTTAAAAGAGTTGTTCACTTTCCTCTTTCTGAGATTGATTGATTGATTGATTGATTGATTGATTGATTGATTGATTGATTTATGTGAGTGTCTCTCCTCATCTGTGGCTTGTCTTTTCATTCTCCTTACTGGTAACTTTATGGGCTGGTGTGATTTTTTTTTTTTAAACAGATTGTCCTACTTAGTATTTTTGGTATTTATTTCCATGGTGGTGCACAGGTGCAACAGAGGACACCTGGCAGATTTCTTCCCATGCGGGTTCAACAGGTGAAATCCCAGGTTGTCAGGCTTGGCAGCAGGTGCCTTTCCTATATCTCCAGCCTCCTATTTTCTGTTTGAGGAGTCTCATGCAACCCAAGCTGATCTAGAACTCACTGTAGCTGAGCATGAGCTTGACCTGATCTTCCTGCCCAACCCCCATATCCCCTAAGTGTTGGGATAACTGGCATTACAGGTGTGTGCTATGTGGCCTGATTGTCTTAGGTTTTGTCTTAAAATCTTATCTTTTTAGGCTCAGTTTATTAAGCTTTGTCTTCCTTGCCATTTTGGTTTTGTTCTCTCTTTTAAATTGCATGTAGGTATGGTATGCCTATAATCCCAGCACTTAGGAGGCTGAGGCAAGAGGATGGAGAGTTGGAATTGAGTCTTCGTTACATACTCATAAGAAAAACCTGCATATAGTTTATTTTGTTTTGTTCTAAAATGTTATTCAAAAGTTTTATGTTTTATTGTAATAGGTGATTAATAAATGATTGCTAAAGATGTTTATTTTACTTAATGATTGCCTTTTTAAATTGCTGTTGGAATGTTTCTATTGAACCCATATACTATTAAATGACTATCTTTGTATTTTATGGTACAAAAATAGTTTATTCCAAGGCATGTGTGGTGGCACATGCCTTTAATTCTAGCACTTGGGAGACTGAGCCAGGAGGATCTCTGTGAGTTTGAGACCATCCTGGCCTATGAGTTCCAGATCAGCCAAGTCTACATAGTATACCCTGTCCAAAAAAAAAAAAAAGTTGCAAAATAAATGCATCTGAAACATCTAGTAATTTAAAATTTACATTGTCACCGGTGCTAACTCCAGACCCTTCTGTCCTTTTTTCCTGTCAGAATAGGGTGGCAGTCAAGGGGCTGTTCTCTGGTTTCCCAGTTTTGGGAATAACAAGGAAATCAATACCACCACCACCACCAGTTCATGAACCATGTTGTCATCTATAAAGTTCCCATTCCAAAACTGCCAGATAGTACCACCACTGACCCCCAAACACTCTTCCTGATTTATTTATTTACGTATTTATTTTGGATTTTCAAGATAGGGTTTCTCTGGCTGCCCTAGAACTCACCCTGTAAACCAGACTGGCCTCAAACTCAGAGATCTGCCTGCCTATGCCTTCCAGTGATAGGAATTAAAGGCTTTCTTTCTGTTTTGATTACGTTTATGGTTTTGGGTTGGGCCGCATTTATAGCGTTTATCCAGGCAGGGTTCTGTGCATGAGAGTAAAGTGGGATCCTGGCCAGAGGTGGAGATGAGGGTGTCTGGTCCCGAAGATGAGGGAAAAGTGAGATTTTTAGTTTCCAGAGAGTTTGTTCCCCAGGGCTGGACAAGTCAGCTTCTGCTCATGAGTTCTTATCTGCTCCATCTCTTTGAGCTGCCTGCTGGGGCCGATAGTGAACACAGGCCAGCCGTGCTTTTGAAGGCATGTGGTGTTGTATGTGACAGGAAGTTATGGGGAGATTTGCCAATGCTAGGAGATGGTGACTACACAGGAGACTGTGGAAGCTGTGGGGGCCGCTGCTGTGGGGAAGGGAAGGCGGGTGACCTGGTAGAGCTGGCACAGTGTCACAGGTGTGGCCCTTAAACACTAGTGCATTCACAACATTCACAACAGCATCACTTTGATTCCGCTTGATTCCGCTCCAGAATGTGCCTCTTCCCCAACAGCACTTACTTCCTTAAACACCTCCTAGCCAGTCTGCCTAGTGATTGTCCTCTGATCGCCTGTCTGATCTGCTTTCTGCTTCTGAATTTGCTTCTTTCTGGATGTTTTATAAGTGGGATCATACCCATAAAGTCTTAAGGGTTCACACTTCGCATGTACTTAATTCCTTTTTAAGGCTGATATATTCTCCTGTGTGAAATATACTAATTCATCTACTACCAATGGTTTATGTTTTTAATTTGTAAAGTATATTTTGTTTCCTTTAATCTCGGGTGTTTGAAATGATGAGTCCTATAAAATATACTGGATTGAATGAGTATTGGTGTCTAATCTTTCCCTCCTTTCAAAAATCCAAAGCAGAACCATGCTTCCCAGGAAAAGCTCTGGTCCTTTGCTCCCTGGAAACTTAAGTCTTTTGTTTTGTTTTGTTTTTTGTTTCTTTGATACAGGGTTTCTCTGTGTAGCCCTCCCTAGCTGTCCTGGAACTCATTCTGTAGATCAGACTGGCCTCCAGCTCAGAGATCTGCCTGCTTGCCTCTGCCTCCCTAGTGCTGGGATTAAAAGTGTGTGCCATATTATACCTAGTCTAAATCTTAATGGAAAAATACAGAATCATTTCTGATTTGTTATTCTTAAAATTCTGAACACAGCCACACAGCCATACTTTATTGCTCTTGGTTTTCCAGGACAAGCTTGAAACACAATATTTAATGCATCTGCACATTTTAACTTTATTTTTCATATTTTGCTGTAATTACATTCTGCAAAGTAGATTCAGGTTTTACATTTAGGTTGGCCATGTGCAGTCAGTGTGCAGCAGGAGCACTTGGAAGCCTTGACTAGCAATTGCAGCATTGCTGACCCCAGAACCTCTGTCAGTGTTGTCCTGTGTCATCTCTACAATCCTTTTGCCTTGGGTTGTCTCTGCCTCCTTTCTGGTTATTTCTTGTATCAAATGGTAGTAGGTAGGATCCCCTGCTCACTACTCCCTCCCTCCCTCTCTCTTTCCTTCCTTCCAGCTTATGTATTCTAAATAAATGTTCAGTGATGTTGCCTGAAACATAACTTGGCGTTTCATTTCCAGAAATGCCTCTGATTACTTGTCTTTTGTTTGTTCTGTTTTCTTCCTTGCAAATGTTTGTCATTATTAGGTTGGTTTATTATTCCTGTCTTCTCTGTGAGCCACTCAGATGTTTGCTATTTTTACAACATTGGCTTTATTTCTACTGTCATACTTCTAATTCTTTTATATCTTCTTTTTTTTCTTTTTCTTTTTAGTATACACTGGAGCATTTTTAAATGATACAAAAATGTTCCCTTTGAAAATTATCCACATTTCATCTTGATTTTTTTTTTAATCCCCATCTGTACCTGTTTCATGAAATTTGCCAAACAGTGATAGCTGCATACTGAAGTATCTGCCTTCTCAATGCATATACCCCTGTGTGCTGAGTGATCTTTCTTCTTTATGTTTTGTTAGCCTCATGTTGGATTTTTTTTTTCCTCAACCCTAAGTTGTAACATACCAGATGTGCATTTTAAGAAATGTCTGTGAGCTGGGTAGTGGTGGTACACACCTTTAATCCCAGTGTTTGGGAGGCAGTCATCAGGGATCTTTATGTGCAATACCAGCCTGGTCTATAGAGTGAGTTCCAGGACAGCAAGGGCTACATAGAGAAATCTTGTCTCAAGAGAGAGAGAGAGAGAGAGAGAGAGAGAGAGAGAGAGAGTGTGTGTGTGTGTGTGTGTGTGTGTGCGCGCGCTTCTGTGTGTTCTCTTGCCTCTGTGGTTGACTAAATCTGGATGAAACAACTGCTAGGGAATTAAAGCACAGCTACTAGCCTGGCTTCCAGTGATGCTATTACAAGCACGCTGAGGATTGATGCGTGTGTGAGCATCCCTGATCTCCAGAATGTAGTGCTGCAAGGGTTCTTCCTGACTTCGTGATTGTACCTCCCAGGAAGGGATGCATCACATCAGCCCAGGTTTTACTGCTTACACTGCTCTATCCAAACTGTCTACACACAAACACATAGGATTTTCTGGAATTTTTATGGTTATCTGACGTGTGTAGAAAGATGAGAAGATAAGGAAGTAGCTGCAGTAGACCCTGTGTCTGTATAGTAAGATATGGGTTTAGATTATGAGGTGTCTAGTAAGCAGAGAGGAATAAGTAACTATTCAGACAGATGGTTGAATTTCATTTTATGAGACAACATAACTGATAAGCTCATGAATCTTTTTCAACTAATAATTAATGACCTTGTAGCTAGTAGATATCAAAGATCAAACATACTGTCTATGTAGAAACCTGAGACCCACTGGCAGTGGTGACTCATGCCTTTAATCCCAGCACTCGAGAGGCAGAGGCAAGCAGATTTCTGTGAGTTTGAGGTCAACCTGGTCTACATGGTGAGTTTCAGGACAGCCAGGGCTACACAGAGAAACCCTGTCTCAAAGAACCAAAATAAACAAAGACATGAGATGAACTATTATGTGTAACATCAGATTCTTTTCAAGACTTTAGTTTTTTTTTTTTTTTTTTTGAAGATTTTCTTTAAATTTTAATTATGTCTGCGTGTAGGGTTGTGCAATGCCCATGAAGGCCAGAAGCATCAGATCCCCTGGGAAGCAGAGTTAGAGGCAGTTGTAAGCAACTTGACATGGGTGCTGGAAACCAAATTTAGAGAGCAGTGTGAGCTCTTACTCTGAGCCGCCCTCCAGCCCCAAGACTTCAAATCTTTTCATTCCAAATTATCACTCTCAGGAAGGTTTTTTTGGAGGATTTTTTGTTTGTTTAATCTCTGTCAGGCTGGAGGGAAAACTCAGTGCTAAGAGTGCTTGCTGTTCTTCCAGAGGACCCGAGGTTTAGTTCCCAGAACCCACATTGGGATTCAAGTCCCTCTTCTGGCCTCCATGAGTACTTTGTTCCCCACACAGTGCCATACATATGGATTAACATCTTTTAAAAAAAATTTTTCCCTGAAAACATGTGACTTTCCAGATTTGGTGCTAGTTGTTACTAGAATTATACCACCTCTCCCCACACACACTTTAAGACTGCATACACTAAACACATTTTGTACCACTGAGCTATGTTCCCAGCCACGTCTGGTTTGTGTATGTATGTGTGTGTCAGAGAGAGTAGTACCATGGGCTCGTGTGTGCTTGCATATGTGTGGAGGCCTCAGGCTGACATGGGGTGTCTTCCTTGGGACCCGTCTGCCTTATTCATTGAGTCAGAGTCAGTTTGTGACCAAACTTAAGGAAAGCTAGATTTCTAGTTGTTAGTAATCTTGTGTGCTTGCCTGGTCTCTTTCAGAGCATTTTCTGAGCCACGTGACACTTCACTGTTGTTATGTTATATTCTATGAGTATAGTGCTTGGGTGGAGGTCAAGGACAAAAGAGAGTATCTGTGTGGAT